>NC_141697.1:743612415-746012415 GCF_964263255.1 Lissotriton vulgaris | reverse complement strand
TGTTCGATTTGGGAATGTTGTTTTTTAGCACGCTTTCCAGCTTTTTTTATATTGTTAAAATTGACTTTGTAGCCTTTGTTTCTGTGCAAACCACTTAACTCTGCTGCGTGCTGTTTAACTTAATGCAATGTACTTTTTCTCGTGTAAGTAGTGTCTCACATGCCCCATGCATTGCAAAAGTAATGTGTTCGGCAATGCTGTATTTTAGCACAATTTCCAGCTTTTGTATGTCGAATAACTTGCCTTGGTAGCAGCTGTTTCTGAGCAAATCACCTAATCCTGCAGCCTTTCATTATTTAATAGTGCGCCACATGTTTCTTTCTCCCCATGCTCTGCACCTGTAATCGATTGGCCAATGTTGTATTTTACCACGCTCTCCATGTTTTTTAATAACGTTAAACTTTGTTTGCTATCCTTTGTTCTGTGCAAATCACTTAATCCTGCCGCTTTTCTTTAATTTGCCGAGCGCCACGTGGCCGTTCCGGTAGCAGTGTGCCACGTGCTGTTCAAGTTAATGTGATGTAGTTTTTCTCGTGTAAGTAGTACATCACGTGCACTATGCATTGCAAAAGCAATGTTTTCGGCAATAGTGTATTTTAGCACGGTTTCAAGCTTTTGTATGTTGAATATTTTTCTTTGGTAGCCGCTGTTTCTGGGCAAATTAGTTAATCTTGAAGCCTTTCATTATTTAACCAGTGCGCCACATGTTGCTTCCTCCCCATGCACTGCACATGTAATCCATTGGGCAAAATTGTATTGTAGAACGCTCTCCATGTTTTTTAATAACGTTAAACTTTATTTGCTATCCTTTGGTCTATGCAATTCACCTAATCCAGACGCGTTTCTTTAATTTTGAATTTGAATTTGAATTTGAATGCAGATTTGTAAAGCGCATAGCTACCCTGGGGCGTCCCAGCGCTGACAATCAACCTGAAGCTTTCAGAGGGGGAAGTAATAGAGAGGAGTTATGGAAATAGCCACGTTTTTAGTTGCCTGCGAAAAGCTAGTAGGTTGTGTTCAGTTCGGATGGAGAGTGGGAGGGAGTTCCACAACTTTGGAACGTTGTATGAAAATAGTCGCCCCCCAGAGCGGGCCTTTCTTAATCTGGGGACGCTGGCCAGGGAAAGGGAGTCTGATCTGAGTTGTCTGTTCGAGTGATGAGGTTTAGCAAGAGATCTCAGAATAGGCGGGCCTCTGCCTTGTAGTATTTTGTGTGAGATGCAGAGGGTCTTAAAGGTGATCCTTTCCCTAATCGGGAGCCAATGTAGGGTTCTCAGGACTGGTTTGGCAGAGCATCTAAATTTGGTCCTGTTCAGGAGTCTGGCGGCGGCCTTTTGGGCGCATTGCAGTCTGTTGATGACCAATGCGGGTGCCCCTAGATAAAGGGCATTTCCGTAGTCCAGTCTGGAATTAACTAGCCCCTGAATGAGCAGTTTCCTGGATTGAAAGGGGATCAAGTGAAGGATTTTTTGTGCAGTCTTAATAAGGCCGAAGCATGTGCCGGTGGTTTTTCTGGCCTGGACTTTAAAATTGAGGTCTTGGTCCAGCCAGATACCTAGGCTTTTGACTTCGGACTTGGGTGTGGGGGGTGATCCCATGCAGGGTGGCCAGGAAAGGGACGGGGGGAGTCTGCGTGGGTTTCCTAGAAGAAGGATCTCGGATTTCTCTCCGTTTAGTTTCAGGCGCGATTCGCACATCCAATGAATGATGTCCTGGAGGCATGCTGACAAGTTGTCCAGACTTTTGGTCGACTGGTTTATGGAGACCACCAGCTGGGTATCATCGGCATACATAACTGTTTTTACGCTAAATGGAGGTACAATGTCTTCGAGGGGAGACATGTATACGTTAAAAAGTGTGGGGCTCAGGGAGGAGCCCTGGGGGACCCCACACTGGAGAGGAAAAACACTCGAGTTAACAGTGCCGTCGGTCACCTGAAAGGTTTTACCTTCCAGGAAGGATTTGATCCAGGACAGGGCGGTACCGGAAATTCCTGCCATGCTGAGACGGTGGATAAGGATAGCATGATCCACCGTTTCGAAGGCGGCGCTCAGATCTAGGAGGATCACTGCCACTGATCCTCCCGCGTCGATGATGGTTCTTGCCTCCTCGACCACGGCTTGAAGTGCGGTGCCTGTTCCCTGTCCTGGTCTAAACCCTGTCTGGGAGTGGCGCAGGAGGTTGTTGGATTCCAGGAAGAGGGATAGTTGGTGGTTGATGATTTTCTCGGCCACTTTACCAATGGCTGGGAGGAGAGAGATTGGTCTAAAGTTAGACAGGTCATTGGGATCGAGGTGGGGTTTTTTGAGAAGTGCCCGGACTGTGGCTTTTTTCCAGTGAATTGGCATGGTGCCAAGGGGAAAAGACGAGTTAATAAGGTTGGTGAGGTGGGGGGGGGGGGGCTACAGTGGAGGTGGCCAGTTTTAGATTTGCTCATAGGAGCTGGATCTGAGGGGGCCCCGCTCTTCACTGACTGTAGGGTGGTCAGAAACAGTTCTGTGGTCACCTGGGAGAATGCTTCGAGGCATGGGGCCTCTGGGTCAGAAGGAGGGGTCAAGGGGAGGTGGGAGGTGGTGGCGGTGGGGAGGGATTTGAGGATATTGTTAATTTTTGTTGAGAAGAACTCAGCTAGCTGGTTATATCTCGTTTCCGAAGGGTCCGGTCTGGGTGGTGGTTCTGGGGTTTTTGTAAGGAGACGAACAATGCGATAGGTTTCTTTGGCAGAGTTAGCAGCCGCTAGTATTTTCCCCTCGAAGAAGGTTGCCTGGGTGTTTTTTATACAAGATTTGTAGTGCTTCAGGGTAGACCTATATTCGTTTTTGCTTTCGATAGCCCAGTCCTTGCTCCAGAGTCGCTCGAGCTTTTTGCACTTTTTTCTGAGTTCGAGTAGTTCCTGGGTGAACCATGGGGATTTAAAACATCCCTTTTTACTGGGGAGGGGTTTGACTGGAAGGATGGAGTTGAGGGATTGTTCAATCCAGGAGCGGAGTTGGACGTCTGCTATGGAGGGATCTGGGTCGAGCACCGGTGTAGTGGAGGCCAGTGCTCGGGTCCATGAGGTTGTGTCCAATTTTTGCCACGGACGAGATGGTGCTTGGGGTGGTGATTAAGTAGTGGTCTGACCAAGGGATAGGGAGGGGGTTATTCACTACTAGGCTCCAGAGGTTGGAGAATATGGGGTCCAGCAAGTGGCCTTTAGAATGGGTGGGCTGATTGCATTTCAGATGAATATTCAGGGAAGCTAGGTCTTCCTTAAGGTCATCGGCTGTTTTGTTTGTTGGATCGTCAAAGTAGAGATTTAAGTCTCCTAAAACCGTAAAGTTGGGAGATAGACAAGCAAGAGAGGAGATGAATTCCAATAAGGATTTGCAGAAAGGACCTGATTTTCCTGGGGGACGATAGACGAGAATCCCCGAGAGGGTTGTAGATGGGGATACGTAGATAGAGAACTGGACATTTTCACAGTCCTGCAATAGGCTGTCCTTGAAATGGCAGGACAGGTTGTTTCGGTAGATGATTGCGATTCCGCCCCCTGTCCCAGAGGGTCTGTCCTGATGCTTGATTAGGTACCCGGGGGGAGTGATTGGACTATGTCAGGGTCTGAGTTGGAATTGATCCATGTTTCGGTGAGGAAAAGGATCTCTGTCTCAGAGTATTGCAGAAGCATATTGATTTCTGCTTGGTGTTTTGGGAGGGATCTGCAATTGAGTAGAGCCATCTTGATCCAGCGTGGTTCGGAGGGCGTCGCAGTGCGAACCTATATGGGCATTTTGGGCAGCAGGATTGTCCTTCCTCTAAGGGTATAGTGCTGCTGCAGGGAGAGGAAGAAGAAGAGTGCCTGAGTTTGAGGAGGGTTTCTGGAGTGTACCTCCGTGGATGAGGTGTAAGAGATGCAGGGGTGCGGGGCTCAGGGCTCGGTCGGGCGCGGACGGGCGCAGACGGGCTTGCCTTAGGCGTGCCTTCGGTGCACAGTCGGCATGCCCGCTGTGCTCGTCCGCTGCGCTTTCGGTAAGTGCACATGTTTTATGGCAAGAGGGGTCGTAGGGGGGAGGGCATGGCCAACAGTAGTGGGCGTGGCCTGGGGAGTCCCAGGAAATGGCGGCAATATTTGTGCCAAACCTGCGGCAGCGATAAGTCCGCTGCGCGGGGGATGCCTTGTAAATACTACACAAGAGAAGATAGGTGCCCAGGAGGGGATCGGTAAGAATTAAAAATACAGAGTGAGCACAGTTCGTTTTTTAAAAAAGATGCGATCTATTGAGTCTCCCGGCTTCCGCCTCAGGAGGTTGTTTGTCGGGTACTGGCGCTTGTATTCAGCGCGGGTTACGTAGTGATTGCGGGGGGGCATGGCCAACAGTAGTGGGCATGGCCTGGGGAGTCCCAGGAAATGGCAGCAATATTTGTGTCAAACCCGCGGCAGCGATAAGTCCGCTGCGTGGGGGATGCCTGGTAAATGCCTGGTAAATGCTACACAAGAGAAGATAGGTGCCCAGGAGGGGCAAGCGTCCCTTCTTTAAACTTTGTGAGCAGAGTGAGGGGTCCAGGGGTGGGGGGCAATTGTTAGATTATTGGTGTATTCACTCACATATTTAGTTATTTATGGTATTGTAATGGACTGTGAGCATTTGATGATATTCTCTTAACCTTGTTTTTATGTTTATCCTCATTTTAAATAGAAATGGATGCCACTAAGAACCAAGAGCTTTTTCATTATGTGAGACATAGGGCTCCATTAGGATGACGGGCGGTGGCACCACCACGGTGGTGGCGGGGCGTAAAAACAGCAATTACTGCCCGCGAGCAGCGGAACTCACGTCCGCAAAATTAGGATAGGTAAACACAGGTCATATCCCGTCCGTGGCGGAGCGCCGCGCACCGCAATCAAAGTGCGCCCGCCACAGCGGTGGAGGGAGCCAATCGAGATCCTCTGCCGCGCCCGATGACGTCAGCCCTGCCCAACAAATCAGGATGGCGCAAACAAGCAGACGCAACGCAGCAGACACACTGCACAGCTGAAGCAGACAGAAAGTCGACAGCGGAGCACGAACGCCATGAACCCCATTGACCCAGCCCTCCATATGCATCCGGTAATGTACCTGCTGCAACACTATCGCCAGATGGGCCGCCGCGGACGCCGCCGCAGGTACGCCACTACACATATGCACCACACAACACACATGCCGACACAGGGCCCAAGCACCACACAGGCAACCTGCTGGGGGGCACAACACATCCACAGGGGCACCCATACATCATCCACCTCACAACAAGGCACCCCACAGCATTCGGAACACACAACGCCTGCCAACCAGCAGCGACGTCACGGTCACAGTCACGTCACTGCCGCGGTCAACACATGCGCACCATGCAGAAGACAGGGCCACACCAAGGCATGGACAGGGCACATTGTTCCAGCTATTAGGGTGGAAACATGAGTTAGAGTGTATGTTCTGTTTTTGTTTTTACAGAAGGATATAGCGCTTGAGGAGCGCGACTGTAGTAAGTTTTGTTTCGGTGTCATTCTGACACATGCACTTAGGTGGTGGTGAAGGTTTTTCTCTTACTGGAGTGATGATGCTCCACTTTCTATTATTTTTCTTGTGCCAAAAGACTTTTGAGTGATAGCATTGTATTCTACATTATATCTTTTCAGGCCCCCGACGAAGAGCTGCCCACAGCTCGAAATGCATTGGGCATATACAGATGAAATGTTATAATTCACAAAGAAACTGATATTGAAGTTTTTGAACATTTTGTTATAATCATGTGTTGTGTTTGATATATAACGAAAACATGTTGTGTTTATTTGCAATGTTTTAAAAAAAATTTTTGAAAAAATCACTAAAACCAATTCTGAAAACGCATTTAAGAGTGTTTATATAATTTATAGCGTGTTGAGCGCTAGAGCAACAGTGCGCTAAGGTTAAGTGTCATTCACACTTAAGATAAGGTTGTCAAAGATTTGGGCACGTGATAGGGCAGACGTGCTACCTCAGCTGCACGCTTGGAGTTTAAAATTGTATAAATAGTAATCACAGTATAATCAAGAGGAATATAAACAAGTGAGTGCTCCTCTAATCACACGAAACATGGACAGGGCACAAACATCACAGGGACAGACCACCCACAACCACACTGCAACCCACCCGAGCTACACACAGGACAGGTGCCCATCCCGTGCACCCCCATGCACACTAACAAGCACTGTAACAACAAGCACAATACACACACACAGCAGCACACAATACACAGCCAGGGACACAGGCACTGCAGGATTGTCTGACAAGGAACACACAACACCAGTGCACTCCCACAGCCCACACAATTGCATACACCCATCCACACAGGGCAAGACAAAACAAACAACAGGCATACAACTCCTGGCTGATACATGTGTGTCTCACACTATACAGGGGCACACATGTATACACTACAAACTTACACCCTACACACTGCACACCTCTGCCACACCCAACAACACACATGACATGTAAGCCATGCCACCAGGACTAATGTCCAACACAAGATGACTAAACACATACACGCCTGGGCATACAGAAAGGAAAATGCACACATACCCCATGACATCAGAGCCAGCATCAAACCTACTGAACCGCAGCACACCCTGTCCTGCCAGTGTCCCCCAACATGACCTGTGAACAGTGTATGCAACAATAGCAAATCACCAACAAGAGAACTGCAGTCCTGAAAAATAGCCATCACAGAGTACAACATCAGTAGTACCAGAATGGACTGAAGACCCTGTCACACCTGTTTACAAATCAGATGGCTACAAACGAGCCTTGCAATGTAGAAATGAAAAATAGAGCATGGTACACAGTCAAGCTAATGCAAACAAGAAAATGTCTCCAATCAGCAAGGAGACTGACAAAACACACACCAGAAGTAACTGTATTTATTCACAAATTGCACAGATGTAGCAATACAACATTAGTAGACAACACCAAGCCACAACATTATGTACAAATGGCAGAGACTATGCAAAGGTGAAACACAAACAAGAAGGCCAGAGTCCATGGCAGGGGAGACAGCAAGTACATGAGAGGCTGCACAGGGGAGAGTACAGCACATCAGAGCAACAGGTCCAGAGTCCATGGCAGGGGAGAGTACAGCACATCAGAGCAACAGGCCCAGAGTCCATGGCAGGGGAGACAGCAAGTACATGAGAGGCTGCACAAGGGAGAGCACAGCACATCAGAGCAACAGGCCCAGAGTCCATGGCTGGGGAGAGTACAGCACATCAGTGCAACAGGCCCAGAGTCCATGGCAGGGGAGAGTACCGCACATCAGAGCTACAGGCCCAAAGTCCATGGCAGGGAAAAGTACAGCACATCAGTGCAATAGGCCCAGAGTCCATGACAGGGGAGAGTACAGTACATCAGAGCAACAGGCCCAGAGTCCATGGCAGGGGAGACAGCAAGTACATGAGAGGCTGCACAGGGGAGAGTACAGCACATCAGAGCAACAGGCCCAGAGTCCATGGCAGGGGAGAGTACAGCACATTAGTGCAACAGGCCCAGAGTCCATGGCAGGGGAGAGTACAGCACATCAGAGCAACAGGCCCAGAGTCCATGGCAGGGGAGAGTACAGCACATCAGTGCAACAGGCCCAGAATCCATGGCAGGGGAGAGTACAGCACATCAGAGCAACAGGCCCAGAGGCCATGGCAGGGGAGAGTACAGCACATCAGTGCAACAGGCCCAGAGACACACAAGGTCACAAACAATGGTCTTCACTAGCACACTTGTGTGGGGCACAGGCGCATGAGTGTGTTCACAGCTCACTCCTGGCTGTCATGCTGACTGGGACCTGGCTGTGTTTTGTGGACAGCAGGCCCACTTGACTGGGCTGAAAGAGGCCCATGTGATGTGGTAATAACAGAGGGCCTGCAAGGCTGTGTGGACCAGGTGGCACAGTGGCACGTGGAGGTGGAGTCATGCACACCCCTGACACAGTGTGGGTGGGAGAGGTTGGAGGCGTGCCCTTCCACTTTTTTGGTACATGAAATGGCTTGCCTGTATTGGGGTTGATGGGAAGTGGTGATGGCACAATAGGCACACACACCAACTGTCCCACATCAGGGGCTGACACTGGCACTCGCTCAGGTGATGTGCTTGATCCTGCAGAACGCGTTGGCTGGCTATGCCTCCGGACCACCTTACCCTCTCCGGAAGGTGTGCCCCCTACAGTGCCCACCTTCCCACTTCCCCCAGGGGTGGTGTCTGCAGTGCCCTCCTGTCCCTTCTTGCCAGGGCTGGTCACAACACTGGCCTTCTTTCCCTTGATCACTGGCCTGGACCCAACACTGGCCTTGTTTTCCTTGAACACTGGCCTGGACCCAACACTGGCCTCCTTTCCCTTGATCACTGGCCTGGACCCACCACTGGCCTCCTTTCCCTTGATCACTGGCCTGGACCCAACACTGGCCTCCTTTCCCTTGATCACTGGCCTGGACCCAACACTGGCCTCCTGTCCCTTGATCACTGGCCTGGACTCAACACTGGCCTCCTTTCCCTTGTTCACTGGCCTGGACCCAACACTGGCATCCTTTCCCTTGATCACTGTGCTAGTCACAACAGGGCTCTCCTCTGCCTCAAAGACTGGGCTGGTCACAACAGGGCTCTCCTCTGCCTCAATGACATGGCTGGTCACAAAAGGGCTCTCCTCCACCCTCCTCGATGTACTGTGTTTTGAGGTTCATGTGGCGGGTGGTTGTATCCCTGTGCTCCCCCCAGGTGTACTCATAACATGCAATACATCCTCTGTGGGCATAGGAGTGTCAATTACTGGAGATGCCTCTGCATCAAATGAGCCTGTTGTCTGCCACAAAGATCTCCTGGCATTGCTCTTCTGTGACTTTTCCTTGTCTGTGCATATTGGGGGGCCCTGCTCTTCTTTGGGGATGGAGTCTGTGGACGTGATTGTCTTGTTTGGGTCTGACGTGTGCTTCTAGTGTTGTATCATGTAGGTGATGTAGCTGCCAAGTGGTGACTGTGATCTGATGTGCCACTGAATGGCCGGTCGTCACAGGCACATGGGCTGCAATGGGAGCATGTGCCTGTTGGAGGGCTGACGTGACTGTGGCTGACAATGCCTGGACTGTACGGTGTAGCCTACCCACGTCAGAGTGTATGCCCTCCATGAATGCAATCACCTGGCCTAATTTGTTATCCTGGGCACTGAAGGCATTGAGCAGGGCGGTCTGGCCCACGCAAATTTGGTGCAGGACCTCAACGCACTCTGCACTGAGGGCAGCTGGGGGGACAGGTGCAGGGGCAGCAGTGCCATGTGTGAATGTCACTCTTCCCCTCTTATTAACACGGATACGGCCAGTACCAGTGGAAGTGGATGGGAGGCTGGGCAATGGCCGCTGGTTGTCAGATGCAGCAGCAGACTCCCCATCCCCTGTGCCTGCTAATATCGATGCATCACCGCTGGCATCAGATGAAGTGGTACTCTGTCTCTCAGCCACAGATTCATTCCTCCTGCATACTCCTGTCACCCTCAGATGCGCTGTTTTGCTCACTGTCACTTGGCTCAGTCTCACTAAGCTCCGCTGCCGCTGTCGTGCTGGTCTCGCCATCCCTTGTCTCTGGATCATGTTCCGCCGTGGTGTCTTGCAATTCTGCATTAGTGAGATAAACAGGGTTGTGTAAGTGTCATCATCTGGTCACACGATTACAGATCAATGCAGCACTGTACAGGCCTTGGGCTACATGGTAATCATCACACCCTGCAATCACTATGCAGCTACACACCATATAGTCACAACAGTGCCTGTCATGCAC
Organism: Lissotriton vulgaris; assembly: GCF_964263255.1. Classification (NCBI taxonomy): domain Eukaryota; kingdom Metazoa; phylum Chordata; class Amphibia; order Caudata; family Salamandridae; genus Lissotriton; species Lissotriton vulgaris. The sequence continues at coordinate 746,002,606 of NC_141697.1, read as the reverse complement.
ACAAACTGCCTGTCGATGCCACACAGCACAACACCCTGCCAGTGGATGGAGTGCCCCCACCCCACATAGACCTGCCCTTATGGACATGATGTGACCACAACACTCATCACCACTGACAGCCATACATGGAACCAGAGGGGACCACACACACCTGTACTCACTACACATGCCATGATGCCAACCACTGATTATAGGGGATGGGTAACCCAATAGACCCTTGCGGGCCTGGGCAATCGTAATGTTTAGAGGGGAATGCCAGCAAGGGATTTATTCAAAAATTAAAGTTATGCAGTGTGACACAGTCTATATTATTAAGACTTTTCAACTGAGTGAATCAGATACTGCTTTTTTGTGTTATTGTCTGTTTCAAGACTCCATAGAAACTACCACATTAGCCCTATAGAGGTCGAACAGTTGAGACAATTGTCAACACTTAATGCGGTTTTGCTCACCAAATGAACTTTAAGGAAACGATGTAAAGCAACACGGACAAATATGTTTTTCAAGGAAAAATTATTATTTATATTTTCAATTTGTCAAATTCGTAAGGGTACATAGGCAAAACTAATTGCATATAAGTCTTAGGTACATGGAAGTGACAAAACAATCCATTGGTACATAAGAAACAATCCAGTCTAACACAAATGTATATAAAATTGACTTCTTTTAGAATAAATAGAAAGTCAAAAAGTAGAATGAAGACTTGGATTGGTATGTCGACATTTCGGTCTCAAAGGTAATATCCAAAGACCATCATCAGGACAGTGAATTTTTATGCAATGTGGATGACCCTTATAGTGATATTAAGGAAAGCTATGAAAAATGGAGGCTGCAGTTCAACCTGATGGTGACTGTTCAATGTCAGTGATTCATAGCCTTGAGGGACCGCCAAATCTTCCCTGTAGTTATGTTCAAACAGGAAGTGTCTTTGTAGTTAGTCTCAAGGTTCCAAATGTTTTCGTGAAAACGGCGTGGCATACGCGTGGGCCGTATGCCACGCCGTTTTCACGAAAACATTTGGAACCTTGAGACTAACTACAAAGACACTTCCTGTTTGAACATAACTACAGGGAAGATTTGGCGGTCCCTCAAGGCTATGAATCACTGACATTGAACAGTCACCATCAGGTTGAACTGCAGCCTCCATTTTTCATAGCTTTCCTTAATATCACTATAAGGGTCATCCACATTGCATTAAAATTCACTGTCCTGATGATGGTCTTTGGATATTACCTGTGAGACCGAAACGTCGACATACCAATCCAAGTCTTCATTCTACTTTTTGACTTTCTATTTATTCTAAAAGAAGTCAATTTTATATACATTTGTGTTAGACTGGATTGTTTCTTATGTACCAATGGATTGTTTTGTCACTTCCATGTACCTAAGACTTATATGCAATTAGTTTTGACTATGTACCCTTACGAATTTGACAAATTGAAAATATAAATAATAATTTTTCTTTGAAAAACATATTTGTTTGTGTTGCTTTACATCGTTTCCTTAAAGTTCATTTGGTGAGCAAAACCACATTAAGTGTTGACAATTGTCTCAACTGTTCGACCTCTATAGGGCTAGTGTGGTAGTTTCTATGGAGTCTTGAAACAGAAAATAACACAAAAAAGCAGTATCTGATTCACTCAGTTGCCAAGTCTTAATAATATAGACTGTGTCACACTGCATAACTTTAATTTTTGAATAAATTCCTTGCTGGCATTCCCCTCTAAACATTATGATCTAACCAGGCCACAACAAGCACCATGTGCCAATCTGGGTTCACATTGTCGTCGGATGTGTGGCCCTCAAACATAATGGTGCATGCAAAGTAGACAGACATGGAGTCACACTCATGAAGTGGACATTGCAGTCCGGCACAATATGGACTCCGCACACCATCCCAATGAAGAGTGACCATGTGGCCACAAGAAATCTGTCACGGATTGAGGACTGCAGGCAGGAGCAGCACAGTAAGGCCATGGTGGGCCAATGCCTCATACAGGCACACATCACAGTCGCCACTCACATCACACATCACAGCATGGAAACACACACACATCACATGTGTCACCGCAGCCACAGGCCCTGTACACATGCATCCACTCCCAGACACACTATCTCTCCCCAGATACTCACCATCTCTGTCTTGCAGCTGATGCCCCTTCAGACGTGCAGCCAGGTCTGGATTGGTCACTGCCAGTATGCATCCCATCTGTTGAGTCATGGTGCACCGTGCCAAATGCCCTGTGCGTGGTAGCATCCCCAAGGTCATCTCTGCCAATTGCCTAGCCAGCCGGCTGATGTCATCCCACCTCTTGTGACAGTGTGCGTGTCGTCTGTTTGATACCCCCAGGGCTCGCACCTTTGCTGCTATGGACCGCCACACGGCCTTACGTTGGTGTGCCTTGCGCTGCAGGTATGAGAGTTAAGAAGGGCAAAAGAACATTAATGAAATGTGACAAGTCAACATCTATCAGTACAGCAGCCAGACACTGACTCAGGACTCACAGTAACCTCCCTCCCTCCCTAACTGGGGGTACCCTCACGAGGGCACTCTGCTTGACATGAACATTAGTGAATGCATGCACACATTGTGGTTCCTAGTCTCAATGACATGCACACAAATGCATGATGCCTCAACACAAATGCATCGACAGCAGTGTGCAAATCAGTAATTGTAGAGGGCACTGATGGGGCATAACTAATATTCAGTGTGCAGCTACTGTAGCAGGTGAGTCTGTTGATGTACATCGTTTGGCAGTGCTGCCACTGAACCCACTCTGTGTGTCACACTGACTCTGACTACAGGGGCACCCACAAATGTCCTCATAAGCATTCACTGTCCTGCCATCTAAAAGGATAACAACCGTTAGTTCTGTATGTGCGACAATGTAATACACCTCACTCACACATACCAGTACAGGGCTAGGAAAGAGTTACATTGCAACGCACACACTCCCTCAAGGTAGAGACAGCTTGTCTGTCAGTGTCTGTCATCACCCCACATCCCCAACATATAATGCAGCATCACCACTACACGTCTCACACCACCCTGCTCTACAGCTCCCTTCATGGTGACTTACCACAACATTGGGCCCACCAAACAGCTGTGGGTACTGTGCCAGCACCTCGTCCACAAGGACATCGAGCTCCTCACTCGTGAATGGACTGGCACGGATCTTATCTGTTCTTGACATCCCTGTGGATATGGCAGACCTGTGGCGGAAGTGAGTTATCAGGGGTCTCAGGCAGCAGGCTCTTGGGGCAGCAGCAGGACAGGGTCCCAGGCAGCAGGCTCTTGGGGCAGCAGCAGGACAGGGTCCTACGCAGCAGGCTCTTGGGGCAGCAGCAGGACAGGGTCCCAGGCAGCAGGCTCTGTGAGCAGTGGAAATGTGAGGCTCACACCCACAGATTTATAGCCCCCTGAGGTCGTTTGGAAGGTCAAAAGCTGCTACAATTGGTTGTCCGGGTCTGCATCATTCAAAAGCAACCAATGCCCACCTCCGCGGTAGCGGAGCACACCTTCTGCGACTTTCAAATATGCATCATGCCACCGCCTTGATCGTTGCCATTGGCCGCATGCAATGCTCCAAGGAGGTGACGCTCCGCGGGTGCCCGGGAAGCGCTCCTGCGATGGTGCATCATTCAAAAGCATCCAATGGCCGCCTCCGCAGTAGCGGAGCACACCTTCCGCGATTTTCAAATATGCATAATGCCACCGCCATGATCGCTGCCATTGGCCGCATGCAATGCTCCAAGGCGGTGACTTTCCGCGGGTGCCCGGGAAGCGCTCCCGCGATGGTGCATCATTCAAAAGCATCCAATGGCCACCTCGGCGGTAGCGGAGCACACCTTCCGCGATTTTCAAATATGCATCATACCACCGCCATGATCGCTGCCATTGGCCGCATGCAATGCTCCAAGGCGGTGACGCTCCGCGGATGCCCGGGAAACGCTCCCGCGATGGTGCATCATTCAAAAACATCCAATGGCCGCCTCCGCGGTAGCGGAGCACACCTTCTGCGATTTTCAATTATGCATCAAGCCACCGCCATGATCGCTGCCATTGGCCGCATGCAATGCTCCAAGGCGGTGACGCACCGCCAGGGCCTGGCGGTTGGTACCGCGACTCATGAGGCGGAGCATACCCACCGCCATATACACATGTCCTCATGCCAATGGCTACCTTGTTTGGGGAGATGGTGGTACGGGGGTCACACCGCCGGTGCCCGGCAGTATGTACTCCCATTTTCGTACCCATTGGTGTGTATGTCAATCATGGAGACTGTATCAGCACCCTGCAGCAACATGGAGAAGGGGACATCATTGTACACACGATGCCACACAGCCATGTCATCCACAGGTGGACGCACGCTCAGTGTGAGTCAAATTGGCCTGTGGTTCAGCCATTTTAGTGACACATTTGATGGCTGATGATGATTGACAGACTTCAGCTGTTGTAAATGATGTCATTACGTAGAATGAGTTGATAGTCAATGCAGACCTTGACCTGGCTGGTGTCTACGCATTGTATCAGACCAGACTTCTGCTATCACAACTGTTCATGCACACAACCGGAAGATTTCCTGCTACTGTGATCATAGTGTTGATGACTTTATATGATGCCTTGAGGTGTGGCAGGTACAGCAGATATGTATGATAGACATAGTAAGTCACAATACCTTGGCAGGTCTTGCTGCACCTTGTCTGCACATGTGCATTGTTCATACATTATATCCGCTTTCACAGTCCCAGATGTATGTGTGGCACCTGTGTATTGTCACTGGAGAGGCGTGCCGTCTGAGTGTAGCTATTGGCCAGCCATGTAACCTAAAGTGCCATGCCTCTCTCTGGCACTCGTTGTTTTCCCATGACATCCTTGATGTTTTGTGCTAAGCCCATCTCATGATGCTTGCCACTGACATTTTCATTTCATACATCAACTAGGAGGAGGCCGGATCTCCTACGTCAACTAACAGTGCTGGAGGACATGGAGAATGAGGCAATCATCAGGAAATTCAGGCTGGACAGACCAACATTGAAGATCTTGTGTGATCTATTGGAGCCCCACCTGCTGCCTCGCCGTCACTATCCTACGGCATTCTCACCCACCTACAAGGTGATGGCAGCACTCCACTTTTTTGCAACTGGTTCCTTCCAGAAGACCTTGGCTAACGCTGGGGGGATGTCACAGCCCATGTTCAGCATGGTGCTGCAGGATGTTCTTGCAGCCATGAAGCTATATCGCACTCGCTACATACATTTCACCCAGGGGACGTGAATTGGCTGCCGTGAAGGGTGACTTCTATCCCCTAGGGTGCATCCCAAATGTAGTTGGTGCAATCGATTGCACCCATGTGGGTCTGTTGCCACCGCTGGCGATGGAGCTCATTTATCAGAACCGCAAACACTACCACTCCATGAATATGCAAGTGGTGTGCCTTGAGGACATGACCATATCACATGTGTGTGCAAAGTTTCCAGGTTCGGCACATGATTCGTACGTCATGAGGAATAGCATGTTGCCACAGATGATGGAGAATCTGCATCCCCAACGTGCCTGGATTGTGGGTGAGTATCACTACTGCTATGGCATGCTGTGTGTCACTTACTGCACTCCGGCTGTACAACATTGCAATGTGTGATTGTCATTCACAGGTGACTCAGCATATCCCAGTCGCCCATGGCTGTTGAGCCCACTCCTGAATCCCCAGACTCCAGCCGACATCCGCTACAATGAGGCCCATGGCAGGACACGACGGGTGATCGAGCGGACTTTTGGGCTGCTGAAGTCAAGGTTCAGGTGCCTTGACAGGACTGGAGGCACACTGGCATACTCGCCTGGGAAGGTGTGCAAGATCTTTGTGGCATGCTGTATGCTGCACAACCTGGCTATCCACAGGGGTGTCCCCCTGCTCCTGGACGATTGTGATGTACCAGGGCCACCACCTGCTCAGGGACCTCAATCCAGTGATGAGGACAGTGGAGAGGAGGAAGGAGATGATCTGCGCCAACAGCTCATTGAACGCTACTTCACTTTAATGTGGCTGGCGAGGTACAACGTGTACATTGTCTGGTGTTGTTGCTCTTGTTATGAATGGCTATGCGTGGCAGTAACCAATAGGCACATGTTCTGTCACCCATGTGTGTAATTTGTGAAATTGACGTTCAGTGCCGAGATGTTTATAGGACTGTATTTGTGCACATCTGCTAGACATTGTGTAATATGGCTGTGAAGTTTTGGAAATTTGTTGTGCAGTGATCTGTGTGTTGCCACAATGACAACAGTGACTGTTATTCTGCTGTGTCTCCCTAGGTGCTACAGAGGGTTCCTGGCCTGCATACTGTACATCATTCGTACACATCATGGACATCTTCAACAATATAAATACTGCACTATATAAATCACTACACAAAATCTTATGCATCAGGTAATTTATTTTGGGATTGGACATGTGATTTGTGCGGTGATATTTACATGAAGGTGTGGAATGAACAGTGAGTTGACAGTCCAGTTCAATGAGATGTAAGAGTAGACACCACATGGATGTGGTGACCCAGTCCGACAGAGAGGTGCCATTGCCAGGGCAATGTGGGGAAAGATAGTCCAAACAGTGAATGCAGTAGGGAAGAGGGTTGTCTTCATGGCTGGCTCCGTGACTGGCGTGTGGTAAGTGCTTTGCCTCCAGAGACTCCCAGGCTCTTCTTAGGACGCCCCCTAGATCTTTTGGGCGGTGGGGGGCCTGCTAAATGGCCAGCGGCGTCAGGGGACTCGTCTCTCTCTGTTGGCGCAGGGGAGGATGGTGCACTGTCATCCTGTGGCACAACAGGAGGGGACGGAGGTGGTGGTTGGGATACAGGCCTGTCCCTCTGCAACGCCACTTGCTGGCCCATGAGGTCCACCATCTGTCCCAGCCGGTTATCAATGGACCTCATCAGCAGGATGAGCTCCCTCATTAGTTCATCAGACTGGCCACTTTGTCCCTGGACCTCTTGGTAGGCATCCACAACTCTGGTGAAGTGGTCCAGGGATGGTGTCCACCCCTACAGAGGTCTGGTGGTGACCCTGGCACTCCCACATGCTCTGCTAACACGGACCTCTTCCCTCGCCACTGGGGGACCACGCACTCTATCCCTGCCCTCCACAGCTGTTGGTGTGGGATGGTCATCCCTGGGGACAGGGAGGTTGCTGCAGGTGGTACTGGTAGTCCTGGTGGTGTTGGTGGCAGTGGCGGTGGTGGCTGTGGTGGTTGCGGTGGTAGAGGCCGTGCGTGCAGGGGTCTGCTGCGTTGTAGTGGCAGCAGGGGTGGTGGTGGGGAGGATGGGGTCCTGGGACCTCTGGGTCTGTGGCACACCAGATGAGCTGGCCTGGAGCTCATCATCCAAACTGTCCTGGGAGTCCACTTCTGAGAGTCCATGGGCCGGGGGTGGGGAGTGGCTCTGCTGGTCGTTGGTGTTGTCCTCAGCAGTGAGTTATTCGTCACCTGTGGAGTAGATGGGGAGTGGTCAGTGTTTGTGTCATCTGCGTATCATCATCTGTCTGTACACTACTTACATGTGCAGTCATCAGTAGTACAAATCATGGCAACACAGTGTAACATTTCATAGTGCTGGGGGACATCATGGAGTTATACATATTGATTGTCAATGCTTTGGGTTCTATTGTTGTAGGTTTACTGGATGCAGGTCACACACACACACTTCATGCGGAATTACTGTAGATACGTACCTGTTAAGTGACTGTGCAGGAGGCAATGGCTGACACATGCTCCTGGGTGGGGGAGGCCTCCATGCTGCTGGGGTGGGGGAGGCCTCCATGCTGCTGGGGTGTGGGACAGGGGGAATGGTGGGAGTAGTAGTGCAGGACTCCCTCCCTCCCTCCTACACACACTCTCTCAGTGAAGATGGCTACCAACCTGTAAGTCTGTTTGTCAAACTGTGCAATGGCTGACACAAGCTGCTGGTTGGGGGAGGCCTCCATGCTGCTGGGGTGTGGGACAGGGGGAATGGTGGGAGTAGTAGCACAAGCCTCCCTCTCTCCCTCCCACACACACCCTCTCAATGAAGATGGCTACCAACCTGTGAGTCTGTTTGTCAAACTGTGCAATGGCTGACACATGCTGCTCGGGTGGGGGAGGCCTCCATGCTGCTGGGGTGTGGGACAGGGGGAATGGTGGGAGTAGTAGTGCAGGCCTCCCTCCCTCCCACACCCTCTCAGTGAAGATGTCTACCAACCTGTAAGTCTGTTTGTCAAACTGTGCAATGGCTGGCATATGCTCCTGGGTGGGGGAGGCCTCCATGCTGCTGGGGTGGGGGAGGCCTCCATGCTGCTGGGGTGTGTGACAGGGGGAATGGTGGGAGTAGTAGTGCAGGCCTCCCTCCCTCCCACACACACCCTCACAGTGAAGATGGCTACCAACCTGTGAGTCTGTTTGTCAAACGGTGCAATGGCTGACGCATGCTGCTGGGGTGGGGGAGGCCTCAATGCTGCTGGGGTGTGGGACAGGGGGAATGGTGGGAGTGGCAGTGCAGGCCTCCCTCCCTCCCACACACACCCTCTCAGTGAAGATGGCTACCAACCTGTAAGTCTGATTGTCAAACTGTGCAATGGCTGACACATGCTGCTGGATGGGGGAGGCCTCCATGCTGCTGGGGTGTGGGACAGGGGGAATTGTGGGAGTAGTAGCGCAGGCCTCCCTCTCTCCCTCCCACACACACCCTCTCAGTGAAGATGGCTACCAACCTGTGAGTCTGTTTGTCAAACTGTGCAATGGCTGACACATGCTCCTGGGTGGGGGAGGCCTCCATGATGCTGGGGTGCGGGAGGCCTCCATGCTGCTGGGGTGTGGGACTGGGGCTATGGTGTGGGTTGTTGTAAAAACCTCCCTTCCCCCACACAGGCCTCCTCAGCAGGATGGCTGGCTACATGTTGGGTGGGGATGGGCAGTGTAATGGTGTTTGTGTATTTCAAGGTAGTAATTGGCATTGTTGTTGTCATTTGTCTGTACTTACCCGCCTCCGCTCCCCCGGCTACTCCTGTGAGACTCTCAGGTAGGAGTATGGCAAGCACCTTCTCCTCCCATGGTGTGAAGGTCTTCGGTGGGATGGGAGGGCCACTGCCAGTCTCGTTAGCCAGCGTCCAGTTCTTGCTCCTCCTGTCCTTGACAACCCTCTTCAGATCATGCCCCCGCTTCTGGATCTCCTTCTTGGATCTTGGGGTGGCCCTACTGCATTCACCCTTTGGACTATCCTTTCCCACATTTGTGTCCTGATGGCTAATGGTGTCTGTTGGACCAGGCACCAAATAGTTGTGGCTCTACACTCACAATCTCGTTGACCATGACTGTCAACTCCCTCTTGGTGAATTTGGGCATTTTTGGTGAAGTCATGGTGAGTGGGGGTTGAGGTGTTTGTGGGTGCAGTGGTGTGTGGGTGCAGGGGTGTGGTGGGGATGTGTGAGGTGGGTTGTGTGATGGGGGTTGTTTGTCATGGTGTGCTGGTGTGCTGGTAGTGTTGATGGTGGTGGTGGGTGGGTGTGTGTGCGTTGCTCTATGGTCTCTCCTGTCAGGTTTCGTGTATGGCCTTCTCTTCTGGAGTGATGCAAAGGATTGTGGTCAGTGAAGGGGGTGGCTTTGTACTCAGCTGTGTGGGTGTGTACAATAGGATTTAGGTTGTCAGGTGTGTTGTGGGAGTAGTTCTGTGGTTTTGTCTTTCATTTTACTAATTTGCATTTATGTGTATGTGTGTTGTATATTTTGGGGCCAGTGCAACTTTGTTCATGGGATTTAGGCATCACTGAGGTGTTTTCACATCGACCGCAATATTTTTCATTTTTGTCCGCAGCGGTGGTTTTGATGCTGCTTGACCGCCATTTCTCCCATTTACTCCTGGGTGAGACCGCGCAGGTCGGTGTCGGCGATTCCGACCGCAACACCCTCGGGGATAGCGTAATTTACCGTGTGGTGTGTCCGCTTTCCATGCGGTGGGATGTGACTTTTCCGCTGCTTATCCGACCGCCGCGGACATTTTTTTGCCGTCTCCGCCCGCGTTGGGCGGATTTGCTATGGCCGCTGTCTTTTGTGGCGGTTGTTCCTAATTTGGCGGACGATATTTCTGCTGTCCTGTCGGGCGGATGTTTTCCGCCTCCCTGGCGGTCAGGGAGGTTTTCCGCCCGCTATCCTAATGGGGCCCATAATGTATATCCTGAAGGTTTCACTAAAGTCCAAAAGAATGGATTGCATAGACTGTCTAAAAAATTCACCATTGACTGTACTAAAAAATGTAATTCATGTTTTTTCATTGTAATGTTTTAGGTTGGTTAAGAAAAAACATGGTCTCATTTCATGTAATTCTTTTTCACATGCATAGTTCCTGTAACATTGTTCTTTTCTCTTTTTTCAATAGATGATAGCTTGTTCTACACTGGTAAAGAAAAGAACACTAACGTTGTCATTGGTGCTGAAGCAGGCCAAAAAGTTGTTTCTGAATTCCATTGGTCTCTTGTTACTGGGCATTTTGGTATCAACAAAAAGAAAAAAAAGCATTTCTTCCTGATTTTATTGCAAAAATATGTCAATTGAAATTAAAGAATGCGTGAGTTATAATTGTTCTTCCTTCTATAAAAAAAATGTTTACATGTAAATCTCAATTGTGATAATCTTATAGACGTTTGTTTCTGAAACCCATATATTTCTCATTTAAATGCTCGTTACACGTTTTCCGCCTGCACTTGAGATACAAAGTGAAAATGTTGTTTTGAATTTTATTATTTGAAGACATGTCTTTCAATTTTCCTTGATTTTCATTTCTTAATTTCTAGATCATTATAGACCAAAAAGGGTTCTATCAGATTCAAGCCAGGAGTTTCTGAATGAAGTGTGTGACCAATCTAGGCCTAACATTTGTATAATGCAATGCTATTTCCTATTTTGTTTGCCAAATTTAATTATACCTCTTTTTAGGTTAATTCAGAGTTATCTAAGATTTTACAAATGGAACGTTCTCTAAGTGCAACCTATCACCCACAGGCAAATGGTTTAGATGACTATACTAATATATAAGCTGTACACCTTCAGAGAAGGAGAGTTAGCGCTTCTGACAAATTGCAAGTAAACAGCAAGAAAAGGAGGCATTTTGGAGCATAAGTTTACTGGACCGTACCGTATTGCGGATATGCAAGAAAAGCTTGTAAAATTAGTCAATAATGGTAGCAAGATGCCTTTACGTACAACTTATAATCTTGACATGTTGAACCAAAGCAAAATATTTTACATAACCATTCGTATGTCTCTAAAAGATTTTGTTGTGGTGTTTTTTGCATGCTGATAATAATACTTCCATTATGCTTGTTTTAAACATTAATTTGTTGAAGATACTTAACTTTATGTTTTATGTTAATAATTATTTTCGTTAGAATAATTGTAAATTCGAAATAGGGATTTTGGGGATAACACTTGTGAACGCCTAGGAAGCTTGTTCATAAAGCCCATCGGAATCATATTGATATTCGCATATGATTTTCTCTAATCACTAGTATGATCTTGACGCGGTTGGTTTGACTTCTGATTGCTTTTCAACCCCAATCCTATTGAGAACAATTGTTTCTATGTACATTAAAATTAAGCTTGGACATTTGTATAACATATACATTTTTAACAGAATTTCACATAAGTTAGCAGCCAATTGCTGAGATTGAAGAAAGTATATTCTCCTGTTCTAGCTCATTATACAGATGTCTTGACCATGGGACGAACTGGTCCCCACAATCTAAATGAAAATTGCAATGGCCCTAATGGACTCTTCAGGTTTGACTTTAACATTTTGTGATAGAAAATGTATAATACCCTAGTGGTGTCATAATTTTCGAATGACTTGGTACATTGTTTTGTCTTTTAATTTTTTTTTATAAAAAGGCACAGCTTAAATTTTAAATATAGTATAGTACAATATTTGCATTATGTTTGTGAATTTAAAATTATGTTTCTTATCCTGCCATTACAAATTGTTTTGAACAGTTGTGACTGTCCTATGTACTTGATCAGTGAACTCCTGGAAACATGTAGAAAATATTGCAAATTTGGTACTACAATTTTTACCATTGCTGTTATGATGCGCTAATGTACATCTTTTTTACATTTAGAGTCTTTTTCTACTGTATACAGCCAAAAAGATTCGCACATTTTTACGGATAATGTTAAAGTAAATACTCTCAATATGATTAGTCGACAAAGTTGAAAAGTAACGGATATAAGTACTTGAGGGGTTTTTGGTGGCAGATAATCTCCAATTCAGACTTGGGCAAGTGGGTCTGATACAGGGTGGATCTCAGTATAACTAATGGATTTGCAGGGGTCATTTCTAAGTTGCTTCTGCCATGTTGGTTCACTGGCTATACACCCTTTCTAGTAATGGACTCCTTACTACTTTGCCACTGACTGAGGACAGTGCAATATGTTTAGCTTGTAAATATATTTAAGTTAGCAAAACAAAAACTATCGACCTGTATACAATCTGAACAGAATAACAAATCTATTAACACTTTCTTCCCAACAGGCACTATGTCAAGAATGCAGCCGATGGGTGCATTTTAATCCATAGAAACAAATGCAACATCCTACTTACCCCATTTAGATTACAAATGTACGAAATGTATGTATTATTCAAAGTTTGCTTACATCATAAACATGTGTTCACATGCTAGTTGTAGATTTACATACTGTGCATACTCCTGCCATCTAGTGTTGTGTCCAGATTATCATAAGTAGTATTTCTTTGAAAAAGTCTTTCAAGTTGGGAGTAAAGCCACAGATCCTTTTTTAATTAGTCTGCTTGGGCATCGACTCCATTGTTACATTCTATTCACACATAAGATTGATAATAGAGTAAGTAAGTGTAATATAGAGTTGTCAATGCCTACATAAAATAAATAATAACACAAAACAACCATAGTTGTTGGTGGGTAGGTAGGAGGTCACTAGTGAATCAATATTTAACATTCCAAGAATAGAAGCTGACACTGATAATGCCCTAGATATTGACCCTGTTTGCAGATTCTTACATACGTGAGCAGCCAATGAGAGACAATTCTTGATTAGCCAATGCTATTAAAAACAAATTTAAAATATTTTTAATATAAATATTAAGAAAAAAGATGATCTGAATATTGCTTAACTTTATTAAAAAGTAGATCACTTTTTAATGCAATTTCTCAAAGTCGCGCTGGGTACATCCTACACACACCCTCAAAAAAAGAGATTTAATTGGTTTATTACACTTCCTATTGAAACTATTGAAGTACCCCACCCATTTCAATCACTCTACTTAGAACGTTTCCTAGGGAAAGACCTCCTGAGAAGATCTGCTGTTCTTTCTTTTTTGGACAACAGATTTACTTAAAGATACAATGGCTGCTAATCCACCATCATCCTCTGATTCAGAGAACTCATTAGAGCAAGAATTTGTTCTTGAAACTCCAGCAAAGAAAAAATATACCAGCATTGTCTGGAAAATTTTCACCTTTCCACCTGGCTTAACAAAAGGGAATGAAAACAAAGTTACTTGCCGTATATGCAAGACTGTTGCTTTTAACCCCTTCCGTGCGGCCGCGATTTTCCCCGTGTGCGGCCGCCGGCAGAACACGGGCGGGCCATGACGAACCCCAGCCGTCATCAGCACACGAGCACTGTAGTGCATGACGGCTGGGGTTCGTCACCAGCATGGAAGGGGTTAAGAGGAGAGCCCAATAAAAATTACTTGCGGAACTGCAAGTATGCGAAAGACCTTGCAGACCAAGTATCCTGTCAACTTTGCTGGAGTTAAGGAAATTGATTTATCAGAAGGCCCTAGTACCAGTGGAGCAACACTGTCAACCTTTACCGCACAGCCTAATATTGGTCCCCAATTTAGAAAACTTAGAATGACCTGTATAAAATGCAGACGGCTGATAGCATATGGACAGCAGTCAGTGGACCTTTCCACCAGGCTTAGAAAAGGTGAATGTAACAAAAGTTATTTGCCGAATATCAAGGAAGTTTGGGAGAGTACTTACAACTACAAGTCCTGCTTTCTTAAAGTTACAAATGACATTTCAGGACGAGTAAATGCCAGAGACAAAGTTGTGTCTCATTACAGTCTCATACATGAATACATACATACATACATACATACATACATACATACATACATACAGAGAGGATACTTTATTTCTTCTTCCAAGTACATTTAAAACGATCTAACATTAATAAAATAGGTAGCACAGTTTACATTTTCTTTTTATCTGTTTTACCTTACAAGTACTGACCTGCCTATAACACACACTGTCAAATTCATTCAGTCATTACCAAGTCCTGGTTTGTTTAAGTTATAAATGATATTTCAGGACGAATAAAAAGTTGTATCTCATTACAGTCTCATACACAAGATGGCCGCGGACCATTCACAGGAGTAGGTCGCACTAACCTCTCTCTCCAGACGGTCAAGAAAATGAGTGCAAGCTACAGGAATAATGCTGGCAATCGGTTGGCTTAAGAACGCCTTTTAAAAAGCACTTGCATTACTACATGAAAAGACTTTTCGTAAGGCACTACACTGCATGTGGTTTGGTACAGAAGGCAACTCGAATTACCAACATATCAGGATAAAAGGAGCTAGTAGGTGCAAGATGCCTCCACACGGAATAAAACTTAAAGAAGCTAAAGATATCCCAAAGGGTTCTTAGGAGGTAGAAGATTCAGCGAGACCACCTGAGGTTTCTGTCGTGACAAGGAAACAGGCAGCGGCGGCTAAGACGACGGGTGTAACATTAGACTCAGCCTCTAAAAGTAAGGCACCAAAAGATAAGGAAAAAGATGCTGAGCAAAGAGCTGAACAAAGGGCAGAGAGGAGGGCGGCACAGAAGGCAAAGCACAAAAAGAAAATAATATGAGGCAGCCTACTTTGGTAGAAGTATTCACAGGGGTGGCTGGAAATGCTGCTGAAATCGCCGCTGGGAACGCCGATGATCTCATGGCTCATGGTGGCAACTCGGAGCAGCACAGGGAGGCTGGAAGCACCGATGGAAGTGCAGCGGGTCTCGTGGTCCATGGCGGCAGCAACTCGGAGCAGCACGGCATAACTGCAGTATCATCATCGTTGTCGGAGGTGCGCGTGCAGGGATTGCCGATCAGGGCAGGAACGGATGCGCCGTCACCAGTTCAGTCAGTGCTGGCCGAATCTTCATCACTGCCCGGAGAGGAATCTTCACGGAGCAGCACACCCGTGAGGAAGGAGAGATCGCTGCACCCGCTAAGGGGGATATTGATGCACCAGTGAGGTAAGCCGCGCTGAGGGCGTCCAGAGTTTTGACAATACTCTAAAATTGTTCGCTCATGTATCTCACTCGGCAGGGGGTGCCACGGAGGGGCAGATGGAGAGTGTGACTATAATGGGTACTAACAATGGCAGCAGAGATACGCAGAATGGGGTCATGCAATCTGTCCCTGCACCAGACGATAATGGTGATCTGACTGACGGGGTAGAGCTACAGAAGGGAGGCTCGCGAGAGGGGTTATATGCTCAGGGGTTACAGGCAACCGCAGAAAATGGTCTGCTTGCACCAGGAACACCAAATGAAGATTGCTTCTTCTCGGTGAATGATGAAACAGGCACATCATCAGGTACATCAACCCAGAGCGGTGGGTCTGTGGGGAGCTCGGAGGATAGCTAGAGCAATCAGCATCAGAGGACACAGTATAACGGGTCTCCTCAGCCCAAGGAATAAAGCAACATCAGAGTAGTCGCCACAGATATAGGAGGAAAACTCCTATCAGCCTAGCACAAGTTGAAATGACTAAAAAATTGGTATGAGATTATTCTGCTACATCCAGTCTTCATCATGAGGAGGGTCAGGGTCATGCCCAGGGGGAGCAAAAGAGTAGCGCACAGTATGCACAAAACCAAGCTCCCACAATGGACCTTCTTTATGCTACGCTTAAGCAGATGCAGGGGGAAGCTAGAGTGGAGAGTAAAAGATCTGAGCAAGCCAATAAGAAAATTCAAAATTCTCTAAGCAAGATGAACAAATTGTATGCGGAGATGGCGGGAAGGGTCACAGAAGTGGAGGAGAGGACAGGAACATTGGAAGATGAGGTGACATTTTGGCAAGAGTTTAGAGATGCCCAGGAGAAGACGAAAGAAGACATGCAATGGAAACTTGAGGATTTTGAAAACAGGCTGAGGCGCAACAGTATTAGACTCTTGGGCATCCCGGGGGGGGGGGGGGGCAGAGGGGCAAGATCCCCGGTCCTTTGTAGTCACACTTTTTAAGGGAGCATTTCCGGAGATTGTGAAATGGAATTGGGATGTAGAGGTGCAGCGGGCACATAGCTATCCCCTAACACAGAAGATGTCTTACGGCGCCGCACAGAGAGATAGGCCTAGAGCCATTTTGGTGTTCGTGGGGAACTTCCTTGCCAGGCAGGATAGTGCTAAACCTCAGGATCGTCAAACCTTTAAAGGAACAACTTTCTTTGCACGCCCGGATTTCTGCCACGTCACTGTGGAAAGGAGGTGGAGTTTAAGGCAGATGATTGACCCTTTCCAAAAATTAGGAGCAAGGCATATCTTTTATTCCCTGCAAGGCTCAAAATATTATTAGACGGTCAGACAAGGATGTTTTTCTCAGAGGTTAAGGCACAGGCTTTCCTGGATGAGCTGAAGGAGAAAATGAGTCGCGGAGAAAGTCGAACCGGTGTACAAGTTCCATGATAAAAGTAGAAACTATGATGTATAGCCAAAGTCGTGCTATGTCATGCTATGTAGGGAAACAGACTGTGATTTCAGATTGCGATTGATGGTTTTTTCATTTTCTTTTGTTTTCAATAGGGTAGAATTGCACTGTTTAGAATGTAAGGGAGATTTATTAGGGAGGGAGAGGGACGCGACACTCTAGGGGCTATGAAGCAGTCACACATAGGTCAGGACTGACCTATTTGCCTGTAAAGGGGTGGGGGGAAGGGGAGGGGACAGGGTGGGGTACAGGACAAGCGGAGGATAGTGCTTGGTCAGGGACATGGACATTGAAGTAAATTGGAGATCTATTCAAGTAGTTGTAGTATGTGGAGTGAGGAATGGAATGCCAGCAAGATCAAAAATTTGTATAACTGGGCACTAACATTAAGATTTTGTCGCTAAATATGTGCAGACTCAATGACAGGAATAGAAGACAGAAGGTCGAAATGTTGCTAAAGAACACATGCGCCGATTTTATATTTCTGCAGGAGACTCACATAGAGGGAACCAAGTCCTTCCTACTGGAGCAATTAGGGTTTCGGGTGTTAGTTTATTCAAGACAGGGTGCTAAGAACAGGGGGGTGGTCATCTTAACTAGATTGTATGATATTCAGATAAGGAAAATATTAGAGGACCAATGGGGAAGATGGGCATTGATTGAATGTAGGATTGGGGAGGAGTGGGTCACACTGGGCTGGATTTATGGTTCGACTGAGGATTATCCAGAATTGTTTGACTTTCTGGATATAGAATTGGCCAGATGGGCGCAGAAGGTCATACTTGCAGGAGATTTTAACATCAATGGGGCAACAGGGCTAGGAATGGACATTGAGGGGCAATATCAATGCAGGAAAAAGAGGGTTTGTAGGGCAATTTTAAGTATGGCTACTAATAACTCACTAGTGGATGTATGTGGAAAACTAAAACCAAACGACCCGGGCTTTACATACTATTTGGCACCACACAAAAAATGTGTTAGATTAGACTATTTTTTCACCTCTGGCTCATTCTTACCCAATTTACAGATTGAGAGGCTTCCACGTATCTTGTCGGACCATAATCCATTAATTATGACAATTAAAGCTGGGGGGCTTAGGAGGCTTGAAAGGTCTTGGACGTTTGAAAGGGAGCTCCTTGTGAATAAAAACTATGTCACTCACATGCATACCTGGATATAGTGGTTCTGGGAAATCAACAGGGGGAGTACTACGGCCGGGAACGCATGGGATGCCTTTAATGCGGGGATTAGCGGCGAAACTATTAGCTTTAGCCTAGCCAAACAAAAAAAGCAGAGGATGGTGTCAGAGCAACTAAATTTGGCCGTGATAAATGCAGAGCAGAGGTTGGCAAAGGTCACCATAGATGGGCAACCTACTGACCAACTAATTTCAGAGGTTATGTTGGCTAAAACAGCGGCAGAGGAAAAAATAGCTACAAAGGCGGTCAAAATCTTCACTATGCAAAGAGAGAAATGTTATGAATACAGCGAAAGGGTGGGCCGCACACTTGCAGTAAAAACAAGACAGAGGATAGCCAGGGGGAAATCAAAGATATAAAATATGGTGGAGGCCATCTGGTCACCGGGGCGAAAGAAATTTTGGAAGTATTTAGGCAGTTTTACTACAGGCTATATAAAGAAGAACTGGATAGCACGTCAGAGGGAATTCACAGATATCTGCGGGATGTACATAGCAAGGTGATAACAGAGGAAGATAGTGATTTGTTAGATGCTCCCTTAGAGGGAGAGGAAATCATGGAGGCCATGCTGAGTTTACCGGCAGGTAAAGCCGCCGGGCCGGATCAGATACCAGGGGAATTTTATAAAGTATTTTTTGAGACAATAAAATTGGACTTAATCAGGACAATCATTGAGGCACAGAGAGGATCATCTATACCAGCTAGCTGGGCGGGGGCAGACATTATAATAATACTTAAAAAAGGGAAACTACCAATGAGCCAGGTTCCTACCGCCCAATAACTTTAATAAATTCAGATGTCAAAATCTTTTCAAAGGCATTGGCGACAAGACTATCTAGGGTCATAGAAGGTCTGGTGAGCAGGATCCAACATGGGTTTATCCCACACAGGGGCACCACTCAGCACATTAGGAAGGTAATCACACTATTCGATGCACAGGGAGACTCACAGGGGGTGCTGGGAGTCCAATGGCAATACTGCTGCTTGACGCCGAAAAGTCCTTTAATCGGGTGTCTTGGGAGTTCTTGTATGCAATACTGAGGAAAGAGGGGTATGGGTAAAGCTTTGTGAGAGCCTTGCAGTCTTTATACAGGGTCCCCGACAGCGTTCATAAGGGTGAACGCAGGTCGTTCTGCCCCCATCGAAATCTCCTGCGGCACAAGGCAGGGCTGTCGTGCTCACCAATATTGTTTGCCATGCACATAGACCCATCGATTAATAAATTGGAGCAAAACAATCAGATACAGCCATGGTAACTAAGGTAGGACTTTGTAAAGTCCTCGCATATGCCGATGACATGGCAGTTATTACACCTTCACCCACAGAGGCCATCAGGGCAATAGAGGTAGAAGCAGAACAATTTGGACGGGTAGCAGGGTATGCTCTGAAAATGGACAAAACACGAATTATTCAAAATGCACAAACAGGTTGCACAGACCCACGGGTGGTTTCAGAGGGGGTATATTTGGGGGTGCCTATCACAGCAGACCTCGATTGGCTGGTAGAGATAAACATAATATAAAGAAAGCAAAAGGTGACCTTGACAGGGTGAATAACCTGCACATGTCCATAGTAGGGCGAGTACATTTTATCAAAATGAATCTCCTGCCAAAGTTTTTCTATCTATTTAGATCAAACCCTCTTTTCTTCAATTCTCTTTGGTTTGCAACAATGGAACAAATGTTCAATCGCTTTAACTGGTCACAAGGTAAAACGAGTAGAGCGTTGAGATTCATGTCATTGCCAAGGGACCGGGGGTAATGAGCAATGCCGGACTTGAAGTTATACTACTGGGTAGCGGCATTGCACCAGTCTTTTGGGAGGGGCAGAAATGGAAGCAGAAGCACATACTGGGTCCAGAGAAATTTATGGATTGGTTTTAGGAGTGGAAACGGAGAATGCTTTTCTGAAGTACACAGAGCCGAGGACGAGTAAATGCCAGAGACAAAGTTGTGTCTTATATGGCCGGGATGCCTGTCACCCCCTCCCAACACAATCCCCAAGGATGGGAAGACGGACTCAGTTCTGAACTTTTGGAAGGCGGGAGGGAGTCACCCTCCCGGCCGTATTTATTAAAATATGAAACAAAATTAAAACATTAAATAAAAAGTTTCATATCATGTACAATTTTCATTTATTACATTTCGATGAAGACATGTTCATTGGCTAACCTTAACAAATCTCTAATACAAAGGTTTCCTAGCCGAGTCTAACATCCTGCAAATGCATTCATTCTAAATTAAAATTGTACATCCTAGCATTAAGGGCCAACGGGAAGGTCACAACCGGTGTCAGATCCCTACTACCACATCTCTCGCCATCACGGTGTGAGTGGCGGCCGCGCAGAGGACTGTACCCTCTGTGCCAACTCCAATTTCCCTTGTCTTGTTGTGGGCCCCCATTTCAGCTCGATTGCCATCTTAAAGGTCGTCCGAGCACCCGTGTGAGGTATCTGTAGGAAGGACAGCGTGGACTCCCCCCCACCCCACACTCTGTTTCACATCCGCCGTCGCGGATATCCGGGCCCCGGGAAATTCGTAGGAGGGGCATATAGCCGCCTCCTCCCCTGGAAGGGGCCTATGGCCGTCTCCCCTTAGGTGACCCATACTTAGTGGGTGCCGCCTCCCAATGGGAGGGGCCAATGGCCGCCTCCCCCCGGGCGCTCCCATCCATAGTGGGTGGCGCC
The DNA here is from genome assembly GCF_964263255.1 of Lissotriton vulgaris. NCBI lineage: Eukaryota > Metazoa > Chordata > Amphibia > Caudata > Salamandridae > Lissotriton > Lissotriton vulgaris. The sequence continues at coordinate 745,981,959 of NC_141697.1, read as the reverse complement.
CCCCTCTAAGGACCTTGAAATTACTGCTCACCGATCATGACCTTACCGCCCGACCAAAAAATAAATACGACATTTGTTTACCTACTAAGGGAGAAAATATCATCCTGTCTACTTGTCTCAATTGTTTACTCCTAGGGAAAACAGTACCTACAAACAGAATTACATCCTTAAACTATACATTCCTTTTCTTCTATACGGAGGGAAAGAAGATGTTATCAGAGCCAAAACTTTATTGCAAAACTAACATTGCCATAAGGGGCTGGTGGGTGGGTCAAAATTGCTCCTTGTTCCGTCAAGGGCTCACGTGCAGCGAGTGGGTGCAGCTTCCAAGCACAGGAACAAGAGGATGCTTCTTCGGATTCCCGCTCTCTTTATTCTTCTTCGGGAGGGCGTGTACCCTCCGCCGGTACGCCTACTGGGCGTGGCCATCGGTGTAGGTGTCTAGGACAACCCCTCTTGGGCGGGAAAGGGCGCGCCCTGGCTACGCCGCTTTGGGCATACCAGCCGAGACACGCCCCCCGCCCAAAATGGTTTCCCGGGAGGATCGAGGCACCCAACCATACGTTCAGGGGGACCGAGTGGTCGCCCCTTTCCATATGGCCGGGATGCCTGTCACCCCCTCCCAACACAATCCCCAAGGATGGGAAGACGGACTCAGTTCTGAACTTTTGGAAGGCGGGAGGGAGTCACCCTCCCGGCCGTATTTATTAAAATATGAAACAAAATTAAAACATTAAATAAAAAGTTTCATATCATGTACAATTTTCATTCGTTACATTTCGATGAAGACATGTTCATTGGCTAACCTTAACAAATCTCTAATACAAAGGTTTCCTAGCCGAGTCTAACATCCTGCAAATGCATACATTCTAAATTAAAATTGTACATCCTAGCATTAAGGGCCAACGGCAAGGTCACAACCGGTGTCAGATCCCTACTACCACAACTCTCGCCCTCACGGTGTGAGTGGCGGCCGCGCAGAGGACTGTACCCTCTGTGCCAACTCCAATTTCCCTTGTCTTGTTGGGGGCCCCCATTTCAGCTCGACGCCATCTTAAAGGTCGTCCGAGCACCCGTGTGAGGTATCTGTAGGAAGGACAGCGTGGACTCCCCCCCACCCCACACTCTCTTTCACATCCGCCGTCGCGGATATCCGGGCCCCTGGAAATTCGTTGGAGGGGCATATAGCCGCCTCCTCCCCTGGAAGGGGCCTATGGCCGTCTCCCCTTAGGCGACCCATACTTAGTGGGTGCCGCCTCCCAATGGGAGGGGCCAATGGCCGCCTCCCCCCGGGCGCTCCCATCCATAGTGGGTGGCTCCCCCCTCTAGGGACCTTGAAATTACTGCTCACCGATCATGACCTTACCGCCACAAGCCGGATAGTTGACCGGCTATCCGGCCCCCCCACACACTCCTCCTAAAGGTCATGCATCCCCAAACCCCTTAGCTAAGCTATGAAGTCTCCTATGAGTAAGACATTCCCCTCCCGGGACAGGTGAACCCCATCATTGAGATACATGTGATCACCCCGAATACACCCATGCGGAATGCTATGCAACTGCGGAGAGTGAAACAATCTACCAATTTGTTGTTAACCTTCTTTACCGAATGGTTCAGATGTGGTAAATATTTGATTTACCGTCCTAATTTCTATGCAGGTAAGTACTTAATCAATAATAACTCAATCGGAAAGAAAGAGGCAGAGTCCGTGGTGTTAGAGTTCTTAGGGGTTTTATTCCTTAAAAAGGAATGGTCATGACCGGATATCTTGTTCCTGCCACCACTGGGGTGCAGGAAGGGATAGAGCAATATTTTATTGACAATACATAGCTTATATACTTAAGTCACATTATAGAAACCAATACAGTAGGCGTAACAGCTGAGAGAAACAAGATAAAACACACACGTGGTAGTGATACGTAATTAGAAGGCGTGAACTAGGCGTGAACATAGAGGTGTGTGCTAGTAACGTCACAGGTAGGTGTCACAAGTGGGTGGCACAAAACAGAATCTTTTAATGTCAGCAGAAATCTGAGGCCTGGATGCGCGCGCAGCTGCATGACGTGTGATTGACGTGAAACTGGAGGGTGCAGGGGACTTGACATTTACACTGGCGGAAAGAGACAGAAGTCTGGCATGTCAGATCAACTCGTACTTCTATCATATCTGATATCTGATGTTTGGGAACCATATTATCTAAACGGAAAAGGTCTCTGGGGCAGAAGCTATTCTATACTGACTGTGAGTGCGTGTATAAGCGCCTAAGTGTCTACATGAGAATGCGAGGGGCATGGGCCTACCATGGTAACAGAGGCTATGAATTACTTGCACGGAGACAGTGAGGCCGGGCCCTTTGCTCTGCAGCTTGGGGGATGTTTACTTAAACTAGTAGGCAGGAATGCATTTTCGAGGAGCGGAACAGATAATTCGAAGGTTGAATACAGTCTTGGCAGGCAGCAGGCTGAGCTAAGCGCCGTGAGCCGCGCAGGGAGTAAGGCAGAGGTCACGGGTACAGAGACAGCCTGGGCTGAGGCTTTCGGAGTCAGAAAGCAGGAAAAAAGCTCAATGGCAGAATTCAGGGCCTACTTCGCCAGAGCTGAAAAACGTGTAAAGTACACCACAAAAAGACGTTGGCATAGCATACTTAGACACGGAATATTCAACCCATTCAGGGTGGGTCTGAAAGAGGACATGTTAACGTTGGACGCAAATGTATTTGCGTCTTCATAGCTGGCACAGGAGGGAAGTTACATGCACTTTAAGCTGGTACATGGAGACGGTGGGGTACACGTTAGGGAACATTACTTGACCATAAAATTTATATTTCCTCATTCCCTCCTTGTTCCCTACGGACCCTTCATGATATATCGATCCTCATGAATCGATCAGTCTGTTCTTGTAACATCATTTGTTCTTCTTTCTTTCTTTCACGTTTTGAGAGAAAACTGGAATGTTCAATGCACGATGTGGCACACAGTCCACAAATCGCTGGCCCACACTGTAGGCACAGGCAGCAACTGAATACTATGACAAGGGCAATGCCTAGGAAGGATAGGATCTTCCATCCCCAAGCGGTTAACGTTGTCCAGAACCAACCGGACCAAGTCCAGGTGCCTGGATTCTGATGTATCTGATTTGCAATTTTATGAAGACGTGTAATAGCTTGGTATACCGTTGGCGCGTTTTCTGGAATGAAAACACAGCAACTTGACCCGATGACCTTACAAGCTCCGCCTCTGTCTGCCAAGATGACGTCAATAACAAGACGATTCTGAAGAACAACAACCCGCATGGCGGACTGCTCCTCTGTTAAGTTACCTAGGGCGGAGGCAGTTTCATTCACTACTGCTTCAAGTGTTCTAGTTAATCTGCGTATTAGTTTACTATTTTGGACGGGGCCTGTGAAGAAAAAGAATCCTTTATTGAAATCTGTGTATTGTTCCCATGCCGTTTCAGTATAGTCGACAATCGGGAGATCTCTTCGGAGTCTATTCTTTACTAGATTTGTATTTCTGTGATAATCAGGAGGTGCTAGAAAAACAGGTGGCAGAAGGAATGCAATGTAACAGGTACCATCCCAATCTGGAGGTAAGCGTATGTATGCGGTATGGCCACAAACAAAGTAGGAATGACGAGTAGCTCTAAAGGAAGATTTGCCTTGGTCACTGAATTCGATCACAGTAGTACATTTGCTATGACCTAAGTGTACTGAACCCTTCTTACTGACACATAAATCACCAGTGACTGGTAATACTGACATAGCAGGGAGAACTGGTGCAGCTTCGGATTCGACAGTAAGAATCATAAGGTTAATTGTATAATTACCTAATCCATATACTTCATTTTCTAGATCAGTTCCTATTCTAATGGGAAGTCCCTTCTTGTCAGGGTAACAGGCATTAAGCAGAACTAAGTTCAAGTTTCCCCAAACCCAGCTCCCTTTAAAAACAGCGACATCAGGATCTAAGGAATTAATTATTCTAAACCATGCACCACAGGAGCCATTGTGAGTGAACGGGTACGGAAAGAGGGGCAGAACTCCCTTGTATTTCTGGTAGGGAGGGAGTCGGCCACATATCCAACAGTTTGTAGCATTGTTAGTCTGATGGGAGTGGTGTAACATACTAATGAATGTGTTGTTGCGCAGCGCGAGTCTGTAAGAAAGTTCGTGGGGAGGTAATTCACTAAAAGAATGTTCGGCAGTGACATTGTAAGCAGATTGTTCACGCTTGAAGATAGGGTAGTATATGGGAAGCAATATACTCGCAACAATAATCAGAAAACTTAGAAAAAACATAACCAATAATGTCACTATACAGTGACTACGGAGTGATTTGCAATATGTACGTTTCTTGAGTTGTCTCTCTCTCTCTCTATCTCGATCTAGGGGATACATGTCAGAAACTATTTAACCGATTCACCTAGGGGAGGACTTAAACAATTAAACTGTCTGACTTGCTAGATCGAAGTTTCATGCGGTACTCCTCTTGGGGAGTTTTCTCTTGTTTGGTAACTTTAAAGTCTTTAGTATCGAGGCAGTCCTTTGAGGGGGTGGACGAGTCTGTTTCTGGCATCAGTTCATTGCATTTTTTTATATGACTCGTATGGATCCACCCCTTTCGGCCTTCCACCTTGATAGCGGTCCGTGTTGTAAGAAGGACGGTCTTCGGCTCTTTCCAGCGGGGCTCCAGCGGACTTTTCCTGTCGAAGTTCCTAATTAGCACTGTGTCACCGGGATGGACATCATGCAGCTTTACATCAGTGTTGTCGGGAAAAGCTGCGGCAACCTGTGAACAACATGATTGGAGTGCAGACATCAAGGAGGCAAGGTAATCTGTCAGCATATTACAATCAACATCGGTAATTTTCTTAGGTATGGGCGTCCCCCACATATTCGGTGGTCTGCCAAAGACCACTTCATACGGGGATAGTCCTGATCTCGAATGGGCGACCATTCTCATGTAGAACAATGCAACTGGCAGGGCGACTATCCAGTCGACCCCTTTCTCTTTACAGATTTTAGCAAGGCGGGTCTTTAGTGTCTGGTTATGCCTTTCTACAAGGCCAGCGGCTTCGGGATGTCGGACACAATGGAATCTCCACTGATATCCTAGCAGCAGGGAAACCTGTTTCATGAGTTCGGATGAGAATGGCTGTCCGTTATCTGAGTACACGATACGAGGCAAGCCGTATCGTGGGAAGAATTCTCGAACCAGCTGCCTGGCAGTGGTCGGAGCAGTGTAATCTGGGACTGGATATGCTTCGGTCCAACGGGAAAGTGCACAAACAATTACGAGGACGTACTTGAATCCTCGACAACGGTCCATCTGGATATAATCCATCTGAAGGACTTCAAAAGGGTGATCGGGAGGATGAAATCCACCTTGCTCTACAGGGACGCTTTTACCTGGATTGAACTGACAACAGATCATGCAGGTACGCACTTTCTGTTTTGCTGCTGCTCGTAGGTGTTTGTTGTACCAGAGATTCTGTAAACTGTCTAACATCGCTTTCTCTCCTAGATGTGCTGGACTATGTGCTGTATTGATTATGATTTGAACCATAGAGTCGGGGAGAAACCATGTAGATTTTCCCTTCGTCATCCAACCTTGATCTGTCTGGATCCCTCCTAGTTCAGTCCATTTCTTTATTTCATCTGTAGTAGCATGTGTCTGGATATCGATTACATCTAGTGTGGGATCCCTGACTGTCATACAATGTGTCGGTACTATTGTCTTTATCACGTCAGGTGTCTGAGTGTGAGTCAATGCTGTATGTTTTGCTGTCTGGTCTGCCAGGTCGTTACCCTGGGAAACAGAATCTGTAACTTTAGTATGTGCTTTACACTTCATGACTGATATGCCTGAAGGCAGATGTATTGCTTCTAACAGTGCTTGAATGAGGGGACCGTGTTGGATCTTGGCACCGTGAGAGGTCAAAAAACCTCGTTCTTGCCATAACATTCCGAAGTCGTGTACGACTCCGAAAGCATAACGGGAATCAGTGTATATGTTAACATTTCTGTTCTTGCCTAGTATACAAGCTCGGGTCAGAGCGATGAGCTCCCCCGCTTGAGCAGACAGTGTGTCAATACGATGTGTTTCTTTTACTTCAGTTTCAGTGGTCACTGCATATGCGGCCACTAATTCTCCTGTACTTGTTCTCATACATGAACCATCCACATAAAGTGTCAGGTCTGGATTTGTCAATGGAACATCGGTTAAGTCTCGTCTGGGCTTTGTTACTGCATTAATGATCTCTATACAATCATGCGGGGCTGGATCTGTCATAATCGAAGGTAACAATGTTGCGGGGTTTAGAATGCTGCAGCGTCTGATTTCTATGTGTGGCTGGAATAGCGTTAATTCATAACCTGTCAGTCGTGCTATAGTCAAGTGTTGAGTCTGAGTTCTGTTTAAAAGAACCTCTACAGAATGTGGAACTTGTACTGTTAATTGATGTCCTAAAACAATTGAGTCGCTCTGTCTGATTGCTAGTGCTGTTGCTGCTACTGACTTTAAGCACGCAGGGAGTGCCTGGGCTACTGAATCCAATGTACTTGAAAAATAAGCGCAAGGCTTATGTGAACCTGCTTGGTCTTGAGTGAGGACAGACAACGCTGTACCATCACGTTCTGTAACAAAAAGTGTAAAAGGTTTGCTGTAACATGGTGTCGCTAAAACTGGTGCTTGGCATAAAGCTTTCTTTAATTCCTCAAAGGCCTGTTTATGTTCCTGAGTCCAAGGAAGGACAGTCGAAGTCGCTGCCTCCTGTGTTGTCAACTGAATGAGTGGTTTAGCTAGAAATGCATACTGAGGAATCCATTGTCTGCAGTACGAGGTGAGGCCTATAAAGGCTCGCACTTCCTTTTGAGTCTGGGGTTGTGGCATATTTACAATTAACTGGATGCGATCAGGAGTGAGCTGTCTCCCCACTTTGGACAGCAAGTGACCCAAGTACACAACTTGCTGAACACAGAATTGTAGCTTCGAAGGAGACACCTTGTGTCCCTTGTCGGCCAGAAAATGTAAAACTGTCAGTGATGCTTGTTCACATTCGGGTTCACTTCGTGCGGTGATCAACAGATCATCGACGTATTGCAGTAAGGCGGTGTTAACTGGCATTTGAATACAATCAAGTTGTCTTTTCAGTGCTTGACTATAGATGCTGGGGCTTTCTGTGAATCCTTGAGGTGCGCGTGAAAATTTGAAACTTCGTCCATTTAAACTGAATCCGAAGAGGTATTGGCTCTCTGGGTCAATAGGCACACTGAAGAAGGCGTTCTTGAGGTCAATTACAGTAAAGAACGTTGCTTCTGAATCAATAGCAGTCAATAGGGATGAGATGTCGGGAACCACAGGGTACTGTGGTACGATGCATTTATTCAGTTCTCGTAAATCAATCACCAGCCGATATACTGGCGGTGCATTGGGATCAGTACGTTTAAGAATCGGAATGATAGGGGAATTACAGATATTGGAGTCGGTCTCTACGACCACTCCTTGGGCAATGAGCTCTTCAATGATTTCCAGTAAAGCCACTACAGCATCGGGTGGTAACTTGTATTGTCTGATTCGTGGTAAAACAACACCTGGTTTCAGTGTAACACGGTATGGTGTAATGTGCATGCAGCCTACATCGGTTGGGCCTTGTGCCCACAAGTGATCCGGTACATTTTTCAATCTGGCATCAAACTCTCGTAATACATAGTGACCCTTGAAATCTCGCAAAAAGAGTCTAACTCCTTCCGGAGAACAACATATCACTGCTCCTAGAGCCTTCAATGTCTTTATTCCTAACAAGTTTTCTGGACATGATTTCGTAAGTAACAAGTCTGTAACACGTGATAATGGACCCACAGCCAGGGGGACGGGTTTCGATACCTCATTTACAATAGGCTGTCCTGAAAAACCAAGGGAAACATTCTGTGAGCCTGAGAGGGGTGCCCCTGGGACTTCATCATGGCTAATTGTTGTGCGACTTGCCCCTGTGTCAATTAAAAACTTTCTGTCTTTTCCCAATACTTGACTGTGTACATAAGGACCCTCTTGATCTACAGGAATCTCAATAAGAGGCAAGCCACCCTCCCTCTCTAGGCTGTTTCATGTGTATCGTTGAAAATCGGGGTAATCAGATTGGGCATACTGGTACATCTGTTGTGTGAAACTTGCTGAGTCGCAGCAATGGGCTGTGGCTGTGGTACCGCTACCGCCTGTGCTGTATGTGATGAAACATGCATAGGCTGTGTATTCTGCATAGGCTGTATATTCTGTGAAGTCTGTTGCTGGACCTGGTCTTGTCTAGGTGGACGCGGTCTTTCTTTAGTTTTACCTGTTGATATATTATGTTTCAAGACTGGGCATTCATGTACGTAGTGACCTGGCTGCTTGCAATAGTTGCATGTCCCTTTAACGGGAGCTGCTGAATTCTGGGTCTGGGTCGTACCCTTTCTCTGGCCGTCGGCTGGAACCGACTGGGCCACTAACATTTTCATTTTCGTGTCTTTCATACGTTTCTGTTCATGATCCTGTTCTTCTCTAATTCTGTTCTGATGGTATTGTAACATTTGTAACATCTGGGATGGTGTATTTGCTTGCCATGTACTTTTAACTTTGTATACGCGGTTCTTAACTAATGGCAGGGAATTCTCGACTAATTTTGATACAAAAAGATGCGGGTACGACTCGCTACTTGGTTTAAGGCCACTATTAATAAGGAAACATTTCTCGAATCTTGAATAGAAGTCACTAGTATCTTCGTCGTGTTTCTGCTTACAGGCTGAGATTGCGTCCCAGTCTTCCTTTCTAGTTGTCAGTAATCTTGGCAGAACCTGTACTATCAAACCTGGTAATGCTTTAGTTTTCTCCCCAAGGCCTAGCCCTGGGGTACGAAGTTTCTCCTCGTCTTCTATTTCTGCCCATACAATCTTTTTGTCTCCTACCTCCCATTCTCTTTCCTTAAGTTTCTCGTAGATGCCTGTGGGCAACAATACCTTTAACATTTTCATGATATCTGCATATGTGTAATCTCCCATCAGTAACATGTCTTTAAGTTCTCTGTGAAAACCTGCAGGGTCTTTATCATGACAGGGTACTAGTTTCTTCATTTCCAATAGTTCTAACTTGGTCAGAGGTGTGTGTACATACACACGTTTCAAGGTATTATCGGTACCCATAACTGGATGTACTTCTCGTAAGGGGTTCTGACTTTCAATGCCATGCAGACGCTCCATATGGTACATTTTTCTTTCTGGGGGCGGAGCGGGAACATATTGTGAACTTAAAAAGGTGTTATATCTGTGCCGTTGTTCTAGAATTATTTGTATTAACTTGGTACTTAGGCCTCTCCATCTGTCCATGAGTAGTGCTTCTAATGTATCGTGAAAGGGACCTGGATCAGAATGTTGGTTTCTGTATAACGTGAGGAGGTGCTGAATCATGTATACACCTGCTAATTTCTGCTCGTCTGGGGAAAGGTTCAGAAATGTCTGCGCTACTGTGTCATCATTGTATATGTTCGGATTGTCAGCCCATAGTACTGCTGACCGGGCTAGTTCTTGTTCATCCATAGAATTGAGTACATGGTACCCCATTCGTTCTCGAAGCATTTTATTAGTCTCTTGGAACTGATGTTCAGGACAATTTGGTTTTGATATGCCAGAGAGAAAAACTCTCTTACTTTCTGGACGAATGCCTTTCCTAAGGTAAGTTCCCTTACCTACATACGCTATCGTATCTGTAGTCTTTTCTGGTTCTTCAGGTTCTTCCTCCTCCTCCTCGGAAGCTTTTTCTTTCTCTTTTTCGTGTATTTCTATCACTGCTTTTCTTATTTTCCTGTACATACTGGCTATGCAACCCCCTTTATCATGTTTTCCTTCGGATATATTTTGACCCCACTTGTTTAGTGCCTCTAATTCATCCTGTTCTGTCTCAGGCCTGTCTCGTTCTCTTATTAAACAATTTATGAAAAAACGTAGTATATATGCTTGAGTGTCAACTTTCTGATGTGCCATGGCCTCCTTAATACTTTCAGGGTCTTCCCCAGTCTGGACAAAATGATATATTCTATCTAAGTGCTCTTTCATTCCTGATAATAACACTAGGTAATCTGTAGCTTGTCGTAAGCGTAGCGATGCTATCAACATTCTATCGTCTTTGCCGGGTACTGGATCATATCTGCAAACTGAAAGCGGTCCTTTGAGTCTGTCGAGACGGGGTGATTGGGGCGTAAGGTGGTTCTGCAAGTCCCTAAGGTGTAATCTGTGTGTTGCTGGCGGGGTCTGGTAACCCCCGGTCGCACCTCCTGAGGCAGAGGCTTGGGCATTATCCCTCTGTGGAGTCTGTATTTGTACTTGAACTTGTCTCTTGGTAGGATCAGGTAGAAATGGATTTGGTATATTAATTTTAGGTGCGGGAAGTGGTGGAGGAGGAGGAACGACAGGCTGTCGGACGGGGAAACTTTGTTGCGGTAATGGCGGGATATGGTCTGGAGGCGGGTTGCCATCTCCGTCACCGTCAGTAGGCGGGACGTGGGCACGTGGATTGGTGTAAGCGGGTGCTACATCGTTTAGATAGGAATTCAGAAATATGTCCTTAGTAGTACTGTTATTTACTTTAGTTGGAACCAATGGTGGCGGCAGGTCTTTCGGTATTTCTGAAGTGGCTTTAAAAGTGCTTTTAAACTCAAACTCAAACTAAATATTTGATTTACCGTCCTAATTTCTATGCAGGTAAGTACTTAATCAATAATAACTCAATCGGAAAGAAAGAGGCAGAGTCCGTGGTGTTAGAGTTCTTAGGGGTTTTATTCCTTAAAAAGGAATGGTCATGACCGGATATCTTGTTCCTGCCACCACTGGGGTGCAGGAAGGGATAGAGCAATATTTTATTGACAATACATAGCTTATATACTTAAGTCACATTATAGAAACCAATACAGTAGGCGTAACAGCTGAGAGAAACAAGATAAAACACACACGTGGTAGTGATACGTAATTAGAAGGCGTGAACTAGGCGTGAACATAGAGGTGTGTGCTAGTAACGTCACAGGTAGGTGTCACAAGTGGGTGGCACAAAACAGAATCTTGTAATGTCAGCAGAAATCTGAGGCCTGGATGCGCGCGCAGCTGCATGACGTGTGATTGACGTGAAACTGGAGGGTGCAGGGGACTTGACATTTACACTGGCGGAAAGAGACAGAAGTCTGGCATGTCAGATCAACTCGTACTTCTATCATATCTGATATCTGATGTTTGGGAACCATATTATCTAAACGGAAAAGGTCTCTGGGGCAGAAGCTATTCTATACTGACTGTGAGTGCGTGTATAAGCGCCTAAGTGTCTACATGAGAATGCGAGGGGCATGGGCCTACCATGGTAACAGAGGCTATGAATTACTTGCACGGAGACAGTGAGGCCGGGCCCTTTGCTCTGCAGCTTGGGGGATGTTTACTTAAACTAGTAGGCAGGAATGCATTTTCGAGGAGCGGAACAGATAATTCGAAGGTTGAATACAGTCTTGGCAGGCAGCAGGCTGAGCTAAGCGCCGTGAGCCGCGCAGGGAGTAAGGCAGAGGTCACGGGTACAGAGACAGCCTGGGCTGAGGCTTTCGGAGTCAGAAAGCAGGAAAAAAGCTCAATGGCAGAATTCAGGGCCTACTTCGCCAGAGCTGAAAAACGTGTAAAGTACACCACAAAAAGACGTTGGCATAGCATACTTAGACACGGAATATTCAACCCATTCAGGGTGGGTCTGAAAGAGGACATGTTAACGTTGGACGCAAATGTATTTGCGTCTTCATAGCTGGCACAGGAGGGAAGTTACATGCACTTTAAGCTGGTACATGGAGACGGTGGGGTACACGTTAGGGAACATTACTTGACCATAAAATTTATATTTCCTCATTCCCTCCTTGTTCCCTACGGACCCTTCATGATATATCGATCCTCATGAATCGATCAGTCTGTTCTTGTAACATCATTTGTTCTTCTTTCTTTCTTTCACGTTTTGAGAGAAAACTGGAATGTTCAATGCACGATGTGGCACACAGTCCACAAATCGCTGGCCCACACTATAGGCACAGGCAGCAACTGAATACTATGACAAGGGCAATGCCTAGGAAGGATAGGATCTTCCATCCCCAAGCGGTTAACATTGTCCAGAACCAACCGGACCAAGTCCAGGTGCCTGGATTCTGATGTATCTGATTTGCAATTTTATGAAGACGTGTAATAGCTTGGTATACCGTTGGCGCGTTTTCTGGAATGAAAACACAGCAACTTGACCCGATGACCTTACAAGCTCCGCCTCTGTCTGCCAAGATGACGTCAATAACAAGACGATTCTGAAGAACAACAACCCGCATGGCGGACTGCTCCTCTGTTAAGTTACCTAGGGCGGAGGCAGTTTCATTCACTACTGCTTCAAGTGTTCTAGTTAATCTGCGTATTAGTTTACTATTTTGGACGGGGCCTGTGAAGAAAAAGAATCCTTTATTGAAATCTGTGTATTGTTCCCATGCCGTTTCAGTATAGTCGACAATCGGGAGATCTCTTCGGAGTCTATTCTTTACTAGATTTGTATTTCTGTGATAATCAGGAGGTGCTAGAAAAACAGGTGGCAGAAGGAATGCAATGTAACAGGTACCATCCCAATCTGGAGGTAAGCGTATGTATGCGGTATGGCCACAAACAAAGTAGGAATGACGAGTAGCTCTAAAGGAAGATTTGCCTTGGTCACTGAATTCGACCACAGTAGTACATTTGCTATGACCTAAGTGTACTGAACCCTTCTTACTGACACATAAATCACCAGTGACTGGTAATACTGACATAGCAGGGAGAACTGGTGCAGCTTCGGATTCGACAGTAAGAATCATAAGGTTAATTGTATAATTACCTAATCCATATACTTCATTTTCTAGATCAGTTCCTATTCTAATGGGAAGTCCCTTCTTGTCAGGGTAACAGGCATTAAGCAGAACTAAGTTCAAGTTTCCCCAAACCCAGCTCCCTTTAAAAACAGCGACATCAGGATCTAAGGAATTAATTATTCTAAACCATGCACCACAGGAGCCATTGTGAGTGAACGGGTACGGAAAGAGGGGCAGAACTCCCTTGTATTTCTGGTAGGGAGGGAGTCGGCCACATATCCAACAGTTTGTAGCATTGTTAGTCTGATGGGAGTGGTGTAACATACTAATGAATGTGTTGTTGCGCAGCGCGAGTCTGTAAGAAAGTTCGTGGGGAGGTAATTCACTAAAAGAATGTTCGGCAGTGACATTGTAAGCAGATTGTTCACGCTTGAAGATAGGGTAGTATATGGGAAGCAATATACTCGCAACAATAATCAGAAAACTTAGAAAAAACATAACCAATAATGTCACTATACAGTGACTACGGAGTGATTTGCAATATGTACGTTTCTTGAGTTGTCTCTCTCTCTCTCTATCTCGATCTAGGGGATACATGTCAGAAACTATTTAACCGATTCACCTAGGGGAGGACTTAAACAATTAAACTGTCTGACTTGCTAGATCGAAGTTTCATGCGGTACTCCTCTTGGGGAGTTTTCTCTTGTTTGGTAACTTTAATGTCTTTAGTATCGAGGCAGTCCTTTGAGGGGGTGGACGAGTCTGTTTCTGGCATCAGTTCATTGCATTTTTTTATATGACTCGTATGGATCCACCCCTTTCGGCCTTCCACCTTGATAGCGGTCCGTGTTGTAAGAAGGACGGTCTTCGGCTCTTTCCAGCGGGGCTCCAGCGGACTTTTCCTGTCGAAGTTCCTAATTAGCACTGTGTCACCGGGATGGACATCATGCGGCTTTACATCAGTGTTGTCGGGAAAAGCTGCGGCAACCTGTGAACAACATGATTGGAGTGCAGACATCAAGGAGGCAAGGTAATCTGTCAGCATATTACAATCAACATCGGTAATTTTCTTAGGTATGGGCGTCCCCCACATATTCGGTGGTCTGCCAAAGACCACTTCATACGGGGATAGTCCTGATCTCGAATGGGCGACCATTCTCATGTAGAACAATGCAACTGGCAGGGCGACTATCCAGTCGACCCCTTTCTCTTTACAGATTTTAGCAAGGCGGGTCTTTAGTGTCTGGTTATGCCTTTCTACAAGGCCAGCGGCTTCGGGATGTCGGACACAATGGAATCTCCACTGATATCCTAGCAGCAGGGAAACCTGTTTCATGAGTTCGGATGAGAATGGCTGTCCGTTATCTGAGTACACGATACGAGGCAAGCCGTATCGTGGGAAGAATTCTCGAACCAGCTGCCTGGCAGTGGTCGGAGCAGTGTAATCTGGGACTGGATATGCTTCGGTCCAACGGGAAAGTGCACAAACAATTACGAGGACGTACTTGAATCCTCGACAACGGTCCATCTGGATATAATCCATCTGAAGGACTTCAAAAGGGTGATCGGGAGGATGAAATCCACCTTGCTCTACAGGGACGCTTTTACCTGGATTGAACTGACAACAGATCATGCAGGTACGCACTTTCTGTTTTGCTGCTGCTCGTAGGTGTTTGTTGTACCAGAGATTCTGTAAACTGTCTAACATCGCTTTCTCTCCTAGATGTGCTGGACTATGTGCTGTATTGATTATGATTTGAACCATAGAGTCGGGGAGAAACCATGTAGATTTTCCCTTCGTCATCCAACCTTGATCTGTCTGGATCCCTCCTAGTTCAGTCCATTTCTTTATTTCATCTGTAGTAGCATGTGTCTGGATATCGATTACATCTAGTGTGGGATCCCTGACTGTCATACAATGTGTCGGTACTATTGTCTTTATCACGTCAGGTGTCTGAGTGTGAGTCAATGCTGTATGTTTTGCTGTCTGGTCTGCCAGGTCGTTACCCTGGGAAACAGAATCTGTAACTTTAGTATGTGCTTTACACTTCATGACTGATATGCCTGAAGGCAGATGTATTGCTTCTAACAGTGCTTGAATGAGGGGACCGTGTTGGATCTTGGCACCGTGAGAGGTCAAAAAACCTCGTTCTTGCCATAACATTCCGAAGTCGTGTACGACTCCGAAAGCATAACGGGAATCAGTGTATATGTTAACATTTCTGTTCTTGCCTAGTATACAAGCTCGGGTCAGAGCGATGAGCTCCCCCGCTTGAGCAGACAGTGTGTCAATACGATGTGTTTCTTTTACTTCAGTTTCAGTGGTCACTGCATATGCGGCCACTAATTCTCCTGTACTTGTTCTCATACATGAACCATCCACATAAAGTGTCAGGTCTGGATTTGTCAATGGAACATCGGTTAAGTCTCGTCGGGGCTTTGTTACTGCATTAATGATCTCTATACAATCATGCGGGGCTGGATCTGTCATAATCGAAGGTAACAATGTTGCGGGGTTTAGAATGCTGCAGCGTCTGATTTCTATGTGTGGCTGGAATAGCGTTAATTCATAACCTGTCAGTCGTGCTATAGTCAAGTGTTGAGTCTGAGTTCTGTTTAAAAGAACCTCTACAGAATGTGGAACTTGTACTGTTAATTGATGTCCTAAAACAATTGAGTCGCTCTGTCTGATTGCTAGTGCTGTTGCTGCTACTGACTTTAAGCACGCAGGGAGTGCCTGGGCTACTGAATCCAATGTACTTGAAAAATAAGCGCAAGGCTTATGTGAACCTGCTTGGTCTTGAGTGAGGACAGACAACGCTGTACCATCACGTTCTGTAACAAAAAGTGTAAAAGGTTTGCTGTAACATGGTGTCGCTAAAACTGGTGCTTGGCATAAAGCTTTCTTTAATTCCTCAAAGGCCTGTTTATGTTCCTGAGTCCAAGGAAGGACAGTCGAAGTCGCTGCCTCCTGTGTTGTCAACTGAATGAGTGGTTTAGCTAGAAATGCATACTGAGGAATCCATTGTCTGCAGTACGAGGTGAGGCCTATAAAGGCTCGCACTTCCTTTTGAGTCTGGGGTTGTGGCATATTTACAATTAACTGGATGCGATCAGGAGTGAGCTGTCTCCCCACTTTGGACAGCAAGTGACCCAAGTACACAACTTGCTGAACACAGAATTGTAGCTTCGAAGGAGACACCTTGTGTCCCTTGTCGGCCAGAAAATGTAAAACTGTCAGTGATGCTTGTTCACATTCGGGTTCACTTCGTGCGGTGATCAACAGATCATCGACGTATTGCAGTAAGGCGGTGTTAACTGGCATTTGAATACAATCAAGTTGTCTTTTCAGTGCTTGACTATAGATGCTGGGGCTTTCTGTGAATCCTTGAGGTGCGCGTGAAAATTTGAAACTTCGTCCATTTAAACTGAATCCGAAGAGGTATTGGCTCTCTGGGTCAATAGGCACACTGAAGCAGGCGTTCTTGAGGTCAATTACAGTAAAGAACGTTGCTTCTGAATCAATAGCAGTCAATAGGGATGAGATGTCGGGAACCACAGGGTACTGTGGTACGATGCATTTATTCAGTTCTCGTAAATCAATCACCAGCCGATATACTGGCGGTGCATTGGGATCAGTACGTTTAAGAATCGGAATGATAGGGGAATTACAGATATTGGAGTCGGTCTCTACGACCACTCCTTGGGCAATGAGCTCTTCAATGATTTCCAGTAAAGCCACTACAGCATCGGGTGGTAACTTGTATTGTCTGATTCGTGGTAAAACAACACCTGGTTTCAGTGTAACACGGTATGGTGTAATGTGCATGCAGCCTACATCGGTTGGGCCTTGTGCCCACAAGTGATCCGGTACATTTTTCAATCTGGCATCAAACTCTCGTAATACATAGTGACCCTTGAAATCTCGCAAAAAGAGTCTAACTCCTTCCGGAGAACAACATATCACTGCTCCTAGAGCCTTCAATGTCTTTATTCCTAACAAGTTTTCTGGACATGATTTCGTAAGTAACAAGTCTGTAACACGTGATAATGGACCCACAGCCAGGGGGACGGGTTTCGATACCTCATTTACAATAGGCTGTCCTGAAAAACCAAGGGAAACATTCTGTGAGCCTGAGAGGGGTGCCCCTGGGACTTCATCATGGCTAATTGTTGTGCGACTTGCCCCTGTGTCAATTAAAAACTTTCTGTCTTTTCCCAATACTTGACTGTGTACATAAGGACCCTCTTGATCTACAGGAATCTCAATAAGAGGCAAGCCACCCTCCCTCTCTAGGCTGTTTCATGTGTATCGTTGAAAATCGGGGTAATCAGATTGGGCATACTGGTACATCTGTTGTGTGAAACTTGCTGAGTCGCAGCAATGGGCTGTGGCTGTGGTACCGCTACCGTCTGTGCTGTATGTGATGAAACATGCATAGGCTGTGTATTCTGCATAGGCTGTATATTCTGTGAAGTCTGTTGCTGGACCTGGTCTTGTCTAGGTGGACGCGGTCTTTCTTTAGTTTTACCTGTTGATATATTATGTTTCAAGACTGGGCATTCATGTACGTAGTGACCTGGCTGCTTGCAATAGTTGCATGTCCCTTTAACGGGAGCTGCTGAATTCTGGGTCGTACCCTTTCTCTGGCCGTCGGCTGGAACCGACTGGGCCACTAACATTTTCATTTTCGTGTCTTTCATACGTTTCTGTTCATGATCCTGTTCTTCTCTAATTCTGTTCTGATGGTATTGTAACATTTGTAACATCTGGGATGGTGTATTTGCTTGCCATGTACTTTCAACTTTGTATACGCGGTTCTTAACTAATGGCAGGGAATTCTCGACTAATTTTGATACAAAAAGATGCGGGTACGACTCGCTACTTGGTTTAAGGCCACTATTAATAAGGAAACATTTCTCGAATCTTGAATAGAAGTCACTAGTATCTTCGTCGTGTTTCTGCTTACAGGCTGAGATTGCATCCCAGTCTTCCTTTCTAGTTGTCAGTAATCTTGGCAGAACCTGTACTATCAAACCTGGTAATGCTTTAGTTTTCTCCCCAAGGCCTAGCCCTGGGGTACGAAGTTTCTCCTCGTCTTCTATTTCTGCCCATACAATCTTTTTGTCTCCTACCTCCCATTCTCTTTCCTTAAGTTTCTCGTAGATGCCTGTGGGCAACAATACCTTTAACATTTTCATGATATCTGCATATGTGTAATCTCCCATCAGTAACATGTCTTTAAGTTCTCTGTGAAAACCTGCAGGGTCTTTATCATGACAGGGTACTAGTTTCTTCATTTCCAATAGTTCTAACTTGGTCAGAGGTGTGTGTACATACACACGTTTCAAGGTATTATCGGTACCCATAACTGGATGTACTTCTCGTAAGGGGTTCTGACTTTCAATGCCATGCAGACGCTCCATATGGTACATTTTTCTTTCTGGGGGCGGAGCGGGAACATATTGTGAACTTAAAAAGGTGTTATATCTGTGCCGTTGTTCTAGAATTATTTGTATTAACTTGGTACTTAGGCCTCTCCATCTGTCCATGAGTAGTGCTTCTAATGTATCGTGTAAGGGACCTGGATCAGAATGTTGGTTTCTGTATAACGTGAGGAGGTGCTGAATCATGTATACACCTGCGAATTTCTGCTCGTCTGGGGAAAGGTTCAGCAATGTCTGCGCTACTGTGTCATCATTGTATATGTTCGGATTGTCAGCCCATAGTACTGCTGACCGGGCTAGTTCTTGTTCATCCATAGAATTGAGTACATGGTACCCCATTCGTTCTCGAAGCATTTTATCAGTCTCTTGGAACTGATGTTCAGGACAATTTGGTTTTGATATGCCAGAGAGAAAAACTCTCTTACTTTCTGGACGAATGCCTTTCCTAAGGTAAGTTCCCTTACCTACATACGCTATCGTATCTGTAGTCTTTTCTGGTTCTTCAGGTTCTTCCTCCTCCTCGGAGGAAGCTTTTTCTTTCTCTTTTTCGTGTATTTCTATCACTGCTTTTCTTATTTTCCTGTACATACTGGCTATGCAACCCCCTTTATCATGTTTTCCTTCGGATATATTTTGACCCCACTTGTTTAGTGCCTCTAATTCATCCTGTTCTGTCTCAGGCCTGTCTCGTTCTCTTATTAAACAATTTATGAAAAAACGTAGTATATATGCTTGAGTGTCAACTTTCTGATGTGCCATGGCCTCCTTAATACTTTCAGGGTCTTCCCCAGTCTGGACAAAATGATATATTCTATCTAAGTGCTCTTTCATTCCTGATAATAACACTAGGTAATCTGTAGCTTGTCGTAAGCGTAGCGATGCTATCAACATTCTATCGCCTTTGCCGGGTACTGGATCATATCTGCAAACTGAAAGCGGTCCTTTGAGTCTGTCGAGACGGGGTGATTGGGGCGTAAGGTGGTTCTGCAAGTCCCTAAGGTGTAATCTGTGTGTTGCTGGCGGGGTCTGGTAACCCCCGGTCGCACCTCCTGAGGCAGAGGCTTGGGCATTATCCCTCTGTGGAGTCTGTATTTGTACTTGAACTTGTCTCTTGGTAGGATCAGGTAGAAATGGATTTGGTATATTAATTTTAGGTGCGGGAAGTGGTGGAGGAGGAGGAACGACAGGCTGTCGGACGGGGAAACCTTGTTGCGGTAATGGCGGGATATGGTCTGGAGGCGGGTTGCCATCTCCGTCACCGTCAGTAGGCGGGACGTGGGCACGTGGATTGGTGTAAGCGGGTGCTACATCGTTTAGATAGGAATTCAGAAATATGTCCTTAGTAGTACTGTTATTTACTTTAGTTGGAACCAATGGTGGCGGCAGGTCTTTCGGTATTTCTGAAGTGGCTTTAAAAGTGCTTTTAAACTCAAACTCAAACTAAATATTTGATTTACCGTCCTAATTTCTATGCAGGTAAGTACTTAATCAATAATAACTCAATCGGAAAGAAAGAGGCAGAGTCCGTGGTGTTAGAGTTCTTAGGGGTTTTATTCCTTAAAAAGGAATGGTCATGACCGGATATCTTGTTCCTGCCACCACTGGGGTGCAGGAAGGGATAGAGCAATATTTTATTGACAATACATAGCTTATATACTTAAGTCACATTATAGAAACCAATACAGTAGGCGTAACAGCTGAGAGAAACAAGATAAAACACACACGTGGTAGTGATACGTAATTAGAAGGCGTGAACTAGGCGTGAACATAGAGGTGTGTGCTAGTAACGTCACAGGTAGGTGTCACAAGTGGGTGGCACAAAACAGAATCTTGTAATGTCAGCAGAAATCTGAGGCCTGGATGCGCGCGCAGCTGCATGACGTGTGATTGACGTGAAACTGGAGGGTGCAGGGGACTTGACATTTACACTGGCGGAAAGAGACAGAAGTCTGGCATGTCAGATCAACTCGTACTTCTATCATATCTGATATCTGATGTTTGGGAACCATATTATCTAAACGGAAAAGGTCTCTGGGGCAGAAGCTATTCTATACTGACTGTGAGTGCGTGTATAAGCGCCTAAGTGTCTACATGAGAATGCGAGGGGCATGGCCTACCATGGTAACAGAGGCTATGAATTACTTGCACGGAGACAGTGAGGCCGGGCCCTTTGCTCTGCAGCTGGGGGGATGTTTACTTAAACTAGTAGGCAGGAATGCATTTTCGAGGAGCGGAACAGATAATTCGAAGGTTGAATACAGTCTTGGCAGGCAGCAGGCTGAGCTAAGCGCCGTGAGCCGCGCAGGGAGTAAGGCAGAGGTCACGGGTACAGAGACAGCCTGGGCTGAGGCTTTCGGAGTCAGAAAGCAGGAAAAAAGCTCAATGGCAGAATTCAGGGCCAGAGCTGAAAAATGTGTAAAGTACACCACAAAAAGACGTTGGCATAGCATACTTAGAAACGGAATATTCAACCCATTCAGGGTGGGTCTGAAAGAGGACATGTTAACGTTGGACGCAAATGTATTTGCGTCTTCATAGCTGGCACAGGAGGGAAGTTACATGCACTTTAAGCTGGTACATGGAGACGGTGGGGTACACGTTAGGGAACATTACTTGACCATAAAATTTATATTTCCTCACAGAGCTGACACAGAAAAGCCCCCCCCCCGCCAAAACCCTTCTGGGAATCATGTGGGACCAGGCAATCGTGCACCCCGGGATTCTTTTTGCCAACCAGCTTACGGCAGAAAAAACTCGCTCGAGCAATACTCGCCTACCGATTGTTACCAAGTCATTGCCCCCCAGCTGTACTATGATTACAGATGGCAGTGATCTCTGACGCCCTAAGAGACCCTCAACAAAAATTTCGAACTGGTCAATACAGAGCCCGTCCCTTCCGTGGAAGGCCACTCTGTACCCGTATTCCCCAGCTGCGTGAGCCGCGTCACCTGCTTTGAATACGTCCCCGGCCCGCCTCACGTATGAGTGGCCCACGACCCACACCACTCTCTCCTCAGCAGGTGATCCGTGACCGCTGGTCCCCTGGTGCTGGGTCGACTGCAATTTCCGCCCCGCATTATATGCTCGTGAAACTGTAAATCAAACAGAAGACAAGAAGCGTGAGTGCATGTAACTTGACTTCACAACATGTGCAGTCGCACATACCTTTTAAAACAATCCGAGGACCATCGTCCCAACTGTTTCACCTCTTCCGCACTCTGACCCCTGGCTGTAGCCTCCGTAGCAGCCCCTATCCTAAAGGAGTGGGTCCCAAAATCCCCCGGGTCCATGCCCGCCGCCGCGATTGTCAGTGCTAGCACCCTCTGGAACTGAAACCTCGTCAGTGGGGTGGCATCGATGTGCCTCAGCAAACTCCCCCCCCCATGTATCCGCCCTCAGTGCCAAGTATTCTTCGATGCACCTTATCGGGCACGTGGGGGACCCTCCCATGCGCTGCACAACAACACTGTGTCCCATAGCTCCCTGGTCAGTTTTGGACCTAGCTATCGCGACCACCATCGAATCACCCTTAATTAAGATGTGATCCCTACACAAGCCTCCCTCCACATCTTTCTTATTCCTTGCGACCAGTTCGCTCACCCGCATAGCCCCATGGAACGCTAATGCGAAAGCTGCCCGGAACAGAACTGCTTCGAAATGGGAGGAGCATGTCGTGACTAGTTTTGCCATGAGTAGGGCCAACCTCTCTAAGCCAATCGGGCGCCTCTCGTCCTGCTTACGACCCTCGAAGCGCTGCCAGCCACGAAGGGCTTTCTTCACCAAAAAGGAACCCGTTGGGTCTTTTATGCCATGCACTTGCGCCATGAATGAAATGGCCGCCCGATGCCTATTGGCCGTTGCCGCTGATCGGCCTTCCCTGTGCAGTGCTATCAAGAACCCTAGAAAGGACTCCTCCTGACCCCAGTTCTGATTCCCTGCCGGACCCAAAAATGCACAATAGGAACGAAACGCTCCTTCATATGCCTTCCTTGTCCTGGGGGCTAAGCTTGCTGCCACGAGGTCTTGTAATACGGGGCACCGATTAGCCAGAGTGCTTCGGGGAATGGTGCCGCCGCTAGGTCCGCTGTAGGTAGATAACCCCTGAACGCCTGCATATGTGAACGAGAGAGTGCATCAGCCGCATGATTCAGTACACGAGGCACATGTTTCGCTCTGAACTGTACATTCAGTCTCATGCAAAGCAGCACAACTTCCTTCAACAATCTCAAGATCCATTTGCAGCGTGCTGCCTGATTGTTAATGCATTCGACAACAGTCATATTATCAGACCAAAATACCACAGAGCGGTCTTTGAACTCGTCCGGCCATGCCATCAGAGCAACAAAAATAGGGAATAGCTCGAGGAACCCTATATTACCTGTGAGACCGCTGGTGTGCCACCACGTCGGCCACGTTTGCGCCGACCATCGATTACCAAAGATGGCGCCGAATCCCACGCTCCCCGCCGAGTCAGTCCACAAACCCAGCTCGTCCGAAGACGACTCGACCGTTGAAATCCGCCAGAAATGCCAACCAGATGCGCATATCCTGGCGAACCTCTGCAGACAGTCTCGTGCGGTGGTGTCCTTCCTTGAGACAAACCATAGCTTGTGCAATAGAGCGTGAAAAGGGGCGGGCCATCGGTATCACTCTCAAGGCAAAGTTAAGCTGACCTACTGCCTGCTGTAACTGGTGCAGGGTCACTTTCTCCTTACTAAGGCACAGTTCCAGGGAAGCCCTAAATTTAGCTACCTTTTCCATTGGCAAACGGAAACATCCCTCCACAGAATCGAGCTCAATTCCCAGAAACTCAAGTGAAGTAGATGGTCCGACCGTCTTACCTGGTGCCAATGGCACTCCAAACTCCCTCATGAGGATGCAAAAGTCCTGTAGCGCCTGCGCACATTCCGTGTCGCCGGCTGCTCCCAAGAACAGAAAGTCATCTAGGTAATGCATAACATGCCTATGCCCTGTGGCCTCGGTGAATGCCCACTCTAAAAAACACAAAATTGCTCCTTGTTCCGTCGAGGGCTCACGTGCAACGAGTGGCTGCAGCTTCCAAGCACAGGAACAAGAGGATGCTTCTTCGGATTCCCGCTCTCTTTATTCTTCTTCGGGAGGGCGTGTACCCTCCGCCGGTACGCCTACTGGGCGTGGCCATCGGTGTAGGTGTCTAGGACAACCCCTCTTGGGCGGGAAAGGGCGCGCCCCGGCTACGCCGCTTCAGGCATACCAGCCGAGACACGCCCCCCTGCCCAAAATGGTTTCCCGGGAGGATCGGGGCACCCAACCATACGTTCGGGGGGACCGAGTGGTCGCCCCTTTCCATTACAGTCTCATACATGAATACATACATACAGGAGAGGATACTTTAATTCTTCTTCCTAGTACATTTAAAACGATCTAACATTAATAAAATAGGTAGCACAGTTTACATTTTCTTTTTATCTTTTTTACCTCACAAGTACTGACCAGCCCATAACATATACTGTCACATTCATTCAGTCATTACCAAGTCCTGGTTTGTTTAAGTTATAAATGATATTTCAGGGCGAGTACAAAGTTGTATCTCAGTACAGTCTCACACATAAATACATACATACATACATACATACATACATACATACATACATACATACATACATACATACATGCATACATACATACATACATACATACAGGAGAGGGGCCACCACCCCCGGGGCTTCTTTAAAAAGGGTGGGGGACCGCCACCCGCTGGATTCTAAGTTAATATACGCGGAGGGCTCATAAGGCTCAACCACAACCCCGGGGACCGCCACCCCTGGGGCTTCTTCAAAATGGGTGGGGGACCGCCACCTCCCGGGGCTCTAAGTTGATATATGTGGGGGGCTCACTGGCCCTCACCTCCCCCCGGGACTTTAAAATGTTAACGTGGGGGCTTTGAGGCCTCCCCAGCCCTGGGAACCACCACTCCCCGGATCTTGATTTAAATGTATGCAGAGGGGCTCACGAGGTCCCCCCACAGCACCAGGGACCGCCACCACCCAGGGCTACAAAAAATGTGAGAGGGGGACCACACAGCCACCCTCCTGGAGCCCTCAATGGCTCTGGGGACCGTCACCCCCCAAGGGCCATTGCTGGTCTTCTATCCATCTGTGGACCCCTTTGTATCTGTATACCCCCTTATGTCACGGGGAGCTGAAATAGACAGGTTATGCCTGTCTGCTTTTGCTCCCACATCTGTTTGTGATGACTAGTACATTTCGTAGTTAGGACATCTGTGTAATGAACTGGAAAGCAGAGTATACTTTCTTCAACCCCTGTAGGTAATCCTTAACCTGCAACTGTAAAAAAAAGTTTTTGGAGTGATTTTCTATATGCAGTATTGTCCAACAAATGAACTCTGATTGAGGCCTATTTAAGACCTGCCCTAGCTAAATTAAGGAGGTAAGTTAGAATATCTACCTCCTGCCCTTGTTGTAAGGTCAAAGTGATTTGCAACACAACATAGGTAGAATCTCTTCCACTGAAACGTGTATGACACTCTTATGGAAGGCCTCTTAGTCTCTTTCAGAATGTGCATGCAGTCCTGTGGCAGATTTAAATATCCGTATTGTAGAACCTCAGGGGCCATGCTGCCAAGTTTAGTGAGGGAAGGCTAGGATGGAGAATCTTCCCGCCCATCTTTATCAGTAGGTCCGCCCTGGAAGGAAGTCTCCTGTAGGGAAGTACCGACAACTACAAGTCCTGGTTTGTTTAGGTTACAAATGACATTTCAGGACAAGTAAATTCCAGAGACAAAGTTTTGTCTCATTACAGTCTCATAAATACATACATAAATACATACATACATACATACATACATACATACATACATACATACATACATGAGACAATACTTTAATTCTTCTTCCTAGTACATTTAAAACAATCTAACATTGATAAAAAAGGTAGTACAGTTTACATTTCCTTTTTACATTGTTTACCTCACAAGAACTGACCTGCCCATAACACACTGTCACATTCATTCAGTCATTACCAAGTCCTGGTTTGTTTAAGTTACAAATGATATTTCAGGACAAGTAAATGCCAGAGACAAAGTTGTGCCTCATTACAGTCTCATACATAAATACATACATACATACATACATAAATACATGAGACGATACTTTAATTCTTCTTCCTAGAACATTTAAAACGATCTAACATTATTAGGAAAGGCAGCACATTTTACATTTCCTTTTTACCTTTTTTACCTCACAAGTACTGCCCTGCCCATGAAACACATTGTTACATTCATTCAGTCATTATCAAGTTCTGGTTTGTTTAAGTTACAAATGACATTTCAGGATGAGTAAATGCCAGAGAAAAAGTTGTGTCTCATTACAGTCACATACGTTAATACATACATACATACATATATACAGGAGATAATACTTTAACTCTACTTCCTAGTACATTTAAAACAATCTAACATTAATAAAAAAGGTAGCACAGTTTACACTTCCTTTTTACCTTTTTTACCTCACAAGAACTGACCTGCCCATAACACACTGTCACATTCATTCAGTCATTACCAAGTCCTGGTTTGTTTAAGTTACAAATGACATTTCAGGACGAGTAAATGCCAGAGACAAAGTTGTGTCTCATTACAGTCTCATACATAAATACATACATACATACATACATGAGAAGATACTTTAATTCTTCTTCCTAGAACATTTAAAACGATCTAACATTATTAGGAAAGGCAGCGCATTTTACATTTCCTTTTTACCTTTTTTACCTCACAAGTACTGCCCTGCCCATGAAACACATTGTCACATTCATTCAGTCATTATCAAGTTCTGACGCGTTTAAGTTACAAATGACATTTCAGGACGAGTAAATGCCAGAGAAAAGGTTGTGTCTCATTACAGTCACATACTTTAATACATACATACATACATACATATATACAGGAGATAATACTTTAATTCTTCTTCCTAGTACATTTAAAACAATCTAACATTAATAAAAAAGGTAGCACAGTGTACATTTCCTTTTTACCTTTTTTACCTCACAAGAACTGACCTGCCCATAACACACTGTCACATTCATTCAGTCATTACCAAGTCCTGGTTTGTTTAAGTTACAAATGACATTTCAGGACGAGTAAATGCCAGAGACAAAGTTGTGTCTCATTACAGTCTCATACATAAATACATACATACATACAAGAGAGGGACCGCCACCCCGGTACTTCTTTAAAATGGGTTTGGGACCGCCACCCCCGGGATTCTAAGTTAATATATGCAGGGGGTTCATGAGGCCCCCCGCAACCCCAGGGACCACAAACCCAGGGGCTTCTTCAAAATGGGTGGGGGACCGCCACCCCCAGGGGCTCTAAATTGATATATGCAGGGGGGCTCTCCCCAGATTCCCCATCATCACCTGGGCCTCTAGTGGACTGAATTTCGGTAGGGGGATTGGGAGTGGGAGGTGGGTCTGGAGCGCATGGCGTAGTTGCAAGTACCTAAAGGGTTGGGTGTGGGAGAGGGCATGGTTCCGCTGCAGGTCCGCGAAGGCCCGGACGTGGTCACCTACCCAGATGTCCCCCAGGACCGAGATGCCCACCAGATCTCACCGGCGGAAGCCATCCAATGCCGCCACTTCTCAAAGCCAGGTGCCATGCCACAGTGGTGTTTGTCTAGTGAGTTTACGGTCCCAGCCCGTATGGCGCTGAGCAGCCCTCCATGCCGTGAAGACCATTCTAGTGATGGATGCCATAGATTGCGGAACAGGGCTGCCCTACACGAGGGCCTGGATTTGGGGAAAATCCATCACCTCGAGCTCCACCCGGTAAGCTGGGTCGGACCAGCTGCCCACGTACCAATCATGAACAACGAGGAGCTTAGAGGCAATGTAGTAGAGGAAGAGATGAGTCACCCCCAGTCCCCCCTCATAGGGGGGGATACGGGTGCCAGCCAAAGACATGCGCAGGCGATCATTCCCCCATAGAAATCGGGTCAGGTGTCCATCAAGCTCACGGAACCAGGCGCGGGGAATGGGGATGGAAGTGTTCTGTAGGACATAAAGAAAGCATGGGAGGGCCATCATTTTAAACAGTGCACTTCTCCCTAGGGGATTAAGTGGGAGTGTCTGCCATCGTTTAAGATCGGCCTTCATTTGGGCAACCAAGGGGGCGATGTTCAGTGCCCACTCAAGCTCCAGCAACAGGGTCACCCATATCCCAAGGTATTTGATGGAATGATGCCGCAGAGGGATGTCTGGCTGCCAGTCACAGCAGTCTCTTGATGGGTACAGTGGGACCAGTGTAGACTTGGCGGCGTTAAGTTGGAGGCCGGAGACCTTCGGAAGGCCGCGAGGGTTAGCAAGAGCCTGGGGCCCGAGGTCGATGGATCAGCCAGGTACAGAACCACGTTGTCAGCATAGAGGGCAATTTTATTGATGTGGTTCTCATTCCTCGCCCACCCTCGGACAAGGGGGTCATGGCGAATGATCACTGCCAGGGGCTTCATCACAAGCCCGAACAACAGGGGCGAGAGGGGACACCCCTGGCGCGTGCCTCTGCAAATTGGAAAGGCCTCGGAGAGTACCCCATTCACCAGCACTCGGGCTTGGGGACTGGCGTAGAGGGCACCGACAAAACGGCGGAAGCTAGGACCAGGACATCCTGCCAGTTGGGGTCAGCTCACCGTGTCGAAGGCCTCCTGCAGGTAGGGTCAGCTCACCGTGTCGAAGGCCTTCTCGAAGTCCAGGAAGAGGAGGGCCAGATAGGGGGAGAGTCGAGCGCGGTGAGCCAAGGCCAAGTGGAGGCGTCTGATGCAGTGGCGGGTGCCTCTGGCGGGCATGAAGCCACACTGGTCTGGATGTACCAGGTCTGACAAGAGAGGTTTAAGCCTCTGGGCTAATATAGTGGCATAAAGTTTGATCTCCGAATTGATAAGGGAGATCGGGCGGTAGTACGCACAGTCCATGGAGGGCGGATGGGTCTTGGGAATGACCACTATTGTGGCCTGGTTGGATTCAGAGCGAAAGGAGCCAGTGTCAGCCACATGATAAAAAAGGGCCAAGACGTGAGGGGCAAGGGTGTCTCGGAAGGCGGCATAGTAATCCTACAGGAACCCATCAGGGCCAGGCGTCTTGCCAGAATGTAGGAGGGGAATGGCCTCAAGCACCTCTCCCAAAGTGAAGGGGCGATCCAAGGCCTCCCTGGACTCCCGCGGGAGAGAGGGCAGCCGGGCGCCCGTCTCCTCCAGCAGGGCGGCCAGGGAAGCTTCAGCCAGTTGCCTCGCATAGAGGGCCGTGTAGAAGTGTGCAAAGATGCCTGCTATGGCCTTCGAAGTCGGCCGCAGGGAGCCGTCCCACGCCCGGACCTCTGGGATGATATGGTGGACTCTGGGGTAGGACACTAGATTGTGGAGGAGCTTGCCATTTATTTCGCCCCATCTGTAGATCCGCGCCACAGAGGAGCACCAGAGCATCTGGGCCGAGTCCAGGGAAATCTGCTGGATTTCTTAGCGGATCAGCGCGAGCTGCCTGGTAGGGTCTACGCGATCGAGGAGTTTTTGGTCCTCCTCCATCCGCGCCGCCCAGGACTCAAGCTCAACGAGACGGGCCAGCCGGTCCGCACGCTTAGCATGCACAAGCCCTCTCGCCACTCTGCGGATCACGGCCTTGCCAGCCTCCCATAGGGTGCCAGGCAATGGAACCGATCCCTCATTAGCTGAAAAATAATGAATCAATTCCTGCTCCAGCGAGTCCACCAGCACTGGGTCCTGAAGGAACCAGGCGTTGAGACGCCACACCGCACGCCGTCCCGCCTGGGGCGAACCAAGGCCGAGGGAGATGGGAGAGTGGTCAGATAGCCGTCGGGGTAAAATATCCACCCTGGAGTCCTAGTGGCAGTCAGTGGCCGGGAGAAGGAGAAGGTCGATACAGGACTGGGTATGATGAGCGGCCGGGTGAACTGCACCTTGCGGGGATTCCAAACTCGCCACGCATCGCACAACCTCAGGGCAGAGACCCATCACGACAGGGCCGAGGCCGAGGCAGTCCGAGCCGCGGAGGGGGTCCCGGTCGTGTCACAAGAAGGGTTCAACATGGCGTTAAAGTCCCCTCCCACCACCGT
Source organism: Lissotriton vulgaris (assembly GCF_964263255.1). NCBI lineage: Eukaryota > Metazoa > Chordata > Amphibia > Caudata > Salamandridae > Lissotriton > Lissotriton vulgaris. The sequence continues at coordinate 745,952,525 of NC_141697.1, read as the reverse complement.
CAAGCCCCTCTGAAGGGCGGAAATGATTCCCGTGAGTCATCGGAGCGTCGTGGGGAGAAGAGCAGATGGGACGTACAGGCTCAGGATGTTCAAGGGGCACCCCTTCAACACACCCAACACCACCAAAAAGTGACCCTGGGGATCAGTGTCGGCCCTAGTTAAGGTGAATGGCAGACCTCTTCAAAGGAGAATGGCCACCCCCGGGACCCACAAACGAAACGAGAGTGCCAGACCATCGCGAACCCACAGCGCACCAAGAAATTGCACTATGTGCCTAGGAGATGGGTCTTCTGGAGTAGGAGGACGTCCGCCGCGTGGCGGTGGGCCGCCCGGAAGATGGACGCAAGTTTAATGTGATCTAGGAGGCCATTGACATTCCAGGAGAGGATGTGGAGGGGTTTAGTCAGTGCATAGGCCATTAGGGGGGACGGGAGCAATGGGGCAGCCATGGGCTCCTAAAGGAGGGTCCAAGAAGGGGGAGAAGGGCCGCACCCCGCAGGGTCAGGAGGAGCCGGGTCAAGTGTGGCATACAAAGCATGGACGCCAGGGGCCAATGGGAGAGGGGGGACAGGGGGGGTGCCTGCAGCGACCCCGTGACAGCCCGTGGGCGGCCAAAAATAACAAACCATGGGAAAAGGAGGACTAGCATTCAAACCGAGACCATTCAACTGCTGTGGCACTTGTGAGTGGCAACAACACAGGCCGTGCAACGGCACGCCAAAATCAGGACAGAAGGTGGCACGTAGGCGGCCAAAAACAATAACATCCAGCTAATGGGAGTCAACGGACTCCCTACCCACCCATACCCCCAACACCCCCCACCCTACACTTCAAAACAGGAAGCATCTGTCGCCCTAAATGAAATTCCACAACAGAAAACACCCCAATCAGGGGACGGGTGCTTATCTAAAATGGTTAGCTAAGGATAGGAACTACGGTCAAGGAACAATATAGGGAGGACCCTCCTCCATAGTGTACGATACAAACCAACAGTTCCAAGCAAGAAACATCACAGTGTAAATTAATGAGTAAGACGGATGACAGTCTGAGAGCAGGTCTGCGTCTCTGGGGCGGTACAGGGAGGATCTCATACACCCAGTCGCCTGGCCGGAGGAGTGAGTCAGGTAAAAAGAGCATCATGAGAGTAGCACAGTGCAGATCTTGGGTGAGACCCTCCTTAGGCCGCTTGCTCTCCAAGGGTCAGGCCAAATCCCGAGGGGACGTTTCCAGCATGTCGATCCCTCAGGCGACCATTGACAGAGAGATAGCACAAAACCAGGTTCAGGCCTCCACCTCTTGTGAAGAGTCCCGGATCACCGGACTGCCGAATAAGTCCAAGACCGATCCAGATTGGCGCAGGTCCGTGCCGGTGATTAAGGGCTCCCCCCGGATGGTCTTGTGGAGGGCTCCGCCGCCGGGGATCACCTCGACTCGGGGGAAGAGGAGAAGATGATCGCTGCCCAGTCCCTTCAGGTGAGGTCGAGGCATCGTGGCGTCGGCGGCCCCGTCTGCGAGACCCAGTCCGGCGCCGCCACGGCTTGGGCTCCCCGCGGCCAGAGCGGGCGGCAGGTCCCCGGGAGGGGGAAGGCATCCTGGTAGATTTAAGGGGCCTCTCCTCTGTAAGCCAGTTCCAGGCGGCCTGCGAGGTGTCAAAGAAGAAGGATTGATCTTGGAAGAGGACCTTGAGCCATGCAGGGAATAGGTGACCGTATCGCAAGCCCATTGCCCGAAGTTTCCATTTAACTTCATCATAGGATTTCCTTTGGGACTGGACCACCCTCTAATAATCTGGGAAGATCATGATCGTGGAGTTCTGAAACTTCAGGGGACCCCAGTCTCTGGCAAAACCCAGGATGGCGTCCCGGTCCCGGAAATTAAAGATGCGGAGGATGAACGGCCGGGCAGGACCCCCCCGGGGGGGTTTGGGTGCTAAGGAGCGATGGACCCGCTCGATGGCGAACCAGGGGGAAAGTTTCTCCGCTGGCATCCCAGTAGTGGAAACAGGATTCCAAGAAATCAGCCACCGGGCCCTTCTCCACCCCCTCCGGAAATCAAATGAGGCTAAGGTTGTTCCGTCAGGCACGGTTTTCCGCATCCTCCGCCCTGCGATGGAGGTCACTTGGGTCTTGAGGGTGACCAGGTCATCCTCCGTCGAGGATATACAGGACTCCTCTTCAGAGAAGCGCGCCGAGGGAATTGGTCCGGAGTTGAGCGGAAGGAACTGAGGGCTGTTTGTTTTTCCCCCTTACCATGGCTCCTCCAGGGGAATCGGGCCGAGGTGGGCCGGCATCGCAGGTGCAGGTGGTCAGAATACACAATCTCCTGATGGGGGCAGGAGGTCAGCTCTTGGGTTAGTACAGGAGGAGACAGGGGATCACCCCCGGCCCCCCCCTCGGTGCGGGAGGGAGGACACGGAGGGCTGAGGATCAGAGGGGAGAGTCTCGAGGGAATCCGCTACCTCTCGGGTGTAGGGGGTAATCCAGGGGGGGGAGCGCACTCCAGGGACCGCTCCGGCCCAGCCGCAAGAAGGCAGGACAGGGGTCGGACGGCTCCCTCAACAGTCCAAGGGTTGCACTCTTATGAAGGTAGGTGGCGAGATGGCCAGGTGAGACTCAGTGGATGGTCACCCAGGATGGGCCTTCAATCAGGAGCAGAGGAGGGGGCCGAGGGCCGCACGGCTGTCCAGCGATGGGTGGCTGAGGATTGCAGGGAAGGCCAGACCTGATCGTAAGGCAGAGGGCCCCAGACTAGTTCTCCCAGGATAGGGAGGCACAGCTGGAAGTCCCGGTGACAGGCGCAGCGCGGGGGATGCAGGGACAGGCGGTCTCCCAGCCCTCATACCAGTTCACGGGCGGGACCCCCAGGAGCACCAACCCCTTCCCTGCCCCCTCCTCACCTCACTCTCCTCGTGGTTAGGTCAATCGAGTGGGTCCGCAGTGGTGGGTTCCAGCGCAGGCGTCCACTGATCAGGGCAGTCAGGAGTGCCCAGAGGCTAGGGCAGGCAGGGCCTCACTCCGGTGCAGATCGGCATGTTGCAGGGAAAGGGGCAGGAGCCGCCAACCCCAAACACCCCCGCAAGCCGAATCCGGCCGCATCACCACCGTGGACAGCAAGGGACGGCACTCTCCCTCAGCGGCTCTGCCGGGGCATTAACAAGGGCTCATCCTCTGGGCCCATCGCCGGGTCGCTGACCTGCGCCCCCACAGGAGATCATCAAATCCAGGCGGGGGGCCCTAGGTGCATGGAGCAGCCCCTGCATGCGTAGGAGTCCCACCACAGTTCCGGGCAGCCACAGGCCCCACGCGGCAGTCTAAGACTACCTCCAAACCGGGGGCAGACACAGGGCAGCAGGCGGATCCCCACGGGGCTTGCGTCCACTCAGCCAGGCCCCGGGATCTGCGGGAGTGCTTACTTTGGGCGGTCGAGTATCTGGATTGCACCCTGGAACCACAAACGGGGCAGGCCGCCCCGCCGACTATCTAGGGCTCACCAGGGCACAGGCACGGGTCTGAAACTGGGCAGCCGCGGCTCGAAGTCACCGCAGCCCTCACCTGTGGGCCACCATTTTGTCTGGCGCGTGGCCCGGAAAAACAGAGAAGGCTAGAGCGGTATCCGGCCTCCGGCAGGGGCTGCAAACGGCACCGGAGGATGCTGCAGGAGTTGGTGTGTGCCTGGGCGGCATCAGAGATCGCAGGTGGTGGCTGCTGGCATGGGTAAACGACGGATGATGGATGGGGGTCCGGAGCGCACTTAAAGTGTGACCGCCATCTTGACGTCCTTGGCCACGCAACTAAATACTATTAACATATTATTTTTCCCTTCTTTATATTTCACATTTTATAGTTAAATAATTATAAAACAAAGTACAAAAATAATTTTTTTTTTATTTTCAAACTTTTTTTTTTCAATATCATTACAAGGTCCGTGCACTGTGAGAGCTCCGCAAGCACACCGTTAACTTTCTATGCGCTTACCCCCGAAAGTTTTTTTAATTCCAAAAACTTAATATTTAAGATTTAATGTACATTTTAAAGGTAGACAATATGTGCTATAATGAAGAAAATGGGTTTTTAAAACGTTTAAGACCAGTATATTACTTTTTAAAGTAATTACAAATCTCGCGAGGGTACGTTGCGCGTGCACGCATCGTGAGAGCTCCGTCCGCGCACCGTAAATGCTTCGAGCGCTTACCCCCGAAAGTTTTATAAACCTAAAAACGCGTTATATCTACGTATTTATTGTACAATCTAAAGGTACACATTATGTGGGATAATAGAGAAAATGTTTATTTTAAACTTTTAAAGACCGTATATTACTTTATTAAAACACTTACGAATCTCACGAGGGTGCGTCCCACATAAGCGGATTTTAAGATGACGTAAGCGCTCCGTAAATAAATCGTAAACACATCGCGAGATTACGTAAGCGCTCCATAATTGCTCCGTGAGCACAACGTAAGATTACGTCCAACCATGTGACCTTAAAACAAGACATTTGATTGGTTTATAATACTTTCTACTCCAATTGTAGAAAGCCCCCTCCCATGTTCATCATTCTTCTGTGGCTTTCAGAGAAGCAACATCTTTTTTCTACAGCTCCTGGCTTGAGAAAATTGTTTGCAAATGGCTGAACCTGAAGAATCTGAACATTCTTCTTCAGAAGAATTTGTTGAAGAGGACCCCAGCCCAACCAAAAAAAAGGAGTCCATAGTGTGGAAGTTTTTTACCTTCCCAGAAGATTTAAAGAAAGTTAATGCACCGCATGCCACATGCTAAATCTGTCACACGGTATTGTCTAGAGGCAATCCAAACAAAAAGTACTCTTCTAGTACTCATAGCATGGAATGCCATGTCAAAAATATGCACCCCAACAATTGGGCTAGAGCTGTGGTGCGAAGATCTGATGAGCAGGGCTCTGCTCCAAGTACTTCCACAGCAGCAACAGGACCACCACCAATGCCATCTTCCATGGTTGCAAATATCAAGCCGGAACTCAAAAATCTGATGATGCAATGCTTCTTTTGTTGACCTCTGAGGCGGAAGCCGGAGGACTGTATTTTGCTTTGTTTTAAAAATGTAATTGTCATTTCACTGCTTTTAAAAAAACGCACTCACTCGTTATTAGAAGCACTTGCCAAATGCGCCGAGCAGCCCTCCTGACATCCCCTGACACAGCGGATCGTAGCGCTGGTACAGGGAAACCCCTCAACGGCCATCGCGGCTCGAAGGCGTAGACACGCCCACAATGAGGCCACGCACACTTTTTCCATTACTTAACGCTGACTGATGGCGCTCCTCATTCTTCTTTTGTTGACCTCTGAGGCGGAAGCCAAAGGACTGTATTTTGCTTTGTTTTAAAAATGTAATTGTCATTTCACTGCTTTTAAAAAAACGCACTCACTCGTTATTAGAAGCACTTGCCAAACGCGCTGAGCAGCCCTCCTGACATCCCCTGACACAGCGGATCGTAGCGCTGGTACAGGGAAACCCCTCAACAGCCATCGCGGCTCGAAGGCGTAGACACGCCCAAAACGAGGCCACGCCCGCTTTTTCCATTACTTAACGCTGACTGATAGCGCTCCTCATTCTTCTTTTGTTGACCTCTGAGGTGGAAGCCAAAGGACTGTATTTTGCTTTGTTTTAAAATGTTAATTGTCATTTCACTGCTTTTAAAAAAACGCACTCACTCGTTATTAGAAGCACTTGCCAAACGCGCCGAGCAGCCCTCCTGACATCCCCTGACACAGTGGATCGTAGCGCTGGTACAGGGAAACCCCTCAACCGCCATCGCGGCTCGAAGGCGTAGACACGCCCACAACGAGGCCACGCCCACTTTTTCCATTACTTAACGCTGACTGATAGTGCTCCTCATTCTTCTTTTGTTGACCTCTGAGGCGGAAGCCGGAGGACTGTATTTTGCTTTGTTTTAAAAATGTAATTGTCATTTCACTGCTTTTTAAAAAACGCACTCACTCGTTATTAGAAGCACTTGCCAAACGCGCGGAGCAGCCCTCCTGACATCCCCTGACACAGCGGATCGTAGCGCTGGTACAGGGAAACCCCTCATCCGCCATCGCGGCACGAAGGCGTAGACACGCCCACAACGAGGCCACGCCCTCTTCCCACACCACAAATGTGTCGGCCATACCAGCGCAGCGGACGAGCGCAGCAGGAGCGCCTAAGGCAAACCCGTCTGCGCCCGTCCGCGCACGGCCGGGCTCAGGGCCAGAACCCATGCCGGACCAGCTCCTTCTAGGGTAAGTTATTCACGTCGGGACCTCCTTAGCCTCAGACCCACCAATGACAGCTCATGCAACTATGTTCATGATTTAGACGGACCCTTTACCAGCTGTACACTCTGCCTCCCAGTTCAGCTACAACTCCCCAATCCGCTCGTCATCCACCCGGCACTTAAACTTGCCACACTGAACTGTCGGTCACTCCCTATGCATGCGCTGCTCATTAATCACCTAATAGAAGATCACGAGCTCGACATTTTGTTCCTTTCTGAAACGTGGCTTACGGACCACTCGGACCCAGATGTAGTCTTAGCCCTCCCCCCGGGATTCCTTATCCAGTCCCAACCTCGCCCGTCTGGCAGAGGAGGCGGACTGGCCATCATCTACCGGGATCACTTCTCCTGTAGATCCAACAACGCTCACATCCTGGACTCTGAAAGCCTTAATTTCACTATCCAGCTAGCGCCGACTAGTTCGCTGTCAGGCCTCCTAGTATATCGTCCCCCTGGCCATTCTGGCCCGTTTGCTAGCGCTCTCTTAGAATCTATAGCGTCTCTGGCCCATTCCACATCTAATTTCTCTATACTAGGAGACCTCAACATCAATTTTGATGACCCCCTAGACACAGGGGCAGTCGACTTGATCTCAGATCTGACGGCCTACGGCCTCCACCTCACCAACTCCGGAGCCACACACACTAAGGGTCATCTGCTGGACCCAGTGTTTACCAACATCCCCACCCTTCAAGCCAAAGAGTCCCTCCCCCTCCCATGGACGGACCACTTTTTGGTCCCTCTCCGCCTACCAGGAGCATTCAAGAAACTCCACAAGCCCACTACCTTTACCAAGGACAGAGCATGGTCCAGACTCTCTGCAGAGGACTGGGCCAGAACCCTGAACTCTACAACCCCTACCTCATCGGAAGACCCGGTCACCGCAGACAGGAAATTCAGGGAGTGGATCTCCACGTCCCTGGACTCCATCCTCTCCATAAAAACCAGTGAGGACAAAAACGGGAAACTAGGATCAGCCCCATGGTACACCCCGGAACTCTGAACTCTCCGCAAAGAGTGCAAAAAAGCGGAGCGACTATGGAGAAAGGACTGGCTGCACGCCAGCAAGGACGCCTATCGAAGGTCGGTGAGAACCTACAAATCCACCCTGAAGCTCACTAAAGCCTCTCATTACGACACCAGAATAAAAAACTCCACCAACTCGGCGAGAGAATCATTTCTCATCGCCAAAGAGCTCTTGAAAATACCAGCGCCCCCTCCTCCAACATATCCCCTGCGGACAGAAGTGATGAACTGGCAACCTACTTCAACTCCAAAATCGCCCGTATCCTAGTCTCCCTACCCCCTCCCAGCCTGCCGAACCATAAGGACAATGATGCACCCACTAACCTCACAGGAAACAACATGCATCCTAAACTGACCGCATTCAGGGCAGTATCGTTGGACGAAGTAGGCACAACCATGGCCAAGATGAAAAGCGGCTCCCCTCTGGATCCCGCCCCCATCAGATTCCTGAAAACAGTGGCCCCTGTCATCGTGCCCACTATCACGGAGCTGATTAACATCTCGCTCTCCCAAGGCTCTGTCCCCCCAAGCTGGAAGAGTGCAGTAGTCAAAGCACTTCTAAAAAACCTCAACTGGACGCCTCCGATATGGCGAACTATCGGCCAATCTCACTCCTTCCCTGCATCAGCAAAATGGTCGAGAAACTGGTCAATGGTCAACTGTCCCAGTTCCTTGAATCAAACAACCTTCTGCGTCAGTCCCAAACTGGGTTCCGTCCGGGCCACGGCACAGATACCGCCCTTCTCGCTGTCATCGAGGAGGCAAGGTGCATTTTGGATTCAGGAGGGTCAGTGGCAGTGATCCTCCTGGACCTCAGTGCAGCCTTTGACACAGTGAACCACCGTGTCCTACTCCACCGGCTGGCCGTGGCAGGACTCGCGGGCACCGCGCTCACATGGATAAATCCTTCCTTTCAGGTCGCTCGTTCCAGGTATGGGACAACAATTCCCACTCAGCCTCCCTCCCCCTCTCTAGCGGAGTCCTCCAGGGGTCCTCACTAAGCCCCACCTTGTTTAATGCATACATGGCCCCCCTCGAGGATGTCGTCGCCCCCTTCGGGATCAAGATAGTGAGCTACGCGGACGACACGCAACTGGTCGTCTCACTCTCACATCTTGACAACCACCCAGACAATCTGCTGAACTGCCTCCAGGAAATCCACCACTGGATGTGCGAGTCATCACTCAAGCTAAACGGATCGAAGTCCGAAGTCATGATTATGGGCAAGAAATGGACCACCATCCCCCCATCGGTCTGGCCAGACGTTTTCGGTGAAGTGCCCAACCCAAAACAAGAAATCAAGACCTTGGGAGTCTGGCTTGAACCCGAGCTGTCCTTGAAAACTCAGTCAGCCAAAACAGCAGGTACCTGCTTCGGACTCATGCGCTCCATCCGCAGGATCCTTCCACTACTTCCGCCCCTATCTAGGAAACTCCTGGTCCAAGGTCTGATCCTTGCTCGGCTAGACTACAGCAGCATGGTCTATCTTGGAGCTCCTGAAGCCACCATGGCAAAACTCCAGCGTACTCAAAATGCAGCTGCCTGGCTCCTTATGAATCTCCCTTCCAGAGTCTCAGCCAGACCAGCGCTCAAGGCCCTTCACTGGCTTCCAGTACGTCAGAGGGTAGAATTTAAGGCCCTGTGTACCGCCCACAAACTCCTCAACGGTCTAGGCCCTGCTATCCTGAGAGACTTGGTCACCCCATACAAGGCCCCTAGGTCCCTGCGCTCGGACAACGAGCGTTTGGCCAATGTCCCTAGATTTAGGAAGGCAGGCACCGGCAGCCGACGCTTTTCTGTAAAGGCGTCCTCAGGATGGAACTCACTCCCTCGCCTCCTGCGGCTGGAACCCAGCCACCTCCTTTTCTGTAAAAAATTGAAAACTCTGCTTTTCCCAAAATAGTTCCACTTCCCCCTCTGGTCTCCACAAGTGTTATAGCGCGGGGATGCCTCCGGGTCACCAGGCGCTCTACAAATCGCTAAATGAATAATAAATAAATAAATGCATACACTGCAATCAATTAATTGCCTTCGGACAACAGTCCATAGAAGTTATGACTGACCTGACAGGATTCGCCAGTCTAGGACAAAGATGCCACCGCTTCGTGTTTGGAATGGCGGTGGCGTCTTTGTCCTAGAATGGCGAATCCTGTCAGGTCAGTCCCACGGGTTACTAGCGTTCTTACGCTTACCACTTTTGTGCCCTGAGTCGATTCTCATGTTAGACTCATTTTTACACTTTGCACAGATTTGCTCATTGAGCTGAGCGAATACTCTCTACGGTTGTCCGAGTTTTCATTTCCGTCAACTGGAGCAGGCTATGTCTGTCTAACCTCCAGGTAAACATTTAATTTGGGGCTTATCACATACTCAATTCTGCCACGTGTTCAGAATCTTTTTATTTACACTGGTTTACATCATTATCATTTTAGTGATGACATGCTTTTGACTGCATTTGTCCTATATCAGACGCTTCAGGCACAGCTATTCAGTAAGTCAGGCACATTGATATGGCCTTTGTTCTTTTCCTCACTGCGTTTCCCAAACACACAGCTTTCATATATCCCTTTCAGCAACGTAGTTATTTTTTCTGAAGATTCCAAAGTCTCCAGTCTTAGGATTCATTTCGCTGCATTCAGTTTCGTTCACTCAGCCTAGCACGCCAGCGAGTCTTTTTTCTTGACACATACCTAAGTTTCTTTATTTGCTCTGGTATCTCAGCACGGCAATTTCTTTCATGTGTTATGGTCTGTTTGTCAGTTTCACAGGAATGCTTTTCTTGTCGCTTCCAATTTTGGCGTGAGAACTAAGGCTCTATTTTCCACTTGGTGTTGGTTCAATTAACTGATCGTTATTGACTAGTAAATAGCCATACTAGTAACCTTTTCTATATGCTGTAACTGACCCCCGGACATTATATATATCTTGTGTACCAATATATTTTTCGACTGATTTCCATGTAGTACTATGACAATGTTTATTATTCTTTTTTTCCCAACAGTGCCCCCGAAGAAGGGATACTCTCCCGAAATGCATTGGGCATCAGGGCATTACTGAGTGTGTAGTACATTTGTAATTTGCATGCAGCATCATTGTTTTAGCATTTATTTGTTAGATTGACAAAGTTTCACAACTTGTTGAAATGTTTGTATGAAAAGTTTAATACAAACTGTTTCGCCAATTTCTGTTCTCAGAGTTTTGTTTGCTTCTATGTCAAACATAGATTCTTGGTATAAGCGCAAATTTTGTGAAGTATATTTTAGTTTATTTGTCTAGCTAGAGTACAGTACATACTTTAACATAGCAGTGCGCCTGGCATACTAGTGGTTTTCCTCTAGTGCATTGTCTTCTTTCGTACTTGCAAGGTGCATCATATTGTAAAACAATGCACCAAAAGGAAGGCTTTCCTGCATACATGGGAATGTTCAGATGCAGGAACGCCTACTAAAAGTGAATAAGTAAAATGTATAATATTTAATTCAGTCACTTTTGAACTTATACTACGTAAAAAACCTGCACCTGTTTGCAAAAGAAAGCAAAGGGGAGTACGCGAAAGTCAGTGTATAAGGGAAAGGGTGTGAGAAACAGACAGGAGGAAGTGGAGTGGGGGAAGTGGAGTGTGAATGAGTGAAGGCTTAGTGACAGTTAAGAAATGGATAAAAGGGTGAGGGAAGGGGAATAAGGGCGAAGAAAACATTTAAGAGAGAGGGAAAGTGAGGGAGGGAGAGAGGAGCAGTGGTATAAAGAGAGAGGAAAGAAGATTAAGTGTAAGGAAGAGACAGAGAGAGAGAGGGAGAACAAGGGACTGAGAAAGAGTGAGGCAGTTATTCTTTCACAATAGGAGAGTGATGACAAACTTTTTTTTGTTTCTCATACTTACCTTATAAATAATGAAAACTTAGACAGTGATGAGAAAGTAGTTTTTTATTTGTTATACTTACATTCTAAGAAATAAAAAAGTTAATTAAATATGTATTATAAATATAATATTTGTGAAAGACAAGAAAAAAATAAATTATAATACATACAATATATATTTCACAATATAAGAGAGAAGGAAGGGGATTAAGAGTCAGGAAAAAGGGACTGAGAGATATAGTAGGAGTGAAGGAAACAGAAAGGGAAAGAGAGAAAGAATGAAGGATAGATAGAGAGAGAGAGAGAAAGAGAGGGAGAGCACCAAAGTTTGCCGCCATCTGTGTACACCAGGAAGAGCTTACATTTACATCAGGGTTCCCGCAGCGTGGGACACACGCAGGCAAAACCTGGGCCAAGGGCAGGTCCATCTGTTCCTCTCTTAGCTAGAAAGAGGCTGGGCTGGGCTCCCCTCTTAGTTCTGGTGGACGTACCCAGACTTTCGTTGCAGCTTTTTAAAAAGGTATTGTTGGGAACAATATTTTTGTCAGCTAAGGACTCTAGCACAACTATTGTACTATGGTTATTTTTTTACTATTTCTACCTTTGTGATTTCCCGAGTACTGGGTAAAGAGTTGCTGGAATATAAAATTATATAATCATGATTGTCCCACTATGCACCATATAACCACATATAAGTATCCATGTATTGAGTATAAAACACTATTGTATGATGACCTAATGATAGGTTATAGAGGTTTGTTCTGTCCTATTAATGTAGGTAGGACTACTTGGTATTATCTCCCTTCGTCTATCTATAAGAGTTTTAGATGCTTCATGGTATAACGCAGAACACGAAAACAGGTTGAAACGCTTAAGTCTGCCTCTCTTTCATTAGAACATGGCTCAGGGAAACCCAAGGTCATACTTGCTCTTCTTATAGGACGCATACATTTTAGCAGGGTCCGTTTCTGTACTTCACGGGCCCAAGATAGACAAGAAAGGCACCTCACTGACCTACCCCTGGAATAGCTTCTAGCTTAGCTATTGACAAATGTGTAAGAACCTTAAATGGGTGTTCCGGTAGACTAACGGGCAACTTGTGTATTTCCTTTTCGGGTGTTAACCAGAACATGTAAAATGTATGTATACTTTGTGTTATGTGTATTTCGTTAGTCTCCTATGCGCACCTCCATGGGTCGTGTAGACAGAGGCTCCCCTGTCGGGGCTTGTATTTTAATTCAATAAACGATTCGACCTTCTCCATTGCCGACTGCTTGGTTATTCCTTGATTGTATATATATTGATATATATATCCTTGGACTATTAGTAAGTATAGTCCGACTTTAAGAAATTTGAATCCTTCAGTTGGCGACTCTGCTGGGACTCCACGTTAGGGTCGTCCCCTCCTGTAATCAGGAGTAGATGGGACAGGGTGGAGTTCTGGCTGAGTGGGTGGACAAGAAGTTTTTATTTAAAGACCCTGTCCCATCTACTGGGTTAGCCCTCTAACCCAGTATCCCTCCCGGTGGCTGAAGACCCTACGCCGGAGTCCTACGGGCTTAACCCGAGAGAAATACAGACTGTGTCAGTCTGTCTAGAAATCGGCAGTGGAGAAGTCGGGATCGACCTGAGTGCACCAGGTGAGTGAATCTTCGGAATGGAATCAGACACTTGAAGAAAATGTCTACTTGGAAATGGTCTGTTTGACGGTGGCAGGGGAAGCCGGACCACGAGGGAATCAGGAAAAAGGGTCTGGCGTTGCGGTGCAGGGGCTGCACGTGCAGACACCTTTAGGATTTGCATTTACTTTGTGAAATTGCACTTGGTGCCTTGCGAAGCACGGGGTGTTCGCTCGGCCAAACTCACTTGGGAGAAGTCCTTGGAGAAGCTGGGTAAGCTAGGATTCTGGAGCCTTGGGCCCCGAAACACCAGCCCAACTGTTGCGTTCTAATCTAGGACTCTGATCGATACTGTGACCTTATGCCCCTATTCGGCTATAAACCCATTTATTCCCTATATTGGCATAACTGTTCAAGTGCAATATTCAGAGACTCGTCTCTGGCCTCACACGAACAGAGCCACATTTCAGAATAGCTTTCTCTGCCACTTCCTTTGCAACCAATTAGTGCAATGACATAGCAAAAGTTACTATCTGAGATTCCTAGATTAACACTCCGAGTTCTTCAACAAGATAAAAACTCAGCAACCTGGAAATCCCCGCTTGCTGTGTTTTGATTAGTAATAGAACTCTAATGAGCACTGATAGACGATCACCTCCTAGTGACATCTTTATTGACGTCTTATGTCCAAAAACTTACGTCAAACAAGGCACCTTTCAGGTATAAATATTACCAACGTTGCCTTAAGCAAATGCTGCTGTTTACGCTAATGCCATCGCTGATGCTGCTAGCTGTCTCGCTGCTGCTGAAGAAGCTGTCATGCTGATGATACCATAGCTTCTATCGCTACTGCTATCGCTGCTAACTAGCGAACGATGGTGTGGTGAACTTGGGAGCTGAACAGCCGTCCCCTGCAAGAGCCCTGCAGATGCAAGCTGCCCGCGGACGCTGCCTCTCCTCCTCCTCCTCGACACGCTGAGAAGAGACGCTGTCTTTCTCCTGCAAAGAAATCCAGCTCCGGCGTTTCTAGTTTACCCTCACGGGTGACTGGGATATCGACCCCCTGAAGGAGATACTAGACCTCCATCATTCTATTCTAGAGGTATGGTGTTGACTAAACCCTTAGAGAGAATTCTTGAAGCAAACCTTGGCAAAACCAACTTAACTTAAAGCTGCTTACTTACTCCCCTCCCGAATATTAGGCTTAGGTCAGGTACACTGGGGTAGGCGTAGTTAGAAGCACCAGTTGAGTATTTTAGCCTAATGTATATATGAATGTATATATGTTTTATTCATTTTAAACCATTGTATGGCTAAGAAACCATATCAATGCTTTTACAGTATTATTTCGCAATACTCATCTTACTGTACGTACTTTTTATAATAACAAGTCTTGCAATTGTGGCAATTCATTTCCCTTGTACGAGAAGAAAGACTGTTCAATAAATGTTACCCTTTATTGAAAACGCCTGTCTCTCTATTCTCTACATATTGTGAAAGTAAACTGCACAACCACTGACTGAGTAAAATAACTGTCTATTGTTTCACACGACCCTAGAGATTGACTCTTATCTGAGGAGCAAAGTTGTCATGTTGCACGGTTGTTGGAAAACTGAATCCCTTCTTGTCTGTACCAGGGAAGCTGATCACTTCCTATTCAGTCAATAAAGTTTCCAGTGACCTCTGAGCTAGTTGGTAACAGACCCATCTTACATGGCGCCCAACGTTTGGTAGGCGATAAACTAACGCAAGACGATAGAGTAACTCAGTTGTGCATTTTTCACACAGACCCCTTTCTCCCGTAAATACTCCAATAGACATCTGGAGTGGGTGAAAGGTTAAAATCCGCCCGAACTCAGTAGGAAGAGATTCCTACGTAAAGCTCGGGTTTATTCAACGTTGAAGGATACAGTGTTCCAAAATATTGTGCACCTAATCTTTGTCTCCTTGGAGACCTACTCTGCAAAACCTGCATTTATAAAATGTCAGTAGAAAACAATGGAGCTGATGCCGCAGTAAATGCGACTCAGCAGGGTCCCGACGGGACTACTGAACCGGGTGCAATAATCATCCCGGTACATTTAATAAAATCTATAACTTTAAAACTTATAGAAAACGGACTGACACCACAAGGTGGTACAGTAATTTTCGTGATAGAGGCACACGAATATCGGCAGACAGAGGTATTCTATTCATGGATAAACTTTCCAGCGGCAAACGCTAGAACAAAAGAGTTTCACTATTACAAAATAGAGAAACCTCCGGATGAGTACGCTCCTTTCGAGGAGACTGAAATCCCACTAAAATTCCAAGAGCACCTGTTCTGGTTTAATGGCGCCCTAAAACATAATGATCATATTACCAGGCTCGGTCCACTAGGTAGACCAGGAGCAACGTGGCCGGTTCTAGCCAGCTACACACCACATCCGGACATTGCAAAAATGTCTAAAGAAGAGCTGTTAGTACAACTAAAAACATTAATTAAAATACATAGGCAATTAGTCCAATATGTAATGCGGACTGCAACAGTCCAACCAGCTGTTAATGTCCCACAGCTGACCCCTCATCAGGGGAACACTAATAAAATTACAACACAGAACATACAATCATGTCTTGGTAAAACACTCGTAAAACGGGAATAAATTCCTTTCTGGTTAGCACAGAAAATCACTCAAATAGAGGCTGTATTTCCAGATACTACCCCTATTGAGAAACACAGAATCTTGACCATCTGCCTTCCTATGGGAATCGCACCACACGTGGAGGACTGTGACACTTGGGGTACAGTCTTTGCTTCCATTTACACAAAAACACATGGTGTTCCGTCTATGGCGGTAATACCAGATGTACTAAAACAGATTCAAAATGAATACGGTCCAGAACCTGCTTTAACTCTTGGTATGAAATTACTGAAAGACTTCAAGCAGGTCTCGGCTATATTATTAGCCAACATAAAGGGAGAAGCAGCATCTGTGGCGATCCGCCAGAAGTTGAAGGAAACAGATATAACAGATCAGCCAATTGAGCTTGCCAAAATCATAGAAAAATGCTATGAAGAATTAGGTAGAGACAGCTTGGGTGGGATACCAGTAAAGCCCCAACTGCTCGAAAACCCTGAAAAATTATTTATTAAAAATAATTTAAACACTCCTAAAAAGAGCTGGGATGGAAATAAACAATCCACTCCCAAGGAAAAAGTTTTCCAGTCCAGAGGAAGGTCTCCTCGACGGAGGGAAAGAACTCCGACTCGAGAACACCAGTCTCCCCAGAGGGAGACCTCTGAGAAAAGATACAACCTTAGAAATAGGGATAATTTGAAAAAGCCTGACAGATATCAAAGTATTGATACACGTCCTTCTCGATCTTTTTAGCAGAAATCGGAAAGAAGAGGACGGTCAGACCCAGGAGAGCACACCAAGTCCAAAGACAAGGAACCTGCACAGAGTAAAAAATCTCAATTTCCGAAAAAGAAGTAGCCAGTATTAGAGTAATCAATCATGCCGAGAATACTGAGGACACAGTTGAAAAATGGGGAGTGGGCACAGACAATGTTAGACAGTGCAGCAGAAATCAGTATAGCCCGCAAGATCTTGATGAGTCATCTGGAGACAGTGGACACGAATGAATACATTCAGGTTGAAACTGCTGACACCTGACTTAGCGAGCCCCATAAAATATACGAAATAACATTGCGTATAGAGGGTGATAAGACTAGGAAAATAAAGGGTCTATTTTGGGATAAGCTCTCAAAAGGCTATGATATTCTGTTAGCTGAAAAAGATTGCCCCCCAGAGTTTGTCAGGGAGTGCCCTCGTGGTGAAGAAATGATTATGCCTGCCTTCTCGAATCACATTCCGATTCACAAAAAATATACTTATGCAAGGAAGTGGGCAGTAGCCCAGGCACCGGTATTATATAAAAATCATGTAGGATGGGATGAGGACTCACCTCCTCACAAAATCCAGTTAAAAAGTGAACCAACTGCCCAACGGCAGTATCCCATTAAGCAAGAAGCTAAAAAACAAGTCAGGGAGATCTTAGATCTTAGATCAACTTGAATACCAGGGGGTGATTGAAACATGCACCTCTCAAATGAACAATCCTTTGTTTCCTGTCTCAAAGCCAGACAATTCATATCGTCTAGTTTTGGACTACAGACACCTTAATGCATGTTGCAAAACATTTGCAGTACAAAACTCGCATAGTGCAGCCCTAATGAATAACATAGTTAGGAAAAAATATAAAACGACATTAGACATATATAATGGTTTCTTTTGTCAAAACATTGCACCAGAAAGCAGATATTTGACCGCTTTCTCCATAATGGGGTCTCAGAAAATTTTCTGTAGGCTCCCACAGGGGTTCAAGAACAGCCCAGGACTATTCTCAGCTAGAGTAACAGAGTTACTACAAATATATGATGATGAGGCATTATCTTACGTAGATGATATCTATCTCACAGACGACGACTTGGATACTCACTTGAAAAGAGTGAACACCATTATACTTCGGTTCGCAGCAGAGGGTTACAAATTCAACTTTAAAAAGTCTCAAATTGCCCAGTTGACAGTACTATTCTTAGGATACGAATTATCAAGTGAAGGGAAAAGCCTAGCGGACAACTTCTTAGAGAAGTGTGCTGTACTCCAAGCTCTAAAAACGCTGAAAAATTTACAATCTATACTAGGTTTTCTGAATTTCGGAAGAACTTACATTCTAAATTACGTAGAGAGGGTTAAACCTCTCTACGAACTAATTAAACCTGATTTTAAACAAATCACCTGGACTCAAAAACACACAGAAATTTTGAGATCACTGCAAACAGACATGTTAGCAAAAACAAAATTAGATACACGTGACAACACACGCGATCTTGTAATCCGAGTCATCCCAGGAAGATGCGGATTCACGTACCTGACCTCTAATGAGGGAGAAAAGGTACCAATAGCTTACAAATCACATTTGTACACAAAGGCTGAAATAAAATTCAGTTCAACTGAGAAAATTCTAACTGCGGTTCAGACTGCTGTAGCAAAAGAAAGGCCCCTAGCACAAGGTAAACGAATAATAATCGTAACACCTATACCGGCTTTAGAAGCGGTAACTAAAGCAAGCATTCCTAATGCTAAAGCTTTGCATCCGAGATGGATTCAGTGGGTTATTTCTCTTGCTGCAACAGACGTAGTTTACGAATTTGATCCTAACTTAAAAACACAGGAATTTTTACAATATGAATATGAATGTCCTCTGCCAATTGAAATCCTGCCTCTCGAAGAATACGGCAGTAATATATATACTGATGGATCAGCACAACCCGCAGTTGGGGGTAAACAAGCTTACAGTGCTGCGTGTGCGATTGTCAAAGGTCGTTGGCACAAAGGAAAATTTAGACCAATGGTCACTAAAACACAATCTCTAGGAGATTGCTCAGCTCAACGAGCTGAATTGGTAGCATTTAAGATGGCGCTAGAAAATACCGATCGCGAATTCCCCACACTAATATTGTGCGATTCTTATTAATGCGTACAATCTTATAATGAATACTTGCAGAATTGGGTGGAAAATCGTTTCAAAGATGCAAAAGGTAGCACAATAAAGCAATAAAGCCGAAGGCGCGCCTAAGGCAAGCCCGTCTTCGCCCGTCCTCGCCAGACCATCGCCTCTCGCCACCCCCCCTGGCCCGTCCAGGCCCTGTCAACGCATACGCTACGACGGTAAGGAACTCTTACATCTGAACCTTCACCAAAAATGCTCTAACACCACTGGCATTCTAGGTCTTACGCATCTTCACTGCAACCACTGCCACTTCTCCACCAACGCACCCACTAGGGTACGGTGTGACCTCTCTAATACTACAATACCGCCACTGAGGATACTCCAACTCAACTGCAGATCCCTCGTTAAACATCACCCTGAGGTGAATACGCTTCTTCAGGAGGAAAACCCCGACGTACTGTTTCTATGCGAAACATGGCTCCGAGATAGCATGACCACCATCCCCAATCTATCACTCCCAGAGGAGTTCAACCTGGTCACCATTAACCGTGAATCTCGGGGTGGCGGCATCGCTATTATCTATAAGAAACAGCTGACTTGTTCTTTTACCAAGGAACCTCTCCAAGACTGTGAATGCGCCCAATTTAAAATTAGCGTGACCCCCCCAATTTATGCTATCAGGCCTATACATTTATCGCCCTCCAGGCCAGGCCACTAGATTTATTAATGCCCTCCTCGAAACGGCCACAGCGCTCACTACTAAATTCGCCAACTTCACCATCCTAGGTGACCTAAACTTGCACTTTGATGCGACTGGCGATAATACCATCACTAATCTTCTTGCTGACCTCTCGGCACTGCAACTTAACTCCCTAGTCCACACCTCTACCCACATAGCTGGACATACCCTAGATCCGATCTTTTCTAACATACAAGAGGCAGCTGCAGAAACCCCCACCCCTATGGGATGGACGGATCACCATCTAGTTAAACTGAGTGTCCCGGCACCTCAACGTCAAATCAAAACTGAATCCATTCAGCGTCTAAAAAGACCCTGGCACAAACTCTCCCCACTTGCCTTACATGAAACCCTTGGAGAGTTCCAATACGAAGCTAACCAGGATTTAGACACGACCTATTCCTCGTTCACCAACTGGATCAGTAACGGCCTCGACACTCTTATTCCGGCTAAACCGACGGAAGGACGTAATACACCCTCCAACCCGTGGTTCGACGACACCCTTAGGGCAATGCGCAAGGAGTGTAAAAAGGCTGAGCGCCTATGGAGGAAACAATATGATAACCAGGATAAGGCTG
Organism: Lissotriton vulgaris; assembly: GCF_964263255.1. NCBI lineage: Eukaryota > Metazoa > Chordata > Amphibia > Caudata > Salamandridae > Lissotriton > Lissotriton vulgaris. The sequence continues at coordinate 745,932,918 of NC_141697.1, read as the reverse complement.
AATATCTATCCAGGCTTAAGACCTACCATAAAGCTATTAAATCTTCCCGTGCTTTTTTTTATTCCAACAAAATTAACTCCAATGCGAACCCATCTAAAATCATCTTTAAACTAGTGAAAGAGCTCCAAAACCCTAGGGCGCCCCCTCCAAAAATTTCCTCCCACGAGCAATGTGAGCAGCTTGCAACATATTTCATTGAAAAAGTCCAGAAAATTTATGCAACCTTTCCACAGATCGCTCCTTTCAATGGAGTTTCTATGACCACAGCCCCTAACATCTTACCTCTGTCCCAAATCTCTGCCATCACCGCTGCAGACCTGATCAGACTAGGCAAGAAAGTGAAGTCTGGTTCCCCAGCCGACCCCATGAGTCCTTCTCATTTCCTGGCCTCGATGGACTTTTTTCTATCCCCCATGCTGAACATCCTCAACCTCTCCTTTTCTACAGGATTCGTACCCATAGCTTGGAAACAAGCATGGGTATCACCGATAATTAAAAAACCTACCCTCGACCCCACCAAGCCAGAAAATTTTCGGCCTATATCCCTTCTCCCCTGGATGTCCAAAATTGCCGAAACCCATATTAACGACATTCTTTCGAAACATGTGGATAGTCACGGAATCCTGGACCCCTCCCAAAATGGCTTCCGTGCAGGCCATAGTACGGAGTCTGCCCTACTGGCCACTACGGAGCATCTCCGGATGATTTTAGATTCCGGTCATAGTGCTGCGCTGATTCTCCTTGATCTCAGCGCAGCCTTTGACACGGTATCCCATGACATCCTTCTGAAACGTCTGGAGATGACCGGTGTGACTGGCCTCGCACTTGCATGGTTCCGATCCTTTCTTAAGGATAGATCCTTCAAGGTGTCGGCTCCTCCTTACCTTTCTAAACCTCACCCCATCGCTCAAGGGGTCCTCCAGGGTTCAGCGCTGAGCCCCTCCCTCTTTAATCTGTACGTCCAGCCACTCACGGACGTGGCTAGAGAGTGGGGGCTCACGCTTGTCTCGTACGCGGACGACACCCAGCTGGTTGTCACCCTCTCGGAAAGCCCGTCCCTCGTGGCATCCAACTTTAAAGAGGGTATGACTGATGTGGCCCGCTGGATGACGGACAACTACCTCCAACTCAACGCCGGAAAAACCGAGGTGCTCCTCCTAGGCCGTAACACCAGCCTCTGGAACGAGCACTGGTGGCCGTCATCCCTAGGCGCCACCCCACTCCCCAAAAATTGTGTCAAGAATCTGGGAGTCTGGGTTGATGCCAACCTTAGCTCCCAGTCCCACACAAAAAAGGTGGCAGCCACCTGCATAGGCCTTTTAAGGAACCTCAGGCCCATACTTGGGCTTTTCGATTCTGAGGCCCGCCAGCTTATCATCCAGGCCACCATTCTATCGCGCCTGGACTACGCTAACGTCCTCCTTTTGGGAGCTAATAAAGCGGAAACAGCTAGGTTCCAACGCATACAAAATGCGGCAGCCAGAACGCTGGTTGGCCTCCCACGCAGATGTTCAGCCAGAGCCACCATCCGTAAGCTCCACTGGCTGCCCGTGGATCGCCGAATCAAATTCAAGGCCTTAGTCATGATCTTTAAGATCGTGAAACAAGGAAATCCCCCTCTGCTTCGTAGCCTTGCCCAACCTTACGTTCCTGGACGTGCTTTGCGCTCTGCCAACCAATTCCTCCTGTCAATCCCTAGGATTCGACTCTGCCGAACTGGAGGCCGCTCCTTTAGCGTCCTTGGCCCCAAACTGTGGAACGATCTCCCCCTTAGCATTCGCTCCATTGACTCCCTCCCTGCCTTCCGCAAAGCAATTAAGACTCACCTCTTCCCCGCTTCCTAGTTTCCCCCTCTCCCCCTTCCCCTCTATCCTCAGTTTGCGTGCCTGTTCTTAGCGCCGGGACACCCCTTTGCCGGGGTAGCTGTTGCGCTTCACCAAATCCAGAAATAGAAAAATAGAAATAAAATGCTTTGGGAACAGGTAGTTCTTTTACAGAAAGAACTACAAAAGACTCACGTGATACACACTCTGAGTCATCAACGTGATGGCGTTCACGTTGCAGGGAATTCATTGGCTGATGAAGCCGCGAAGGCAGCTGTGCAAACGGCTTCCGTAGCTGCGATAACTCGGTCACAAACAAAAATAGACCGCAATATTCTACAAGCTGTCAGTACGTCAGTAAAGGATGATAAGAAAACACTCCCAAAAGGCTTTCCAGAAAAGTACTTATATTCAACAGATACGAATAATGTTCCTTTTGCTCGAATCCCTGGAGTGGGGGATAGAGTAATTCCAAACATGGAACACAGGTTAGGACTAATCAAAGCTGCACACGAAGGGCCTGCCTCTGCACACGCTGGTGTTTCCGCAACAATATCACTATTAGAACAGAGATATTGGTGGCCTCGCATGAGAATACAAACTAAAAAGTATGTATTAGAATGCGAAATATGCCAAAGGATAAAAGTATCAACAGTAAAACGACCAGCGCAGACACCCCTTCTCATCTTGGATAAACCATTTGCATGTGTTTACCTGGACCACTGTGGTCCCCTACAAAGGGACGGCAACTATAGATATATCATGGTAGCAGTGGATTCCTGTACGAGGTTCATATGGATGTGGCCCCAGCGCTCGGCTGACGCCAGAACGGTTATAAAAGATCTGCGTGTCTTCATCGGCACATACGCAATTGCCATGTTCCATTCTGACCAGGGTCCTGCTTTCAGCTCTCGAGCTTATAAGGAGGCCTTGGCCAGCATGGGAATTGGGTTGCGGTATTCTTGTCCGTCGCACCCCGAAGGGAATAGTGTGGTAGAAAGAAAAAACTGAGGCATAAAGCGATCTATAACAGCGAAGGTATTAGGTTCAGGCGCTGGGTGGGTCAAACTAATAATCTAATAAGTGTCCAGACCAGTCTTAACTATTTGCCAAGAAATTCTCTAAAAGGTTTCAGCCCATACGGACTATTGTTTGGAATTAGAATGAGAATTCAGGACTTAGATAGTCAAGTATCAGTGGTACAAGATAAGAAAACAGACTTTGACATCAAAGATCGTTTGGCTGTTTTACAGGACCTGAATGAAACAAGAAAATCCTTAAGCAACATAAAGTTAAAGCAACAGCCAGATACCACTGACGAGGCACCACAAGCAACAGCCCCAGCAAGGCCTGTCTGGATTCCAAAGATTGGGGATCTAGTCACAGAAAAAATTGCGGTGAAGAAGGAATTTGGGCCTTCTTACAGAAAAGCAGTACCTGTCTTGGCAGTCACCGGAACAAGATCAGTAGTACTACCGCCCCTTGCTGGTAAAAAGGCGAACAGAGTAGTATCTATCGACCTGGTAAAACCACAAGCAAGTGGCCTATAATCAACAGTAGGCCCAGTGGACTCCCGAGAAACAACAGAATACCCAAACTTGCAACAATCCAAGAGGTTCAAACTGAAAGACTAATCACATTCGATCAGCCTGCAGTGCACAGAGAAGGACTATGCAATAATACCATGGAACTTGTGCCTCTTGAGACACAGATTGAAACAGTTCGTCAAGAAACACCAGTCTACAATAATGTGGCATCAGAAAGTGCTACCAAAAGACAGATTGAAAGAACAATCCCAACAATTGACAGAACTGCCTCTGTTTATTTCATCGACTTCGACAACTTTTCCGAGGATCAAAGTAACCCCGAAGTGATGCCAGAAATAAAAATGACTCTTAAAGAAAATACAACAGAACTCCTTCAACTAATCAAAGAATTATATCTGGATACACCGTTGATTGAGCATTGGATTATTTCAGGGGTACTCATACTCCTACTATGCCTAATTTTAGTTTTAATTTTACCAAAGTTTATTACAAGTGAATGGACACAGCAAGTCAGAACATCAACCTAGTCCTCAAACCACACAGATCATCCCACGTGAAGAAAAGAGAACTGTCAACAGTAAATGTCACAGCCATTCAAATACCCGGTGGGGTAGTATGGGAGAAAACTGACTATGAGATTTATGGTCCGGTCGAAATCCTGAAGGTTCCTCACCAACTGAAGGTTTCCTTAAGTGACTTTGTAAAACCTAGTGCATTCTCTGATGATTGGGACTTTAACAGTATTAATGACATGATGTCTGATTTAGTAATGTCAGCTAGATTCACAGAACATGAATATTTACAAGGTTTGTCTAGTTATGAACAGTTATTCTGTTATACAAATTATGGCGGTCATTATTTGCATAAATCTGCACAGCCTAGAAATGTTTTTAAGTATAATCAATGGGAACATTGTGCTACACCACCTAAAAGCAGTTCTAAAACATTCTTTGAGAAATTCAAGTACTTCTCAGGGTTTAATACCAGTGATGCAGAAATGTTTTATTACAAACTGTCAGATAAAACAGGAATGAAAACAATGCTGACAAATACTAAATTAATATATTCAGAAGCATTTTATGAAAAAATGATGACATTTGGTTTTGATTATTGGAAAAATAATATTGAAACAAAAACCATTTGGGGTACAAAAGATTGGCAGGTACAAGGCCTAGAAGCACTATTCAGAACCTGCATGATACCAGAACAAATTATGTTTTTAAATGACACAATTCACCAAACATCCTGTCTTGGCTTAGCTAAGATCAAAGACTTAAACAAACCGTCTATTCCAAAGCCAATACCTGATAAGGCAACAACAGATATTGAGATAGACATAACTAAAATTTTACATTTTAACAGAACACATCCTGATGTGAAAAAGTGGTTAATCTGGCCTACTGACACAAACAACTGTCAAGATAGATTCCTGAATAAAACACAGGGGTTAAAAATGACCAGACAAGACCCTAGATACTCCCAGAGACAACATCCAGGGATAGTAACAACATACAGTGTAGGGAGACTCTGCCTCGAATGGCTAGGATCATCCACACTGGCTGAAATTAAGCAACACTTGTCTTTACTTAAAGAGGGTGCTGATTTGCGCGATTTTATTATGGGACCACGCAAACAGCGTCAAAAGCGTTTCATAGCGGCCAGCATCTATGCTGCATACAACGAGGCTTGGAAAGTCACACAAATTGAAACAGCAGAAAAAATACGAGAAATTGATCGTATTAATTTGGAAAAATCACTTTCTGTAGTGGACAATGGGTAAATGGCTCTGTCCTCCAGAATATATTCGTTGGAGAATATTGTATCCTCTGCCTTTGATATAATAGACAGAGACTTGCTAATGTTACAGCATGGCCAGTCGCAATTACGTTCCATTGTACAATTAGGCTGGACGCTGCAAAATCTTCGTTCAGGCTATGTGCCTTGGCGTTTAATCAACACAACGTCATTGTTTTCCATTTTTAACCTTACTGATAAACAAATCCGCTTGGCACAGAAAGGAGCAGACTATACAATCCTGAGCATCGAAAAACTTGACAGATTACCATTGACAATGTCAGAAAGTCCTGTCATTGAATGGATAATACACGGAATTATCACTGTTCCGATAACAACTTTCCGATTTAAAAAGTGCTTTGAATACATACCTACTGGCCAGTATGAACGATTGGGTAAAGGATATGTTAAGTCAGCATGGAAATTACCATACACACATTCATGCTATAGTGACAGCGATAAAAATGTATTTTTTAGTGGTGAAAACTGTAAACGTTCACTAAGCGGTATACTTTTGTGTCAGGGTATTAATTTACACGGAGCCTGTGAAGGTAATTCTAACAACCTTTCATGCCACCAGCTTGTCAGACCTGCAACTCAGATAGAGCCCTTCTTTATGCAACTCGCAAATGGGAGTTACATTCTAAGAATGGACCACAGATGTTGTGGCCCTGTACCAGGGAAAAGTTATCTCGTAAGCGTAACTTCCATGGTCAAATGCTGTATGCAAGCATTGTTCCAGAGCGGGCCTGGAGACATAGAGACTCCCATCTGGCCTCGTCTGAATCTCTATTCTATACGAATTGATACTTTAAGCAAAATGAAGTCTGTGCTTTTGCAGACAACAGTGCCCATAACGTCATCAAAAGAGACGTATGATCTCCTAGTTGCAAGGACAGCTACGGAGGTTCATGACCTTTTATCAACAAATTGCCCCATGCATTTCGTAGAAATGTTGAGCCAACTCCTTAACATGTCTAGTGCCACAGGCATCCCAGGCATATTTAAGACGATTTTTACGGGACTTCTAACTCCATTTCAAGCAATTTTGGGAATCGTTCCAAATTTTGTCCACACTGTTTTTGGCGGCATACCCCTATTTTTGGGACTTGTAGCAGGGATTTTATTTTTGACCCTCCTGCTTCGTTATGGCAAGCCACAGCTCAGACATGCTCAAAAATTACTCCTATGGGAATGGAAAAAACAATCCTAGCAGTTTGCTACCGGGACAGAATAACTAGAGTCCTTGGATTGGCCAGGCTGAGAGATCTAAACATGACCTGGTTCCTTTCATTTAGACCGATATGGCAAAATTGCATCTTACCTGTACTACGATGTATGCTATGCAGAGATGAGTGTGTGTTGGGCATCTGTCTTTCACTTCCATCAGCAGTACCAATGGATATCGATACTTTGCTCAGTCCGATAACGGCTCACGCATTGTGTTATCCCCAGCGGCTACCAATCCTGATGACGGCATTCGTTGAGACTCCTGTGCTATGACTAGGTGATAACAGTGGAGCGAGTGACAAAAGCAACATCACCCAGGTACGACCTTCTGTGAGCATTGCTGATCCCGACTTTGATGACAGCAATCATTCTCACACCTGCCAAGTTACAGCACTATCGAATTTGGTCGAACTGTCACCTGATTTTGTAGACCAATTCTTTGAGAGCCTGTCTGATATGATGTTCTCACCCGAACAGAAACAATAACTTTAGAGAAGCATTCCGACACACAGCGTTCCCATGAACTCTGAATTCGGCCTTCAGTTTTGAACAACAAAAACTGCTAAAAGCGTTGGAACTCTATTTTCCCCGTACAAGCAATAATTCTTTTGAATTGAACACTTTTTAATATTCACCTTTTTTGGCACGAAAAATTCTTTGCTTAAAGTAAAACTATTCATAGAGAACAGAAGCATGGACTTCTATTTCTGAATACATCTAGAGACAAAATAACTTTACACCAGCCTCTAGCACATTTTACTGCAATGCATTTATATGTGATGATATTATCTCGCCCTTCTTCTGTTTCAGAGATATTTCATGTGTAATTCTTTTTGCTTAATCGTTCATTGATTTCATATACTATCATTTTTGAATGATTTCTATGCTTCAAAAACGTACAGTACCTAAATTTTCACGTATTACAAATACGCCTATTTCAAGTGCATATAAGTATTTTGGGATGGGCAATGTTACACATGCATCTTATTGCTCTAGTTTTAGTAATTTGATGGACATGAATTTGTGGAGTGGGTGTTGCGTTCTAATCTAGGACCCTGATCGATACTGTGACCTTATGCCCCTATTCGGCTATAAACCCATTTATTTCCTATATTGGCATAACCGTTCAAGTGCAATATTCAGAAACTCGTCTCTGGCCTCACACGAACAGAGCCACATTTCATAATAGCTTTCTCTGCCACTTCCTTTGCAACCAATTAGTGCAATGACATAGCAGAAGTTACTATCTGAGATTCCTAGATTAACACTCCGAGTTCTTCAACAAGATAAAAACTCAGCAACCTGGAAATCCCCGCTTGCTGTGTTTTGATTAGTAATAGAACTCTAATGAGCACTGATAGACGATCACTTTCTAGTGACATCTTTATTGACGTCTTATGTCCAAAAACTTACGTCAAACAAGGCACCTTTCAGGTATAAATATTACCAACGTTGCCTTAGGCAAATGCTGCTGTTTACGCTAATGCCATCGCTGATGCTGCTAGCTGTCTCGCTGCTGCTGAAGAAGCTGTCATGCTGATGATACCATAGCTGCTATCGCTACTGCTATCGCTGATAACTAGCGAACGATGGTGTGGTGAACTTGGGAGCTGAACAGCCGTCCCCTGCAAGAGCCCTGCAGATGCAAGCTACCCGCGGACGCTGCCCCTCCTCCTCCTCCTCGACGTGCTGAGAAGAGATGCTGTCTTTCTCCTGCAGACAAATCCAGCTCCGGCGTTTCTAGTTTACCCTCACGGGTGACTGGGATATCGACCCCCTGAAAGAGATACCAGACCTCCATCATTCTATTCCAGAGGTATGGTGTTGACTAAACCCTTAGAGAGAATTCTTGAAGCAAACCTTGGCAAAACCAACTTAACTTAAAGCTACTTACTTACTCCCCTCCCAAGTATTAGGCTTAGGTCAGGTACACTGGGGTAGGCGTAGTTAGAAGCACCAGTTGAGTATTTTAGCCTAATGTATATATGAATGCATATATGTTTTATTCATTTTAAACCATTGTATGGCTAAGAAACCATATCAATGTTTTTACAGTATTATTTCGCAATACTCATCTTACTGTACATACTTTTTATAATAACAAGTCTTGCAATTGTGGCAATTCATTTCTCTTCTACGAGAAGAAAGACTGTTCACTAAATGTTACCCTTTATTGAAAATGCCCGTCTCTCTATTCTCTACATATTGTGAAAGTAAACTGCACAACCACTGACTGAGTAAAATAACTGTCTATTGTTTCACACGACCCTAGAGATTGACTCTTATCTGAGGAGTAAAGGTGTCATGTTGCACGGTTGTTGGAAAACTGAATCCCTTCTTGTCTGTACCAGGGAAGCTGATCACTTCCTATTCAGTCAAGAAAGTTTCCAGTGACCTCTGAGCTAGTTGGTAACAAACCCAATTAAGTTTAGCATAGTCAGTGGAGGCCTGGAAGATCCGCACTTCTACGTCGATACTACTGTTTATGTTATTCCAATGCGCAGGGCCTATTGGGAAAATAGGAACTACACTACATAACCAGAATGCGACCGGGGGACACCTAAAAAGTGAGTTTGTGATTTTTGGAATTTGATTCCCCGAACAGGAGTCGACGGGCTCTGTTCATATTGCGAGACATGTCATTGGAATTGGAATTTGTATGAGAGCTCATTTCGGAAACCCTGCAGCCTTTGCGGCACTTTGCATGAAAACCGATCGGAAGAATATAAGAGAATGAATGGTGAAGTGGGCGCGCCCGTGCGAAAGAAGCAAATTGACAAAATTGTAACATTTGTAACATTATTGTTAACATGCCTTCTTTTAGTAAAATATGTTTTGGGTGCTGCTGTGGGAGAGGTACTTGGCTGGAAGAAAGACAGCCTGCCCCTCCCGAAGGGAGCCCCAGTTTTGATATGTATGTTAAACATGGTCTTACTCCAATTTTATTCAACACATTATGGAATAGGTATACCAGAGATAATACCGAATTGCAATGGCCCCCTACAGCGTCATTTGATGAAAACAAAATAACGTATTTGCAGAATAAAATGTTTATGAAGAAAAGTCGCCAGTCTATGTTTGACTCCTTGAACCTATGGTTAAAGGAAGCTAAACGACGGCGAATAAGGGAAGAGAAATTAGGAAGAATTAAAGCTGGACAAACTATAACTCAAAAGGCGGTGGCTTATGATAGGGGGAAACTAGAGGAAAATATTGCTCAAATGGATAGGCAGTTCCTGTCTAGAAACAGACAAAAGTTATGTAACTCGACCTGATACGGGAGATGAATTAGAGGGATTGTTAGAAGCCTGTCCGCCTCTTCCTTATGCCCCCCAGCGTCTATATCCAGCAGTGCCGATGGCTCATCAAGCGCCTGCGCCTGCGCCTGCACCTCCACCGGCGCCCCCACTACCGCCTGCACCTCCCATACAAAATTCTGTAGGAACAATGGCCACGGCCCCATTAGTTGGGTCTGTACGGGATGCGCTGCTTTCTCCTCCTGCACTCCGACCCTCTACATCTCCCCTGGTTACATTACAACCGGATTTGGTTGTACCGTCTATGTCAAGTCCGATATTTATCTCCCCTCCGGCTCAAAGTGTTATAGATCCTCGAGCTTTGGCTAACTTAGATACAACCCCTAAATGTTTGAGATTGGATATGAGTGACCCACGGGTTTATACCAGGTCTGCGATGGGAACGGAAGAACAACAAACTATAGTAAATCAGGCGTCCCAATGGATGCGGAATTCTATTTTTACACCGGAAGATATTTGGAGTACCATGAAGGATTACCAGCCTGTTGCCCAACAATTAGCTTTAGAAAATATGGAGATTCGTTTGATTTCGCTGTGGGAACAGTGTTTTGAGGAAGGATATTCACCACAGATAATAAAAGATATTAGAGACAGAGCCCATAAATTCCATCTACAAGCCAATGAAGTACAGCAGAACGTGGCAACTCTCTTGCAGTATCATGAGCGAATGCATCGGAGATGTACTGATTGGGGAACACAGAATCCTATGAGAGAGGTACACCCTCTTTTTGTCCCAGAATTGCCTGAACTTAGGGATGCCGGGGGCAAAGTAACTAGAGCTAGAGAGGACGCTAAGCTTCAGGAACAATGGGTTTATATCCATTGGAAACGAAGCAAGGTCCTTGCATTAAAATCCCAGCTCCCTGACCCGCGTAAAAATCCCACTGCTTACTACAAAGAACTGGGCGAGGCTGCCAATTCTGCAATCATGACTATAGCAGATATTGAGCTGATCTTTGGACTCTTGATCCCGGTCGATATCTGGAGACAGATACATGATACGGATCATGTTCTTGAGTGAGGAGCAGCGTGGGATCAATTAAAAGATTGGGATAAAAAACGGAAACCTGGGGAAAAACCCAGAGATGAAATATTGGCAGTACCAGATAAAATAATTACGTACATGCAAACACTCCTGCCTCCTAAAAAGATAGATTGGGATAAGTTTGCTGCTTGTAAACAAAAGAAGGACGAGAGTGTCTCAGATTTCTTCACTAGATTCGAGAAAACATTCATAGATTTTAGTGGGCAGGATTTATCCACGGATGGGGAATACGATTTTTTGTAAATAGATTTGTGACAAACTTGTTACCAGAGATTAAGACGCGCCTTCATGCGGCCGAAAGTAGATGGACTACGTCCACCCCATCTGTAATCCTTAGTATGGCTCAGTACTATGAGCACCGGGAGAATGAAAATAAGGAAAGGACGGAGAAGAAAACAAAAGATTTGAAGACTAGAGTTTTGCTACAACAAGTCAGTAGAGGACAGAATTCAGGGCGAAGTGGGCGCGGTTCCTTCAAAAGAAGGACTGGCAGAGGACGAGGAGGACCCTCGATTCTTGGTCTAAATTAATGCTCACATTGTAAAGAGGAGGGGCATTCGAGAGCGGATTGTCCATTAATAATGGCCAGAAATATTCACAGTAGGGGACGAGGCCGAGGCCGGGGAAACATTGACCGAAATAACATGAGAAGAGAGGATGGTGATTCTCGGAAAAATTATTTAGATAATCCACAGAACAGGCAGTACTATAACGAGACTTTCGTAGATGACATCTACGATGAGCAGGATTCTGCGTGAGACAGCCAAGGACAGAGAGGGGGCCACATTTCAGTACCAATCGACCAAGAGGGACCTTATGTACAGGGGAAACTGTTGGGTGCATCAGGAAAATTCCTAGTGAATACTGGAGCAATGAATAGTTCCATTGATCATACCATAGTCCCAGAGGCGGCTCTGTCTGGCCACAAAAATGTATCAGTAGGGTTCTCTGGAATACCAGTGGTAAGCCCTATTTCCAAGCCTCTGCCCTTCACTATTGGACCTATTTCTATACAGTCGCCCTTCTTGCTAACATCTAACTGTGGTGAGAATCTTTTGGGTTTAGATATTTTGAAAAAATTACATGCTCGAATTTACTGTTTACCGGATGGTGTATATTTGACAATGCAGAAACCTTCTTTGAAGGATTCACAATATTTTGCGAGAAACGAGCATTTACCCCCTGAATTTTCTACCATTCCTCAGACTTTGTGGGCGACAGGGGACACTGATGTAGGTTTGTTAAAGATAGCCCCTGTATCCATTACTCTGAAACCTAATGCGCAGCTGCCTTGCATTCCACAATATAAAATTTCACCAGAAGGTGAACAGGCTATGTTAGAAATAATTCGGGATCTTATTCAGAAAGGGGTGGTACAAGAAACGTCAGCTAATATTTGTAATAGCCCGATTTTGCCGATTTTGAAGAAGGCACCAGTTGATGGCGCCCAGATTATAAAAATACTTATCGTTTTATAACTGACCGACGTGCAGGTAATAAAATAGTGGTTCCACAGTATCCCGTGGTACCGGATATAACAGCTATTTTAACAATGATTCCTCCTACGGCCAAATATTTTTCGGTAATAGATCTGAAGAATGCCTTCTTTAGCATCCCAATTCATCCCGATAGTAGGCATAGCTTCGGATTCTCATTGGCTGGCCGAAGTTTCAGATTTACACGCGCTCCTCAAGGCTATACTGAAAGTCCCAGTATTTATAGTCAGGCTTTAAAAGCAGTCCTAGACGAACTAATTTTGCCTGCCGGAAATTCTATTATTCAGTATGTGGATGATATATAGGTGGCCTCCGATACTAAGGAGGGGTGCAAGGAGGCCACAGTAAAATTGTTGCAACAATTGGCCAAGAAAGGAAATAAAGTGTCCCTTTCCAAATTTTAATATTGTCGACAGGAAGTGACCTACTTAGGTCCTTTTCTGTCGAAAGCGGGGAGACGATTGACTCCAGAGCGAATATCTGTAATAACTAACATGTCTGTTCCTCATTCACAACGTGATGTCCGTGCTTTTCTTGGTATAACCTCTTACTGTCGTCAGTGGATTCCTAACAATTCCCTCCTCTCTAAACCCTTGTTGCAATTGACAACCAAAGATGTGCATGAACCCTTGCCCTGGACGGATGAATGTCAAGAAGCCTTTGTATCTTTAAAGTCTGCTCTGTGTTCTGCGCCTGCGTTGGGAACCCCAGATTACCGAAAACCTTTTTCACTTTATGTACATGAGGTGGACGGATGTTCATTATCAGTGTTGACACAGACATTTGGAGAGAAACAGAGGCCTTGTGCATATTTCTCTTCGATTTTAGACACTGTAGCACGAGCCCTCCCAAGCTGTCTGAGGGCGACTGCTGCAGTAGCACTGGCCATCCGACAGTCAGAAGGAATAGTCCTTAACACTGATCTTACAGTCATGGTACCGCATGCTGTGGATATTCTTTTAAATAGGACCAAAATACAACACCTTACGAGTGCTAGATTCACAGGATATGAATTGACATTGTTTGCCCCCCATATTACGATTAAGAAATGCACTACTTTGAATCCTGCTACGTTATTACCTCTCCCTGACAAAGATGAAAAAGTTGATGTCCATGATTGTGTGTTCAGAACAGAGAAAGAAACATAAGGACGTTTAGATTTAACTGACACCCCTTTACTGGAACCAGAGGGAGAATTATACGTTGATGGCTCTTGTTTCAAGTTGCCAGATGGAACTACAACAACTGCATATCCAATCACTACTTTAAAGACCGAAGTGGAAACCGCAAGGATTCCACATCATTCAGCTCAGGCAGCTGAACTAATAGCCTTGTTAAGAGCCTGTGAAATGTGTGAAGGTCTAGAAGTAAATATTTTCACAGACAGCCAGTACGCCTTTGGCGTCACCCATAGTTTCGGGAGGCTTTGGAGGGAGCGGGGCTTCTTTACCACTCATGGCCAGAAAATACAGCATGGTCCTTTGATTGATCGATTGTTAATTGCCTTAACATTACCAAAAAGGTTAGCCATCATTAAGTGTAGTGCACATAAGAAGATTGTAGACTCAATAGGAAAAGGGAATGCTTTTGCCGATTCAGTAGCAAAGGAAACTGTTCAGAGTAAAGGAAGTTTAATGTTTTCCAGTGCATCTACCTGATGGCCCATTGAAACATCTCTATTTCATAATACTCTTGGAAGTGTAAAACAATTGCAGAAAGAAGCGACTCCAGAAGAGATACAGAAGTGGGAACAGGACATTGGGAAACTAGATGAGAATGGGTGTTGAATAGATCGATCTGAAAAACAGCGATGGTTGCTCCCAAATGCAATGGTGTATGCAGTAGTTACGATGGCACATGACCCGGCCCATATCAGTGCGAAAGGAATTAGCACAGTACTAGATCCGGTGTGGTACAACACCAATATTTTAAAAACAGCAACCCACATTGTGAAATATTGTCCGGTGTGTTTTTGACATAATCCTGGAGGTAGAGAATCTGTTTTGAGGGGCAACTTTGCTCCGCCATCCTTACCATTTGAAGTTTTACAGATAGATTTCATACAAATGGAATGTGTAAATACTTTAAAATATGTCTTGGTGGTGGTGTGTGCTTTCAGTAAGTGGGTTGAAGCCTACCCCACCAAGGACGCAACTGCTATTACCACCGCAAAAGTACTGATTAAAGAATTCTTTCCTCGGTACTGTTTGCCTCAAATTATTTGGTCAGACAATGGATCGCATTTTAATTCTACTCTTGTACAATATGTTTGTGATGGCCTGCAGATTAAACAGAAGTTTCATGCCGCTAGACACCCGCAATCTGCAGGACTGGTTGAAAAATATAACAGCATATTGAAACTTAAAATGGCCAAAGTCTGTGCAGACACTAGACTAAAGTGGCCTGATGCCCTCCCAATAGCTTTGCTATCTCTTAGAACAACTCCTCATTCAAGGACGGGCCTGTCCCCTTATGAAATTACATTTGGCCGTCCGGTAAATGTATGGGGAGTCCCCAGACCTAGATCCTTTAGAGATATTGATTACCCATTGATGACAGATTATCTGTATGAGTTGACTAAAGATCTGCGTTCTATTCATCAACAGGTATTGGACACATTGCAGCCACTACCGGAGGGTCCTGGACATCGATTGGAGCCTGGCCAGTGGATACTGGTGAAAAACTATCAGCGAACATCGAGCTTAGAGCCCAGGTGGTGTGGGCCTTACCAAGTGTTGCTGGTGAGGAGGACGGCAGTGAAAGTGCATGGCCGCAAGCATTGGATCCATGCCAGTCACGTCAAGAGCCTCCCGTTACCACTGCCCTCTGATCGACGGAACAAAGACGGAGTGCCGAGTCAAGAAGAAGAACTGATTCAGAGTTTTGTGCCTTTTTCGGATGCTCAGGAGAAAGAGCAGTCAAGCGTTGGGTTGCCTGAAGGGAAAGGTGAAATAGCTGAGTCGAGAGCAACTACTAATCCCGAGGCAACACGAGAGGAGGCCAGGCTTGTTACCTATGCTACTACTTTGCTCTCTGACCAGGAGCAACCTGTCCGTTGTCGCTATGATCTGCGGCCCCGAAAACAGCACGGTACCCCACTCGCTAAGGAAGAAAAATAAAATGAGACATTGTTGTCTAAGATATCGAGCAGAGTGATTGGGGTGCTGAGCCAGACATTGCACTGAACTCGTAGAGAGCTAGGAACTTTGTGTAAAAAGCTCTGTTCAGAAAGAAGAACCAAGAAAAGGGCCGCGGTTGTACTTTTTGAACTTGAAAACTTGCTTTTCTTGGGATAAATGGATAAGAGCCTGCCTGTGAGGCTCTAAGGGAAGAAAAACGGACACAGGGAGAAGATCCCTCAAGGGGAAGAAGAAACCCTCTGGTGGTTGGCGTGCTATGTGGATGCAAAGTTTAGTTGTGGACTTTTAGCAAGGCACTGAGATAGATTTGGACTTTTAGAGAGTATGTTTCCCTTTGGTCAAATTATGATGGAGGATGAAAGACCACTGGCCCCTCGGCGCCAGATTCGTGATATGCAATTGTTTTCCGGATGGCCCACCAGAGTGAAGGTGGCATTTGTTGTTTTAATTGCTTTACTTACCGCAATTATGATGTGTGTATTTGTATATTTAGAATTTCAATATCCAGTTCGTTAATTATTGAAGACCACTCCTGCTCCCGAAGAACATCAATTTTATTCTCTACCCCGCATAAGGCAAGGCATAGGGAGACTTATTCGAAAAATGTGTTTATAGAGATGTTACACCAGACACACAGTACCACCAACAAGACGAATTGCTGGGTTTGTGGGTTATTGCCATCAGTTATACATCAACATGAATAATTTATATCTCTCCCTCTATCGTATTTATCTAGTTGTGAGGCATGGTGGCAACTGTTATCATTGATGTATTCTCATTATGTTATGAATCCCAAGATATATTCGGAAATAGATTATGAAGCTATTTTGAAATATATAGAGAGACACCAAGGATTTGATGCAGAAGGAGATAAAGGTCGGGGTTCTTTAGATCCAAATCCCTGCATGATTGTGTATACAGATTCCAAAAATGATACCTTGTTACAAGAAGAGATGCAAGACTTTGAGCTTTTCAATTCCACTTTGTATTTTCAACATTTTAAGGAATGTAATGTTACGAATGATAGAGCACTGCCAGTCCCCATTATAAATTCTACTTCTTTGTTTTGTATTGGGGGCGAGGTCACATTAAGGTAGGGAGTAGTACCTGTAATTATACCTATACGTTGCAAACTGATAGTACTCCTCCGATGATCACTCCCCCTAATATGTATTTCATCTGTGTAGGAAAATGCTTATACTTGGCTTCCCCGGGGATGGGCAGGACGGTGTTATCTGTCCTTTCTTTACCCTCCTGTATATGTTGCCCATTCCAATTACCATAAGACTCATCAGCTGATAAAAAGAGACTTAGAAGCTAATAGGACTGTAAGAAGCTATAATACTGATAAGACTGACCAGACGGATACCTCACTACAACAATTTGAAGATATTTCGAAGGGACTGGTTCCATTTTGGGGACCGATTTTCAACAGTCGTAACATAAGACGACTGTCTAGAGTTGTGGAAAATGTGGTCCAAACAACGACTGAAATATTAGCTAATATTACTGTAGAGCTTCAGGCTACTAGACTTGTTTCTCTTCAAAATCGGATGGTGTTAGATGTCATCATGGCAGATAGGGGCGGAGCTTGTCATGTGATCGGCAGCTCATGTTGTGTCTACATACCTGATTCGGCCCCTACTATACATCTAGCCATTAAAAAACTGCACCTGTTAGCTAATGAATTACATGAAGAAAATGGTACCTGGTCCCTCAGTGGGTGGTTCTAGAGTCATTTAGCTACATGGGGATGGAAGGTATTTATGATTATAATAGGAATATTTGGAATCATTTTCACGTGTTGCTAAGGCCTTCATTGTGGCCCATCGTGTTGTACTTTCTGTGCAACCAAAATAACGTCTTCTTTGACCCTGGCCCAACAAAAAAAGATGGACAAAGAAATGATTCAGAAGGAAGTAGCGGATCTCATGCAGATAGATGAAGGGGTATTTGTAGAGTAGAGTAACATAATTATATTCGCCATAGTGGGCCAAAAGGGCCGTCTGTTGGAATATAAAATTATATAATCATGATTGTCCCACTATGCACGATATAACCCCATATATACGTATCCATGTATTGAGAATAAAACACGATTGTATGATGACCTAATGATAGGTTATAGAGGTTTGTTCTGTCCTATTAATGTAGGTAGGACTACTTGGTAGTAGTAGAAAAGCTTTATTCGATTTTTGTAAAGTAAAAAATCATAAAAGCAACATCATCATAAAACGATACATAATGTACACATATATAACAATACATGGGGAAGAAAAAATGACTGTGTAAACAATAGTTTTAAGAACATATTACATTTTTCCTTGTTCTGAGAACACTCTTTAAAAATCCAGTCATGGTAGCCACACACAATTCATCATTTCAAAGCTGGAGATACAGTAAAGCTGGGCGGCAGTGGTGCCAGGGACCATATTTTTTCAAGAGTGGTTTAATCCATCGGGCTCTCTCTTTTTGATAAAAAACACAAAAACAAATCACATGAAGTGTTGATTGTTCAGCTCTCCCATCACATGGACAGTTAATAAGCTTTTTTGACCAGTCTTTGATATGAGGAAATGAGACTAGGCGGAAAAAGATATCAAATCTGAACCTAGTAAGGAAGAACCTGTAAAAACTCCTGGTGCACCAGTTCAGATAGGGTTGCTTATTGCCCGATGTAAGCAACAATTGGTGCTGCACTACCGAAACTTTATTCAGCTCTACCCCTAGCTGCAGGGATTCCAGATGATACCAGCAATCTTTCTTTAGATCTTTCCTCGAGATCCTACATAGCCCCTCTGGAGCGGTATAAAACTTGGGTTTCCCCATATCTAGACAAAACTTTTGAATGTATGATAACCACACTATTTTGTGGGATTTGTCAAGAGCCATAACATCACGAACGATCTCTCTGTTTAATTCTAACTCGGCTGTGGTCCAGACCCTGTGCCAAAGTAATATTGGTTGCATCGCAATCAGGTCACTGATATGTCGGACCCCCAGCTCTGCGTGGCAATTAAACACAGATAAACTAAAAGGTACAGCTAAAATAAACCTTAAAAAAGCATTTTCTACAGTTTGTAATTCCCTGGTGTCTAGGATACCCCAGACACCTGCCCCATAAATGGCTGTACTGACACATTTGGCCAAATAGATCTTAAGCAAGATTGCAGGGGGTCTTTTTCCCATATTACGCAAGAAAGCCATGAGTGCTGCAGTAGCTTTTTTAAACAACAGGATTCTACTCCTAATTGCTGGACCCCAGTGTCCCCCGCCCTCAAGAACTACTCCCAAATATGAGAAGGTTTTGGTGGTCTGCACTTTTTCCCTGCGTGCAAACAGTTTGCAGGTTTTGGACTTGCCCCTGGTGCACACCATCCCGAAGGTTTTTTTAACATTTAGAGTCAAGCCCCTAGATTCCATAAAATTAATATAAGCGTCTAGGGCAGACTGCAGTCCTCTCTTGGTCCTGGCCATAATAACAGCGTTACCCGCATATAATAGGGACACTACTTGTTTGGAATTGATTCTGGGTGTATCAATAACTTTGGACACCAGGACATCCTCTAATTCATTTGTATATAAATTAAAAAGAAGAGGCGCAAGGACGCACCCTTGTCTCACTCCACGTTTCACATAAAAGGGTTTGGTGCATTCACCGCTGGTTCCGAATCTCACCCTTGTCCTTGCCCCAGCATACAGTTGGCCTAAAAAAGAAATAATAGGCTCTTCTATTTTAAGGTTTTCCAGCACCTTCCACAATCGATCATGCCTAACGCAATCAAATGCGGCACTTAGGTCAACAAATGCTGCATAAGGTTTTCCAGCCTTGGCCTGGACGTATTTCCCTTCAAGGAGTGTGAAGTTTAGGACCTGTTCTACAGTACCCATCCCTTCTCGGAATCCGTACTGCACCGGGGATAGAACTCCTGCTTCATCTACCCAGGATAATAGTCGATTCAAAACAACCCTTCCCACAATCTTCATAAAAGAATCAAGAAGGGAGATAGGGTGATAACAAGTGGGGCTCTCTCTATCTCCCTTCTTGAAAATGGGAATGATGATAGAATCAGACCAGGTCCTGAGAAAACCCAGCTCACTACTTGCATCCAAACCTTTCTTCAATTTAGGGGACCATAAGTCGAATGAGTATTTGAACAAATCGATTGGAACCCCATCAATTCCTGGGGCTTTACCTCCCATACTCTGCTCTATGGCGGTGGACATTTCGGCAATTGAAATTCCCAGGTTAACTTTTTGGAAAATCCGAGATGCCTCCTTTTCTATACCCTCCATATCAACTAGCTTTGTGGTCTCCCCTGGATTGTAAACTTCTGAAAAGAAGTCGATCCAGGAAGTTTCACTAATGGCGACCTCTATCCTGGCATTGTTTGTTGCTTTAAAAAAAGGGGCATTAACTGCACGCCAAAATTGGGCACTATCCTTGGATTGTGCCGCAGAAACCAAATTGTTCTACTACTTGGTATTATCTCCCTTCTTCTATCTATAAGAGTTTTAGATGCTTCATGGTATAACGCAGAACACGGAAACAGGTTGAAACGCTTAAGTCTGCCTCTCTTTCATTAGAACATGGCTCAGGGAAACCCAAGGTCATACTTGCTCTTCTTGTAGGACGCATACATTTTAGCAGGGTCCTTTTCTGTACTTAGACAAGAAGGGCACCTCACTGACCTACCCCTGGAATAGCTTCTAGCTTAGCTATTGACAAATGTGTAAGAACCTTAAATGGGTGTTCCGGTAGACTAACGGGCAACTTGTGTATTTCCTTTTCGGGTGTTAACCAGAACATGTAAAATGTATATATACTTTGTGTTGTGTGTATTTCGTTAGTCTCCTCTGCGCACCTCCATGGGTCATGTAGACAGAGGCTACCCTGTCAGGGCTTGTATTTTGATTCAATAAACGATTTGACCTTCTCCGTTGCCGACTGCTTGGTTATTCCTTGATGGTATATATATTGATATATATATCCTTGGACTATTAGTAAGTATAGTCCGACTTTAAGAAATTTGAATCCTTCAGAGTGAATTCTGGGTTTTCTCATTGAAGCACATATAACTTAGCACTTGCTGCACCAAGATTGATCCAAGGTTATACAAAAGAGAAAGGTTCAAGATGAGAGTGGGGAAACAACTAAGGGAGGGCCAAAGCAAAACATGAAGAAAAAAGCTAAAAAGGCACATAAGCCTATCACTAACAATTGTGTCATTGACCAATGGTAGATTTGTGAAGACAGAGACACAAAAGGAGAGAGAGAAAAAGAGGGAAAATGAGGGACTGTGATGGAGTGAGGCAGTTATAGTGACTGAGACACAGGAAGAGACTTACACACAGAAGAAAAAAAGGGGAGTGAGGGAGAGTATAAAGGAAGGGGAGTGAGCAAAAGAGAGTAAGGGACTGAGAGAAAGGGAGTGAGTGAAGGTGAATGAGGGTTGGTGTTATCAAAGAAGAGTAAGAGGTGAATGAGAAGACACTAAGCAATGCACTAACACAAGGGTAGTGATAGAGGAAAATAGGAAAGAGCAATGAGAGACAAACAGGAGAAAGAGGGAGTTGGAAAAGATGATTGAGGATGAACAGAGAGTACTGATAGTGACAGAAAGACTATAAAAGTGAATGAAGGGCAGTAAGTGTAGTGGTTAAAGTAGAGGAATAGGACTCAGATTGAATGAAGGGGAGTGACAGTGAGGGAAAGGATATAAAGGTAAGGGAAGGGGAGTGATGGAAAGCAAAGCATATAGAGTAAGGAAAAAGAAATAAGTGACAGACAGAAGGATTTATGGAAAGAGAGAGAAAAGAAAAGGAAGAGTGGTGGACAGAGAGGGAGACAGTAAAAGAGACAAGCAGAGGAAGAGTGACGGACGTGAAAAACTAAATCAGTTATAGTGACTGACACAGAGGAACAGACTTACAGATGGATGGAAGAAAGGGGACTGAACGAAAGGGAGTGATAAAGTGAAAGAAGTGAAGTGAGTGAAGGTCACTCAGGGATGATGTGAAGGAAATACAGTAAGAGGGCAGTGAAAACAGACTGATCGATACAGCAAGACAAGAGTAGTGATGGAGGGAGATAAAAAAAACAAGTGAAGGACAGACAGGGGAATGAGACAGTTGCACAAGATAAGTGAGCGTGAAGGAAGAGTACTGATGGTGAAAGAAGGAGTGTAGTGAATGTACGTGAGTAATTAAAATGAGGGAATAAGAGTAAGATGAGTAAAGGTGAAGGAGTAAGAGAGAAACTGAAGAAAGGATAAAGAGAAAGACAAGTAACAAAGTGATCAAAAAGTATTTTTTGTTTGATAGAGTTATAATATATATATTTAACAATACAAGATACAAAATAACTTGTACAATATGTTATATGTTTTATTTTGCTTTTCTCAGAATATATCGAATTTCACTAAAAACAGTGACTTCAATACTACTCATCATATGACAGCGGGCAAAAAAAAACACAATCAAAATGATTATGTTTAAAAAACCCATACAACATTTCAATACATATTGTCAAAATTAGGAAAAAACATATCTTAAATGTTTTCTTCCAAACAGCAATTTCCAAAAGCAATCACAAACTAATTAAACATTCTTACTTCTTTTTTATACTCTCAAAGTAAAGTTATGTGTAAACATACATTACCAACATTTACCCGAAATACGCATTTTTAATTCACATACTTTTCCACATGGCCAAATAGTATATAAAAATTCCTTTTTTTGAAAAGTACTCAATAGAACTCTTAACCTTCCTTTCAGCGATCTTCTGAATGATCACCTTCACTCATAAAGTAATTTTTAACAGCAGACAAACTTTTATTTACTGCACTAATCTTCCTAGGCCAATTATTTTCCCTAAAATGTGGGTTCTAAAAACACTATGTAAGAATTTTGTAAGTCAAAATGCAAACGCTGTCTGAAAGTCAATTCAGTATCATTAAAATAAGTCCAGCTTTTTTTACATTTTAAATAAGCTGTATAATGTCCTGATGTTGTAGAAGGACCATCATGAAAAATAATTGCAACAGTTACAAAAGTTCTTCCTGAAATTTATAATTGAGAAGCCACAATTTTTTTTATTGTCAATTTAGTTCCGTCAGGTCTACATCGTTGGAACATTAAATTACATACAGTCCATATCTTTGTATAAGTATTCTTGATAGCATTTCAGAGTTACATTAGGTACAGACCATGTTTTGATCTGCTTCCCTAACTAGATTATTAAAAGACACTGATTTGCAGTCAAGTAAAGAATAAAATATAAATCTTTCAGTGTCTATTATAGTACTACTTGAAAAGAAACAATTGTTACAGTCATGTCGTCATTTATGAGAAAGGTGAAAAAGATTTCAATTTCTATACCTTCATCTTGC
The DNA here is from genome assembly GCF_964263255.1 of Lissotriton vulgaris. Lineage (NCBI taxonomy): Eukaryota > Metazoa > Chordata > Amphibia > Caudata > Salamandridae > Lissotriton > Lissotriton vulgaris. Next base: position 745,910,135 of record NC_141697.1, on the reverse strand, counting down.
AATACAACAAGCAGATACATTAGAAATTCCTGACAATCTTGCTGAATATTCTGTGAAAATTGCTTTACACCAGAACATAAGTCTAAAACATTTCAATTATCAGAAACACTTTCTATTTTTGTTTTATCACTGCTACATTTCTCAAAGACCGAATTCAACAAACAACAAAATCTTTGATCCCGATTTTCAACAATCTGTTCTTGTAAAGTTTGGAGAAAAAAACAACATTAACCACTACATTAGCATAGCAGTTGACACCAGAACTGTTTTCAAACTGAAATCCAACATTATCTTCAACAGAATCCTTTTCCTTACTGCTTACAATTACTGGTTCATCTACTTTTTTTCTTTTCGCTACAACTTCGCTACAATTTTTCTCATTTCTTCTTTTTCGACCTACCACACGCTTTTCAAATGAAGGATATTGAGGTAAATTTGGAGCATATTCTCTTCTTAACCTATTATATTCTTTTACACAATCTAGATCTGCACTAATCTTTCTCTCATCAAAATCAATCGAGTATAATCCAGATAAAGTTCTGACTCGAGATAAAGCAACATATGCCATACCCTCCTTGAACACAGAACTTCCAATATTCACCAAAGCACTATCTACACTTAAACCTTGAGAATTATGAATGCCAAACAAACAGGAAACTGTTTTTGGCGGACATATAAATCTTTGACAAGCAAAAACCGAGCAGTACAACGACTCAATTGTTGTACTTCTTCAATTTCATCAAATTTGATTTTCAAAAATTCAATTTCATCACTATTTCGGTAATTCACAAAATCCACAACATGACCAATTGCTCTATAAACCAAACCTCTTTCAACATGTAAATTCCGTCGTAAAATTATACGACAATTTAAACATGCATACAGACTCTTTTCAAAACCAGCAGTATTAGATATTTTCTTCTCTTCTTCTCTAAAGAATCAAATTTTGACTTCAACTTTTCTGACAAAATAATAGTAGCTCCTTCATGCTCTATTCTATCAATAGCTTCCAGTTTTATAATTTCTTGGTTTTCTAACTTTCACATTTGGTTGTTGAAGACTGAACATTCTTGCAGAGTTGGCATCAAATATATCACTGATTTATTTTCAGCAATTTTTCTATAAATATTCTCTGGTATAATATTTTGTTTGGAAACATATTTGAAAGTAATCATGCATGTAAAGCTACCTTGCCATGTTCACCTAATTTTCCAATTCTTATATCTTGAAGAATTCTTTTATAATCATCATCCTTTGCCTGTCGCATATTTTGAAGGAGTTTTGTATATTTGAAATTTAACCATATATTAACATTTCCTTTTTTATTTATTTTTTTATTTTTTTATTTTCAAATTGCAAAGTAAGTATACATACAAATTAACATTGAGGGTCTGTGGCCCCCCTCCCCCCCACCCTCCTATGACAGAGAAGAAAAAGGTTACAGCGGGAATTGGAATAATGGGCACAAAATACACCAGAGGAAAAATAAGAAGAGGGAATAGAAAGAAGCAGACATAGAAAGATGCAGAAAAAACTGTCTGGGAGGACTGGCACCGAATAGTATAAAAAAGGAACAGAGATACACCAGCTAATCGGTCAGAGTCAACCAGTTGGTTAGATTTTCCCACACCTCAGTGCCCTTTCTCCGGCCCTTACGTCCTTTTTTTGCATATACAGCTATTTCCAAGTGGTATGTTGCCATAAATCTGGCAAGCCATTGAGAAAAAGAAGGGGGTTCTGGGTCTAACCAGGCTGTAGCAACACAGATCCTCCAGACAGCCATTGCTATAAATGTTAGGCCCTCCCTTTTCAGATGTGGGGCTTCTGTTTGTGTCCCGAGCATGATGGTAGTATGGTTCAGAGTTATTGGCTGGGAGGTGACTCCTCTTAGAAACCCCTGTATTCGATTTAAAGTAGGCGCGAGCTTGGTGCAAGAAGCAAATATATGTATGGAGTTGGCCCCGAATTCAGCGCATCTGGGACAGAGAGTACCTTGGCCGGTCCCCCATTTTGCTATTTTGCTAGGAGTGATATATAAGAAAAAAATTGTTTTAAAGTGCTGAGCTTGTAATTTAGCAGACAGTAAAATATTTTGTGAAAGGGTAAGTGAGTTAAAGAAAACATTTCTAGTAGAATCAAGTTTGGTAGACCATTTGCCTGCAATACTTTGCAAATCGTCAGGAGTCTGTCTATTTAGGATGCAGTATAGGAGGCCAATTCGGGGAGTCAGAGGTTTCCGTAAGACATTAAGGAGTTCTACCTCCATAAAACCTGAGGTTCCCCCTACCTTTCTAGAGAGAAAGTCGTAGATAGACATATATTTAAAAGCGTCCTCTTTCTTGAGGTTGAATTTGTCAATAAGGTCAGGAAAGGGGATAACTCCCTCGTTGGTAATTAAGTCACCTAATTCTTTAATACCAGCCCTGTACCAGTCAGATAAATAGGCCCTTCCAAAAATGTCAGAGAGATTACTATTATTTAAAATAGGAGAATAGTGATTGTATCTGCCTATACCAAGGTATCTACGAATGCTTTGAAATACTTTAAATGAGTTGAGCAGGGTCTTAAATCTAACCCGTTTAAAGTATCCAAAGGTAGTTTCTCGTAGCAGACACCCCCAGTGGTGTTCCCCCACCAATAGTTGAAAGGGAGAGGGCAACATTGTAGGAAACACATCAGGACGTTCTTTAGTTAGCTCAGTACTATATTGCATGACCGTGGCCCAGTAGTACAAAGTGATGTTGGGGAAGGACCAGCCGCCTCGGTCTTTAGGCAGGCATAGTTGTCTGAATGCCCTCCTAGGTTGTGAATATGCCCAAATAAACTGTGTGTAGATTTGTTGGAATTTTGTGAGGTTGGCTTTACTAAATTTTAAAGGTATGGTCTGGAAAAAATATAAAAGTTTGGGAAAATAGGTCATTTTTACGACATTGCATCTACCAACTAAAGTGAGGTGAAGGTTATTTATCTGCTTCAGTGCTTTCTTGGTTTGTACTGCGAGCGGGAGCAGATTATTGGAAACAACTTCGTCCAGATTAGAAGAAATGCATACTCCTAAATATTTGGCTTTGCCTACCACCCTCTGATCGGTCCAGGAGATTTTGCTGTTAGTGATTATCTGAGTCTTATTTTTATTAAGAGTGTAGCCAGAGATCTTTCCAAATTTTTCTGCCTCATGTTCTAATTCCGTTACAGCTTTTAGAGGGTCTGGTGATGTAATGGCCAAGTCGTCTGCGTATGCTAAATTTTTTGTATTGAAGCCTTGGAAACTTATCGGTGGAATGTTGTGATTGTTTTCAATTTGTTTAATAAAAGGGTCCAGGTACAGGGCAAACAGCAGAGGGGAGCAGGGGCAACCCTGTCTGGTGCCTCGGGATATCTTCAGTTGCTCGGTTAGTTGACCGTTTATGGAAACACAGGCTGAGGGGTTAAGGTAGAGCGCTTTCACGGCCTGTATGAACTTCGGCCCAAAGCCCATCCTCTTCATGACTGCCCACAAGTATCTCCAGGAAACCCGATCAAAGGCCTTCTCGGCATCAAGTAGTGTTAATGACATCGGGTCTCCTGCTGCCTGTGCGGCGTCAAATAGAGTAATGGCTCGCCTAACGTGTTCTGTGGTGCCCTTTTTTGGGATAAACCCATGTTGCCACTCTGATACCAGGGATTCCACCATAGAAGAAATTCGGTTTGCCAGTACTTTGGAATAAATCTTAGATTCGCAGTTGATGAGTGTTATTGGCCTGTATGAGCTCATCTCGAGTGGAGACTTATCTTTTTTGGGAAAAATAGCTATCCTAGCGTTAGACCAGGAATCTGGAGAAGGAGAGGCCCCACTGAAAATAGATGTTATCAGATCAGTTAATATTTTCTGAATTTGGGGCGCAAAGACTTTATAAAATTCCATGGGGATCCCGTCCAGACCTGCAGCTTTACAGTCGGGGAGGGACTTAAGAGATTTCTGTATCTCTTCCCAAGTAGGAATAAGTTCTAATATGTCGGCAGAATTTGTAGAAAGTGTTTCAAGATTAATCTCATTCAAGTAACTGGAGATATCGTTCTCAATTATGTCAATCGAATCTTTATTCTCCTCAGTGTACAGTTTAGCGTAAAAGTCCTGAAAGCCCTTGCGTATTAAGTTAAAATCTTTGGTCTTCTCTCCTGATTGGAGTTTAATGGTGTGTATTTCGCTGTTCGACACCTGTAGTCGGGTCTTGACCGCCAAGTGGTGCCCTATACTGTCGCTGCATTCGTAATTTTCTTGTCGTGTAGCGGCCCACTTTGCAGCGATTTTTTCAGAAAAAATTGCTCCAATTTTAGCTCTGATCAAAACAACCTCGTCTTGGATAGCCTCGGTATTTAACCCTGCTTGAATGGCTTGTGTTAATTTAGTTTCGGCAGTCTTAAGCTTCTCCTGGAGATCAGAGGTAGCAAGTCTCTCCTTTTTGTTTTTACCCACTGAAAAACCAAGAGTTTCGCCCCTGATGCCTGCTTTAAGTGTGTCCCAAACTATGGTCAGGGGTGCTGTCCCCATATTTATTTCTAGAAAATCCTGTATCCATACCTGCATATGTGTCTGATATGTTAAATCTTGCAGTAGGGCTTTCTCAAAACTCCAAGTAGTGGGAGGTCTAGGTTTTGACAACCCCTTGATGTTGAGAATAAGGGGGTTGTGATCGGACATAAAACGCGGGACTATCTCAATAGTACTGTTGTTAATAAGACAGGATGAAACGAAGAAATAATCTAGCCTGACAAGAGTGTGGTGAGGGGCAGAGTAGAAAGTATAGCAGGGGTTGGAGGGTTTCAAGCTGGCCCAAATGTCTTTCAGGCCATGCGTCTCTACCAGATTGGTGAATGCCTGAAAGACGAGTGGTTTTCTGCCCTTGTACTTCCAGGTACTATCGGTAGCCCAATCACTGGGTAAGTGTAGGTTGAGGTCGCCACAGAGAATTATTGGGATAGGCCAATGTGCTAATTCCCCTGACACTAAGTTGAGGACCCCTGGGTCATCCGTATTACTACCATAAAATAGAACAGAGTGTGAAAGAGGGACTGCCAGGAAGAAGACATTCCGTTATGACCCACCTGCCGAGAGGGTCTGCTTTGGACCTGGGAGTGTTCAGAAGAAGTCTTTTTTCAGCAAGGATTCCCACCCCCCTGGTTTTTGATCCTTGAGAGGTAGCCCCCAGGATTTTGAATCCTAGAGAGTCAAGCAGGTATTTCTGTGAGCCTTCGACATGTGTTTCCTGCAAACAGTAGATGTCTCCCCTCAAGGTTCTGAGGCCCTGCGAGACACTTTGTCTTTTGGAACGGTCATTTAGCCCAAAGATGTTTAAGCTAATGATTCTTAGAGTATCAAGGTTAGCCATTTAAAAAAAGAGTGTTGTTTGTCATTCGGTGCCATGAAGTATACAGTCTGCTTATGTGTGTCTTCAATAATTGAGTAGTGAATTAAACTAAACAAAGTATAGTTCCCATTCTTCCAATAAAAGTGTAAGTGCAAGTACCTCCCTCTTCCCCCCCCTCCCCCCCCCTTTTCTGAGCAATCAGGTAAGCCCTGAATGATGGTAATCTACATGAGCCCCAGCCGCTAGCCACGCCGGAAAGACAGAAGAGAAAAAAAAAAAACCATAGCACAAATAAGCTATCTCCTCTTGAGGGTCAGATGCCAGGAATCCTTATACAGTTGCTATGTGTGGATTGACAAATATAGGAAAAAGAAACTAAAGAAAAAGATAAGATTATAGCTTAAGGGCTTAAGGTATGAAGGCATCACTATGTGTGGCAGGAGGACCAGACATGATCAATAGTCAATAGTCAATAGACCACAGTCAGTGATGACTTATAATAGGTGCCTTGCCAGGATTCTTGTCGGGTGGATAGCGTTGGGTGAAGATAGAGCTAGAGCTAGAGCTATAGTTTGATTCATCCATTGTTTTTCTTGGACTTCAATTCTTCTAAGTATTCCCAGGCTTTTATTTCAGATAAAAAGATTTTGGTTGTTCCATTGCGTATAACCTTTAGTCTGGCGGGATTCATGAGAAACACGTCTGCCCCTTGTTGTTGAAAAGGCAGGATTAATTGTCTTAGGCGCCATCTGCGCTCGACTGTCTGATGGCAAAAGTCTGGCTTTGCGAAAAAGTTTATCCCATTGGCCCCTTTTTTAGAGTTGAAACGGGCTTTATCGTAGATCATCTCTCTAAGAAGAAAGTTTCCGAAATAGACCAGGAACACCCTCGGGTGTCCTCCAGCTGAATTATGTTGTCGTTTTAGATGAAAGGGGAAACGATGCGCCCTCTGTACCTCACGGTCCCAGTCCCAGCCGGATTCTTCAGGGAAGGATTCTTGAAGTAGCTTGACGATGAAACGTCTTGGATCTTCCCCCTCCTTCCCTTCGGGAATACCAAGTAAGCGTAGGTTGTTTCGACGCTGGCGATTTTCCTGGTCCTCCATCTTTGTCATTAAATCGATCATGCAGGCTGTATTGGACTCCCCCTGTTGTTTAGTGGTTAAGGCCTCTGTTTCCAGGTGTTCCGTTCGGGCTTCCACCATGGCGACCCGTTCGCTGATATCGGAGCAGGTCTTATTCAATCGCCTTAGCCCGCCCTGCAACTTTTTGGCGGTATTCTTAGCAACGCGATTATCTGCCCGCACTTCTTCCTGAAAGTCCTTAATGGAGGCCAGAATGGCTGCTAAAGAAGGTTCGGAGGGGTCTGTTTGCAGGTTCTTTGTGTTTCCCCACTGAGTAGAACTTGAATCTTCTTCATCCAGGGGGTAGGACACTTGAGAATCTGAATAGTCCCATTTAAGCTGACTGCGGCGCTTATTTTTGTTAATGGGTTTTTTGGGACGCTGGACTGTGCCTGTGTCTTTGTTTGAGACCTCACTGTCCCTTTCGCTGTCTTCCTCAGAGCCATCCTCTATAGAAGAGGTTGGGGTACTGTCTGACACTGAGTAAAAATCTTCAGCTCCTGCTTCAGGAGTCCAGGGTATTTGGGAGCCGGAAGGCACCACCAGGCTTTGAATAACTTTGTTGGTCCCTGCATCGCCAAATTCGCAGGAATTCAGTGGTCTTTCAAGTACTTCAAGTACTTCAGGGCTGTTCTCTTCTCTATTTTCCTCAGGAGTGTTCTCGATGGCTAGAGATTGTGAGTAGGCTGGTTTAAAGAGACCGGGGTATCATCTCCTGGATGTATTAGGGCTTGAGGGGTCCCGTTTTGGCCTTTCACGGACTCAGTTAATACTGCCAAGCTGGTTTCCGGAGTGGTGGGCTGACAGTCAATTTTAACAACGTTCCCTGCTTGTAGAACACTAGTGGTTACAGTTCCGGCTGGTGGGTTGCTAATTGGGAAGAGGGGGGTGTTATTGTTGGTATTTGGCAGGGTTTTTTGCCTCCCAGGAATATTTTTGCAGGGGGGGGATGTATAGTCTCAGTGATTTTTATGTCTCTGGGAGGAGCCCCCCCACCTGGTTTGCCCTGCGGTACTCCTCCCCCCCTGCTTTCTTATCCCCACTGACCTCAGGTTTTGTTTTAGGTGCTCCGTCAAAGGCAGTAGAAGCAGCACGACCGGCAGCGCCCTGGGCAGTTGGTGTTTTCATTTTAGCACCTCTGCGAGCCCCTCGGGCGCTCATGATGACCCAGCCAAGTTCAGGAGGTCCTTCCACGGAGCAGATCCCAAGGGCCGTAAATCCGCTGTCTTTCCCTCCGTTAAAAGCTGTGCGCGATGCGGAGTAAAGATATGCTGCTGCCGAGGCGGATTTTAAAAAGGACCGTGTTCGAAGCAGGAAAGCCCCTTGAGTCCTCTGTGTGATGCGGGCACCGTGTGTGGGCTTGGGGCTTCCAGTCACCTCTGCAGAGAAGCCCCCTCCCGAGAAAAGCTGCCTCGAGTTTCCTGTTGCGCTGTGGAGCTGGCGTGAAAAAAGAATCAGCATCCCGATGACAGGCGCAGGACAGCTAGTCGAGTGATTACGCTTCCGGCGTGAGCGGCCAGGCAGCGTGAGCTCAGGCAGATTCCATCTTGCTCTCCCAATATTAACATTTCCAATGCTTCCTAGGCACTTCCTGGTATCTTCATGTGTAAGCATTTTAAACACTGGTTGTCCTTTCACAGGAGTCAGCTGTAGTAGATCTCCAAAAAGAATGATGTGTTTGCCTCCAAATAACACATTATACTCTGTTTTAAGAATGTGTTGCATTCTTAAATGCACAAAAGCAAGCATTAAATTTGATACCATGCTTACCTCATCAATAAGGAGAAATTCCAATTTACAGCACTATCTCTATACCAACATTTAATCCAAGCATGAGAAACAATATACCCTATAAGCAAACATACACAAACTGTGAGGAGCCACAGGTGACATTATAGAAAAAGGTGCAAATATAATTCTTTATTTACACAGACACTCAGTGTGATCCTAGTCAAAAATGTTAAAGCCATACATGTTACCCAAAAAACCTATAACACAATTTTGGTGCAAGCAGAGGGAAGAAATAATGCAGGCGGAGGGCAGATGGCACAGGCAGAGTGAGAGATGGCGCCGGCACAGGGTGACTTGACACAGACAGAGGGAGAGATGACGCAGACAGAGAGTGAGATGGCGCAGGCAGAGAGAGAGGTACCACAGGCAGAGAGAGAGATACAACAGGCAGAGGGAGAGATGGCAGGCACAGGGTGACATGACACACGCAGAGGGAGAGATGGCACAGACAGAGAGTAAGAAGGCACAGACAGAGAGTGAGATGGCGCAGGCAGAGAGACAGATACCACAGGCAGAGAGAAACATACCACAGGCAGAGGGAGACATGGCAGGCACATGGTGACATGACGCAGGCAGAGGGAGAGATGGCGCAGACATAGAGTGAGATGGCGCAGGCAGAGAGTGAGATGGCGCAGGCAGAGAGAGAGATACCACAGGCAGAGAGAGAAATACCACAGGCAGAGAGAGAGATGGCAGGCACAGGGTGACATGACGCAGGCAGAGGGAGAGATGGCGCAGACAGAGAGTGAGATGGCGCAGACAGACAGTGAAATGGCGCAGGCAGAGAGGGAGATACCACAGGCAGAGAGAGAGATACCTCAGGCAGAGGGAGAAATAGCAGGCACAGGGTGACATGACGCAGGCAGAGGGAGAGATGGCACAGACAGAGAGTGAGATGGCGCAGGCAGAGAGAGAGATACCACAGGCAGAGGGAGAAATGGTGCAGGCAAAAGAGACATTGTGCAGGCAGAGGGAAGAAATAATGCAGGCGGAGGGAAGATGGCGCAGGCAGAGTGAGAGATGGCGCTGGCACAGGGTGACATGATGCAGGCAGAGGGAGAGATGGCGCAGGCAGAGGGTGAGATGGCGCAGGCAGAGAGAGAGATACCACAGGCAGAGGGAGAGATGGTGCAGACAAAAGAGACATGGTGCAGACAGAGGGAAGAAATAATGCAGGCGGAGAGCAGAAGGCGCAGGCAGAGGGAGAGATGGCACCGGCACGGGGTGATATGACGCAGGCAGTGGGAGAGATTGCACAGACAGAGAGTGAGATGGCGCAGGCAGAAGGAGAAATGGCGCAAGAAGAGGTTTACACGGCACAGGGTGAGATCGTGCAGGCAGAGAGAGAGGGATTGTGCACACAGAAAATACATTTCCAATTTACAGCACTATCTCTGTACCAGCATTTATTCAAAGCATAAGAAACAATCTAAAAAAAAGAGTACCCTATAAGCAAACAAATACAAACTGTGAGGAGACACAGGTGACACTATAGAAAAATGTGCACATATAATTCTTTAATTTACACAGACACTGAGTGTGATCCTAGTAAAAAATGTTAAAGCCATACATTTTAATAAAAAACATATAGCACAGTAAATCGTTTAAAACACAGAGCACAGCCCATATAAATGACCACTACATTACTATCCAGAAACCTGACTCATTTCCAAAATACATTTCCAATATGCACCATTTGTTTTTTGCCAGCATTACATACAAACATGAGACACAATACACAGTGAAAGGGGGACTCTTCCTAGTAGTTTTGTATAAAGACAAAAAGGGTAAGGGAGAGAGAAAGAAGGAGTAAACACAGTTACAGAAGAGGAGTAAAGAAAAGGGATAATTACAGTGAGAAAACAGTTATGTGAGTAAGGAAAGGAGAATGAGAGAAAAAGAAGCATATTAAGAGAAAGGTAAAAGGACTAAGTGGAACAAAAAGATTTATTTAAAAAAAGAGGAAAGAAAAAAACACTGTTGGACAGAAAGGAATACAATGAGAGAGAACAGACAGTGAAAGAGGGAAAGTTAGTAACTTCCACATTAGAAGACATTTTTATTATTAACTTAAACAGCTCAACATATATCCCCTTTCAAATTAATAACTCACCTTTAGAAATGCTTTGGAAGATTTAGAACAGTGGCAATGACACACCAGATTTTCTTAAGCAGAATCTCTGAAATGCACCTCAGACACTGCAACCAAGAAATGGCACTGATTGCCTCTAATTCTTCACATATATCTCTGTCCATAACCAATCAAATTTGTTCCCACAGAAATTCAAAACTAAACTAACATTTTAATTGGTTCTACATTTCAACACTTTCCAACTCACATAAAATTCAACCATCCCCCCTCTGCTCTTTCTGCCCATTACCATGGTACCATGGTAACACTGCACAGGACACCTAACTGAGCTCACAGGGGAAACGTTCATCATACACTGTTGCAAATGTACTCAGCAAGGGTGTTTGACCTCTCAATACACCAGCTTATCCTGTGCAATGTTCCTTTCAATGACATTTTCTCAGCCATTTGCATTACTTCTTTCAAAAAAAAGAAAAACGCACTCTAGCTTTGAATGTTCAAGTTTCAGAAACCACCAATCACTTATTTTATTTCAAGTGCACTAAATCTCATCCACTTTCTTTTCTAAACTTCTGCTTCTCAAACTGCCATTTCATTTCCAGAGCCCATCTGAGTGCAACCAAATCTGCCTTCAAGATGCTTAGAGTATGGATTGTAGGACACAGTTTTATTTTCTGGAGTGAAAGGTATGCAGCAAATAGATGCCTACTCAACCTTGATTTACCAAATGTGGACATTATGTGGATTGGTCAGAGGATTGAGATGTCACCAATGGATGCCATCGGTAAAATCCTTTTTGCATCTGCCACACCCTGACCTCATAATTGTGCACTGTGGTAAAAATGACCTACTCACTTTGACTGGGGTAGGTCTGGAAATGCTATTAAAGGACATATCTCTCGACAATTGATGTCACTTTTTCCACAAACTGCCTTTGTATATTCAAATATAACCCAAAGGCAGAAATGGAAATGGTCCAACCAATTTTGTCCGCAAATTGAGAAAGCAAGGAAACATGTGAATAAATCTGTTTCTGCTTTCCTTAGAGACTATGGCATGGGTACTATATACCACAGCAACTTGCGTTACAACATGCAAGGCATCTATAGGAGAGATAGTGTACATTTCACAGATGAGGGGAACAGTCTTCCTCTGTAACATGAGACTCTGCATCGGTACTTAATTGTAGGTACAAAAAAACCACAACGTGCAACAGCTCTTTTTAGAGCCAACTAACATCTAAACACTCAAGTTTGATTTTTAACTGTATTTTTTTAATTAATTTTTAGGGAGGTCTGCGCACCGAGCACTCACTGTGCACTCTTCGAGAACTGACCGTGCATGCACCTTTTGAATTTTTTTTTTAAATAAACATTTTTTTAACCTTTGGAGTCCCTCAGGGACCCCGTGAGAAGGAGGTGGGGGTCAGGGTCACTCTACCCTGCCCCCTTTTCACGTTTTCTACATTTATTTTTCACTCTCTTCTGAAATCACAAAATGGCGGCGATAGGGTTCGCTCTCCGAGCACTCACCGTGCACTCTACGAGCACTCATCGTGCGCGGACCTAGCAATTTCTTTTTTAAATAAACATTTTTTTAACCTTTGGAGTCCTTTAGGGACCCCCTGAGAAGGCCTAGGGGGTCAGGGACACTCTACCCTGCCCCCTTTTCACGTTTTCAACTTTTTTTTTTCACTCTCTTCTGAAACCACAAAATGGCGGCGATAGGGTTCGTTCTCCGAGCACTCACCGTGCCCACTACGAGCACTCACCGTGCGCAGGCCTAGCAATTTTTTTTTTTTTTTTTTAAATAAACATTTTTTTTAACCTTTGAAGTCCTTCAGAGAAGAGCAATGAGAGGATGGAGAGAGTTACAAAACTGGCCACTACCTCATATATTACATCTAAAAAAGTATAATTTCTCAAACAATTTTTAATTACTAAATATAAATGTAATCTTCTGAATTTTCGAAATTTAAAGGAACTTCTAACATTAAATCATCAGGAATTTCCTCATCGAAAGTCTCCAAAAAAGAATCCTGGAATTCAATAAACTCCAAACATTCAATTAATTCAGAATCCAAAGATGGATCATAAAAATCCCCCATGCCATCTCCTCCATCAAAAAGGTCTTCATCATGAGTACTGTCATCAACAGGAACATTCTGATGATGTCAACTCACTCCTCATTCAGATCCATCATTGCTGTTAGGGTAGTATAAAAAGAGAAAGAGAGAAATACATTGAGAGTAAGAAACTTCTGCATTAAAAAACATTATTCTTTATTAACTTAAAGTGTACAACATATTTTCCCTTACAAATTAACAACTTACATTTTAGAATGCTGTAGAAAATGTAGTACTGTGTGAGTCTCACACCAGAAATTGAAAACCAAAAATTCCTCACAAATGTACCTCAGACACTACAAACACAAAATGGCCGTGTTTCCAACTCATTTTTCACACATATCCTCGTACATAACCAATCAAATTACTTCACACACACATTCAAAACCAAAGTAACATTTTAATTGGTTCAAAATTTCAGCACTTTCAAACTCACATAATAACCAACCTACCCCCACTACTCTCTGCCTGTTACCATAGTAACTCTCCACAAAACACCTATCTGAACCTGTCTTTTTTTCTTAAAACCGAAGTAACATTTTATTTGGTTCTTAATTTTTAAGAATTTCAAACTCACATAATATCCAGCCTACCCCCACTGCTCTCTGCCTGTTACCATAGTAACTCTCCTCGAAACACCTATCTGAACCTGTCTTTTTTTGCCTATGTCCGCGCATCTTGCGGACCCCGCGATTTAAAAAAAAATGTTTTTTCGATCTTCGGGGTCCTTTAGGGACCCCCTGACACAGCCTTAGCCTAGGGGGTCAAGGAGTCTCAACCCTGCCCCCTTTCCTCGTTCTAGACTTTTGTTTTCAGCTAGCTTCTGCCTCGGAGACAAGATGGCGGCCAGCACTTCATGATTTCCACTGACTGGAATGTTGACAGACGTCCAACAGCCAATCAAAATTCTGCTCACGCACGCTAGGGTCCGCGCATGGGTGTGTGCACGGTGCGCGCACGGTGTCCCGCCCATAGATATATATATTTTTCAAATTCGATTTTCTAAAAAACTACTCGAGGGATTTACACCATTTTACCAAAAAGCCGTACTGCGTACCAGACCCTACCATTTTGCCAAGTTTGGTATAATTCTGTCCAGGGGTTCGGGCTGTATTCGTGTCTAAATGTCCTATGGAAAATTTCATGGGGAAAACACGTTTTGGGACCCTCCTTTTTTCTCGACCACTGCTTGACAAATCCCCCCGAGACTTTCAGGGAAGGAGCGGAGCGTAACGGGCCAAAAATTTGGAAAATCACACGCAAATTCCCCGATCGATGAGTTATTCCAAATAGAATGTTGTGGATTTATGGAAACTAGGTCCTAACTATAACTACCTACTGGCAACTGCCAGTAGGTAATATATATATATATATATATATATATATATATATATATATATATATATATATATATATATATATATATATATATATTCAATGAAAAAACCATTGGTTTTAGGCCATATATAGTTAGGGATTTGCATTTACAAAACCTTATTTTACTCGCATAAAACCATTGAAATTCCATATATAGTTATAAGCGCTAACTATATATCGCGCACCCGCAATCCACTGCTGATGATGTCACATATTACATAATTCATGACATGGTTAGTGACATCACTGATGACATCACTGATGACATCTCAAATGACATCACTGATGACATCACTGATGACAACATCCAGTGACTGTATGTTTCTGTAAAGTTAAAATATGTCTTACATATTGAAGAATGAGTGGATGTATAAGTGTCTGGATGAAGGATTTAGTAGCTGCATGCCTGACTGTATGAGTGAGTGATTAAATGTGTCTCACTGAGTGCATGGGTTAGTGACTAAACTGTCTGAATGTGTGCATTATTATGTCTGTTGTTCTGTAAACTGTTGCATGTGTTGATAAGTAGCTATATGAGTAACTATATGGATTATTGATTGGTTGCCCAAGTATTTGTATGGGAGACTGGGTGTGTGTGTGGGTGGCTGGGAGGTGTATGACTCTGTGCATAGATGTGTGAGCAGTTGATTCACTAGATCTATGGGTTCAAAACTGCATGTGGAAACAGCTGTATGGGCGGTTGACCGTGTGCATGAGTGTATTGGTGAGTGAATGGATATCTCAGTGCTACATGTCAAAGTAAGTACATATGTAAAACACAGTACATGTGAGAGTTGACATATATAAATAACTGTGCATAAGAGCCAGTGAATGTGTGAGTGGCTGTATGGATCATTGTGAACTTGTATCAGGGATTGTATAAGAGAGTAAATATGTGTTAGTATATGTTTGAATAAGTAAAGTTTGTATAACTGTATATTTGAGGAAATGGAGGTGTGATTGATTCTCTGCATGACTGACTAGGTGTGTGAGTAACTCCATGGATGAGTGACAGTCTGTGAGTGTCTGTTTACACTGATTGTATCTAAGGTTATATTAGAGTCTGAAGAGGTTCATCGTATTATCACATGAATGATATCATCAGTGATGTTATCAGTCATGTCAAATGAGATGTTTTCAGTGATGTCATCAGTGATGTCATTTGAGATGTCATCAGTGATGTCATCAGTGATGTCACTAACCATGTCATGAATGATGTAATATGTGACATCATCAGCAGTGGATTGCGGGTGCGCGATATATAGTTAGCGCTTATAACTATATATGGAATTTCAATGGTTTTATGCGAGTAAAATAAGGTTTTGTAAATGCAAATCCCTAACTATATATGGCCTAAAACCAATGGTTTTTTCATTGAATTTTCAAGGTTTTGTAAATGCAAATTCCTAACTATATATCCACTATAACCTATGGTTTTTTCTGTGAATTTCATTGGTTTTTTAATAGCAAATATGAAAAGCTTTAAAATGTCAAGTACGTGATAGATAAAAACATTTTCGTATTTATGCACGCTGATGTGCTTTGAACGCTGCACCCCCCCCCCTCCCCTCTTTTGTCTTAGTAGTACTCTCTCTTTGCAGATACTGAAGGGTAGTTAACGCAGGCCTTTACCCCCGTTGTAATCCGTCGTGCCTGCTTGTCTCTCCATTTGATTGATTGTTGTCCAAGCATTTACTGTTTTAGAATTGGTTCTCTTTGGATCATTCTCTATTTACAAACAAGCACAAAGTCGCAATACTCTGTTTAGTCTTTGCAGATAGTGAAAAATCGTGTAAAAAAATAAAAGTAATCGAGCAAAATCAGTAGGCCACTAATTGGATCTCTTTTTGACCTCGCTAAAATAGAAATATTAGGAACAACCCTTCATGAGAAATACGAAAATAGTGAGATGAACTGAGCTCCACACCATGAGGGCTGCAAGACAGCTCGGCTCCATCACCCATCCCGCACAAAATAACGACAAACCCTATGCAAATATTAAAAATATAGACAACACACCAGCAAAGAAACAGGGTAAAACATTTTATTAAAAAACTATTTACATAACGTTGGTTTATAAGATGATGTCAGTAGTGGACCGATGTGTGAATAGGTCGAAAGCAGCACAAGGCTCCAAGATCCGGATGGCAAGCTCCTGGATGTTGGGTGCCATAGTTCAGAGTTCTGAGTTTGAGCCTTTTTCAATGCCTGTGCTTTGTTGAATCAAAATGGCGGCTTGACACAAAGCTGACTCAAGCGTTGCTACTGATGCTATGCAGACCAAAACTGGTTTTCAGTTTGTACATTTTTCTAGATTTTTCAATCCAAGTTTGGTTGACTTTGTAGAACGATGGCTTCAAATTTTCAACATACGGTGTGGTGGCGCTGACTGGGAGGGGGCGCTTCGCTCCTGCCCCCTCCCCAAGTAAGATTTTCATACGTGAAAGTACGTTAATGGTTTTGGTCCCTGAGTTGCTTCGATGTCACTGCCATTCTCAAATGGCATAAGTTCTGGATGTTGGGTGCCATAGTTAAGAGTTCTGAGCAGCGCTTGTAACACTGTCTGAAGCTTATTTCCACCTACTGCAGCTTCACTATTCTCAAAGTAAGTGAGTGTCGTTTGTGGACCTGACTGCATTAGAAAACAATGTGATATGTTACCTTCCTAAACAGCTTGACGGAGGCCTCTGAGGGGCGGTGTGATGGCCATGGACTCGGAGAAGACGCTTGGCTCCGACACCCTCCCCAAGTCTTATAGCACTGGTGTAGCCAGAGATCGCCCCGACATAGGCGGCCGGCTCCCGGGGTCCGGCGGAACTTTTTGCCTTTTGATGACTCTTCAATTCTGAACCTTGTCCCATCCAGCTGAGTTGCGCCCACTCTTGCGGCTACAGCGTCTTGCCCACCATCCAGCTGAATTGCGCCCACTCTTGCGGTGCAGCGATAGGCGGCTGCCACAGGACTCTCAAAATGGCGGCCGGCTCTTCGGTTTTGGGCCTGGTCCACTAAAATGGCCCTGGGACACCTTTGAACTCAGACGCTTCCCTGATAGGGCTTGGGTCCCATTCTCGAAAAGCGTCCCCTCAGCCGTGAAGATTCTACAAAAGTCTTGGGGGCCTCCGACTCCCGCAGGCTTCTGGTGGGGAGCGGCTGCCATGATTGCTCGTGGAATGGCCACGACGGAGCTACGAGATGGTAGTGGTCTCATGCTGACGCCAGCTTTAGTCTGAAACATCCAGAAACACTGTAGACTACCAATTCGATCAGTTCCGGTAGCGCCCCAACATGACCCGGAAGAGAAGAACTTGCCCTCCCCTCTTTGACTGATGGTTCTTGTTGCCTGTCCCCTCTGTTGTCATTTAACAGAACTTTTTGGACTGCTGAAAGGGGTTGTGTTCCGAACGCTGGTTGGTGGAGACATTTTGACTATATTCTTGACCTACGTTGTCGCGTAATGCGTTATATGACATGCCGCGTTACCGCACCCGGAAGTTATCCGAGGCGCGGCGCGCAGCGCGTAACGTAAGCATAACAGGTCATGTGACTTGTTAATAAAACTTTTCATTGGTTCATTTTACTTTTGTTAATTTAATGATGAAAAGCTTGGTCATATGACCTAAAAATTACGCTTTTTATTGTTTTCGAACAATATTTTTTTTTCAAACATATGTTATAATATTCCAGGTTAATGTACTTTCCCAGAAAATTTACAACTGTCTTGTAAGTAAAATATATTCCTTTTTCGAGAAAAAGGGCGTTTCTTCCTTCCATGACGGAGCCGTTGAGTAAAAGAGATTCGGCCTGCTGTCTTAGTCGCCGATACGCCTGATTATCAGATTCTTATCGATCACTTTATATTGCAGACATGAAAAACACAACTGCCCTTAAGCATTTATCTTTACTGCGTTCCTACATATTATACCTTTTATCCGTCATGTAATTGGACTGCTTTATTTCACTTGCCTTTACTGATTCGAAAACAGTGACTAAAAGTAAAAACTTTACCAATGTAAATACTACTACCGTGTTTTGTTTTAAAAACCTTTATTGTGAAAATGTCAGTATACAAATACGGGCCTTTAACCACGTGGGCCGGCCACGGAGCAAACTGAAATCGTATATGATGAGGAGACATTTACACTGTAGAAGAACGTAACGAGCGGGCCATTAGGTTGCAAGAACAAAGGTGTCTAACAGTTGCGGAATCGGTGGACGTACATTTTGTAATTAAAATACGACAGGGCCACTTACAATAACATTTTCTAGATATACATTTGCGGGCAAGGAGTTACGAGTCCCATTTATACCGGCGCCATTTTGGGCGAGGCCGGGCAGGTCCAAGATATAGTCAAAATGTCTCCACCAAACATCGGCCAGACCAGAACCCCTTTCGGCCCTTTATGCTACAAGATGGTGTCTTCCATTCAGAAAATATTGTTGGCAGCATTTTGAAAGGAAACAGAAACAGCCGTTCTCCTAGTGAGTTTCACATTGTTACATTTAGGAAGAATGTTGAAGAGTAGTATGTGGAAAATCTGAAGCCATTTTTCTACAAACTCTCAATCAGACTTGGATGGAAAAAAAAAACCTGAAGAATGTACAAACTGAAAACCAATTTTTGTCTGTATAGCATCAACAGTAACGCTTGAGTCAGCTTTGTGTCAAGCCGCCATTTTCATTCAATCAATAGCGTCCCTCTGCACACATTCAGGGACCTGGTCGTGTCTTCAGATGAAACGGATTGTAGGAAAAGAAGCAGAAAGGAAAAGGAAAAAAGTTCCGCCGGACCTCGGGAGCCGGCCGCCTATGTCATGTGCCACCTTTGGCCACACCAGGGCAATAGTGAAGCTGCAGCAGGTGCAAATAAGCTTCAGACAGTCTTACAAGCACTGCTCAGAACTCTCAACTGAGGCACTCAACATCCAGGACTTGCCATTCGGATCTTGGCGCCTTGTGCTGGTTCCGACCTATTCACACATCGGTCCACTACTGACATCACCTCATAAGCCAACGGGGCACCCCACGCCGACTTTCGGCGCAGCATTGTAGGATGGCCACACCAGTGCGGCAACTTGCTGGACACAACATCGGGGCCATCCAGATCTCGGCGCGTTCGACTCACTGTACCGCAAGAGTGACCGCAACTCAGCTGGACACGCCATCTTTCGGCGCAGCATTGTAGGATGGCCACACCAGTGCGGCAATTTGCTGGACACCACCTCGGTGCCATCCGGATCTCGGCGCGTTCGAGTCACTGTACCGCAACAGTGACCGCAACTCAGCTGGACACGCAGTCTTTCGGCGCAGCATTGTAGGATGGCCACACCAGTGCGGAAATTTGCTGGACACCACCTCGGTGCCATCCGGATCTCGGCGCGTTCGAGTCACTGTACCGCAACAGTGACTGCAACTCAGCTGGACACGCCGTCTTTCGGCGCAGCATTGTAGGATGGCCACACCAGTGCGGCAATTTGCTGGACACCACCTCGGTGCCATCCGGATCTCGGCGCGTTCGAGTCACTGTACCGCAAGAGCGGGAGAAACTCAGCTGGACACGCCGTCTTTCGGCGCAGCATTGTAGGATGGCCACACCAGTGCGGCAATTTGCTGGACACCACCTCGGTGCCATCCGAATCTCGGCGCGTTGTGCTGCCTTCGGCCTATTCGCACATCGGTCCGCTACTGACGCCGCCTCACGTGCCAACGGATTTTCTACGCTTTTTGTAGCCCTATGCCGCATAACAGGTCATGTGACTTGTTTGTAAAACTTTTCATTGGTTAATTTTACTTTTGGTTTCCTAAAGATGGAAGGCTTGGTCATATGACCTAAAAATAACACTTTTCATTGGTTTAGAACATTTTTTTTTCCCAAACGATGAAAGCCCCACCTTGTTTCTGGATCATTCAGACTGAAGCTGGCGTCAGCATGAGAGCACCACCATCTCGTGGCTCCGTCGTGGTCATTCCGCGAGCAATCATGGCAGCCGCTCCCCACCGGAAGCCTGCGGGAGTCGGGGGCCCCCAAGACTTTTGTAGAATCTTCACGGCTGAGGGGACGCTTTTCGAGAATGGAGCCCAAGCCCTAGCAGGCAAGCGTCCGAGTTCCAAGGTGTCCCAGGGCCATTTCAGTGGACCAGGCCCAAAACCGAGGAGCCGTCCGCCATTTTAAGAGCCATGTGGCAGCAGCCTATCGCTGCACTGCAAGAGTGGGAGCAACTCAACAACATGGTGAGCGAGACGCTGTAGCCGCAAGAGCGGGCGCAACTCAGCTAGATGGCCGCCACCTGGGGAGGCCCGTTCACGCCGCCTCCCCCACGCCCCCCCCCCCCCCGGGGCGCCGCACGCCAATTTTCGGAGCAGCATTGTAGGATACCAAAACCAGTACGGCAGTTTACTGGACATCACCTGGGTGCCTGTCGTACATGTTGTGTCAGCCATGGGACACTGGACACAGTCCCATCAACATCTCAACGCGTTCTGCTGCCTTGGGACTATTCGCACAACAGACCGCTACTGACGAGGCCTCCCCCCGCACCACCCGGGACGCCCCACGCTGTTTTTCTGTGCTGCATTGTAGGATCCCAAAACCAGTGCGGAACCCAGGCGACATCACCTGGGTGCCGTCCAGAACTCTGCACGTTGTGCTGCCTTGGGACTATTCGCACAAAAGACAGCTTCTAACCATTGTTGCTTTTTGAGTTGAAAAATGTTTAAATGTTTTTAGTTTTTGCTCCGTTCATTATAGTTAAAAGTTAATAAAGTTTTATAATCTTACTTTGTCGGAGTGTTATCTATTTTTTTTAAAACGGGTGAATAGGGCCTTGAATCGGGTTATTGTCATGTGTGGGCTTTGGAAGTGTGCTGCTGCAGGATCGGACATTTCAAACTCAAATGCACGTTCTTTTTCTTACCTTTCCGAAGCATGGAGCGCAATAGCAGGCAGAGAAAGGGTGATGCACGTGTTGAACACTACCTGACCTGGCAAGTTGCTGGCAGTGCCCCCCCCCGCCCGCTCCTGAAAGAGGGCACACACACACCGCCGCCCCGAGTACTTCACAAATCTTTAAAAGACCATGCGCTTGTTCATGAGGCTTAAATGGTTTATCACCTCTTCTAGAACCCCTGCATCGACCCTCTGACGTTTTCTGGAAAAATTACCATGTAACACAATACCAAGCCCTGTCAGCTGAAACCCCCAAGGAATCGTGGGGCATATTATCAAGGGGGTTTATCTCCGCTTTTTTGGCTTTAAAAGCCATGAAAGCGGAGATAAAATTATCTCCCTATTACCAAGCTGTCGCTAACACCAGTTAGTGACAGCTAAAAGGAGATAGCGACCATCTTGGGCCCCGCTTTGCATGTCAGTGATACTTATCACTAATGACATGCAAAGTGGCGTGCCAAGATGTTAGCGACTGGAAACAGTCCCTAACATCGCTATCTCCTATTACCAACTTTTGGAGATATTCGCGCTAAGCGCGAATATCTCCAAAATCTAACACCTGCCCTGAGCAGTTCTTAGCCATGTTATCCAATGGGAGGTGGATAACATGGCTAAGAGCATTTGCTCGATAATACATGAATATCGCTGACTTTTCTGCGATAATAGCAAGGTTTATCTGCGATAAAAATCGCCGATGTGCGGCGATAATTTTTGTCTCTAAACAAGTTAGAGACAAAAATTATCGCTAGTTGTTCGTAATATGCCCCCGGGTTTTTGCTTGCAGAAATCGGGAGGCGGAAGACTAGCACTGAAATCAGTAGTCACACGCCTGAATCGGGAGGGTTGGCATGTCTGAATTCTCTACAGCTGGGGCCATAAACTACATCCGCAGGGGTAGGTGATAGCCTGGGACCAGCCTGGCATCTAAAATGGCTGCCGTGCACGACAAAATTGTGGCATTGGAAAAAAGGCAAGATGGCGCAGCCGCTGGAAGAGATGTATCAACATATATCAGCCTCCTTAGCCACCCTCAGGAAACATAGGGGATTAGGATACGTCTCCCGCACCCCCTTATACCTAGTAATTTAATTAACGAAGCACAAAATGGCGAATTCCCGTTTCGCTACCAGTTTGCGGCCCAGTTCGCGGCCCGTGAAGCGCTTCTACCGTGAAAAATCATTTTTTTTTTTCTTCCCCACGGGACCCTTTAATAACCCCAACAACATTCCTAGGGGGTCAAGAGGGTGATACCTTGCCCCCTTTCATTAAATTCCCCCTTCGTTTTTCACCTTTTCTTCTCTCTCGATCCTACCGAGAGACAAGATGGCGGCCGCTCCGGACTGACACGCAGAAAAAAAAAAAAAGCTCACGCACAGCCGCTGGAAGAGATGTATCAACATATATCAGCCTCCTCAGCCACCCTCAGGAAACATAGGGGATTAGGATACGTCTCCCGCACCCCCTTATACCTTGTAATTTAATTAACGAAGCACAAAATGGCGAATTCCCGTTTCGCTACCAGTTTGCGGCCCAGTTCGCGGCCCGTGAAGCGCTTCTACCGTGAAAAATCATTTTTTTTTCTTTTCCCCACGGGACCCTTTAATAACCCCAACAACATTCCTAGGGGGTCAAGAGGGGGATACCTTGCCCCCTTTCATTAAATTCCCCCTTCGTTTTTCACCTCTTCTTCTCTCTCGATCCTTCCGAGAGACAAGATGGCGGCCGCTCCGGACTGTTTAGAATGTTGACAGACACCGGAGAGCCAATCAGCTTTCTGCGCGCAAAGTTCCGAAACGCGAAAAGTAAGCGGACCGGATCGCTGCCCGGAGCGCTGTTACAGATATATATCTTGATTTAAACGTTAATTTCTCAAAATCCACTGAAGCACATATATTGAGACCTAGCAAAGGCACATCGGGCTAACAGTCCCTACAATTTTGCCAAGTTTCGTGCAAATCCATTCAGCTGTTCGAGCTAAAAGTGAGTCCAACCGCCCTATGGAAAAATGAATGGGAAAAACGAGTTTTGGGACCCCCCTTTTTTCTCGGCCCCCCCTTGACGAAACCCCACCAAATTTTCAGGGGCTGCTCAGAAACAAAATGTGCCATTTTCCTGAAAATTTCAGCCGATTCCGTCCACAAACGCCAAAGTTATTAGACATAGAATTTTCAAAAATCCCATAGGGAATTAATCCTAACTATATATACCTACTGGCGATAGCCAGTAGGTAATATATATATATATATATATATATATATATATATATATATATATATATATATATATATATATATATATATATATATGTATATTTATATATATTACCTACTGGCGGTCGCCAGTAGGTATATATAGTTAGGATTTTTTCTCTATGGGATTTTTGAAAATTCTATGTCTAATAACTTTGGCGTTTGTGGACGGAATTGGCTGAAATTTTCAGGAAAATGGAACATTTTGTTTCTGAGCAGCCCCTGACAATTTGGGGGGGTTTCATCAAGGGGGGGCCGAGAAAAAAGGGGGGTCCCAAAACGCATTTTTCCCATGTTAATTTCCATAGGGCGGTTGGCCTCACTTTTAGCTCGAACGGCTGAATGGATTTGCACGAAACTTGGCAAAATTGTAGGGACTGTTAGCCTGATGTGCCTTTGCTAGGTCTCAATATATGTGCTCCAGTGGATTTTGAGTAATTTAGGTTCAAAAAAATATATATATCTGGGCGGAGCCTAACCACACATCTGATCTGATTGGCTGTCAGCACTTCATCCAAGAAGTGTTGGCAGCCATCTTGGGACCAATATACATGATAGCACCTCATTAAAAAGCATTGTAGTTAATAGAGGGTTTTAGGACTTTAGTTACATTATAAATCATTTGTTGATGGTACCATACTCGTTTTAGGAATTGTGGTGGGTTCTAAGGTGATTTTACCATGTGAAAAAACCTTCTGCTGTGATATCATGAATATTGTTTGAAAGAAAACTAATATCTCATGATTTTCCCACAGTGGTTTGGAAGGGGATCTATAAGCTAAACTGAAAGCATATTTTCTGTAAATTCACATTATCTTTCTCAGTCATGTGAAAATGAAGTCTGACATTCTCAGTAAAACATGTACATCCAACAAGGACAGAGACTGTCAGTTGATTCCTTTGTGTTCTACTGCAGCCTCCTAGAGTGTTCTAAAGAACAACTAGAGCGCTAACAGTCCTACTTATTACAAAGGTATGGCACACCTGAAGCCATCTTGATTGGAATAAAGTGGTAACTCTTAAAACATTTAATTTAAAAAGAAACAACATGAGGGGGTATATTTTGCCATAGAAAGTATGATTAGTGCTGCAGAATGAAAAATTAGGGCACATTTTGAGTGACTTCTCAAATCCTTTTCTATTTCATTAAAACATTCTGACATGCAGTCTCCCAAAATGGCCACCAGAGACAAAAGAGCCCAAATGTAGCCCAAATATCACCCAGATGTAGCCCAAGTATAGCCCAATGACAGAATGTCCCAGAGTGTTCTAAAGAACAACTAGAGCGCTAACAGTCCTACTTATTACAAAGGTATGGCACACCTGAAGCCATCTTGATTGGAATAAAGTGGTAACTCTTAAAACATTTAATTTAAAAAGAAACAACATGAGGGGGTATATTTTGCCATAGAAAGTATGATTAGTGCTGCAGAATGAAAAATTAGGGCACATTTTGAGTGACTTCTCAAATCCTTTTCTATTTCATTAAAACATTCTGACATGCAGTCTCCCAAAATGGCCACCAGAGACAAAAGAGCCCAAATGTAGCCCAAATATCACCCAGATGTAGCCCAAGTATAGCCCAATGACAGAATGTCCCAGAGTGTTCTAAAGAACAACTAGAGCGCTAACAGTCCTACTTATTACAAAGGTATGGCACACCTGAAGCCATCTTGATTGGAATAAAGTGGTAACTCTTAAAACATTTAATTTAAAAAGAAACAACATGAGGGGGTATATTTTGCCATAGAAAGTATGATTAGTGCTGCAGAATGAAAAATTAGGGCAAATTTTGAGTGACTTCTCAAATCCTTTTCTATTTCATTAAAACATTCTGACATGCAGTCTCCCAAAATGGCCACCAGAGACAAAAGAGCCCAAATGTAGCCCAAATATCACCCAGATGTAGCCCAAGTATAGCCCAATGACAGAATGTCCCAGAGTGTTCTAAAGAACAACTAGAGCGCTAACAGTCCTACTTATTACAAAGGTATGGCACACCTGAAGCCATCTTGATTGGAATAAAGTGGTAACTCTTAAAACATTTAATTTAAAAAGAAACAACATGAGGGGGTATATTTTGCCATAGAAAGTATGATTAGTGCTGCAGAATGAAAAATTAGGGCACATTTTGAGTGACTTCTCAAATCCTTTTCTATTTCATTAAAACATTCTGACATGCAGTCTCCCAAAATGGCCACCAGAGACAAAAGAGCCCAAATGTAGCCCAAATATCACCCAGATGTAGCCCAAGTATAGCCCAATGACAGAATGTCCCAGAGTGTTCTAAAGAACAACTAGAGCGCTAACAGTCCTACTTATTACAAAGGTATAGCACACCTGGAGCCATCGTGATGGGAATAAAGTGGTAACTCTTAAGACATTTAATTTAAAAAGGAACAAAATGAGGGGGTATATTATGCAATAGAAGGTATTATTAGTGCTGCAGAAAGAAAAATTAGGGCACATTTTGAGTGACTTTTCAAATCCTCTTCTATTTCATTAAAAAATTCTGACATGCAGTCTCCCAAAATGGCCACCAGAGACAAAAGAGCCCAAATGTAGCCCAAATATCACCCAGATGTAGCCCAAGTATAGCCCAATGACAGAATGTCCCAGAGTGTTCTAAAGAACAACTAGAGCGCTAACAGTCCTACTTATTACAAAGGTATGGCACACCTGAAGCCATCTTGATTGGAATAAAGTGGTAACTCTTAAAACATTTAATTTAAAAAGGAACAAAATGAGGGGGTATATTTTGCCTTATGAATTATGATTAGTGCTGCAGAAAGAAAAATTAGGGCACATTTTGAGTGACTTCTCAAACCCTCTTCAATTTCATTAAAAAATTCTGACATAGTCTCGCAAGATGGCCACCAGAGACAAAAGAGCCTAAATGTAGCCCAAATATCACCCAGATGTACCCCAAGTATAGCCCAATGACAGAATGTCCCAGAGTGTTCTAAAGAACAACTAGAGCGCTAACAGTCTTACTTATGACAAAAGTATGGCACACCAGAAGCCATCTTGATTGGAATGAAGTGGTAAGTCTGAAGACACTCAATTTAAAAAGGAACAACATGAGGGGGTTAATTTTGCCATAGAAAGTATGATTAGTGCTTCAGAAAGAAAAATTAGGGATCATTTTGAGTGACTTCTCAAATCCTCTTCTATTTCATTAAAAAAATTCTGACATGCAGACTGAAACATGCACTTTGAATACCAGCAGCAGACGTCCCTGGTGAGCAGTAGCTTTACTACAGTGATCTAATGTGCAACTAGAGTGCTACTATTCAGAATTTATGGCAAATGTGTGACACATCTGAATGCCTTCTTGATGGAACCAAAGTAAACAAGCATTGAAAATGCAATAGATCTCGCCCTCGTTTAAGTTAAAGCCATTCTGTTTGTAATGAGGTGGCTTTTTAGCTTTGCTTTTATTAGTGTTTTTTCAACTTTCATGTAAATAACGCACCGTTTTCACCAAATCGACTTTGCCCAATCACACCCTTCCCTTCGGCCAACAAATCCCAAAAATTCGGCACACCTGCCGATCCACTCTCCCTACAGCTCACCCAAGCCCCGTCCCTCTAGCGCAACTGGAACACCCCAAATTCACCTTCTCCATGCGCACCAAAAACTCCCATTGAATAACATGACAATTCACTACTCCGCACGAAAATTGCTCTTTAAAGCACTTCCACTGCTCCGATCCGCTTCAAACTTGGCTGGAAACTAGTTCCAGCGATTCCCTAACATCTCACCAAAAATCAGCCCAATCCATCCACTGGAACGGGGACGAATTTCAACCCGAATACGCGCCCCCCGCAAACACAAAAAAAGCCATAAAACGGCCAAATCTCGACCAAAAACCGCCAAAATCCCTCAAAACCTTGCCAACACCAATACACACGAAACTGAACCGGCCCCTCAGCCCTAGGCTCCGGGAACCCTACTTAATTGACCCAAAAGCCCTAAAAAAGCAACATAATACACACGAAAACGCCCTAACAACCCTAAAATGCATATAAGTATATGTATGCATGCATTTATGTTTGTATTTATATAGATATACAGATGATATATGTTTATATATGTATGTATATATATATATTCACTGAAAAAACCATAGGCTATAGACCATATATAGTTAGGAATTAGCATTTACAAAACCTTGAAAATTCACTGAAAAAACCATAGGTTATAGACCATATATAGTTAGGAATTAGCATTTACAAAACCTTGAAAATTCACTGAAAAAACCATAGGTTATAGACCATATATAGTTAGGAATTCGCATTTACAAAACCTTATTTTACTCACACAAAACCATTGAAATTCCATATATAGTTAGTTGCACTAACTATATATCGCGCACCCGCAATCCACTGCTGATGATGTCACATATTACATCATTCATGACATGGTCAGTGACATCACTGATGACATCACTGATGACATCTCAAATGACATCACTGATGACATCACTGATGACAACATCCAGTGACTGTATGTTTCTGTAAAGTTAAAATATGTCTTACATATTGAAGAATGAGTGGATGTATAAGTGTCTGGATGAAGGATTTAGTAGGTGCATGACTGACTGTATGAGTGAGTGATTAAATGTGTCTCACTGAGTGCATGGGTTAGTGACTAAACTGTCTTAATTTGTGCATCATTATGTCTGTTGTTCTGTAAACTGTTGCATGTGTTGATAAGTAGCTATATGAGTAACTATATGGGTTATTGATTGGTTGCCCAAGTATTTGTATGGGAGACTGAGTGTGTGCGTGGGTGGCTGGGAGGTGTATGACTCTGTGCATAGATGTGTGAGCAGTTGATTCACTAGATGTATGGTTTCAAAAGTGCATGTGGAAACAGCTGTATGGGCGGTTGACTGTGTGCATGAGTGTATTGGTGAGTGAATGGATATCTCAGTGCTACATGTCAAAGTAAGTACATATGTAAAACACAGTACATGTGAGAGTTGACATATATAAATAACTGTGCATAAGAGCCAGTGAATGTGTGAGTGGCTGTATGGATCATTGTGAACTTGTATCAGGGATTGTATAAGAGAGTTAATATGTGTTAGTATATGTTTGAATAAGTAAAGTTTGTATAACTGTATAGTTGAGGAAATGGAGGTGTGATTGATTCTTTGATTGACTGACTAGGTGTGTGAGTAACTCCATGGATGAGTGACAGTCTGTGAGTGTCTGTTTACACTGATTGTATCTAAGGTTATATTAGAGTCTGAAGAGGTTCATCGTATTATCACATGAATGATATCATCAGTGATGTGATCAGTAATGTCAAATGAGATGTCATCAGTGATGTCATCAGTGATGTCATTTGAGATGTCATCAGTGATGTCATTTGAGATGTCATCAGTGATGTCATCAGTGATGTCACTGACCATGTCATGAATGATGTAATATGTGACATCATCAGCAGTGGATTGCGGGTGCGCGATATATAGTTAGTGCAACCAACTATATATGGAATTTCAATGGTTTTGTGTGAGTAAAATAAGGTTTTGTAAATGCGAATTCCTAACTATATATGGTCTATAACCTATGGTTTTTTCAGTGAATATATATATATATATATATATTACCTATATATATATATATATATATATATATATATATATATATATATATATATTACCTACTGGCGGTCGCCAGTAGGTAGTTATAGTTAGAACCTAGTTTCCATAGGAAATCCTCAACATTCTATTTGGAATAACTTTGGCCCTGGTTGAAGAATCTTAGCGAATTTCTCAAAGAAGATGGCTCGGTCCGCTGCGCTCCTTCCCTAAAAGTTTGGGGGGGATTGGTCAAGTGGGGGCTGAGATAAAAGGGGGTCCCAAAACGTGTTTTCTCCATGTTATTTTCCATAGGACCTTTAGACTCGGCTACAGGTCGAACGGGTGAATGGATTTATAAGAAATTTGGCAAAACTGTACAGTCCGGCTCGCAGATTACGCTTTTTTTGGAATGGTGTAAATCCGTTCAGTATTTGCTGAGGAAATTAAAGTTAAAGTCAATTATATATCTATACGCGCGCACATGTGCGCGCACCCAAACGGCTGCGCGCGCGAGCGGAATTTTGTTGCGTGAAGTCTGTTAACGTTCCATTCGAAGGAAATCAGGAAGTGTTGACCGCCATTTTGTCATTGCGAGTAAATATATTGTTGATTTCAAAGCGTTGGAATATGGAAAGGGGAGAAGGTAGAGATTGTTTTGCTGCGTAGGTTTTCTCAGGGTGTGCAGTAAGGCCCTTAAAGGCGAAAATATATATATATATATTTTTTTAAAGTTGCGTGGTGCGCGCACTCGGTCGCGCACACCTTTTTACAAGAGTGTGAAAATGGAGATAAATCAGAAGTTTGAGTGCTTAGATATAAGGTGGCTCTGAAAAGAGCCATTGTGTTAATTGAGTGTTTTCTGCATTTATAAGTAAGTACCGATGCAGAGCCTGATGTTGCAGAGGAAGATTCTGTTTCCCTCATTCGTGAAATGAACACCGTCTCTCCTATAGACGTCTTGCATGTGGTATCGCAAGTTGTTGTGGTAAATAGAACCCATGCTATAATCTCTGAGGAACGCAGAAACAGATTTATTTACATGTCTCCTTGCTTTCTCAAATTGTGCACAATGGTGATTGGACCAATTCCATTTCTGTCTTTGGCATATATTGGAATATACCAAGGCAGATCGAGGAAAAAGTGTCATCAATTGTCGAAAGGTGTCTTTTAGAAGCATTTCCAGACCTACCCCAGTGATTGTGCCTAGATCGTTTCCACCACAGTGCACAATTATAAGGTCTGGTTCTGGGAGATGCATAAAAGTTTTCACCAATGGAATCAATTGGTGACATTTCAATCCTCTTTTGGAAATCCATGTTATGTGTACATTTGGTAAGCTGAGGTTGCAAATTCGTCTGCTTACTGCATACTTTTCACTCCAGTGAATATAACTGTGTCCTATTAGCCAGACCTTCATTTTCAAGGGATTTGTAGTCGTCCTCCGATCGGTTCTGGAAGTGGAATGGTAGTTAGAAGTTGAAATTCTAAATAAAGAAAAAGGAAGAGGCTGGGTGTGGTTTAAAAAATAAAAATGATTGGTTGATTGTAAGAAGTGGAGATTGAACAGTACGTTGCATGTTAATGTTTATGTTAAACGAAAAGTACTATTGGGTGTGAAAAAAAAAGACATGTAACAGAGCTGTGGATTGGCAGGTGTTTCTGGAGGGAAAACAGTGTTGTTACTTTGCTGTAGAACGTTGAGATATGAACTTTTGACCTGTGCCTTCAGCCAGGTGCAGAATGAGGTGTTACCATGGAAACAGCCAGAGATGGCAGTGGGTGATGGGTGACTTTTATGTGACATTGAAAATATTGTGAGGGAGAACCAACTGAAATGTAATTGCTTACGTTACGCGCTCCGCATTGCTTCCGGGAAGCTGCGCTTCGCGCCTCGCGCACCGGAGCACTTCCGGGTGCGCTAACGCGGCGCGTCATATGACGGATTACGCAAGAACGCGATACGTCGTTGGGGCTCCACCGGAACTGATCGAATTGGTAGTCTACAGTGTTTCTGGATGTTTCAGACTGAAGCTGACGTCAGCATGAGAGCACCCCGTGGCTACGTCGTGGCCATTCCGCGAGCAATCATGGCAGTCGCTCCCCACCGGAAGTCTGCAGGAGTCGGGGGCCTCGGTGACTCTTGTAGAATCTTCAAGGCTGACGGGACGCTTTTGGGAATGGGGCTCATGCCCTAGCAGTCAAGCGTCCGAGTTCCAGGGTTGCCCAGAGCCATCCTTGCAGGCCAGGCCCAAGTCTGTGGAGCCGACCGCCATTTCCTTAGCTCCGTGGCAGCCACCTGTCGCTGTATCGGAAGAGTGGGTGCAATTCAGCCGGATGGCGGGTGAGACGGTGTAAATGTGATGGTTGGACCAGGGCACCGCAGGACGTGTCTTCAGGTCAAATGGATTGTGGGACAAGGTCCAGAATGGAAGAGGCATCAAAAGGCAAGAAGTTCCGCCTGACCCCGGGAGCCGGCCGCCTATGTCGTGGGCGATCTCAGGCCATACCAGGGGAACAAGACTTGGGGAGGCGGCAGGAGCCAAGCGCCCCCTCCGAGTCCGCGTTTCTTGGACCCTGAAGTATGGCACTCAACATTCAGAACTTATGACATTTGTGCAAGGCAGGGACATCGAAGCCTCTCAGGGACCAAGTATATCCAGAGTCCTTCCTACAGAAGGTGGTGGGGGCGGCGGCATTAGCAAGGCATCCCCCCACACAACTTGTCGGACCCTGAAGTATGGCTCTCAACATCCAGAACTTATGACATTTGTGCAAGGCAGGGACATCGAAGCCTCTCAGGGACCAAGGATATCCAGAGTCCTTCCTACAGAAGGTGGTGGGGGTGGCGGCATTAGCAAGGCATCCCCCCACACAACTTGTCGGACATGAACTCTGGATGTACTGGGTGTTCAATTTCAGAATTGAAACTACTAAGAAGCAATTAGAAGTGTTGTTTTCATGTTGCAGTAGGTTCCATGTAAATAGTTATTTAATAAAACGTTTTATCCTGTTACTTTGCTGGTGTGTTGTATATATTTATAATATTTGCATAGTGTTTGTCGTTATTTTGGGCGGGGTGGGTGGCGGAGCCGAGCTGTCTTGCAGCCATCATGGCGTCGAGCTCGGTTCCTCTCTCTAGTTTCATGTTTTTTCTAACGATTTATATGTTATAGTTTGCTAGCACGATACAGCGGATAGTCCGCATTTTATATATATGTCCTTTTTATTAGGGGGGTCCTCCGGTGGAGTCGGATGATCTACCTCTAATAAACGGTCCAGGTTGAACCAACTACCAACAAACGGGGCAGAGATAGGCATGACGGGTTACAAAGGGGACAAAAGTGTGCACTACCTATCCTTCACTATCTGCAAAAACTAAATAGAGTATTGCGACTTTATGCTTATTTGTGAACAGAGAATGACCCAAAGAGAACCAATTTTGAACAATCATAGGCTATTGGCAGTGGGCAGAGAGGCCATGACACAGAAAATGGCTGTTACTTACGTGCATGATGGGGCCTAAAAGGGACTAGATGGCGTGGCCACTGTTTCGCGACTTTCACTTTACTTTTAACAATGGCTGTGGTGAACATAAATGAACGCCGCTTATGTATACCTAATTTTAGTCATTTTCCACAAATAGCTTTTGATATTTGCTATTAAAAAACCAAAGAAAAACACTGAAAAAAACTTAGGTTATAGACCATATATAGTTAAATATCTGAAGTCCATCTCTGCACTGCATGGAGATACAGGTCGTCGATCAGAAGATGTGCTGGCCACCTCTAATGGTAATAGCGTGGCCAGGGCTCTTGTCGTTGCCTCTGCAAATTGCAGAGGGTGCACTTGTTTGACATGCCGCACCATGGTATGTATGGAAAAGAAATATTTTTTTGCTGGATTTCTTCTTGAGAGAACCAAGTCACATATCGTGCAGGTTACTTTTGGTGCATTCACTTTCTTTTGATCTTCAGGATAAGTGAAAAATTGCCAGATGAAAGATTTATTTTTTCTTATTAAAGGTAGTCGATCATTTTGGTCAGATTCGGAAGATGAATGAGATACGGTAGCCATTTCACCAAAGTCTTCCGAAAGATGTAGGACGTTGTTGTCTCTTGAGAGTAGAAAAGATAGTGAGGGAAGTGGGTGGAGTGCTGCGTGTAAATTTCAGAATTGAAACTATTAAGAACCAATTGAAAGTTTTGTTTTCATGTTGCAGTAGGCTGCCATGTGAATAGTTATTTAATAAAACGTTTTACCCTGTTACTTTGCTGGTGTGTTGTGTATCTTTATAATATTTGTCGTTATTTTGGGTGGGGTGGGCGGCGGAGCCGAGCTGTCTTGCAGCCATCATGGCGTCGAGCTCGGTTTCTCTCACTAGTTTCATATTTCTCATGAGGGGTTGTTCCTAATTTTTCTATTTTAGCGAGGTCAAAAAAAGATCTCATCAGTGGCCTACTGATTTTGCTCGATTCCTTTTGTTTTTTCTAACGATTTATATGTTATAGTTTGCTAGCACGATACAGCGGCTAGTCCGCATTTTATATATATGTCCTTTTTATTAGGGGTGTCTTCCGGTGGAGTCGGACGATCTACCTCTAATAAACGGTCCGGGTTGAACCAACTACCATCATGATTTTGTATATCTTCTGAGCTGGATTTAAGCGCACAATTGTTAAAGTATGAAACGTTTTATATTTCTAAAAAAAATACCAAGGTGTGTACATCCGGTAACGCACGAAAGTTTAAAAAGACATTCGGCTCCATTTACTGAAAAGTTTCATAAGAATAAAAAAGAAGTCTAGGTACAGTCTCTTTGACGTACTATAAGTTCTTTGAGGGGTGTATGAAGAAATTCAATAAGTTCAAATCGCAAGGTTTTTACGAAATATATAGGCCTGTGCGCGCACTCGGTCGCGCACGAAAGCCTGGAAATGCGATATCCATTTTATTGACAACTGTTGCCGAGAGTGCGCACACCGGGTCGCGCACGAAAGTTTAGTAAGGCTATTTTTATTTACAGACAAATTTTAATGTGTTTAAAAAAAGGCAAGGTACAGACTTTCGAATTCTGTATTGCTTTACAAGGAGTCTCTATGCAACTTGAACAATGAAGAAAACGGCTTGTTTTCGAAAAAAATATTGCCAGAACTTTATTGCCAAAAGTATAGGTTGCATACACGACATTTTTCTGAATTAGTATTTTAAAAACCAATGAAATTCACAGAAAAAACCATACGTTTTACACACGTTATAGTTAGGAAGTAGCATTTAAAAAACCTATGAAATTCACTGAAAAAACCATAGGTTTGACACATGTTAGTTAGCTGGAAATTTTACTGACATAAAACCAATGAAATTCCACGTTATAGTTAGTTGGACTCACTATAACTTGCGCGTGCAATGCACTGCTGATGACGTCACATATTACATCATTCATGACATGGTCAGTGACATCACTGATGACACCATCCTTGTGACATAGTGACAGACCTCCTTTCACTGTAATGTAACTCTTGAAACACATATTCAAAAATAGAAACTGAAATTTAAAAAAAAATGCAGATACCCATATCAGTTACAACAAGTAATTCAGTAATTCCACCATCTATATACACATCCACTCATACATATACTCACTCATCATATGAAATGATACACCTATACATCCTGTTACACACCGACAATCATCGAAAAGTTACTCACAGACATACTCACACGTGCAAATAAACTATTGAACATCCATTTATTTGAATATAGAGTTATACACACACTTCCACCTTACTTCTATTGAAAATTACACATATTTATTCTCTTAAACAATCACTTATAGAAACACATACTTATTTAAACAGGAACTCTTTCAATCTGTTACTCTCATATATACTCACTTATATACATCAATATTCACATATACTAGATTAAAACATATGTCGTTACTGATAAAGACACTAGTGAGACAGTCATTCACTCACTAACAAACACATATACACACTCATCCACCCATACAGTCCTGCACATATGCTGTCTTCAAAACACATACAAACAGAGAGTCAGTCACTCATGCATCTATGTGCTAAGTAATACCCCCACCAAACCATATAGACACTCATACTGATACTAAGAGAAACATCTAGCAACCCATATACATACGCATGTAGCTACTTACCAATACATGTAGCCACTTATACACAAAGTGAAACACTAATATATATATTTAAATATTTAAACATTACTCACTAATATTTATTTTTCAGAAAGACACATATTCACTGGATGGTGTCATCAGTGATGTCATGAGTGATGTCACTGACCATGTCATGAATGATGTAATATGTGACGTCATCAGCAGTGCATTGCACGCGCAAGTTATAGTGAGTCCAACTAACTATAACGTGGAATTTCATTGGTTTTATGTCAGTAAAATTTCAAGCGACTATAACATGTGTCAAACCTATGGTTTTTTCAGTGAAATTCATAGGTTTTTTAAATGCTACTTCCTAACTATAACGTGTGTAAAACCTATGGTTTTTTCTGTGAATATATATATATTCGCCAGTAGGTATATATAGTTAGGATTTTTTCCCTATGGGATTTCTGAAAATTCTATGTCTAATAACTTTGGCGTTTGTGGACGGAATCGGCTGAAATTTTCAGGAAAATGGCACATTTTGTTTCTGAGCAGCTCCTGGAAATCTGGGGGGGTTTCGTCAAGGGGGGGCTGAGAAAAAAGGGGGGTCCCAAAACGCATTTTTAACATTGAGTTTTCCATAGGGCAGTTGGACTCACTTTTAGCTCGAACGGCTGAATGGATTTGCACGAAACTTGGCAAAATTGTAGGGACTGTTAGCCCAATGTGCCTTTGCTAGGTCTCAATATATGTGCTTCAGTGGATTTTGAGAAATTAACGTTTAAATCAAGATATATATCTGTAACAGCGCTCCGGGCAGCGATCCGGTTCGCGTACTTTTCGCTTATCGGAACTTTGCGAAGCGAAGCTGATTGGCTCTCCGGTGTCTGTCAACATTCTAAACAGTCCGGTGCGGCCGCCATCTTGTCTCTCGGTAGGATCGAGAGACAAGAGGAGGCCAAAACAAAGGAGGAAATGAAGGAAAGGGGGCAAGGTAGACCCCTTCTGACCCCCTAGGATTGATGAGGGGATATTATAGAGCCACGCTGGGCCCAAAAAAAAAAAAAAAAAAAATTCAGTTTTTTTCGCCGTAGAGACGCGTCTTGGTACGCGAACCGGGCAGCTAACCGGGAAGCTAACCGGCAGTGTAACGGGAGTCTGACGAGTAGCTGATTGGCTGTCAACATTGTAAACAGTTCGGAGCGGCCGCCATCTTGTCTCTCGGTAGGATCGAGAGACAAGAGGAGGCCAAAACAAAGGGGGAAATGAAGGAAAGGGGCAAGGTAGACCCCTTCTGACCCCCTAGGATTGATGAGGGGATATTATAGAGCCACGCTG
Organism: Lissotriton vulgaris; assembly: GCF_964263255.1. Classification (NCBI taxonomy): domain Eukaryota; kingdom Metazoa; phylum Chordata; class Amphibia; order Caudata; family Salamandridae; genus Lissotriton; species Lissotriton vulgaris. Next base: position 745,874,026 of record NC_141697.1, on the reverse strand, counting down.
GGCCCAAAAAAAAAAATTCCGATTTTTTCGCCGTAGAGACGCGTCTTGGTACGCGAACCGGGCAGCTAACCGGCAGTGTAACGGGAGTCTGAGGAGAAGCTGATTGGCTGTTATCATTGTAAACAGTCTGGAGCGGCCGCCATCTTGTCTCTCTGTGGGATCGAGAGACAAGAGGTGGAAAAAAAAAAAGGTGTAAATGAATGAAAGGGGTAAGGCAGACCCCTCCTGAACCCCTAGGATTGATGAGGGGGATATTAAAGATCCCTGGGGGGTGAAAAAAAAAATGCGATTTTTCGCGGTAAAGGTGCTTCCTGGTACGTTAACCGGGCAGCTAACCGGCAGCGTAACGGGAGTCCGACATATTGTGTTTTTTGAACGTTTGTGATATGTGCACGTGTGGATTTTGTCTAATTAAGGGTTAAAAAAAAAAATATATATATCTTTAAGCGTGTTTTGGCGCGCTTACGTTTTGGGTTTGGTTTGCGCTGCAGAGACGATACGTCACGGTTATGCGATGCATCATGAGGCGTCTCACGGGCTACGTGATACGTCACTTAATAAAGAATATATTTTACAGCTATAGATATTAGCTTTTAAAAAACCAATGAAATTCACAGAAAAAACCATAGGTTATAGACCATATATAGTTAGGAATTTGCATTTACAAAACCTTGAAAATTCACTGAAAAAACCATAGGTTATAGACCATATATAGTTAGGGATTAGCATTAGATCAGTGATGTCATCAGTGATGTCACTGATCATGTCATGAATGATGTAATATGTGACATGATCAGCAGTGGATTGCGGGTGCGCGATATATAGTTAGTGCAACTAACTATATATGAAATTTCAATGGTTTTGTGTGAGTAAAATAAGGTTTTGTAAATGCTAATTCCTAACTATATATGGTCTATAACCCATGGTTTTTTCAGTGAATTTTCAAGGTTTTGTAAATGCTAATTCCTAACTATATATGGTCTATAACCTATGGTTTTTTCAGTGAATTTCAATGTTTTTTTAATAGCAAATATCAAAAGCTTTAAAATGTCAATTACGTGGTAGGTAAAAACATTTTCGTGTTTTAAAGATGGCTCTGGGCAACCATGGAACTCGGACGCTTGACTGCTAGGGCATGGGCCCCATTCCCAAAAGAGTCCCCTCAGCCTTGAAGATTCTACAACAGTCACCGGGACCCCCGACTCCCGTAGACTTCCGGTGGGGAGCGACTGCCATGATTGCTCGCGGAATGGCCACGACGTAGCCACGAGATGGTGGTGCTCTCATGCTGACGCCAGCTTCAGTCTGAAACATCCAGAAACACTGTAGACTACCAATTCGATCAGTTCCGGTGGAGTCCCAACGTGACCCGGTAAAGAAGAACTTGCCCTCCCCTCTTTGAATGATGGTTCTTGTTGCCTGTCCCTTCTGTTGTCATTTAACCAAACTTTTTGGACTGCTGAAAGGGGTTGTGTTCTGACCGCTGGTTGGTGGAGACATTTTGACTATATTCTGGACCTGCGTTGTCGCGTAATGCGTCATATGACGCGCCGCGTTAGTGCACCCGGAAGTGCTCCGGTGCGCGAGGCGCAGCTTCCCGGAAGTGATCCAGGGCGCGGCGCACAGCGCGTAACGTAAGCATAACAGGTCATGTGACTTGTTAATAAAACTTTTCATTGGTTCATTTTACTTTTGTTTTTCTAATGATGGAAGGCTTGGCCATATGACCTAAAAATAACACTTTTCATTGCTTTCGAACATTTTTTTTCCCAAATGATGAAAGCCCCACCTTTTTTTCTCACTCTGACTTGTAAAGCAAAGGACCCAGATGCATTTACAGTTTATCACTAACAATGTTCCAGGCTAATGTATTTTCCCGAGAAATTTACAACTGTCCTGCAAGTAAAATATTCCTATTTCGAGAAAAAGGGCGTTTCTTCGTCCCATGAGGGAGCCGTTGAACAAAAGAGACTCGGCCTGCTGTCTTAGTCGCTGATAGGCATGAATATCGGATTCTTATCGATCACTTTATGTTGCAGAAGTGGAAAACACAACAGCCCTTGACCATTTATCTTTACTGCGTTCCTGCGTATTATACCTTTTAACCGTTATGTAATCGGGCTGCTTTATTTCACTTGCCTTTTACTGATTCGAAAACAGTGGCTATTATTCAAAACTTTACTAATCTAGGTACTACTACCATGTTTTGTTTTAAAAACGTTTATTGTGAAAATGTCAGTATACAAATACGGGCCTATAACCACGTGGGCAGGCCACGGAGCAAACTGGAATCGTATATGATGAGGGGACATTTACACTGTAGAAGAACGTAACGGGCGGGCCATTAGGTTGCAAGAACTAAGGTGTCGAACAGTTGCGGAATCGGTGGATGTACATTTTATAATTAAAGTACGATAGGGCCAGTTACAATAAAATTATCTAGATATACATTTGCGGGCAAGTACCATGGGTGACGTTTATTCGAACTTTCAATAGTACAGTAATCAATAACACATCAGAACTTAATATCAATAGGGATGTCCAAATGTTCAATCAGTACTCGTCCCCGCCCGCCATGCGCTTCAAAACTGCATACGTATCTCGTGATATCAAGGTTGGGCAACCAGTACACAACAAGGAGTTAAGAGTCCCATTTATACCGGCGCCATTTTGGGCGAGGCCGTGCAGGTCCAGGAAATAGTCAAAATGTCTCCACCAACCAGCGGTCGGACCAGAACACCTTTCGGCAGTCCAAAAAGGTTCCTTTAAATGTTGCAGCAGGCTGCCATGTAAATAGTTGTTTAAAATTTTTTTTTTAACGTGTTTACTTTGTTGGAGCGTTGTATATATTTATAAGTTATTAAAGTGTTATAATCCTACTACTTTGTTGGAGTGCTATATATTTTTAATGTGACACATAATTGTGAAGACTTTGATGTACAAAAAGGAATCTTCCGCTTCAGGCTCGGTCCCACACACCCTTACAGTGAGAATCCCCTCCCCAATCACAATACAGGATCGTTATCAGATCGTAGGAATGCGTGTGGTGTGATGGATCTCATGGGGTGGGGGCCTTGATCTACTGTAACTCCTTTGAAGAGGGGTGATTCTTTACAGTTGGGGCCATAAACTACATCCGCAGGGCTAGGTGATAGCCTGGGACCAGCCTGGACAATCAGACACAGAGGAAGAGGAGTGTCAGAGGGTGCGGTAGTGAATAGGGTGAAAGGGAGGTGTCGGGCGGGCACAGGGTGTGATTCTCAGGGAAGAGCAGCGCAGATGGGGGAGGTTTATGGCCCATGCATGAGAGAGAGAGCGGGGGTGACCAGTGCGTGGGGGAGATGCTTGCGAGGGTGGGAAGCCATGCTGAGGATCGGCGGCGTGCAGAGAGTGGGTCTGGTCAAGGCATCTAAAATGCCTGCCGTGCACGACAAAAGTGTGGCATTGGAAAAAAGGCAAGATGTCGCAGACAATGTTTATCAATACGGATTAATTTATAACAATTATTTTTAACAATATATTTACTCGCAGTGACAAAATGGCGGTCAACACTTCCTGATTTCCTTCGAATCGAACATTAACAGACGTCACGCAGCAAAAAAAAAACGCTCACGCGCAGCCGCTGGAAGACATGTATCAACATATATGAGCATCCTCAGCCACCCTCAGAAAACATAGGGGGTCAGGATACGTCTCCCGTACCCCCTTATACCCATTTCTCACATTGTTTTTCCTCCATCTTGTAATTGAATTAAAACGAAACACAAAATGGCGAATTCCCATTTCGCGACCCGGTTCGCGAACCAGGAAGCGCTTCTACCGCGAAAAATCAAATTTTTTTTATTTGTCCCACGGGACCCTTTAATAACCCCAACATCATTCCTAGGGGGTCAAGAGGGGTCTACCTTGCCCCCTTTCATTAAATTCCCCTTCGTTTTTCTCCTCCTCTTGTCTCTCGATCCTACCGAGAGACAAGATGGCGGCTGTTCCGGACTGTTTAGAATGTTGACAGACACCGGAGAGCCAATCAGCTTCGCAAAGTTCCGTAACGCGAAAAGTACACGAACCGGAGCACTACCCGGGACGCTGTCACAGATATATCTGTTTTTTAAAACGGTAATTTCTCAAAATCCACTGGAGCACATATATTGAGACCCAGCAAAGGCACATCGGGCTAACAGTCTAGTATTTTAGGTTTCAGAACACCTGGTGGAGTAGTGTGGCTCACTGGTTAGAGTCGGCAGACCCGAGAGCAGAGGACGGCCCGGGACCAGGGTTCGATTCCCGGCGCGGCAGGTTTCTGGACCAGGGTCAGCGGACTCGATAATTCTCTCGCCTCGGTGCCCACTCTGATCAGCGATCACACTCGGCAACTCTGGGCATTAGCTTGCCTCATCTTCACTAACGGCCCCACCAGACCGCCGGGGATGCCTGGTCTCACCCTGGAGATACCCATTAAGGGACCATCTCTCAGGGAAGCCAGGAAGGGTTTCGCAGCGGTCGAAGCGCCTTGGGACCCCTCCGGGTAAGTAGTGCGCTATATAAATGCCTATACATTACATTACATACATTACATTACATTACATTACATTACATTAACAGTCCCTACAATTTTGCCAAGTTTCGTGCAAATCCATTCAGCCGTTCGAGCTAAAAGTGAGGCCAAACGCCCTATGGAAAAATGAATGGGAAAAACACATTTTGGGACCCCCCTTTTTTCTCGGCCCCCCCTTGACAAAACCTCCCCAAATTTTCAGGGGCTGCTCAGAAACATAATGTGCCATTTTCTTGAAAATTTCTGCCGATTCCGTCCACAAACGCCAAAGTTATTGAACATAGAATTTTCAAAAGTCCCATAGAGAAAAAATCCTAACTATATATACCTACTGGCTATCGCCAGTAGGTAATATATATATTCACTGAAAAAACTATAGGTTATAGACCATATATAGTTAGGAATTAGCATTTACAAAACCTTATTTTACTCACACAAAACCATTGAAATTCGCATATATAGTTAATTGCACTAACTATATATCGCGCACCCGCAATCCACTGCTGATCATGTCACATATTACATCATTAATGACATGGTCAGTGACATCACTGATGACATCTCAAATGACATCACTGATGACATCACTGATGACATCTAAAATGACATCACTGATGACATCACTGATGCCATCTCATTTGACATTACTGATCACATCACTGATGACATCATTCATGTGATAATACGATGAACCTCTTCAGACTCTAATATAACTTTAGATTCACTCAGTGTAAACAGACACTCACAGATTGTCACTCATCCATGGAGTTACTCACACACCTAGTCAGTCATGCAAAGAATCAATCACACCTCCATTTCCTCAACTATACAGTTATACACACCTTACTTATTCAAACATATACTAACACATATTTACTCTCTTATAAAATCCCTGATACAAGTTCACAATGATCCATACAGCCACTCACACACCTCACAGCCACCCACACACACACTCAGTCTCCCATACAAATACTTGGGCAACCAATCAATAACCCATATAGTTACTCATATAGCTACTGATCAACACATGCAGCAGTTTACAGAACAACAGACATAATGATGCACAAATTAAGACAGTTTAGTCACTAACCCATGCACTCAGTGAGACACATATAATCACTCACTCATACAGTCAGTCATGCACCTACTAAATCCTTCTTCCAGACACTTATACATCCACTCGTTCTTCAATATGTAAGACATATTTTGACTTTTCAGAAACATACAGTCACTGGATGTTGTCATCAGTGATGTCATCAGTGATGTCATTTGAGATGTCATCAGTGATGTCATCAGTGATGTCATCAGTAATGTCACTGATCATGTCATGAATGATGTAATATGTGATATGATCAGCAGTGGATGCGGGTGCGCGATATATAGTTAGTGCAACTAACTATATATGAAATTTCAATGGTTTTGTGTGAGTAAAATAAGGTTTTGTAAATACTAATTCCTAACTATATATGGTCTATAACCCATGGTTTTTTCAGTGAATATATATATATATATATATATATATATATATATATATATATATATATATATATATATATATATATATATATTACCTACTGGCGGTCGCCAGTAGGTATATATAGTTAGGATTTTTTTCCTATGTGATTTCTGAAAATTCTATGTCGAATAACTTTGGCGTTTGTTGACGGAATTGGCTGCATTTTTCAGGAAAATGGCACATTTTGTTTCTGAGCAGCCCCTAAACATTTTTGGGGGGTTCGTCAAGGGGGGTCCGAGAAAAAAGGGGGGTCCCAAAACGCGTTTTTCCCATTCATTTTTCCATAGGGCGGTTGGAATTACTTTTACCTCGAACGGCTGAATTGATTTACACGAAACTTGGCAAAATTGTAGATATGGTTTGCCCAACGTGCCTTTGCTATGTCTCAATATATGTGCTCCAGTGGATTTTGAGAAATTAACGTTTTAAAAAACAGATATATCTGTGACAGCACTCCGGTTAGCGCCCCTGTTCGCGTACCTGACGCGTAAGGGAACTTCGCGAAGTGAAGCTGATTGGCTCTCCGGTGTCTGTCAACATTCTAAACAGTCCGGACCGGCCACCATCTTGTCTCTCGGTAGGATCGAGAGACAAGAGGTGGAGAAAAATGAAGGGGGAATTTAATGAAAGGGGGCAAGGTAGACCCCTCCTGACCCCCTAGGAATGATGTGGGGGTTATTAAAGGGTCCTGTGGGGCAAATAAAAAAAAATTGATTTTTTGCGGTAGAAACGCTACCCGGTACGTGAACCGGGTAGCGGTCCGGATAGCGTATCGGGAAAGTAACCAGCAGCGTAACGGGAGTCCACCATCTTGTGTTTCGGATGAATTTAGATACAAGATGGAGGATAAAGAATGTTGAGATAGGGTATAAGGGGGCACGGGAGACGTATCCTGACCCCCTAGGTTTTCTGAGGGTGGCTGAGGAGGCTCATATATGTCGAGAAAAAAAATGTGAATTTTTCGCGCGGTTAGCTGCCGGTACGCGAACCGGGTAGCGAACCGGAAAGCGAACATAAGTGAAAATTAGTGAAAAAAGGTACATTCGAAATTTTAAAAGAGTAAATATAGTTAAGGTAGCTCTGAAAAGAGCTTTTGGGTTCTGTGTAAGTTCAAAGTACTTATAAGTAGGTACCAATACACAGTCTTAAATTTTGTATGAAAACTCTGTTTCCCTCATCTGAAAAGTGCACACCATCTCCTCTGTAGATGTCTTGCATGTAGTAACGCAAGTTTTTGTTGTAGATGGCGCCCATTCCATGGTCTCTCATATAAGCTGAAACAGACTTATTTACATGATTCCTTGCTTTCTCAATTTGTGGACAAATTTGATTGGACCACCTCCATTTCTGTCTTTGGCATATATTGGAATATACCAAGGCAGTTTGAGGAACAAGTGCCATTAATTGCTCAAAGGGGTCCTTCAAGAGCATTTTCTGACCTACCCCAGTCAAAGTGCCCAAATCATTTCCTCCACAGTGCACTATTATGAGGTCAGGGTTTGGCAAATGTAAAAAGGTTTTCACCAATGGTATCAATTGGTGACATCTCAATCCTCTTTGGCCAATCCATTTGATTTTCACATTTTGTAAATTGAGGTTGTGTAAATTTCTGTTATCAGCATACCTTTGAGCCCAGTGGATGTAGCTATGTCCAAGAATCCAGACAGAAAACATGGTGAGAGGAGGTTCTGCTGCAGTCAGATGAATTGTGGGAATGAAATGGCAGTTGAAACAGTAGGAGTTTGTAAAGAAAAAAAACTGTGGAGTTTCAGTGCTAATGATTCACTAGCAGTGATTGGTGGATTTCCATTTCTGAAAACAGAAAGTTAGGGTGCATGGATGTGTTCTTTGAAAGATGTAATTTGAATGGTTAAGAAAAAATGATTTTAAGAAACATTGCAGTGGATTAGCAGGTGTACTGAGAGTTCAGAGTTCATTTGAAACATTGTTGTGTGAGCTTGTAAACATGAGAGGTCTTTCAGGAGGTAGTTGCTATGGAAAAAGGGCAGAAAGGGCAGAGGAGGGAAGGCTGTTGATTTGAAAAAAGTGAGGGAAGAGTTTTGTTTGGGTGATATGAGAGATATGTGTGATGAAATACAGCATTTCTGTGCCTTTGTTGGTTGCAGCCTCTGGAGTGCATACCCTTTGCTCTGCTAAAGAAAAATTGGTGTGTGTCTGAGACTGTTTTGAAATTCAAAAAGCATTTGCTAAGGTGAGAAAAAATTCATTTAATTTAGATGGAGACTAGTATAGTTTATGGAGAAAATAAGGAAGCCAGCTGTGCATTTAAAATGTTGTTTTTTGTCAAGTTTTTTCAGTATTAGTACTGACAGGGTGTGCTTGTACATAGGGGGTGTGCTGCGTTTTCAAATTATGACCAGAAAATCGTTTTTTAACAAAAAGACATGCTTTTTACATTCATGAGAAGGACAACATGGGGTGTGCTTTTTTAAATAAATATTTCACTTCCCAACATGAATATGAGAGAATAATTTGCTAGTTTGTTGGTTTAAAAACTCGTTTCTTGAAGTCATTTAGGTTTCACAATATGTTCTGCAAGAGTTACATAGTCAACATGGGGGCATATTTACAAGGCTTATGAGACACATTCACGTCATTTTCCCCATTTTAAAAGTGACTTTAAAGGTGGTGCAAGGTCCTTGTAAATACACCCTCATGAGTGCTTTGCAAATTTAAGTCGTTTTCCCCTGGTGCATGTGCCTTGTAAATACGCCCCTATGTGTGCTAGACTATTTTAAGGTACTTCTCCCATGAATCTGGGAGACTAATTTGCTTACATGATGTGTTCAAAAATCGTGCTAAGGTGAGAAAAGATTCATTTAATTTAGAAAGAGATTAGTATGCTTTTTGGAGAAAATAAGGAAGCCAGCTAGGGTGTGCTTGTACATAGGAGCTGTGCTGTGTTTTCAAACTATGACCAGAAAATTGTTTTCTTTTAAAAATAAATACTTTTCACATTTATGAGAAGGACAACATGGGGTCTGCTTTTTTCAATAAATATTTCATTTCCCAACATGAATATGGGAGGATAATTTGCTTGTTTGACAGTTTAAAAACTCGTTTCTTGAAGTCATTTAGGTTTCACAATATGTACTGCTAGAGTTTCATAGTCACTATGATAATTATGATATACATTTAGGACTGTTTAGGGGGCATGGATATGCTGAGGCTTCTGTAATTGTCAAAGGAGGAGAATTATGTACATTGCACTGCTGCATACAGTCCTCACCTTCTGCGTACTCTTGGATATTCTAGACTATATCTGCTCAATGAGATACCTAAGCTGAGGAAACACAGGTGATGTGATTGTGAAATGAGCAAAAGTATTTGCACGTTTTTCAATTACATCACCTGTGTTTCCTAACATTACTAATCACATTGTGCAGATTAGGTTTAGGCCTGTCCAGGGAGACAGAGGAGGTCTGGCCTTTGTTCAAGTGTGCAGTGGACATGACTCACTTCATCTGTTGGCGTGCACATGTATTATGTCCTCTGTACTCTTCAACAAGCCAAAATTTCATCTGCAACCCTGAGTAGGCCTCACCTCGAATAAACTTTTGTGACTGCAAGTCCTGCCTTTTTGCTCCTAGATATTTTTTGGTTTTACCATGGCTGCCAGACAATCCAGCATACCTCTGGATAGGCCACACCTTATGCTAGTGCAAGGGCCTTGTAAATACGCCCTCACGTGTGCTTGGTAATTTTAAGTCACTTCTCCCTGGTGCAAGGGTCTTGTAAACACACCCTCATGTGTGCTTGGCCATTTCAAGTCACTTCCTCCTGGTGCAAGGGCCTTGTAAATACGCCCTCATGTGTGATTGGCAATTCTAACTCACTTCCCCCTGGTGCATGGGTGTGGTAAATACGCCCTCATGTCTGCTTGGCAATTTTAAGTCACTTTCCCCTGGTGAAAGGGCCTTGTAAATATGACCCCATGTGTGCTTGGAATTTTAACTCACTTCCCCCATGGTGCAAGGGCCTTGTAAATATGCCCCCTTTGTCTATGTTGTTAAATTACTGTAGGTAGAAATGACAACTAGTGTGTTAATAGTTTGCCTACTGTTATTGGTTTACTGTTGGGTAATAGTGGTTAATATCAATTTAAAAAAAAAAATTCCACAGATTTAACTGAAGATCTTTTGAAAACTTTAAAAATGCCCTCAAGGCAGAGAAAACAAAAAGAAGCAAAGCAACTTACACTCCACCTTGGTAAAGATTTGCAGCAGTTCTCTACTATAAAATCGTTTCAAGTCGCCAAAAAAGCTCCGGGTAAGAAAACAAAATCATTTTTAAAAAGAATTTGCAGACGAAAAAAATACCACTATTGAACATGTTTTAGTGCAGAAGAAGAGAGACAATTTAAAGGAAAAGGAAAGGCCCGTCAAAAAAGTTTCTGCTAGAGCAGGAGATAAGTCTGTGCATGGCAGTAGAAGGGAAAATCAATTCAGGGACATTCGTAAGCAAATGTTCCGCAACAGGATAATTGTCAATTTGTTAAAAAATTTTAAGAAAGGCCAACAGAAAGTGGCATTTTATAAGAAAAAGAAAAATGTAGAGAAAATTATTGATCAGGCTTTCGAAATTAAGCGAAAGTTATTTATTTTGGTAATCAATAGAATTAGGAAACTAAACAAGGTAATTTCTGATTTCAAATCAAATAGTAGATGGAAGAGAGTAGTTAATCGTAGTAATTTTTGTGAAGTTTTCTCAGGAGAATGGATGCATATTTCAAGTTGTGAGGCATTTTTCAATGAGGAGAGTTACTTTCAGGACAATGATTTGGTGCATGCAGTTGACACCAGTGGTCGAGCATGTGAGGTAAAAGATGGTTGTCCGGGTGAAAAAGAAAAACTTGTGTCTGCAGATGCAGAAGAGGTGTTAGGTGATGAGGTTTTAGGAAGACGTCCTAAGGGTCCAGTGTACACCTGGAAATGTAGTAGTATTTGTAGTGTGCGACAGGATTCCATCAATTATCTTTGTGATTTTGTTCGTACATTTAATAAGAAAAGTTTAAAATAGAAAATGAAGTTGTTGCAAGAATTAGATCCTTGCAGAGTGAGAGAAGTAACAAGTTTGCATGGGAATTCACTGGCTTGTCTTTCCAGAAGAGTATGCCAGAGTGTTTTTCATCATTTCAGGATGCTTGCATTGCATCATAATAAAGTGAGGAAATTAGTGAAAATGTTGTATTATGCTAAGGTCCAGCAATTATGCTTAAACAATTGAGCAGTGCTTTTTTGCATGGTTCAGAACTACATGTGAAGAATATTTGTGAAGAAATTGAGTTCTGTTACTTTGCTAGTAAAGAGAACAATGTTGAAATTGACCCAGTAGAAGAAGGTAATGTGGAAGAGAGTGTACAGATTTCTAATATAGATAAGTTTCACAAGGAAATTTCCATCTTTCAGGTGAAATCAAGTGAGAGGCCTAATTTCACTTGTGTGTGTTGTTGATGGACTTATTATAAGAATCAGAATAAGTTAGTGGATTTATATGCAAAAAGTGAAATGGAAAACAATAGTGAATGGAAGGATTTTGCCACATACTTGATGGTAGAAAGTTGTTTTGATTTGGGATCGGACCAACGTATGTGTACTTATTGTTTTAACAAATTAAACCAAAACCGGATGCCTGCTAGAGCGGTTTATAATAATCTGGAATTGGTTGACATTCCTTCTGAATTGATGGATTTAAATACTTATGAATCTATTTTGATTCAAAGTGTGCATCCCTTTCAGGCTATTGTACGAATGGAGCCAAAGACAGGGAAATTGCCTCCATCAGATTTACAGAGAGGATTAAAGGGAAGAGTTGTTTATTTGCCTTTAGATTTGAAGAAAAACATGAAAACAATTGGAGTAGAGAAAGTGGAAGAGGAACCTCTGGTTATCCTAGTTAATGGGGTTCCGACAAAGAGTAAGGAAATCTGGCAAGATTTAGTGGATGTTAGGAAAGTCAAAAAGGCAACATTGTATTTGATAAAAAACAATGAGTACTACAAGAATGTATGTGTTGCAGAAGAGGAAGTAAGTGAAGAAGAAGACAGCAAATTGTGTGTTGGACAAATTGAGAAAGTAGAAGCCTCTAAAAATGAAGAAATATATGAACATTATAGTGTTCATCCTTTGCATTCCAAGGAAGTCATGGGGAATGCTATTGAGTTGTTTCAAATGAAACAAGCCATAGGGAGTCCCATTAGTGTTTGGGAGGAAAGTTTGGAAGCTCAGTGTTTTCCACAGTTATTTCCCACAGGTCGAGGAGGACGATATGATGAGCGACCTGATCAAATTCCTGATTCTGAATACTGGACTTTACTATTGTATGCAGAAGATCCTAGGTTTTGTCAATGCATTCCCTATTTGTTTCATCTACTGTTTGAAAGTGATCTGTCTGGACTGTCTTATGCAGTGAACCACATCTTGAAAAGTGGTGTACAACTGCGAAATATTTCGGCAAGGGACTTTATGGATGAAGTCAATGTGCAAGACAGTATTTTGGATTCTCACCTGATTAATCTCATGGCATGTCAGCGTGGTACTAATGAGTATTGGTACCGTCGTCATGGTGACTTAAAATTTATGCTGAGGAACTTAGGAACTCCCACATGGTTCCTCACTTTCAGCTGTGCCGAGTATGGCTGGGAAGGCTTACTTGAATTTCTATGAGAGGCAAATGGAAACATTGAAAATATCGAATTCAAGACACCCGGAGAACTGTGCTCTTTGGATCCAGTCAAGGTATGCAGGTACTTCAATCATAGATTTGAGGCTATGATGTCTTTCATCACGAACAAGAAAAATCCACCTCTTGGAGAGGTGTTGGATTTCTTCTGGAGAAAGGAGTATCAAGCAAGAGGTGCTCCTCATATACATATGCTGCTATGGATCAAAGATGCACCCAAATTTGGAACAGATACGGATGACTTAGTGATGAATTTCATAGAACAGTATTCTACATGTGCTGTTCCAAAGACAAAGGAAGACAAAAGTCTAAGAGAACAAGTTTTACGGTTTCAAAGCCATCATTGTGGAAAGTACTGTCTTCGTAAATTCAGAAACAAGAACAAGTGCTATACAAAATGTAGTTTTGGATTTCCACGATTGGTGATATCTAAAGGAAGAGTGAACAATTTGATGTCTTGGCTGCGACATAATGTGACAAGGAAATCACTCAAAAATACATACAATTTGAAGAGAAACGAAGAGTCCAAGAACATCAATGACCACAACCCAGTGATTTTGTCCATGTGGAAAGCTAACATGGATATACAGTTTGTGGCTGACAACTGTATGGCTGTGGCTCGGTATGTGACGTCTTACATCACAAAAAAAAAGACAGAACTCAAGGATATGTGGGAGGACATTTCCCATGAAAAGAGCCTCAGTAAGAAGTTGTACAGTTTCAGTCTGAAGATGTTGTCGCATCGAGAAATCGGAGCTTATAAATGTTCTGACCGGTTATCTTCAGCAAGTCTCTTTGCCAAATCTAGGAGTATCATTTGGGCAAGTCTTGGTCTTGCTGCAACGTGTAATCGAGTTCTGAAACCTGTACGGGAATTTTAGTATGTGGTGGAGAAGGAGCCAAGCAGTACAGATATTTTGAAGACCAACATGTTGGATAGATATTATCCAAATAGAAGCAGTCACCTGGAGAATGTTTGTCTGTATGAGGTTCTACAAAATTACATTTTCAAGAGGAACATCACAGAAGATATTGATAAAGGAGTGTATTCTGTAATTGGAAGTGAGGGATGTCTGGTCAAGCAAAAAAAATGTCTATTGGTAAATCATCGAAAATTGGATTGCGAATCTCCAGAAAGAAAATAGTTTTTCTATTTAGCTCTTTTGCAACTTTTCAAGCCTTGGCGTGCGGAAGAGGAACTGCTTGGAGATTTCCTCTGGTACGAAGACTCTTTCAATGCAGCCAAGGAGTCCATAGAATGTCCTGTTTTTCCAAAATATCTAGAAATGTTAAATGCAAATATCGAGCAGGAAGCAACAATTGCAGCCGAGATTGCTAGAGACAGTTCCCAGGACAGTCAGAGTTCTGTTTCATTAGTCAGGATCCACTAGGAGGACCATTTATCGAAAATGAAGCTGCCACTGCCATGATTGAAGTGGAAAGAGCCATGGCACATGCTCAGGAGGATGTGGTTAACTTAGAAGATTTGGAAAGACAACTCAACGTTGAGCAGAGGAAAATATATGACGAAGTTACCAGCCAAATTGATCATGGATTAAGTCATGAGAAGAAAGAGTGCTCATGTACGTCGTTGAAGCCTGTCCGACTGTACGTGAGTGGAGAAGCAGGAACTAGAAAAAGTTTCCTCATTAAAGCAATTTCATGTTATCTGCAGAAAAGGACTGAGTCATCACTGTCTTGTGTTGTCACCGCTCCAAATGGAATGGCAGCACATAATATTAAAGGTATTACTTTGCATTGGCAACTGATGCTGCCAGTGGAGCATGATAACAAATTACAATACCACAAGTTATTGGGAGATGCTTGTTGTGAAATATCTAGAGTCCTGATGAAGATGAAACTTCTTATCATTGACGAAGTAAGCATGGTTTCCAATGTCATGCTTGCCTTTGTGCATTTGAGAATGCAGGAAGTTCTTAAAACAGAGAATAATGTGTTATTTGGTGGCAAACACATCATTGTTTTCGGTGATCTTCTGCAGCTGACACCAGTGAAAGGACAACCAGTGTTTAAACTGCTTACGCATGAAGATACCAGGAAGTGCCTAGGGAGCATTGGCAACGTTAACATATGGTTAAACTTCAATTATGCTGAGCTGCGTGAAAATATGCGTCAGGGGAAGGATGAAGATTACAAGAATATTCTACAAGATGTTAGAATCGGGAAAGTGACTGAGCGTGAGAAAGAAGCTTTACATGCACAATTACTGTCAAATTTGTATCCAGAAGAAGACGTTCTGCCAGAGAATATTTTTCATAAAATTACTGAGAAGAAATCGGGAATATGTTTGATGCCAACTCTTGCAAAATGTTCCATCTTCAACAACAAAATGTTGAATTTAGAAAACCAAGAGATTGTGAAACTGGAAGCTATTGACCGAATAGAGCATATGGGTGCAACAATTGTTTTGTCTGAGAATTTGAAATCTAAATTGGATTCATTAGAGAAGACTATATCTAAAACTGCTAGTTTTGAAAAGACTCTGAATGTGTGCTTAAATTGCCGTATTATTTTGAGAAGGAATTTACATGTTGAAAGAGGTCTGGTAAATGGATCTATGGGTAATGTTGTTGATTTTGAGAAATACAGAAATAGAGATGGAATTGAATTTTTAAAAATTAAATTTGATGGCATTGAGGAAGTACAGCTAATTGGTCGTTGCACAGCTAGGTTTTTGCTTGTAAAAGACTTATATGTTCGCCGTAAGCAATTTCCTGTTTGCTTGGCATATGCGGTGACAATCCATAAATCACAAGTTTTAAGTGTAGACAGTGCTTTGGTGAATATTGGCAGTTCTGTGTTCAAGGAGGGCATGGCTTATGCAGCATTGTCACGAGTCAGAACTTTATCAGGTTTGTAATTGATTGAGTGTGATGTCACAAACATTGGTGCGGATCTAGATTGTGTTAAGGAATACAATAGGTTAAGAAGAGAGTATGCGCCACATTTGCCTCAATATCCTTTGTTTGAGAAACGTGTGGTAGGCCGGAAACGAAGAAATATTACTAATAGTAGGGATGTTGTAGCAAAAAGACCAAAAGTCGATGAACCCAAAATTGTAAGCAGAAAGAAAATGAATTCTGTTGAAGATGTTGTTGCTTTTCAATTTGAAAATAGTTCTGGTGTCAACTGCTATGCTAATGTAGTGGTTAATGTTGTCTTTTCTCTAAAAACTTTAAAAGAACAGATTGTGATCAATTCGGATCAAAGTTTTTGCTGTTTGTTGAATTCTGTGTTAGAGAAATGTAGCGCTGATAGAACAAGAGTAGAAAGTGTGTCTGAAATTCGAAATCTGTTAGACAAATGTTCAGGTCAAACACAATTCTCTCAAAATATTCAGCAAGATTGTCAGGAGTTTTTAATGTATATGCTTAATGTATTGCAAGATGAAGGTGTAGATGTAGATCATCTGTTTGGCCTTTCTTATTAATGGCAGCATGACTGCGAGAATTGTACGTTATCAAGTACTACTAGTGTAGACTCAGAAAGATTTATATATTTAACTTTGCCAGACAGTAAATCAGTATCCGTTAATAAGCTAGTAAAAGCAGCCGATCAAAACATGGAGTGTAGCCAATGTAAGTCTGTAATGCTGTCCACATTATTTATACGAAGATATGGCCAGTATGTCATTTTAATGTTCCAACGATGTAGGCCTGATGGAACAAAATTGACAACTTTAATTTAAAATTTTGTGGCTTCCCAGTTGTCAATATCAGGAAGGACTTTTCTAACTGCAGCAATTATATATCCTGAGGGTCCTTCAACAACATCAGGACATTGCACAACTTATTTGAAGTCTGGAAACGGCTGGTCATTCTGCAATGATTCTGTTTTAACTTTCAAAAAAAGATTGCCTTTTCACCTTAAAAATTCTTACCTGGTGTTCTTGCAACCAAAATTTTAGGGAAGGAATCTTGGGATTTGTTCTGTGGAATTTCAAGAGGTTCTAATGGCTCCTAGACTATATAGCCTTGTGGATAAGTGTAACACAGAGCGAAAATTGTTTGTTTTAATAAGCTAATTCAAGCAGCAGATAAAAACAAGGAGTAGAGGTAATGTAAGTCTGCAATGCTGTCCACATTATTTATAGAAACTTATGGGTGAAATGTCATTTTACAATTCCAACTATATAAACCGGATGTAAATAAGTTGTCAAGTCTAATTAAAAATGTTTTGGCTACACAGTCGTCGATTTCAGGAAGAACATTTGTAACTGCAGCTATTATATGATAAGATGGTCCTTTGACAACATCAGGATATTACACAGCTTATTTGAAATGTAAAAAAGGCTGGTCTTTCGGCAATGATTACCATTTGACTATGAAGCAATGTTGCCTTTTGACTTGTTTTCAGAAGTGAGAATTTAGGGTAGGTAACTGGACTATAATGATTCTAGGTGTTGCTGTAATTTAGTGTGCTGTTTTAAATTGCTTTGTATGTCACATTTTTGTTAAAACGATGGAGCTTATCTTTCAGAAAGTGGCGGGCAGAAAATAATAACAGCACAACAGAGTATAAGCTGTTCATAGGACATCCTTTGACGTCATGGAAAGTAAGTTACTTTTGAGGAGTTCTGATTTCTGATTGGTTATATTATATGGGTTTTTTAAACACAATCATTTTGATTGTGTTTTTTTTCCCCGCTGTTATATGATGAATACCTTCAACTCACTGTTTTTAGTGAAATTTGATATATTCTGATATGTATAATTAATTCTGTACTTTGAATTGTGATTTTTAATATGTACTCATCTTGTCTTATGCTCACTCATCTTTTACTACCTTCTATCAATTTTAAAATTTTTGTTCTTTCATTCACAGATTGAAATTATAAAAATAACAAGTGACTAAGTTAACGACAATTATAAGGTAAGTGTTTAGTACTCATTCCGTTACATCTCTATCATATTTAACTTTTATTAGTTCCACTGCTTCATTTCTTTAACCCTCAGTTTCCTGCCAATGCTACTTTCCTCATTCCTTTTCTATTATCTATTATACAGTATCTCTGTGTTACTTCTGTGTTACTCCCTCTAGCTATCTTTTAACATTATTCTCTCTGTCTTCTTCCCGTATACTCACTTTTCCTTTTTTTTTTTGTTTCGCTTCCGGTTCGCGTACCGGGGCGCGAACTAGGAAGCAAACTTTTTAAAAAAAGAGGTTGCCAGAGTGCTAAACATTCTAGTATTTTTTTATAAATAGGAGGTAGTTCTGAAAATAACTTTTTTTTTAATTGTTTTAATTTTATTAAATTATTTTTATGAACATTTTTTGTCTTTTTATGTATTTTAAGAACGGTTTAATATTTTTTTTTATTTTTTTGGGGGGGGAACGAAAAACAGTCATTATGAAGGGCTCAACAGGAGCAACAAAAAAAAAGATCATTTACTTTCGGGCCGTTTTGAACATTTATGATTTTCATAAGCTGTGTTTATGAGAGTTATACTTTTTTCCCCATAGGAAATTAACTTGCCGCAAAAAATACAGGTATGTTTCATGTTACCAAAGTTCATCTGTATGTTTGGGACCGTCTCCCTCGCCTCTGGTCCCGTCACTGTCTGTTCAGCTGATGTACTGTCCACAGGAGGGGGGTTTTCCTGTAGGTCACGTACCTGTGCAGCACTGTAATTAATAGGATGCCACCTCTCCATGTGGCGATGCATGGTGTAATTCCCATAGCTGTATTTTTTATCTGTTCCTCTGGATAGTTCTTTGTCACAGATCAAACAAGTGACATAACGGGCATTCACTTTTTTTTGGCCCTGGGGATATGTAAAGAATTGCCAGATGTAGTTTACTTTGACATGAGACCTCCTTGGTTCTTCTTGCAAAAACGGCCTGCTCACTTGCTGATCTTCCTCTTCTTTCTCTTCTTCTTCCTCTTGATTAATGAGGACCTGAGGAGGTGGTCCATCCTTTTTTGGTGGGAGGTGGTCCATCCTTTTTTGGTGGTGGTGGTGGTGGTGGAGGGGCCCCAGCAGCTGCAGCTACAACACTTGCCATTTTTGCAAATTTTCCAAAGTAGGTCTTTCTCTCATAAAAATGAAAGTCAGAGTGAGGAAAAAAGGTGGGGCTTTCATCATTTGGGAAAAAAAAATGTTCTAAACCAATGAAAAGTGTTATTTTTAGGTCATATGACCTAGCCTTAAATCATTAGGAAACCAAAAGTGAAATCAACCAATACAAAGTGTTATTTTCGAATCAGATGACCTGTTACGCTTACGTTACGCGTCCCGCTACGCACCGGGAGCGCTTCCGGGTAGCTGTGCTTCGCACCTCGGTTCGCGTTCCAGACCGCTTCCGAGTGCGCTAACGCGGCGCGCATAAGACGCATTAGGCGGCAACGCGATACGTCGCGCTTACGCGATGCGTCACGATGTTGTTTTCTAAAGCGGTAGTTGCGCTAACGGAACGTTTACCGGTTCACGGACCGGGTCGCGGAACGGAATTGAGCTAACGGGAAGCTACCCGGTGCGCGGACCGGTAGCGAAACAAAAAAAATATATTTTAAAAAAAATATATACATAAAAAAACTTATATTAAAAACATATAAAATATATTTTTCCATTAAAATAGGAATACATTTTACAGCTTTTGATATTTGCTATTAAAAAGCCATTGAAATTCACTGAAAAAAACATAGGTTATAGACCATATATAGTTAGGAATTAGCATTTACAAAACCTTGAAAATTCACTGAAAAATACAAAGGTTATAGACCATATATAGTTAGGGATTAGCATTTACAAAACCTTATTTTACTCACACAAAACCATTGAAATTCGCCTAAATAGTTAGTTGCACTAACTATATATCAACCACTGCTGATGATGTCACATATTACATCATTCATGACATGGTCAGTGACATCACTGATGACATCACTGATGACAACTCAAATGACATCACTGGCAACATCACTGATGACATCCTCGACCTCCAATAGTGAAAAGGTCAGGGGTTCAGCGCTATTATTAATTTATTAATTTTGCACCTCAAACTATGTACATATGTACATGTACATAGCACTTTACGTTATATATGCTGCTTAAACCAAACTGGAAAATCAGTTTTTAATTCTTCATACATGTTTTTATCTGTTTTTAATGTCTTTTCATTCTGTATGTACTTTTATGGATGCACTTAAATCCGAATAAAGATCATTTGAACTTGAACACTGATGACATCATTCATGTGATAATACGATGAACCTCTTCAGACTCTAATATAACCTTAGATACACTCAGTGTAAACAGACACTCACAGATTGTCACTCATCCATGGAGTTACTCATACACCTAGTCAGTCATGCAAAGAACCAATCACACCTCCATTTCCTCAACTATACAGTTATTCACACCTTACTTATTCAAACATATTCTAACACATATTTACCCTCTTATACAATCACTGATACAAGTTTTCAATGATCCATGCAGCCACACATTTACAGGCTCTTATACACAGTAATTTATATATGTAAACTCTCACATGTACTGTGTTTTACATATGTACTAACTTTGACATGTAGCACTGAGATATCCATTCACTCACCAATACACTCATGCACACAGTCAACCACCCATACAGCTGTTTCCACATGCAGTTTTGAACCCATACATCTAGTGAATCAACTGTTCACACATCTATGCACAGAGTCACACACCTCCCAGCCACCCACACACACACACTCACTCTCCCATACAAATACTTGGGCAACCAATCAATAACCTATATAGTTACTCATATAGCTACAGATCAACACATGCAGCAGTTTACAGAACAACAGATATAATGATGCACAAATTAGGACAGTTTAGTCACTAACCCATGCACTTAGTGAGACACATTTAATCACTCTCTCATACAGTCAGTCATGCACCAATAAATCCTTCATCCAGACACTTATACATCCACTCATTCTTAAATATATAAGACATATTTTAACTTTACAGAAACATACAGTCACTGGATGATGTCATCAGTGATGTCATCAGTGATGTCACTGACCATGTCATGAATGATGTAATATGTGACATCATCAGCAGTGGATTGCGGGTGCGCGATATATAGTTAGTGCAACTAACTATATATGCGAATTTCAATGGTTTTGTGTGAGTAAAATAAGGTTTTGTAAATGCTAATCCCTAACTATATATGGTCTATAACCTTTGTTTTTTTCAGTGAATATATATATATATATATATGCCTATGGGAGTCTAATGAAGAAACTGCAGGGGGAGAATACGGTGATTGTAAAACAATCAGATAAGGGGGGCAACATTGTCCTGTGGCCAAAACAATTGTACATGGAAGAGGCTTTACTGCAGTTGAATGACAGGAATTGTTACTGCAGGAGCGATTGGCGCACAGCTAGACAGGCGTGGGATGCTTTCAATACCAGATTATATGTGTGGAAGGGCATGGGATTACTCAGTGGGGATGAACAAAAATTCCTTAAGTCCAATTATCCTGTGATCCCTGTGTTTTATATGATCCTGAAAGTCCACAAGAACCTGACCAAGCCCCAAGGGAGGCCTATAATTTCCGCTAGGCAGGGCCCTTTTGAGAATGCCTCTAAATGTATTGATCACTTCCTGCAGGAGCATGTGAGGGCGCTTCCCTCCTATATCAGGGATACAGGTGATTTTTTGGACAAGATCAGGACCATAGAGTGGCAGGAAGATTACCTATTACTAACACTAGACGTAACTTCCTTATACACCAGTATTAATCACAACGATGGATTAAGGGCAGTAAAACACTATCTGGAGCGTAGACCTGCCTGTATGATACAGCACAACAGCATGATAAGTGAGATGATTGAGATCTGCCTCAAAAGCAACTTCTTCCTTTTTCAAAAACAGGTTTTCCAACAACTAAGGGGAGTTGCGATGGGGGCCTGCTTCTCCCCTAGCTATGCCTGTCTGCATATGGGGCATTGGGAGGAGCAGGTCCTAGCAAGAACGTATGAGGGTACCATGGCAAATAACATCATAGCCTGGTACAGATTTATTGATGACCTTTTCATCATTTGGAAGGGGTCAGAAGAGGAGGTTAACAAGTTCATTACCAACATTAATGAGAATGATCTGAACCTACATTTCACTGGTCAAGTCAGCAGGACACAGGTCACCTTCTTAGATGTGGAAGTGAGCATTGCCAATGGCAGGATAGTGACTGACCTACATCGCAAGGCAACAGCTGGAAATACGGTGTTGCACGCCACCAGCCACCACCCGGCCCACTTGATTCGAAGTATTCCCTACGGGGAGATGCTGAGGATCAGGAGGATCTGTAGCACAAAGGAGAGTTGTGAACAGGCACAAAAAGCAAGCAGGAGTAGATTTATTGAAAGAGGCTACTCACGAGAAATGGTGGAGGGTGCCATGAGACGTGCCAACTTAACATCAGGGCACAGTCCAATAACAGATGTTGGGCCTACACGGACCGCAGGGAAGGAGTCAGGTCAGCCTAGACTAATAACAGCATACAGCAGACAGCACAAAGAAATATTCAACATCATTCGCAGAAATTGGCAAGTGGTCAAGGGAGACCCGGTCATTGGTGGGACCCTTGCCGAGAGACCAGCTATTACCTATAGCAGAGCGAGGTCTATGAGCGATATGATAGTAAAGAGTAGCCCGGAAGTAGCCGATGACAACTGGCTAGGTAAGAGTAAGGGCTTCCTAAAGTGTGCAGTCTGCAAGGCATGCAGGATAGGAAAGAACAGGACCACCTACATAACAGCTTTCAATAAAGAGGTGGTCTCGATCAAAAAGAAAATTACCTGCAAATCTGACTTCGTGGTCTATGTGTTGGAATGTGCTTGTGGCCTGCGCTACGTGGGCAGCACCAAGCTGCAGGTGCACAAGCGCATTCTTCAGCACCTTAGGGCAGTGACCAACAAGGACGAGGCATACCCTGTCGCCAGACATGTAAATATGTGCCATGGGGGGGATATAGGATGCTTGCAGTATTATGCGATTGACATGGTCCCGCCACTTCGTAGGGGTGGCGATAGGGAGGCCCGATTGAGAGTTTTGGAAACACGATATATTCTGGAACTCAATTCCAAGGCCCCCAATGGTCTGAATCAAACGAAAGACTTACACTCTTGTCTTTATTAGGGACCTAATATTTAGACCAGTTGGACCACAATTTGTCAGTAACTGCAGATTAATTGAGGGGCAATATGTATCAAAGTCAAACATGTAAATAGTCTGCCTTCTGTTTTTAACTCCATTTTATGGTGAAGGTAGCGAAAACAATTTTTATCACTTGGTTAGAGAGTCATTATTATCATGTATCACAATTATGTTTGAGATATTCTTTTTAAAGGGCACCAGCTTTTGAACCCTTGATACAGCAGTGTGGAAGCAGTGGTTATGTGTAGCGATTAAATGCCCACTTGGGCACAATTTTGAAATTAGGAAAATTTGACACCAAACCATTTGTTCCCATTCAGCCAGTGATGTTGTCCCGTTTTGCGAATTTTGCACAATATACAGCGGATTTGCACGAGAAAAATATATAAAATTAATAATATATTTTTGTACATGATTTTAATGTGATGTATATAAAATTGTTGGTTATAGATTTTAATCAATATATTTATTGGGAATGAATCACGATGAACTATGTGGAACATCAAATTGAACAGATGAGCCAAGAGGGACATTCTCTTTCAAATCTGTTTTGTTTGCTATTGCATTTTTTTCAATATGGTGAATTATGTAATTTGTTGCTGGACCATTTAAGTGTGGGTTAGGTGTTAAATGCACGATAATACTGTCAAAAGTAAGCGCTACTGAACCAGGCTGAAGTATGTTTTTTATTTCCACAGGCTGTGGGGTCAGCTGACTGTGTATTAGCACTTTAAAGATGATGGGTGTGTAACCGACCATGTCATGTGATCAAGGGGCTGAGGTCCCGAAACGCGTCATGGCGGCGTGTTCCGTGCACTAAGGATGAAATAAATCAACTTGCGAAATATCCATTTGGGTCCGGTTTTCGTTATTTCCTTTTTGAGTTTGACTTGGGGGATTTGGCGAAGTTCGTGGCATATATATATATATATATTCAATGAAAAAACCATAGGTTATAGGCCATATATAGTTAGGAATTAGCATTTACAAAACCTTATTTTACTCGCATAAAACCATTGAAATTCCATATATAGTTAGCTAACTATAAGCGCTAACTATATATCGCGCACCCGCAATCCACTGCTGATGATGTCACATATTACATCATTCATGACATGGTCAGTGACATCACTGATGACATCACTGATGACATCTCAAATGACATCACTGATGACATCACTGATCACAACATCCAGTGATTGTATGTGTCTGTAAAGTTTAAATATGTTTCACATATTGAAGAATGAGTGGATGTATAAGTGTCTGGATGAAGAATTTAGTAGGTGCATGACTGACTGTATGAGTGAGTGATTAAATGTGTCTCACTGAGTACATGGGTTAGTGACTAAACTGTCTTAATTCGTGCATCAGTATGTTTGTTGTTGTGTAAGCTGCTGCATGTGTTGATCAGTAGCTATAAGAGTGGCCATATGGGTTATTGATTGGTTGCCCAAATATTTGAATGGGAGGCTGAGTGTGTGTGTGGGTGGCTGGGAGGTGCGTGACTCTGTGCATAGATGTGTAAGCAGTTGATTCACTAGGAGTATGAGTTCAAGAGTGCATGTGGAAACAGCTATATGGGCGGTTGACTGTGCATGGGTGTGTTGGTGAGTGAATGGATTTCTCATTGCTACATGTGCAAGTAAGTACGTATGTAAAACACAATACATGTGAGAGTTGAGATATATAAATAACTGAACATAAGAGCCAGTGAATGTGTGAGTGGCTGTATCGATCACTGTGAGCTTGTATCAGGGATTATATAAGAGAGTAAATATGTGTTATTATATGTTTGAATAAGTAAGATGTGTATAACTGTATAGTTGAGGAAATGGAGGTGTGATTGATTCTTTGCATGACTGACTAGGTGTGTGAGTAACTCCATGGATGAGTGACAGTCTGTGAGTGTCTGTTTATACTGAGTGTATGTAAGGTTATATTAGAGTCTGAAGAGGTTCATTGTATTATCACATGAGTGATGTGATCAGTGATGACAAATGAGATGTCATCAGTGATGTCATTTGAGTTGTCATCAGTGATGTCATCAGTGATGTCATTTGAGATGTCATCATTGATATCATTTGAGTTGTCATCAGTGATGTCATTTGAGATGTCATCAGTGATGTCATCAGTGATGTCACTGACCATGTCATGAATGATGTAATATGTGACATCATCAGCAGTGGATTGCGGGTGCGCGATATATAGTTAGCGCTTATAGTTAGCTAACTATATATGGAATTTCAATGGTTTTATGCGAGTAAAATAAGGTTTTGTAAATGCTAATTCCTAACTATATATGGCCTATAACCTATGGTTTTTTCATTGAATTTTCAAGGTTTTGTAAATGCAAATTCCTAACTATATATCCACTATAACCTATGGTTTTTTCTGTGAATTTCATTGGTTTTTTAATAGCAAATATGAAAAGCTTTAAAATGTCAAGTACGTGATAGATAAAAACATTTTCGTATTTATGCACGCTGATGTGCTTTGAACGCTGCCCCCCCCCCTCCCCTCTTTTGCCTTAGTAGTACTCTCTCTTTGCAGATACTGAAGGGTAGTTAACGCAGGCCTTTACCCCCGTTGTAATCCGTCGTGCCTCCTTGTCTCTCCATTTGATTGATTGTTGTCCAAGCATTTACTGTTTTAGAATTGGTTCTCTTTGGATCATTCTCTATTTACAAACAAGCACAAAGTCGCAATACTCTGTTTAGTCTTTGCAGATAGTGAAAAATCGTGTAAAAAAATAAAAGTAATCGAGCAAAATCAGTAGGCCACTAATTGGATCTCTTTTTGACCTCGCTAAAATAGAAATATTAGGAACAACCCTTCTTGAGAAATACGAAAATAGTGAGATGAACTGAGCTCCACACCATGAGGGCTGCAAGACAGCTCAGCTCCATCACCCATCCCGCACAAAATAACGACAAACCCTATGCAAATATTAAAAATATAGACAACACACCAGCAAAGAAACAGGGTAAAACATTTTATTAAAAAACTATTTACATAACGTTGGTTTATAAGATGATGTCAGTAGTGGACCGATGTGTGAATAGATCGAAAACAGCACAAGGCTCCAAGATCCGGATAGCAAGCTCCTGGATGTTGGGTGCCATAGTTTAGAGTTCTGAATTTCAGCCTTTTTCAATGCCTGTGCTTTGTTGAATCAAAATGGCGGCTTGACACAAAGCTGACTCAAGCGTTGTTACTGATGCTATGCAGACCAAAACTGGTTTTCAGTTTGTACATTTTTCTAGATTTTTCAATCCAAGTTTGGTTGACTTTGTAGAACGATGGCTTCAGATTTTCAACATACGGTGTGGTGGCGCTGACTGGGAGGGGGCGCTTCGCTCCTGCCCCCTCCCCAAGTAAGATTTTCATACGTGAAAGTACGTTAATGGTTTTGGTCCCTGAGATGCTTCGATGTCACTACCATTCTCAAATAGCATAAGTTCTGGATGTTGGGTGCCATAGTTAAGAGTTCTGAGCAGTGCTTGTAACACTGTCTGAAGCTTATTTCCACCTACTGCAGCTTCACTATTCTCAAAGTAAGTGAGTGTCGTTTGTGGACCTGACTGCATTAGAAAACAATGTAATATGTTACCTTCCTAAACAGCTTGACGGAGGCCCCTGAGGGGCGGTGTGATGGCCATGGACTCGGAGAAGACGCTTGGCTCCGACACCCTCCCCAAGTCTTATAGCACTGGTGTAGCCTGAGATCGCCCCCGACATAGGCGGCCGGCTCCCGGGGTCCGGCGGAACTTTTTGCCTTTTGATGACTCTTCAATTCTGGACCTTGTCCCACAATCCGTTTGACCTGAAGACAAGCTGTAGTGGGGCGCCCCTTTATCATTTTAGTTGCCATTCCGCCCGCTTTTGCTACACTGTGCCTCTTCCGCCATTCAGCTGTTTTCCGCCCGCTCTTGCGACTACAGCGTCTCGCTCACCATGTAGTTGAGATGCGCCCGCTCTTGCGGTGCAGCGATAGGCGGCTGCCACAGGACTCTCAAAATGGCGGCCGGCTCTTCGGTTTTGGGCCTGGTCCACTAAAATGGCCCTGGGACACCTTGGAACTCGGACGCTTGTCTGCTAGGGCTTGGGTCCCATTCTCGAAAAGCGTCCCCTCAGCCGTGAAGATTCTACAAAAGTCTTGGGGGCCTCCGACTCCCGCAGGCTTCTGGTGGGGAGCGGCTGCCATGATTGCTCGTGGAATGGCCACGACGGAGCTACGAGATGGTAGTGGTCTCATGCTGACGCCAGCTTTAGTCTGAAACATCCAGAAACACTGTAGACTACCAATTCGATCAGTTCCGGTAGCGCCCCAACATGACCCGGAAGAGAAGAACTTGCCCTCCCCTCTTTGACTGATGGTTCTTGTTGCCTGTCCCCTCTGTTGTCATTTAACAGAACTTTTTGGACTGCTGAAAGGGGTTGTGTTCTGAACGCTGGTTGGTGGAGACATTTAGACTATATTCTTGACCTACGTTGTCGCGTAATGCGTTTTATGACACGCCGCGTTAGCGCACCCGGAAGTGATCCGAGGCGCGGCGCGCAGCGCGTAACGTAAGCATAACAGGCCATGTGACTTGTTAATAAAACTTTTCATTGGTTCATTTTACTTTTGTTAATTTAATGATGAAAAGCTTGGTCATATGACCTAAAAATTACGCTTTTTATTATTTTCGAACAATATTTTTTTTTCAAACATATGTTATAATATTCCAGGCTAATGTACTTTCCCGGAAAATTTACAACTGTCTTGCAAGTAAAATATATTCCTTTTTCGAGAAAAAGGGCGTTTCTTCCTTCCATGACGGAGCCGTTGAGTAAAAGAGATTCGGCCTGCTGTCTTAGTCGCCGATACGCCTGATTATCAGATTCTTATCGATCACTTTATGTTGCAGACATGAAAAACACAACTGCCCTTGACCATTTATCTTTACTGCGTTCCTACATATTATACCTTTTATCCGTCATGTAATTGGACTGCTTTATTTCACTTGCCTTTTACTGATTCGAAAACAGTCACTAAAAGTAAAAACTTTACAAATGAAAATACTACTACCGTGTTTTGTTTTAAAAACCTTTATTGTGAAAATGTCAGTATACAAATACGGGCCTATAACCACGTGGGCCGGCCACGGAGCAAACTGAAATCGTATATGATGAGGAGACATTTACACTGTAGAAGAACGTAACGAGCGGGCCATTAGGTGACAAGAACAAAGGTGTCTAACAGTTGCGGAATCGGTGGACGTACATTTTGTAATTAAAATACGACAGGGCCACTTACAATAACATTTTCTAGATATACATTTGCGGGCAAAGAGTTACGAGTCCCATTTATACCGGCGCCATTTTGGGCAAGGCCGGGCAGGTCCAAGATATAGTCAAAATGTCTCCACCAACCATCGGCCAGACCAGAACCCCTTTCGGCCCTTTATGCTACAAGATGGTGTCTTTCATTCAGAAAATATTGGTGGCAGCATTTTGAAAGGAAACAGAAACAGCCGTTCTCCTAGTGAGTTTCACATTGTTACATTTAGGAAGAATGTTGAAGAGTAGTATGTGGAAAATCTGAAGCCATTTTTCTACAAACTCTCAATCAGACTTGGATGGAAAAAAAAAACCTGAAGAATGTACAAACTGAAAACCAATTTTTGTCTGTATAGCACCAACAGTAACGCTTGAGTCAGCTTTGTGTCAAGCCGCCATTTTCATTCAATCAATAGCGTCCCCCTGCACACATTCAGGGACCTGGTCGTGTCTTCAGATGAAACGCATTGTAGGAAAAGAAGCAGAAAGGAAAAGGAAAAAAGTTCCGCCGGACCTAGTGAAGCTGCAGCAGGTGCAAATAAGCTTCAGACAGTCTTACAAGCACTGCTCAGAACTCTCAACTGAGGCACTCAACATCCAGGACTTGCCATTCGGATCTTGGCGCCTTGTATTTTTGTTTTGTTTTTGATGGAGGGGAAACAACAAAAAACAGACATTGAAAAAGGCTCAACAGTGCAGGGCGCCTTGTGCTGGTTCCGACCTATTCACACATCGGTCCGCTACTGACATCACCTCATAAACCAACGGGGCACCCCACGCCGACTTTCGGCGCAGCATTGTAGGATGGCCACACCAGTGCGGCAATTTGCTGGACACCACCTCGGTGCCATCCAGATCTCGGCGCGTTCATTCAATCAATAGCGTCCCCCTGCACACATTCAGGGACCTGGTCGTGTCTTCAGATGAAACGCATTGTAGGAAAAGAAGCAGAAAGGAAAAGGCAAAAAGTTCTGCCGGACCTAGTGAAGCTGCAGCAGGTGCAAATAAGCTTCAGACAGTCCTACAAGCACTGCTCAGAAATCTCAACTGAGGCACTCAACATCCAGGACTTGCCATTCGGATCTTGGCGCCTTGTGCTGGTTCCGACCTATTCACACATCAGTCCACTACTGACATCACCTCATAAGCCAACGGGGCACCCCACGCCGACTTTCGGCGCAGCATTGTAGGATGGCCACACCAGTGCGGCCACTTGCTGGACACCACCTCGGTGCCATCCGGATCTCGGCGCGTTCGAGTCACTGTGCCGGAAGAGTGACCGGAACTCAGCTGAACACGCCGTCTTTCGGCGCAGCATTGTAGGATGGCCACACCAGTACGGCAATTTGCTGGACACCACCTCGGCGCCATCCGGATCTCGGCGCGTTCGAGTCACTGTACCGCAACAGTGACCGCAATTCAGCTGGACACGCCGTCTTTCGGCGCAGCATTGTAGGATGGCCACACCAGTGCGGCAATTTGCTGGACACCACCTCGGTGCCATCCGGATCTCGGCGCGTTGTGCTGCCTTCGGCCTATTCGCACATCGGTCCGCTACTGACGCCGCCTCACGTGCCAACGGATTTTCTACGCTTTTTGTAGCCCTATGTCGCATAACAGGTCATGTGACTTGTTTATAAAACTTTTCATTGGTTCATTTTACTTTTGGTTTCCTAAAGATGGAAGGCTTGGTCATATGACCTAAAAATAACACTTTTCATTGGTTTAGAACATTTTTTTTTCCCAAACGATGAAAGCCCCACCTTGTTTCTGGATCATTCAGACTGAAGCTGGCGTCAGCATGAGAGCACCACCATCTCGTGGCTCCGTCGTGGTCATTCCGCGAGCAATCATGGCAGCCGCTCCCCACCGGAAGCCTGCGGGAGTCGGGGGCCCCCAAGACTTTTGTAGAATCTTCACGGCTGAGGGGACGCTTTTCGAGAATGGAGCCCAAGCCCTAGCAGGCAAGCGTCCGAGTTCCAAAGTGTCCCAGGGCCATTTCAGTGGACCAGGCCCAAAACCGAGGAGCCGTCCGCCATTTTAAGAGCCATGTGGCAGCCGCCTATCGCTGCACTGCAAGAGTGGGAGCAACTCAACAACATGGTGAGCGAGACGCTGTGGCCGCAAGAGCGAGCGCAACTCAGCTAGATGGCCGCCACCTGGGGAGGCCCGTTCACGCCGGCTCCCCCACGCCCCCCCCCCCGGGCCGCCGCACGCCAATTTTCGGAGCAGCATTGTAGGATACCAAAACCAGTGCGGCAGTTTACTGGACATCACCTGGGTGCCTGTCGTACATGTTGTGTCAGCCATGTGACACTGGACACAGACCGCTACTGACGAGGCCTCCCCCCGCACCACCCGGGACGCCCCACGCTGTTTTTCTGTGCTGCATTGTAGGATCCCTAAACCAGTGCGGCACCCAGGCGACATCACCTGGGTGCCGTCCAGAACTCTGCACGTTGTGCTGCCTTGGGACTATTCGCACAACAGACCGCTACTGACGAGGCCTCCCCCCGCCCCACCCGGGACGCCCCACGCCAATTTTCGGAGCAGCATTGTAGGATCCCTAAACCAGTGCGGCACCCAGGCGACATCACCTGGGTGCCGTCCAGAACTCTGCACGTTGTGCTGCCTTGGGACTATTCGCACAAAAGACAGCTTCTAACCATTGTTGCTTTTTGTGTTGAGAAATGTTTAAATGTTTTTAGTTTTTGTTCCGTTTGTTAAAGTTAGTAGTTAATAAAGTTTTATAACCTTACTTTGTTGGAGTGTTATCTATTTTTTTAAAAACGGGTGAATGGGGCCTTGAATCGGGTTATTGTCATGTGTGGGCTTTGGAAGTGTGCTGCTGCAGGATCGGACATTTCAAACTTAAATGCACGTTCTTTTTCTTACCTTTCCGAAGCATGGAGCGCAATAGCAGGCAGAGAAAGGGTGATGCACGTGTTGAACACTACCTGACCTGGCAAGTTGCTGGCAGTGCCCCCCCGCCCGCTCCTGAAAGAGGGCACACACACACACCGCCGCCCCGAGTACTTCACAAATCTTTAAAAGACCATGCGCTTGTTCATGAGGCTTAAATGGTTTATCACCTCTTCTAGAACCCCTGCATCGACCCTCTGACGTTTCATGGAAAAATTACCATGTAACACAATACCAAGCCCTGTCAGCTGAAACCCCCAAGGAATCGTGGGGCATATTATCAAGGGGGTTTATCTCCGCTTTTTTGGCTTTAAAAACCATGAAAGCGGAGATAAAATTATTTCCCTATTATCAAGCTGTCGCTAACACCAGTTAGTGACAGCTAAAAGGAGATAGCGACCATCTTGGGCCCCGCTTTGCATGTCAGTGATACTTATCACTAATGACATGCAAAGTGGCGTGCCAAGATGTTAGCGACTGGAAACAGTCCCTAACATCGCTACCTTCTATTACCAACTTTTGGAGATATTCGCGCTAAGCGCGAATATCTCCAAAATCTAACACCTGCCCTGAGCAGTTCTTAGCCATGTTATCCAATGGGAGGTGGATAACATGGCTAAGAGCATTAGGTCGATAATACATGAATATCGCTGACTTTTCTGCGATAATAGCAAGGTTTATCTGCGATAAAAATCGCCGATGTGCGGCGATAATTTTTGTCTCTAAACAAGTTAGAGACAAAAATTATCGCTAGTTGTTCGTAATATGCCCCCGGGTTTTTGCTTGCAGAAATCGGGAGGCGGGAGACTAGCACTGAAATCAGTACTCACACGCCTGAATCAGGAGGATTGGCATGTCTGAATTCTCTACAGCTGGGGCCATAAACTACATCCGCAGGGTTAGGTGATAGCCTGGAACCAGCCTGGCATCTAAAATGGCTGCCGTGCACGACAAAATTGTGGCATTCGAAAAAAGGCAAGATGGCGCAGCCGCTGGAAGAGATATATCAACATATATCAGCCTCCTCAGCCACCCTCAGGAAACATAGGGGATTAGGATATGTCTCCCGCACCCCCTTATACCTAGTACTTTAATTAACGAAGCACAAAATGGCGAATTCCCGTTTCGCTACCAGTTTGCGGCCCAGTTCGCGGCCCGTGAAGCGCTTCTACCGTGAAAAATCATTTTTTTTTTATTTTCCCCACGGGACCCTTTAATAACCCCAACAACATTCCTAGGGGGTCAAGAGGGGGATACCTTGCCCCCTTTCATTAAATTCCCCCTTAGTTTTTCACCTTTTCTTCTCTCTCGATCCTACCGAGAGACAAGATGGCGGCCGCTCCGGACTGTCACGCAGCAAAAAAAAAAAAAAAGCTCACGCACAGCCGCTGGAAGAGATGTATCAACATATATCAGCCTCCTCACCCACCCTCAGGAAACATAGGGGATTAGGATACGTCTCCCGCACCCACTTATAACTAGTAATTTAATTTACGAAGCACAAAATGGCGAATTCCCGTTTCGCTACCAGTTCGCGGCCGCGCTTCTACCGTGAAAAATCATTTTTTTTTTATTTTCCCCACGGGACCCTTTAATAACCCCAACAACATTCCTAGGGGGTCAAGAGGGGGATACCATGCCCCCTTTCATTAAATTCCCCCTTCGTTTTCCACCTCTTCTTCTCTCTCGATCCTACCGAGAGACAAGATGGCGTCCGCTCCGGACTGTTTAGAATGTTGACAGACACCGGAGAGCCAATCAGCTTTCTGCGCGCAAAGTTCCGATAAGCGAAAAGTAAGCGGACCGGATCGCTGCCCAGAGCGCTGTTACAGATATATATCTTGGTTTGAACGTTAATTTCTCAAAAACTACTGGAGCACATATATTGAGACCTAGCAAAGGCACATCGGGCTAACAGTCCCTACAATTTTGCCAAGTTTCGTGCAAATCCATTCAGCCGTTCGAGCTAAAAGTGAGTCCAACCGCCCTATGGAAAACTCAATGCAAAAAACGCGTTTTGGGACCCCCCTTTTTTCTCAGCCCCCCCTTGACGAAACCCCACCAAATTTTCAGGGGCTGCTCAGAAACAAAATGTGCCATTTTCCTGAAAATTTCAGCCGATTCCGTCCACAAACGCCAAAGTTATTAGACATAGAATTTTCAAAAGTCCCATAGGGAAAAAATTCTAACTATATATACCTACTGGCGACCGCCAGTAGGTAATATATATATATATATATATATATATATATATATATATATATTACCTACTGGCGGTCGCCAGTAGGTATATATAGTTAGGATTTTTTCTCTATGGAACTTTTGAAAATTCTATGTCTAATAACTTTGGCGTTTGTGGACCGAATCGGCTGAAATTTTCAGGAAAATGGCACATTTTGTTTCTTATCAGCCCCTGAAAAGTTGGGGGGTTTTCATCAAGGGGGGGCCGAGAAAAAAGGGGGTCCATAAACGCGTTTTCCCATTCATTTTTCCAATGGGCGTTTGGCCTCACTTTTAGCTCGAACGGCTGAATAGATTTGCACGAAACTTGGCAAAATTGTAGGGACTGTTAGCCCGATGTGCCTTTGCTGGGTCTCAATATATGTGCTCCAGTGGATTTTGAGAAATTAATGTTTAAAAAAACAGACATATCTGTGACAGCGTCCTGGATAGCGTACTAGTTCGCGTACTTTTCGCGTAACGGAGCTTTGCGAAGCGAAGCTGATTGGCTCTCCGGTGTCTGTAAACATTCTAAACAGTCCGGAGCGGCCGCCATCTTGTCTCTCGGTAGGATCGAGAGACAAGAGGTGGTGAAAAACGAAGGGGGAAATGAAGGAAAGGGGGCAAGGTAGACCCCTCCTGACCCCCTAGGATTGATGAGGGGGATATTAAAGTGCCCCGCGGGGCAAAAAAAATAAATTTAAAAAAAATGTTTTTTTCGTGGGGTGCGCCCGGTACGCTTACC
The DNA here is from genome assembly GCF_964263255.1 of Lissotriton vulgaris. Classification (NCBI taxonomy): domain Eukaryota; kingdom Metazoa; phylum Chordata; class Amphibia; order Caudata; family Salamandridae; genus Lissotriton; species Lissotriton vulgaris. Next base: position 745,839,869 of record NC_141697.1, on the reverse strand, counting down.
CGAAAGCGGTCTGGGGAGCGTACTATAAGGAAACAAGAATGATTGACTTTTAACTTATTGTATGTTTATCAATTGTTTGTTTTGTTGTTTTTTTTTGTTTTTTTTTATTTACGTAGCTACATGTAGGTACCAATGCAGAGTCTATAAATTAATAAACGCCGTCTCCTTTGTAGATATCTTGCTTGTTGTTAAAGAAGTTATTGTGGTATATGGAATTCATACCATAGTCTGTCTGGAAAGCCGAAACAACATGGAGGCATGAGATGATAAAGAGACGTTAAATACACATTGGGGATTATATAGTGGGAGAAAGGAAGTAACTATGAACAAAGTTACTATGTAACACCAAAAAGTTGCACAGTATATTTAAAGTCTGACTTCACATTATAATCAATTTGCTACTAGTTTTCAATATACATATAAAAATAAATATACATTTATTTGTCAGATTGTTTTTCAAAATTTAAAAGAAAATCTAAAAAATTATGATCATTTTTTTCTTCATTTTTCAGTAGAAAATCTACTGCATCTACACATTGCACAAGTTCATTGTTTATTGTATAGTCGTAGAAATCCTGGTCAACTTCCGTCTCCTTTTGTTTTTCTGTTTCAGTTTTCAAGTTGTTTTCTTGTCCTTCCATTTTGAATTCTGAAAAATGAATTTTTAAAAAATATATCAGTACAGATAGGGCACTGTTGGGTTTCAGTACAGACAGGCAGTTTGGTTATTTAAACAGTGTTTTTTTCTTTGGGCAGTGTATGGCATCAAATTGGAAGTAGAAATATGAAGAAAATTATCAAATAAACTCTTAGTCAGTTCTGAATTATACTAGAGAAGTCTAACTCTATCCTTAATTCAGGGCCGGCGCTAGGCATGGGCAGCGTGGGCTGCCGTTCAGGACCGCGCACTTAGCCCACCAGCATGGTGCCACGCACTGGTGAAGTGTCCTTTTGTTTTCCTGGAGATCTATCACAAAGAAAAGTGTCGCCTGCAATTAAGGTCTATTGCAGGGGGCCCCCTCCTTGGGCCTCTCATGGATGGTGTCAGGAGGTATAGGGGAGGGAGAAGGAGACGCTCCCTCAATTGCAAGGAGACCATTCACAGACACTGTGGGGGGCCCATTGTCCAGCATTTTGGCGCAACCTCAGTTTTAACTTTTAGACCACAATCAATTCTCACACCTATGAAGGTGTGAGAAATGCGTGTGGATTAAAAGTTAAAACTGTGGGGGCATCAAAATGCTGGACAATGGGGCCCCCACAGTGTCTGTGAATGTTCTCCTTGCAAGTGGCCACTTATGCAATTTGGAGGGGGCCTCGCGCACGTTCCCTTTTAGCCCAGGGCCTCGCAAATCCTTGGACTGGCCCTGCCATAACTAAAACAGAGAAGTCTATTTTATTCTATAAGTATTACAGAGTGATAGAATATAACTGTCTGAAAATGTTTTTCTAATTAGCTTTCAGTACAGAACATACTTCAGTTTTATAAATAATATCTTACCTTTTAAATATAACTTGAAGTTATCAGTTGATTTTTAGTTGTTCTGCACTTCACGAAGTAGTAGTCAAAATGGCTGTGTTTCTCTCTCTTTGTTTATATATATTCAGGTACATAACCAATCAAATCTCATTTTATAATAGTAGAAATTGAAAGTAATATTTTAATTGGTTGTCATTTCCAACACTTCCGATATGTTTTGTGAAGTAATTTACCTCAGGGATTTTAGAGAGTTCTACATGATAAATGGCTAAATGGTATTCCAACGAAATTTGTGAAAATGGTAGGGATTGGTATGTAGTATGAGCTACTGTGTAATTGGTGAAAGTGTCTCCAGTGGTTTTTCTGTAAATTACTTTCCCACCTTTTTTGAGCAAGTGCTTGTCAGTGCGTTTCCTGGTACGCAAACTTGCAGCGTTACGGGAGTCCTCCATTTTGTGTTTCGGTAGAATTGAGATATAAGATGGAGGGTAAATAATGTTCAGAATGGGTAGATTGGGGTACTTTAGACGTATCCTGTCTCCCTACGTTTTCTGAGGGTGGCTGAGGAGGCTCATATATGTCGAGAAAAAATAACTGATTTTTTCGCGTGGTTAGCTGCCGGTACGCGAACTGGGTAGCGTACCGGGAAGCGAATTTAAGTGAAAATAAGAGAAAAAGGGTATATTCGAAATTTCAAAAGAGTTAACTAAGTTAAGGTAGCTCTGAAAAGAGCTTTTGGGTTCTGTGTAAGTTCTAGAAACTTATAAGTAGGAACCAATACACATTCTTAAATTTAGTATGAAAACAGCAATGCAATGTCTGTCAAGTCTTGTCTTGGCTTCGTCACTGTGTTAATGACTTCCACACAGTCATGTGGTGTAGGGTCTGCTGTGATCGAGGGTAAAAGTGTAGCAGGGTTTAAAATGTTGCAACGTCTGATCTCTATGTGTGGCTGGAACAGTGTCAGTTCATATCCTGTCAGTCTTGCTACGGTCAAGTGTTGTGTCTGTGTACTGTTTAAGAGAATTTTCACTGAGTGTGGAACCTGTACTGTCAGGGGATGTCCTAACACTGGAATCGCTTTGACTGATTGCTAGAGCTGTTGCTGCAACGGATTTTAGGCACGCAGGCAGAGCCTGGGCCACTGGATCCAATGTACTAGAAAAGTAAGCACAAGGCTTGTGTTTTCCTGCTTGATCCTGTGTGAGAACAGATAATGCTGTGCCATCGCGTTCAGTGACAAAAAGTGTAAAAGGTTTGCTGTAACATGGTGTCGCTAAAACTGGTGCTTGACATAGAGCTTTCTTCAGTTCATCAAAAGCAAGTGTATGTTCCTGAGTCCAAGGGAGGACAGTCGAAGTCGCTGCCTCCTGTGTTGTCAACTGTATGAGTGGTTTGGCTAGATATGCATACTGGGGAATCCATTGTCTGCAGTAAGAAGTGAGGCCAATGAAGGCCCGTACTTCCTTTTGTATCTTGGGCTGTGGAAGATGTGCAATTAACTGAATTCGGTCAGGTGTCAACTGTCTACCCCTCTTGGACAGCAAGTGTCCAAGGTACACCACTTGCTGTGCACAGAATTGTAGCTTTGAAGGGGACACTTTGTGCCCCTTTTCTGCCAGGAAGTATAAGACTGTCAGTGATGCACGTTCGCAGTCTCGTTCTGTCCGTGCTGTGATCAATAGATCATCAACGTATTGGAGCAGTGCAGTGTCAGTAGGCATGTGAATACTGTCTAGTTGTCATTTTAGTGCTTGACTGTAAATACTAGGGCTTTCTGTGAACCCTTGAGGAGCTCTCGCAAATTTGAAGCTTCGGCCATTTAAACAGAATCCGAAAAGGTACTGGCTTTCCGGATGGATTGGGACACTAAAGAAGGCGTTCTTGAGATCTATGACAGTAAAGAACGCTGCTTCGGAATCAATTGCAGTCAATAGTGAAGAAATGTCTGGGACCACTGGGTACTGGGGTATTATGCATTTGTTCAATTCTCGGAGGTCAATCACTAGTCTGTAAACCGGTGGTGCATTTGGGTCAGTTCGTTTAAGGATCGGAATGATAGGAGAATTACATACATTGGAGTCAGTTTCTACAACCACTCCTTGTGCAATGAGTTTGTCAACAATTTTCAGTAAGGCTACTACAGCCTCTGGTGGTAACTTGTATTGTCGGATTCGTGGCAGTACAACTCCTTGCTTGAGCGTGACACGGTATGGTGTAATGTGCATGTAACCTACATCAGTCGGACCTTGCGCCCATAAATGCTGTGGTACATTCTGAAGTCTGGGATCAAAATCTCTCAACACATAATGACCTTTAAAATCACGTAAAAACAATCTCACTCCTTCCGGAGAAAAACAAATCACTGCTCCTAGCTCTTTCAACGTTTTTATACCAAGCAAGTTTTCTGGACATGATTTCGTAAGCAACAAGTCTGTAGTGCGGGACAATGGACCAACTTCTAGGGAAACTGGCTTTGACACTTCGTTAACAATAGGCTTTCCTGAAAATCCCAGGGAAATATTCTGTGAGCCTGAGAGGGGTGCCCCTGGAACCTCGTCGTGACTGATGGTAGTTCTGCTCGCCCCTGTGTCAATCAGAAATTTTCTGTCTTTCCCCAATACATGACTATGCACATAGGGACCCTCTTGATCTACAGGAACCGAGATAAGGGGCAAGCCAACCTCCCTCTCTTGGCTGTTTCATGAGTACTGTTGGTAATCTGGGTAATCTGACTGTGCGTACTGGTACATTTGTTGCGTGACATGTTGTGTGGCAGCAATGGGTTGGGGTACAGCTACTGTCTGTTGTGCGTTCTGTGGAGGTTGCGTGTTCTGCGGGATGTGTTCCTGTCTAGGAGGACGCGGTCTTTCTTTCGTCTTGCCTGTAGCTATATTGTGTTTCAAGACAGCACATTCATTTATATAGTGACCTGGCTGTTTGCAGTAGTTGCAGTTCCCTTTGACAGGTGCCGCGCCGTTTCTCTGGCCATTGGCGGCTGGAACTGATTGAGCAACTAATACTTTCATTTTAGTGTCTTTCATACGTCTCTTTTCATGTTCCTGTTCTTCTCTAATTCGGTTCTGGTGGTACTGTAACATTTGTAACATTTGGGAAGGGCTATTAGCTTGCCAGGTACTCTCAGCCTTCAGTACTCTTTTTTTAATCTGGGGTAAGGAATTCTCTACTAATTTGGTCACAAAAAGATGTGGGTACGATTCACTACTTGTCTTCAGGCCGCTATTAATAATAAAACATTTTTCAAATCTAGAATAAAAATCACTAGTGTCTTCATCCTGTTTCTGTTTGCAGGCTGAAATAGCATCCCAATCTTCCTTTTTGGTAGTCAATAATCTCGGGAAAACCTGAATAAATAGCTCGGGTAATTCTTTAGCTTTATCCCCGAGACCAGTACCAGGGGTTCGTGTATTATCCTCATCTTCTAATTCTGCCCAGTTAATCTTTTTCTCTCCCACCTCCCATTCTTTTTATTTCAGTTTTTCGTAAATGCCTGCTGGTAACAGGACTTTCAACATTTTAATCGTATCAGCATATGTATACTCTCCCATGTGGAGCATATCTTTTAATTCACGGTGGAACCCTGCTGGGTCTTTATCATGACAGGGCAGTCATTTTTTCATTTCCAATAATTCCATTTTCGTTAACGGTGTGTAAACGTATACTCGTTGAAGCTCACCCCCCGTAGTTCTAACGGGATGAACCTCTCGTAGGGGATTCTGTCTGTCTATGTAAAAGGTCTTTCTTTCTCGGTGTGGAACAGAAATCAAGTGTGGGGTCAGGAATGTCATGTATTTATGTTGTTGATCTAGAATGACATTAATTAATTCGGTGCCTAGACCTCTCCATCTTGCTAGGAGTAAATCGTCCAATAATTTATACAGGGGACCTGGATCAGAATGCTGACTCTCGTATAGTGTGATGAGATGTTGAATCATGTAAATACCAGCTAAACGCTGTTCTTCCGGAGGAAGACTCAAAAATGTTTGCGCTACTATGTCATCCTTATATATGTTAGAATTGCTAGCCCATTGAACTGCTGACCGGGCTAGTTCCTGTTCATGCATAGTACTAAGTTCGCTACTCCCTACTCGTTTCTTCAGTGCTTGGTCAGTGGCTTTGAATATGTGTTCAAGGGAATATTGTTCTGGTATGGGAGAAAGAGAACGTTTCTTGTATTCTAGGCGTATGGGTCTATCAAACGGTCTTGCCCTACCTACGTAATGTATTTTACTTGTGTCCTCAGTTACTGAATCATCGTCCTCTGAAACTTCGTCATCCTCTTTCTCGGCTTCTTTCTCGGCCTGCTCTTTCTTGTGTATCTCAAGGATTTCTTTACGAATTTTCCTGTACATTGCTTCTACACAACTCTGTTTATCATGTTTACAAACAGCTATGTTGTCACTCCAATTTATCATACCTTTAGTTACTTATTTATTTGGCTGATCTTGTTCCCTGATCAAACAATTAATCAAAAACTGTAGGAGCATATGTTGAAGCTCCACTTTTCTATTTGCCATGGCCTCTTGTATACTTTCAGGTCCCTCCCCTGTTCTAATGAAGTGGTATATTTTGTCTGATTGGTCCCTCATGCCTGGTAGAATAAGCAAATAGTCTGCAACGCGTCTTAATCGTACTGAGTATATAATCATTGGACCCTCCCCTGGTACTGGATCATATATACAATCAGTAAGGAACTGTCTAAGGGATTGGTATGTAGCTGGTTTTGGCGTGTGCTGTAGTGCTAAATCTCGTAGTGATGATCGTTTTAATGGTGGTGAGGTGTGCGGCATATCTCAAGAGGGCCCCCCTCCCGATGCTCCTAGACTGGAATCGCCTAGGCTTGAATCGGCTTTTACAGGCAGCGCTGTCGCTGTCAGCGTTGTCACTGGTAATGCGGGTTGATCTTGTACTACAGGTGCTGGGCGAAAAGGATTGGTAGGGGGGTCGGTGGCAGGAGGAACAGTGGGGGGATTAGTATTATTGATAGGGTTGGGAGGAGGATTAGTAGGAGGTACATTTACATTTACATACTCTGGAGCAGCGTCATCTAAATAGGAGGAAAGAAAAATGTCCGCTGCGGTCTGTTTATGAGTACGGAGTTTAGTCGGGATCAATGGTGGCGGCAAGTTACTGGGTACTTCCGGGGTCACTTTAGGTAGGCCCTCGGCGAGGAGGGGATACATGCCTTTAATAAGGGCATTTCTTTGTCTGTCCAATTGTTCTGCTCTAACCCGTTCACCTTCTTCTAGTAGTTCTTTTTCTTGGGCTTTTTCTGATGCTTCTCTACTTCTCTCTGCTTTCTTAATTTCTTTCTCTGTTCTTCTATGTGCTTCTTTACGCCACAATTCTATGGCATCTTTCTGGGATTGTCTGGCTTTCTTTTTCCACAGTGCTTCCTCTACTCTCATGATGCAATCAGCATCCCATGTCCCTGAGACAGGCCATCTATATTTCTCTTCCAGATCCTTTGTGTAATCTACCCAAAGAGAGCCAATTTAAATGGAAAGGAAAGGCCCGTCAAAAAAGTTTGTGCTAGAGCAGGAGATAACTCTGTGCATGGCAGTAGAAGGGCAAATATATTCAGGGACATTCGTAAGCGAATGTTCCGCAACAGGGTAATTGTCAACTTGCTAAAACAATTTAAAAAAGGTCAACAGAAAGTGTCATTTTATAAGAAAAAGAAAAATGTAGAGAAAATTATTGATCAGGCTTTCAAAATTAAGCGAAAGTTATTTATTTTGGTAATTTGTGGTAAATAAAATTACCCGGACATTTTTCGATACATTAATAACAATAAGGATAGCTCATAAAATGAGAGGCAGAGTCCGTGGTATCTGAGTCAAAAGGGCTTTAATTAGAATGACTCGAGTCTTTGAGAATCGGGTTCCATCACCACTAAGGTTCAGGAAGGGATATCTAACGTTTTATTAACATCACACATTATATATAGTAAAACCACATAATTGCAATGAATACAGTAGGCGGAACAATCCAGGCGGAGCAAGTGAAAAGAGAGAGATAAGAACACATGGGCGTAAAGGAAAAGGCGTGTGAGGAGGCGTACACGTGGGTGTGCACTTGATGAGTCATAGATGTGTCATAGGTGGGAGGATACATAGAGGAGGTCTGCAGGGTCAGCAGAAACCTTTACCCTGCATGTGCGCGTAACTGATCATGACGTGGAATTGACGTGTAACTGGAGAGAGCTGGGGGGTTGACTTTAGCACTAGTAGAGGAGTCTGGAGTCTGGGATGTCAGAACGACCTGCACCTTTGGCATATCTGATATCTTGTGTTTGGAGGATGTATTGTCTAAAGTAAAGGTCTCTCGAGCAGAGGCCGTTTATCACTAAATGCTAGTGTGTGCATATATTTCTTCGTGCATTGCGTGGGGCCATGGGCCTACTATGGCAACGGGTTCAGTAAATTACGTATATGGAGACAGGAAGGCTAGCCCCTATGCTCTGCAGGCGGAAATATGTTTACCTATTTCACTAGACTGGAATGTGTTTTTGCGGAGGCTGAGCAGATAACTGTAGGCAAAATACCGTCTTGGCAGGCAGGCCAGGCCTGGCACCTCTCGGCTGGGCAGGGAGTAAGGTAGAGGTCAGGGATGCATACCTAAACTGCAGTTTTCAGAGAGAGAAGAGGCTCGGAGCCTGAATTCAGGAACTGGCTCGGCTGGGCCACAAAAACGTGTGCTTCGTGATATTTAAATGTGTACCATGTAATTGCATTGGCAACGCAGGCCTCAGTGCAGAATTAACGTTTCATTCATGGAAAGCCTAATAACTGACATGCTAACATTAAACGGAAATGCAGGGGCATTGTTATGATGTTATGACAGGCACGGGAAGGGAATTGCACGATAACATGGACATACATGGGGCATAGGTACGGGAATAGGGTGCGAGTGGGGGGACACACTGACCACATAAAATTTCTGTTTCCTCAAATTAATAGAATTAGGAAACTAAACAAGGTAATCTATGTTTTCAAATCTAATAGTAGATGGAAGAGAGAAGTTAATCGAAGTAATTTTTGTGAAGTTTTCTTAGGAGAATGGATTCATAGTTCAAATAGTGAGGCATTTTTTAATGAGGAGAGTTATTTTCAGGACAATGTTTTGGTGCATGCAGTTGACAGCAGTGGTCGAGCATATGAGGTAAAAGATGGTCATCCGGTTGAAAAAGAAATACTTGTGTCTGCAGATGCAGAAGAGGCGCTAAGTGATGAGGTTTTAGGGAGACGTCCTAAGGGACCAGTGTACACCTGGAAGTGTAGTTCTATTTGCAGTGTGCAACAGGATTCCATCAATTTGCTTTGTGATTTTATACGGACATTTCATAAGAAAAGTGTAAAGCAAAAAATAAAGTTGTTGCAAGAATTAGATCCTTGCAGAGTGAGACAAGTGACAGGTTTGCCTGGTCATTCACTGGCTTGTCTTTCTAGGAGAGTATGCCAGAGTGTATTTCATCATTTCAGGATGCTAGCAGTGCATCATAATAAAGTGAGGAAATTAGTTAGAATGTTGTATTATGCTAAGAGTCCAGCAATTATGCTTCAAAAATTAAGCAGAGCTCTTTTGCATGGTTCTGAAGTAGATGTGAAGAATATTTGTCAAGAAATTGAGTTCTGTTACTTTGCTGGTAAAGAGAACAATCTTGATATTGAACCACTAGAAGAAGGTAATGTGGAAGACAGTGTACAGATTTTCAGTACAGATAAGTTTCACAAGGAAATTTCCACGTTTATGGTGAAATCAAGTGAGAGGCCTAATTTCACTTGTGTGTGTTGTCGACGGACTTATTATAAGAATCAGACTAAGTTAGTGGATATATATGCAAAAAGTGATATGGAAAACAATAGTGAATGGAAGGATTTTGCCACATACTTGATGGTAGAAAATTGTTTTGATTTGGGAGCCGACCAACGTATGTGTACTTATTGCTATAACAAATTAAACCAAAACCCGATGCCTGCTAGAGCGGTTTATAATAATCTGGAATTAGATGACATTCCTTCTGAATTGAAGGATTTAAATACTTATGAATCTATTTTGATTCAAAGTGTCCATCCCTTCCAGGCTATTGTACGAATGGAGCCAAAGACAGGGAAGTTGCCTCCATCAGATTTACAGAGAGGATTAAATGGAAGGGTTGTTTATTTGGCTTTGTATTTGAAGAAAAACATTAATACAATTGGAGTAGAGAAAGTGGAAGAGGAACCTCTGGTTATCATAGTTAATGGTGTTCCGACAAAGAGTAAGAAAATCTGGCAAGATTTAGTGGATGTTAGGAAAGTCAAAAAGGCAACATTGTATTTGATAAAAAATAATAAGTACTACAAGAATGTATGTGTTGCAGAAGAGGAAGTAAGTGAAGAAGAGGACAGCGATTTGTGTCCTGGACAAATTGAGAAAGTAGAAGCCTCTAAAAAGGAAGAAATATATGAACATTATAGTGTTCATCCTTTGCATTCCAAGGAAGTCATGGGGAATGCTATTGAGTTGTTTCAAATGAAACAAGCCAAAGGGAGTCCCATTAGTGTTTGGGAGGAAAGTTTGGAAGCTCGATGTTTCCCACAGTTATTTCCCACAGGTCGAGGAGGACGATATGATGAGCGACCCGTTCAAATTCCTGCTTCAGAATACAGGACTTTACGATTGTATACAGAAGATCCTAGGTTTCGACAATGCATTCCCTATTTATTTCATCTACTGTTTGAAAGTGATCTCTCTGGATTGTCTTATGCAGTGAACCACATCTTGAAAAGTGGTGTACAACTGCGAAATATCTTGGCAAGGGACTTTATTGATAAAGTCAATGTGCAAGACAGTATTTTGGATTCTCACCTGATTAATCTCATGGCTTGTCAGCGTGGTACTAATGAGTATTGGTACCGCCGACATGGTGACTTAAAATGTATGCTGCGGAACTTAGGAACTCCCACATGGTTCCTCACTCTGAGCTGTGCTGAGTATGGCTGGGAAGACTTACTTGAATTTCTACGAGAGTAAAATGGAAACATTGCAAATATTGAATTCAAGACACCCGGAGAACTGTGCTCTTTGGATCCAGTGAATGTATGCAGGTACTTTAATCATAGATTTGAAGCTATGATGTCTTTCATCACAAACAAGAAAAATCCACCTCTTGGAGAGGTGTTGGATTTCTTCTGGAGAAAGGAGTATCAAGCAAGAGGTGCTCCTCATATACATATGCTGCTATGGATCAAAGATGCACCCAAATTTGGAACAGATCCGGATGACTTAGTGATGAGTTTCATAGAACAGTATGCTACATGTGCTGTTCCAAAGACAAACAAAGACAAAAGTCTAAGAGAACAAGTTTTACGATTTCAAAGCCATCGTTGTGGAAAGTACTGTCGTCGTAAATTCAGAAACAAGGACAAGTACTACACCAAATGTCGTTTTGCATTTCCACGGTTGGTGATATCAAAAGGAAGAGTTAACAATTTGATGTCATCGCTGCGACATAATGTGACGAGGAAATCACCCAAAAACACATACAATTTGAAAAGAAACGAAAAGTCCAAGTACATCAACGACTACAACCCATTGATTTTGTCCATGTGGAATGCTAACATGGATATACAGTTTGTGGCTGACAACTGTATGGCTGTGGCTCGGTATGTGACGTCTTACATCACCAAAAAGAAAAGACAGAACTGAAGGATATGTGGGAGGATATTTCCCATGAAAAGAGCCTCAGTAAGAAGTTGTACAGTTTCAGTCTGAAGATGTTGTCGCATCGAGAAATCGGAGCTTACGAATGTTCTGACCGGTTATCTTCAGCAAGTCTCTATGCCAAATCTAGGAGTATCATTTGGGTGAGTCTTGGTCTTGCTGCAACGCGTAATCGAGTTCTGAAACCTGTACGGGAAATTGAGTATTTGGCGGAGAAGGAGCCAAACAGTACAGATATTTTGAAGAGCAACATGTTGGATACATATTATCCAAATAGAAGCAGTCACCTGGAGAATGCTTGTCTGTATGATGTTCTTCAAAATTACGTTTTCAAGAGGAACATCAAAGAAGATATTGATAAAGGAGTGTATGCTGTAATTGGAAGTGAGGGATGTCTGGTCAAGCAAAAAAAATGTCAATTGATAAATCATCGAAAATTGGATTGCGAATCTCCCGAAAGAAAAGAGTTTTTATATTTAGCTCTTTTGCAACTTTTCAAGCCTTGGTGTGCAGAAGAGGAACTGCTTGGGGATTTCCTCTGTTACGAAGACTCTTTCAATGCAGCCAAGGAGTCCATAGAATGTCCTGTTTTTCCAAAATATCTACAAATGTTGAATGCAGAAATTGAGCAGGAAGCAACAATTGCAGCCGAGATTGCTAGAGACAGTTCTCAGGACAGTCAGAGTTCTGTTTCATTGAGTCAGGATCCACTAGGAGAACCAGTTTTTGAAAATGAAGCTGCCACTGCCATGATTGAAGTGGAAAGAGCCATGGCACATGCTCAGAAGGATGCGGTTAACTTAGAAGAATTGGAAAGACAACTTAACGTTGAGCAGAGGAAAATATATGACGAAGTTACCAACCAAATTGAGCATGGATTAAGTCATGGGAAGGAAGAGTGCTCATGTACGTCGCTGAAGCCTGTCCGACTGTACGTGAGTGGAGAAGCAGGAACTGGAAAAAGCAATTTCATGTTATCTGCAGAAAAGTACTGAGTCATCGCTGTCTTGTGTTGTGACCGCTCTAATTGGACTGGCAGCTCATAACATTAAAGGGATTACTTTGCATCGATTACTGATGCTGCCAGTGGAGCATGATAACAAATTACAATATTTGGAATCTTTGCCAAGCGAGATACTGGAGCACTGCGGAGGCTCTTACCTGCCTGATTGACGCCGTAGGATTGTTGTAAGGGGAGAACTCTACGACTTGCAGGACCCGCTGCGCGGGTCCCGCTGCGCCCAGAGATACTGAGGGGCTCCTGTGAGGAGCGGACTACCCCCTGGACTTCATCTACACCAGCAGGGCTGCGAGCAGCCTAGCAGGGACTCCATTGCCCAGGAGTCCCTGCGTGTCACACCTGTGGCCGCTCTCCCTGCCGGCCACGCCCCCTGTGCTTAATAGTGCACCATTCGGATCAAGCGAGTGGGAATCTTTGCCAAGCGAGATACTGGAGCACTGCGGAGGCTGTTACCTGCCTGATTGACGTCGTAGGATTGTTGTAAGGGGAGAACTCTACGACTTGCAGGACCCGCTGCGCGGGTCCCGCTGTGCCCAGAGATACTGAGGGGCTCGTGTGAGGAGCGGACTACCCCGTGGACTTCATCTACACCGGCAGGGCTGCGAGCAGCCTAGCAGGGACTCCATTGCCCAGGAGTCCCTGCGTGTCACACCTGTGGCCGCTCTCCCTGCCGGCCACACCCCCTGCCTCAGCCCTACTTCAAGAAACTCATTACCGCTGCGTGGGAGCGAGCGGGAGCGACCGGGGCGAAGACCGGGCAAAGAGCGGGCCGTTTGAGACCGTTCGAGGACCGGAGAGACTGGGGTGTGCCACCTCATTTACATCAGGTACTACCTTACATCTTTCTTTGGACATATTACTCTTTTATCACTCTTTGGGTGACCCTGGGACATATTGCGCATCATGAGCAAGATGGAGACTAGGAGTAAAGCTAGCCTGGCAGCCAACGCCCCTACTACAACTGCCCCAAACCAAGGCAAAATTGATGATTACTTTTTGAAGGCTGGTTCCCTTTTGATAGACGATATCACCCTCCTGGAAAGACGAATTTCGCAGGAAATAGAATCGGTTAGTAGGTCATCGATGGGGGTCATAGCAATGTCAAAAACAACTGAGGACAGACGGATCACAGATCAATCACAGCTCGGTGTATGTGGGGGGGCACATCAAACAACCAGTATAGATCTTTCCGAAGGAACACTAAGCGATTTAGATGATATGAGCCTTCTGTCCCTCCCCCAACGCAAATTACCCAACCACCAAACACTACAGAAGTGAGGGAGGATACTGACTTAATTACTTCAAGCCCCACATCTTTGAGGGAAGAACTTACCACAACCACAGCTAACACTCCAAAACTATTAGGGGCATCTAGCGTAGACCGAGGGCGAAGGGAGGGTGCAATACAAAAGAAGAAAACTAGGAAACAGAGTAGCAAGGAAAAGAAGGGAAAGAAAACGAAGCAAAATGTGGGGTCAATACATAACACAACTAAAACAGATTACAATATCCAAGAAAGAACATCACCGGTGATATTAATTGATCCGCACCAGGAACCGCCCAGTGATACCCTCACTGATCCGTTACCTTCTTCCCTGGAACATAATCCCGAATCATCAGAAGAGGATATAACATTAGCGGATATTGGCCACCTCCTTAAGTCAATCATAAGTCCCTTGGAAGCTCGCCTGATAAAAATGGAGGCGAGGCTAATCAAAATTGAGAAGACTGCACTAAAAGTTATGGATGGTTGGAAATCGGGAACCCCTCGCTCCATATCCCCCTCTACTGACCCAAAACACAACAACACCTTGGGTCCCCCTAAAATTGTAAAAGCTACTGAGACAGGAACAACATTGGTAGCGGGGGCTAAAAATACTAAATCAAATAGCAATCAACCATCAAAACCAAAAGCTAATTTGGCAATTCCAGTGACTTCAGGAGGGGCTACTAATAAACAATCCAGTGCTATGCAACAACAACCACCAATAGTAATAGACAATAATCAGTTAAATGTGCAACACACAAGTCCCCCAAAATCTCAGCTGAATACTAATCAAAATGCACCTGTTTCAAAAAATGTATTAACAAAACCACCAAGAACAGCCACAGTCAATCTCCCACCAGAGGTAGCGCCATATACTGCTATTTTAATTGGGGTCCCAGAACTGAAATCAGACTCGTATGAGACAGGGGAGTCATTAAAAAACAAGGTCATTAACTGGCTCTCAACACATAGGCCGCTTCCTAGAGGCAAGACCAGCGATATTCGCATGGCAAGAAGAGTCTCGTGGATCGGGAAGAGACCTAAAACAATTAGTGGTGACTGTATACTAGTGAGTTTCAAAGAACCAGGTACAGTCCAATTCATTTGTGGTTCTTTCCTGGAGGACGAAGGGAGTACTATTCACCCAGTCCCCCTTCCGTACTTTTATCCACCTAGCGACCACCCAAACAAGGCACAGAGGAGAGGATACCATCAGGACCTAATGGGAAATTGGGAGGGAAACCAGGAAAGGAGGAGAATCCTCTATGATCACGCACGACAACCCCCTATCTACCCTCCTACACTCAGCGATCCCCAGGGATGGGAAACTGTACAGAGAAGAGGAAAGGGATGGGGATACCACAATAGAGAGGAGCCATGGCCACCTAGGTTTTATCAGCCACCATTTCTATCACTGTCCAACCGCTACGACTGTCTAGAAATGATGGACTGATAGCTGGCCTCTCCAGAAGGGGCAAAAGAGAGTCCGGCAGGCACTAATCAGGGTAACCAAGTCTCCCTCACTCTTAGGGAGGAGGAACTCAGTATTGGGCTTCCAGACCGACACTATGAGTCAAACAAAAGGGAAAATACTTTAGAAGCCCCGCTAATTGAGGAAGTCCAAATAGATAGCGCCCTATGCCCAGTCCATACTACCTCAAGGGCTGGTCAAGTTGGGACACAGATCGCCCCTCAAATCCTTAAATTTCTTTCCTGGAACGTAGCAGGCCTCAGTAACAAAATAGATTCGGAGTCTTGGGCCGAGCTAATACACCCAAAAAGTGTTTGTCTCTTTCAAGAGACTTGGACAAGGGAAGAGACATCATTTAGGGGATTTCAGACTTTTTCAATCCCCGCTCTATGGGGTGGGAGAGGACGTCCATCCGGAGGACTGGCAACCTGGGTTGCTTCAGATGTAGGATGTATAGCCTCAAGATACCAAGCAGATTCGGAAGATATACTGGCTGTACTACTCGAATGGCCAGATCCTTTTAAATTATTAGTTATAAACATCTATTCTAGACCGGTTAAAATATCGGCCACTTCTAAAACTATAGAGTCACTGTCGTCCATTCTAGAAACCATCCCTGGGGATATGTCCTACCTAATAGGGGGGGACTTCAAATCGCATTTTGAGCCACTACCTGGCCTACTTGATGGACCCTCCCTGGAGGAGGATTCAAGTTGGCAGGTCCCCCAGACTGAAGCACCCCCTCCTAGAGCTTGGACACCGTTGGCCGTCCAAATAAATTAATTAAATCTCACCTATGGTTTGAGAGCCTGCAACGGCCGCACTAGATCTGACATACCATCTAAATGTACATTCAACAAAGCAGGGAGGCAAACCAGACTGGATTACTTCCTGGTACAAATGCAGGCATGGAAAAGGGTACTGGATTTTAAAATAATAGATAGATACGACAGTGACCATACGCCCTGGAGCTAGAGTATGCCATCCCTCCTCCGGGGGAGACTGAGCCATGCGCTCAGGAATTGATAGGAGGACACCTCCTTGAGAACAACCGTAGGCGGATAAGATGGGAAAGGCTTGCCTCCAGCAGTGAGAAGTTAGCTGCCCTTTATGCTGGGATTATCCCTATTCTTGATGAGGCTTTTGACTTATGGTGCCTTGACTCCATAAAGGACATTAGCGAGAATTTAGCTCAGTTACATCTAAACTTAACCAAGAAGCTTGAAGCTGATTTTTTAAGCACAGGACGACCAAGAGTGCAGGGTTTACCCAAAAACACATGGTACAACAGCACTTGTAGATTGGCAAAGCGAGACCTCTTGTCCACTATAAAGGAAGGAGGCTCGAGGAAGGAAATTTGCCTTAAAAGGAGGACCTATGGATCACTTATAGCCAATGCCAAAATAGAGTGGGATATCCAGCATTGGGAGAATCTATCGGAGTCCCTAGCTGAAAGGGACTCCCGTAGATTCTGGAGAATCATAAACCATGGAAGTGGAGATCTCCCCTCGGCTGTGGAACCAAACATTGCTGCAAGCGTTTGGCAGGACCATTTCCAGAAGCTATATTCCTCTGACAATGAGGAGTTGGCAACAATACCACCCTCTACCCACAACACGCACATTTATGTCCCTTTTACCATCAAAGACATAAAGGTGGCAATAGCGGGGCTGTCCTCTGGAAAGGCCCCGGGCCTCGACGGGGTGCCGGGTGACCTCTTCAAACAAGAACCTGGGTCCTGGGCACCCTATTTGATGGTACTATTCAATGCAGTGCTGGGGGGGATGAGAATACCGGATACTTGGCTGGGAGCAGAGGTGGTCCCGATTTTTAAAAAGGGGTCGCCCCTGCTCCCAGCCAACTATCGTCCAATCAGCCTCATTGATGTGACTCAAAAACTGTTTGGCAGACTAATCCTTGATAGGCTCCAAAGCTGGATGGACGAGGCTGACATTTTAAGCCCTCTTCAGGCGGGATTTAGGAGGGGAGTCTCAACAGTCGATCAGATACTTAGACTTAACATCCTGTACTGGAAGACGACACACCTAGAAGGGGGGTCACTGTATGCGGTTTTTGTAGATCTCCGTGCCGCCTTCGACCTGGTCCCACGGGCCAGGTTGTGGGCGGTACTGGAGGATCTCGGTGTTCCCGGTGATATACTCCACATCTTAATTAGGCTACATACAGACAATTACGCCCGTGTAAGATATGGTAAGGGTGGCAGGCTGACAGATAGGCTCCCTGTACAACGTGGCGTAAGGCAGGGATGTGTGTTGGCGCCGACCCTGTTCTGTCTATTCACAAATGGGGTAATAGAATACCTGAGCAGGATCCCTAACGTCGATGCTCCACAACTAAACAGCAGCAGGGTGCCAGCGATTATGTTCGCGGATGACACCCTGCTGCTGTCAAAAACACCAATGGGGCTGCAGAGAGTCTTGGATGGGTTCTTGGAGTTTTGCAACGAAAGGGGATTAGAAATAAACCCCTCCAAGACCAAATTCATGATTCTCAGCAAAAAACCCAAAAGTTGCCCAAATCCCCGTCTGGGAGCTATATCTCTAGAAAGAGTCCACGTAATTGAGTATCTGGGCATAAGACTTAACCAGACTCTGACCTGGAAGCAACACAAAACAAAGGCAACCTTAAAATTAATTCAGAGAGCGGGTGCTATTTCTAGAATTGCCAATAAATCCTATCTTCGACCTTTGGCACCGGCAATACATATTTATAAAGCTAAAGCTAGAGGAGGCATTGCCTATGGGGCAGAGTTATAGGGACACACACCGCTACAGACTATACAGGTCGCAGAAAACAACTTTATAAGACAGCTAGCGGCTCTTCCATCAAGTAGCCCCCTTCTCCCCATAAGAATGGACTTGGCATTGCGCCCAATCACCGAAGAACTGGGCCTAAAACCCCTGACTTACTGGAGACGTCTGTGGAGTAGCCAGGATTTGGGACACTATAGAAGCGAACTACAGGAGCTCCTTAGGTCAATACATGTGTCCAAAATCCCTTGGCTGAAGTACATTAGGGACATGTGCACAACACTCGGAATCCCAGAGCTGTGGTGTAATCCGGAAGTAGCGTCCACAAGGCTTCCAAGGAAAGAACTCTCCAGACTGTTTTATAATTTTATGCTCCAGAGAGTTCTGGGTTCAATCGGGAAGGATCTTTAAGTGACACTTTCATTAAAGCAAAAGACTCTTATAGACCTGAGTATGTTTTGGACGCCATGTCCCCTGTGCATGTAAGAAAGATTTTCTTGCAATGGAGATATGGCTCGCTACCATTGAGGGCCTTTACTAAATCCTGGAACGGCAACTTGGAGTCGGCCAACTGTCCAGCATGTAACTACAAGCTGGAAAGTGATCTACATGTGGTATTATTCTGCAGAGCCTACAGTAAAATTAAGAGCTATTGGCTGGTCCCATACTTAAAGAACCTTGGTTTCCGAACCTATGCCCCAGCTTACAGAGTGCTCAAAACAGACTTAACAGCTCCAACTGTCTTTGCCATGGCGAAATTCTTGACGGCAATGTGGAGAGCACGCGCAAGAATTATAACAGCCTCCAATGCGGCACCTTCTATTACCTTTTAACTCTAAATCATTCACCTTTTAGATTGTAATCATGGACTTTTTAAAACTTTCAAATACTGAACTCATTTTTACATGTTTTATGGTGTGTTTATGTGTCTATCTTTTATGATCTGAAATGATCGAAATAAAGATTATTTGATATTAAATTACAATACCACAAGTTATCTGGAGATGCTTGTTGTGAAGTATCTAGAGTCCTGAAGAAGATGAAACTTTTATCATTGACGAAGTAAGCATGGTTTCCAATGTCATGCTTGCTTTTGTGCATTTGAGAATGCAGGAAGTTCTTAAAACAGAGTATGATGTGTTATTCGGTGGCAAACACATCATTGTTTTTGGTGATCTTCTGCAGCTGACACCAGTGAAAGGACAACCAGTGTTTAAACTGCTTACACATGAGGATACCATGAAGTGCCTAGGGAGCATTGGCAACGTTAACATATGGTTAAACTTCAGTTATGCTAAGCTGCGTGAAAATATGCGTCAGGCGAAGGACGAAGATTACAAGAATATTCTACAAGATATTAGAATCGGGAAAGTGACTGAGTGTGGTAAAGAAGCTTTACATGCATGCTTACTGTCAAATTTATATCCAGAAGAAGACGTTTTGCCAGAGGATATTTTTCAGAAAATTACTGTGAAGAAATCTGGAATATGTTTGATGCCAACTCTTGCAGAATGTTCCATCTTCAACAACAAAATGTTGAATTTAGAAAAACAAGAGATTGTGAAACTGGAAGCTATTGACAAAATAGAGCATATGGGAGCAACAATTATTTTGTCTGAGAATTTGAAATCTAAATTGGATTCATTAGAGAAGACTATATCTAAAACTGCGGGTTTTGAAAGGACTTTGAATGTGTGCTTAAATTGCCAATCATTTTGAGAAGGAATTTACATGTTGAAAGAGGTCTGGTAAATGGATCAATGGGTAATGTTGTTGATTTTGAGACATATAGAAGTAGAGATGGAATTGAATTTTTAAAAATTAAATTTGATGGCATTGAGGAAGTACAGCTAATTGGTCGTTGATCTGCTAGGTTTTTGCTTGTTAAAGGCTTATATGTTCGCCGTAAGCAGTTTCCTGTTTGCTTGGCATATGCGGTGACAATTCATAAATGGCAAGGTTTAAGTGTAGACACTGCTTTAGTGAATATTGGCAGTTCTGTATTCAAAGAGGGTATGGCTTATGTAGCATTGTCACGAGTCAGAACTTTATCGGGTTTGTACTTGATTGACTGTGATGTCACAAACATTTGTGCGGATCTAGATTGTGTTAAGGAATACAATAGGTTAAGAAGAAAGTATGCGCCACATTTGCCTCAATATCCTTTGATTGAGAAACGTGTGGTAGGCCGGAAACGAAGAAATATCAATAATAGTAGGGAGGTTGTAGCAAAAAGACCAAAAGTCGATGAACCCAAAATTGTAAGCAGGAATAAAATGAATTCTGTTGAAAATGTTGTTGGTTTTAAATTTGAAAATAGTTCTGTGTCAACTGCTATGCTAATGTAGTTGTTAATGTTCTCTTTTCACTAGAGACTTTCAAAGAACAGATTGTGATCAATTCGGAACAAAGTTTATGCTGTTTGTTGAATTCTGTGTTAGAGAAATGTAGTGCTGATAGAACCAGAGTAGAAAGTGTGTCTGAAATTCGTTTTCTGTTAGACGAATGTTCAGGTCAAACAGAATTCTCTGAAAATATTCAGCAGGATTGTCAGGAGTTTTTAATGTATATGCTTGATGTATTGCAAGATGAGGGTGTAGATGTAGATTATCTATTTGGCCTTTCTTATCAATGGCAGCATGACTGCGAGAACTGTAGGCTATCAAGTACTACTAGTGCAGACTCAGAAAGATTTATATATTTAACTTTGCCTGACAGTAAATCAGTATCCTTCAATAAGCTAGTAAAGGCAGCCGATCAAAACATGGAGTGCAGCCAATGTAAGTCTGGAATGCTGTCCACGTTAATTTTACGAAGTTATGGCCAGTATGTCATTTTAATGTTCCAACGATGTAGGTCTGATGGAACTAAATTGACAACTTTAATTAATAATTTTGGGGCTTCGCAGTTGTCAATATCAGGAAGGACTTTTATAACTACTGCAATTATATATCATAACGGTCCTTCAACTAATTCAGGACATTATACAGCTTATTTGAAATCTGGAAACGGTTGGTCATTCTGCAATGATTCTGTTTTAACTTTCAAAAAAAGATTGCCTTTCCACCTTCAAAATTCTTACCTGGTGTTCTTACAACCAAAATTTTAGGAAAGGAAGCTTGGGATTTGTTTAGAGGAATTTACAGAGGTTCTAATGGCTCCTACTCTATATGGCCTTGTGGATAATTGTAGTACAGAGCGAAAACTGTTTGTTTTTATAAGCTAAGTCAAGCAGCAGATCAAAATAAAGAGTAGAGGAAATGTAAGTCTGCAATGCTGTCCATATTTTTTATGGAAACTTATGGGTGAAATGTCATTTTACAATTTGAACTACATAAACTGGATGAAAAAAAAGTTGTTAAGTCTAATTAAAAAATTTTGGGCAACACAGTCATCGATTTCAGGAAGAACATTTGCAACTGCAGCTATTATATAATATGCTGGTCCTTTGACAACATCTGGATATTACACAGCTTATTTGAAATTTAAAAAATGGCTAGTCTTTCAGCAAACATTACTAATTGAGTACGAAGCAATGTTGCCTTTTGACTTGATTTTTGAAGTCCGAATTTAGGGTAGGTAATTGGACTATAATGTTTCTAGGTGTTGCTGTAACTTAGTGTGCTGTTTTAAATTGCTTTGTATGTCTCAGTTTTCTTAAAACAATTTAGTTTATCTTTCAGAAAATGGCGGGCAGAAAATAGTAACAGCACAACAGAGCATAAGCTGTTCATAGGATATCCTTTGACGTCATAGAAAGTAAGTTACTTTGGAGAAGTTCCTATTTCTGCTTATTTATCTTATTTGGGTTTTTTAAACACAATCATTTTGATTGTGTTTTTTCCCCGCTGTTATATGATGAATACCTTCAACTCACTGCTTTCAGTGAAATTTGATATTTTCTGATAACAGCAAAAATAAACCATTAAATATGTTTAATTAATTTTCTACTTTGAATTGTGATTTCTAATATGTATATGGATTGGTGTGGCTCACTGGTTAGAGGCGGCAGACCCGGAAGCAGAGGTCGGCCCGGGACCAGGGTTCGATTCCTGACGTGGAAGGGTCTTGGGCCATGGTCAGCGGACTCGATAATTCTCGCCTCGGTGCCTACTCCAACCATGGGTCCCACTCAGCAACTTTGGGCAATAGCTTGTTTAATCCCTACTAACGGCCCCATCAGCGCCGGGGATGCCTGGCTTCACCTTGGGGATGCCCAGGAGGGAACATCTCACAGGGAAAGCTAGGATGGGTTCCCCAGTGGTATACAGCGCCGGACGCCTCTTTGCTGGGGCAGCTGTGGGCTTTACAAGTATACCACATTTAACATTTAACATTCATTTTGTCTCATGCTCACACTTTTTTTACCACCTTGTATTAATTAAAATGTTTTTGTTCTTTCTTACACAGATTAAAAGTATAAAAAAGATAATTTAGTACGGTAATGACAATTATAAGGTAAGTGTTTAGTACTCTTTAAGTTACATGTCTATCAGATTTAACTTTTATTAGTTCCACTGCTTCTTTTCTTTAACCCTTAGTTTCCTGTCTTTGCTACTTCCTTCATTTCTTTTTCTTTTACTTACTTATACTACTCTTTTCACTTCTTTTATCAGTCCCTCTTTCACCAGTAACTGTGTGTTACTCCCTCTATTTGTCTTTCTTTTCACATTACTCTCTGTTTATTTACTCGTCTTTTTTTAAAAAATATTTTTTTTAGTTCGCTCCCGGTTCGCGTACCCGAACGCTAACCGGTAAATGAATCAAAAGAAATAGAGGATGCTAGAGTGCTAAACATTCTAGCAATTTTTTTTAAAAGGGAAGGTAGTTCTGAAAAGAACTTTTTTTTATTATTTTTGATGTGTATATTTTTTTGTGTTTTTTTTGAGGAAGGGGAAACAAAAATGATTCACTTCAAAGGGCTCAACAGGAGCAACAAAAAAAAAATGACTTTCTTGGACGTTTTGGACATTGATGATTTTCAAATGATCTATTTATTAAAGTAATACTCATCTCTCCACATGAAATTAATTTTCCACATGCTACACATGTCAATCTCATCTGCCCAAAGTTCTTTTGGAGATTTGGGACCGTTTCCCTTGCCTCTGACTCACTTATTGCTAAGTCATTGGTGGATATTTTAGCCGGTCGGGGGTTATCCACCAAATCTCGAAGTTGTGCTTTAGAATAATTTAGAGGGTGCCAACTCTACATGTGCCGATGCATGGTATGATTACCATAGCTATATTTTTTTTCGGTCCCTCTCGAGAGTTTTTTTTTGCAGATGAGGCAGGTAACGTACCTGGCATTAACTTTCTTTTCATGAGAAGGAAAAGAAAAAAATTGCCAGATAAAATTCACTTTCACATGGGACGTTCTTGGCATTTCTTTCAGAAAGCCACTTGTCCCTTGCTCCTGTTCCTCGTCTTCCTCTTCTTCTTCTTCCTGGTCGAAGATGACCTGGCTAGTCGGTCCTCTCTTCTTTGGTGGTGGTGGAGGTGGTGGAGATCCACCAGCTGCAGCTAATACAAATGCCATGTCTTAGCAAACAAAAACAAGTCTTTCTCTCATAAAAATGAAAGTCGGAGTGAGGAAAAAAGGTGGGACTTTCATCATTTGAGAAAAGAAAATGTTCTAAACCAATGAAAAGTGTTTATTTTACGTCATATGATCAAGCGTTCCATCATTAGGAAACTAAAAGTAAAATGAACCAATGAAAAGTTTTATGAACTAGTCACATGACCTGTTATGCTTACGTTCCGCATTCCGCGCCGCGCCTCTGATCGATTCCGGGGCTTTACGTTTCGCGCCTTGGTTCGCGTTCCAGAACGCTTCCGGGTGCGCTAACGCAGCACGCCATAAGGGGCATTACGTAGTAACGCGATATATTGCGTTTACGGGACGCGTCACAATGTGCCTTTCTAACGCGGTATTTGCACTAACGGAACATTTACCGGTTCGCGGACCGGCAGCGAAACAAGAAAAAATAATTTAAACTATAATATAAATATATATAAAATATATTTGTGAATTAGAATAAGAATATATGTTACAGCTATAGATATTAGCTTTTAAAAAACGAATGAAATGCACTGAAAAAACCATAGGTTATAGACCATATATAGTTAGGGAATAGCATTTACAAAACCAAGAAAATTCACTGAAAAAACCATTGGTTATAGACCATATATAGTTCGGGATTAGCATTTACAAAACCATAATTTACTTGCACAAAACCATAGAAATTCGCATATATAGTTAGTTGCAATAACTATATATCGCGCACCCGCAATCCACTGCTGATGATGTCACATATTACATCATTCATGACATGGTCAGTGACATCACTGATGACATCCCTGATGACAACATCCAGTGACTGTCTGTTTCTGTAAAGTTAAAATATGTCTTACATATTGAAGAATGAGTGGATGTGTAAGTGTCTGGATGAAGGATTTAGTAGGTGCATGACTGACTGTATGAGAGAATGATTAAATGTGTCTCACTGAGTGCATGGGTTAGTGACTAAACTGTCTTAATTTGTGCATCATTATTTCTGTAGTTCTGTAAACTGCTGCATGTGTTGATCAGTAGCTATATGAGTAACTATATGGGTTATTGATTGGTTGCCCAAATATTTGTATGGGAGAGTGAGTGTGAGTGTGGGGGTGGCTGGGAGGTATGTGACTCTGTGCATAGATGTGTGAGCAGTTGATTCAGTAGATGTATGGGTTCAAAAGTGCATGTGGAAACAGCTGTATGGGCGGTTGACTGTCTGCATGAGTGTATTGGTGAGTGATTGGATTTCTCAGTGCTACATGTCAAAGTAAGTACATATGTAAAACACAGTACATGTAAGAGTTGACATATATAAATAACTGTGCATAAGAGCCAGTGAATGTGTGAGTGGTTCTATGGATCATTGTGAACTTGTATCAGTGATTGTATAGGAGAGTAAATAAGTGTTAGTATATGTTTGATTAAGTAAGGTGTGTATAACTGTATAGTTGAGGAAATGGAGGTGTGATTGAACTTTGCTTGACTGACTAGGTGTGTGAGTAACTCCATGGATGAGTGACAGTCTGTGAGTGTCTGTTTACACTGATTGTATCTAAGGTTATATTAGAGTCTGAAGAGGTTCATCGTATTATCACATGAATGATATCATCAGTGATGTGATCAGTAATGTCAAATGAGATGTTATCAGTGATTTCATCAGTGATGTCATTTGAGATGTCATCAGTGATGTCATTTGAGATGTCATCAGTGATGTCATTTGAGATTTCATCAGTGATGTCATCAGTGATGTCACTGACCATGTCATGAATGATGTAATATGTCACATCATCAGCAGTGGATTGCGGGTGCGCGATATATAGTTATTGCAACTAACTATATATGCGAATTTCTATGGTTTTGTGGGGTTTCGTCAATGGGGGGGCCGAGAGAAAAGGGGGGTCCTAAAACACGTTTTTCCCATTCATTTTTCCATAGGGCAGTTGGAATCACTTTTAGCTCGAACGGCTGAATGGATTTACACGAAACTTGGCAAAATTGTAGATATGGTTTGCCTGATGTGCCTTTGCTATGTCTCAATATATATGGCCCAGTGGATTTTGAGAAATTAACGTTTTAAAAAACAGATATATCTGTAACAGCGCCCCGGTTAGCGCCCCGGTTCGTGTACCTGACGCGTAATGGAACTTCGCGAAGTGAAGCTGATTGGCTTTCCGGTGTCTGTCAACATTCTAAACAGTCCGGAACGGGCGCCATCTTGTCTCTCGGTAGGATCGAGAGACAAGAGGTGGAGAAAAACAAAGGGGGAATTTAATGAAAGGGGGCAAGGTATACCCCTCCTGACCCCCTAGGATTGATGATGGGGATATTAAAGTGCCCCGCGAGGCAAAAAAATGAAAAAAAAAATTGTGATTTTTCTCCGTAAAGGCGCGACCCGGTACACGAACCGGGTAGCTTACCGGTAGCGTAACGGGAGTTCGCCATTTTGTGTTTTGGATACATTTTATCACAAGATGGAGGAATAACAATGTGTGAAATGGGTATAAGGGGGCACGGGAGACGTATTTTGACCCCCTAGGTTTTCTGAGGGTAGCTGAGGAGGCTCATATATGTCTAAAAAAAAATTTGATTTTTTAGCGCGGTTAGCTGCCGGTACGCAGGTGCATGTGCCTTGTAAATACGCCCCTATGTGTGCTGGACAATTTTAAGGTACTTCTCCCATGAATCTGGGAGACTAATTTGCTTACATGATTTGTTTAAAAATCGTGCTAAGGTGAGAAAAGATTCCATTAATTTAGAAGGAGATTAGTATGCTTATTGGAGAAAATAAGGAAGCCAGCTAGGGTGTGCTTGTACATAGGAGCTGTGCTGTGTTTTGAAATTATGACCAGAAAATCGTTTTTTTTTTAAAAAGAAATACTTTTCACATTTATGAGAAGGACAACAAGGGGTTTGCTTTTTTAAATAAATATTTTATTTCTCAACATGAATATGGGAGAATAATTTGCTTGTTTGATGGTTTAAAAACTCGTTTTTTGAAGTCATTTAGGTTTCACACTATGTACTGGTAGAGTTTCATAGTCACTATGATAATTATGATATTTATTTAGGACTGTTTAGGAGGCATGGATATGCTGAGGCTTTTGTAATTGTCATTGGAGGAGAATTATGTACATTGCACTGCTGCATATAGTCCTCACCTTCTGAGTACTCTTAGATATGCTAGTCTATATCTTCTCAATGAGATACCTAAGCTGAGGAAACACAGGTGATGTGATTGTGAAATGAGCAAAAATATTTGCACGTTTTTCAATTACATCACCTGTGTTTCCTAACATTACTAATCACATTGTGCTGATGAGGTTTAAGCCTGTCCAGGGAGACAGAGGAGGTCTGGCCTTTGTTGAAGTGTGCAGTGGACATGACTCACTTCTTCTGTTGGCCTGCACATGTATTATGTCCTCTGTACTCTTCAACAAGCCAAAATTTCATCTGCAACGCTGAGTAGGCCTCACCTCAAACAAACTTTTGTGACTGCCAGACCTGCCTTTTTGCTCCTAGATATTTATTGGTTTTACCATGGCAGACAGACAATCCAGCATACTTCTGCATAAGCCACACCTTATGGTGGTGCAAGAGCCTTGTAAATATGCCCTCATGTGTGCTTGGTAATTTTAAGTCACTTCCCCCTGATGCAAGGGTCTTGTAAATACACCCTCATGTGTGCTTTGCCATTTCAAGTCACTTCCTCCAGCTGCAAGGGCCTTGTAAATACGCCCTTATGTGTGCTTGGCAATTTTAACTCACTTTCCCCTGGTGCATGGGTGTGGTAAATACGCCGTCATGTCTGCTTGGTAATTTTAAGTCACTTCCTGCTGGTGCAAGTGCCTTTTAAATACGCCCTCATGTGTGCTAGGCAATTTTAACTCACTTCCCCCTGGTGAATGGGTGTGGTAAATATGCCCTCATGTCTGCTTGGTAATTTTAAGTCACTTCCCCCTGGTGCAAGGGTGTTGTAAATACACCCTCATGTGTGCTTGGCCATTTCAAGTCACTTCTTTCTGGTGCAATGGACTTGTAAATATGCTCTCATGTGTGCTTGGCAATTTTAATTAACTTCCCTCTGGTGCACGGGTGTGGTAAATACGCCTTCATGTCTGCTTGGCAATTTTAAGTCACTTTCCCCTGGTGCAAGGTCCTTGTAAATACGACCCTATGTGTTCTTGGAATTTTAACTCATTTCCCCCATGGTGCAAGTGCCTTGTAAATATGCCCCCTTTGTCTATGTTGTTAATTTACTGTAGATGGAATTGACATCTAGTGTGTTAATTGTTTGCCTACTGTTATTGGTTTACTGTTTGGTAATAGTGGTTAATATCAATTTTTTAAATATTTTTCCACAGATTTAACTGAAGATCTTTAGAAAACTTTAAAAATGCCCTTAAGGCAGCGAAAAGTAAAAGAAGCTAAGCGACTTACACTCCATCTTGGTAAAGATTTGGAACAGTCCTGTAATATGAAATCGTATCAAGTTGCCAAAAAAGCTCCGGGTAAGAAAATAAAATCATTTTTAAAAACAATTTGCAGACAAAAATATACCAGTATTGAACATGTTTTAGTGCATAAGAAGAGAGACAATTTAAAGGAAAAGGAAAGGCCCGTAAAAAAAGTTTCTGCTAGAGCAGGAGATAAGTCTGTGCATGGCAGTAGAAGGGAAAATCAGTTCAGGGACATTCGTAGGCAAATGTTCCGTAACAGGATAATTGTCAATTTGTTAAAAAAATTTAAGAAAGGCCACCAGAAAGTGACATTTTATAAGAAAAAGAAAAATGTAGAGAAAATTATTGATCAGGCTTTCGAAATTAAGCGAAAGTTATTATGGCCGGGATGCCTGTCACCCCCTCCCAACACAATCCCCTAGGATGGGAAGACGGACGCAGTTCTGAACTTTTGGAAGGCGGGAGGGAGTTACCCTCCCGGCCGTATTTATTAAAATATGAAACAAAATTAAAACATTAAATAAAAGTTTCATATCATGTACAATTTTCATTTATTACATTTCGATGAAGACATGTTCATTGGCTAACCTTAACAAATCTCTAATACAAAGGCTTTCCTAGCCGAGTCTAACATCCTGCAAATGCATACTTTCTAAATTAAAATTGTACATCCTAGCATTACGGGCCAACGGCAAGGTCGCAACCGGTGTCAGATCCCTACTACCAAAACTCTCGCCCTCACGGTGTGAGTGGCGGCCGCGCAGAGGACTGTACCCTCTATGCCAACTCCAATTTCCCTTGTCTTGTTGGGGGCCCCCCATTTCAACTCAACGCTATCTTAAAGGTCGTCTGAGGACCCGTGTGAGGTGTCTGTAAGAAGGCAGCGTGGACTCCCCCTCCCACCCCACACTGTCTATCACATCCGCCGTCGCGGATATCCGGGCTCCGGGAAATTCGTAGGAGGGGCATATAGCCACCTCCTCCCCTGGAAGGGGCCTATGGCCGTCTTCCCCTAGGCGACCCATACTTAGTGGGTGCCGCCTCCCCGTGGGAGGGGCCAATGGCCGCCTCCCCCCGGGCGCTCCCATCCATAGTGGGTGGCGCCCCCTCTAGGGACCTTGAAATTACTGCTCACCGATCATGACCTTACCGCCCGACCAAAAAATAAATACGACATTTGATTACCTACTAAGGGAGAAAACATCATCCTGTTTATTTGCAAAATTTGTCTATACTACAAGAAAAACAGTACCTTTAGACAGAAATCATATCATTAAACTAGACCTTCATATACCGCTAAACAGGGGGAAGAAGATGTTATCAGAGAAAAAATACTTTATTGCAGAACTACAATTGCCATAAGGGGCTGGTGGGTGGGTCAAAATTGCTCCTTGTTCCGTCGAGGGCTCACGTGCAACGAGTGGGTGCAGCTTCCAAGCACAGGAACAAGAGGATGCTTCTTCGGATTCCCGCTCTCTTTATTCCTCTTCGGGAGGGCGTGAACCCTCCGCTGGTACGCCTACTGGGCGTGGCCATCGGTGTAGGTGTCTAGGACAACCCCTCTTGGGCGGGAAAAAGGCACGCCCCGGCTACGCCGCTTCGGGCATACCAGCCGTGACACGCCCCCCGCCCAAAATGGTTTCCCGGGAGGATCCGGGCCCCCAACAATACGTTCGGGGGGACCGAGTGGTCGCCCCTTTCCATATGGCCGGGAGGCCTGTCACCCCCTCCCAACACAATCCCCAAGGATGGGAAGACGGACGCAGTTCTGAACATTTGGAAGGCGGGATGGAGTTACCCTCCTGGCTGTATTCATTAAAATATGAAACAAAATTAAAACATTAAATAAAAGTTTTGTTGGGGGCCCCCCATTTCAACTCGACGCCATCTTAAAGGTCGTCTGAGGACCCGTGTGAGGTGTCTGTAAGAAGGCAGCGTGGACTCCCCCTCTCACCCCACACTGTCTATCACATCCCCCGTCGCGGATATCCGGGCCCCGGGAAATTCGTAGGAGGGGCATATAGCCGCCTCCTCCCCTGGAAGGGGCCTATGGCTGTCTTCCCCTAGGCGACCCATACTTAGTGGGTGCTGCCTCCCCGTGGGAGGGGCCAATGGCCGCCTCCCCCCAGGCGCTCCCATCCATAGTAGGTGGCGCCCCCCTCTAGGGACCTTGAAATTACTGCTCACCGATCATGACCTTACCGCCACAGGCCGGATAGTTGACCGGCTATCCGGCCCCCCCACAAACTCCTCCTAAAGGTCATGCTTTCTTAAACCCCTTAGCCATGCTATGAAGTCTCCTATGAGTAAGACATTCCCCTCCCGGGACAAGTGAACCCCATCATCGAGATACATGTGATCACCCCGAATACACCCATGCGGAATACTGTGCAACTGTGCCGAGCGAAACAACCTACCAATTTTGTTGTTGACCTCCTTCACTGAATGGTTCAGTGCTGACACCGAGAGGCCCCCCCGCCACACCTTCCTGGGAATCATGTGGGACCATGCAATCGTGCACCCCGGGATTCTTCTCGCCAGCCAGCTAACGGTAGACAAAACTCGCTCGAGCAATACTCGCCTACCGAGTGTCACCATGTCATTGCCCCCCAGGTGTACTATGATTACAGATGGCGGTGACCTCTGCCGCCCTAAGAGTTCCTCGACAAAAGATTCAAACTGGTCAATACAGAGCCCGCCCCTTCTGTGGAAGGTCACTCTGTACCCGTATTCCCCATCTGCGTGAGTCGCGTCACCTGCTTTGAATACGTCCCCGGCCCGCCTCACATATGAGTGGCCCACGACCCACACCACTCTCTCCTCAGCCGGTGATCTCTGACCGCTGGTCCCCTGTTGCCGGGTCGACTGCAAATTCCGCCCCGCATAACATGCTCGCGAAACTGTAAATCAAACAGAAGACAAGAAGCGTGAGTGCATGGAACTTGACTTCATAACATGTGCAACCGCACATACCTTTTAAAACAATTCGAGGACCATCGTCCTAACAGTTTCACCTCTTCGGCACTCTGACCCCTCGCTGTAGTCTCAGTAGCCGCCCCTATCCTGAAGGAGTGGGTCCCAAAATCACACGGGAACAAGCCCGCCGCTGCGATTGCCAATGTTAGCACCCTCTGAAACTGAAACCTCGTCAATGGGGTGGCATCAATGTGTCTCAGCAGAATCCCACCCCATGTATCTGCCCTCAGCGCCAAATATTCCTCAATGCACTTTACCGGGCACATGGGGGACCCTCGCATGCGCTGGACAACAACACTGTCTCCCATAGCTCTCTGGTCAGTCTTGGACTTAGCTATTTGTGACTACCATTGAATCACCCCTAATCAGGATGTGATCCTGACACAGACCTCCCTCCACATCTTTCTTATTCTTTGCGACCAGTTCGCTCACCCGCATAGCCCCATGGAACGCTAATGTGAAAGCGGCCCGGAAGAGAACTGCTTCGAAATGGGAGGAACATGTTGTGGGTAGTATCGACATAAGCAGGGACAACCTTTCTAACCCAATCGGGCGCCTCTCGTCTACTCTACGACCTTCAAGGCGTTGCCAGCCACGAAGGGCTTTCTTTACCAAAAAGGAAGATGTCGGGTCCTTGATGCCATGCACCTGCGCCATGAATGAAATGGCCGCCCGGTGCCTATTGGCCGTTGCTACTGATCGGCCTTCCCTGTGTAATGCTACCAGAAACTTTAGGAAGAAATCCTCCTGACCCCATTTCTGATCCCCTGCCGGACCCAAAAATGCACAATAGGAATGAAACGCTCCTTCGTATGCCTTCCTCGTCCTGGGGGCTAAGCTTGCTGCCACGAGGTCTTGTAATCCGGGGCACCGAGTAGCCAGAGTACTTCGGGGAATGGTGCCGCCGCTAGGTCCGCAGAAGGTAGATAACCCCTGAACGCCTGCATATGTGAACGAGAGAGTGCATCAGCAGCATGATTCAGTACACCCAGCACATGTTTCGCCCTGAACTGCACATTCAGTCTCATGCAAAGTAGTACAACTTCCTTCAACAATCTCAATATCCACTTGCAGCGTGCTGCCTGATTATTTATACATTCAACAACAGTCATATTGTTGGACCAAAATACCACAGAACGATCTCTGAACTCGTCCGGTCATGCCATCAGAGCCACAAAAATAGGGAATAGCTCGAGGAACCCAATGTTATTTGTGAGACCGCTGGTGTGCCCCCACGTCGGCCATGTTTGCGCTGACCATCGATTACCAAAGATGGCGCCAAATCCCACGCTCCCCGCCGAGTCAGTCCACAAACCTAGCTCATCCGAAGACGCTGGTGGCTTGTTCCATACCACTCGCCCGTTGAAGTCCGCCAGAAATGCCAACCAGATGCGCATGTCCTGGTGAACCTCTGTAGACAGTCTCGTGCGGTGGTGTCCTTCCTTGAGACCAACCATAGCTTGTGCAATAGAGCGGGAAAAGGGGCGGGCCATTGGTATCACTCTCAGGGCAAAGTTAAGCTGACCCACTGCTTGTTGTAACTGATGCAGGGTCACTTTCTCCTTTTTTTTTTTTTTTTGTGTGTTCTTATATAGCGATCGACTACCCCGAGGCATCTCGGCGCTTGCCTTGGGAACCCGTCCGGGGTTTTCCCTGTGAGATAGCCCCTAACGGGCATCCCCAAGGTGAAAGCCAGGCATCCCGCCGCGGGGGGCCGTTGTGGAGATTAAGCAAGCTTAATGCCCAGAGTTGCAGAGTGTGAACCCATGATTAGGTCAGGCACCGAAGCGAGAATTATCGAGTCCGTGGACATTTGAGCTCAAGACCCTGCCGCGTCGGGAATTGAACCCTGGTCCCGGGTCTGACCTCTGCTTCAGGGTCTGCCTGCTCTAACCAGTGAGCCACACTTCTCCACCATCCTTACTAAGGCACAGTTCCAGGGAAGCCCTGAATTTCGCTACTTTCCCTACTGGCAAACGGAAACATCCCTCCACAGAATCGAGTTCAATTCCCAGAAACTCCAGCGAAGTAGATGGTCCCACCGTCTTACCTGGTGCCATTGGCACTCCGAATTCCTTCATGAGGATGCAAAAATCCTGTAATGCCTGCGCACATTTTGTGTCGCCGGCTGCCCCCAAGAACATAAAATCATCTAAGTAATGCATAACATGGCTATGCCCAGTGGCTTCGGTGAATGCCCGTTCCAAAAACCAGCTGAATTTCTCAAAATAAGCACAAGAGATGGAGCAACCCATTGGCATACATCTATCCATGTAGTAACGTCCTTGGAACACAAAGCCTAACAGATTCTGATCCCGTGGGTGTACCGGGAGCAACCGGAACGCCGACTCGATATCTGACTTCGCCATCAGCGCTCCGGGCCCCAGGCGATTCAACATGGTGACGGCATCATCGAAGGATGCGTACCGCACCGAACAAACTCCCGGGTCAATCGCATCGTTCACCGAGAGACCCTTCGGAGCCGACAAGTTATGGATCAGCCTAAATTCCCCTGGGTCCTTCTTGGGGACCACTCCTAATGGGGAACAGATGAAATTTGTCACTGGCGGGTGCCCATATGGGCCCACAACCCGGCCCAGGGCAACCTCTTTTGCAATCTTCCTCTCCACCACCGCTGGATTATGCTGAGCCGATAGTTGGTTTCTACAAAGTGGTTCCCCACGAAAATCCCCCGCTGGGATGTGGAAACCATATAAGAATCCATTCCTCAACACCCCAACGGAGACATGATCAGGGTATTCGTTTAGCCAGGGGATCATTGCCATGATATCAACGGGGGTGGGTAACGGTACACAGTGGTCCCCCTCAGTCTTGTTTGGACCCTCCTCTACCTCCTGACCCACCATTCTTGGATCTGCACAAACTCTCGGGGTGCAAGGAATTCCCGCAACCCGCACACGCATGTCTGAACTTACATGTCCCTTGTGGTCTGGTGCAGTTGCCCCTGTTAAAGCTCCAACAGACCCCTCTCTTTCCCCCATTCCCACCAGTCCTTGCTTGGTGGTCGCCACCGGGGCCCGCTCGAAAGGGCACCGCGGGCGGCGGGAAAACCCCGACCCATTCCCGCCTGGCGAGGACGTCCTTGTCGCGCCCGGCAGGACCTGCTTCTGCCAAGAAATCGAGTCGAGACAATCCCACGTCAGAGATGAATCGTACTCTTTGGCCTTACGGAATTTCATATCGTAACCCATCCATTCATTGCCCTCATACGTTTCATAAAAATCCATTATTCGTGCCTGATAGCAAGACAATCCAGGCAAAACCTCGGGCTTAGGTTCCCCAATAATTGCAGTAAACATCGCAAAGGCCTTGGCCCAATTTGTCATTGTCTCATCAACCCTGAATCCCGCCATCTTGGCTCGCCAGACACTCGGGTGCCACAAATCTTTCTGCGTCTTAGCATACTCCATCTCGCGATGGTCAGTCAGCAGAGAAAACATATTTACATACTTGTCAGCCCATATCAATTCTTTCGTGGCCAACGGGATATGTTGAACCACTCTCTCCCGTCTTGAGGGCAAAGAGCCCTCCCCCGCAGTTGGCAATGCCTGCTTACCCGGCTCGGTTGTCGTTCCCGCTGTTTTTTCGATGCCAGCTGCCGATCCTTCCGGGGTCACCTGTGGGGGGACAAGAGGGAGATTTGCCTTTGCGGCATCTCGCGACTGCCGCAACTGCTGTATTAGTAACCTGGCCTCTTCGGCCGTGTCTCCTGGTGCCGTAGCACCCCCTGTTTTTCTGCCGAGCCATGCGGCCAACTGGGCGGCCAATTCAGGAGGCATGTCCTCCTCGTTGGCGGGCGTAATCACAACCGGAATCGGCTGACCCGCGTCCGGGATTGGTACCGGGGCCTCGACTGGAATGGCAGGGCTCGCCGGGGGTACTTCTGGGACCGGAACCTCCACCCCTGCCGCCCTATTCCTGACCCGTTTACCCCTACCCTCGGGGACAACTCCCAGCAATGCCGGGCCTATTACCTTCTTTGGTTTACCCGGATTGTTCATCGCAGCCATCTGCTTCTTCATGTTCGCCATATCTCGGCCAAGCGCCGGGACCATAACAACGTTTCGTTCGATCTTCGCCATTCTGCTTACCAGCATGCGAAGCACCTGGTCAGTCTCGGACTTCTTTCCTGCCTTCTTGCCACACATTGTTTTCGAATATTGGATACAAGTCGATCAACACGGTTCTGGATCCTTAGCCTCGAAGTCGCTGAAAGAGAAACACAAGAATTACAAGTTCTCAAAATTGCTCCTTGTTCCGTTGAGGGCTCACGTGCAACGAGTGGGTGCAGCTTCCAAGCACAGGAACAAGAGGATGCTTCTTCGGATTCCCGCTCTCTTTATTCCTCTTCGGGAGGGCGTGAACCCTCCGCTGGTACGCCTACTGGGCGTGGCCATCGGTGTAGGTGTCTAGGACAACCCCTCTTGGGCGGGAAAAATGCGCGCCCCGGCTACGCCGCTTCGGGCATACCAGCCGTGACACGCCCCCCGCCCAAAATGGTTTCCCGGGAGGATCCGGGCCCCCAACCATACGTTCGGGGGGACCGAGTAGTCGCCCCTTTCCATTATTTTGGTAATCAATAGAATTAGGAAACTAAACAAGGTAATTTTTGATTTCAAATCAAATAGTAGACGGAAGAGAGTAGTTAATCGTAGTAATTTTTGTGAAGTTTTCTCAGGAGAATGGGTGCATAGTTCAAGTTGTGAGGCATTTTTCTATGAGGAGAGTTACTTTCAGGACAATGATTTGGTGCATGCAGTTGACACCAGTGGTCGAGCATATGAGGTAAAAGATGGTTGTCCGGTTGAAAACGAAAAACTTGTGTCTACAGATGCAGAAGAGGTGTTAGGTGATGAGGTTTTAGGAAGACGTCCTAAGGGACCAGTCTACACCTGGAAATGTAGTAGTATTTGTAGTGTGTGACAGGATTCCATCAATTTGCTTTGTGATTTTGTTCGTACATTTAATAAGAAAAGTTTAAAACAGAAAATGAAGTTGTTGCAAGAATTAGATCCTTGCAGAGTGAGAGAAGTAACAGGTTTGCATGGGCATTCACTGGCTTGTCTTGCCAGAAGAGTTTGCCAGAGTGTTTTTCATCATTTCAGGATGCTTGCAGTGCATCATAATAAAGTGAGGAAATTAGTGAGAATGTTGTATTATGCTAAGAGTCCAGCAATTATGCTTAAACAATTGAGCAGTGCTCTTTTGCATGGTTCAGAACTACATGTGAAGAATATTTGTGAAGAAATTGAGTTCTGTTACTTTGCTAGTAAAGAGAACAATGTTGAAATTGACCCAGTAGAAGGAGGTAACGTGGAAGAGAGTGTACAGATTTCTAATATAGATACGTTTCACAAGAAAATTTCCATCTTTCAGGTGAAATCAAGTGAGAGGCCTAATTTCACTTGTGTGTGTTGTCGACGGACTTATTATAAGAATGTGACTAAGTTAGTGGATTTATATGCAAAAAGTGAAATGGAAAACAATAGTGAATGGAAGGATTTTGCCACATACTTGATGGTAGAAAATTGTTTTGATTTGGGATCGGACCAATGTATGTGTACTTATTGTTTTAACAAATTAAACCAAAACCGGAATCCTGCTAGAGCGGTTCATAATAATCTGGAATTGGTTGACATTCCTTCTGAATTGAAGGATTTAAATACTTATGAATCTATTTTGATTCAAAGTGTGCATCCTTTTCAGGCTATTGTACGAATGGAGCCAAAGACAGGAACATTGCCTCCATCAGATTTACAGAGAGGATTAAAGAGAAGAGTTGTTTATTTGCCTTTAGATTTGAAGAAAAACATTAATACAATTGGAGTAAAAAAAAGTGGAAGAGGAACCTCTGGTTATCCTAGTTTTTTTTTTTTTTTCCAATATATTTATTAAATTTTTCATAAAATTTTCCACACATTCCAGCGTATGTTTACAGCACCTTCCAATTTCATATGTTTACAGCACATTCCAGTTTCGCAGGTGGTTATATATACAATTCATTGTTTAGACAATTTTTATATCACAAGCAGATGTAATAATGTAAAACAAAACATTTCCCCGTATTTTCTTATACTATTCTAGGTTTATCCTACTGGATTTCCACATCGTAATGGGTTGCCATTTTTTTTTTCCTAATGCCTTAGCCCTTCTGCCTTTCCTATCGTATATTGCCTTTTCTAGATTATAGATATTGAGAAGGGAGGCCATCCACTCTGAAAATAGTGGGGGAGCCTTATTCAACCAATTCCTTGCAACACAGATGCGGAGCACTGCAACTGCAACAAAAATAAACTCAACCGGGATAGCATCTTCCGTGCTTGCCACCCCCAAAATAATTAATTCATCTACTAGTTTAATCTTAATATTGAGTATTTTATCAAGAAACTCTTCTATGGCTTTCTTCAAGGTAAATAATTGTGGGCACTGTGAGAACATGTGTACAATATCTGCCCCACTCGCGTTGCAACGCGGGCATGTTATTCCTGTTATCCCTCCCCACTGGGCAATTCTCTCCGGTGTATGATAGAGTGAGAACACTGTTTTGAAGTGCTGTGATTGGAGGGTTGCCGAGCATAGCACTGTTCTACCCAAATCCAATGACTCCTGAAAAGTTTCTGAGCCTGATCCCAACTTTTCAATCCATTTCTGTGAAAATTTTTCCCTATCATCTGGTTTGCTTTCTTTCAATTCTATATAAAGGTGCCTTATCGTACATTTGACAGTTGTTTCAATATAATCCATCATTTTGCATTGTCCCATCCCTACCGGGCCACCTTGTTTTTGTATTAGAAAGCTCCTAACTTGGAGGTATTTATAAAAACTATTTTGCTCTAATCCAAATTTTGCTTTGAGTACCCCAAACAGCTCTATATTACCCTGTCTATCCAGTAAATTCCCTATTTGTACTATGCCTTTATTATACCAGTCATGCATAGTGGCGTCTTTAAAAATCTCCCTCGGCAGTGAACTGTTTGTGTATAGTCTTGTATAGTGGTTAAATCTACCTAGCCCAAGTTTTTTAGCCACCCCTTTCCACACCCTATATACTGCCTTCAGAGTCTTAAATCTTGTATGCTTGAAATACGTGAATTCAGTTGTATTTAGGAATCCATTCTCTACTTCTTCACCTAATAATAAGGCATAAACATTGGGTAATCCTGTGTCAGTGCCCGGCAGTTGTTCTAAACCTCCCCCACCTATTAACACCTTACTATACTGTAATACTGTGGCCCAATAGTAAAGCCTAAAATCCGGTGCCCCCCAGCCCCCTTTTTCTCTATCCATTGTTAAGTGTCTATAGGCTCTTCTTGTTTTTCCCTTAACCCAAATGAATTTATTCAAAATTGATTCTAATTTACTAAACCAAACATTTTCAAAAAATAAGGGGATGGATCTGAATAAATACAGAACTTTGGGGAATGTTATCATTTTAATGACATTAATTCGGCCCATTAAAGTCAGATGTAAGTTGTTCATTCTTTCTGTGTTTATTTTAATTTTTCCCAGCAGCGGACTCATATTGATTTCTACTAATCTGTCTAATTCAGTTGTGATTTTCACCCCTAAATATGTCACTACAGGTGTTATTCTTATATCTTGATAGTTTACCCGGTTGTTTTGTATTATTTGTGTTTTTCCTTTATTTAAAGAATAACCAGAAAATATGCCAAACAATACAGCCTCCTGTTCAATTTCTATTATAGCTGACCCTGGGTCTGGTGTGACCACTGCCACGTCATCTGCGTATGCAAGTGTCTTATATGCCTGGCCGTGAATTTCAATCGGGAGGATTTTAGGGTTTCCTTCCAGTCTTCGCAGAAAAGAATCTAAATATAAGGCAAATAGGAGTGGTGAAGCCGGGCAACCCTGCCTTGTGCCGCGCTTTATACATATTTCCTCTGTATACCCTCTATTAATCCTCACCCTAGCTGTTGGAGCTATATAAAGTGCTTTTATTGCCTCTATATAGCCTGCTCCTATCCCAAACCACTCCAAGGCTTTCCACAGATAGCCCCAGGATACCCTGTCAAAGGCCTTCTCCGCATCCAAGAAGATGGCCGAGGCAGGATCTCCTGCGGCTCCTGTGACATCCAAAATGGTAATCATCCTCCTTGTGTGTTCCGTGGTCCCTTTACCCGGTATGAAACTGTGTTGCGTTGTATATACCAACCCCTCAATTACCCTGCTAAGCCTTTGTGAGAGAGCCTTAGAGTATATTTTTGCGTCCGCATTCATAAGGGTAATTGGTCTATAGGAGCCAGGATCCAGATGCGGTTTATTCTTTTTCAGAATAACTACGATACTTGCGCCGGCCCATGATTGTGGCGTATTTTCCCTTGTCTGTGCATGCCTCAGAATTTCTAACATATCTACTCCCAATGTGTCCCAAAACGTCCTATAAAATTCTGCCGGAATTTGGTCAGGTCCCGCGGCCTTTCCCGAGGGAAGTTTCGATACTGCATTATGTATTTCACCCAATGTTAATGGTGTTTCCATGGCTTCTTTATCTTCTATTGTCAATTCCTTGTGAGGGATTCCCGCTAAGTACTCCGCTATTTCCTCTTCCTTACTATCCACATCCTGGTCATACAGTTCTGAATAAAATTCTCTAAACGCCTCCCTCACATCTTCCACCTTAGTTACTATCCCCCCCCTTTTATTTTTGATTTCTTTGATTTCCCCAGCTGCCAGATCTTGTCTAGTGCGCACTGCCAACATATGCCCGACCCTCTCGTTGAATTCATAGCACCTTTCCTTTTTTGCTAGATAATTAGCTGCTGCTTTATTAGCCAATCTCTCCCCAGTCTCTGCCTTTTTCAATTCTATTTCTAATAGGGTCTGCTCCAGAGGTTCCTGATTCGTGACCAACTGAATGAGTTTTTGTTCTAAGTTCTTTAACTCCTGTAGCCTACTAACTAACTCCATTTTCTCTTTTTTACTCCTGTACAGAGTGTAGGCCAACGTTTCCCCTCTTATCCCAGCTTTGAATGCATCCCAGACCATGCCTGAAGCTGCCGTGCCTCTGTTTACCTCCCAGAACTGTGTAATCCATGTCTTCATTCTACTGATATAGTCCTCCTCCTTGAGCAGCCCCCTTTCGAATGTCCAGTTGTATTCCTTGCGACTAGTGCTGTGATTTTGGGAGATAGTCAACACCAATGGGTTGTGGTCTGAGGAGACCCGTGGTATCATCTCTATCTTCACTTCTGGAACTAAGGGGCTAGAGACTAAGAAATAATCTAGTCTGGCTATGCTTTTATGGGGGGCGGAATAGAAAGTGCTACCTGTCCCCATAGGGTTATATGCCGTCCATACATCTACTAATGCATTATTATTCATTAGGTTGACAATGGCCTTTCTTGTTCTCTTCTTGCGATCTCCCTTCATCCCCCCTCCCAACATACCCAATCCTGTTAACCCATTGACATTAAAATCTCCACACAAGATTATCGGTTCAGGCCATAATGACAGTTCAGTATCTAATAACTCAAATATGTCCGGTTCATCTTCGTTAGAGCCATATACAGAAACAATTGTGTAACAGCATCCACCTATCTCTCCTTCTATCATTACCCATCTACCGTTAACATCTTCCTTCTTTCTCTTTACTACCATTAGTCCTTTTCTTGCCAGTATAGCCACTCCTTTTGTTTTAACATCTTGCAGAGTGTGTGCTATAACTTCGAACCCTAGCTGATCTATAAGATACCTATCACTCCCTCTCACATGCGTTTCCTGAAGACATATAAGGTCTAATTTTAATAGTCTACACATGGCCGCTACTTTCTGCCTTTTCCCGCCATCATTCAAACCACAAATGTTAATCGTAGCAATTCTTACTGCCATCTGCTTTTAAAGAAGAGCCCACAAGCTAATTCTTCTAGATTTTTTACTGCCACCTTTGCGTGTCTGTGTAACTTCTTATTTTGTGCTGAATATATCCATACCTGTTTACCACCACCGTGCTGCCTCCCCCCCCTCCCCTCCCTCCCCCACCCCCCCCTGTCCCCCCTCCCCTTCCTAACCCCCCCCCTGTTACGGGCAAATAGGTCAATACTGACCTATGTGTGGCTGCTCGCTGCAGTAGTGTCGCTTCCCTTCTCCCTCCCTAGTAACCCGTGTTATCCTATACAGTATACAAAATGCCTACTGTTTTCCACATGAATCTTATGCTGGTTCTGATTCCCTACTCTTTCTATCTTTCTGAGACTCTGTAATTTCAGCAAGATACTCGCCCGCCTTTACTTCCGAGAAGAACATCCGGGTACGGCCATTTGTGACAACCTTTAACTTGGATGGATACATCAAGTAAGCTTCGGAACCCTGTCGTTGGAACGGAGTGATAAGCTATCTAAGTTTCCACCTCCTTTCCACGGTCGTGTGACAAAAATCCGGTCTCGTGAAGAATGTAATCCCTTCAACTGATTTTTTCCTGTCTGGTCTCGCAGTCTCCAAAATTTCCTGCCTAGCCAAAAAATTCCCAAAAAAGACAAGCATAGCCCTAGGAAGACCATTTTGACCGCTGCCTCTTCCTGCCTTCTGTGTCAGTGGGAATCTGTGTGCTCTCTGCACTTCCAGATCCCACTGCCACTGTGCCTCCGGGTAAGCATCTTTTACTAGTTTAATCATAAACCCCCTCGGGTCTTTTCCTTCAAGTCCTTCCTCTAGGCCCAGAAAGCGTAGGTTATTCCTCCTTTGTCGATTCTCAAAATCTTCCAGTTTCCACTGCAAGTCCTCAATCACCTTCCCTTGCTCAGTTCTTACACTCTGCCAATCTGCGACTTCATCCTCAAGCCTTCCAGTTCTTTCTTCAGCTTGTTCCACTCTGCCTTCCACTTCCACATATTT
This sequence comes from Lissotriton vulgaris, assembly GCF_964263255.1. Classification (NCBI taxonomy): domain Eukaryota; kingdom Metazoa; phylum Chordata; class Amphibia; order Caudata; family Salamandridae; genus Lissotriton; species Lissotriton vulgaris. Next base: position 745,798,266 of record NC_141697.1, on the reverse strand, counting down.
CCTATTCATTTTCCTGATGCTTGTTTGTATTTTCTTAGTGTCCTGCCTTGCACGTCTGCTTTCCAAGCGGGCTTCTAAGTGCATTTGCTTCAACATAGAAAACATGCCATCCAAAGTAGCTTGAGGTGGGGCATCATTCAGGTCATTTAAGGGGTAACTCTCGGACGCAGCACCCAGATCTTGCTCCTGATACATTTTGGAAGCACTACCATAGTCCCATAGCAGTTTCCGATTTGTACTTGTTGCTGCTCTGTCCATCTCTCTATCACGCCTTATCATAGTTCTTCTTCTTCTCTTTTGTGTTTCCTTGTCTCTGCGTTCACTAGATAGAGATTTTCCTGACTCTGACCCTGATGAGAGATCTGTGGTTGAAACCTCCTCCTCTGACCCCAATAATGAAGAATCAGACCCCTCAGTCACTGAGTAGAATTTTTCCCCTTCTGGAGAGCGTAATCCCCTCCCTTTGGCCCCTTTTGTATAACTCTGAACACTCTGAATACTTTTCATGCTCCCCCAGTTCGATTGTGCCATTACAGTCCTATCCACAGGTGTTGGCACTAGTTCTACTTCCAACAGAGCCTCAAGCATTTGAGCATTATTGCTATTAGTGTTATTAGTGATGTTATCAAGTTTTACCGTTTCAGCCTGCTCTTGCTCCTTTGTCTGCCCATTGCTAGGCTTGCAGGTACTGTTGCTGTTGTTCATCGTCTTCTCCTTGCTGGCTTCGCTGCCTGCACTGTTGCTCCTGTCACTCCTGTGTTTGTCAGCGCTAGCGTTCTCGCCAGCCTTCTCCGCTCGTTGTGCAGCTCCCGCCTGAAGCGTAGGCGTCTCAGCCCCTGGTTGCCTAGCAACCACCGTGCTTGCGTCCTCGCGGTCGGCGAGCTCGGTTTCCGCGTTTGGGTTTGTGTTTACTCCTGGAGCACCGCCGGCGGCCGATACTGATTGCTGCTGCTTGCCTGCAAATGCCTCGGTGACCGTGGGCTGCCGCAAGTCTCTGCTGGAGGTGGGTGCAGCGCTCGCGGCGGTCATATGTTTTGCTGCTCCGCTCTCCGAATGAGAGCGCCTTTGTTGTGCCTGCCCCTTGCCTCCAGGAGTCTCCGTTGTTGTTGCTTGGTTAGGTGCTTTGGTCTCCGCCTTAGCATCGGCTTTTTCTTTCTCCTTTACGAATTTCTCGCTTTTCTCGCTTTTCTTGGGCTGCAACTTTTGTGTAGCGCCGCTCAGGGTATTAGCTGTTGTTGCACGTTTATTCTGCGTAGTTTTTGGTATCGCGCCTGTGCGATGTGCCATTCTTACGGCTGCAGTGACACCATAAACCAACGATTTCTTGAGATGCTTGAAGCAGAAAGATCCCAGGGTTGTAAGCACCTTTTGTAGTGCTTTAGTGCCTGTACCTGTGGCTCCTTTAGTAGCTCCTTTCGCTCGCAGTATACCTTGGAGAATCAGCATAATTTACTCTCACGTCCAGCCATTTAATCCCTGGGGCAGGGAGAAGGGATTACTGCGACTGCTCTCTACCACAGCATGGCGGCCATCTTGCCCCCCTTCCTGGTTATCCTAGTTAATGGGGTTCCGACATAGAGTAAGAAAATCTGGCAAGATTTAGTGGATGTTAGGAAAGTCAAAAAGGCAACATTGTATTTGATAAAAAACAATGAGTACTACAAGAATGTATGTGTTGCAGAAGAGGAAGTAAGTAAAGAAGAAGGCAGCGAATTGTGTGCTGGACAAATTGAGAAAGTAGAAGTCTCTAAAAATGAAGAAATATATGAACATTATAGTGTTCATCCTTTGCATTCCAAGGAAGTCATGGGGGATGCTATTGAGTTGTTTCAAATGAAACAAGCCAAAGGGAGTCCGATTAGAGTTTGGGAGGAAAGTTTGGAAGCCCGGTGTTTTCCACAGTTATTTCCCACAGGTCGAGGAGGACGATATGATGAGCGACCTGATCAAATTCCTGCTTCTGAATACCGGACTTTACGATTGTATGCAGAAGATCCTAGGTTTCGTCAATGCATTCCCTATTTGTTCCATCTACTGTTTGAAAGTGATCTGTCTGGACTGTCTTATGCAGTGAACCACATCCTGAAAAGTGGTTTACAACTGCGAAATATCTCAGCAAGGGGCTTTATGGATAAAGTCAATGTGCAAGACAGTATTTTGGATTCTCACCTGATTAATCTGATGGCATGTCAGTGTGGTACTAATGAGTATTGGTACCGTCATCATGGTGACTTAAAATGTATGCTTAGGAACTTAGGAACTCCCACATGTTTCCTCACTCTCAGCTGTGCTGAGTATGGCTGGGAAGACTTACTTGAATTTCTACGAGAGGCAAATGGAAACATTGAAAATATTGAATTCAAGACACCCGTAGAACTGTGCTCTTTGGATCCAGTGAATGTATGCAGGTACTTCAATCATAGATTTGAAGCTATGATGTCTTTCATCACGAACAAGAAAAATCCACCTCTTGGAGAGGTGTTGGATTTCTTCTGGAGAAAGGAGTATCAAGCACGAGGTGCTCCTCATATACATATGCTGCTATGGATCAAAGATGCACCCAAATTTGGAACAGATCCGGATGACTTAGTGATGAATTTCATAGAACAGTATTCTACATGTGCTGTTCCAAAGACAAAGGAAGACAAAAGTCTAAGAGAACAAGTTTTACGGTTTCAAAGCCATTGTTGTGGAAAGTTCTGTCTTCGTAAATTCAGAAACAAGAACAAGTACTATACAAAATGTCGTTTTGGATTTCCACGATTGGTGATATCTAAAGGAAGAGTGAACAATTTGATGTCTTCGCTGCGACATAATGTGACAAGGAAATCACCCAAAAATACATACAATTTGAAGAGAAATGAAGAGTCCAAGAACATCAATGACCACAACCCAGTGATTTTGTCCATGTGGAATGCTAACATAGATATACAGTTTGTGGCTGACAACTGTATGGCTGTGGCTCGGCATGTGACGTCTTACATCACAAAAAAAGAGAAGACAGAACTCAAGGATATGTGGGAGGACATTTCCCATGAAAAGAGCCTCAGTAAGAAGTTGTACAGTTTCAGTCTGAAGATGTTGTCGCATCGAGAAATCGGAGCTTATGAATGTTCTGACCGGTTATCTTCAGCAAGTCTCTATGCCAAATCTAGGAGTATCATTTGGTCAAGTCTTGGTCTTGCTGCAACGCGTAATCGAGTTCTCAAACCTGTACGGGAAAATTGAGTATTTGGCGGAGAAGGAGCCAAGCAGTACAGATATTTTGAAGACCAACATGTTGGATACATATTATCCAAATAGAAGCAGTCACTTGGAGAATGTTTGTCTGTATGAGGTTCTACAAAATTACATTTTCAAGAGGAATATCACAGAAGATATTGGAAAAGGAGTGTATGCTGTAATTGGAAGTGAGGGATGTCTGGTCAAGCAAAAAAAATGTCTATTGGTAAATCATCGAAAATTGGATTGCGAATCTCCAGAAAGAAAAGAGTTTTTCTATTTAGATCTTTTGCAACTTTTCAAGCCTTGGCGTGCAGAAGAGGAACTGCTTGGAGATTTCCCCTGTTCCGAAGACTATTTCAATGCAGCCAAGGAGTCCATAGAATGTCCTGTTTTCCCAAAATATCTAGAAATGTTGAATGCAGAAATCGAGCAGGAAGCAACAATAGCAGCCGAGATTGCTGGAGACAGTTCTCAGGACAGTCAGAGTTCTGTTTCATTGAGTCAGGATCCACTAGGAGGACCAGTTATCGAAAATGAAGCTGCCACTGCCATGATTGAAGTGGAAAGAGCCATGGCACATGCTCAGGAGGATGTGGTTATATTTAGAAAGACAACTTAACGTTGAGCAGAGGAAAATATATGACAAAGTTACCAACCAAATTGATCATGGATTAAGTCATGAGAAGAAACAGTGCTCATGTACGTCGTTGAAGCCTATCCGACTGTTCGTGAGTGGAGAAGCAGGAACTGGAAAAAGTTTCCTCAATAAAGCAATTTCATGTTATTTGCAGAATGGAAAGGGGCGACCACTCGGTCCCCCCGAACGTATGGATGGGTGCCCCGATCCCCCCGGGGAACCATTTTGGGTGGGGGGCGTGGCTCGGCTGGTATGCCCGAAGCGGCGTAGCCGGGGCGCACCTTTTCCCGCCCAAGAGGGGTTGTCCTAGACACCTACACCGAAGACCATGCCCAGTAGGCGTACCAGAGGAGGGTACACACCCTCCCGCAGAAGGATAAATAGAGCGGGAATCCGAAGAAGCGTCCTCTTGTTCCTGTGCTCTGAAGGCTGCACCCACTCGTTGCTCGTGAGCCCTCGACGGAACAAGCAGCAATTTTGAGAACTTGTAATCTTGTTGTTTCTCTTTCAGTTATTTGGAGTTCGAAGAGTCCAGGACCTCGTTGATCGACTGGGAGCAGAATACTCAAAACCATGGCTGGCAAGAAAGCGGGAAAGGGTTCCGAGATGGATAAGGTGTTACGCCTATTGTCGAACCGGATGGTTTGCATGGACCGAAAACTCGGACAAGTCCAATCAATTGGTAGAGGTTTGGCGGAGGTCAAAAAATAGCTGGCTGCACTGAGCAACCCGGGTCATCCTAAGAAGGTAATAGGCCCGGCCTTGCTGGGAGTCCTCCCCGAGGGTAGAGGGAAACGGGTCAAGAAGAGGGCGGTTTAGGGGGAGGTCCCGGTTCCAGAGGTACCCCCAGTCTCCCCCCTCACGCCGGCAGATAACCCGGTACCAAACCCAGATGCGGGTCAGCCGATCCGGGTTGTGATTACTCCCACTAATGATGAGGAAATGCCTCCCGAATTGGCCATCCAGTTGGCAGCATGGCTCAAGAAAAAGGCAGGGGGCGCAGTGGCCCCTGGAGACCCGGCCGAAGAGGCCAGACTACTAATCGAGCAATTGCGGCAGTCGAGAGATGTCGCAAAGGCGAATGTTCCTCTTGTTTCCCCACAGGTGGCACCGGTAGGACCTGCAGTTGGTCACGAGAAGACGGCGGTAACAACGGCTGAACCGGGTAAGCTCGCTTTGCCAATGGCGGGGGAGGGTTCAATACCCTCGAAGGCGGGAGAAGGTGGCACAGCACATCCCTATGGCCACGAAAGAGTTAATATGGGGAGACAAATATGTTAACATGTTTTCATTATTAACTGACCATCGCGAGATGGAATATGCTAAAACCCAGAAGGATTTGTGGCACCCGAGCGTCTGGCGCGCCAAGATGGCGGAATTCAGGGTGGATGAGACAGTAACGAACTGGGTTAAGGCCTTTTCTATATTTACTGCAGTTATGGGGGAACGTAAACCCGAGGTGATGACTGAATTGTCTTGCTATCAAAATCGTATTATGGATTTTTATGAAATGTATGAGGGGGAGGAATGGAAAGGTTATGACATGAAATTCTGGAAAGCGAAAGAATATGATGCTACTCTGACGTGGGATTGCCTGGACTCGGTGTCATGGCACAAGCAGCTCCTGCCAGGGGCGGCAGGTACATCCTCGCCAGGCGGGAGTGGGTCAGGGGTCGTCCGCCAAAAGCCCGCGGTGCCCTTTCGAGCGGGCGCCGGTGGGGATTACCAGCCTAAGACCGGCGGGAATGGCGGCAAGCGTGGGGTCTGTTGGGGCTTCAATCGAGGCAACTGTAACAGACCGCAGGGAACATGTAGGTTCAAGTATGTGTGTGCGGGCTGTGGGAATTCCTCACACCCGGAGAGTTCATGTAGATCTAAAAATAGCGGGACGGGAGGAAAAGGAGGGTCTAAGCAGGAGTGAGGTAGAACGTTGTGACCGATTGCCTACACCCGTTGATCTCATGGCTATGACTACTTGGTTGAACAAATACCCTGATCATGAATCCGCTGGGGTGTTGAGGAAGGGGTTCTTACACGGCTTCCACATCCCGGCAGGGGATTTTCGGGGGGACTCCTTTTGTAAAAACCAGTTATCGGTACAGCACAACCCAAGCGTGGCAGAGAGGAAAATTGCAAAAGAAGTCGGCTTAGGGCGAGTGGCAGGGCCTTTTCATCGCCCGCCGGTGGCGGAGTTCATCTGTTCCCCGTTAGGGGTTGTCCCGAAGAAAGACCCAGGGGAGTTTAGACTTATTCATAACCTGTCTGCTCCTAGGGGTTCCTCGGTGAACGAGGCCATTGACCCAGAAGTTTGTTCAGTGCGGTACGCATCGTTCGATGATGCCGTGGCCATGTTAAATCGCCTGGGCCCCGGGGCGCTGATGGCAAAATCAGATATCAAATCGGCGTTCCGATTGCTCCCGGTACACACACAGGATCAGCGCTTGCTAGGTTTTGCATTTCAAGGGAGTTATTACATGGATAAATGCATGCCTATGGGTTGCTCCATTTCTTGTGCCTATTTTGAAATGTTCAGCTGTTTTTTAGAGTGGGCATTCACCGAGGCCACAGGGCATAGACATGTTATGCACTATCTTGATGACTTCCTGTTCTTAGGAGCAGCCGGCGATACGAAATGTGCGCAGGCGCTGCATGACTTCTGCATCCTCATGAGGGAGTTTGGAGTCCCATTGGCACCAGGTAAGACGGTTGGACCATCTACTTCACTTGAATTTCTGGGAATTGAGCTCGATTCGGTGGAGGGATGTTTCCGTTTACCGATGGAAAAAGTGGCCAAGTTTAGGGCTTCCTTGACGCAATGCCTGGGCAAGGAGAAAGTGACCCTGCACCAGTTACAACAAACAGTGGGTCAGCTTAACTTTGCCTTGAGGGTGATACCAATGGCCCGCCCCTTCTCACGCTCTATTGCACAAGCTATGGTTGGTCTCAAAGAGGGACACCACCGTACGAGACTGTCGGCAGAGGTTCGCCAGGATATGCGCATTTGGTTGGCATTTCTGGTGGACTTCAACGATCGAGTCTTGTGGAACAAGCCGCCAGCATCTTCAGATGAACTAGGTCTGTGGACTGACTCAGCGGGGAGCGTGGGATTTGGCGCCATATTTGGTAATCGATGGTCGGAGCAAACATGGCCGACGTGGTGGCACTCCAGCGGTCTCACAGGTAACATTGGGTTCTTGGAGTTATTCCCCATTTGGGTTGCTCTGATGGCATGGCCAGACGACTTCAGGGACCGCTCAGTGGTGTTTTGGTCTGATAATATGACTGTTGTCAAATGCATTAACCTACAGGCAGCACGCTGCAAATGGATCTTGAGATTGTTGAAAGAAGTTGTGCTGCTTTGCAAGAGACTGAATGTACAGTTCAGGGTGAAACATGTGCGGGGCATACTGAATCATGCAGCTGATGCACTCTCTCGTTCACATATGCAGGCGTTCAGGGGTTATCTACCTACAGCGGACCTAGTGGCGGCACCATTCCCCGAAGCACTATGGCTAATCGGTGCCCCGGATTACAAGACCTCGTGGCAGCAAGCTTAGCCCCCAGGACAAGGAAGGCATACGAAGGAGCGTTTCGTTCCGATTGCACATTTTTGGGTCCAACAGGGAGTCAGAGCTGGGGTCAGGAAGAATCCTTCCTGGGGTTCCTGGTAGCGCTGCACAGAGAAGGCCGATCAGCGGCAACGGCCAGTAGGCATAGGGCGGCCATTTCATTCATGGCACAGGTGCATGGCATAAAAGACCCAACGGGTTCCTTTTTGGTTAAGAAGGCCCTTTGCGGCTGGCAGCGCCTCGAGGGTCGCAAGCAAGATGCGAGGCGCCCGATTGGCTTAGACAGGTTGTCTCTACTTGTAGCGAAACTAGACAAGACGTGCTCCTCCCACTTCGAAGCAGTTCTGTTCCGGGCAGCTTTTGCATTAGCATTCCATGGGGCTATGCGGGTGAGCGAACTGGTCGCAAGGAATAAGAAAGACGTTGAGGGAGGTTTGTGCAGGGATCACGTCCAAATTAGGGGTGATTCGATGGTTGTCTCGATAGCCAGGTCCAAGACCGACCAGGGGGCTATGGGAAATAGTGTTGTCGTGCAGCGCGCGCGAGGGTCCCCCACCTGCCCGATAAAGTGTATAGAGGAATACTTGGCACTAAGGGCGGCTACATGGGGGGGGGGAGTTTGCTGAGGCACAAGGATGGCACCCCACTGACGAGGTTTCAGTTCCAGAGGGTGCTAGCACTGACAATCGCTGCTGCGGGCATGGACCCGTGTGATTTTGGGACCCACTCCTTTAGGATAGGGGCTGCTACCGAAGCTACAGCCAGGGGTCAGAGTGCGGAGGAAGTGAAGCAGTTAGGACGATGGTCCTCGAATTGCTTCAAAAGGTATGTGCGATTGCACATGTTGTAAAGATCAATTGACATGCACTCACGCTTCTTGTCTTTTGTTTGAATTACAGTTTCGCGAGCCTGTCACGCGGGGCGGAATTTGCAGTCGACCCAGCACCAGGAGACCAGCGGTCAAGGACCACGCCTGGAGTGAGAGTGGTATGGGTCGTGGGCCACTCATATGTGAGGCGCGCCGGGGACGTATTCAAAGCAGGTGACGCGACTCACGCAGCTGGGGTATACGGGTACAGAGTGGCCTTCCATGGGAAGGGCGGGCTCTGTTTTGACCAATTTGAATCATTTTTTGAGGGTCTCTTAGGGCAGCAAAGGTCACCGCCATCTGTAGTCATTGTACACCTCGGGGGCAATGACTTGCTGACACTGGGTAGACGAGTGTTGTTTGAACAAATTTTGTCTGCTGTTAGCTGGTTGGCTAAAAGAATCCCGGGGTGCACGATTGCCTGGTCCCACATGATTCCCAGGAAGGTATGGCGGGGGGGCCTTTCGGTGGCAGCACTGAACCATTCGGTGAAAAGGGTTAACAATAAAATTGGTAAATTTTTTCGCTCTTCGCAGTTGCATAGCATTCCTCACGGGTGTATTCGGGGTGATCTCATGTATCTAAATGATGGGGTTCACCTGTCCAGGGAGGGGAATGATTTACTCATAGGAGACTTCATAGCATGGCTAAGGGGTTTGAGGAAGCATGACCTTTAGGAGGAGTAGGGGGGCCGGATGGTCGGTCAACTATCCGGCCTGTGGCGGTAAGGTCATGATCGGTGAGCAGTAATTTTAAGGTCCCTAGAGGGGGGCGCCACCCAGAATGGATGGGAGCGCCCGGGGGGAGGCGGCCATTGGCCCCTCCCATGGGGAGGCGGCACCCACTAAGGATGGGTCACCAAGGGGGAGACGGCCATAGGCCCCTCCCAGGGGGGGAAGGGGCTAGATGCCCCTCCTACTAATTTACCGGGGGCCGGATATCCGCGACGGCGGATAGAGAGTGTGGGGATGGGGGGGAGTCCACGCTGTCCTTCCTACAGATACCTCACACGGGAACTCGGACGACCTCTAAGATGGCGTCGAGAGGAAAGGGGGCCCCCACCACGACAAGGGAAGTTACAGTTGGCAACGAGGGTAGAGTCCTCTGCGCATGCGCCACTCAAACCGTGAGAGCGAGAGTTTTGGTAGTAGGGATCTGACACCGGTTAAGACCTTGCCATTGGCCCTTAATGCTAGGATGTACAATTTTAATTTAGAATGTATGCATTTGCAGGATGTTAGACTCGGCTAGGAAACCTTTGTATTAGAGATCTGTTAAGGTTAGCCAAAGAACATGTCTTCATCGAAATGTAATAAATGTAAAATTGTACATGATTATGAAACTTTTATTTAATGTTTTAAATTTTGTTTCATATTTTAATAAATACGTCCGGGAGGGTGACTCCCTCCCGCCTTCCAAAAGTTCAACCTGTGTCCGACTTCTCCCATCCTTGGGGATTTTGTTGGGAGGGGGTGGCGGGCATCCCGGCCATAAAGGACTGCGTCATCGCTGTCTTGTGTTGTCACCGCTCCAACTGGTCTGGCAGCACATAACATTAAAGATATTACTTTGCATCGTCTACTGATGCTGCCAGTGGAGCATGATAACAAATTACAATACCACAAGTTATCGGGAGATGCTTGTTGTGAAGTATCTAAAGTCCTGAAGAAGATGAAACTTCTTATCATTGATGAAGTAAGCATGGTTTCCAATGTCATGCTTGCCTTTGTGCATTTGAGAATGCCGGAAGTTCTTAAAACAGAGTATGATATGTTATTTGGTGGCAAACACATCATTGTTTTCGGTGATCTTCTGCAGCTGACACCAGTGAAAGGACAACCAGTGTTTAAACTGCTTACGCATGAAGATACCAGGAAGTGCCTAGGGAGCATTGGCAACGTTAACATATGATTAAACTTCAGTTATGCTGAGCTGCGTAAAAATATGCGTCAGGCGAAGGATGAAGATTACAAGAATATTCTACAAGATGTTAGAATCGGGAAAGTGACTGAGCGTGTGAAAGAAGCTTTACATGCACGATTACTGTCAAATTTGTTTCCAGAAGAAGACGTTCTGCCAGAGATTATTTTTCATAAAATTACTGAGAAGAAATTGGGAATATGTTTGATGCCAACTCTTGCAGAATGTTCCATCTTCAACAACAAAATATTGAATTTAGAGAACCAAGAGATTGTGAAACTGGAAGCTATTGACAGAATAGAGCATATGGGTGCAACAATTGTTTTGTCTGAGAATTTGAAATGTAAATTGGATTCATTAGAGAAGACTATATCTAAAACTGCTGGTTTTGAAAAGACTCTGACTGTGTGCTTAAATTGCCGTATCATTTTGAGAAGGAATTTACATTTTGAAAGAGGTCTGGTAAATGGATCAATGGATAATGTTGTTGATTTTGAGAAATACAGAAATAGGGATGGAATTGAATTTTTAAAAATTAAATTTGATGGCAATGAGGAAGTACAGCTATTTGGTTGTTGCACAGCTAGGGTTTTGCTTGTAAAAGACTTATATGTTCGCCGTAAGCAATTTCCTGTTTGCTTGGCATATGCGGTGACAATCCATAAATCACAAGGTTTAAGTGTAGACAGTGCTTTGGTGAATATTGGCAGTTCTGTGTTCAAGGAGGGTATGGCTTATGTAGCATTGTCATGAGTCAGAACTTTATCGGTTTTGTACTTGATTGAGTGTGATGTCACAAATATTTGTGCGGATCTAGATTGTGTTATGGAATACAATAGGTTAAGAAGAGAGTATGCGCCACATTTGCCTCAATATCCTTTGTTTGAGAAACGTGTGGTAGGCCGCAAACGTAGAAATGTCACTAATAGTAGGGAGGTTGTAGCAAAAAGACCAAAAGTCGATGAACCCAAAATTGTAAGCAGAAAGAAAATGAATTCTGTTGAACATGTTGTTGGTTTTCAATTTGAAAATAGTTCTGGTGTGAACTGCTATGCTAATGTAGTGGTTAATGTTGTCTTTTCTCTAGAAACTTTAAAAGAACTGATTGTGATCAATTCGGATCAAAGTTTTTGCTGTTTGTTGAATTCTGTGTTAGAGAAATGTAGTGCTGATAGAACAAGAGTAGAAAGTGTGTCTGAAATTCGAAATCTGTTAGACATATGTTCAGGTCAAACACAATTCTCTCAAAATATTCAGCAAGATTGTCAGGAGTTTTTAATGTATATGCTTAATGTATTGCAAGATGAAGGTGTAGATGTAGATCATCTGTTTGGCCTTTCTTATCAATGGCAGCATGACTGCGAGAATTGTACATTATCAAGTATTACTAGTGTAGACTCAGAAAGATTTATATATTCAACTTTGCCAGACACTAAATCAGTATCCTTTAATAAGCTAGTAAAAGCAGCCGATCAAAACATGGAGTGTAGCCAATGTAAGTCTGCAATGCTGTCCACATTTATTATACAAAGATATGGCCAGTATGTCATTTTAATGTTCCAACAATGTAGGCCTGATGGAACAAAATTGACAACTTTAATTACAAATTTTGTGGCTTCTCAGTTGTCAATATCAGGAAGGACGTTTCTAACTGCAGCAATTATATATCATGAGGGTCCTTCAACAACATCAGGACATTACACAACTTATTTGAAGTCTGGAAATGGCTGGTCATTCTGCAATGATTCTGTTTTAACTTTCAAAAAAAGATTGCCTTTTCACCTTCAAAATTGTTACCTGGTGTTCTTACAACCAAAATTTTAGGAAAGGAATCTCGGGATTTGTTCTGAGGAATTTCAAGAGGTTCCAATAGCTCCTACACTATATAGCCTTGTGGACAAGTGTAGCACAGACCGAAAATTGTTTTTTTAAATAAGCTAATTCAAGCTGCAGATCAAAAGAAGGAGTAGAGGTGATGTAAGTCTCTAATGCTGCCTACATTATTTATAGAAACTTATCGGTGAAATGTCATTTTACAATTGCAACTATATAAACCGGATGTAAATAAGTTGTCAAGTCTAATTAAAAATGTTTTGGCTGCACAGTCGTCGATTTCAGGAAGAACATTTGTAACTGCAGCTATTATATGACATGATGGTCCTTTAACAACTTCAAGATATTACACAGCTTATTCGAAATGTAAAAAAGGCTGGTCTTTCGGCAATGATTAGAATTTGACTATGAAGCAATGTTGCCTTTTGACTTGTTTTCAGAAGTGAGAATTTAGGGTAGGTAACTGGATTATAATGATTCTAGGTGTTGCTGTAATTTAGTGTGCTGTTTTAAATTGCTTTGTATGTCTCATTTTTCTTAAAACGATGGAGCGTATCTTTCAGAAAGTGGCGAGTAGAAAATAATAACAGCGCTACAGAGTATAAGCTGTTCATAGGACATCCTTTGACGTCATAAAAAGTAAGTTACTTTTGGGGAGTTCTGATTTCTGATTGATTATATTATGTGAGTTTTCTAAACTCAATCATTTTGATTGTGTTTTTTTTTCCCCGCTGTTATATTATGAATACCTTCAACTCACTGTTTTCAGTGAAATTTGATATATTCTGAGAACAGCAAAAATAAACCATTTAATATGTATAATTAATTCTGTACTTTGAATTGTGATTTTTAATATGGACTCATCTTGTCTCATGCTCACTCATCTTTTACTACTTTCTATCAATTTTAAAATTTTTGTTCTCTCATTCACAGATTGAAAGTATAAAAATAACACGTGACTAAGTTAACGATAATTATAAGGTAAGTGTTTAGTACTCATTCTGTTACATCTCTTTTACATTTAACTTTTATTAGTTCCACTGCTTCATTTTTTTAACCCTCAGTTTCCTGCCTTTGCTACTTCCCTCATTCCTTTTTCTATTACTTTTTTACTCTACTCTTTCCACTCCTTTTCTCAGTCCCTCTTTAAACAGTATCTCTGTGTTACTCCCTCTAACTGTCTTCCTTTTAACATTACTCTCAGTTTACTTACTCTTCTTTTTAAAAAAAAAAAATAATAATTTTGAGTTTGCTTCTGGTTCGCGTACCGGCGCGCGAACCGGGAAGCGAACCAAAAGAAATAGAGGTGGTCAGAGTGCTAAACATTCTAGCAATTTCTTATAAAGGGGAGGTAGTTCTGAAAATAACTTTTTTTATTATTTTTGTTGTTTTATATATTTTTTTTTCTGAACATTTTTTTTTGTATTTTTTGAACGGTTTTATATTTTTTTTGTTTTTTGGATGGGGGGAGAAATGAAAATTATTCATTATGAAGGGCTTAACAGGAGCAACAAAAAAAAAGATAATTTATTTTCTGGGGCGTTTTGGACATTTGGGATTGTCAATTGCTTTATTGATTAAATGTATGCTACTCTCCCTGAAGCAATCAGTTGGCCACAAAAATTGCATACGTGCTTCACATTGCCAAATTTCATTTGGATATTTGGGACCATCTCCCTCGCCTCTGGTCCCGTCACTGCCTCTTCATTGGATGTACTGGCCACAGGTGGGGGGTTATCCAGCAGATCACGTACTTGTACAGCACTGTAATTTATAGGGTGCCACCTTTCCATGTGCCGATGCATGGTATAATTGCCATAACTGTATTTCTTTTCTGTCCCTCTAGACAGTTCATTTTTACAGATCAGACAGGTAACGTACCGGGCATTTACCTTATTTTGTCCCTGGGGAAATGTAAAAAATTGCCATATATAATTTTCTTTGACATGGGACCTCCTCGGCTGTTCAGGTAAAAACCTCCTCGTCCCTTGCTCCTCTTCCTCTTCTTCCTCTTCTTCCTCCTCTTGTTGTAGGATAACCTGAGGAGGTGGTCCTCTCTTCCTAGGAGGTGGTGGTGGTGGTGCGGGTGCACCAGCTGCAGCTATTAATGAAGCCATTTCTAAGGTATTCAAAGTAGGTCTTTCTCTCATAAAAATGAAAGTCAGAGTAAGGAAAAAAGGTGGGGCTTTCATCATTTGGGAGAAAAAAAATGTTCTAAACCAATGAAAAGTGTTATTTTTAGGTTATATGACCAAGCCTTACATCATTAGGAAACGAAAAGTAAAATGAACCAATGAAAAGTTTTATGAACAAGTCACATGACCTGTTATGCTTACGTTACGGGTCCCGCTACGCACCCGGAGCGCTTCCGGGGCGCTGCGCTTCGCGCCTCGGTTCGGGTTCCGGAGCGCTTCCGGGTGTGCTAACGCGGCGCGTCATAATACGCATTACTCGGTAACGCGATACGTCGCGCTTACGCGACGCGTCACGATGTTGCTTTCTAACACGGTAGTTGCGCTAAAGGAACGTTTACCGGTCCGCGGACCGGGTCGCGGAACAAAATGAAGCTAACAGGAAGCTGCCCGGTTTGCGGACCGGCAGCGAAACAAAAAAAAATAATTAAAAAAAATATATAAATAAAAAAATTATATTACAAAAATATAAAATATATTTTTGCATTAGAATAAGAATACATTTTACAGCTTTTGATATTTGCTATTAAAAAACCATTGAAATTCACTGAAAAAACCATAGGTTATAGACCATGTATAGTTAGGAATTAGCATTTACAAAACCTTAAAAATTCACTGAAAAAAACCATAGGTTATAGACCATATATAGTTAGGGATTAGCATTTACAAAACCTTATTTTACTCGCACAAAACCATTGAAATTCGCATATATAGTTAGTTGCACTAACTATATATCGCGCACCCGCAATCCACTGCTGATAATGTCACATATTACATCATTCATTACATGGTCAGTGACATCACTGATGATATCACTGATGACAACATCCAGTGACTGTATGTTTCTGTAGAGTTAAAATATGTCTTACATATTGAAGAATGAGTGGATGTATAAGTGTCTGGATGAAGGATTTAGTAGGTGCATGACTGATTGTATGAGTGAGTGATTAGATGTGTCTCACTGAGTGCATGGGTTAGTGACTAAACTGTCTTAATTTGTACATCATTATGTCTGTTGTTCTTTAAACTGCTGCATGTGTTGGTCAGTAGCTATATGAGTAACTATATGGGTTATTGATTGGTTGCCCAAGTATTTCTATGGGAGACTGAGTGTGTGTGTATGGGTGGCTGGGAGGTGTGTGACTCTGTGCATAGATGTTCGAAAAGTTGATTCACTAGATGTATGGGTTCAAAAGTGCATGTGGAATTAGCTGTATGGGCGGTTGACTGTGTGCATGAGTGTATTGGTGAGTGAATTGATATCTTAGTGCTACATGTCAAAGTAAGTACATATGTAAAACACAGTACATGTGAGAGTTGACATATATAAATAACTGTGCATAAGAGCCAGTGAATGTGTGAGTGGCTGTTTGGATCATTGTAAACTTGTATCAAGGATTGTATAAGAGAGTAAATATGTTAGTATATGTTTGAATAAGTAAGGTGTGTATAACTGTATAATTGAGGAAATGGATGTGTGATTGATTTTTTGCATGACTGACTAGGTGTGTGAGTAACTCCATGGATGAGTGACAGTCTGTGAGTGTCTGTTTACACTGATTGTATCTAAGGTTATATTAGAATCTGAAGAGGTTCATCGTATTATCACATGAATGATATCATCAGTGATGTGATAAGTAATGTCAAATGAGATGTCATCAGTGATGTCATTTGAGATGTCATCAGTGATGTCATCAGTGATGTCATTTGAGATGTCATCAGTGATGTCATCAGTGATGTCACTGACCATGTCATGAATGATGTAATATGTGACATCATCAGCAGTGGATTGCAGATGTGCGATATATAGTTAGTGCAACTAACTATATATGCGAATTTCAATGGTTTGTGTGAGTAAAATAAGGTTTTGTAAATGCTAATCCCTAACTATATATGGTCTATAACCAATGTTTTTTTCAGTGAATATATATATATATAACATTTCTATGGCAAAATGAAACCCCTCATTTTGTTCCTTTGCAAATCAAATGTTTTAAGTGTTAACACTTTAGTCCAATCAAGATGACTTCAGGTGTGCCATACTTTTGTCATAAGTAAGACTGTTAGCGCTCTAGTTGTTCTTTAGAACACTCTGGGACATTCTGTCACTGGGCTATAGTTGGGCTACATCTGGCTGATATTTGTGCTACATTTGTTTTTTTTTGTCTCTGGTGGCCATCTTTGGGCTACATTGGGCTACATTGAGCTACATTTGGGCTCTAACATATATATAGCCCAATGTAGCCCAATATATATTTTTCAAAGTTAATTTTTGTAAAAACCACTGGAGCATATATCTTGAGACATAGCAAAGGCACATCGGGCTACCAGTCCCTACAATTTTGCCAAGTTTTGTGGAAATCCATTCAGCCGTTCGAGCTAAAAGTGAGTCCAACCGCCCTATGGAAAACTCAATGTTAAAAACACGTTTTGGGACCCCCTTTTTTCTCGGCCCCCGCTTGACGAAACCCCCCCAACTTTCAGGGGACGCTCAGAAACAAAATGTGCCATTTTCCTGAAGATTTCAGCCAATTCCGTCCATCAACGCCAGAGTTATTCAACATAGAATTTTCAGAAATCCCTATTCAAAAAGATTCTAACTATATATACCTACTGTCGACCGCCAGTAGGTAATATATAACCTTTCTATGGCAAAATGAAACCCCTCATTTTGTTCCTTTGCAAATTAAATGTTTTAAGTGTTAACACTTTATTCCAATCAAGATGACTGCAGGTGTGCCATAATTTTGTCATAAGTAAGACTATTAGCGCTCTAGTTGTTCCTTAGAACACTCTGGGGCATTTTGTCACTGGGCTATAGTTGGGCTACATCTGGCTGATATTTGGGCTATATTTGTTTTTTTTTGTCTCTGGTGGCCATCTTTGGGCTACATTGGGCTACATTTGGGCTCTAACATATATATTGCCCAATGTAGCCCAATATATATTTTTCAAAGTTAATTTTCGTAAAAACCACTAGAGCATATATCTTGAGACATAGCAAAGGCACATCAGGCTACCAGTCCCTACAATTTTGCCAAGTTTTGTGGAAATCCATTCAGCCGTTTGAGATAAAAGTGAGTCCAACCGCCCGTCATGAGTGATGTCACTGACGATGTCATGAGTGATGTAATATGTGACGTCATCAGCAGTGCATTGCAGCCGCGCTTGTTATAGTGAGTCTAACTAACTATATTGTTGGAATTTCTATGGTTTTATGTCAGTAAAATTTCCAGCTAACTATAACTGGTGTGTTTTTTTCAGTGAATATATATATATATATATATTCACAGAAAAAAACATAGGTTATAGTCCATATATAGTTAGGAATTTGCATTTACAAAACCTTGAAAATTCAATGAAAAAACCATTGGTTATAGAACATATATAGTTAGGAATTTGCATTTACAAAACCTTATTTTACTCGCATAAAACCATTGAAATTCCATATATAGTTAGATGCGCTAACTATATATCGCGCACCCGCAATCCACTGCTGATGATGTCACATATTACATCATTCATGACATGGTTAGTGACATCACTGATGACATCACTGATGACATCTCAAATGACATCACTGATGACATCACTGATGGCATCTCAAATGACATCACTGATGACAACATCCAGTGATTGTATGTTTCTGTAAAGTTAAAATGTGTCTTACATATTGAAGAATGAGTGGATGTATAAGTGTCTGGATGAAGGATTTAGTAGGTGCATGACTGACTGTATGAGTGAGTGATTAAATATGTCTCACTGAGTGCATGGGTTAGTGACTAAACTGTTTTAATTTGTGCATCATTATATCTGTTGTTCTACAAACTGCTGCATATGTTGATCAGTAGCTATATGAGTAACTGTATGGGTTATTCATTGGTTGTCCAAGTATTTGTATGGGAAACTGAGTGTGTGTGTATGGGTGGCTGGGAGGTGTGTGACTCTGTACATAGATGTGTGAGTAGTTGATTCACTATATGTATGGGTTCAAAGGTGCATGTGGAAACAGCTGTATGGGCGGTTGACTGTGCATGAGTGTATTAGTGAGTGAATGGATATCTCAGTGCAATTTTGGAAAAGGTGATGGACAGAGTTTCTGAATGATGCAGAATACTCCTACCCAGTCAAGAGATCAGGGCTTGACCCATCACCGTTTTTTAGCTCAGACGTGAGTCCCCAGCTCATTGCACCATCAGGATTCAAGCAAGCCGGGCCGACGACGGCTGAAATGCCAGAAACCGGTCCCCGGTAGCTTGTCTCCTTCCCAGTATAAGAATTGGCTTGGTAGTTTGGTTTGCCCTGTTCCCATCATGCACTGGGACAGGAACAGACTAATTTGCATATAGCCAGGTTCTGAAGCTGGGATGGTGCAGTGAGCTAAAAAACGGTGATGGATCAAGCCCTGATCTCTTGACTGGGTAGGAGTATTCTGCATCATTCAGAAACTCTGTCCATCACCTTTTCCAAAATTGATTTTATCCACACTATGTGTGGGAGGGTATACTCAGACGTGAGTCCCCAGCTCATTGCACCATCAGGATTCAAGCAAGCCGGGCCGACGACGGCTGAAATGCCAGAAACCGGTCCCCGGTAGCTTGTCTCCTTCCCAGTATAAGAATTGGCTTGGTAGTTTGGTTTGCCCTGTTCCCATCATGCACTGGGACAGGAACAGACTAATTTGCATATAGCCAGGTTCTGAAGCTGGGATGGTGCAGTGAGCTAAAAAACGGTGATGGATCAAGCCCTGATCTCTTGACTGGGTAGGAGTATTCTGCATCATTCAGAAACTCTGTCCATCACCTTTTCCAAAATTGGATATCTCAGTGCTACATGTCAAAGTAAGTACATATGTAAAACACAGTACATGTGAGAGTTGACATCTATAAATAACTGTGCATTAGAGCCAGTGAATGTGTGAGTGGCTGTTTGGATCATTGTAAACTTGTATCAAGGATTGTATAAGAGAGTAAATATGTTAGTATATGTTTGAATAAGTAAGGTGTGTAAAACTGTATAGTTGAGAAAATGGAGGTGTAATTGATTTTTTGCATAACTGACTAGGTGTGTGAGTAACTCCATGGATGAGTGACAGTCTGTGACTGTCTGTTTACACTGATTGTATCTAAGGTTATATTAGAGTCTGAAGAGGTTCATGGTATTATCACATGAATGATATCATCAGTGATGTGATCAGTCATGTCAAATGAGATGTTATCAGTGATTTTATCAGTGATGTCATTTGAGATGTCATCAGTGATGTCATCAGTGATGTCACTAATGATGTAATGAATGATGTAATATGTGACATCATCAGCAGTGGATTGCGGGTGCGCGATATATAGTTAGCGCATCTAACTATATATGGAATTTCAATGGTTTTATGCGAGTAAAATAAGGTTTTGTAAATGCAAATTCCTAACTATATATGTTCTATAACCAATGGTTTTTTCATTGAATTTTCAAGGTTTTGTAAATGCAAATTCCTAACTATATATGGACTATAACCTATGGTTTTTTCTGTGAATTTCAATGGTTTTTTAATAGCAAATATCAAAAGCTGTCAAATGTCAAGTACGTGATAGGTAAAAACGTTTTCGTGTTTATGCGCGCTCATGTGCTTTGAACGCTTCCCCCCGCCCCCACTCCCCTCTTTTCTCTTAGTAGTACTCTCTCTTTGCAGATAGTGAAGGGTAGTTAACGCAGACCTTTACCCCCGTTGTAATCCGTCGTACCTGCTTGTCTCTCCATTTGATTGATTGTTATCCAAGCATTTACTGTTTTAGAATTGGTTCTCTTTGGATCATTCTCTATTTACAAACAAGCACAAAGTCGCAATACTCTGTTTAGTCTTTGCAGATAGTGAAAAATCGTGTAAAAAAATAAAAGTAATCGTGCAAAATCAGTAGACCACTAATTGGATCTCTTTTTGACCTCGCTAAAATACAAACATTAGGAACAACCCTTCATGAGAAATACGAAAATAGTGAAATGAACTGAGCTCCACACCATGAGGGCTGCAAGACAGCTCGGCTCCGTCACCCACCCCGCCCAAAATAACGACAAACCCTATGCAAATATTATAAATATAGACAACACACCAGCAAAGAAACAGGGTAAAACATTTTATTAAATAACTTTTTACATAACTATTTTATACTTTTTGTTGCCCGATCCGGCTAGCTCAATCGATCGAGCATGAAACTCATGCACTGATAGCAAGCGTTGAGAGTTTGTAGAACGATGGCTTCAGATTTTCTACATACGGTGTAGTGGCGCGAACTGGGAGGGGGCGTTTGGATCCTGCCCCTTCCCCAAATAAGATTTTCATACGTGAGTGTTTGTTCATGCTTTTGGTCCCTGAGTTGCTTCGATGTCACTGCCTTACACAAATGGCATAAGTTCTGGATGTTGAGTGCCATACTTCAGAGTTCTAAGCAGCGCTTGTAACACTGTCTAAACCTTATTTGCACCTGCTGCAGCTTCACTATTCAAAGTAAGTGGGGTCCGTTTGTGGACCTGACTGCATTGGAAAACAATGTGATACGGTGCCTCCCTAAACCGCTTGACGGAGGCCCCCGAGGGGCGGTGAGATGGCGCGGACTGGGAGGGGGCGCTTGGCTCCTGCCCCCTCCCCAAGTCGTGTTGCCCTGGTGTGGCCTGAGATCGCCCCCAACATAGGCGGCCGGCTCCCGGGGTCCGGCGGAATTTTTTGCCTTTTGATGACTCTTCCATTCTGGACCTTGTCCCACAATCCGTTTGACCTGAAGACACGCTGTAGTGGGGCGCCCCTTTACCGTTTTAGTTGCCATTCCGCCCGCTTTTGGTACTCTGTGCCTCTTCCGCCATTCAGCTGTTTACCGCCCGCTCTTGCGACTACAGCGTCTCGCTCACCATGTAGTTGAGTTGCTCCCGCTCTTAAGATTTAACAGAACTTTTTGGACTGCTGAAAGCGGTTGTATTCCGACCGCTGGTTGGTGAAGACATTTTGACTATATTCTGGACCTGCGTTGTCGCGTAATGCGTCATATGACGCGCCGCGTTAGCGCACCCGGAAGTGCTCCGGTGCGCAAGGCGCAGCTTCCCGGAAACGATCCAGAGCGCGCCGCGCAGCGCGTAACGTAAGCATAACAGGTCATGTGACTTGTTAATAAAACTTTTCATTGGTTCATTTTACTTTTGTTTTCCTAATGATGTAAGACTAGGTCATGTGACCTAAAAATAACACTTTTCATTGGAATAAAACATTTTTTTTCCCAAACTATGAAAGCCCCACCTTGTTTCTGGATGTTTCAGACTGAAGCTGGCGTCACCATGAGAGCACCACCATCTCGTAGCTCCGTCGTGGCCATTCCGCAAGCAATCATGGCAGCCGCTCCCCACCGGAAGCCTGCGAGAGTCGAGGGCCCCCAAGACTTTTGTACAATCTTCAAGGCTGATGGGACGCTTTCGAGAATGGGACCCAAGCCCTGGCAGACAAGCGTCCGAGTTCCAAGGTGTCCCAGGGCCATTTTACTGGACCAGGCCCAAATCCGAAGAGCCGGCCGCCATTTTAAGAGTCCTGTGGCAGCCGCCTATCGCTGCACCGCAAGAGTGGGAGCAACTCAACTACATGGTGAGCGAGACGCTGTAGCCGTAAGAGCGGGCGGTAAACAGCTGAATGGCGGAAAAGGCACAGTGTAGCAAAAGCGGGCGGAATGGCGACTGAAATGATAAAGGGGCGCCCCACTACAGCAGACGAGCCTCCACCATGTGCTTCAAAACTGCATACGTATCTCGTGATATCAAGGTTGGGCAACCAGTACACAACAAGCAGTTACGAGTCCCATTTACACCGGCGCCATTTTGGGCGCGGCCGGGCAGGTCCAGGATCTAGTCAAACATAACAAATGAGGCTGACGTCTCTGAAGCAGTTGACGCACAGCAGGACATAGCAAATAAACATGAAGTCTCTAAAGCTGTTAACTCACTGCAGGACAAAACAAGTGAACCTGAAACCTCTGGAATAATTGTCGCTCAAAAGAACAACACACAAAACTCTGTAGAGCCTGAAGAAAGAAAAACAGAAGGGCACTGTAGTTTCAGACACACTTAACACTAATGACTTAACAAGGATATCGTCTGTTTATGAAGCAGTTATCATGTTCATAGAATTGACAAAGAAGTGTGCAGACACCAATGCTATTAAGAAACACAAGGAAATCCCTAACGCATCAGCATTCTCTGAAGAGGTTGACACAGATAACATCTTAAGGAACAAAGAAAGACAAAATAAGGATGAGGAAGTTATCACTTTAGTTTTTTCATCAGCTAGCGACAGCAAGAAACATATTGTAATGGAGATTAGAGAGGTTACGGATGGATGAATAAATTATCCAAAGAAATGGCGACTCCCCCCCTTTACCAGATTAGCTAAATCTTTGAGTAATTTGGACGTTAAAGTTATATTATTGTTGTTGTTGTTGTTATGGTTATAGTTCTGGCTAATTTTAGCAAGAAACACATTGTAATGGAGATTAGAGAGGCTATGGATGGGTGGCCCAGGATATCACCACTGTTCCCCAGGTCATAAAACCTTAGGATGTTCAATAACTGAAACAGCTAATATGGGTTTACTTACAGGGGACATCTTTTGTTCTGTTTTGTAAAGTAAAACTATTGTGAACGCAAGTATTATACATAATAAGTGTGTAATATAGCATTTGTCAGTCATTGGTTAAGCAGCTAGGACCTGTTCACTCTTAACACCCCAGGTGCTGTGTATGTTGCACTATAGTGCTGCATCGGGAATACGGACAACCCTATTGATGTTGATTTTTCATTATTGATTATTGTAAAGAAATGGCGACTCCCCCCTTTAGCAGATTAGCTAAATGTTTGCGTAATTTGTGCATAAAAGTTATATTATTGTTGTTGTTGTTGTTATCGTTATAGTTCTGGTTAATTTCCATTCAGAGTGTCCTACACAGCACCACTCTAGGTAAACACTACTTTATGTAAAACCTGGGACATAGCACTCATTGAAACTATAGTTGGTCACCGTGGGGTTTAAAGAAGGGATGGTTCTTCACCTGGGTGCCTTCCACAACTCAGCACGTTGTGCTGCCTTGGGACTATTCGCACAAAAGACAGCTTCGGACCATTGTTGTTTATTTTTATCAAAAAATGTTTAAATATATTTACAGTTTTTGTTGCGTTCGTTATATTTAAAAGTTAATAAAGTTTTATAATCCAACTTTCTTGGAGTACTATATTTTTTTTAAAAATCGGGTGAATGGGGCCTTGAATCGGGTTATTGTCATGTGTGGGCTTTGCAAGTGTACTGCTACAGGATCGGACATTTCAAACTCAAATGCACGTTCTTTTTCTTACCTTTCCGAAGCATGGAGCGCAATAGCAGGCAGAGAAAGGGTGATGCACGTGTTGAACACTGCCTGGCCTGGCAAGTTGCTGGCAGTGCCCCCCCGCCCGCTCCTGAAAGAGGGCACACACACACCGCCGCCCCGAGTACTTCACAAATCTTTAAAAGACCATGCGCTTGTTCATGAGGCTTAAATGGTTTGTCACCCCTTCTAGAACCCCTGCATCGACCCTCTGACGTTTCCTGGAAGAATTAGCACGTAACACAATACCAAGCCCTGTCAGCTGAAACCCCCGAGGAATCGTGGGGCATATTATCAAGGGGGTTTATTTCCGCTTTTTTGGCTTTAAAAGCCAAAAAAAAGGAGATAAAATTATCTCCCTATTACCAAGCTGTCGCTAACACCAGTTAGTGACAGCTAAAAGGAGATAGCGACCATCTTGGGCCCCGCTTTGCATGTCAGTGATATTTATCACTAATGACATGCAAAGTGGGCGTGCCAAGATGTTAGCGACTGGAAACAGTCCCTAACCATCGCTATCTCCTATTACCAACTTTTGGAGATATTCGCGCTAAGCGCGAAAATCTCCAAAAGCTAACACCTGCCCTGAGCAGTTTTTAGCCATGTTATCCAATGGAAGGTGGATAACATGGCTAGGAGCATTTGCTGGATAATGCATGAATATCGCTGACTTTTCAGCGATATTCATGCATTGCGGCCGTTTTTTATCGCATTTGCGATAAACCTTGCTAATAGCAAGGTTTATCTGCGATAAAATTCGCCGATGTGCGGCGATAATTTTTGTCTCTAAACAAGTTAGAGACAAAAATTATCGCTAGTTGTTGGTAATATGCCCCCGGGTTTTTCCTTGCAGGAATCGGGAGGCGGAAGACTAGCACTGAAATCAGTAGTCTCACGCCTGAATCGGGAGGATTGGTATGTCTGGATTCTCTACAGCTGGGGCCATAAACTACATCCGCAGGGCTAGGTGATAGCCTGGGTCCGGCCTGGACAATCGGACACAGAGGAAGAGGAGTGTCAGAGGGTGCGGTAGTGAATAGGGTGAAAGGGAGGTGTCGGGCGGGCACAGGGTGTGATTCTCAGGGAAGAGCAGCGCAGATGGGGGGAAGTATATGGCCCATGCATGAGAGAGAGAGCGGGGGTGACCAGTGCGTGGGGGAGATGCTTGCGAGGGTGGGGAACCGTGCTGAGAATCGACGGCGTGCAGAGAGAGGGTCTGGTCAAGGCATCTAAAATGGCTGCCGTGCACGACAAAATTGTGGCATTGGACAAAAAGGCAAGATGGCGCAGACAATGTTTATCAATAAGGATTCATTGGGCCCCGCTTTGCATGTCAGTGATATTTATCACTAATGACATGCAAAGTGGGCGTGCCAAGATGTTAGCGACTGGAAACAGTCCCTAACCATCGCTATCTCCTATTACCAACTTTTGGAGATATTCGCGCTAAGCGCGAATATCTCCAAAAGCTAACACCTGCCCTAAGCAGTTTTTAGCCATGTTATCCAATGGAAGGTGGATAACATGGCTAAGAGCATTTGCTGGATAATGCATGAATATTGCTGACTTTTCAGCGATATTCATGCATTGCGGCCGTTTTTTATCGCATTTGCGATAAACCTTGCTAATAGCAAGGTTTATCTGCGATAAAATTCGCCGATGTGCGGCGATAATTTTTGTCTCTAAACAAGTTAGAGGCAAAAATTATCGCTAGTTGTTGGTAATATGCCCCCGGGTTTTTCCTTGCAGGAATCGGGAGGCGGAAGACTAGCACTGAAATCAGTAGTCTCACGCCTGAATCGGGAGGATTGGTATGTCTGGATTCTCTACAGCTGGGGCCATAAACTACATCCGCAGGGCTAGGTGATAGCCTGGGTCCGGCCTGGACAATCGGACACAGAGGAAGAGGAGTGTCAGAGGGTGCGGTAGTGAATAGGGTGAAAGGGAGGTGTCGGGCGGGCACAGGGTGTGATTCTCAGGGAAGAGCAGCGCAGATGGGGGGAAGTATATGGCCCATGCATGAGAGAGAGAGCGGGGGTGACCAGTGCGTGGGGGAGATGCTTGCGAGGGTGGGGAGCCGTGCTGAGAATCGACGGCGTGCAGAGAGTGGGTCTGGTCAAGGCATCTAAAATGGCTGCCGTGCACGACAAAATTGTGGCATTGGACAAAAAGGCAAGATGGCGCAGACAATGTTTATCAATAAGGATTCATTTATAACAAAATATTTACTCGCAGTGACAAAATGGTGGTCAACACTTCCTGATTTCCATCGAATCGAACGTTAACAGACGTCACGCAGCAAAAAAAAAAAAAAAAAAGCTCACGCACAGCCGCTGGAAGACATGTATCAACATATATGAGCCTCCTCAGCCACCCGCAGAAAACATAAGGGGTCAGGATACGTCTCCCGCACCCCCTTATACCTATACGTTTCGGGCATAGTTGCCCTTGTTCACATGCAGTTAGTTACAAGCCAAAATAACTTTTTATAATGCAAACCACTCCGCCTACTTCCTGCCTCCAGCTTGGTCATGTGACCCATGAACATAAACAAAATACTGTTTACCCGAATTCTCGGGGGCTAGCAGCATACATTGTAAGTTTAAATTCATATAAATATAACAATGTTTCCTATAGTGGTGATTTCGTATTATATTCTGCCTATATGCACATATTTGATGTTAAATGGAAAACACAGCATATAATGTGACATCATATAGTGTAGACTATAATCATATAATATGAAATTTTTCCTGGATAAATCCATGAACTGATCAATTTAAATCTGTCACAAACTATGTGGAAAGTCATAAGTCACTAGTTCTTCTCCGAACTATTAACATTTATGCTGGAAATTTGTAGGCATTAAAGTGCAAAGATTAGTGCAAGAGATATATATATATACGTGACTGAACTATACTGCCCAGTGTGCAAAAAAGCTTTCAATAACAGTGCAAATATCTGTGTCTAAAAAAGTGATAAAAAGGACATATAATGAAAATAACGAATTTGAGTATTAAAAATGGATTAGCATGTTACCCTTAGCAAAATTTGCAATAGCCATATTGTATTAATAAAAGGTAAGTCTAAAACATTTATAAAAACACTCGTAATTTCATCATATATAGAAAACGTGAAAAGGAACCTCATAAAACAACAATTCATGAGATAAAAATAGAAAATAGAATAGAAAAAGTGGTAGCAATGCATATAAATATTAGAAAACTATTAAGTCTATGCAAGGAGGAAATTTGTCCTAGTGTGGATAACAGGGAACCTGACTATCCAACACTTATGTACGAATAAGTATATTATAGAACAGGTAAGAACCCTGAAGCAGAGATTCCAGATGGACAACAGGGAACCTGACTGTCCACCCGGAACGATCAATACAGATATTATCAAAGGCAAGAACCACTTCTTTATTTTGCACCCGATTTGCTAAGCATATTGCCACTTCATCTTTGACTTTATTCAATACCTCTAGCAAAAAGGTTTCAGGGACTATATTTGTCCATTTTATCCTACGTCCTTGATCTTTAACGGTCACATTTAGGCCACCTCTGTGTGTCACCGTTTTCATTGAAAATAAGTCTGAATGCATTGTTTCCATGAACGCCGGGTTATGGTCACTAAAGACTGAGACCTCAGTATTATAAATTAAAACCTTACACAATAAAAAAGAAGACATAAAAATGTAGTCAATGATAGTACCATCATCTATTCCCTTAAATGTAGGGGACCTGCTTTTACCATCCCCGCAACCCGACTCGTATAAAATCCATCTAGCCAGGAAGTTTTCTAAATACTTCCCCGTCTGGTATGTTCCAGATGGATAGATAAAGAATAATGAGGGCCTTCTTCCTCAAGACTAGTGCACAGTAGGGTGCAGGGGTGAATGTTAAAATCCCCAAGGAATATTATTTCAAAAGAATTCACATTTACACTGTAAGCTGACAAAAAAGTATCCAGTACATCCAAATTATAACCGGTGCACTCATTTGCATTTGAACTATACAAATTTATTAATAAGATCTTGGCCTTATCCTGGGTAGAAAGTTCAACAATTAGACAGTTCTCACATCCTGAATTACACTGAGATAATGTACGTTTTATATCAAGTTTAAATAAACCTAGTAAGCCGCCCTTAGCTCTACCTGCGGCACTGCTGGTTGCTGGGATGCAAAAGTGACTGTAACCATCCAAAGAAAAGCTATTAGACTGATCTCAAGTCTCTTGTAGAACAATGATGTCGAAAGTTTTTAATGAATTAATCCACACATCATTTCCAGCTTTATCCTTAATACCGGCAATACACCAGGTTGCAATTCTGAAAGTAGGTGTTGGGGGATGAGCTTTAGTCCTAGGTTCAATTGGGAGTCAATCATTTTTCTCCAGTGAGGATAAAAGGGTATAGCGATTGGATAATGGTAGGGCTTGGTCAAATTGATTATACAGGCTAGCCAACTGATAACAGTAAGGCTCCAGTCTGTGTGGAGGTTGAAATACATTTGGCGCAGAACAAGCAACTCCCCATCTGTTTACGGACACAGGAAACTTGGGCTGGTCAGGTTGTGAAGACTGGGTATTAATAAGATGGTAATAGAAAAACCCAAGAGGCCGTGCGCATACGAAGTTATCCGCTATAGGTAAGGAAGCTGCTCTAAGTAGGACTGTGGCAACATGTTGCGGGTGCTTGACATTTACAATAATACAGTCCCCCCTAGTGTTCTTCCTAGAATTACCTATCCAACTGACTCTTCGTGTAGAAATTATGTCATTTCAAAAGCCAAATGCAAACCACAATTCCTGTTCAGCCACGCTAATGTTTTATTTTTTAGGGCCGCATGTGTTTCTATCCTAGGGTCAGTAAGACAAGAATCAACCTCAGGGACATTTGTTAATACAACTGTGTATGGAACACACTCTGGCGGGAGATTAACTGTAGTTCTTCTCTTAGGCACATTTCTCCCTCCATTGTTCCCCCCAACTATAATATTCTGGCTACCAGGATTCGGTGGAGGTGGTTGAGTTACTGGTGCTAGGAGTGGAGGTGGTTTGGGGGTTGGTGCCATTGGTGGTTGAGTAGCTAATATAGTTTGTGTAGTGTCTGTGGCCCTATTCCCCCCTTTACTAGAGCTACCTGCAACCCCTATTACATTATTGTGGCAAACTGGTGTGTTTTAGTCAGGGTTATGTGTGAGTTTAGAAAACCCCCTAATCTAGAAACCTCTTGTGTAACCTGGTCTAATTTTACTACAAGAGGTTTAATCATAAGTTCTAATTTTGATTCAATGATACTTACCAGTAGCTCAATATGGGCAGGGAGCAGATTAATCATCTCGGCATTATTTGTGGATTCAGTTGAACTCCCTGAACTAGTCGATATGGTCCCTGTCTTTTTTGATTTCCTGCCCCCCCCCCCCCCCAGCTTTACAGGTGCCTTCCTACATGTCCTCACAACTCTTCGTACAGGCGATGGAGCTGGTGAAGGCCTAGGAGAGGGTGTCGGGGTCAATAAGTGAATACAATGTGTGCTGGTGTGTAATGTTGAAATAGGCGTATAAGTATATTTGATAGTGTTCTGTTGATTATTCACTACATATAACACTGAATCTATAGGTAAGTGATTAGATGTGTGTATAGTTCTATGAATAACTGAGTGGGTGTTTAGAAATTTCTATTGGTGTGTCAATGGTTTCAAATATGGCACTTTCTATTTTACAGTGAGTGATGAAAGATTATAATATTGTGTGATGAGGTGTATTTGATTGTCACATGGATGATGTCATCAGTGATGTCATCAGTGATGTCACTGACCATGTCATGAATGATGCACTTTTTGTGACATTCCGGTGGCGCAGAAGACTGAGTGATATTTATCAGGCAGGACTAAGCCACTTTTTGTGACGTAATCCTGCCTGATAAATATCAGTCCCTTTAACGCGGTGTCCTGCATTAAAGGGGTGTGCAATTGGGTGTTGCTGGGGGCGTTCCCAGCAGTATTCATGGACTTGAGTAATATAGCATCCTCAAAGTCAGTCTTTCAAAAATTCCAAAGTATAGGCCATGATAATCCAAATCCAAATGTTTCTCAAGAAAAGTCATAAACCGTGTCTGTGGGTCATATCTGCCCAAACGCCGATATTCCAAACGATTGAAAATGACTTTTCTTGAGAAACATTACTACTACTTACTCTCTACTACTCTCTACTACTCACTCTCTACTACTCACTCTACTACTCTCTACTACTCACTCTCTCTACTGCTCTCTACCACTCTACTACTCACTCTCTACTCTCTATTACTCACTCTCACTTAAATGAGGGCGAGATCCATTGCATTTTCAATGCTTGTTACTTTGGTTCCATCAAGAAGACATTCAGATGTGTCACACATTTGCCATAAATTCTGAATGTTAGCACTCTAGTTGCTCATTGGATCACTGTAGAAAAGCTACTGCTCACCTGGGAAGTCTGCTGCTGGTATTCAAAGTGCATGTTTCAGTCTGCATGTCAGAATGTTTTTAACGAAATAGAAGAGGATTTGAGAGGTCACTCAAAATGTGCCCTAATTTTTCTTTCTGTAGCACTAATCATACTTTCTATGGCAAAATATACCCCCTCATTTTGTTCCATTTTAAGTTAAATCTTTTAAGAGTTACCACTTTATTCCAATGAAGATGGCTTCAGGTGTGCCATACCTTTGTAATAAGTAGGACTGTTAGCGCTCTAGTTGTTCTTTAGAACACTCTAGGAGGCTGCAGTAGAACACAAAGGAATCAAATGACAGTCTCTGTCCTTGTTGGATGTACATGTTTTACTGAGAATGTCAGACTTCCTTCTCACATGACTGAGAATGATAATGTGAATTTACAGAAAATATGCTTTCAGTTTAGCTTATAGATCCCCTTCCAAACCACTGTGGGAAAAGCATTAGATAATACGTTTAGATTTAAAAAAAAAGAATTTGGGCCTGGGGGTCCTTATGGGACCCCCTGAGCAGGCCTAGGGGGTCAGGGTGCTTCTACCCTGTCCCTTGTTTGAGTTCTACAAGTTTGTTTTTCTGCTTTCCTGTGCCTCAGTCTACAGAGTGATTTTTAAAAAATTTAGCCTTTTTTTATACTTTGGAGGTAGTTCTAAAAAGAACTGTTTTTTCCTCTTTTTGTTGTTTTATATTTCCTTTAATGTTTTTTTGAACATTTTGTACTTTTTTTGGCTTTTATGAACTATTGAGTTGGACTCACTATAACTTGCGCGCCCGCAATCCACTGCTGATGATGTCACATATTACATCATTCATGACATGGTCAGTGACATCACTGATGACATCCCTGATGACATCTCATATGACATCACTGATAATATCATCCAGTAAATGTGTGTTCCTGTAAATTAAAAATGTGTTTAACATATTGTAGAATGAGTGTATTTATGAGTGTTTGGATAATGGATTTAGTAGGTGCGTGTCTGACTGTATGAGTGGGAGATTAAATATGTCTTACTGAATGCATGGGTTAGTGACTATACTGTTAGAATGTGTGCATCAGTATGTCTGTTGTTGTGTAAGCTGCTGCATGTGTTGATCAGTAGCTATATGAGTGGCTATATGGATTATTGATTGGTTGCCCAAGTATTTGAATGGGAGACTGAGTGTGTGTGTGGGTGGTTGGGAGGTGTGTGACTCTGTGCATAGATGTGTGAGCAGTTGATTAACTAGGTGTATGAGTTCAAGAGTGCATGTGGAAACAGCTGTATGGGCAGTTGACTGTGTGCATGGGTGTGTTGGTGAGTGAATGGATATCTCAGTGCTACATGTCCAAGTAAGTACATATGTAAAACACAGTGCATTTGAGAGTTGCCATATATAAATGACTATACGTGAGAGCCTGTAATTGCGTAAGGGACTATATGGATCAATGTGTACTTGTATCAGTGATTGTAAAAGATAGTAAGTATGTGTTAGTCTATGTTTAAATAAGGAAGGTTTTGTGTATATAACTGTATAGTTGTGGAAATGGGAGTGTGATTGATTCTTTACTTGACTGACTAGGTGTGTGAGCAACTCCATGGATGAGTGGCAGTGTGTGAGTCTCTCTATAGGTGTATGTGTGCATATGTTGGTCTTGTATTGATGAGTGACTGTATGTATGAAAGATTGTATGGGTGAATGAGTGGATGTATGTGTAGACCTAGAATTCAGTAAGTGCGTATGTGGTAAGTGGTTTTACTGTGTCAATGGTTTTAGGAATGGTAGTTTATATTTTACACTGGGTGTATCATAAGTTAGATTAGAGTGTGAGGAGGTGTATTGTATTATCACATGGATGATGTCATCAGTAATATCATCAGTGATGTCATTTGAGATGTCATCAGTGATGTCATCAGTGATGTCATTTGAGATGTTATCAGTGATGTCACTGACCATGTCATGAATGATGTAATATGTGACATCAACAGCAGTGGATTGCGGGCGTGCAAGTTATAGTGAGTCCAACTAACTATAACGTGGGACTTTCAATGGTTTTGTGTGAGTAAAATGTTCAGCTAACTATAACTGGTGTGAAACCTATGTTTTTTTCAGTGAATTTCAAAGGTTTTTTAAAGCTAATTCCTAACTATAACGTTTGTGAAACCTATGGTTTTTTCACTGAATTGCATAGTTTTTTTTAAGGCAATTCCTTCCTATATCGACTTTGTAACCTACGTTTTATTTTTTTTAAGCAGTTTTTATAACTATTATTTTTTTTATATCAAAAAATTATTTGTTCAATGTACATATATATTTTTATCATATTTTCCTGATGCGCTCAGGGTGCGGGCACCGGTGTGAGGTTCCGTGAATTCTGAACCCTTGGGTTCCATTTTGTGCATGGCAGCCATTTTGTGGTTGCCCTCACATAGGCCGATGACTTTAGCTGACTTTTAGATGACCTGAGTGAACTGACCCTGTTGCCTGAAGCTGACCTTGTTAGGCCAGTTCCTTGCCCACTAGCTGATCAAGATTAAGGATCAGAGCACAGGAGATTGTAAAGTTTGGTATGCACACACACACACACACCTTATCCTACTTCTCATCTGTTTCTGTTTCGTCTTTTATGGTCTATTTACGATATGGGTGTGGTCCTTCTTATTATGGGTTTGCCCGGCTTGTGTAAGAAGGAATGTTAGGCATTTTGCATGCTTGCAAAAGCAAAGACTGCCCCTTTCTTTTATGCTGAGTTTTGTAACCCAAAGCATATATAAGGCCTCTGTTTTTTGTATTCCTCAGACTACCTCATTCAGTTGCTACGGCTTCTGTGTGATGTGGCCTCACTTATAAGTTTAATAAAAATGTCTTTTCATATTTCAGCTTCTGTGCCAAGTCCTTTTTCTATTAGTAAGTATTCCCTGAGAATGAAGATTTCAGTTTTTCAGGTGAGCTTACCCGTATCATTTTGTCTTGTAGCACTCCCGGTGCGTGCACCGGTGAGCTCTTCCGAGAGCATAGCGAGAGCGCTAATTCTGCCTTCGTAAAAAAATAATATGTATGAAAACTAAATAATAATGCAAGACATTCAGTACCATACTTAAAAAAGCAGTATTTAAAATTTTTGAAATGAAAATGATTTTGCATTTCCGTACAGCTAGCAAAACGTCACTCAAGCGCGCTGCGTAAGCGCCCCCGGAAGCGCCTACGTTCGTGCCACGTAAGCACCCCCGGAAGCGCTCCGAAGCACGCAGCATAAGCGCGTCAAGTCATATGACCATAAAATAACACTTTTACAAATAATGACATCCCCACCCATTTCCCTCACTTTTTCTTTCACTTTTGTGACTGCAAGACCTGTCTTTTTGCTCTTGAATATTTGTTGGATTACCATGGCTGCCAGAGAATCCAGCAGCAGTGATGACCCAGATAGATTTTTAGATGAAGAGGTTCCACAGCCTAAAAATAGGAGCATTTTATCTGGAAATTTTTTTCAATACCAGCAGACCAAAAAAAGTAAATGCTCTAAAAGTGGAGTGTCGAATTTGTCAAACTGTCCTGTCACGTGGTGACCCTTCCAAAAAATATTTCTTTGGAAATTCTACTATGATCCAGCACTTCGAGAGGAGGCACCCTCAGAACTATGCCCGAGAGAGAGTAAGGGCTCTGGCACAAGAGGCTCCAGGGGACGGTGCTTCTACCTCAACCTGAGGAGCAACTTCATCATCAGTAAGGGGCTGACCAGACTAGCTGAACCCCAATATTCAGCCTGCTTTTAATAAAGCCACAATTAAATGCAGAAAATGTGATCAGCTACTTTGTTATGGGGAACAAAGTGTTATGCTCATGGTTCGAGCAATAGAGAACCACCGCTGCCATCCCCAGCCCTAATTTTGATTTTTTAATTTTGCTCCTGTTGAGCAATTTCTCATTCCCTGTTTTTGTTAAAAAAAAATAAAAAAGAAGAAAAAAAAGTTCTTTTCAGAACTACCTTCCAATTCTCATCAAAGAGCTGTATTTAAAAAAAAATGAAACAGAGTTTTTCCCTGTGGTGCACTCAGGGTGCGCGTACCGGAGAGCATACCCGGGAATGCACCCAGTGCTTACCCCGCGAAAATATTTAAAAAAAAAGGTTTTTTTGCCCTTCAGGGTCCTTCTAGGCCCCGTCAGAAAACCTAGGGGGTCAGGGGGTGTCTGCCCCCTTTTAATTATTTCCCCCCTTACTTTTTCACCTCTTGTGTCTCAATTCTACCGAGATACAAGATGGCGGACTCTCCAGACTGTTTAGAATGTTGAAAGACAACCGACAGCCAATCACCTTTCTGCTCGCGCTCTCCCGTGGCACGCCGGGTGCGCTCCCCGATACGCGTACCGGTGAGCGTCCGGAGCGTGCCTATAGATATATATGTGTTTTTGAAGTTAATTTTCTAAAAAACCACTGGAGCAATTTCCACCAAATATAGCAAAGGCACATCTGAGTACCAGTTCCTACAATATTGCTAAGTTTGGCGTAATTCCATTCAGCGGTTCAGGCTGTAGACTTGCCAGACCGTCCTATGGAAATTAACATAGGGAAAACATGTTTTGGGACCGCCCTTTTTTCTCAGCCCCCACTTCACGAATCCCCCCGAAACTTTCAGGGAAGGAGCGGAGCGGAGCTGGCGAACATTTGGGAAAATTACACACATATTCCTCAACCGGCGGTAGTATATATATGAAGTCTCATCTGAGCCACTATGGACAAATCTACATGTGACTTTGGGGCGGAACTACTCACCTTCCAATGAGGGTGGTTCAGGACACTTTCAAAACGTGGGTGGTGTCATCATGTGGTAACAGCGGCAACTGAAGAAGGCTACAATGCCGAAATGCATCTTGCCTCGCTGTTCTTAAATAAACGGCTCCTGAAGTTCCCCTGAGCGGCCTCTTCTCCTTGACCTTCGAGCTTTATCAAAGGTCCGTTGTGCCACTGTGAGCCCATTTTCAAAGCTCCCTGTGGTCCATTACCAACAGCGGAGCCTTTTCTGTAGTGGTTCCCAGGCTGAAAGATAGAGAGAGAGAGATAGTGAGAGAGAATACTTACAATAAAAATACAAAGGCTCCGCTGTTGGTGTGCGGCTTACTTTCTTTCGCTGAGGAAGATGTTGGGTAATATGTAACGGCGTGGTTCTGCCGTAAAGCTACGCACCTCCTGCAAAGAGCGCCATGCCTGCCCGAAGGGAACCATAGGTGGAGTCACGTAAATGTCAAGGGCAGTGCGGTGAACGCCAAAGACCGACTTTGGTAATGGACCACAGGGAGCTTTGAAAATGGGCTCACAGTGGCACAACGGACCTTTTGTGTAAAAAGTGGAATTTGAAGAACATTATCTTTCAGCCTGGGAACCACTACAGACTACAAAGACCAGGAGTCTTAGCAGCCATTGGGGGCGTGTTAAAACGGAAAAATTATGAGAGCATGGTTTCCATCAGCTGAAAGAACAAGGACTCACGGCGCAGCTTTGATAAAGCTCGAAGGTCGAGCGAAACATGTTAGGACTGCCGGGTGAGAGAGAACACTTACAATAAAAATACAAAGGCTCCGCTGTTGGTGTGCGGCTTACTTTCTTTCGCTGAGGAAGATGTTGGGTAATATGTAAAGGCGTGGTTCTGCCGTAAAGCTACGCACCTCCTGCAAAGAGCGCCATGCCTGCCCGAAGGGAACCATAGGTGGAGTCACGGATATATATATATATATATTCACTGAAAAAACCATAGGTATTAGACCATATATAGTTAGGAGTTTGCATTTACAAAACCTTGAAAATTCACTGAAAAAACCATAGGTTATAGACCATATCTAGTTAGATATTAGCATTTACAAAACCATATTTTACTCACACAAAACCATTGAAATTTCATATAAAGTTAGTTGCCCTAACTATATATCGCGCACCCGCAATCCACTGCTGATGATGTCACATATTACATCATTCATGACATGGTCAGTGACATCACTGATGACATCACTAATGACATCTCAAATGACATCACTGATGACATCACTGATGACAACACCCAGTGACTGTATGTTTCTGTAAAGTTAAAATATGTCTTACATATTGAAGAATGAGTTGATGTATAAGTGTTTCGATGAAGGATTTAGTAGGTGCATGACTGACTGTATGAGAGAATGATTAAATGTGTGTCACTGAGTGCATGGGTTAGTGACTAAACTGTCTTATTGTGTGCATCATTATATACGTTGTTCTGTAAACTGCTGCATGTGTTGATCAGTAGCTATAAGAGTAACTATATGGGTTATTGATTGTTTGCCCAAGTATTTGTATGGGAGACTGAGTATGTGTGTGAGTTGATGGAAGGTGTATGACTCTGTGCATAGATGTGTGAGCAGTTGATTCACTATATGTATGGGTTCAAAAGTGCATGTGGAAACAGCTGCATGGGCAGTTGACTGTGTGCATGAGTGTATTGCTGAGTGAATGGATATCTCAGTGCTACATGTCAAAGTAAGTACATATGTAAAACACAGTACATGTGAGAGTAGACATATATAAATAACTGTGCAGAAAAGCCAGTGAATGTGTGAGTGGCTGCATGGATCATTGAAAACTTGTATCAGTGATTGTATAAGAGAGTAAAAATATGTTAGAATATGTTTGAATTAATATGGTGTGTATAACTGTATAGTTGAGGAAATGGAGGTGTGAATGATTCTTTGCATGACTGAGTAGGTGCATGAGTAACTCCATGGATGAGTGACAATCTGTGAGTGTCTGTTTACACTAAGTGTATCTAAGGTTATATTAGAGTCTGTAGAGGTTCATCGTATTAACACATGAATGATGTTATCAGTGATGTCATCAGTGATGTCATTTGAGATGTCATCAGTGATGTCATCAGTGATGTCACTGACCATGTCATGAATGATGTAATATGTGACATCATCAGCAGTGGATTGCGGGTGCGCGATATATAGTTAGGGCAACTAACTATATATGAAATTTCAATGGTTTTGTGTGAGTAAAATATGGTTTTGTAAATGCTAATTCCAAACTATATATGGTCTATAACCTATGGTTTTTTCAGTGAATTTCATTGGTTTTTTAAAAGCTAATATCTATAGCTGTAAAATATATTCTTTATTACGTGACGTATCACATAGCCCGTGAGACGCCTCATGACGCATCGCATAACCGTGACGTATCGTCTCTGCAACGCAAACCAAACCCGTAACGTAAGCGCGCCGAAGCACGCTTACAGATATATATATATATTTTTTTACCTTAATTAGAGAAAATCCACACATGCACATATCTTGAGGCCTTGCAAAGGCACATCAAACAAACAGTCCCTACAATTTTGCCAAGTTTGGTGGAAATCTACTCCTTTAAATTTTATTTTCCTGTTTCTCTTGATTTTCCCCTTGTTAAGCTTACCGAAACGCTACCCGGTATGCAAACAAATGCTCCAGAAACACAAGATGTCAAACTCCCGTTACGCTGCCGGTTAGCTGCCCGTTTTTTTTGCCCCGCGGGGAACTTTAATAGCCCCCTCATCAATCCTAGGGGTTCAGGAGGGGTCTACCTTGCCCCCTTTCCTTCATTTCCCCCTTCGTTTTTCACCACCTCTTGTCTCTCGATCCTACAGAGAGACAAGATGGCAGCCGCTCCGGACTGTTTACAATGTTGACAGCCAATCAGCTACTCAGGAGGGGTCTACCTTACCCCTTTCCTTCATTTACACCTTTTTTTTCCACCTCTTGTCTCTCGATCCCACCGAGAGACAAGATGGCGGCCGCTCCGGACTGTTTACAATGTTAACAGCCAATCAGCTTCTCCTCAGACTCCCGTTACGCTGCCGGTTAGCTGCCCAGTTAGCTGCCCGGTTCGCGTACCGGGACGGGCCTCTACGGCAAAAAATCACATTATTTTTTTTTTTTGCCCCGCGGGGCACTTTAATATCCCCGTCATCAATCCTAGGGGGTCAGGAGGGGTCTACCTTGCCCCCTTTCCTTCATTTCCCCCTTCGTTTTTCACCACCTCTTGTCTCTCGATCCTACAGAGAGACAAGATGGCAGCCGCTCCGGACTGTTTACAATGTGGACAGCCAATCAGCTACTCCTCAGACTCCCGTTACGCTGCCGGTTAGCTGCCCGGTTAGCTGCCCGGTTCGCGTACCAAGACGCGTCTCAACGGCGAAAAAATCGGATTTTTTTTTTTTTTGCCCCGTGTGGCTCTATAATATCCCCCTCATCAATCCTAGGGGGTCAGAAGGGGTCTACCTTGCCCCCTTTCCTTCATTTCCCCCTTTGTTTTGGCCTCCTCTTGTCTCTCTAACCTACCGAGAGACAAGATGGCGGCCGCTCCGGACTGTTTAGAATGTTGACAGACACCGGAGAGCCAATCAGCTTCGCTTCGCAAAGCTCCGTTACGCGAAAAGTACGCGAACCGGAGCGCTGCCCGGAGCGCTGTTACAGATATATATCTTTTTTTGAACGTTAATTTCTCAAAATCCACTGGAGCACATATATTGAGACCTAGCAAAGGCACATCAGGCTAACAGTCCCTACAATTTTGCCAAGTTTCGTGCAAATCCATTCAGCCGTTCGAGCTAAAAGTGAGGCCAACCGCCCTATGGAAATTAACATGGGAAAAACGCGTTTTGGGACCCCCCTTTTTTCTCGGCCCCCCCTTGACGAACACCCCCCAAATTTTCAGGGGCTGCTCAGAAACAAAATGTGCCATTTCCCTGACAATTTCAGCCAATTCCGTCCACAAACGCCAAAGTTATTAGACATAGAATTTTCAAAAATCCCATAGAGAAAAAATCCTAACTATATATACCTACTGGCTATCGCCAGTAGGTAATATATGTATATATATGTATATATATATATATATATATATATATATATATATATATATATATATATATATATATATATATATATATATATATATATATATATATATATATATATATATATATATATATATATACATATATATATATATATATATATATATATATATATATATATATATACGTATATGTAAGTTTCATTTGCCACTTCTTTAATGAAAAGGAAGCATTACAAGCAGCCAGAGTGTCTCAACATCATGATAATCCTGCTGCATGCCCTACACGTTTTGCAAATACAATTCCCCTGTTTTATGCTGCCTCTACGATGGGGGATGCGCTACACTGCTTACTTAACAACCTGTATAATAGGTCATTAAACAGGCCCATAAGGAGTTATATAGTCTCCGTTTTTTGTTTAACTTTACAAAACACGTGTATTGGGCTGTCAGCTCGCGTTTTCTTCCAAGTCTCGGCTGAGTGCCCATAAAATAACCAGCCTTTAGCATTTCATTGTTCCGGCAGACCGAACATAGGACAAAAAAGTTCATACTAGCAGTGATATTTTCCTTAATGTCATCATGATTTACCCACATCCCGAGGAAGGGGTCAATCTATAAATCAAGACCGCAACGAAAAACAAGAAGAGGCAGAAAAACAAAGGTACCATCTGCGGAACAGAACAGTAATGAGGAAGTAATTGACATCAAGGAAACTGAAGTGAAACCCAATCTGGTAGTGAATCTGTCTCATCATGAGTTATCTCAAGCAGAGCCTACCTTGTTGAACAAAGGACTGACATTCTGTCCTGAAAAACACCAAGATGCAATAGAAACAAGGATTGATATGTATAAATACATTCGCAAATTGATACTTAAAAAATTATTTGCGAGGATTCCTCTGAGAC
The DNA here is from genome assembly GCF_964263255.1 of Lissotriton vulgaris. NCBI lineage: Eukaryota > Metazoa > Chordata > Amphibia > Caudata > Salamandridae > Lissotriton > Lissotriton vulgaris. Next base: position 745,758,403 of record NC_141697.1, on the reverse strand, counting down.
CTGCATAGGAAATTACAAATGAAATATCTAATCCTGAAATAGCAGCGGAAATATATACCATTTCGGAAACACCTAGCCTCAGAATGGCATATGAACTAACACATGATATTAAGGAGACAGAGTTAACAAACACACAATTACTAAATGAAGTGGGTGTACAAACAGATATTCATCCTTGTACTAACCTTAAGAATAAATCAAAATTCTGCCCAGCACTCCATCCGGGAAATAGGATTGACAAATTCCATGACCTAGTTGTGGCAGAGCTAGAAGTCATGGAGTACATTAAATCTGACAAAAAAGAAAACTTATCTTTAAAGGAACGTCAAGCAATGCAATATTAAGATCGAACAATGCAATAGAAATCAAGCCAGCTGACAAGTGTGGCAATATTGTCATCCTTGACAAACAAGACTACATGGAGGAGGCATACCGTCAATTAAATGATCTCGTCAATTATACATTGCTAACTTCCAACCCCATTCCAGAAATAACCGAAAACATCCATAACAGAATCTCTTAATGGCACAACAAAGGGCTACTAAACCAGGATGAAAAGAACTTTTCTAACAATCAACAACCCAAAAACACCAACAATATATTTCTTGCCAAAGATTCAAAAAACCTTACACAAACCCCCAGTACGTCCCATCATTTCCCGTTGTGCCTCCCTATTTGAAAATAAAGCCTCCTATGTGGATCATTTATTTTCTATCACCTATTGTCCCTACATTAAGTTCCTTTATTAAAGATACAGGGAACTTTTTAAGAATTCTTATGGAAACCGAATGGCAACCGGAAAATTTATTGGCAACAATTGACGTTGTCTCATTGTACACTTCGATCAATCATGATGTAGGCTTGACAGCCACAGCTTACTTTCGCAAACAGAGGCCCATCGGGGAACTACAACATATGAACATGTTACTGGAAATGATTAGCTGTGCTTAACCAACAACGTGTTTCTATTTAACAAGCAACTATTTTCCCAAAAGTGTAGCACTGCTATGGGAGTTTCCTTCTCTCCAAGCTATGCTAATCTCACCATGGGGTGGTGGGAGAAACACATAGCTTGGAGAGAGGAAAACGGCCCATACACTGCCAATGTAGCATTTAATGGTGACCTCTTCTTATTATGGAAGGGGTCAAAGGAAAAACTAATGGAGTATATAACAGGGTTGAATCATAATAATGTGGGCCTAAAATTTACATTCAATATACAACGAAGGGAAACAGATTCTTGGATACTAAAGTGTATATAAGATCAAACAAGATATACACTACAGTATTTCGCATAAAAACATCTACAAACAGCATTCTCCAAGGAACAAACTTCCATCCTCAGTCCCTAAAAAGGAGCATCCCGTATGGAGAATTTCTACGAATGAAAAGAAATTGCTCTGAATTAAAGGAATTGGAGAACAAGTTCCTAGAAACAAAGACATGTTTTAGCAGACAAGGATACAGACATAGGGATATCATAAGTGCAGAAGCAAGAGCGAGACAAAAAACAAGAGCAGAAACCCTCATTGTAAAAAACAGAGTCAAAACAACTAACAGTGAGGAGAAACCATGACTGATTTTGACTTATTCCAAAGAAAGTTTTAAAATCAGGAAGACTCTGATCAAGTATTGGAGTGTGCTCAAGAAATATCCAGACATTGGGCCCACATTTGGAGATGGACCGTTGATCTCTTACAGAAAAGCTCCATCACATTATGACACATTGGTAAATAGTCACTTCAAGAAAAAAAAAGCAGAAATATGGTTGGAAAAACTACAAAGGGGTTTTGCAAAATGTATGACCTGCACAGCTTGTAAAGTAGGAAAAAATCTTAAAACCATCAAGGATCCAAAAGGGTTGACATTTGCGATCAAACATACAATCACATGCGAAACACAGTTTGTGGTGTATCTGATCGAATGTTGTTGTGACAAACGATATATAGGCTCTACCATCTGTCCGTTGAAAAAAAGAATCTTAGAGCACATTCGAGCGATCCAGACCGGAGATGTAACCTACGCGATAGCCAAGCATTTGCAAAGTCACATTGGAAAAACTTGGCAAGACATCAAATATTAAGGTTTGGATACTGTCCTTCATCATGAAAGGGGAGGAAACAGAGTCTTGAAACTTAGACGGCTAGAATCTAAAATAATAATGTGTTGCAAGACAAGAAGTCCGCTAGGTCTCAATGGGGACGAAGAAATGCACGTACATTTGTAGATAATCTGAACTCAAAAACTTTATTGGACTATGTACAAGAGCGTTTCGTAAACTGACAATCTGCCATTATATAATTTCTGTGTACTATCAACTATCATTTAAGATCACTGTAAATATGAACACATAGAGATGTGGGTAAATCATGATGACATTAAGGAAAATATCACTGCTAAAATAAACTTTTTTGTCCTCTGTTCGGTCTGCCGGAACGATGGACTGCTAAACGCTGGTTATTTTATGGGCACTCAGTCGAGACTTGTTTGACACTTTGTTGACAAATATGTACAAAAACTGCTCGCCATTATGATTTAACGGCATGCAGGTTTAGTGTATAAGGACAGGCATAACATGAAACTGCCTGCCTTTATTAATTCTATCACTTGGATAAAATTGGTGGAAAACGCGAGCTGACAACCCCATACACGTGTTTTTTAAAGTTAAACAAAACACAGAGACTATATAACTCCTTATGGGCCTGTTTAATGACCTGTTATACATGTTGTTAAATAACGAGTGTAGTGCATCCCCCATCGTAGAGGCAGCATAAAACAGGGGAATTGTATTTGCGAAAATTGTGCAAAATGTAAATATTATACTACCAAGCCCACAATGCCTCATTGCGGCCAAAGTGGTGGCTATGGTGTAAATTGGTGAAATTAAAAGAGGACTAATTTAACTCTGTACTGAAGAACTAGGAAAGTTCGAAACGCTTAGGTGGAGAATTGGTGAAGGTCATTAAAATGTGAGTGAAATTTACAAAGTCGTCCTTACTACACCGCCGGCACTGGCAGAATAGTGCTTCTCCCGCAAGGACATTTTGTTTGAATCAAATATATATATTACCTACTGGCGGTCGCCAGTAGGTATATATAGTTAGGACCTAGAAACCACAGGAAATTCCGAGCATTCTATTGGGAATAACTTTGGCGCCAATTGAGGGATCTACCTGTAATTTTCCTAAAATTTGCCTCACAGCGCTCTGCTCCTTCCCTGAAAGTTTTGGGGGGATTCGTCAAGCGGGGGCTGAGAAAAAAGGGGGGTCCCAAAACATGTTTTCCCCATGTTAATTTCCATAGGGACATTCTGACAAGGCTACAGCTCAAACGGCTGAACGGAATTACACCAGATTTGGCAAAATAGTAGGGACTGGTATGCAGCAGTGCCTTTTGTATGTTTGGTGTATATCCCTTCAGTAGTTTTTGAAAAAATTCAATGTGAAATTGAGTCCAATGCAATTTTCCATTGGACCGTTAGACACAGCTACAGCCCGAACGGCTGAATGGAATTACTGCAAACTGGGCAAAATGGTAGAGCCTTGTAAGCAGAAGTGCCTTTTGTATATTTGGTGAAAATCCCTTCAGTATTTGTTGGGAAAATTGACTTTTTTCAAATTATATATCTATAGGCGGGACACGGTGCGCGCACGGGCGTGCACCGTCCTTGCACTGTCCTTGCACGTGTGCGGACCTTAGTGTGCGCGCGCGGAATTCTGATTGGCTGTTGGACGTCTGTCAACATTCCAGTCAGTCGAGGAAGTGTTATCCGCCATCTTGTTTTTGTGGCAGATGCTAGTGGTTATAAACAGAAGTGTAATAGTTGACAAGGAGGCAGGGAAGAGATTCCTGAGCCCCCAGGTTTTGTCATGGGGTCTGTAGAGGACCCGAAGGTTGAAAAAAAAAAATTTAAAAATTGCAGGGTCCGCGCACCGTGCGCGGACTGCGGCTCAAAAAGACAAAAAAGAAATACATTAAAATAACAAGTTTCAGTGTTTAGATGTTGGTTAAGTGCAACATTGAGTGATGACTCTTTCACCTTTGGGTTTAGGTATGTGTTTTGTGGCGAGTTAGTATGGTAATTGGTAGAGAGCATTGGGATTAGGTTGAAGATTATGTGAGTTGAAAGTGTTGATAATTTGAACCAATTAAAATGTTACTTTGGTTTTGATGTTGTGTGTGATAAAATTTGATTGGCTGGGTATCTGAATATGTATGAGAAATGAGAGGGAAACACAGCCATTTTGAGATTTTATTGTTTGAGGTATACTGCTGAGGTGTGAGATTGAGACAGAATTTACTGTTCAACAGTTTTCTGTAAGGTGAGTTGTTGATTTGTAAGGTGAACTCTGTTGTTCACTTTATGTTTATAGGAAAATGTTTTCTGTTAGTTATTTAATGTTTTTCTTTTATACTTATGGATTGAGTAGGGCAACATCAGATGCAGTGGTTTATATTTTTAATTCTTGCTTGATACTATACACTGTTATAGAGAACAGGGGTCCTAAGGGTTCAAAATATCACATGCAGATAATATTATAGACTACAGTCAGTACTATATTTTTGGAAAACGTCCAGCCGGACGTAAATTTATTCATAGGATAACATAGAGTTGTGTTGGCCCATGGAGGGGCCACAGATAGTGGCAAGATAGGGTACAGTCCTGTACCTATCCCGAAAGGTTTAGAAGAGATAAACCAGGAAGAAGGAGATAGAGCAAGGAAAAAGTTTTTCAGGCAAGCAAGAAGTTTTTGAGCCAAAAGGTGACTTGTAGTTACAGTAAATACAGTTACAACAAATTCACCCTGCAGTGTCAACAATTTCAAATAAACATATTAAGTAATATGCTACACTGCATTTTGCGTAGACGTTTCGATCCCTAAGGGCTCATAATACAATGGGATCATCATCAGGACAGTTTTTACAGTTAGTGCCTGCAGTAAATATAGCCTGTAAAAAAAGGGGGGGAGAAATAATGACAAATTTTAGGCCTAGGCCCACAGAGAGAAAAAAAAGATTCAAGAAAGCTTAATACTTGACAGGGCACAATTATAAGTTTTTTGAAAGGCCATTTCATTACTTGCACTCGCCGATTCTAGGCTGGTGTGATTGTGAATTTTAAAAGAGAGATGCTTACAAGTGAAAAAGTGCTGAAAAAACGGCGCAGTGACATGGGTGTCATTTATAGTTGTGATACATGCGTGGTAACATGGGGGATGCTACTATTGCATTTTAGTGCTCTGTGATGATGTGACTTGGTGAGTGAAACAGTGCCTGGGGGCAGCCACCTTCCAATGAGAGCAAGAGTCATACCTTGCCGAGGCCGAGATTTCAGGGTAAATCTCCCTGTTCAGGGAGAAGGGTGCTGCCAGGTAGTGAGTGGTTCCTATGTCTCATTAGCACTCGATAGTAAGGCTTACCTGGCGCTACTGCTAGTCGCCTATAATTGGAATGGCTCTTCCTACCGGTGGACGAGATTTCAGCCGGTTTGCAACATCATTTGCTATGAGATAATTGTAATGTTGCCATTAGACTGGGGCTTGGATTTAGATCATTAACAGCTTATCACAGAGGATTAGAGGCTTACCTGTCCACATGTAGTATGGGCCGTGTAGCGGTCTGGAGAATTATCTGTGTTTTACGAGGTTTCCTATGGATGGGTCCTCGTGGTTGCTGGGGATTGCCTAGCTACGTGTGCTGCAGCCAGGAGCGTGCAGTTGCTAGGGAGGAAAGAAAGCCTAATGAGAGACCGGGCTCCGTGGGTGACGGAGTGTCTGGTTAACCGGCGCTTTACACAAGGGCTTACCTTGCTTCTGGGAGGAAGCAGCGGCGGGTTGGAGGCTTGGAATTAATCCGGCCAGATGCTAGGGAGGGAAAAACATAACCTAATAAATGACCGGGCTCCGTGAGTGACGGAGTGTTCTATTTATCGGCGTTCAGATCGCGAGCTTACCTTGCTTCAAGGTGGAAGCAGCGGCGGGTTGGGCGAAGCTCGATCGGCTTCTGCCCTTTCACAGTGGCAGCGCAGGTCCGCTGTGTGTGAAGTCCTCGTGGGCTAGGCTTATGTTGTAGGATAATAAAAATAGAAAAGGAACTAATCACATTTGTTGATGGCAGACATCTTGGAGTGGTCAGTGAGCTACTCTCAAGTGGCCGTGGTTTGGCGGACATCTTGTAATGGTTAATTCGGCCGATTACCCAATATTTTCGAAGTGCACAATATTTATGCCTCTGATATAAAGGCTCTATAAATTGTGAAATGGGCATTAGTTAGGTGATGTGACATATGGTATTATGGCATGAGGTGCTGCTACCCGGGGGTGAATAAAATTTGTGCAGATACGGCGAGTAGTGCTGGCCAGCTATGCTCTACATACATACAATTCCGGTTGACAGGATAAAACATCATTGTTTTCAGATTTCTGGTGTTCACATCATATTATCACACAAAGAGCATATTAAATACAGTGAAGGGCTGCATACAGTTGTTTAGAGGAGTGATGTCCAGTCCTCTGTTCGGTTAAGTCCCTTGTGAATAGAGTCCAGTAATATTATACATTTAAGCTCTTCTTTATTCAGTAGGTGGGACATGCTGCCCCCTCTTGGTGGAAGCTTCAATGACTTCAGGATAGTCCAACGAATGTCATCCTCATTGTGATTGAATTCCTCGAAGTGTTCAACCAATGGGGCGTTTGGTGTGCGGCATCTGATGCGGCTCCTGTGTTGACAAATCCTGGTTTTGATTTTCTGAGCAGTCTGTCCTACATAGTTTTTCTTACAAGGACATTGGATCAAATAAATCACGTTGGTGGTGTTACAATTTGTAAGTGTATTACACTTAAAGGTAACGTCATTAAATACAAAACTTTTTCCTTCAATTGTGAAATTACAGACTACACACCCACCACATTTCACGTGTCCAACTGTGGGGGACAGACCCCAAGCGGATTCAAGAGTGGAGGCGTTGGTAGGACTAGGGAGAGCAGCCCAGACTAAGTGGTCCTTAAGATTTTTGCTCTTTTTGAATGCAAAGAGTGGGCGTTCCAAATCCAGAATTCCTGCATTTATTATTGGCCAATGTTTCAGAATCATTTTTCTCACATTATTAGAGATGGGAGAAAATGTTGTAACACAAGCTATTTTGTCCTGCTTAGTTTTCTGGTTAGGGACAAGGAGTGTCTCTCTTGGGCGATACCACGCTCTTTTGAGAGCATTTTTAACAATCTTTCCCGGGTATCCCCTATTTTTAAGCTTATTTGACAGAATGGTGCTTTCGCGGAAGTAATCCTCCTTGCGAGAGCAATTGCGCCTAATGCGTAAAAATTGGGAGAAAGGTAGGGAGTCCCTCAATGCCCTAGGATGGTTACTTGAGTATTCCAACAGAGTATTTCTCTCTGTGGGCTTTCTGTAAAGTTTCGTGAACAGCTCACCCTCCTGATGTAATATTGTCAGATCAAGGAAATTGATGGAGTTTTTGTCAGAGGTGAGCGTGAATTGGAGACCTAGGCAGTTGTTGTTCATCCAGTGTAAGAAGTGGGAAAGCACATCGATGCTTAATCTCCATATCATGAAGATGTCATCGATGTACCTTCACCACATAATTACACCGGTGAAAAAAGGGTTGGAAGGTACAAGGATTGTTAGTCTCTCCAACTCGTCCATAAACAGTATGGCCAGGTTTGGAGCAAAAATAGCCCCCATGGAGGTCCCCTTGATTTGTTGGTAAAATAGGCCTTGAAAGGTGAAGAAATTCTTGGTTAGACATACTTCCAGAAGCTTGCATATAAAGGATGTTGGAATGGCATGTGGACGCGGACGGTTGTCCAACGTGCGTTGTATAACAAGTAGGGCTGCTGTTTGCGGGATATTCGTGTACAACGACTCCACGTCCATGGTACAAAGTGTGTCAGTGATTGGATTGAAGGGATGGTGTTCAATCAGATTGATCATGGCCATGGAGTCGCGCACATAGCAGAATGTTTGGGGGACAAATTCTTTGATAAAGAAGTCAACAAATGCACCTAGGGGTTCCAATATTGAGCCGCAAGCTGACACAATGGGGCGGCCAGGGGGAGCATTTAGATTTTTGTGAATCTTTGGCAAGGTGTATATTACTGGTAGTCTTGGGTTTTTTACATTAAGGTAGTTAAATTCTTTCTTAGTCAAAAAGCCTTCCTGTACTGCCTCGGTTGTTATTTTTAGTATTATTTCCTGAATGACTTTGGTTGGATTTGATGCCAGTCTGAGGTAGTGATCTTTATTTCCTAGCTGCCTCTGGATTTCAGCTGTGTAGGAGTCCAACTCCTGAATGACAATGCCTCCCCCTTTATCAGCACTTTTTATCACGATGGCGTCATTATTCTTTAGGGAGACAATAGATTCTTTCTCTTTAAGGGTGATGTTATATGGTACAAACTTTTTTTGCCCTTTCATGTGCGAGAGGTCCTTTAGAACTAATTTCTCAAATGTGGAGACCTCAGGCGGAATCATATTGGCCGATGGTAGAAAGGTAGATGGTGGCCGGAAGGGAGTTTGAGCATTTATCTCGGGGGAGGGATGAAGTTGGAAAAATGCTTTTAGTCGTATTCTCCTGAAGAATTTTAGGAGTTCAGTGTGTAATTCCATAAAATTCGGGGCCACAGTTGGGACAAACGTCAGACCTTTTTTCAAGAGGGAGAGTTCGTCTTGTGCAAGCACGTGAGTGGAAAGGTTAAAGATAGGAATGGTCTCTATTGTGGGGCTAGGCTGTATTACCACTGGTAATAATTGTTCCTGGTCCTCCTTTCTCCCGGTGGGTTTACCCATCTCTGAGGCTTTTTGACTTTCCCTCGCTGTGGTGGTTCTTGCTGGCCTCTGGCTAAAAAAGGATTCGAATTCTGATGTGCTCCACCACGTCTTGATGTGCTTGACCCCTCGCCGGCGTCTGAATTATCAGAAGATTCGGCTGAGGTATCGGAAAAGCCAACAAGGTTCTGTCTCCTGTTGAACCTTCCCCAAGGTCTATTCTGTTGGGGGTTGCTATATGCCTTGGTGGTGTAAAAATCCTTTTGTAGCTAAGGATATGTTGTTTCAATTTTATAGGTTTTTATGTCTTTTTTAATTTTATTTGATTTCTTATTTTGCTCAATCCTATAGAACTCTGCTACGGTTTTATCTACCTGTTCTATTAATTTCTTGCTATCGGCAATATTCTCAGGAGCCTCAAGTTGTTTAAAAATTTCTGCAATTTCTGTCTCCAGTGTTTTCAGGGTTTCGGAGGCTGTGTCTATCCCTAATGCCAGCCAATGCCGGGAGCAGGTGGTACCTATGTAACTGAAACCTGTTATATATTTTGGATTGTCCGTGAAGATACCTGGTACATTCCGGACTTGTATATTTTGAACCCTTAGGACCCCTGTTCTCTATAACAAGTTAAAGTAACCCACGGTCCGAAGGTCCCCTACTGGGTTCCCTTGTGTCCAAAAATGATACTATATACTGTCCAGGGAAACACGGCCATTTTGTGACTATCGTGTCTGAGGTAGTTTTGTGAGGAAATTTTGGTGTTCAATTTCTGGTGTGAGATTTACACAGTAGTGACTCTTCTAATAGAATGTAATAGTTTTTCTCTGCCCTATTTCACTCTTCCCCTGCACCATCTCACTGTCTTTCTGTTTCTTTTAATAGTACACTAACATCAATAATGGCTGAAAATGAAGAGTCATTTGACATCATTATAGAAATTTTTGTGACTGTTATTGAGGATGATCATGCAGTAAGCGCTGTTTCTCTATCTTTTATTAGTACACTAACATAAAATGATGAATGAAAATGAGAAGCCTACCAACATCTTCTTTGAAATAACAGCAACGTTTATTGAGGCAACTTGTACTGTGGTGTTGATCCTATAGATGAAACAAATCATGAAGAACATGAAGGAGATACCGTGACAGATTTTTTTGATGAAACACTAGATATGGAATTAATGGAATGTGTAGACATTGTTGAGTTTGATGAATCATTTTCAGACACTTTTATGGATGAAATTCCTGATGAAGAAATGCTACAAGTTCTTTTATATTATGAAAATTCTGAAAAATAAATTTTAATTTAGTAAAGAAAAATTGTTTTGAAAATGTTACTTATTTAAATTTAATTTATGAGGTAGTAGTAAAGTGATACACTTTTTGTGTTCTTCATGTCTTGCATCCTTTCTCTCACTGACTGTCTCTGATGCATTAGTTTACAACATAAGTAAGTATATAGAAGAGCAAGTGTGTTTAACCAGAGTAGGAACTCATGACTCCCTACACCAATTCTGACCACCCATTGAGAAAGGAAGGAATCATGTGAACAAATCTGTTTCTGCTTTCCTGAAAGACTACAGCATGGAATCAATATACCACAATAATTTGCATTACAACATACAAGGTATCTACAGAGGAGACAATGTCCATTTCCCTTTAGTTCTATTTAAAAAAAAAAAAAGAAATCCAATAGGTCTGCGCACCGTGAGTGCTCGGTAAATGCACGGTGCGTGAACCCTATCACCGCCATTTTGTGGTTTCAGAAGAAAGTGAAAAATATAACTTAAAAACGTGTGAAGGGGTAGGGTAGAGTGTCCCCGACCCCTTAGGCCTTCTCAGGGGGTCCTTCAAGGACTCCTAACATTAAAAATAATGTTTATTTTTAAGAAAATACCAGAAAACAAGATATGTCCGCGCACGGGGAGTGCTCGGTGAGTGCTCGGTGCGCGGACCTCAGCAAAAATTAATTAAAAAAATTAAGTTAAAAATCATATTTGAGTGTTTACATGTTAGTTGGCTCTAAAAAGAGCTGTTGTGTTCATTGTGTTTTTTTTGGTACCTACAAGTAAGTACCAATGCAGAGTCTGATGTTACAGAGATAGACTCTGTTCCCTTTATCAGTGAAATGTACACCATCTGTCCTATAGATGCCTTGCATGTTTTAACGCAAGTTGTTATGGTATATACAACCCATTCCATAGTCTCTCATGTATGCAGAAACAGATTTATTTACATGTTTCCTTGCTTTCTCAATCTGCGGACAAAATTGATTGGAACAATTCCATGTTTGCCTTTGGCATATATTGGAATAGACAAAGGCAATTTCAGGAAAAAGTGACATCAATTGTCCAAAGATGTCCTTCAATAGCATTTCCAGACTAACTCCAGTCAAAGTGCATAAGTCATTTCCACCAGAGTGCACAATTATGAGGTCAGGGTGTGGGAGATGCATGAAGGATTTCACAAATTGTATCAATTGGTGACATCTCAATCCTCTCTGGCCAATCCATAAAATATCCACATTTGGTAAATAAAAGTTTAAAATTACTCTGTTCGTTGCATACCTTTTTGACCAGAATACAAAGCTGTGCCTACAAACCATACTGAAAGCATGTTCAAGGCAGATCTGGTTGTACTCCGATGAGGGCTGTAAATGAAATGGCAGTTGGAAAGCTTGCAGTTTAGAAAAAAAGAGTAGGACATTCACTGCACTTGAAGCTTAAGAAATTATTGGTGCTTTTTGAAAATGCAAAAGAGCATATTAGGGTGCATAGTTTTGATTTTTAAAAGAAGCAATTCTAATGGTTCAGAAAAGGTAATTGAAAGGAACAATGCACATGATTAGCTGTTATATTGAAAGCTCTAACAACCTTGATGGATTCATTTGCAACATAGTATGATGAACTTTTAAAATCTGTTCTTCCTTAGGTGGGAGTTACCATGGTAACAGGTTGAATGAGCAGTAGGGGGATGGGTGGATATTATGTGAGTTTGAAAGTGTGGAAATGTAGAACCAATTGAAATGTTAGTTTAGTTTTGAAATAGTGTGGGAAGACATTTCATTGGTTATGAGCAGAAATAAGTGAGAAGAATGATTGGGAAACTGCCATTTCTGTTTCCAGTGTCTGAGCTGCAGTTCAGGGATTCTGCTTAAGAAAATCTGGTGTGTGTTTCACACTGTTCTACATTTTCAAAAGCGATTTTAAAGGTGAGTAATATAGCGAGAGTGCTGTTTACAGTATTGGGAAGCATAACAAGCATATTGGGCTTCATTCCTGTTGTATTTTGAAAATGAGTCAGGTTTCTGCACTGTAGTGTAGTGCTCATTTAAATGGGTTGTGCTCTGTGTGCAAAATGATTTACCGTGCTAAATGTTTTTTGATAAAATGTGTGCCTAAAAGATTTTTGACAAGGATCACAGTGAGTGTCTGTGTGAATTAAGGAATTATATTTTCACCTTTTTCCATAATGTTAACTGAATGGCGCATATTAGAAATGACATGTTGAAATGAGTTAGGTTTCAGCAATGTAATGTAGTGCATATTGAAATGGGCTGTGTTCTGTGTCTAAATCGATTTACCATGTTAAATGATTTTTGCTGAAATGTGTGGCTATAATATTTTTCACAAGGGTTACACTGTGTGTGTATGTGAATTAAGGAATTATATATTTATATTTTAGTGCATATTTAAATGGGTTGTGCTCTGTGTGTAAAATGATTTACCATGCTAAATGTTTAATGATAAAATGTGTGGCTTAAAGATTTTTGACAAGGATCACAGTGAGTGTCTGTGTGAATTAAGGAATTATATTTTCACCCTTTTCCATAATGTTAACTGTATTTTCTGACAGTTTGCATCTCTTAGCTAATAGGGTATTGTTTTAATTTGGATTGTGTCTTATTTTATGTATATGCCAATGAAACTATTACACTATCTTTATCCCAGCATTAATGTTAAGCATTGCCCAAGGGGCTTGTAAATAAGCCTCTCTTTTTTGTATATTCTATCTCAATTTTTGCCATTAGTAAAATCCTTTACGCATCTCTCACAGCATTTCATATTCTTATCTGTGTGCCAATTTTATTACTCTGCATGCATTTTCTGCTTGCACCCATGTCAAACATTGCGCAAGGGGCTTGTAAATATGCCTCTCTTTTTTGTATATTCTATCTCAATTTATGCCATTAGTAAAATCCTTTACGCATCTCTCAAGGCATTTCATATTCTTGTCTGTGTGCCAATTTTATTACTCTGCATGCATTTTCTGGTTGCATCCAAGTCAAACATTGCGCAAGAGGCTTGTAAATATGCCTCTCTTTTTTGTATATTCTATCTCAATGTATGCCATTAGTAAAATACTTTACGCATCTCTCAAGGCATTTCATATTCTTGTCTGTGTGCCAATTTTATTACTCTGCATGCATTTTCTGCTAGCACCTATGTCAAACATTGCGTAAGGGGCTTGTAAATATGCCTCCCTTTTTTGTATTTTGTATCTCAATTTATGCCATTAGGAAAATCCTTAACGCATCTCTCACAACATTTCATATTCTTGTCTGTGTGCCAATTTTATCTCTCTCCATGCATTTATTGCTTGTACCCATGTTAAATATTGTGCAAGGGGCTTGCAAATATGCCCCTTTTATCTTATATTCCATCTCAATTGATGCCATTAGTGAAATTCTTTATGCATCTCCCACACCATTTCATATGGTTTTCTATCTGCTATTCCTATCCCTCTCCATATATTCACTGCTTGCACCCATGTTAAAGGTTGGGCAAGGCGCTTGTAAAAAAGGAGCATATTTACAAGCCAAATTAAACTATTAGCACCCTCGTGAGATTTATAGTTGTTTAAATAAAGATATATATGGTGTTTAAAAGTTTAAAATAAACATTTTCTTTAGTGGAGAAGTGTGGCTCAGGGGTTAGAGGTGGCAGACACAGAAGCTGAGATCGGTCCTGGACCAGGGTTCAATTCCCCGCCTCGGCGGGTCTTGGGCTAAAAATTCCACGGACTCGATAATTCTCGCTCCGGTGCTTTCTCGACTCACGGGTTCATGCTCTGCGACTCTGGGCAATAGCTTGCTTAATCTCCACAACGGCCCCTCGCGGCGGGATGCTTGACTTTCACCTTGTGGATACCTGCTGGGGCTATCACACAGGGGAATATCAGGACGGGTTCCCTAAGCAAGCGCCGGGACACCCACTGCGGGTAGCTGTGCGCTATATAAGCTCAACTACATTTACATTTACATTATTATCCCAGGTGATGTGTTCCTTTATATTGTTCAATGAATAAGTAGATATAACGATTTAAAGTATATCAAACTTTTGGAGGTAAATAATGAATTCCTGTGTACATTTATATCTGTGCATGTACATTTGTGCCATGTGGCACACATACATGCCCTAAAACCATGTATGTGTGTGACATGGCACACAAATCAGAATCAAGGGTGCTACAGGGTGTCAAAGTGACAACCTGTCTCCCTTGACAATTCAGTAATTTTACCGATTCGGTATTTTACTGAATTGGTAATTGTCAGTGGTTCCTATTGGTCTCAAGATTTATAGGAATCAATGGCAATTACCAAATCGGAAAATACCAATTCGGTAAAATGACTGAATTATACAGAATCGGTAATTTCAAAAGAGAAAGCACCTACATCCGAATTACCTACTCTTAAATATTGAAGTGGTATGATTTGGTATTTATGAATAGGTAAATCGAGATTATGTACATCTGGCCTATTGAGTTGTAACATATTTCTATACATATGTTACATTTCAGTGCTTTGGAGGAAGTACAGTATAGTATAGGTAAACACCATATAGCTTTATGCTGTACCACATCCTTATAGTTTTGCACTTTGACATTCAGTATGACAAACGTTTACATACAAACATAGAAATTTAGTTCTGTCTTTAACCAGTAGAGGTAGTTCTAAAAAGAACTGGTTTTTTGGGGTGTTTTGTTTTGCTTGAAAAACGTTGAAAAATGAACTTTTTACACAACATTTTTGTTCAACAGGAGCAAACTATGAAATTCAATGCCCCACTGTCATCTGACAGGCCCATCCCGGGGCGTGACATCAACATTTTGAAAATGGGACCAGGTGCGCGCAAACAGCCAAGCGAGTGCCTCTGAAGAAGAAAGAAAACTTTTGAAACGCGTCAGGCTCACCGCGAAACTGACTGTCTGATTGAAACTGCCAGCATCAGACCAGTTGCACCCTGCAATAAAGGCTTGCCACCTATCTTCTTCATATATATATATATATATATATATATATATATATATATATATATATATATATATATATATATATATATATATATATATATATATATATATATATATATATATATATATATATATATATATATATATATATATATATATATATATATATATATATATATATATATATATATAGTGGTTGCCGCAGGTTAGTTAGGTCAGCTGTTCAATATGAAAATTTATTTTGGTGTTGCTAATTACTGTTTGCCGAATTTCCATGAAACTTTCAAAAAAGGTGCTACTTTTTGACTAGTTTGTGCGTGGAACATTTTTAGGTGATCCGTCAAGTGGTGGCCAAGGAAAAAGGGGGTCCCAAAACGTAAAATCCTATGCATTTTTGATTGACTTTAGGCAGGGCCAAAACAAAAACCTCTGAACAGAATGGCACCAAATTTGGCAGGAAGCTAGATCTTGGTCCGCAGTTTGTGCTTTTTCAATTCGGTGTAAATCCATTCATACGTATTTGAGAAATTCAGGTTGAAAAAATGCATATATCTGAACAGTTGAGTTCGAGGGATTCTTGTGAGAGCCCTTCAAACTCAATTTTTAAAAATAGAGGGATCTGTTTGGCCCAGGGAGCTTTTTCCCTTTGGGCTAATTAGCTCCCGGGGAGTCTGACTCCTGTGAGAGCAAGCGCTCTGATTGGTGGACAGCACCATATGAAATAATTTTGCTGGCAGCCATTACAGGACTCAGGGACTTAGTCCCCTATCCTTAAGTAAAAGAATAAAATAACATAAGGGTGCATGGTAAGGATACCCCGCTGGATAGCAAATAATAAACAATAACAAAGTGATGGCCTGGGCATCATTCTTGAGTTATAGGCCCTGGGGAGCTCACCCCTGGGCCTGCAGTTGATAAGGGGATGGGGGCATGCAGTCCCCTCCCTGAGACATTGTAGGCCAGACCTGGATATATAGAAGGATGATACTTGTTAGGGTGTTTTAGTTTTTTATCTCAAGGCATGGGTCAGCGAGACTCTGCCTCGATTGTATCTTGTGATTTGCTTTTCTCTGTGCTAGGCTCCTGTGTTTCATTAATGTAGTTTCTTGTGTTATACAATTCAGTCATTACAAGTTTGATTTTCACGGAAAAAAGATTTCATTCAGTAAGATAACTTGCTGATAGAGTTAGAAAATGAGTTGGTGTGAAAGTGACCATCATTGACAAATTCACATTTATGAATAGGTGACTAGGGGCCAGAAGTAGGTAGACATTTATTGACCGGTAACGGCCGATTCGGCCGTTACCAACCGGTGAAAGGCTATTCTAGATGTAGGTGGGCTATTTTACCGATTCGGTAAACTTACCGAATCGTTAAATTTACTGAATCGGTAAAATACCGAATCGGTATTTTTACCGAATCGGTAATTTTGAAATGTAGGTGGGACTCTTCTGAGTCCCACAGGCCTTACCGAATCGGTATTTTACCACCCAATCCAATTGGGTGGTAAAATACCGATTCCAGGTGTGCATGCACATGTGTGCATGTACACCCATGGCATGTGACAGACGGACATGCCCTTAGGGCATGTCTGTGTGCCACATGTCACACATGCCTTAAATCGGGGTGCTAGAGGGTGTCAAAGTGACACCCCCTGCACCCTTGCAAAATTCGGTATTTACCGAATCGGTAAATACCGATTCGGTAATGCCCATTAATTCCTATGGGCTTCAATGCCCAGAGGAATCAATGGGCATTACCGAATCAGTATTTACTGATGCGGTGAATACCGATTCGTACAGAATCAGTAATTCAATTACCGATTCTTTCTACATCTCCCCCCTTCTATTTTACCGATTCATAAATACCGAATCGGTAAAATTCGGTATTTATGAATCGGTAAAATATACTTACCTACATCTGGCCCTTAGTGTCTTTGAAGGTCGTGAATGGGACACTTTCAGTAGAATGTCTTGGCTTCTAATGCAATGGGAGATAAGAGGATCCTTCTTTAAGACAATTGGTGACAGTGGAGGTGTTGAATTCGGAACATGAACTGTTAAAAGATGAATTGAGGATATGTTTGGCAGCATAGCGTAGGAAGCTGTCTCAGTATATATTATGCGAAAGTAAGGTATAGTGTGGAAAGAGTCCATTGGATCCACAGAGGCTTTACAGAGGCTGAAGTAGATAATACTAATACTCTCTTTTGTGGTAGTGTGGGTGATCAGTTAGGGTTATCAGAGGGCAGTGCTAAGCATGTGTTGTACACACACAGGCAAGAAATGATTACATACACTCAATAACTAAATCTGAGATGAATGGTTTGTAAAAATAATACTTTTAGTATGTTTATTTTATATAATCAAATATACTTTGTTACAGTAAAATAAGTTTTGCAATATCACTGTTTTTCATTATAAAAAGTGGACACAGTGCATTTTTCAATCAGGACAATGTTATTTTATGAGAGGATACAAAATCAGCAACATGCAGACAATTGGTGACAGTGGAGGTGTTGAATTTGGCACATGAGCTGTTAGAAGAATTGAGGATATGTTTGGCAGTATAGCATAGGAACCTGGCTAAGTATATATTATGGGAAAGTAAGGTATAGTGTAGACTGTGTCCAGTGGATCCACAGGGGCTTTACAGAGGCTGAAGTGGATAATACTAATACTCTCTTTTCTGGTAGTGTGGGTGAGCAGTTATGGTTATCAGAGGGTACTGCTAAGCATTTGTTGTATACACACAGGCAAGAAATGATTACACACACTCAATAACTAAATCTGAGATGGATGGTTTGTACAAATAATACTTTTAGTATATTTATTTTATATAACCAAATATGCTTTTGGATGAAGAATCAGTACCAGGCAAGGTTCAGGTAAGTGACCTCACTGTACCACCAGCGACACTGGAGAGGCCGGCTGCAAAGGTCAATTTCGGGGTCTAGTGCCAATGTTATCCAATGGAGAAAGGGGGCAATAAAAGTGGTACTACTTGCAGGTGAGTAGCACAGTTTTGGAACCCAGATTCTGGGGGTTAAAAAAGCACAGGGAAAGCACAAATCTACACTAAACGTACTCATCCAGTGACACAGGGACAGCTGTGTGCAGAGTGACAAGACAGCGTCCGGTGCCCAATGCAGACCAATATGGAATCTCCTACTTGGAAAACACTACAGGCTCTGGCCAGGATGCCAATTGCTGGAAATCTACAGCTGCACAGGTAAGTTGGCATGAGCTGGAGCATCGGGAAATCATCGGTAGATTGCCCCAAGGTCCAGGGGCTCCGGTTACAGGGCTTTCATTTGGTGTCGGAAGTCAGCTTACCAATGTGTCACATTTTGGAGGGGTTGTCGTGCAGTGACTGCAGGCGCCGACATAGAGTCAAGTAGGGGTCAACCCACAAGAGACTTTTGCTCAGGATCACTGGGGAGCCTTTTCTGGACTGTGGGCCTCTTGCACTCTGGTTGCGGATGTTGGGAGCAGAGATGGTCCACTTTGCGGTTCCACAGGCAAATCCCTTTGTCTTCAAGTTTTTTTTCCTCTGGACAGGCCCACTGGAGATTACGAGTCTTTTTAAAAGGCAGACACTCCTCCCTGGGTTCTGGAGGTCGCTGGGCTGCGGGACAAGTCACTCTTCTGTAGCAGGGTCTTTGAAGGCTGCAGACTAGCTGGTAAGGCTGAGGCCAAGTCAGTTGGTGTCTTCAGTCTTCGCAGCTACATGGCTCTTCTTCATAGGTCATCTATAATCTGAGGATTAAAGTTCAGGGGTGCCCCTAAATACTAAATTTAGGGGCATTACTGGGGTTAGAGGTTAGTAGCCAATGGGCTACTTACCATTAGGGTGTCTACACTCTTTGTATGTCTTGTCCCACTGGGATAGGCCATATTCCTAACCCTATTGGCTGGAATCCTCCCGATAATGTGGAGTGTTTTAAAAGGAGGGGTCATTGCAGCTCAGGGAACCTTAGAGATGGTCCGGACTGAGAGGGGACACCCCTCTCTTGTTTCCTACACATAGCATGTGTACTAAGTCAGAAAGGGAAGGGCATTTGGTTTGTTGGGGGCTAGTGAAACTTCAAGAGAGATTATGGATTGTGGTAGGTGGGAAGGTTCTAGGATGAAGAAAGTGAGAAGAGGACATTGGGGTGGGTTGGAGTAAGTGGACCATCACAGCAAAAGAGGGAACATTTTGTAAAGTGCGAATAGAGGAGTTTGATGTTGTCATACTGAGTGAATAATGGTAAGATCGAATAGAGTGGGCCTAGATGGTGCTGAGGCAACAGATATGTGAATTGACAGGAAAATAGAGGTGTGGAAGGCCTGGTGTTAGAGGGAGATTAAAGACTGTTGACATAAGTGCGGAGGGTAGAGAAATGTAGGTTGCATTTTCCAAATTTGTCCTTTAATGGATGAATCATAATTTCTCACTGCTAAAAATGGGGATTGAAAGTGTTGATACCACTGGGGTGATCTTACATCCATAAAATATTGCAGATTTGTGGGAGTTTCGATTTCGCTTGAGGCCATTGCAACCCAGTGAGAAGTTCATGACGATGTGGAAGGGTGACTTTCCCACAACAACATAACTCCACATTGGAAGTCACTTGGACAACACAATCTTGTAATGTATGTTGATATAAAAAAGAATAGGTACTTCACATTTTGTGTGTTTGCCGAAATTTGATGGATGCATGTAGACACTTCTTACACAAGCATGGTAATACTTTGTGAATAGGATCATGTAGGGCAACCCTAACTCAATGTCTTAGTGGGAAGTACCCTAAACTCATATGTAATTTTGTTAAATTCATGCAATTTGTGTGCACTGGGATGCCTCTATATTGATCTGTATTGACGGTGAATCGAATTATTCATGTACACAGTTTGGGGTGCCCAAATTCGCCCAAATGGAAAGGGGCGACCACTCGGTCCCCCCAAACGTATGGCGGAGTACCACGATCCCCCCGGGAAGCCATCTTGGGCGGGAGGCGAGTCTCGGCTGGTATGCCCGAAGCGGCGTAGCCGGGGCGCGCCTTTTCCCGCCCTAGAGTGGGTTGGCCTAGACACTGACGCGGCTGGCCACGCCCTTGGGGCAGGCAGGGGCGGGTTTACGCCCGCCCTGAAGACGGATAAAAGGAGAAGCAAGATCAGAAGGCATCCTCTTGTTCCTGTGCTCTGAAGCTGCACCTCCTCGCTGCACGTGAGCTCGAGACGGAACGAAGAGCCAATTTTGAGCGTTGTAATCGTTCTTGTTTGTTTTTCAGATACTCTGTTGGAGAATGCCGAAGAAGGCGGGAAAGCGCATGACTACTGACCAGATGCTGCGCGTTCTCATGAAAGAGGTCACCGAACTAAAGAGGCGAATGGATAAAGACGAGGAAGGGGGACCGAAACGTCCTTTGGCGGGAGCAGCCCCGGGAGGAAAAAACAAGAGGCCCAGGAGGGGAGCAGCTGGGGGAGACAACCCGGGTCCCAGTACCCCGCTCGAGGCACCCACTCCCGTGCCGGAGGAAGGGAATCCGATTCCCGTTGTGGTCACCCCCGTGTCCGGGGAAGATATGCCGCCCGAGCTGGCAGCACAATTAGCAGCGTGGTTGGGAACAGGTAGCGAGGGCGCCATGGCTGTCGACGCACAGGTGCTGATGAAGCAACTGCGTGAGTCACGGGAAGCAGCGAAGGTGTCCACGCCGGCTGCCGCAGTAGAGAAGCCACAGGGGACGGGTTCAGTAGCAGAGGCAGCGTCCGGTTCAGGTAAGCGGCCATTGCCGATTGCGAGGGATGAGTCAGCACCCTCTCGTAGGGAAAAGTTGGGTCAGCATGTTCCTTTGGCTATTAAAGAGAAGATATGGGCAGGGGAGTACGTAAACATCTTCTCGTTGCTTACTGATCACTATGAGATGGAGCATGTTAAGGGCCAGAAGGATCTCATGCATCCGAGTGTTTGGCGCGCAAAAATGGCCGCCTTTAAGGTAAATGAAAACATTGGCAATTGGGGCAAAGCGTGGGGGGTTTTTACATCGATCTTGGGGGAACGAAGGCCCGATCTGTTACCCGAATTGCCGATTTATCAGTCACGAATCATGGGGTACTCGGTATCACACGAGGGTAATCATTGGTTCTGCTATGATAACCTGTTTAGAAAGGCTAAAGAACATGATAAAAACTTAACGTGGGATTGTTATGATTCTGTGTCATGGTCCAAAATGGAGGATACTGGTATGTTAAAATTGCCATTAGTAGGGAGTAACGTTGGCGAATCCTCCCGCCAGTATGCGGGGACGCCCTTTTGATCAGGTGCGGGTACCGACAATTACTCGAGGCCTGCCGGCAATACAGGAAAAAGGGGGGTTTGTTGGAACTTCAACAGGGGTAAATGTACTAGGCCCCAGGGATCGTGCAAATTTAGACACGAATGTAGTGGGTGTGGGCAATCATCCCATCCTGAGTCCACGTGCAGAGCCAAAACGGGTGATAACGGGGGTAGAGGAGGCGCCAAACAGGTCTAACATAGTCCGAGGGGCGCCTTTACCTACCCCGATTGATACCTTGGCAATGATTCCTTGGCTCAGTGAATACCCGGATCGTACTTCTGCTGGGGTGTTGCGGAACGGGTTTTCTTATGGTTTCCGCATCCCAGTGGGGGACTTTCAAGGTGTAGAGAAATGTAAAAATCAGCTATCGGTCTTCCAGCATACGACCGTGGTACAGGATAAGATCAGGAAGGAGGTTACTCGAGGTCGAGTCGCCGGTCCGTTTAGTGTACCACCGGTTCTTAACTTTGTTTGTTCCCCTTTAGGTGTGGTCCCAAAGAAGGACCCGGGTGAGTTTCGGCTGATACATAATTTATCAGCCCCACGTGGTCTTTCCGTAAACGAAGGGATAGACCCGGAAGTGTGTTCGGTGCGGTACGCATCCTTCGATGAGGCCGTAGCCATTTTGAATCGCCTGGGGCCCGGGGCGCTGATGGCAAAATCTGATATCGAGTCAGTGTTCCGGTTGCTCCCGGTACATCCAGACGATCAGCGTCTCCTAGGTTTCATGTTTCAGGGTCATTATTACATGGATAGGTGTATGCCGATGGGGTGCTCTATATCTTGTGCCTATTTCGAAAAATTCAGTCGTTTTCTACAATGGGTCTTCACAAGGAAGACGGGTTTCCAACGTGTGATGCATTACCTTGATGATTTTTTGTTCCTGGGGGCAGCCGGGGATCCGGAATGTGGGCAGGCTTTGGCGCAATTTTGTGTCTTGATGAATCAGTTTGGCGTGCCATTGGCACCAGGTAAGACTGTGGGGCCTTCCACTTGCCTCGAGTTTCTGGGGATCGAGTTAGACTCCGGGGAAGGTTGTTTTCGTTTACCAGCTGACAAAGTGTCAAAGTTCAGGACATCCCTGCAAATGTGTATAAGTGGACCTAAGGTTAAGCTGCATCAATTACAGCAGTTAGTTGGCCAGTTGAATTTTGCCCTGAGGGTTATACCAATGGCCCGCCCCTTTTCCCGTTCGATTGCTCAAGCCATGGTCGGCCTGAAGGAGGGCCATCATCGCACAAGGCTCTCGGCAGAGGTCCGCCAGGACATGCGCATTTGGTTGGCATTTCTGGCGGATTTCAATGGTCGAGTCGTCTGGAACAAACCGGCCGTGTCCTCTGAGGAGCTGGGGCTGTGGACAGATTCGGCAGGGAGCATAGGTTTCGGTGCCATCTTCGGCACAAGATGGTCTGCACAAAAGTGGCCGACATGGTGGCATGACAGTGGACTGACAAGTAACATTGCTTTCCTGGAACTTTTCCCCATTTTAGTGGCCCTGAGAACTTGGCCCGAAGGGTTCAAAGATCACTCTGTGGTAGTTTGGTCTGACAATATGACCGTGGTCGAGTGTATCAATAGTCAGGCAGCACGATGCAAATGGATTTTGAGACTGCTCAAGGAAATTGTTTTACTGTGTATGCAATTGAATGTGCTATTCAGAGCAAGACATGTCCCAGGGGTAATGAACCAGGCGGCTGATGCACTGTCTCGTTTTCGTATGCAGGCTTTCTGGGGTTTTCTTCCCACAGCGGACCCGGAGCCGGCACCCTTTCCCGAAGCTCTCTGGTCTCTCGGTGCCCCGAACTTCGTAACCTCGTGGGAGAGAGTTTAGCACCCAGGACGAGGAAGGCATATGAAGGGGCGTTCCGGTCCTATTTAGCCTTTTTGGGGACTGATAGAGAGGAGCTTTGGGGCCAGGAGGAGTGGGTGGTAAATTTTCTGATGTCCTTACATCTGGTCGGGAAATCGGTGGCCACGGCTCAGAGGCATCGGGCTGCCATTTCCTTTGTTGCTAGGGCTCATGGGATCCATGACCCGACAGCGTCTTTCGTTGTACAGAAAGCGCTACGGGGGTGGCAACGCCTTGAGGGTCGCAGAGTAGACGAGAGGCGCCCGATAGGTTTGGATAGGCTGGCCCAGTTATTATCCAGACTCCCTGCTACGTGTTCATCTCAGTTTGAGACAGTGTTATTCCGAGCCGCTTTTACGCTGGCATTCCATGGGGCTATGCGGGTAAGCGAACTAGTGGCGAGGAACAAGCAGGATGTGACAGGAGGATTGTGCCAGGAGCACGTCCAGATCAGAGGGGAGACAATGACGGTCTCATTTGTCAGGTCCAAGACCGATCAAAGTGGGATGGGTGACTGCGTAATCATACGCAGGATTCCCGGGTCCTCCATGTGCCCGGTAAAGTGTTTAGAAGATTATTTAGCACGAAGGGTGGCATCATGGGGGGGGACCTTGTTGAGACACGCTGACGCCACCCCACTGACAAAGTTTCAGTTTCAGCGGGTGCTTGCGATGTCGATTGCCGCCGCGGGCTTGAACCCGGGCGAGTTTGGGACCCATTCCTTTCGGATAGGGGCTGCTACAGAAGCTACAGCCAGGGGTCTGAATGTGGAACAAGTTAAACGGGTGGGGCGTTGGTCCTCCAATTGTTATAAAAGGTATGTGCGGTTGCACATGTTGTGAAGCTGTAACAATGTACTCACGCTTCTTGTTTTTGTTTGGTTTTCAGTTGCGCAAGCCTACGAGGCGGGGCGAACTTTGCAGTCGACCCAACACCGGGCCAGCGGTCAGACATCACCGGCTGTGAAAAAGGAGGTGTGGGTCGTGGGCCACTCATACGTGAGACGTGCCGCAGACGTATTCAAGGCAGGTGACATGATTCACGTAGCTGGGGAATACGGGTACAGTGTGTCCTTCTACGGAAGAGGCGGTCTCTGTATTGACCAGTTTCAATCATTTTTTGAAGGTTTGCTAGGGCGGACGAGGTCACCGCCGTCTGTAGTCATAGTACATCTTGGGGGTAATGATTTGGTCACCACTGGTAGACGACTTCTTCTTGAGGCGATGCTTTCCACTGTAAGTTGGTTAGCGAGGAGAGTTCCAGGGTGCACAATTGCATGGTCCCATATGATCCCACGAAAAGTGTGGCGGGGGGCTATTTCGGTTCCTGCTTTAAATCATTCTGTTAGAAAGCTTAATAACAAAGTGAGTAGGTTGTTCCGTTCCAAGACACTGCATTCTATTTCGCATGGGTGTATTAATGATGACAGTATGTATTTGGGGGATGGAGTGCATTTGTCGCGGGTGGGGAATGAGTTACTCATAGGAGACTTCTTAGCATGGCTAAAAACGTTATACCATGACCTTTAGGTAGGAGTGTTGTGGGGGGTCCGGATAGCCGGTCAACTATCCGGCCTGTGGCGGTAAGGTCATGATCGGTGAGCACTAATTGGAAGATCCCTATGAGTGGGCGTCACCCAGCACGGATGGGAGCGCTCGGGGGAGGTGGCCATTGGCCCCTCAACGGGGAGGCGGTCCCTTCTAAGGATGGGTCGCCGAAAGAAAAGGAAAGGCGGTCAAGGCCCCTTCCTGGGTAGGAGGGGTTACAGCCCCCTCCTGGGGAATTTCCCGGGGCCAGGACGTCTGCGACGGCAGATGTGGTAAGTTGTGTGGGGTTTGGGGGGGGGTCTACGCTACCTTCTAGATACCTCACACGAGTCCTCGTACGACCTCTAAGTGGCGTCGAGTTTTATTGGGGCCCCCGTCAAGTCAAGGGAAATTGGTAATTGCACTTGAGGTACGCCTCTGGGCCGCCCCTCACAAGTGAGGGCGATATTTCTGGGTTAGGGATCTTGACACCGGTTACGACCTTGCCGTTGGCCCTTAAACGTTAGGATGTACAATTTCAAAATTTCAAGTAAATGTTTTGTAGGATGTTAGTTCGGCTAGGAGAACCTTTGTATTAGAGAATCTGTTAAGGTTAGCCAAACATCGCAATGTGGTAATGAAATTGTACATAATATGAAACTGTTTATTTAATGTTTTAATTTTGTTTCATATTTTAATAAATACGGCCGGGAGGGTTACTCCCTCCCGTCTTCCAAAAACTTCAGAACTGTTTCCGGTTTCCCATCCTTGGGGATTGTGTTGAGAGGGGGTGGCGGGTATCTCAGCCATATGGAAAGGGGCGACCACTCGGTCCCCCCGAACGTATGGCGGAGTACCACGATCCCCCCGGGAAGCCATCTTGGGCGGGAGGCGAGTCTCGGCTGGTATGCCCGAAGCGGCGTAGCCGGGGCGCGCCTTTTCCCGCCCTAGAGTGGGTTGGCCTAGACACTGACGCGGCTGGCCACGCCCTTGGGGCAGGCAGGGGCGGGTTTACGCCCGCCCTGAAGACGGATAAAAGGAGAAGCAAGATCAGAAGGCATCCTCTTGTTCCTGTGCTCTGAAGCTGCACCTCCTCGCTGCACGTGAGCTCGAGACGGAACGAAGAGCCAATTTTGACCCACCCACCAGCCCCTGAGGACAGCAAGTGGTTTTTGAATAAAGTTGATGGATAACTCTGATTTTCGTTTACAGGTTGTGGTATTATCGTGATGATTTTGAGTATGTAATAAAGAATGGTCGATTTGTGTTACGTTTCGCAAATAAAGAAATTCTGCTTTAGTGTTCATTGGTAAGCATGCTTTTAATAAAATTGTAGTTGCTACTGTCTTTTTTAGTTTAGTCATTTAGTTAGCATTGTCGTATTTATTTTGGTCGGGCGGTAAGGTCATGATCGGTGAGCACTAATTGGAAGATCCCTATGAGTGGGCGTCACCCAGCACGGATGGGAGCGCTCGGGGGAGGTGGCCATTGGCCCCTCAACGGGGAGGCGGTCCCTTCTAAGGATGGGTCGCCGAAAGAAAAGGAAAGGCGGTCAAGGCCCCTTCCTGGGTAGGAGGGGTTACAGCCCCCTCCTGGGGAATTTCCCGGGGCCAGGACGTCTGCGACGGCAGATGTGGTAAGTTGTGTGGGGTTTGGGGGGGGGGGTCTACGCTACCTTCTAGATACCTCACACGAGTCCTCGTACGACCTCTAAGTGGCGTCGAGTTTTATTGGGGCCCCCGTCAAGTCAAGGGAAATTGGTAATTGCACTTGAGGTACGCCTCTGGGCCGCCCCTCACAAGTGAGGGCGATATTTCTGGGTTAGGGATCTTGACACCGGTTACGACCTTGCCGTTGGCCCTTAAACGTTAGGATGTACAATTTCAAAATTTCAAGTAAATGTTTTGTAGGATGTTAGTTCGGCTAGGAGAACCTTTGTATTAGAGAATCTGTTAAGGTTAGCCAAACATCGCAATGTGGTAATGAAATTGTACATAATATGAAACTGTTTATTTAATGTTTTAATTTTGTTTCATATTTTAATAAATATGGCCGGGAGGGTTACTCCCTCCCGTCTTCCAAAAACTTCAGAACTGTTTCCGGTTTCCCATCCTTGGGGATTGTGTTGAGAGGGGGTGGCGGGTATCTCAGCCATATGGAAAGGGGCGACCACTCGGTCCCCCCGAACGTATGGCGGAGTACCACGATCCCCCCGGGAAGCCATCTTGGGCGGGAGGCGAGTCTCGGCTGGTATGCCCGAAGCGGCGTAGCCGGGGCGCGCCTTTTCCCGCCCTAGAGTGGGTTGGCCTAGACACTGACGCGGCTGGCCACGCCCTTGGGGCAGGCAGGGGCGGGTTTACGCCCGCCCTGAAGACGGATAAAAGGAGAAGCAAGATCAGAAGGCATCCTCTTGTTCCTGTGCTCTGAAGCTGCACCTCCTCGCTGCACGTGAGCTCGAGACGGAACGAAGAGCCAATTTTGACCCACCCACCAGCCCCTGAGGACAGCAAGTGGTTTTTGAATAAAGTTGATAGATAACTCTGATTTTCGTTTACAGGTTGTGGTATTATCGTGATGATTTTGAGTATGTAATAAAGAATGGTCGATTTGTGTTACGTTTCGCAAATAAAGAAATTCTGCTTTAGTGTTCATTGGTAAGCATGCTTTTAATAAAATTGTAGTTGCTACTGTCTTTTTTAGTTTAGTCATTTAGTTAGCATTGTCGTATTTATTTTGGTCGGGCGGTAAGGTCATGATCGGTGAGCACTAATTGGAAGATCCCTATGAGTGGGCGTCACCCAGCACGGATGGGAGCGCTCGGGGGAGGTGGCCATTGGCCCCTCAACGGGGAGGCGGTCCCTTCTAAGGATGGGTCGCCGAAAGAAAAGGAAAGGCGGTCAAGGCCCCTTCCTGGGTAGGAGGGGTTACAGCCCCCTCCTGGGGAATTTCCCGGGGCCAGGACGTCTGCGACGGCAGATGTGGTAAGTTGTGTGGGGTTTGGGGGGGGGGTCTACGCTACCTTCTAGATACCTCACACGAGTCCTCGTACGACCTCTAAGTGGCGTCGAGTTTTATTGGGGCCCCCGTCAAGTCAAGGGAAATTGGTAATTGCACTTGAGGTACGCCTCTGGGCCGCCCCTCACAAGTGAGGGCGATATTTCTGGGTTAGGGATCTTGACACCGGTTACGACCTTGCCGTTGGCCCTTAAACGTTAGGATGTACAATTTCAAAATTTCAAGTAAATGTTTTGTAGGATGTTAGTTCGGCTAGGAGAACCTTTGTATTAGAGAATCTGTTAAGGTTAGCCAAACATCGCAATGTGGTAATGAAATTGTACATAATATGAAACTGTTTATTTAATGTTTTAATTTTGTTTCATATTTTAATAAATACGGCCGGGAGGGTTACTCCCTCCCGTCTTCCAAAAACTTCAGAACTGTTTCCGGTTTCCCATCCTTGGGGATTGTGTTGAGAGGGGGTGGCGGGTATCTCAGCCATATGTGATTGATGCATGTTTACACCTGTAACACAAGCACTTTAATACTTTACAAATTGGTGTGCTCAAACCTTCCCAAATTTGATTGATGTGTGTCAACACTTTTCACGCAAGCACGTTAATACTTAATAAACAAGATAATGTAGGACAGCCTTAATTCAATGACAAAGTGGAATGCACCTGTTGTGTAATTCTGGTAAAATTATGGAATAAATGTCCACTAGGCTGCCACAGCATTTGAATGTATTGACAGTCAAGTCAAAATATTCAAGTTCAAAATTTGGTAAATAATATGTTCTATGTGTTTCCCCATATTTTGCACTACCCACAGAAATAAACGACGTAGACATACGGATACATTTACATATACTTTTGCAGGGTTTCATATTTGTAGTCGATAAGCGATTGACATATAGATGAACATACATATACATTACAGTGTTCTATATTGGTAGTCGTTTTTTACTACGCATTCAGAATAATCATGTTTCATTGGTTGTTTTTATGGTCTAATGTGAATTTGTTGGCGCATACATGTTTTTAGTTGTATTTGTTTTTATACTGATCGATTTTGTAATTTGTTATGGTTTTTTTATGAACCGAAGCTGACCAATAAACTCAAACTTACTTAAAGTTACAGTGAGATGTGGTTTTAAAGATGAGCATTAAGCTCGTTTTAGACTATGAATTCTAGCACTATGATATTGGTTCGTTATGAGAGTTTGTTGGTGTTACTGCAGAAATTTGCATTTAAAATGTTTCACTGCATTTTTGGAGTGATTCAGTGATACATAATTATCTGCGAGTCCATGCCTGCATTTACAAGATTGAGAGGGAGTACATTTGGTATTATATTACAGTTGGTAGTTTACTATGAGCTAGACAGAAGGTAGGGGGATATATTATCAAGGGGGTTTATCTCCGCTTTTTTGGCTTTAAAAGCCAAGAAAGCGGAGATAAAATTATCTCCCTATTACCTAGCTGTCGCTAACACCAGTTAGCGACAGCTAGTAGAAGATAACGACCATCTTGGGCCCCACTTTGCATGTCAGTGATATTTATCACTAATGACATGCAAAGTGTGTGTGCTTAGATGTTAGTGACTGGAAACAGTCGCTAACATCGCTATCTCCTATTACCAACTTTTGGAGATATTCGCGCTAAGTGCCAATATCTCTAAAAGCTAACACCTGCCCTGAGCAGTTCTTAGCCATGTTATCCAATGGGAGGTGGATAACATGGCTAAGAGAATTAGCTCGCTAATGCATGAATATCGCTGACTTTTCAGCGATATTCATGCATTGCGGCCGATTTTTATCGCATTTGCGATAAACCTTGTTAATACCAAGGTTTATCTGCAATAAAAATCGCCGCAGCTCGGCGATAATTTTTTCACGCTAACCAAGCAATAGCGATAATTATCGCTATTGCTTGGTAATATGCCGCGTAGTTTGATATAGATGTGAGCGCAGTGAAGTTATCTTGAAGGTCACCAAGGTTAATTATGCTAAAGTGAGCAAATTATGACACAGCCATATGCTGACATGGTGTGGCAGAGACATAATCAAGAAGATGAACCATCTCCTTTTATGCCGGATTGCACTGTAGGTCCAGTAAATTATTATTGTTCACAAAAGTTACAAGTGACCACTGACCAGTCTTTGTAAAGGTTTCAATAAGTAGTGCCAAACATTAGATTAGAAATATATCGTCCAGTAACCATGAACAATAGCATATCTTTATTCCCAATACAACATTTTTATCGCGAAACGTGCATAAGGATGCTAGATCGTCCTCTGAAAGCAAACTAATTGTGTGTCTATGCTAGCACTCATCTTTATGTGCAAAGGTTTCAAGTAGCACCAGCATGTCCTTGATTATGCAGAAGAATCTGGGCTAAGAGGGCATTCTAATTCAATTCAGGATTTGCACTGGAAAGTAAACCCTAAAACAACGATTTTCACCTGGTTTGAGTCACTTTTGTGATGCACACTAGACCCAAAGTGTTACTAAAACCAGCCTGTAAAGTCAGGATTTGAAACGTAAGGTAAAGATTGAAGGTGTAATAATAATAATATTGTAATGATACCAAAAAGAAGCCATTTTTGGCAATCTTAAAATAATGAAAGAGTAAAACAACAAGATTCAAAAAACCATGCTTGCAATTTGTGTGCAGTGCTTTGATGCCAGTTCATAGCTCAATGTGCTATATAAGAAGTAACTAATGAACTTCAAGTAATAAAAAGATCTTCATGACAAAATCAGTAACCCACTGAGCTCTCAACATAAAATACTAATCTGTATGTACATTTTATGCATTGTGTTTTGCAGCTGGAACATTAGCCCTCTATACTACTTTATCGTGAGTCAAAACTGTGACTATTCAAATGACAGCTCTCTCCATCAAGTGCGTTAATCATCAAAGTTATCAAAGGGTTGTTAATATACGCTGAAAATTGTTTCATTCCCAAAGATCTCTGCAGGCTGCTCTTATCTTGCCTCGAATGTCATGCAAAGGGTTCCCCCTGGAGGTTGGCATCCAGTGTGGCAGCACCAGTTGCCCCGCCCTAAAGCTGGCACTGCACAGCATATATATGACACTTATTGTACTCCTAACTTACTCAAAAAATTCAGGAGTAAGTCAAAGCAAAATCTTTGTGGTAATGGGACATTGAGGGGCTTATTTATGAGCCCTTGTGCCACTTTTGCGCCAATATGCCTCACTTTTTGTTGGTAAAAAATGCGCCATGTTGTGTCATATTTACAAAGTGACGCATCTGGGTGGATGCGTCACTTTGTACACCCCTGCGCCAGGTACAATGTATGCAGGGTGGGCGTTCTGACGCAAGCAAACCTCATAGAAGTGACGCAGTGAAATCTATGATATTTCACTGCGTCACTTCTAGGACGCAGCAGGCGTAAGACTGATGCAGGCACATTTGAAATGGGACTTGCCCATGTGAAATGACTCATTGATGGAGTTGCGTCACTTTTGTGGCACACTCCAGCAATGCGTCATTTTTGCGCCTACAGATATGTCAGAAAAACTGACTTATCTGTAACTCCTTGCAACATGATGCTTCATACTGTAAATATGACGAATCCAGCAAGTCACAAGGAGGGTGCAATGAAAAATGATACATCGCTGTTTTCATGCAGCGATGTGTCACTTTTTATAAATGAGGCCCTGAGTCTTCACTACTCCCAGAAAACGTTCTCAGTCAATATTATCTCATATTTTTCCCACTTCCTCACCTTATTCCTTTCTGTGTTACTCCCCTATGCATCGACTAATTACTTGAAAACTTTGAGCATTTATGTTGCATGGCTGACACACTTTTGAAACAAACTCCATGAAAAGTCAAAGTGACCCTTTTTGTCTTTGCTGTTAAGTGTCTCGGAGCCGCAGCTGGAGTTAGATATCGTCCAAGGAGGGCACAAAGAGGTAATCACTTCAACTCGGTAGGCCTGCATCGAGTGGAAGGCAATCACTTTCTGGAGAGCAACAAAGCAGGAATGGATGAAAGGAACTCTTGCAGAAGTGAGACTAAAGAAATGGCCCACAAGAACGATAAGAGTGAAGACATAAAACAAAGCGACCTTGGGCTTAATTGGTTAGAGCTTTGATGCGACACTGGTCCGAAGAAAAGTGAAACTTATCAATGTTTTACAGCTAAGATGAAACCGATAAATTCAAATTCCAAATTAAAAAGCGTGTAAATGAATGTGGTGTTATGTCCTTGACTTTGTAGTTGGGAAGCCAGGTTCGAGTCTCTGTGTCGCTCAACATGCTGTGATTCTGGGCACATGGCTTAATATCCCTGGGGCTTATTTACAAGACCCTTGCGCCACTTTTAAAATGGGAAAAAGTGACATAACGACGGCGCAAGGGGATTGTGAGTATGCCCCAGTGGCCTAAAAATAATGTTGTTTGCTTGTGTGATGTAACTGGTTTAAACCTCTCCAATACATGCGGGTAGAATTAGTGCTGTATAAAACTGCAAAATATAAAAGGTGGTTGTGTCAAATTGTGAACGGGGTTATATTCTGCTTTACAATAAATTCCATTTGCTTGTAGAAATATTTTTTTTCATTTTGGTGTTGGCCTAAATGATCAACTTGATGTTAAACCACAGCTGGTGCTTGTTAGTCCTGGGGGTCTCCAGTTGGCTAGGGTAGGTACCTTAGGCCAAACGGGAACCTGTGCTTCTAAGACAGGGAAAGGAAGGACACCTTCTCAGATAGCCCCTGCTCACCCCCTCGGTACCTTGGCATGAGCAGCCAGGCTTATCTTCAAGACAAATGTGTAAAGTATTTGCAACCCTGCTCTCCATAGCCCAATAATGACACCACAAATGGAGTCCACACGAGTTTCATAAAAAAACAAGTATGTTTATATAAAAATATATGCAATGAGACCACACGATAAAAATCCAACATATGCGTATTTGCAATATTTCAC
Source organism: Lissotriton vulgaris (assembly GCF_964263255.1). NCBI lineage: Eukaryota > Metazoa > Chordata > Amphibia > Caudata > Salamandridae > Lissotriton > Lissotriton vulgaris. The sequence goes on along the minus strand of NC_141697.1, from coordinate 745,725,711 downwards.
CTTGCCGGATATTAGGCCAGTGGGTCCTTGTAGGTACTTGCAGTATTGATAAGCAATTATGAATGATCCAATGCAGTCCTAATGCAATGGTATGCAGTTCGTAATACAAGAATCAGGCACTTCCTAATGTAACAATAATGCAGTTCGTTATGCAACAATCAGGCAGTTCGTAATGCCAAAATAATGCAATTCGGAATGCAACAATCAAGCAGTTCTTCATGGAAAAATAATGCAATGCGTAAGGCAACAATCAGGCAGTCCATTATGCAGAAATATTGCAATGCGTAATGCAACAATCTGGTAGTTTATTATGCAGAAATAATGCAATGCTTAATGCAAAAATCAGGCAGTTCGTAATACCAAAATGATGTACTCCGACACCGATCATGGTGCTCGGGACAGTCTCTATGCCACTCCTGCTGACTCACGGTCAGCTACTGCCAAAATATGCCCCCAACACAGGTATGGTGTGGAACAAACTGTAGCTCCACACTCCGGCCCCAGTATTGCCACTCCTCGGTAAGTATGGACCGCAATACGGACTACAGCGGAGGCTCGCCCTGCGGGAATGGGAAAGGCAGAGAGCGTTTCTCTCCAAGCCCGCACCCCGCCCCATGCAAGACACACACGCGCTCGCTGAGCATTACCTGGTGGTGTGATCTCACTCCCCTCTCCTCGTGACTAGGGCCTACGATGTGACTTTTTTGATCTTTGGCAGTGGAACACAGGCCCCCCCTCACACAGGATGGTTTGATGTCCCTCCTTGGCAAAGACAGGCTCGGACCGGTGCCACAGCTCCTCTGGGGATGCCGGTCCGGGCGGATGGCAATAACGAAGATCTCAGGTTGCAACAGGGCACACGCCCACAGCGCCACTGAGACTCACTTGCACTCCGGGTGTGTACGGTCACAAGGCAATTCTCACTAAGGTCTCGGGCTGCATGAAGAACATGCACCCAGCTTTGCTGAGACTCCCTTGAGTTCTGGGTAAACACAATCACAGGGCAATCCTCAAGAAGGTCTCAGGCTTCGCAAAGCACACGCACTCAGCATTGCTGATACTCAATTGGATTCTGAGGGCGCCCGATCACAGAACATTCCTGACAAAAGTCTCAGGCTGCACAATGCATACGCACACAGCGTCGCTGAGACTCACTTGGCCTCCTGATACCCACGATCACAGGCAACTCTTACGAGGGCCTCATGCTGCAAAAAACACACGCACACAGCGTCGCTGAGATACACAATGAGTTCCGAGTGCACACGATCACAGGGCAATTCTTACGAGGGTCTCAGGCTGCAAAAAGCACACACAGCATCACTGAGACATACCTGGAAACTTTTGTGTTCCTGAGTTTTCACAACAGAGAGTCTGCTCTCCTCGGGCCCTTGAGGATCAGATACTTCAGGACACAGCACACAGCAAAGTCCTTTCAAGCAGGGGGACACAGCACTGTCCCTTTAACCTCTTCTTGGTTAAAGCAGCAAACTGCAGGCCAGCCCCAGAACACACAGCAAGGGTCAGTCCTCTCCTTCAGTCTCTTCAGCTGTTTCTTCCTTGGCAGAGGTTCCTTTTGAGCACAAAGTAGTTTCAATCCTTTACAGTCTTGATCAGTTCCATTCCAAAGTCCAGGGGTTTCAGCTCTCATAGTTATACCCCTAAATGGCTTTGAAGTCGTTGTGTTCAGGGGCACAGACCCCTGTCCAAACCAGTTCTGGATGTCTCCCTCCAAGTGACACCTTCCTCCTTTGATAGTGGGTGTCCCTAATCACTCAGCAGGAGATGGAGCCATTGTTTTATGGCGGCAGCCCAGGCCTCTTCACCTACAGGGGCTACCCCTCCTCCCTACACTCCAGCTGCAGGTCAGCCTGTTGCTGTCCCACCTCCTCCCCTGGGTCAAGACATTCCCCAGATCCTATAACTTTCAAATTCAGACAGTCAATCCACAACCAGGCAGACACGCACAGAAATGTTAGAGCACAAAAACCCAGCCACTTCTAAAAGAGTGGTTCCTAAACAAACAATGCAAAAACCACCTTCATAAATTGATGTGTTATTACATTATGATTTCAGGCACACTAAACGTCACCTCTCCATCTTAAGCCTTTGGGAAGATAGGCTGGAAAACATATTACACAGCCTCCCCATTCTGTCCTATGGGCAAAAAGGCTTTTCAACAGTGAAAAACGAAATGGAGAGTATTTCACTGTCAGGAAATGGTACACACCTTAGTGCATGTCTTACCTTTCATATGTCCTGCACCCTCCCCAGGGGGTACCTTGGACCTACCATAGTGGTGTCTGATTTGCATAGAAAGGAAAGGATAAAGCCTGGCAAGTGGGAGCACTTCTCAGGACAACATGACAGTATAACCAACTGCATGCAGGAAATGCAGTTGTAGGCCTGAGTTCTCTCTTTAAGGCTACTGGTGTGGGTGGCACAATTAGTGCTGCAGGACCACTAGTAGCATTTGCTACACCAGCCTTGGCACACATAGTGCACTGTACTAGGGACTTTACTAGTGAGGCAAACATACCAACCATGGAATCACTAATCCATAACAATAATTTACACAGAGAGCATATGCACTTCAGCACTGATCAGCAGTGGTAAAGTGCCCAGAGTCCTAAAACCAGCAAAAACAGGTCAGAAACAACATAGGAGGAAGGCAAAATGTTCAGGGATGACCCTGCAAAAAGGGCCAAGTCCAACAGTGCTGTTATGGAGTTAACGAAAACAGGCACTCTTTTCTGTACCAGGTTCTTGTTACACTTGTCATCCCTAACAGAGCAGTTCATGTCACTGTTCCCGATCTGCTGATTAAAAATCAAGAGGCGGTCTACCACAGTGCAAAATGCTGATTCACAGCTGTAGCAGTCTAGATGGCACAATAATGTTGACCCCAAAACCTATCCCGGAAGGGGCTTCTTACAATGTATAACTCTTTGGCCAGGCGTGGCCAGAGAGCTTAAATAAATGGGCGGAGGTCTCTCAGGACTTCCGGCCCAGAATAGTACAGTGTGTGGTCATGTATTTTGTGTACTTCCTGATAGCTGGGCTATCTGTGCTACAAGCAGCATCACACTGGTGAAGAGGATTGGCGTTGATCACCCATGCGCTGCAACCCTTGCCTGTTCTACACCTCCTTCCAAGTCAAAGTCATTGCGGAGTGTGCAGCAGCATTGTGGCCGGCTGGCATGCAGATGACACACAGCAACCATCTGTCCACAGCAGAGGTGACTGGCAGCCAGGTGTCAGTGTTGGCAGAGAGCTGTCAGGACATCAAGGGAAGCCGTTTTGCCAAGGATCAGCTGATTCCCCGACCAAGGGTCTGCATCACGGCTGGAGTGTGCCGTCGTCTCACAGGCACGTACAGGTTTGAGCTCTGCATGCTCCCCTACTTGAGCCTCATACCTCTGCTGCGTCAGTAGTCAAAGACACGTACTGAGAGCTCCCGGTGACAGTCCGGTGGAAGCTTGCTCATCTGGGCTGAGCCGCATGCACTCGCAGTGCGGCCCCTGTTGATCCCCCAGGCCACCGTCGCTGTAGTGCCACCTAAATCAGTGTGAACATGAGGCAGACCGCCATTCCTCCGTCATCACTCGCCGGAGGGAGGTGCCCCCCACTGTGTTCAAAGCACATTGTGCTGTAACGAAGTCAGCACCACTAACACCACAAGGCTGGGTGAAGACCTGAAAAAGTGAAAAAAAAGAGGAAGAAAGGAGAAAATAAAAAAATACATCATTAAACACAGCCACAGACAAATAGAGAAGACGGAAGGTCCACACAACTTCAGAGTGCCACAACCCTTACAACACCACAACAAGGGTGACAAAGCACCAGGCACACAGTGTAGTTGTCACAATGATTGATCATGCAGCACAAGCAGCGTCATAAAACCTACCACTGGGACAAGTCAGACCCCAGATTGCACAGCCCACATCGCAGCACTCCCAAATCAACACATTGCCCCCGGTCAGCGAGCTAAAAGACCCCCAGATAGACACTCTGGATCAGCAGGCAGAACAATTACTTCACAGCCATGCGGGCAACGGATGGGGCAGTCAAAAGGTCCCTACTGTTGCACTTCATAGGGGAGGAGATATACAAGTTGTTTTCTCATTTGTCAAAAACTGGAGCGCCCAATGATTACAATGCTGCGGTCAGGGCTCTGAAAGCCCACTTCAATCCGCAACTGAACCCGGATTAGGAAAGATTCAAGTTGCATCAAGCACGCCAGAGAGAAGGAGAGTCAATGGATGCATTCTATGCATGGCTAAGAGAACTAGCTTGCACATGTACAGCCAACGACCAGAGCAATGAAGTAAGAGCCCAAGTATTCCAAGGGTGCCGAAACAAGAACCTCCAGACCCTCCTCCTACGACAACTTGGGATCACCAACGAAGAGATCCTTATCATGACACGGTTGCATGACTTATCTGACGCCAGAGCGACAGCGATGGACATCGCCATACCTCAACAGGTGGAGAAACCGGTGAAGGTCAAGAAGACCGAAAGAGCAGCCGCCACATGTACCCAGAACAGAGGTGCCCATGGGCGGTGGCCAAGCAAGAGCACACAAGGGTCGGGCAGTGGATAATGCAGAACAGAGGAACACCCACAGGAAGAATGTCCTGCAAAAGGGAGGATATGCTCAGAGTGTTGCACCCTCAACCACTTTGCAAGTGCGTTCAGAGGGGGACCACAGAATTGAGGAGCCCACGGAAGAAGACCACTGTCTATGTCAGTACAGCACCTGTCGGTCGAAGATCCTGAAAATCTGCAGAGGCCCAGGTCATCCATGTGGCAAAGACAGCACCTAGAGGATTCTCCTACCGATGAAGAAGGCAAGTGTTACCTCATCTCCTTCGCCAATCACCTCAAACAGAAGAGGCGCCCACAACCCATGTGCGTCCTCGACATCGACGGAAGCCCGATATTCTCAAATTGAAAGGGAAGGTTTTAGCAATTAAGTGGGCCTTCAACCACTTCCACCTGTATGTCAGTGGGCATCCCTTCAGAGTTGTGACCGATCAGTGGCTGGTCCCACTGTATAGAGGCACTGCCCCACATCCTCCACTGAGGATTGAGCATTGGGTGATACAACTACAGCACTATCAAATGGAACTAGTCTATCAACCAGGGGCGGAGAACCCGACAGAGTTTCTTTCATGATACCCACCAGAGACAGCTGAAGAAGGGAACGCCCAGGAAATGAGAATGGAAGAATACATTGACATGGTGTCCCAGTGGGCCTGTTCCCAAGCCCTCACCATAGAGGATATCAAAATAGAAACCAACACAGACGCTGTGCTCATGAAAGTGCTGAACTCCATCCAAAGAGGCTTGTGGGAAGATTTCCTGCACAGGGCTAACAGCTCAAACAAAACAGACTGAGACAAGCCAGAATAGTTGTGGAAAGTGCAGGACGAGGTAAGCACAGCTGCAGTTGGGGTGATAATGAGAGGGTCCAGGATTGTCATTCTGGCAAGTCTCCAGGAACAAGCGGCTATCCTAGCCCACAAAGAACACTAAGGGACCATGAGAATGAAGTTGATAATGACGGAGAAGATGTGGTTGCCCAGTCTGAAAGCTGCTGTAGATGCCCTATTGAGGAGTTGCAGACCATGCCAGCTCACCAGCAACCACGAACATCCTGCCCCAATAATACCAGATGACCCAGCAACATCACCTTGGTCAAGAGTAAGCCTAGACTTCGGGAGCTTTCTGGATGGCAGGTAATGGCTGTACTGATTGACAGCTATACTAAGTACCACCTAGTCGAAGTGATCTCATCCACATTCTTTGCTCACCTACAAAAAGTTCTAGAAAAGACCTTTGAGCTCTTTGAGTTACCCCACAAAGTCAAGGCTGACAATGGAACCCCTTTTTAAGGAGCCGAGTTCAAAAACATGTTGGCGCTACTTGGGGTTCATCACCACCGTACCACCCCGCAGTGACCATAAGCCAATGGAGAAGCCGAATGCTTCATGCAAACAAAATCCTCTGGATTGCGGTGTCCGAGCAGTTAGTCCGGGAAGCAGCGCTGCATAGGTTCTTGTGGGACTATTACAGCACCCCGCACTGCACAAACCAGAGATTGCCCTGGTCCCTAATGCTAGCTGCACCCCATCCAGACACCATCCCCGCAGCCGGTGGCTGGGGTTCTTAACCTTATGATCATGCTGGCATTCAAGCACAACGAGCAACAAACAATGAGCGAGCTAGTGCAAGGAGTAGAGCGAATACCTGGGCCATTGCACCAGAGTGCACAGTTCTGATACGGAACAGGCGCAGTGGTGGGAAGTTCTGCACAGCATATGAACCTGGTCCATGGACCGTTCTGAAAACTAATGGCACCCCTATCACAGCTCAGAGAGGTGAGAAGACAATCAACATATCCTAGTTCAAGAGGATCCAAGGTCAGACACCGAGAGGGTGTCTTCTGGACCTATGGAGGGTGGAGAAGCAACAGGCGAGGATGCTTCCCCAGGTCCGAATGGACACCAAATCGAGGCAAACCTGTAATTGCCTACAGTCGCAGAAGATGGAACAATCATCGCCAACAACACATTGCTTTCAGGCGACCCTCCGGAAAGACAACTAATCCAACAGTGGAGGTAAAACCTTAGACCCAATCAAAGACCAAGTCAAAGACTCACAGACTTTTTATGCTGATGTGTTTCATTGGGTTTGTACACTGACTTGGGATGGGATGTAGCGGTCTAGATGCTGTGATAATGTTGACCCCGACCCCAAACCCGGAAGGACCTTCTTATAATGTATCACTCTCAGGCCAGGCATGGCCAGAGAGCTTAAATAAATAGGAGGAGGCTGCTCAGGACTTCGGGCCCAGAATAGTACAGTGTGTGGTTGTGTATTTTGTGTACTCCGTGATAGCTGGGCTATCTGTCTTACAAGCAGCGTCACAACAGGGACTAAAAATATTCTAAAGGCAGCTCCCTTCGAATGACTGTATAATTTGGGTGGAAAACTTTATGGGACAGGACATTCCACCACTACAGTTGCATTCTCTCAATACCAAAATTTTATAGAGTCAGCATCTTTTTCTTAAAACCTTGGAGGGCATCAGCAGTGGCTAAACACCACCACCAAAGGGAAATAGGTCCTATAAATAAGGAGCGAGAGTTACCAAATATTATCAAAGAAACCTATGTCGCATTAGGTAGAGAACGTTTTGGAGCCAAACCAGGGAAACCACAAATGGCAGGTAATCCTGACAAGGACAACTCAAAGCAAGCACCCTCTTCTTCTAAAAAGAAATGGGATAATAAACAATCTAAAAATAACAATACAGAAAAGAATTCACGATCAAGGGGTGAATTTCCCCAACAAGAGTCCTCTGAAAAGAGGTATAACCTTAGGAATTGTTATAACATTAGGAAACCTGACATGTATCAGGACACGAATACACGTTCCTTTCGTTCCTTTCACGGTTCATCAAAAACCCAGGAGAGGGACTGACAATCTGAACAAAAGACAGAATATCGACCAAAGACAAAAAGGGAAACACATTGTAGTTCAGATGACATTATCAAACAGGAAGAACAACCTAAAGCAAAGCCTCAATTCAAAAAGAAGAAAGTAGCTGGCTTGAAAATAGACATGCCCAGGTAACTGAGGACTCAGCTTCTGAATGTGGAATGGGATCTGATGATGCTAGACAGTGCAGCAGAAGTCAGAATTGCTCACCAGAACCTGGATGATTTACTGATGACAGCAATATTGAATGAACATATCACAGTGGAAACACCTGATATAAGAGTTAGTGTCCCATATAGACTGTACGGAATTATGCTCCAAATAAAGGGGAACATCTCAAGAAAATTGAAAGGTCTCTTTTGGGTGAACTATACATTTGGATACGACATCCTATTAGCAGAAAAAGATTGGCCGCCTGAATTTGTGATGGATTGCTAAAAAGAGGAGAGCAGCATTTTGCCTGCTTTCTCCAACCTGATTCCTGAATCTTTAAAATATTCGGATGCGCAGGAGTGGGCACTAGTGCTAGCTTAGGCCTTATACCACAACCATGTAGGGTGGGACGTGGAGTCTACTCACCACGAAATCCCAATAAAATTTACTCCAAATCCACAGAGACTGTTTCCTATTAAAAATGATGCAAAAAGACAGTTCAAAGAAATTTTAGACCAACTTGAATATCAAGGTGTGATTAAGACTTGCACCTCCCCAGTGAACAATCCTTTGTTTCCAGTAATGAAACCTGACATTTCATATTGTCTAGTTTTAGATTATCGAAATTTAAACACATGTACACGAACATTTGCAGTTCAATATGCACATAGTGCCGCATTAATGAATAACATTGTGCGGAAAAAATACAAAACCAAATGAAGCTCCAGTTAGTAGATATTTTACAGTATTTTCTGCCCTTGGCACTCAGTGTTACTTCTGGCATTTGCCCCAGGGTTATATGAACAGCCCAGGGCTATTCTTGGCAAGAGTGTCAGAATTATTACAAACATGCTAGGAGGAGGAAGTGACCTATGTCGATGATATTTATCTAATGGATGATAAATTACTTGAATACTTGTGCAGAGTGAACAACATAATTGTGGGATTCGCCAATTTGGGTTACGAAGTTAACTTCAAGAAATCAAAAATTGTCCATTTCAATGTCTTATTATTGGGAGCTATCAAGTGAAGGCAAGAGCCTGGCAGCCATCATTTTGGAAATGTGTGCACTGCTTCAACCTCAGAAAACTCTGAAGGGTTTGCAATCCATTTTAGGATTTCAAAATTTTGGCAGAGCATACATTCTGGATTACGCAGAAAGGATATGACCTTTCTATGACCTAATCAGACCTGAATTCACAGCACATCAGTGGCCACAGGAACATGGAGATATTCTCTGCGCCGTACAGGCTGACATGATAGCATCAAAACCTTTGTACACACATGTGAATTCTACCAACTTGGTGATCTGGGTGGTCGCCCATTCATCAGGATATACATAGATCACTTTCAATGAAGGTGAGACAGTCCCAATGGCATAAAAATCACACTTGTACACTAATGATGAAATGCGATTTGTGGCCACAGAAAAAATACTGACAGCAGTACAGACTGCTGTAATCAGAGAAAAAAGAACTAGAACAGGGAAAAACCATAATCTTTGTAACCCTGGTACCAACTTTAGAAGCTGTTACTAAAGCTGGCATTCTGAATGCAAAAGCACTGCATCCACAATGGATACAATGGGCTAATTATTTTGCTGCAACAGACATATATTACAAATACGATCCTCTACTGAAATCCCAAGCATTCCTGCAGTACGAACTGGAATACCCTGTCCCGAATGAAATTTTGCCTCTAGAAAAATATGAGTATATCATTTACACTGATGGTTATGCTCAGCCTGCCATTGAAAGTAAACAACAGTATAGGGCACGATGTGCTATTGGGAAGGGACTTATGCAGAATGGTAAGTTCCAGCCCAGCAATACAACTACACAATCTCTAGGAGATTGCACAGCGCAGTTGGCAGAATTGAAAGCCCTGATACTAACACTACAATATAAGGATCAGGAATTCCCCACACTGATAGTGTGTGAGTTTTTCTAGTGTGTGCAGTCTTATAATGAATATCTTTGTTACTGGGGCCAGCATGGGTTTGGAGATTCCAAGGGTTGCACAATTGAGCATAAATTGCATGAGAACAAGTTGCAAAGCTGAAGGAATGCCTGCCACGGGCTCAAGTTATTCACACCTTGAGTCATCAGTGTTAGCATACAGGATGAAGGGAATTCATTGGCTGATGAAGCCGCCAAGGCGACAGTGTGAACTGCTGCCTTTCCGACCATCACTCATTCTACGAGCGAGGATAGACAGAGACGTACTGATAGCTGTCAACACCTCAAAAAATGGCTCTGCCGTGCTGAAGGGCTTCCCATTCAAGTACTCCAATAAATTAGATGTGCAAAATACACTGTATGCTCAAATTCCAGGAGTGGGGGATGGAGTTATGCCAAACATTGATCTCAGATTAGTTTTGATTCTAGCCACATATGAGGGTGGGGGCTCAGCACACGCAGGAGTCACTGCTACAATTTAATTACTGAAGCGCCGATATTGGTGGCCAGGTTTGTCTTAACAAACCAATGGTTATCTCCTTAAGTGCGACATTTGTCTGCAGATGAAAGGTTCCACCGTAGCCCAGCCACTTCAAACCCCACTACTCATATAAGACAGACCTCTTGCATGTGTCTATTTGGACCACTGTGGCCCCCTTAATAGCGATGGGGTCTGCAAGTACATCTTGGTGGCAGTGTATTCATGCTCTAGATTTCTATAGGTTTGGCCTCAGTGCTCGCTGATACCCAAACTGTTATAAAGGATTTGCGAATCTTCATTGGGACAAACACAAATGGCTCATTATACTCTGACCGTGACCCTGCGTTTAGCTCATGGGCTTACAACGGAAGCCATGCGAAGTATGGATGTGGCCTTGCAGTACTCCTCGCCTTGCCATCCCAATGGAAATTTGGTGGGAGATAGGAAAAACCGGGACCTAAAGCAATCCTTAAAAGCAGGGGTACAAGGTGGGGTGGTAGTTGGGTCAATTGCCTTTATGGGGTCCAGAGGACACTTAATAACATGCCAAGAAAATCCTTAGGAGGTTGTACCCCCTATGAGATCCTTTTTGGGACAATAATGTGGGTACCTCAATTGTGCCAGCACAGTGATGGATTCAAAACCATTTGAATTGAATGATTGGCTGTTTTACAGGAACTCACTGAGTTCTGGGTATTACAAAGTAACGTCCAAGTAAAACGCACTGCCACTGGGGAAGTGAAATCGGTTCTGGCAAGGCCTGCCTGGGTCCCGAAGATTGGGGACCTGGTTAGAGAAAAGATCGTGGACAAGAAGAAGTTTGGGCCATTTTACAGAGCACCTGTACCTGTCCTGGCAGTCAAATGAACTAGAACATTACTTCTTCTGCCTCTTGCCGGCATAAAAGAAACATGATTTGTCTCCATTGATCTGATAAAACCGCACTATGTGGCCGCACTATGTGGCCGATTCTCAACAGTAGACCACTTGGAATCCTGAGCTGCCACAGATCTCCTCTTGCTACTATACATTTAAAATTTGGCCAAATAATGACATCTACATCAATGTGCATTCAAAGGAAACATCTGCCAGTTCTAAAAAACCTGTAGAGCTATCAAAGATAAATCAAACTGCATCTAGCTTCTTCATCAACTTCCATGACTTTTCTTCCGATACAAGTGAACCTGAGGAAACGCCAATCATTTCCGGAATTTCTGACATTTCTATCTCCGGCTGAAAACGACTTCCTTTGTGTCCCCTTGGTTGCATCTTTGGTTTGCATTGGGAATCCTGTTCCTGTTAATGTTGATTGCCATAGTAACTGTCTTTTTCCTACTGCTGAATGGACATTACCTCACACAACGCTCTTGTAGGAAAGTCTGGTAGCAGAGTAATCACGCAGGAGAAGAGTTAAAGATGGACGAAGTTTATTAAGATGCTCTCGTCTTAAGTTACTGGCTTGTAATGTCTACAACGGTTCTCCGCACCTTACTCTCCACATTCCAGATATTCAAGTAACAACATAGTATCCCAACATTCCCCGAAATGCACGAGCTTGTCACGAGCTATCAATCACCTGAGCGCTCGTGACAGCTCACATAAAACATATGTACATACCCAACAGCTCTACAATTCAATCTGTGAACTTGGTCCTGAAACCACATACATCATCACATCGCGAACAGAGAGACCTCTCCCTAGTGAACATTAGAACAGTTCAAGTGCCTGATGGTATAGTTTGGGATAGGGTTTCATATGATGTATTTGGTTCTACTGAATATTTGAAAATTCTACAAGTATATAAAATGTCAATTAATTATTTCATTACCCTACGTACACTCTCTGATGATTGGGACATTGAAACAGCAAATACTATGCTCTCCTATTAAGAACAATCTGCTGCATTTCCTTACAGGGACTTGTATGAAGATACATGTGATTCTGATACCATGAATTGATACCAACAGTATGGTCATAACTTTTTTTGCACAAATGCAAGTGTCCTATGCAATGTTAACAATTATCATCAATAGGAACACTGTGCTACACCGCCAAAAGGTAATTCTGCCATATTCACACAGAAATGTGAATACTTTTCAGAGTTCCATACATCCGACCCAACATCATACTACTATAGGCTTGCACAAACTAATGCAACTGCGAAGAAAATTATGCTGACAAACACTACGCTTATATATTCAGCACCTTTTATCTCCCAACTGTCTAATCAAGGTTTCGACCTATTGGAGGGACACAAAAGACACAACATCCATCAAGGGTACAAAAGAATGGCAGGTTCAGGGATCTGAAGCTTTATTTAGAGCTTGCCTCATTCCTGAGTAGAACTGTGCAACAGACTACCTGCTGTGGGTTTGCAAAAGTAAAAGACCTGAAAACACCACGCATCTACTGCCCACACCTATTTAAGGTTTATTAAATGACACACTGATAAGTGAGGAATCACTGGGTGCAATGAGACAGAATGGTGCATTCAATTCATCAGCTCCCAATTAGAAGGGATGGTTGGTTAGCGTATTGACACATATAGGTGTCAATCAAGATTCAAGGGTACCACCGGAGGGTTTAGTATCCATAGGCCTTACCCATGTTATGTACACACAGACGACCCAGGGATAGTGACTTCTTATAGTATTTGGAATGTAGGCCTAGAATGGCAGAATGCCTCATAATTATTACAGGTGAAACAACACTTGTCCCTTCTGTCTTATAACATGGATCTTAGGGATTTGTTGCTAGGTCCCAAGAAACCACGTAAAAAACGCTTCTTATATGCCATCTACAATGAACTGTGGAAAGTCTCCCAACGGGAAGCTGCTGAGAGATTACGTGAGCTTGATATAATTATGCTAGAAAATGCCTTAGCTGTCATAGACAATGGAATGATCACACTTTCTTCACGTATTTATTCACTGGGCAACATTGTGTCCTCAGCAATTGACATAATGGAACAAGGTTTGTCTATTCTACAACATGGCAAAAGACACACAAATAATGGACGGAATGCAGAACAAATCAAAACATTCACCCCCAGTCACAAGATCTGGGTTAAATCCATCATTCATTTGTTCACCATGCCACCCCAGTTTATATCTGGCCTTATGCAAATCAGACTTGACCATGTACCTCATGGGAATAGTCCAGCCCGAACTGCCAAGCCAGGTTCTCCCTGGACCGGAAAGAAGCATCCTAGGACCGGTGTTGGGGTTTCACCCCTCTTCAGCCAGAATAGCTGGATTCCAGTAGCACAGTGAGCCCAGGACCCACATCTGAGCATACCAGGCGCACGTAGGGCGAGAAAGCAAAATACACACAATTGATGGATGGAATGAAGAACAAATCAAAACATTCACCCCAGGTCAAGTGATCTGGGTTATATCCATTATTCTTTTGCTCACCATGCCACCCCAGTTTAGACCTGGCCATATGCAAATCAGTCTTGACCCTGTGCCTCATGGGAACAGTTCTGCCCGGACTGCCAAGCCAGGTCCTCCTTGGAGCGGAAACAAGCATCCTAGGACCGGTTTCAGGATTTCACCCCCTCTTCAGCCAGGATAGCTTGATTCCAGTGATACAGTGAGCCCAGGACCTATGTCTGGGCATACCTGGTGCACTTAGAGCGAGAAAGCAAAAGACACACAATTGATGGACAACATGGGCAATCTCAATTGCGCTCCATTATGCTTTTAAGCTAGACGCTACAATCATTGCGTTCTGGCCACGTGTCATGGCGGTACTTTAATGGCACAAATCTGTTTTCGGCTTATAATCTGACTGACAGACAATTCACCATGGCACACAGAGATGCAAAGTACATCATGCTGCTCACTGAAAAATTAGAGAAGTTACGTGTCACAGTAGCAGAGTCACCGTCTACGGAATGGTTAATTCATGGCTATATTACTCAGCCAAACACAACATTCCAGTTCCAATACTGCCTTAGATACCACCAGGTAGGCAGGTATGAAGTGTTGGGTGATGGGTACATACAGGAAACCTGAAAGTTGCCATACAGATATAAGTGTAGAAATAAGGACACTGAAGTTTTCTTAAGTGGTACAGACAGTGAGAAGGCTTTAAGTGGGTTCTTGGTGTGCGAGGAGGTCTCACTTTACAGAGAGTGTGATGCTACAATAGCAAACTTGTCTTGCTACTTCAAGTCCTCCCTAGCTACGGTGGTTCATCCAATTTTCAAATTACTCTTGAATGGGAGTTATTTAATTCTGAATTATCAAGGCTGTTGTGGGATGGCGCCAAGCATCTCATATCTTGTCACAGTAAACTTCATGGTTGCTTGTTGTGTTTAAGCATTGTTTCCCCTAGCTAGCATTGTTAGGGAGGCACCACTGTGGCCTTTAATTGAATGTTTCTAGTATAAGGTTTGGTTCTCTGAGCTGACTGAAAGCCATGTTTTTTGAACAAAATGTGGCCTTAACTTCAGCCTGAGAGACATTTGATCACCGGGTTGCAACGTCTTCAGCAGAGATACAGGCCCTGGTCTGTACGAACTTCCAGATACATTTAGGAGAAATGATTCATTGTGTCTTTAAGATGTCTGATACGAGGGGGATCGTACACTTAATTAAGCGTATTGGATCAGGGTGTGTTAGTGGTGTATAGGTGAATAAGTGGGTGTGGGAGTTGTACAGGTGAGTATGTGGCATTGTGAGTGGCAGTAGAGATGAGTGACTGGTTGTATGAGTAGCTGTGTGAGTGAGTAGTTATGTGAGTGGCTGAGTTAGTGAGGGAGTGTGTGAGTGCCTGTATAGGTTCGTGAGTGGGTATGTGAGCGGGTCTAAGGTTGAGTGAATGGTTGTGTGATTACTTGTATGGGTCTGTGAATAGGTATGTGGCTGATGATGTGGTTGTGTGAGTGGGTGTATGCAAGGTTATACAAGGGAGTGAATGGGTGTTTGAGTGGTTGTGTGGATGATATCATCAGTGATGTCATTTGAGATGTCATCGGTGATGTCATGAATGATGTCACTGACCATGTCATGATTGATGTAAAATGTGAGGTCATAAGCAGTGCATTGCGGAGAAGTAAGTTATGGTTACCTCAGGTAACTATAACTGCTGAATTTCTCTGGTTTTGTATAAGTGAAATGTGAGCCTAACTATGACATCCGCCCTGTAACCTTTGGTTTTTCAGTGATTTTCTAAGGTTTTTATGAAATTGTATTTCCTAACTGTAACATCTCAGTAACCTTTGTTTTTTTTCAGTGACTTATGGCATTTTTTTAAATGTTATTTCCAAACTGTAACTGTACCCTTTGAGAGAAGGTGTATTAGTGGCTGTATAGGTAGGTTAGTGGGAGTGTGAGTCTCTGACTGGATGGGTGAGTGGGTACATGAATGTCTGAATTGGTCTGGGAGTGGGTGCTTGAGTCTCTGAGTGGATTTGTGAGTGTGGGCATGAGTCTGTGAGTAGATCTGCGAATAGTCACTGGGTGGACGGTAAACTCTGCTCCATCTGCAGAGTTTGCAGAGTTTTGCCACTCTACGCTCCACTTGAAATGCAGACTTCAGTAACAACTCTACCAATGCACAGGCGGACTGGACTTTACCAGCGTGCACACCCTTAATCCCATCAATCACACCGGGGGGGCTCACTTGTGGTAACAAAAGAGGTTCTTGGCCTCCAATGACCCTCAGCAGCCAAGGGGACTTCCAACCAGTAGTGTTCCAGGAGGCACAATTGCAGAGTAGTGGAGAAAGGGGAGAAGTTGAGAAGCTGCAAATGCACAGAAGCGGAAAGATGCACAAGAGTCACAAGACAAGCAGGTGGCAGATGTAATGCAGAAAGTTGACTCAACATTTCCCTCTAAAGCTGCTGTCCTTTCTTTGACATGAGTCATCCTTTCTTTCCTTTTAGTGAAGATTTTGTTCACCTTCCGGGTTGACCCCTGGAGCTTTTGCATGCTTGATTTTTTGGACTGAAGAAAAAATTATGCAAATATCAATTGTATCGAGCCTCATGTTGAATAACCACTTTTTAAAGTTTCTCAAACTCGAAGATTTCGATACCTGGCAACTGGAACTGGCTGAGAACCTCGAGGGCGATGATATAGGAGCATTTATGGTGGGCCTCCTAAAGGGTGCTTTCTCTGATCTACCACACTGGAACTGAGATGCAGAGGTGCAACGAGCACACTGCTTTCCTCTGATGCGGAGGAAAAGTAACTTGGCGGGACAGATAGAATGGCCCAGGACAGTTTTATTTTTTCTTGCCAACTTCTTTCATGGCAGGCTATATCAGACAGAGCATGGCCAGATGCCAAACGTATTTTTGAGGGCCACACATTTTTTGTAAGACCAGACTTCTGTCACACCACAGTAGAAAGGAGGTGCGGTTACACCAAATGATTTCACCCTTCCAGACAACAGGCTGTAAAGAGTACCTTCTGAATCCAGCTCGACTCAAGGTCATGTTGAATGGAAGGGAACAGATATTCAAATCAGTAATTAAGGCCCAAGAGTATCTGAATGAGCTGAAGGAATCAAAAGGAAGAGCTAGAACATCATGATTGGAGTGAGGGAGGCTTGCAACAGGATAACCCTGCAGGGCATTTGTGGTGGTGTCGTTTGATGGGATTTGCTTTACCTTGGGGGGGGGACTTTCTCTAATAGGCCTGCTCTGATAAACTTTTATGAACAGAATATCTTTGATTCAGGTGTTGCTATTTATTCAAACAACTTTTGGGTGCTTCTTAAAAAAAATTGGGGGGATTTGGGGTTAAAGGACTAGGGCACCTCGAGACGGGTGGAGTAGGCTTTATAACATAGGTCATTGTTGACCTACTTGCTCATGTGTGGGGAGGTTTGGGGGAGGAGATGAGGAGGAGAGGGGAGGGGGGGTGTAGAGGGGGTAGGGTCGGGCAGGGGGACTCTGAGTACTCATAGAGGTAGTGTGGAAAGCCCTGTACATGAGGAATACCACGAAAAGAGGAGCAGGATTATGTCTGAAGCAATGGTAAATTGTGCTAACAAATAAACATATATGGTTCATCTCATCCTAAACCACCTCTACGGTTATAGATGATGAGTATTCGAATTGTAACTGCAAACATATGCGGCTTAAATGTTAAGAGTCAGAAAGTAGCAATTGATTTGAAAACACTTTGTGCTGATATTCTATGTCTGCAGGAGACACACATAGAGTGTAAAAGGGGTAAGTTAGTGGCCCAGCATGACCAGAGATCCCAAATTGGCAAATATTTATTCTAAGTGATATTTTACAGTTTATTTTAAAAAAATGTATATCTCAAGTTCTACTTATTGGATTTTTGTCATTATTGTCTTGTTTTATTTATAACATTAAGCTATATCTTTCCAACTTGGTTTGGAGTGTCTTTGTGGTATTTTTAGGTCTTGCTTATGCAGCGCGCATGCACTGCATAGGAAAGAGACCTTTAGCCATCTGCACAGCTTTGGGGGTAAAAACGTGCATGTGTTGCATTGATTCCAAAGGCAACGCGTGCACGTCTGGTGATTCCCTTTCCGGAAAGAGTGGCATCATATGGTGGCCCATATGGTCACAATCATCGCGCCTTGCTGCTCACTCCCCGCAAGGGAATCGCGCAGACCCCCTCCCCCTGCTGCTGCGCGAGACGCATGCTTGTTGTCTCTCTGTTTGAGACGGTATCACAGTTATTTAAATAATATGTCCAAGATTCCTCCTTTCATTTCCATCAATGGTGTGAAAACATGGACAAAAACGTTTTGGAAGTGAAGTGGCCGTTTTGGGTGTTTTCTTCGCGCAGTCCATAATGCTGCTGATATATTTAGCAGCATTAAAACGTATGGCTAGATGCTCTCTCCTGGGTCCAGCACGTGGAGATATCACCACCTTGTGGTTATAACCAGACTTTTATATGAAAGCTGTTTGAAGTCGAGGTCACAGTAGTCGTGTAACTCTGCTGCTGCTACATAAACCTCTAAACAAGAGCTATATTTCTCTTTGTCCCTGGTCCGTTCTTTTCTATCCAGCCTGCACAGAGGATGCCTGGTAGTTAGGCTAATGGTCTCTGAAATAAACCCTTTCACAGTCCAGATCGCTCCTTGTGACATTTGATCCAAGTCGTTCTGGGCGGAAAATCCGTTTCGCTCGCGGATTTTGCGGATTTTCGGTAAATTCGCAATCCGCGAGATTCGCGAATCTCCCGCAAAATCCGCAAATCCGCGAGCAGCGGATTTTGCTCGCACTGTTCGCGTGAGTTCGCGGCTTCCCAGTACAACTTCGCGCCCCGCGAATAAGTGCAAAATTGCAGAAATACGATCTTAGCAAAACTGAAACTACTTACCAGGTTCAAAAGTTCAGGCTCATCATTAGTAGCCATTTCCTGTAGTGCTTCCTGAGGGGCCCCTCCAGAGTTCAGTTGCCAGTTGCAACTATTATGTGACCCTGCTCTGAACCTCAGAATAGTTCCACATATGCCACAAAGGTCCTGAATTACAGCTAAGGGAGACAAGCAGGAGCCAGGCTGGAAGTTCAAATCCATTAATCAACCCCTAATTCATTATTGTCAGTTGGGGCAGGGCAGGTGTTGTAACTAATTTTGCAACAATGAAAGCACTTAGCAAGTACAAAAGATCACTAATCAGGAAGCACTAAGGAAGCAGGTGCCAGCTAAAAAAATATTCTGTGACACATTAATCAGCCCCAAATTAATTCAGGTCATTTGAGGCAGGGAAGGTGTGCTTGCGTTGCCACAATAATGTACACTGACTGGACAACCAGAGGGTGCTGTGATGAAACAGAGGGTGGCATGGGTGGGCCAGAGGGTGGCATGAGTAGTCAGAGAGTGGCAGTGGTGACAGAGAGTGGCAGTGATGAAGAAGAGTGTCCCAAACAGGCTGGACACGTAGAAACAACAAGTTTGCGAAACTTGCGACCCGATAGGTAAGTTCGCAATTTGCGAAAGTGTACAAAACCCTCGCGAACTGGCAGAAACCCGCGCAAACACAAAAAAAAAATCCGCAAATTTGCGAGAATTCGCGGATTTTGCGGATTGCGAGTTCGCAAATCCGCAAAATTCGCGAACGCGAGATTCGCAAAATTCGCCCATGCTTACTGCCCATCTACTTTGGATGAGTATGCTATTCCCTTAAATATAGTGTGTAATATTGTAGGTACATGATCCTGGTCCCTAGAAATAAATCTACGTTGTTTTGACGTCACACAAATGTGTCACAGTGCAGACAGTGGAAGCCATTTTGGATCTGGGAGAAATATTTATTTTTTATTCTGGTCATTAGTATGGAGCCGTCGATGCGAAGGTACGTGCAGTAGTTCTTATTACTTACCTTTGACATGTACGCTGGCAGCATGTGTGTTGCATTGGGGGCAGTGGGAAGGAGATGCTGTGACGAATCGACGTGAACTGGTTGGCGTATGATAAGATTCTTCTGAAAGGCAATTTACCTCCCCTGTGAAATGCCCCCTTTCTTTCTTCACGGTGTTGCTCAAGGTTCGCCTTACTAAGAGTACATTTACGTCTCTGCACGTTGGCTCCAAAAGAACGGGAGTGTAGCACAGGTTGTTTACTCTTAAATTAAAAAGACGACTTGAGATGTTAGCCTTTGTCTGCTGTCATTTGATTCTGAAAGGAGCCGTGACACTTTGCGGATACCAACCAGAGTTACAATTTGCTTTCTCTGTAAAATAATGATATCTGGAGCTTGGTTGGATGCATTAATTTCACCCTAGGACAGTGTAACTGATCGGATCAGCGAATAGAAATTAAGTCATTTCGGCCCCCCCTGAGGCTGCAGCAGTGGGTAGAAGGCTGTGTGTGAGGCAGTGGAGGGTCTCAAAGGTAACGGGGGAGCTGAAAACAGAGTCTGAGCTCCACAGAAAGTTGATATGATAAAAGTGAACAACCTGCAGTTGCAAAGGGGACATTTAAATAATTCAGAGCACACTATTTAGGCATACATTTGAGTACATTGGGACTGATTCACAGACATTTGTGTATGAGTAAGTGCATGGACATCTTAAGGATTTTTGGGACACTGGCCCGAACGTATATTGGGGGCCCCTGTTCGGAAAAAGGTTTCAATTTATGATCCAGTTTCAACTCTTTTGTGCCCTTTTTGGCCAGGTCATTTACAGCGCACAGACCCACTCATTCAAATTCCAAATTTGTTTACATCTAATATTAAGGGGTAGTGATGTGTGCTTTCAATACTATAACACAGCAGCAGATCATTAATATTTTTACAAATAACCTCTGTGACACCTTCCCATATACGAGGTACTGTTTTGATCTGAAAGAAACTTTTTTAAATGTATTTTATGTGAAACAAATACAGCATTTCTCAGCAAAATGGACTCTCACATATCATCCGTATTACAAATAAATTGAAGAAGTATTCAAGGTTACCAGGATAAGAGACTCTGCAGAAAAGTGCTGCCCTGCTATCAGGGAGCCCACTGAAAGACTGGGGCCCTGGGCCATAGCCTATATTGCCCATGCCTTCAAACGTCTCTGCAGACTCACCTCCAGAAGAAGTCCTGGCTTACTCATGGATTTTAGGAGTAAGGCTGGGTTACTCCTAGCTTCCTCCTAGAATTCAGACTTACTACTGGAGTACTTTACAACAAAATATGTGTGTCCACAAACATGAACACGGAGCAGAGATAAGGTAGAACAGTCAATGGAAGGAAAATCTCCAGCCAATATGGTGTGACGTTCCTTCCATGTGCTGGTAATCTCTGATCCTGCTTGTCCAGTTCTCACATTTTGTGAAAACATCAAATACACCACCACCACGACAGGGGGTTGTAGAACTCTTTAGTTTTGAATGAGGCTAACTAGCATATTTGAGGCATCATAGGGAATGATGTCACATGACGTTTGGCTACGATGACATCACATGAAGTGACAATGTGAATGAAAAATATGCTTCAATACATTTACAAAGGAGCAAAATACATCACATTTTGTTGACGTGATAAGATAAGCAGCATTCCAGATCAAATGTGCAAAATATATAGTCTACATATCTCCGGAGCAGAGTCATTCTTTAGACTTCTGCTCCCGCATGAAAGGGGCTTCATTAGCCTCCCCACCCTTTATAGCAAAAGAGATTTGCATGCAACACTGCCTGTCAGCGGCTGCACCACATACAGATAGATAATAATATCTACATACAGGTATATCTGGGTTTCAGATTGGTACTCTCTTCACTATGTGTGAGAATCAGCTTTCTGTGAAAGTTCAACACAACCCCGGATGTGTGAGATTCTCACACTAGCAGATGCAGGTTTATGTTTTTTTTATGTGTGCGGCCAACACTGCCTTCTCAATATGGATAGTTCTGGAAAGCCTACTTTCACCATGTCTGATAAATTCTATTTTGATCCCTCCTTACCTGCTGGAGCTTCACTTCTCAACTGATGGAAAGGACATTGCAGACTCGAAGGTTTTGCATCAATACAGTATAGTTGCACAGGTCCTTTCTGTCAATGTGCAAACTCCTCAAGTTTTTGTTTTCTTCAATCCAATTTTTAACCTTTTCTGAGGATGCCGGCATGTGTTCTTGGAGCTCACCATGTTGAAACTCCATTTAATTTTCCTTATCTTCCACAGATGATGTGCAAAACAGGGATGATTGACGGAAGGATTTGAATAGTTGCAAGGCATTGATAAGATGGGAATTAAGGAAGCAATGAGAGCAATTTAAACAAGCATGGGCATAGCATTGACATAGCCATAGACAATAGGTCTCGCCTTTGGGACCTTATAGGTATTTAGATATGCAGCACAACATCCTTAGTGCAACAACATTAACTGTTGCATGGTTAAACACTTATAAAGTCCCAAAGGCGAAACCTATTGGCTATGCCAATGCTTGTTTTTACTGTGTTACTGTTTGAAGTGTTGCACAAATCCTTCACACATTACCTCTGTGGCCAACCTTCCAGAAGAAGAGCACAGGTTAATTTAGGGTGTACTTGTGATTTACCCTGACTAGGATTCTGGCCTACTCCGAGGATCTGTTGGTCCGTTCGTGGAGTTTGCAGAGTTTTCTGCACTCCGCACTCTGCGGAGCTCATGGAGCACAGAAACCTCAGCTTCGCGATGTGCAGCTGAGCCACTCGTGATCAAGATTGGTAAGTTCACAATCACAAACGGTAAGCTTGCAAGCGCGAGCAGCCGCTCGGGTAGAATTTCTACCCGAGCGGCAGGAATACCAGCGCAAACTGCAGTTTGCACTGCACTCCTTCACTCGCTGAACTTGGCTGAGTTTTTTGTAACGTCACGGAGTTCCGCGTAGCAAAACTCTGCGAATTATGCCCAGGCCTAGGAAAGACTGAGAGGCCATTATGAACACTTACTCAAAGTTTCAAACCATGGACGGAATACTGACTAAATCACACATTGACACCCCGTCAAGAGATCTGGGTTAAATCCATTGTTCTTTTGCTCACCATGCCACCCCAGTTTAGACCCAACCATTTAACCCAGATCTATTGAATTGGGCTGAATGTATGATTTATTCAGCATTCCGTCCATCATTTATTTGCGTATCACTTTTCACCCTAAGTGGGATGGATATGCTCAGACGTGGGTCTCTTGCTCACTGTGCCACTGGATTCAAGCTAGCCTGGCTGATGAAGGGTAATACCCAGAAACTGGTCCCAGGATGGTTGTTTCCAGTCCAGGGAGGACCTGGCTTCGCAGTTAAGTCTGGACTATTCCCATGAGGTACATGGTCAAGACTGATTTGCATATGGTTGGATCTAAACTGGAGTGGCATGGTGAGCAAAAGAACAATAGATTTAACCCATATCTCTTGACTGGGGGTGAATGAATTATTTATTCAGCATTCTCTCCATCATTTATTTGCATAGCACTTTTCCCCCTAAGTGGGATGGGTATGCCCAGTCTTGGGTCTCTTGCTCACTGTGCCACTGGATTCAAGCTAGCCTGGCTGATGAAGGCTAATACCCAGAAACCGGTCCCAGGATACCTGTTTTAAGTCCAGGGAGGACCTGGCTTGGCAGTTCTGTCTATACTGTTCCCATGAGGCACAGGGTCAAGACTGATTTGCATATGGCGGGGTCTAAACTGGGGTGGCATGGTGTGATAAAGAATGATGGATTTAATCCAGATCTCTTGACTGGGGGTGAATGTATGATTTATTCAGCATCCCGTCCATCATTTGTTTGCGTAGAAACTTTCTAAAAGTGGCATTTTCAGAATTGCAATTTACCACCATAAGTGGTGATTTTAAATTGTGATTCCAGAAACAACAGACTTGGAGGTTTTATCTCTTACCAATTGGAAATTTTACTTATAAAATGTAGTAAGGTCACCCCAGTGTTATCCTTAGCGGGAGATAGGCATTGAAAAATGCGTGTTTCACTACCAGTACATGTAAAACTTAAATGTAAATTGTCCTACTTTCTAAATACACTGCACGCTGCCCTTGGGGTGTCCAGAGTCACCTTAGGGTCTACTGATATATATTAAAAAGGACAATTTGGGTTTGTCAAGAGGTTTAACTTGCCAGGTCAACATGGCAGTTTAAACCTGCCCACACAGGCCTAAAGGCCGGCCTGAGACACAGTTAAGGGGCTTCTTCAGTGGGTGGCACTGTCAGTGATAGAGGCCCACTAGTAGCCTTTAATGTGCAAGCCCTGGGCACACATAGTGACCTTTACTAGGGACTTATAAATACATTAAAGATGCCAATTGGGTATGCACTAATGTTACCATGTTTAGAGGAGAGAGCAGTGGTAAAGTGCTCTGAGTCCTAAAGCCAACAAAAACAAGGTAAAAAAAACAAAGAGGACGAGGGAAAAACATTTGGGGTGACCCTTCAGAGAAGGTAATTTTCTAACAGTGTCATTTAGTAAATGGTGTGGGTGAATGGTGGATCTGCAGTTATTTTGTTCCAAGTGTAACAGGTACTTTAGTTGAGGCCATCCTTATGTTTCTTTCCTAATCAATGTTCAATGTGGCTGTTCACAGCCATTTCCTGAAAGCTCACACCACTAAGGGCCCGATGTAGGTAGGGCTTTACCGATCGGTATTGGCCGAAAATACCGATTTTTGGCCCTTACCGATCGGTAAACAGCCATCGAGATGTAGGGAACCAAAAACAGAACGAATCGGATAGAAAACCGATTCGGAATGAGTACCGAATGGGAAAGAATCCGATACGTACATACCGAAAATCGGATATGTAACGAATCGGAAAAACACCGAATCGGTTACAAAGACCGAATCGGTCCTTGTACCGATTCGTTAGTGACACCGAATCGGAAAATCACCGAATCGGTCCTTGTACCGATTCGTTAGTGACACCGAATCGGAAAATCACCGAATCGGACCTTGTACCGATTCGTTAGTGACACCGAATCGGAAAATCACCGATTCGGTCCAAGAACCGAATCGTAAGTGACACCGATTCGGAAAATCACCGATTCGGTCCATGTACCGAATCGGAAAAAATACCGATTCGGACATGATCCGAATCGGAAAACATGCCGATTCGTATGAATCTCCGATCGGGAAATTCCCCGATTCCGACAGTTGGGGAGATGTAGGGAGGCACAGAAACACCGAAATCGGCTCAAAATCGGTAGAATTCACTCGGTATTTACCATGGATTGCAATCAGGTGGTAACCAACTCCAACCCATATAAACAGTCCCAAAATGCATTGCAACTTGCAGGATGGCAGCTTTCTATGTCATTGCGAGGCGGCTACGGCTACAGCAGGAAGGACAGAGGGAATGGCTAAGAAATGAACAGGTCTACAGACAGAGGATAACCCTGTTCATGCTCACTGAGGCTGAGATCCTACAGAGATACAGGCTGGACTCTGACACCATACTTGAGCTCATCAGGGACCTTAAGCCATACTTGGACCACCACACCCCAAGGGCACACGCCATCCCTGCGCACGTCCAGGTGCTATGCAGCCTACACCTGGTAGCGTCTGGCAGCTATCAAAGTGGAGTAGCAGCAGCAGGAGGGGTGAGCCAGAGCAGCCTGTCAAGGTTCTTCCACATATTCCTTGACGCCATGATAGACAGGATGGGCCAATACATCTCATTCCCTGCAACCCACGCAGAACTGCTACAAACCAAAGCGGACTTCTACCAGATGGCACACTTTCCCCAAATCATCGGTTGCATAGATGGCACGCATATTCCGATTTGCCCACCAGCGGACACCGAATACATATACCGCAATCGGAAATCTACACACACCATCAACGTGCAGGTGATCTTTAATGCCAAGTGCACCATCACAGACCTGGTAGCAAAATTTCCAGGAAGTACCCATGACTCCTATATATTCCAACAGAGCGGCATATATGCACGGCTGATGGCTGGCGATTTTGGAGAAGGATACCTCCTAGGTGAGCCACATCATCAGACCCCCATAACACATAGTAGGTAGGTGTAATACATGTATGCATGTGTCTAATGTGACCCCTTTCTCTTCCAGGCGACAGTGCATATGCCCTCCGCTCATTCATACTCACCCCCTACCTCAACCCCTCCACACCCAGCCAAAGGAGGTATAACCGGGCCCACATACGCACCAGGAATGTTGTTGAACGGACCTTTGGCATCTGGAAAAGTAGATTCAGATGCCTGCACAAGAGTGGAGGTGCAAGGCAGTATACCCCCATCACCTGCTGCAAGATCATAGCTGTATGTGCAATGTTACACAACCTTGCGGTCAAGAAGGGCACTGAGGTGGAGTTGTCTGACTACGAGGACTATGACGACGACGAAGCTGTGCCACTGACACAGCCAGCTGGGGTGTGTACGCCATGTGATGGCAGATACAGACGTGAGGAGATCACTGAGAACTATTTCTGACTGAGTACAGATGCAAAGACAGCTAAATGTTGCTTGGAAAATAAAATTTTTAATAGTGATGCACCACAGTTACAGCACTGAAGTGCATCAAAAAATGGAGTCTGTAAAAACAAATAAAGTCCAGGGTACTGGTTTGCTCATCCCCCCTTGTCAGGCTATTTTTTGGCCCGCTTGGCAGACCCACTGGGGTGTCCCTCGGCCCCCTCCGAATGGCCAGCAGCATCAGCGGATCGCCTGGTGCTCCTCCGCGGTTCAGATGCAGCGCTGGCCGGGCTGCTGCGGCTGCTGCTGTCTCCAGCATCACCCAGGTCCAGGGCAGGATTGGAGGCGGCGTTTGATATTAACATGGCCTCCATGGCCGTGGTGATCCTGGCCATCCCCCTGGTGAGCTCAGCCGTGTGCTGACTGAGCACGGATTCCTGATTTGAGCTTCGATGGCACAGCTGTGCGGTCGCCGCTGCAAGGCGGGCCATGGCCCGGTTGAGCACCCGGGCATCCATCCTGCGCGCAACCTCATGCTCCTCCTGCCTGGCCGATGAGTGGGTGATGGCAGTGGTGAGCCTGCCCAACCCTGCTGCCACCTCCTTGTTGCTGTCCACAACAGCCTGGAAACCCTTCACCAACTCCCCCATCTGCATGTTGTGCTGCAGGAGCTGGCGTTGGCAGGCCATGGTGGATCTGGCCTGTTGGCGCTGGATTTTGACCATTTGGCCCTCCAGGCCCAGGAACACACTGCCCTCCCGTGCTGGTGCAGCAGTGGTGGTGGTGGTGGCACGGCGTTGGGCACTGCTGCTTCCGGCCTGCTGACTGGGCTGGGGTGCCACTGGTGGGGGTGTGGTGCTGGCAGGTCCCTGAGCCCCTGCTCCCAGGACTGGTTGGACAGGTGGCAAGGCCACGATTGTGGCAGGAGATGGTGTAGGCGGTATGATCTGCCTTGTAGGGGAGTTTTCGGGTGAAAATTGCAAGGGGGGTGTGCTGGACAGTACTGGGGAGTGCACTGGTTGGAAATCAATCACCAGGACTCCCTCCATTCCAAGCCCTGGGGTGTCTCCTTCCTCATCCTCATCCTCCTCCTCCTGGCCAGCCTGGCTGTTGCTTGGCCCTGCGACTGCAGTGTTTGAAGTTGATGCTCCCTCTGCTGTCACAGTGGTGCCGCCTGATGGTGCCCCTAGGTACAAAGAAGCATTTGTAAACTGAGTGCCGATGTATTACAGTCAGTACAATTATGGCATTCCACATGTCCTTGCATCTCCTTACACCGTGTCACACTGTTTCCTGTCTTGTGATTCTGCACTGACATATTTGGCTAACTTCTGCTGACTACATGTACCATGATGCTTGTCTCTTGTATGTTGGTGACAGTACAGTGCTGGTGTTTGCCTATGCATTGTGTCTACTGGGGAGGTGTCTGGTAGGGTGTGTCATGATGCGCATGCTTCTTACCTGTAGCTGTGGCTCTCGCAGTGCTGTCCAGGGTCCCGATTCCTACAATGCTCTCCCTCTCGATGGTGCTGGAGACAATTTCCTCCAGCTCGGTGAGGGGTGGCGCCGGGTTCTTGCCTCCTCCGGTGTGTCCAGCCTGCCTTTGAAGGTCAGCCAGCTTCCTCTTGGTGAGGCTGCGGAGGTCGTAAAACCTTTTCTTCAGTTCCTCAATGGACCTGGGGGTGACACCAGCAGCATTGACCTTCTGGGCGATGTCGGCCCACAATCTCCTCTTGGTGCTGTCTGGCACGTTGAGGGACAGCTTGCCAAAGAGCTGGCGGTGCACCCTCACCACCTCCTCAACCAGCACCTGAAGTTCGGTGGTGGTGAACTTGGGCTTCCTCTTTTGGGAGGACTTCTGGCTTCCTGCCTGATCTGCCATTTTCTCCTGCTCAGTTTGCAACCTCCTTCTCCAACTGCTGCTAACTGTGTGTGTTGGGCTCAGGCAGGCTTTCCAGAAACTTCTAGAAACTTCTTAATTGGCTGCACCTGCCAGGGTTGCCACTCCCTGTTTGGGTGGGGGAGGGGGAGCCACCTCATTGGCTGAATCGCCTATTGCCGAATCGGCTTTTACCGATTCGGTAATATCCGAATCGGTAATATCCGATTCGGTAAAATCCGATTCGGTAAAAGCCGAATCGGTTCATGCAATGCATTCCTATGGGCTTTTTCGCCATGGGTCTATGATTGCCGATTCGGTTTTTACCGAATCGGCTTTTACCGAATCGGTATTCGCCGAATCGGAAATATCCGATTCGGTGGTAGCCGATTCGGTGTTTTCCGATTCGTTGTTGGCCGATTCGGTAATTTCCGATTCGGACCGAGCTGAATCGGAACGTACCGAATCTCATTACCAATGCCGACCGAATCGGTATTCAATCGGTATTTTTTTCCTACATCTCGTTTTCCGATTTCAGAATACCGATTCGGCCCGCCTCGGTATTTTGAAATCGGAAAATTGCGTTTACCTACATCGGGCCCTTAGTGCCTCTGATGTGAATGCGGTAAACTGGAGATGACCATGTTGTGAGGAGGACAGCATGGAGAAGATACATGAAAGAAGAACCACCTAAACCAGTGTTGAGAGTACAAACAGAAAAACACATTCCCTATCTTCTTTGACTATATATATAACTAGTCTGGAAGAAAATACTTGGTTTACCCAAATTGCCCTTCTGTACCTGGGTATCGAACACTATCATATACAAAAAAGGTTGGCAGGGAGGAATTGATATCTTATTTATTTTGTCATAGGACACAATCAATTATCCTAAAATCAGTCCAAAATCCTATAAAGAATATCTTCACAAAATTATTTCAAAACACACATATGCTATGGGACCGATCTTTGAACATTAATCATTCTGAAAACTATAAACACAAGGACATAAACAAACATAAGTACAAATCAATTTGATGTGACAAAACACAAACACG
Organism: Lissotriton vulgaris; assembly: GCF_964263255.1. Lineage (NCBI taxonomy): Eukaryota > Metazoa > Chordata > Amphibia > Caudata > Salamandridae > Lissotriton > Lissotriton vulgaris. The sequence continues at coordinate 745,696,830 of NC_141697.1, read as the reverse complement.
ACTGAAAAACACTCAACATTACCAATACCCAAAAAGGTTTTTGATGATACCAGTGTTCACACCCTCAATCTGAGTGATACACACAGAGTTAGTCTTTCAAGCACATGAGGTGTTTTCCCTTTCTCCCCTTTACTCAAATGTGCGTCAAACTATACATTTATACATTTATATTTTAATAGAGACTTCTCTATGAAGAAATGTCGACGCGTTCGTGTTTCAGCCTTCAATTTCTTCTTGGCCTCCTCAGGACAAGAGCAAATGGAACAGGTCTCTTACTTTTGAGATATCATGTGGGGGTCGCAACTTAAGTAAACATCATCATGAGGGGGACACTCCCTACGTTGAGGTACCTCTGGGTGTGCCTCTGCTCGAGGTGCAATCACCTCTCTTAAAAGTTGGATGCCTTCTCTTATCAAGCTCTTGTGTCCCTCGTCTGTACACAGTTTCCTTTTGTTTCTAAACGGTCTCCTCTTAGAAAAGCATTCCTCGGTCCTCTCCAGCAGCGTATCCACGTATGCTATATATGTATATAACTAGGACCATCTGACCCATTTGTTGTTTCAGTTCCAACGTCTCTTTGACAAGGAAGTGAGTACTTCTCAAAATGCCCTGAAGACTGCTATGCCACCAGAGCTGGTATTTGCTTGCCAGCCAGATTCCAAGAGGTGGGAGTATATTATTTGGAATCTGACATGTAAGGAAGAGTTATCTTCCTGTCCTGAAATGTCTGGAAGCTAAGCTGTGTTCTAAAGAGAGTAAGGTAGTGTGCCAATCCTGCAGGATGTGTGATTATCTAGGGTGAGTTAGAAACAGCTGACCCCCTGAGCAGAGGTCTTTGATATATAATCCATCAGCTTCAGTAGAAAGGTTGGGGGGTTTAGGATATTCTGTCTTATAACATATAAGGATTTGTATGGCATATGGTTTATTGACCATGCTAGCAGTAACTTTGGTATACTTTTTGTTAGAACTGGGGGTCTCTAGTTGGCAGAGGTAGGTACCAATGTCCAAATAGGGACCCTTGCTTCTAGTCAGGACAAGGAGATAACCCTCTCAGATAACCCCTGCTCGCCCTCAAGGTAGCTTGGCCTGAGCAGTCTAGGCTAACCAGAGGCAATGCGTTAAGTATTTGTACCAACACTCACAGTAACACAGTGAAAACACCACAGACTGATTCCACAACAGTTTAGGAAAATAAAGATATTTATTCTAAACTACACAAGACCAAAACGGCAAAAATCCAACATACACAGTTCAAGGATATGGTTTCAAATGAGTTCTTCAGGTTGTAATCAAAGTTCTTTAAGTTGCGTTAAAATAATCCACAGATGCGTGAAAAGTTCACAGATGCGTCACGTTTACTCACAGTACCTTTTAGATGCAACAAAGTTCCACAAGCAGGAAGCTGGTGCGGTGGAAACAAGCGATGCGTCACTCCTGAGACCCTGGGGAGGCGATGCGACAGCCCCGCTGCAGCAGCGGGCGTGTGGCGACGAATCCGATCTGTATGGGGAGGAAGGCAGCTTGCGTAGATTCCGGTGCGTAGGTTCCGTGGGAAGTCTGTTCTCGCAAAGGCAAGATGCGATGATCTCGTAGGGGCTGCGACGATCTCCGGGGCGACGATGCGCGGTCCAGCGGGGATCCTCTCTCTCGCAGCTCCTACGAGATCATCGCATCTTGCCTTTGCGAGAACAGACTTCCCACGGAACCTACGCACCGGAATCTACGCAAGCTGCCTTCCTCCCCATACAGATCGGATTCGTCGCCACACGCCCGCTGCTGCAGCGGGGCTGTCGCATCGCCTCCCCAGGGTCTCAGGAGTGACGCATCGCTTGTTTCCACCGCACCAGCTTCCTGCTTGTGGAACTTTGTTGCATCTAAAAGGTACTGTGAGTAAACGTGACGCATCTGTGAACTTTTCACGCATCTGTGGATTATTTTAACGCAACTTAAAGAACTTTGATTACAACCTGAAGAACTCATTTGAAACCATATCCTTGAACTGTGTATGTTGGATTTTTGCCGTTTTGGTCTTGTGTAGTTTAGAATAAATATCTTTATTTTCCTAAACTGTTGTGGAATCAGTCTGTGGTGTTTTCACTGTGTTACTGTGAGTGTTGGTACAAATACTTAACGCATTGCCTCTGGTTAGCCTAGACTGCTCAGGCCAAGCTACCTTGAGGGCGAGCAGGGGTTATCTGAGAGGGTTATCTCCTTGTCCTGACTAGAAGCAAGGGTCCCTATTTGGACATTGGTACCTACCTCTGCCAACTAGAGACCCCCAGTTCTAACATTGGTGGCAGCGGTGGGATTTGAACTTGTATTTGTACTTGACCCACAGTAATTGGTGTACATCACTAGTGAGTGCAGACCATTACGCCACCGCATACTACTGGTTTTTGAGTTTTTGAATTCTGTTGTTGAGTAACTCTTCGAAAAGCATCATGTCTCAGAATGGGAAGGCACCCAGTGAGAGGGCAGAAGCAGAATTAGAGTTTTGCATTGAAGATTTGTGTTCATACAGAGTTGAGCAACTGAAGAAATTCTGCCTTGAGTTTGAGTGCCCCATAAAAAGCACCTACAGAAAGGAGGAGCTACAGAGAATCTTGAGAGCCCATTGGGAGGCACGAGAGGAAGATGATGTGGATGTAGAAAATGCTTTTCAAAGCACAGATCTGCCAGTGGGCAGAGTAGGCTCAGGAGCTGGCAGCAACCACTCCAGTAGGGGCCTCACCCCAGAAGAGTTACAAGAAAATCAAAGAATAAGAGAATATGACTTGGAGGTCATGAAAATGAAAATGAGGCAATTGGAAGTAGAGAAGGCGGCGGAGGAGAGCAAGGATGCCCGTGCCTTAGAGGAAAAGAAATTGCTTTTGGCTCATGAATTGAGAATAAAAGAGCTGGATCTGAAAAACAAGGAGGTGGATGCCAGTTCTAATGGTGGCAGCGCGCAGCCAGTGCATGGGGGTAAAGTATATATTCCCAAAGACCTGGTACAGAATTACCATAGGAGTGAGGATATTTATGCCTGGTTCACTTCGTATGAAATTGCATTGAAGATGAATGATGTGCCTGACAAGTATTGGGGGGCGGGCCTGTGGAAACATTTTGAGGCGTCTGGGAGGAGTGCTCTAGAGCCTTTAGAGTTGACAGGTGCCATGACCTACCCCAATATGAAGGAGGCCTTATGTCTCAGGTATGGCCTTACTCCAGAGCAGTACAGACTGCAGTTTAGAAACTCCAAGAAGAAAGAGTCTGAGACTTGGATGGAGTGTGTGAATGGGTACTCGCGTGCACTGGAAGGTTGGATGAAGGGCAGTAAAGTAACTGATTTGAAGGGGTTGTTGCATTTAATCAGTTGGGAGCACTTGAGTAGTCTTTGTGTTCCAGAGCTGCGCCAGCATCTTTTAGACAGCAAGCTGACAGACCCCATTGAGCTTGCTAAGGAGGCGGACCGCTGGTCCAGTACCAGGGTCCACAAAGGAATTGTGGGTACCACAGCCAAAGGTGGGCAGGGTCCCCAGCAGAAGAGTGGGGGGGACAAGGGTAACCAAAAGGAGTTCTCGCAAGGGCCCCAAAGTAGTTCCCAGGAAAAGGATTCCCAACCCCCCAAGCCTAAACAGCCATGGCCCTCTAAGGGTAGGCGGGACAAGAGAAATAACCAGGGCCCCCCTACCTGCTATCACTGCAACGAGGTGGGCCATATTGCTCCGAAATGTCCCAAGAAGAAGCCCGCACCCACTGGTGCTCCCGCCCCAGCGTTAGCTAGTGTAGCTTTGGGTGGGGATTTGGTTTCTAGTGATTGGGGAGAGCTAGCAGTTATGACCCTTGTCTCGCTAGGAGACCAAGAGGTGGTCCAGGAAACCTTACTGCCCTCTAACACTAAGAAATATGGGCAGAAGGTGACCATCAATGGGAGGGAGGTTGAGGCTCTGAGAGACACCGGAGCCAGTGTGACATCCGTGAGGTGTCAGTGGGTGTCTGACGAGCAAATCATCCCTGGTGTACTCCGCCCTGTAGTGGCCGCTGACAGCTCAGTGCGCCTCTGCAAGATAGCGAAGGTTTCCTTTGAATGGGGAGGAGTCTCTGGTCTTTTGGAGGTAGTTGTCAGTGATGCCTTGCCTGTGGACTGTCTGTTAGGCAACGACCTGGAGAGTTCTCCATGGAAAGACATAGAACACCGAACTCACTTGGAGATGTTGGGTCTGCCTGCGTGGATCTGCGTGACCACGCGTGCTATGGCAGCCAGTAAGGGTGAATCAGCAGAACTGGAGCTTGAAACAGTGGCCCAGAGACCTGCCAGGAGAGGAAGAGGCAGAGGGCGCGGGAAACCAGCCCCAGCCGTTCCCACGGTCCAGGAGGAAGCAGAACCTGAGGGGGATGCCCTGGAACCTACAGGGGAACAGGTGGCCGAACTGGGAGACCTACCTGAGCTGACCCATTGGCAGCAAGAAGGTGGTCCCTCCAGGGAGGAGTTCTGCAGGGAGCAGAAGGAATGCCCTTCCCTCATTGGTCTGCGGCAACAGGCTGTAGATCAGGCAGCAGGTGGAGCAGTCAAAGATCACTATGTTTACTGGGAAGGTGACCTACTTTATAGCGAGCCTAAGTTTGCTGAGCCCGGTGCAGCCCGTGTGCTGGTGGTACCCGAGCGCTTCAGAAACTTCCTAATGGGTCTGGCTCATGACGTGCCTCTCGCAGGACATCTGGGGCAAGACAAGACCCTGAACCGGCTTGTCACCCACTTCCACTGGCCCCAGATGAGGAAGCACGTCGGTTCCTTTTGCAGATCTTGCCAAACCTGTCAAGCTAGTGGCAAGACTGGAATGAAGTTGAAGGCCCCCCTTCAACCCTTCCCAGTGGTGAGCACCCCTTTCGAGCGGGTGGGCATAGATATCGTAGGGCCCCTGGACCCCAAGACAGCCTTAGGCAACAGGTTCATCCTGGTCTTGGTGGACCATGCCACCCGGTACCCGGAAGCAGTCCCTCTCAGGACAATCACAGCACCCGTGGTGGGCCGTGCATTGATGGGGATCTTTTCCCGTGTGGGGTTCCCCAGAGAGGTGGTCTCCGACCGGGGTACCAACTTCATCTCTAGGTACATGAAGTCTCTGTGGGAGGAGTGTGGGGTAACTTATAAGTTCACCACTCCTTACCACCCTCAAGGAAACGGGTTGGTTGAAAGGTTCAACCGGACCCTGAAAGGTATGATTATGGGTCTAGCGGAGCCCATGAGACGGAAGTGGGACGTCTTGTTACCATGCCTGTTGTTTGCCTACAGGGAGGTGCCTCAGAAGTCCTTAGGGTTCAGTCCCTTTGAGCTCCTGTATGGCCACCCTGTCAGAGGACCTCTCTCACTGGTGAAGGAGGGTTGGGAAAAGTCCCGTGGGAAAACCCCCCAGGATGTGTTCAGCTATGTGCTGGCCATCCGCAACCAGACACAACGCTTCAGGAAACTCGCTCAGGCGAACCTGGAAGCAAGCCAGGAAGAAATGAAAAGATGGTACGACCAGAATACCACTCTGGTCGAATTTCAACCTGGGCAGAAAGTGTGGGTGATGGCGCCAGTGGAGCCTTGCGCGCTCCAAGACAAGTGGTCTGGGCCATACGAGGTGGTAGAAAGGAAGAGTGAGGTAACCTACCTGGTTAACCTGAAGACTCCCAGGCAGCCCCTGAGAGTTTTGCACGTGAACCGCCTCAAACCACACTTTGAGAGGTCTGAAGTAACCATGCTCATGGCTACAGATGCAGGGATGGAAGAGGATAGCGATCCTCTCCCTGACCTCCTGTCAGTTAAGGAGCACGATGGGTCAGTGGATGGTGTGGTCCTCTCGCCCACCCTGACCCCAGAACAGCAGAATGACTGTCGCCAAGTGTTGGGTCAGTTCTCCTCTCTGTTCTCCCTGACCCCAGGAGTCACCACCTGGTGCGTCCATGATGTGGACACTGGAGACAGTCTGCCAGTAAAACAAAAGTTTAACAGGGTAGCCGACAAGGTCAGGGCCAGCATCAAGGAAGAGGTTTCCAAGATGTTGGCGCTAGGGGTGATTGAGCCCTCCAGCAGCCCCTGGGCTAGCCCAGTGGTCTTGGTCCCCAAGAAAGCTGCTACCCCCGGTGGCCCGCCAGAACTCCGGTTTTGCGTGGACTACCGTGGGCTCAATGCGGTCACGAAGACTGACGCACACCCTATCCCCAGAGCTGATGAGCTCGTGGATCGGTTGGGAGCTGCCAAGTACCTCAGTACGTTCGATTTGACTTCGGGGTACTGGCAGATTGCCTTAACTGATGGGGCCAAAGAGAGGTCGGCATTTTCAACGCCAGAGGGGCACTTCCAGTTCCGTGTCATGCCCTTTGGGTTGAAGAATGCCCCTGCCACGTTCCAGAGACTGGTTAACCAGGTACTGTCCGGGCTGGAGGAATTCAGCGCCGCATACCTGGATGACATTGCTGTGTTCAGCTCCACGTGGGAGGAACACTTGCAACACCTCTGCGAAGTGTTGAAGGCTCTGCAAAAGGCAGGCCTCACTATCAAGGCCAGTAAGTGCCAGATAGGGCAGGGATCTGTGGTGTATTTGGGACACCAGGTGGGGAGCGGCCAGGTGGCGCCCCTACAGGCAAAGATTGATACCATTCTGGCTTGGGAGCCCCCCAAGACCCAGACAGAGGTGAGAGCCTTTTTAGGACTCACCGGGTATTACAGACGGTTTGTCAAGGGATATGGCACCATTGTCGCCCCCTTGACAGAACTCACTTCCAAGAAGTTGCCCAAAAGAGTTGACTGGACTGACGCCTGCCAAACTGCTTTTGAGGCCCTGAAGACTGCCATGTGCACAGCACCGGTGCTCAAGGCACCTGACTTTTCCAGTGAGTTCATAGTTCAGACGGACGCTTCAGAGCATGGTGTGGGAGCAGTACTCTCACAAGCCACTGAGGAGAATGGAGACCAGCCAGTAGCTTTCATTAGTCGGAGACTACTCCCCAGGGAACAGAAGTGGAGTGCGATTGAAAGGGAGGCTTTTGCTGTGGTCTGGGCTCTGAAAAAGTTGAGGCCCTACCTGTTTGGGACTCACTTTCGTGTTCAGACCGACCACAGGCCCCTCAGGTGGTTAATGCACATGAGGGGTGAAAATCCAAAACTGTTGAGGTGGTCCATCTCCCTACAGGGAATGGACTTTACGGTGGAACACCGCCCTGGTACAGAACACGCCAACGCTGATGGTCTGTCCAGGTTTTTCCGCCTTAGTGAAGAGAACTCCCAAGAGGGTGGGTAGTTCTCCCCACTTTCAGCTGGAGGGGACACGTGTTAGACCTGGCATCTTTGGCGTGATTACCCCCATCTTTTTGCCTCTGCCTCCTGTATTTTTGATGCTGTGCTGGATTTCGTTTTTGCTGGTTTAGATGCTTTGGACACTCTGCCACTGCTGACCAGTGCCAGAGTGTAAGTGCTCCCTATGTAAATTGTTATTCTGATTGGATATACATGTTTGGCATATTTGTATTACCATGAAGTCCCTAGTAAAGTGCACTGGGTGTGCCAGGGCTGGTGATGACAAATGCTACTAGTGGGCCTGCAGCACTGATTGTGCCACCCACAGGAGTAGCTCTAAAATGGTGTCTCAGGCCTGCCACTGCAGCGCCTATGGGCAGTTTAGAACTGCCATGTCCTCCTGGTCAGTGTCCCCACTGACCAGGCCTAACCCTTCCCTTTTCGTGCACATCAGTCACCCCTATGGAAGGCCCAAGGTACCCCCCTGGGCAGGGTGCAGTGTATGTGAAAGGTAGAGCATGTACTAGTGCAGGTACCATGCTCTGGTAGTGAATTACAGCCATTTTCGTTTTTCACTATTGTAAGGCTATCTTGCTCCATAGGTTAACATGGGGGATGCTGGCTACAGTGGTTAACAGCATTTCTTCCCATAGGAACAAGATAGGACATAAGTATCTAGTATCCCTGAACTCAGAATTTAATAATACATCTTTTAGGAAAGGTGGTTTTTAAATCCTGTGTTTGAGAACAGCACTTTTAGAAAGTTGCTGTTCTCTTGTCTGACCCTTCTGTGTGCCTGGGCCTGTTTGTGTATTGACTGTCTGGTTTGTGAGTGACAGGGGCTGGGGAATCCCCCCAGAGGCTGGATGAGTCAGCACTAGGCTGAATGAAGCAATTGCAACCTGAGTGGTGGGAGGAGTTAGCACCTGGGCTGAATAGGGCTGTGCCTGCCTGCCACAATGCTGGCTCCACCTCCTGCTGGGCGGCTGAGGACTCTGCCCCTCACTCTGAAAGGAAAGATGCAGCCAGCAAAACAAAGTGCTCAGGATCCACCCAGAACTGGTTCAGACCGGGCTCAGGGCCCACATGCACTGAGAGAACAAAGACTTTAGGGGTATAAGTACAGGACCCCTGACAACAGAAAATTAGATCATCCTGGAATCAAGAAGGAACCTCTGCCAAGGAGAAAGCTGACTCTGAAGAAGGAAGACTGTCCTGCTGTTGCTCTGCTGGACTGACCTGCTGTTGCTTTGCTGCCAAGGAGAGGGGAAGGACTTTGCTGTGAGCTGTGTCCCCTGACTTGTAAGGAATCTCCAAGGGCCTGAGAAGAGCTGGCTCCCTGTTTTGAAGTCCCAGGAACAAAAGGACTTCACCCCCAGTCTCCCTGAACTCTGCTGAGAGAGTTCTGTCCTTCCTAGAGTGCTTGATCCAGTTGTGGGGCCTCTGGAAGTTGAACCTGAGCTGGGAAGCTTGAGACTAAGCTGAGAAACTTGTGAAGCTGAAAAGTGTCGCATCGCTCGCTTGCGGAGCGCATCCCCGACAGTGCGAGAAGTTTCCCGCCGCTACGAAGGTCGAGATCGGCGCAGCGTCTGACATCGCTGCTGGAGCCGTCGCACCCTTCGTTTGCGGAACGCACCAGACCGGTGCGGGAGAATCGAACATCGCTGCGAGTGTCGTCGCAGAGCCTGTCGTCACTGGGTGAGATTGCCGCACCGCTTGCTTGCGGACCGCATCACGTCGCTGCGAACATCGTCGCAGAGCCATCGCATCGAGGAGCTGCGAGAGAGAGGATCACCGCTGGACCGCGCATCGTCGCCCCGGAGATCGTCGCAGCCCCTACGAGATCATCGCATCTTGCCTTTGCGAGAACAGACTTCCCACGGAACCTACGCACCGGAATCTACGCAAGCTGCCTTCCTCCCCATACAGATCGGATTCGTCGCCACACGCCCGCTGCTGCAGCGGGGCTGTCGCATCGCCTCCCCAGGGTCTCAGGAGTGACGCATCGCTTGTTTCCACCGCACCAGCTTCCTGCTTGTGGAACTTTGTTGCATCTAAAAGGTACTGTGAGTAAACGTGACGCATCTGTGAACTTTTCACGCATCTGTGGATTATTTTAGCGCAACTTAAAGAACTTTGATTACAACCTGAAGAACTCATTTGAAACCATATCCTTGAACTGTGTATGTTGGATTTTTGCCGTTTTGGTCTTGTGTAGTTTAGAATAAATATCTTTATTTTCCTAAACTGTTGTGGAATCAGTCTGTGGTGTTTTCACTGTGTTACTGTGAGTGTTGGTACAAATACTTAACGCATTGCCTCTGGTTAGCCTAGACTGCTCAGGCCAAGCTACCTTGAGGGCGAGCAGGGGTTATCTGAGAGGGTTATCTCCTTGTCCTGACTAGAAGCAAGGGTCCCTATTTGGACATTGGTACCTACCTCTGCCAACTAGAGACCCCCAGTTCTAACACTTTTGTTTTCTAATTGTGGCACAAATATTGCATTTTAGGACACATAAGTTTAAATAAATATTCTGAACTTTCTTTGTGTTTCTCGTTTATCTTATTGTAGACGAGTACGAATGAGAGAGCAAAAAGGTATGTCCTGTTCCTGATATACCTGAGAGGGTCGAGAGTGATGTTTTCTGGGGTGCCAATTCACTTGCTTCTCTATGGTTAAGCGGGGCAAGTGAGCACTATAACTATTCAGACTCTGTCTCATAGGTACTGAGTTTGTATGATGACCCAGTCCCGACTTGCCGATGTTTTATGGTACCAAGCATAGCTCTGTTCCTGAGCAGAATCCCTGCAATATTCATACACAGAGATTTAGGAGAATGATCTGCATGTTGCCGGATGGAGCACAGTCTCTCAAACCAAGCAGCCTGCACAGCATCACTTTCATGAAGTGTGCCTTGAGTTGCCTGATCCGCTGCTTTCCTGAAGTTCTAGCCCAGTGGTCTGTGGCTCTGCAAATTTCTATGGTTGTGCTTAGACAGGTTGTGCAGAACCAATAGCATTGAGAGTTCTCAAGCTCACTGGGTCATTGTGACAACTGACTGAACCTAAGAGGACTGTGCTGCTAACACAGCATCATGACTGGGGGCCAGCCACCTACAGAAGAATGCCATAACGTGCGCCCATGGCCTGTGGCACCACAGCTTATCTTATAACAACAACATAAGAGTGACTAATACCAAAAGATAAAAAAGGGGGTGTTGTGTTCTTATCTCTTTAATGCTCGTGCTTAGAATATAGAGTGTTGTATAACAGTTCCATGTGGAACATTGATGTTACCGAGCTGGTTGGAGAAGGACGTCGCTTCCCTGGCTCTCACCTGTTATATATATATTTATCTTAATAAATATACATGTTCCACATACTTCATAGTCTTCTACTTCACTTCAAATTGGCGACGAGGGAAACTGGCGTTTATCCTTATAGACTATTTATGAGGAGTTCATGTGAAGAATTTTCTGTTCCTTACAAGCGGGAAGAAAAGAAGAAAGCGTACCAAAACGGAAACTTCGTAAGTTATTTTTTTTTATTTCCTCTCCCTTTGCATGGGAATCATCGCCTACGACAGCGCTTTATTTAAATAACTATTTACTACAAGCTTATTACTCAGCGCCATCACGGAGCAACCGTCACTCGCCTACCTGCATTTTTTCAAAAGCGCTCGCTGTTCCACTGCATGCGCTGACTGTCAAGGGGACTGCGCGCGTCACGATCAGCGCGTCTTCCACAATCCCCTCATCGACTGACGTCAGACGCAGGTCACGCAACGTGACCCCAACGTGGCGGCCATTTTGCTTCCTTTGTTTACATCGGTCGGAAGCAATTATCATCTCGATCGAGTCAAACATTAATATCGAGTTCAAGCATCAAGGTCGTGTGGCGCATGTTGATAACTACATTTCCGAGGTACGCATTTCCAACAGAACAGTAGGTGTAATGGAAATTTTAATATAAATAAGGAAAAGAGTTTACTATATTTTGTTGTGGTGTGGAACATTTGGTAACAGGTGAGAAAGTCGGGAGAAGGTCGTTTTAAATTAAATAGTACTTCATTGTGCATGGAAGAAGGAGATTCCACTACAAGTACTGTGGTTAGAGACAGAGACATGGCACAACAGAATTTTACCATTAGTCCTCCTGAACCATTTTGGGTTAAAGGTACCCAACCTGTTATAAAGTGGATAGAATGGAAGGAATACTTCATTAATTATTTGGAAGCTGTTGATGAAACCAAAAAAATGAAAGCGGAGCAAAAGAAAAGACTTTTGTTACATTCTCTTGGTCCCATAGGATTAAAAACATTCTCAAGGATGAGTAAGTCCGAGGATTCTAATTTAGATGAATTTGAGAATGCGATAAAAAATATGGACAAATACTTTGCTCCTAAAGTGTGCATAGGAGTCATAAGGCACAAGTTCTTCCAAAGAAATCAAACCAAAGAGGAAACCGTAGATGAGTGGATGGATGATCTCAAGAAGTTAGCCATAGATTGTAAATTTGACAATTTACATGACGATCTCATTCGTGATCAGTTGGTAATGCATAATAACAACTCTGCCTTACAAGATCGTCTTTGGGTTAACGGTGACGCACCTCTTGACGACGTTGTTGCCATTATGAGGAAATCAGAGATGTCAGGGAGGTGTGCAACAGTGGTGAAAGAGACAGAGAAAGATGTTTCCAAAACCTCAGGAACTGTGTGTAAGATTCAAGCTTCGAATAGAAACTTTCGTCAACAACAACAGCAAGGGAGATGGGCTGGTCAACTGGCAAAAGTCCAGAATAAAAACATGGAGGATAGGAGATGCTATAGATGTGACAGTAAAGAACATCTGGCATTTAGTAGACTATGTCCTGCGTTAAAAAAGAAATGTGGCATTTGTGGACTGTTAGGTCACTTCAGCAAGATGTGTCGTAGGCGCACTAACGTAAAATATGTGTATGAGGATGAATGTGAGAGTGTGGATGAATTAGAAACTGAGGAAGAATGTTGCATCAAAAGTATTAGAGGGAACTACGTGATCAACATTTCAGAAGACTCATTGAAGGGAAAACCTATTTGTGATATATCCCTAGGTGGGGTAACCATTAGTGTGTATGCGGACTCTGGTTCCCCATACACGATCATAAATGAGGAGGTTTGGCAAAAGAAGTTTGTAAATAAGATTGGTGAGCAACTATACCCATCTGACGTCTGCCCAATCAGTTTTACAGGTAACAGGATTGGTATGATTGGCTTTAGGTGGCTTACTTTTGTATTTAAAGGCAGGTCCACAAGAGCAAAGTTGTATGTGGCAAAGGTTGGGCCATCTGTCTTAGGATGGTTCGATCAGAAAAAATTACACATTATTCTAGACCCTAATTCTAAAGACAAAGTTTTAATTTTGGATGACTGTAGTAGAATGGAGGAAAAGTTATCTGAAAGTTTTCCCAAAGTTTTCAATAAGGAGCTGGGTGTTCTGAAAGGGTTTGAACATAAAATAATTTTAAAGGCTGATGCACAACCCAAGGTTCATAAAGTGAGACCAATACCTATTCTCATAAGGGAGGAAGTGAAAAAAGAAATCCAAGGTCTACTTGCAAAAGGTATTATAGAGGAAGTGGAAACATCAGAATGGATTTCTCCGATTGTGGTTGCCCGGAAACCCAACGGAAAAATCCGTCTATGCATCGATTTGCGCCATTTGAACAGTAACATCGTCGTGGAAAAGTTTCCCCTTCCTAGAATAAATGAAATGGTTTCTTCCCTTAAAGGAGCTACATGGTTCTCCACGGTGGATCTTTCTGCCGCCTACCATCAAGTAATGTTGGATCCGAACTCTAAGAACCTCACGGCGTTTATAACACCGTTTGGTTGTTATCAGTTCAGGCGTATGCCCTTTGGGTTGGCCTCAGCCGCTGCTGTATTTCAGCGGCTGATGCATAGACTGTTTGGAGACATGGAAAATGTCTCATTTTTTCAAGATGATATTCTCGTGGCAGCTAAAGACAAGGAAAGTCATGATTCCAAATTGAAACAAGTTTTGGAAACCTTACAGTCAGCTGGTCTGACTGTAGAGTTGTCAAAGTGCAAATTCAGCCAAAGAAGTGTTTCATACTTGGGGCATGTCATAAGTGAGGAAGGTGTCCAACCCAAGCCTACCTTGGTGGAGAATATTGTTAAGTTCTCGGCGCCTGTATCGAAAGATGAAGTGAGAGCTTTTCTCGGAATGGCTGAATACTGTGCCAAATTCATAAGAAATTTTGCAGCAAAAGTTCACAATATGCGTGCATTGTTGAAGAAGAACTCTAAGTTCTTTTGGAGTGATTTGTGTGAGAAAGAATTTAATTTGATCAAAAGGGAGTTGCAAAAAGTAAATGCTCTTGCCAGTTTTGACCCTAATGCTGACTGTTTGCTCACAACTGACGCAAGTGATAAGGGTTTGGGCGCTGTGTTATCTCAGTATGATGACTGTGGTAAAGAAAAGGTAATTCTTTTTGCCTCTAGGGCCCTTTCCCCTGCTGAAAGTAGGTACCCTATCATCGAGAGGGAGGCCCTAGCGTGTGCGTGGGCGCTGGAGCATTTCCGAGCATTTGTTTGGGGCAAACCTGTGACCATTCGTACAGACCATAAACCATTGATCCGCATTTTGTCATGTAGATGGCATCTCAGGTGCGTCCGCAAGGTTGGCTAGACTATCTATGCGGATGAAGGAATATATCTACAATATGGTCTATCTACCGGGTAGGGACAACCGCATTGCTGATTGTTTGTCAAGACTTCCACCCCCTTTGGAAGAATGTGAGGATGACCCCTGGAGCAAATACTGTGTGGCTTTGATACACGATTGTGGTGAGCCTGCGATAAGTAAAACAGAGTGGTTAACCGAACAGAGTAAGGATTCTGTATTGGGAAGTGTTTTAGAGTATATTTGTAAGGGCTGGCCCAAAGTGAGGAATATTCCTGGTTTGGATGCTTTTTGGCAAATCCGTACGGAGTTGTCATCTGAAAATGATATGTTGTTTAGAGGTGATAGGATTGTCCCACCTGTGTCTTTAAGGAAGAAAATTCTGCAATTGTGCCATGAGGGACATTTTGGGATTATGAGAACCAAGTCTATTGTCAAAGGTATGTTCTGGTGGCCAGGAGTTGACGGGGAGGTTGAGGAGTTTGTTAGAAAGTGTACGGTTTGCATGTCTGCTGACAAAACTCTTAGGACCTTTAAGCCCAAGATGAGTGATGGTTTAATTCCCAACTTTCCGTGGGACACCATCGCAGTGGATATTTTTGGACCTGTAGGTGATTCTAGGGATTATGGTTTGGTGGCTATTGACCTTTTTTCCAAGTGGCCCATTGTCAAAATTGTGGAAAGGGTTGACACTCCAACAGTACTAAAATTTTTGGACAAAATTTTTATGGTAGAAGGTTTACCAGCCTGTGTGCTATCGGACAATGGTGTCCAATTTACGTCTAGACTAGCTAAAGAGTATTTCGACAGATGTGGGGTTAAACACAAAACCACCGCTTTATATAACCCTAGTGGCAACGGCACTGTCGAAAGGTTTAACAGAGTAATCAAGGGCGTCATTCAAGCCTCTGTGCACAGTGGGCTTGATTGGAAGGTACAGGTACAGAAAGCAGTATGGTCATATAGAATTACTGTACAGAACAGCACTGGTTTGTCTCCGTTTACCATGATGAGAGGCAGAACGGCTAGATGTAAGTTTAATCCTGGATGGCTGGTTGATGGAAAGGTGGCATGTTGGTCTCCTGTAGAGGTCAAGGACAAATTAATGTCCAGTCATGAGAAGAGCAAAGAATTTTATGACTCTCACCATAATACTAAAGATGTTTCCATCAAGGTTGGAGACTGGGTGAGAGTGAAAAAACCTTTTAAGGTTCCCAAAGGTATGAGCCGTTTTGAACCACCTTGTAAAATTGCTGAGGTTTTAAGGAATTCCGTAAGACTGGATGATGGTAGAGTATGGAATCTTAAGAATATTGCCTTCAACCCAGATCAAAATTGCGTAGAAGTACTTCCTGATTCATGTGTCAACAATTTTGATTGGGTAGAAGATCATTTCGAAAATAGCCAAGTTCAGTCTCAACTGGGTAAGGATTTGACGACCATTTCTGGTGAATCCAGGCAATCCTACCTTCCCTTGTGTTTTGAGGGGGGAGTGGGTGAAGGTTGTAGTCATGAGCATGATGTTCAAACTGATGTCAATGATTTTACAAGCTTGGACGCAGGTGTCACACAGAGCAAGACTAATGTGCTACCTGATAAAAGAACAAGAGTTATGCCCAGATGGCTGAAGGACTATGCTTTGTAATTTTGTCCCTATGCTTTGTAATTTTGTCCCTCCTGTTGTTCCTCTTCTCTTTGCTCCCTATCCTCCTTCTTTTTCTTTTGTTTCACCTTTCCGGGTTGCTTAAATGTATGGGGGGGGGATGTGTTGTGTTCTTATCTCTTTAATGCTCGTGCTTAGAATATAGAGTGTTGTATAACAGTTCCATGTGGAACATTGATGTTACCGAGCTGGTTGGAGAAGGACGTCGCTTCCCTGGCTCTCACCTGTTATATATATATTTATCTTAATAAATATACATGTTCCACATACTTCATAGTCTTCTACTTCACTTCAGGGGGGGTGAGTGCAGTTGGATAGAGGAAGAAAGAACTCTTTTCTAAAAGAACCCTCACTCACCAACCTGGTTGGTGACATGCTTCATCATAGGGTTCCCAGTGGGGAGCCCTAATGCCCCCCCAGTGTGCTTCAACGCCTGATTTACAGCGGAGCTGGGTTTTTTGTGATGGCGATTGTGGGGTGGTGCTCAAAATAAAGTGTAAGTGAGTTAAAAGATAGACAACCGTGCCCTATACTGACTTTAATAAAGAGCCAGCTGGTATCAATAAAAACAAGTGAAACGAAAACTGGGTGGTATATAAACTTGAACAGCTGTATCCTAAAATGTGTAGGTCGACATGTTTCTGCTGTTCAAGGCCAAATTCAGCTCAACATTCCTCAGGACGAATGTGTATCCCCCGGTGGTGCATGCACGCTAAGGCTTACCCTATCCGTGGGGATATGTGTATGTGAAAAATAAAAACTCACAGTTTTATCCGTGTGGGCTGTTCCAGAATTTCCCAGGGCCCGGAATTAGCAAAAGTAGTTAGAATCACTACATGGGCTCTCACGGCTGGGGTGAACCTTCACGCTGAATTCCACTTCAAATACAGCAACTCCCCTCCGACTCCCTAGTTGTAGCACGTCCGTGGCCCTCAATACAACTCATTTGAATTCCAGAAGGGCGCATGCGACCAACTGGAGACCTGATCCAACGCCCGAACCTGCATGCCTGCACAAACTCCGAGTGGGAGTCTCCGCTACTGCGCCTATTAAACCTGACCAGAGTCCTTCTGGAAGAGAAAGGGAGACCCTGATGTGTGCTGCGGGTCCCAGCTGAGGATGACACTTCGACAAAGTTCTGTAGTGCTGAGATAAAGAAATTGTTGGGACAGTGAAGAAGAACTGAAGGGCATAGTATCAAGAATCTCGATAAAATTATCGCTGTTTTAGCTGCAGGAAACTGCAGCTAAAACGGCGATAATGGACTTGCTAATATGTGTTATAGAATTCCAATAGAAGCCCAGGTTAGATGTGCAGGACATCTAACCTGGGCTTCTATTGGAATTCTATAACGCATATTAGCATGTCCATTTTCGTAGTTTTAGCTGCAGTTTCCTGCTGCTAAAACAGCAATAATTTTAACGAGGTTCTTGCTAATATGCCCCTGAGTTCCTGAACCAGAGAGAGGGGTTAGCACCACACCTGTGCTTAATCCCTTCACTGGCGCACAAATAGATTTGAGCCCTGCAATAGTAGAGAGTGTGAGGAAAGGAAGACGAGCAGGGAATTACCGATACATGGGTACAGTGGCCCCCTTCCAGTCATAAACATTCTTGAGTTGCTGGGTGATTGTTGAGTCCTAAACATGTAACAGCCCCAACACTTTTGCCCTGAGAAGCCTATGACTGTTTGCCTACGTTACTTCTGAAGGTCAAGTGCGGAAAGGACTGCACTTGACCCAGTTTGCAGAGATATACCAGGGTGGACACCGGGACCTCAGATTTAAGTGACCTTAGCCATTAAAGGCTGCCTGCCCGTGATCTTACGAACAGGGTCTGACACCTATAACTGAGATTAGTGTCCAAAGCTTGAAATTAGCACATGAAGTACAAACACACAGTACAGCAACTGATGTCAGAAACTCTCAGAGTCAGTTGCAAAATGGAACATGTGTAATCGACCATCCATAATTTGAAAACAAAATAGAAAAAAATGGCTCTAAAAGGCAGGATTAGGATGCTGTTTATATTCCATTAGTAAAGAAATTGAAAAATAAGAGCCCTATCACCAAAAACGTTACTACGGCATTATTGTTAAAATGGATTGCCTTGATGTCCGAGTTTCCACAAAATATTTAGGGTCAGGAAAATAAGGGGCATATTCTCAAGTCCCTTTTTCTGACGCCACCATGGCGTTGCTTCCTTCCTTATATTTACAAGGTGGCGTTAAGCACCCTTGCAGCATTGTTCAAGGGTGCCTGCGCTGGTTTTAGGCAGCTTTTTTAGCCAAGTGCTAGGGGAAACAGCGGTGTGCCATATTTTTGTAAATATGGTGCATTCCTGCCTTTTGAAAATGTTAGAGTGTGTCAATGCCAAACTTGGCGTAACACCGCGCTCTGGCATTTTCTTGTAAATATCCCCATAGGAGTCTTCTCATTTTCCGTCTGGCCAGAGGAAGCAGCATTTGTCACTCTCATACCTACATGGGTATCCTCATAATACTGGTACATGTAAATGAGGTCAGGTTAACACTTTACCTTTGCTTTAAAAGGTTAGCCTATACTTTCCTGTATACAATTCATGTCTAATATCCTTTTATACCACTACACCCTGAAAATGAAGCGCCTAAGATCACACGTCTTGATGTGTCAGACTGGTTGCAAATATTTCTACCTCACAATTTTGATTGTTGTTGAGCAAAACAAAGTAAAACGTTGGTAATGAAGTTACAAAACACGCTCTACATTCTTCGTTTGTCATTTTGCAACCATATTCACAGTGACAACTCCACATGGATAAAATTGAGGCTCACCACCTTGGCTTTTGATTTTGACACATCATCAGCAGAAAAAGAAAAACACTCACTACTCTTAGAATTATGGTAGGCCTGGGGCACTGAGTGATTTGATGCGAAGACAGAAATCTTGTCTAAACAGACATAGATTTCCTCTCCGACAGAGGCACTTGGGAATAGCTTGTCTGGTGTTATTTATGAAGTTACCCTAAAGGCAAAATATTCGAGTTCTTTCTTCGATAAGGGTCTTCTGTCGATCATCAGTAACGTATGCCTCAGTGTGGCACTGTGAAATAACGAATGCGGAGGCACTGAAAACAAAGCTCATGGGGCATGTCACAGTCTCAGAATGCATTATGATTTCTGTAAAGGGCACAAGGTGAACATCGTTTTAATTGTCTAAAAATATAATTTTTCTTAAGTGCAGGCCAGGCCTTGGCAGGTCTGAGTGCTGAATGTACTAAACATGATACAATCATTTAATTATAAATACAGGGGGAGCATTTTCTTATTCGACTTATTATCATTACTACATCATCAAAGAGACAGTGATAGGGTGCCCTTACATCCCTAAAATAAGAGATAAAAGATGGGGTACATATTTACTAACTGTGGCTTGCACAGGCGCACGAGAAGGCGGCCAAGCGCCACACACACACAGCGTCACACACACACACACCTTAGCACAATAGTCCAAAGGTGTGTGACAAATTTCTAGCATAGCTTTCATACTGGAAGAGTACCCTTCCAGGACAAAATGCGATGCTTAGACACCCGTTAAATCCTTTCACACAGTCAGTCAATCAAAAAACTTTTATTCGGTTACAAAACTTTTGAAACCATAAAAAGTAGGTAAACAGAACATATAAAAACATCTCAATATAATTAAAAATAGAACAAAGACGGAAATATAAAACAGCTGATTAAAATTAACATTTCCATGGTTAGTGCGTGTAGATAACAAGTCAATTTGGAAAAACAATTATAAAAAGAAAAAAAGTTAATGTAATATAATTAATCAGTCAAGGTTAGAACAATATTTTATGCAGGATTTTAAAAAACAGGCTACACATTTTGCGGCATATTCTGAGTCCAAGAATTTCAAAGCCAAATAGGCCGGACGACAGGATCTCATACCTAATGTGCGTAAGAGCGGCACAATCCAACGCTTACGGGCAAAGACATAATATCTGCAAAAGAGAGTGACGTGCATTGTTGATTGTGGGGATATTCCGTCACACGGGCACTTTATAATAATGGGAGACCAGTCCTGTTTTTTAGGAAATGTAACAATACGAAAAAAAGAATCAAAACGGAACCTCCTTAATAGGTACTTTTCATATGAGGTGAGATGGTAGGTTAGGTATGCTTGGATACCCGGGACGGTCTGTACTGTCAGAATTTGAACGTTGGAGGGCTTATTAATTTCCTGAGATAGACGTAGTTCTCTCAAGTGAGTTAAGCATAACTTTTTTAAATCTTTCCTACTGATATCGGCTAAACAGGAGGGGTCTTGAAAGTAGGAAGAGCGGTCCAAGTCTCTGTAGAAATTGCTAATATATGTTAGCCAGGGTATTTTATTCCATCTATCTAAGCCCAAGCAGTCTGTAATTAGTGAGCGTGTCAAATGACATTGGGTCTTTGTCCAAATACGGTGCCACCGGAGGATGGGTCGGGACCTAATGATATCTATGAGATAGTCTACACCCAATTCTGTGTGGCATGCGTAATTTGGGGCGCTTTGTGGAACCGCCAGCAGATATTTTAAAAACCCGTTCTCAATGCTCTGGAGGGAGTCGATGTTTGAGTATTCCCAGACCCCGGCTCCATAGACGGCTACCGAATGGCATTTTGCATAATAGATCTTTAACAGTTCTAATGGGGCCGGTTTACCCAATGTTCTCGAGAAAGAGACTAAAGCCGAAGTTGCACGCTGAAAAAGAAGTTTTTTGCTGTTCATAGCCTGTCTCCAACTTGAATTATCATCCACTAAGATACCCAAGTAGGGATATACCTTGGTACATTCCAGCCTCACTTTATCATTATAAATACACTTTGGTTTATGTACCCTGGGACCAAGGTGCATGACAAAGGTCTTTTTTCGCATTTACTTTTAGGCCTAATGCACCCATAAATTGGCAGTATTTGTTGAGTTGGTTTTGTAGTTGGTTCAGTGTTCTGGCTAGAATTACTGAATCATCAGCGTATAGTAGCGCCGGAATTGGGCGATGGGCTATCGTTGGGAGGTCCTGGCTCCCTTCTAGCATGGCCACCTCAAGGCCGTTGGTATATAAATTAAACAGGAAGGGAGCCAGCACGCAACCCTGTCTAACCCCTTTTGTGATGGTAAATGCGGGGGATAATTCTCCGTTTACTCCATACCTGACGCGAGCAGTGGCATCTGAATAGAGTTCGCGGAGAAAAATAATGGTCCAAAGTCTAGAATGCTGGATGCAGTCGAATGCTGCGCTGAGGTCCACGTACACCAGGTACAGATTAGACTTTTTGGCTCCGGTGTATTTCCCTATCAAGAGGGAAAGATTCAAAGCCTGCTCCACTGCGCCGAGGCCCTCCTGGAACCCATATTGCAGGTCGGTCACGATGTTATTTGTGGTCGCCCAATCTTGAAGGCGCTCCAATATCAACCGGCCTGCAACTTTTCCCAGGGAGTCCAGAAGGGAGATAGGCCTGTAACAGGCGGGGTCGTTGCGGTCGCCCTTCTTAAAGATTGGAAGCAATATAGATGTAGACCAAGAGTCAATTAAGCTGGCAGATGTAACTGCCGCTAGAACCTGGGTAATCAGGGGGGACCAAAGTTCGGGATTATGGACATAAATATCTACCGGTACCCCATCAGGGCCTGGGGCTTTGCCAGTTTTAGAAGCGGTCAGGGCTTTAAAGACCTCTTTGTGGTCAAAAAGGAGATTTATCTGGTAGATTTTGTCCAGAGGTTGACCACCCATGACTGCGCCCTCCTTACTGGTCTCAATTAGATTACCGTCAAATATTTTGGAGAAATGGGAGACCCACTCGTCAGCCGTCACTGCGACATCTAGATGTCTCGCGGCAGATGAGTCAGCCAGGAATGGGGATTTAACTACTCGCCAAAACATTGCACTATCTTTACTTAGACAACTCTCGTGGAGTTGGGCCCATAGATTACTCTTAATTTCTTTCCTGCGGTTTAGTAGGGCAAGGTTATACTGCTTTCTTAGATTGGCTACTTCGGTTTTATTTCTCACTGTGTTCCGAAGGGCTGCCTTTAAGTTAGAAAGTGCTTTACGGCAGTGAGAATTAAACTATCCGTTGGATGTTGACTTTTTAGATGTCTGTTTACGGAAAAGCTCCTCTCTAATAGTTCTAGTAATTTCTTGGAAGCTAGTAATAACCTGCAGTGGGGGGGATCTAACGCCAAACATTTTTGTACCCATGGAAGTGCTTTAGTTAAAAATGTTCTGGTCATTTCTGTCGGGTCCGTCTTAGCCCATTTTACAGAAAAGCCATTCGTTTTGTCCATAGTCAGGGTTTGTTGGGTTAACAAACTATTAGTTACGGGACTGAGGGGTACATTTTTTGGTAGCACCACTAAACTATTTGGGAAGTGGTCACTGACAGTATTCGAGCCTGTTTTGAAATTTACCATTTGGCCTTTCATGCTCTGGGAAGACAATATAAAGTCTATAGTACTCCACAGCCCTCTCCCATGAAAGGTTGGCCGGAAATCGGTCGGGGGATCGGTCAATTCGTTAGCAAAGTCCAACTCTAGGGAAAAGAGACATTCTTTTAGACAATTGCAAGTCAGTGTACGCACAAAATGAGACAGAGGAAGACCACGTTCATCTAGTAACCCACAATTACCATTTTTACAATTTTTACACAGTGGAATATTAAAATCCCCTCCCCAGATGACATAGACAGAAGAAGACAGATTCTTAATCCGCTGGGCGGTCAAAAAGGCTGTAATTTCATTTAAAATCCTCACACAGTTAGCGGAGTCCAAATTATTATAGAAATTAACCAGGAGATACGTTATACACTTATTAAAAGACACTTCAAGGATTTGATAACTCTCTTCACCCTTGAATTCCACTATATGTGAGGTAAGAGATTGTTGGTTACATAAATTACTAAACCTCCCTTGGGTCTGCCAAACACACCTGGGCACACCGAGACAAAAAATGTTTTGAAGCCTAACAGATGAATAGGGTCAGTTGACCATGTTTCCTGCAGGCATACTACTTGATGTAAGTTTATCGTATCCAACCATGGTTGCAGGTTGGATTTTGGGCGTAAACCCGCTACATTCCAGAATAGTATGGAAAAGGTGTATGGATTATTGTGGGAAAATCTAGATTCAGGGGGTTTCAAATCCTGAGGTTGGATGGGGTCATAGGATATCAAGGATTTGGTATGCATAAGATTTATCCTATCATTGAGATCTAGAGATAAGTTACTGTATCCCATGTTCTGTTGGGTGACCACTGTGCTAGCTGTAACTACTGTGTAAACAGGAACCAGAATTTGATTATAGGGGGTTAGGTTCTCTTTAGTGTCATTGATCCTATTCAACGGAAATATACTATCTGGGGACCCCGACCGTCATTCGCAGCCATCAAGGCCCGAGAAGGCTTCAAATCTGTTAGTAACTTCCAATGGGGTAAATGGAAGCAAGTGATCCATATCCCTCATACCATGTGGATGATCTCTCCCCCTAAAACTGTTACCATAGCCCATGTACGGCACAGTTTCCCACCGAAGGCATTTTTTGGGGCCATAGGTTTGGGCACATACGGCGGATACTGATTGCTAAAATTCATAGATATATTGAATAGTGGGCCAGAGGGGACCCAGGGACACATTATAGGGGCCACCAGGGCTCTCGGGTAGAATTATGTCAGATCACAGGGCATGATTGTCTTACTGGTGTTCCCTGGCATCCAATTTAGGATGTGTCTGACCGCACCCGGATCCCTAAAGTTTATGACTATTAGATCGACCTTGATGTCTTTCTCTCGACTCCCCAACCAGGGGAGGCGACGCACATGCACAATTTCACCGTTGATGTTACCAGGGAGTGGCCTATTCTGGGTGAGCCAATGCATGGTTGTATTTCTTAACTGAATGGGACCATCTCTCCTGTCATCCTCTAATATGGGGACACCCGTGAGCACAACCACATAGAGGACCGCTTCTGGAGGTAGTTCAACTTGACGGGCTCTGTGGTGTTCTACTCTATTTGGGGACGCCCTCCCTCTTACCTCCGGCTTGTTTCTTGTAGCAGCTGTATTCCCCCCCTTCGAGGTTACCTTAGGGACATGTGGGGCAGATTGATGGGCAAATACATCTCGATTAACCCCCTGATGATTTCGGCTCACAGAATTACTAGATGGATGTAAGTCCTTTTGGGTGGCAAGATTAGAAGAAGGCACTGCAGCTATATGGGGTGAAGCTGAATTAGCTATATGCTTAGGTAGTCCGGCTTTGTTGGTACTAGCCAATTCTAAATCCTCCATCCGTTGCTCTATCCTCTTCAGTCTTTCTAGGATGGGTACAGTAAATGACCTAAACAGGCGTTCAATGGTATCTAGAGAAAGGACAGGCGACTGTTCGTTGGGTAAGCAATCCCTAACAAATTCTGGGCCAGATGTCAAAGCAGTTAGTGTAGGGGTCGATGATGTTGCTTGAGGAATCGTTTGAGATACATCAGATATTAAGGTGTCTTTTGATGTTGGTGCAAGTATAGCTCTTGCCTTAGTGCCTTTACCAAAATCAGTATGACTGATCTTGCCTCTTTGTTGAACACCACCCCTCCTTCGTCTTTTATTCGGTGGCGGGCCATGCACTTTGGCACCTCCGGTTTCTTAGATTTAGTTTTTGTAGTCACCATCACTACTTGCGGGATATCGGATATAACTTCTGACCCCATGCTTGAGTTACTAGGAAGTAATGTAACGTTTGTATCCATATTGTTGGAGACAGCTTGTATAGGGGATGTTTCTCTCGGGAGTGCTGGAATGCTATGAGTGGATAGGGGGTCCTCGTTTTCTGAGACCAGACCTATACCAGGAGAGTTAGTCTGAGATAGTGGGGCTGAGGGAGGTTTGCTCTTAATACATTCGATGGAGCGATGTCGCTCTGCCCTACATTCGGCCAATAAGTTATCCTTGTCTTTGTCAGGGGCAGCTTTTTTAAAATAATTTTCTAGAGTACCTTTACTGTTTCCCACTTCTGGTGGCAATGCGGCTATTTGAGGGGTAGTAGCCATAAAGAATGACCCACCCAATGATGTAAGCTACCGAAGAACGTAGCAGGGCACTGAGAAGAGGGGACACAAGAGAGTGGCCCCAGCCCAGCCTCCTTCAGCCACCGAACGGCCACAAAACGGCCCGCTCTTTGCCCGGGCTTCGCCCGGCGTCCCGCGAGGTGGGGATGTGGCTTAGTTTTAAGCGTCTCCTGGCGCTGTGCAGTGATGCGGGCGGCTCTGGCCGCCGGGAATGCTGGGACTTGTAGTCCTCTGGTCCCGCTCACCTCTCGGCGGCCGCTAAAGATGTTAAAAAGGCGGCGGCGGGGAGCAAGCACCCAGAGGAACTCCGCAGAATCTAACAGCAGCCCACACAGAACAGGCAACAGGGCTTCTCTCCCTTTCACCAGGAACAGGACCTGGCTCTCGCTCCACAAACAGCAATTTGTTAAATCCGTTAAATCCTTTCACACATTTGATATATAGTTTAAATGCGGACTAACTCAATTAATTTAACTTTAATGCCTAAGGGGCTGATAGTTTAAATCCCTGCCACAATTGCTTTCTATGGGAGTTTGTTCCAGTGGAAAACAGCCTTTACAACAAGGTTTTTACCACGTTGTGACTTTACCATGCATTTTAAAGCACGCATGTTTTTACAACATATCTGTTTCTACAATAGTGCCTTTACCACGCTTTTAAGGTAACTTGGGGCTATGTCCCCCCTCACAAATACATTGTTTTTAAATTAATAAACAATATGTGGTAATGGCATCTGTAACGTTTGGCGGTCTAGTAGCCAAAACTCACCCACTACATCTGCAGGCCAGGCGTGGCCTGCGTGGCTGTAATAAAAGGGATGCGGCCGCTCGTGGTCGTCACTTCCGACCGGAGTATAAGTGTGGTCTGGTATCTGTTGCATAAGCGCTCCTGCCCCTGCGCAAGGCCTGCCTCTGCATAGTGCCAGTTTCATAGCCCCAGGTCCACCCCACGACACTGGCGACGAGTGGAAGGGGCTCAACCCTCGTTCGCACCTCACCCCATTTCGCTCTGTGTAGCGGCCGCCTCACGAGCTTGACGGCAATGCGGTGCATCAGCGGTGTGCACACCCCGCCTACATCCTCAGCATCTGCTGCGATCGGTGCAGGAAGCACCGAAGGAATCTACAGGCTCTCCAGACGCCTCACGATAGAGAGCTTGGGCCGGGCTGGGCATGCAGGCCACGCGCCTGCCGTACATTGGCGCTCCAGGCCCTGCGGAAGAATTGAGCTGCTCGAGGCCCCATTTGATCGACTGCTCCCTGCTGCCCAACGTTTTGCCACAGACTCAGAGAAAGGGAATAATTAGGCACTGGCAATTCCAAGAGTTTGCAAAGAAAAAGAAAGGTTGCAAAGTCCGCAGACACAGAGAAAGGGGATAATCAAGCACTGGCAAATCCAAGGGTCTGCAAAGGAAAAGGAAGGGTGCACAGTGGCTGCTCCCAGCTACCTGAACGTTTGCCACAGCCACAGAGAAACCAAGCACTGGCTAATCCAAGGAACTGAAAAGGAAAAAGAAGAGGTGCACATCAAGTAAGGAGGTAGAGGGGTACCAAACCACAGAGGGCCCAGAAAATGGGGGGAAGCAAGACAGAGCACCGCGTGAACCCGCGCCATCTTCCACTAGACCCAACCTGAGCACGAGGCGTGCCACCGGCCCACACACAGACATAGAATATCTCCACCAAGCACCATAGGAGACGACAACAACGCTGCACCTACCCAACACAGGGGCAGCTAACGACTAGGATGCAGCAGTAACGACACTAAATGGCCACTCTGATCCACAACTGAATCCGGATTTCGAAGTCTTTAAGCTTGGACAAGCCCACCAGAGGGAAGGAGAATCCATGGACATGTTCTATGCACGTCTCCGAGAGCTTGCCAGCATGTGCACTGATAAAGACCAGCCTAAGGAGATCCGGAGACAACTAATCCAGGGGTGCTGTGACAAGACCCTACGAGGACTCATACTCCGCAAACTAAGAATCACGCTGGAGGACATACTGATATTAGCCAGATCACATGACCTATCTGCGGCGAGGGCAAACTAGATGGATCAGACCCCAACCAAACCCCACGGGAAGCCGGACTCCATCAAGACGGAATGAGCCGATGTGGTGAGAACCAAGCCCAGGGGAGACACATTCAGAGGACCAAAAGGAGACACCCCCAGATCAAGATGCGGATACTGTGGCCATGAACTACAAGCTGCCAAAGACTGTCCCACGGGATACCTAATCACTATGCATCTGTCTGCAGAAGGCGCAACAGAAACCGCGACTTCCGAGGGCAAAAACCCCCAATGCTATCCGTTCTGCAGCTGTCGGTGACAGACACCACATCTCCCGACCATGCACAGAAGAAACCAGCGAAACACCTGCCAATGGTGGAAGATTCGTCAGAAGATGACGATGAAGAAGTGTATATAGTATCTTTTGCAAGGGAGCTCAAACAGCGCCGCCAACCTCAACCCACGTGCATAGTTCAAGTCGCTTGAACGGAGGTGAAGGCGGTCATCGTCACAGGAGCGACAGTGAACGTAATGGGCCTACAACAATTCCAAAGTCTACTCCCTCACCCTCCTATAGTGCCATCCAAAACCAGAATCTATGCGTATGGAGCGGACACGCCTTTACCGCTGAAGGGGAAGATCTCAGTACCCTCAAAGCAGACGACCTCGAGGTGACGGCAACCATCCATGTCATCGACAGGGAGGCGGATACCCTCCTGAGTAGTCACACTGCGGAGGATCTAAAGCTAATCACTTTCGCCAGACGAATCCGGACATACCAGGTAGAAGAGCTCCTTAGCCAGTTCCCCAAGCTGTTCAAAGGCCTCGGGTGCATCAAGTGCAACCCCATCAAACTACACATTGACAAATCAGTCTCCCCAGTCGCCCTGCGACACAGGAGAGTTCCCTTCCATCTGCGGCCACTCATGGAGAAGGAACTGGAAGCACTAGAAGAACAATGAGTCATCAAAAAAGTATCCGGACCGACACCATGGGTGTTCCCAATGGTCATCGCGGAAAAGCCAAAACAGCCATGAGCCATACGCCTATGTATTGACATGCTGTTGCCCAATAAAGCAATTAAGAGAGAACGCCACATAACGCCAACAATGGATGACATTATTGCGGATGTCAACGGATCCAAGTGGTTCTCAAAAATTGACTTAAATGCAGGGTATAACCAACTACCCCTGTCCGAGCAGAGCAGATACATAACCACTTTCAGCACACACCTAGGTCTTAGAAGATACAAACGGCTGAATTTTGGAATATCCTCGGCGGCCGAAGAATTCCAGAACACAATACGGGAGCTGTTATCCAGCCTACTTGGAGTGCTGAACGTGAGTGACGACATCCTCATCCACTCGGCAACGGCCGCCGATCACTACTAACATCTCCGCAGCATCTGAGACACCTTAGTGAATACGGAGCCACACTACACAAAGACAAGTGCCAGTTTTTCCAACCTTCCCTCAAGTTCTTCGGATACGTCTTCAACCAAGAGGGCATACAGGTAGAAACGAGGAAGTTGCAAGCAATTAAGGATACCCCCCCACCAAAGACACCGACGGAATTACGGAGTTTCCTGGGAATGGACACGTACTGTGGGTGATTTATACCTGGTCTGGCCACCCGGGGCGAGCCGCTGCGGGCCCTCATGAAAGTAGATGCAGCATTGCACTGGGGCCCAAATGAGGAAGAGGCATTCCAAGGGATAAATGATGCCCTCCTAGGAGAAGCAACACTGGCCTACTTTGAGCCCACAAAGCGAACTGAGGTGCTAGTTGACGCAAGCCCTGTAGGGCTCGGTGAAGTATTAGCCAAGGAACGTGAGCCAGGCCAGTGGGCTGCCCTAGCATTCGCCAGCAAGTCCCTCACCCCCACAGAAACAAGGTACGCCCAGATTGAGCGTGAAACATTTGCCATCAAGTGGGCCTGAAATCATTTTCATCTGTACCTCCATGGACGGCCGTTCACCATGGTCACCGACCATCAGCCTCTCGTTCCCCTCTTCAAAGGGACCGCACCGCATCCGCCCCGCGCATTGAGCGCTGGGCCATCCAGGTGCAACCATACGAAATGGAGGTGGTATACCGCCCAAGGACTAAGAACCCAGCTGACTTCCTCTCTAGACACCCAGTTCAGCCAGAGAAGCAAGTGCCAGTGTGTGTGGTGCAAGAAGGTTCGTGGACCAACTACCTTGGCCAGGCCAACTTGTGGAAGATCGTGACGATGTGGAGGGTACATCACAAACTCAGTGCGACCAACATGGGCATCCTTTTGAGAGAACCCATGCTTGTGATCCCACAGAGCCTCCATCATTGGGCAGTCCAATTGTTGTGAATGTATCTAGTACCCTAATTAAATATTACTGATTCATGCCCTCATGCGGTTATGATAAATCATGTCCTAATGAAGGCATACGAACCTTACCTATATTCAGCCACAGCACACGCAGCCCACATACGGCAAGGCTACTTCCTTAGATTCCTAGAGAGCACAACGAGTTATTTCAACACACCAAACCTTCAGTAACCTGGAAATTCCCCATGTCTTTGTTTTGATTTGTCATTGAACTCCTGCGAGCACTAAAGGAACAGTCAGTTCTTAGTGACATCTTTTACTGACGTCTTATGTCCAACCTTACATCAAACACGGCAGCTTACAGGTATAAATATACCCACACTTGCCTTAAGCAACACACGGTGGTGTGGAGCAGAGCAGCTATCTATTATCCAAAGCCCAGCTGATGCGAGAGCCGAAGGAAGCCGCCCTCCCCTTTGACACACTGGAGAAGCTGCCTTTTCTCACGCTGAGAAATCCAGCTCCGGTGTTTTCCAGTCACCCTTGCAGGTTACTGGGAGATCGAGTCTTGAGAAACGAGATACAAGACCTCCTTCATTCTATAACCACGGTACGGAGCTGATTCAAACCTTAGAGAGAATTCTTGATTCAGATTCTTGGCAAAAAACCCAACTTAACTTAAAACTGCAACTTACTTACTCCTTCCCATGTATTAGGCTTAGGTCAGGTACACCGGGGTAGGCGTATCTTAAAAGCACCATTTGAGTTTGAAAGTCAATGTTTTTATGTATGTAAATATTGTATCCGTTTTAAAGTATCATATGGCTAAGAAACCATATCAATGCTTTTACAGTATTATTTCTTAATACTCCTTTTACTGTACGCACTTTACTTCATGATACGTATTGCAATTATGGCAATTCATTTCACTTGCATGAGAAAGAAGACTGCTCAATAAAAAACCACCTTTTATTGAAAACGCCTGTCTTTCTATTTCTCTGCACTCTGGTGGAACTAAGCATGCATGATTGACTGAGTGAAATAGCTGTCTATTGTTTTCACACGACTCTGGAGATACACTTCTTATTCTGGGGGAGCAAAGTTGACATGTTATATGGTAGTCAGAAGCTAATCCCTTCTTGTCTAATCCCTTCTTGTCTAAATCAGGGAAGTTAACCCTTCCCTATTCATTCGAGAACATTTCTAGTGACCTCTGAGCTAGCTGGCAAAAACTAATTAAGTCTAACATAGTCAGTAGAGACCTAGATCACCTCAGTCCTACGTCTACACTGCTGTTTATGTTATTCCAATGCGCAGAGCCTATTGGGAATATAGGAACTACACTACATGGCGCCCAACGTTTGGTAAGGCGATAATCTAACGCAAGATACTAGAGTAACTCAGTTGTGCTTTTCACACAGACCCCTTTCTCCCGTAAAAACTCCAATAGACGTCCAATAGACGTCTGGAGTGGGTGAAAGGTTAATATCCACCGAAACTTAGTAGGATGAGAATCCTATGCATTAGTTTACGGTATAGTCAACGTTGAAGGATACAGTGCTCCAAAATATTGTGCACCTAATCTTTGTTTCCTTGAAACTTGATCTGCAACAAAAAAAACCTTCTGTCAGTAAAAATATCAGACAATGAGGATGAAAGGGAAAGAGTTAGACGAGCAGCTCAACAAATACAGAACCAGATGCAATACTCATCCCGGTCATCATAAGATAAACCATAACTATAAAACTTATAGAAAATGGGGTATCACCAAGAGGTGGTACAGTTGTATTTGTGGTAGGGGCACATGAGTATCGGCAGACAGCGGTATTCTATTCCTGGATAACTTTTCCAGCAGCACATACTGTGACACGTGAGTTCCACTACTATAAATTAGCGGAATCTCCAGATGAATACACTCCTTTTGAGGAAATTGAAATTCCACTAACATACCAAGAGCACCTGCTCTTATTTAATGGCATCCTAAAACATCAAAGTCATATTACCAGGCTCGGTGCACTAGGTAGACCAGGAGCCACGTGGCCGGTTCTACCCAGCTACATACCACTCCCGGACATTGAAACAATGTCAAACTAAGAACTCTTACAAACTACTGATTAGAACAACTAATTGAAAATCCTGAAAAAAACTTTATTAAAAGCAACATCAATACTCAAAAGAAGAAATGGGAGGGTAATAAACAAACCACTCCCAGAGAAAAACAATTTCAGTCCAGAGGAAGGTCTCCCCAACGGAGAAATAAGTCTCCAGGTGGAGGATCCGCTGTAAAAAACAGGCGACCCGACTAACTAACCATTTTTTGGAAGTGAATCATAAACCTACAGACTTCCAATGGACAGTACGGGAACAACCACTGATTCCTACTCATATTACAGATGTGTCGAAACACCTTTTCAAAAGAGAACAGAAATGGGTATACAAGCTTAATACTGATAAAGCGGGTCTAAATGAAGACATCCCATGGATGTCACTATAATACATCCTGAATTACTCACATCGTCACTGTATCATGATAGCAAGTCTTAGATCAAGATATCAAATACAAGGGTGATCGAAGAGTCAGAAGGAGTTAGCCCAGGGTGAAGCTAGTTCTAGAAAACCCAAGCTTACAAGAGTCACACTTTCTCTGAAATCCTATTTTAAGGTTCTACCCCAGATCTTAAACCTCAACCACGAATAATTGCCCCAGACCGCAACACCAGGCATGTCCACCACAGCAAAAAACCCTGCCTCACCAGTCATATCTAGTACAGGGGTCTTGTTAGAGAGCGCGGAACAGACAGAAACTTCAGACCTGGGTGACGATGCCAATAAGCTGAATAGTACCAAGATCCCGGAGACAGAGCCCTCGGTCGCAAACTCAGCTGGTATGCAAGGGACGGTCATACAAAGTGCCCCGGACCAAAATCCAGGTGGTCAGAAGGAGGATAGTGAGGATACTATACAGCGCATACTTCTCAAACATGAGTAAGGAGATTAAATCAGGTTTTGAAGAGTCAAAATTTTGCTTTGCGGAATCCAGGCAAAACCAATCGGAGATCCGAGCCATGTGTGAGAACTTGGAAACCAAAGTGGATGGACTTTTCGAAAGGACAGGGTGTTTAGAGACAACGGTGGGAGAGCTCAAAGCAAAGTTAGATCATGCGGAAGCGAAAATTGTGACCATGAGAAGGGAGGGAGAAGCAGTAAAGACTAGAGTTGAGTCCATAGAGAATTACTCAAGAAGGAATAACCTCAGGATCTTAAAAGCCCCGGAAGGAAAAGAGGGAAGTGAACTTAAAAAATATGTGGTGACCTTGCTTAAGGATACGCTGAAACTAGAGATGTCAGAATCAGATCTGGAAAC
The DNA here is from genome assembly GCF_964263255.1 of Lissotriton vulgaris. Lineage (NCBI taxonomy): Eukaryota > Metazoa > Chordata > Amphibia > Caudata > Salamandridae > Lissotriton > Lissotriton vulgaris. Next base: position 745,664,464 of record NC_141697.1, on the reverse strand, counting down.
TGACATACAAAGAGTTCATCGAGACCCCTTTCGCTTAAACCAAGCAGGGCTAAACCCAGGAAGATCCTAGTAAATTTCTTGACTTATACAACCAAGGAATGATTCTTAACCTAGCACTCAAAACCAAAACTCTGAAGACCTCAGATTTTTCCTTTGAAGTAAGATCAGACCTATCTAAAACTACTTTAGACAGGCAGTGGGAGCTGGGTCAACGTATAGAAAAATTTAGAGCCTTAGGAACAACCGCGCAGATGTGATTTCCTGCCTTTCTGAAAATTATGTTTAACAACAAAATGTATAATATCAAGACACCTCTTGAGGCGGACAAATTATTAGTCTCCATCAGTGAATTTTCCCATACTCCTAGATAATAAAGAGATTCAGTGAAATAAATAGCAACGGTGTCCGCCGCATCAAAATAAAAAATCTATATAGATGTATATACATATATTTAAAAAAAGTATGCACAACAGCCCAAAAAAATTTCAAAAAATGAGGTGAGGTATTTTAGATGAACACATAATATAATATATGTTTCTGTGTAAAAAAAAAAGGGAAGTCAGATAGTCACAAAGATGGGAAGTCAGATAGTCACAAAGAAGGGAAAAGGAAAAAAGAAAAAGGGGAAAAATGCAAAAAAAAAGAAAAAGAAAAAGAAAGGATCTTCATCCTCTTTCTCCTCTTACTCCTTCATATGTTCCAATATGATCAACTGATCGATCGATAGACTAGATAAATGGGGCACCAGGTAGGAGTACGTTGGGGGCCACAACCTGGCCAGCCTTCTCTTGCTGCAGAAGATGTGAAACACTATTTTGATCCGAAAATGAAAAAACTAGAAAATATGGAATACGAATATGAATGTCCTCTGCCAGTCGAAATCCTGCCTCTATAACTATACACCTGTGTAATCTACACAGGCAGATTTGCACAACATTTTGTTGTGGAAAAGCAAATTTACAACAACGCGTGCGCGATTGTTAAAGGTCGTTGGCGCTTAGGTAAATTCAGACCACTGGTCACTAAAACAGAATCATTCAGAAACTGTACAGCTCAGCGAGCTGAAATAAGATCCCTAAAGATGGCGCTTGAAAATGCTGATCGCGAATTCCCCACACTAATAGTGTGCGATTCTCATTACTGCGTCAAATCTTACAATAAGAACCTGCAAACTTGGATTCAAAATGGTTACAAAGATGACACAGGTGCCACAATAAAGCATAAAAAGCGTTGGGAACAAGTAGTTCTTTTACAGAAAGAACTACAAAAGACTCACGTGATACATGCACTGAGTCATCGACGTGATGGCGTTCACGTTGCAGGGAACTAATTGGCTGATAGAGCCACAGCGGCGGCTGGTCAACCGGCTTCCATAGCCACTAATAAGCGTTCAGAAAAAAAAAAAGATGGAGAAACCATGCTGGCGGTAAAAGCCTCATTAAAAGGCGACTATGCGACATTACCTCTCAACTATCCACTCAATAATACATACATAATTGATGCGAACTCCGTTCCGTTTGCTCGAATCCCTGGAGTGGGGGATAGAGTAATTCCAAACACAAACCGGAGAATCTTCTTGATACAAGAAGCACACATGGGATTGGGTCTGATGCACCAAGAGATCCTGAAATCTCTGATAGAAATACAATCACAATACTGGTGGCCGGGAATGAGCGTAGAGATTTACAATTTTGCAATAAATTGTGAGGACTGCAACAGAGATCACAGTTGTGAACCGGACTAGACGCCAGCCCAGACGCTGCTATTAGACAGCATCAGGCTATCTATGCACAGACGTCCGACTGGACAAATGTGGTCCCATAATTATGAAGACTAGATTCACTATAGATGTGGCCCCAGTGCTCGGCTGACACCAGAACTGTTATAAAAGATTTGTGAGTCTTTATCGGCACATATGCAATTGGCATGCTACATTCTGATCAGGGTCCTGCGTTTGGCTCTCGAGCTTACAAAGAGGCCATGAGCAGCATGGGGATTGCATTGCGGCACTCTTCTCCTCTCCATCCTGAGGGAAATGCGGTTGTTGAAAGAAAAAAACGTGACATAAAGCAATCTATAACGGCGAGGGTATTAGGTTCAGGTGATGGGTGGGTCAAACATCTAACAAGTGTCCAACGTAGTCTTAACAATCTGCCAAGAAATTCTCTAAAGGGTTTCACTCCATACAAACTATTGTTCTGCACTAGAATGAAAATTCAGGATTTAGATTGTCATGCTTCAGTGGTAGAAGAAAAATCCTTTGAAATCAAAGATCGTTTGGCTGTTTTACAGGACTTGAATGAAACAAGAAAAAGTCTAAGTAACATAAAGCCTAAGCCAACAACCACTGAAGAACCACCTGTCCCAGCAAGACCTGTCTGTGTAGTGTAGTTCCTAGTTTCCCACTAGGCCCTGCGCATTGGAATAACATAAACAGTAGTATCGACGTGGAACTGCTTATATTCCAGGCCTCCACTGACTATGCTAAACTTAATTGGGTTGTGTTACCAACTAGCTCAGAGGTCACTGGAAACTTTCTTCTCTGCATAGGAAGTGATCAGCTTCCTTGGCACAGACAAGAAGGGATTCAGTTTTCCAACAACCGTGCAACATGACAACTTTGCTCCTCAGATCAAGAGTCGATCTCTAGGGTCGTGTGAAACAATAGACACAGATTTCACTCAGTCAGTCTAGTGCAGTTTACTTTCACGAGATGTAGAGAATAGAGAGACGGGCGTGTATCAATAAAGGGTTAACATTTATTGAACAGTCTTTCTTCTCGTACAAGAGAAATGTATTGCCACAATTGTAATAACTGTTATTATAAAAAGTACGTACAGTAAGATAAGTATTGCGAAATAGAACTGTAAAAGCATTGATATGGTTTCTTAGCCATACAATGGTTTAAAAGTAATAAAACATATATACAGTCATATATACATTAGGCTAACATACTCAACTGGTGCTTCTAACTAAGCCTACCCCAGTGTGCCTGACCTAAGCCTAACACGTGAAAGGGGGAGCAAGTAAGTAGCTTAAGTTAAGTTTGTTTTGCCAAGGTTTGTTTCAAGAATTCTCATCTAAGGGTTTAGTCAACACCATACCTCTGAATATAATGATGGAGGATTGGTATCTCCTTCAGGGGTCTCTCTCGATATCCCAGTCACCCGCGAGGGTAAACCGGAAGCGCCGGGACTGGATTTCTCTGCTCGAGAAATGCAGCGGCTTCTCTCAGCGCGTCGAGGAAGGAGGGGTGACAGCGTCCGCGGGCAGCTGGAATCGGCTGGATGTCTTCGCAGAGGACGGCTGGTCGGCTCCTCAAGCGTACTGCACCATAGGTCGCGCTGTAGCGGCGATAATGGTAATCAGCAGCTTCACCACCACAGGATAGCAGGCTGCAGCGACAGAGTGCTAGTTTTTACCAACACAGGGTCATGCAGGCAGCTGGCATCAGCAACAGGCAACGAACTCACAGCTCGTATCTCTCACATTGCTTAAGGCAACGTTGGTAATATTTATACCTGACAGGTGCCGGGTTTGACGCAAGTTTGCTGGACATAAGACGTCAATTAAAGATGTCACTAGGAAGTGACAGTTATCAGTTGCTCATTAGAGTTCCATTACTAATCAAAACATAGCAAGCGGGGATTTCCAGGTTTGCTAAGTTTTTATCTTGTTGAAGAACTCGGAGTGTTATCTAGGAATATCAGATAGTGACTGCTGCTCTGTCATTGCACTAATTGGTCGCAAAGGAAGTAGCAGAGAGTCATGCTGGAATGTGGCTCTGTTCGTGTGAGGCCAGAGATGACTTTTCAGAAAATCGCACTTGAACGGTTATGCCAATATAGGGAATAAATGGATTTATAGCCGAATAGGGGCATAAGGTCACAGTATCGATCAGGAACCTAGATAAGCACGCAACACCCACTCCACGTTTTCATGTCCATCAAAATTACTAAAACTAAGCAATAAGATGCATGTGTAACATTGCCCACCCCAAAATACATAAATGCATTCGAAATAGGCGTACTTGTAATACATGGAATTTAGGTACTGTACGTTTTTTTAAAGCATAGTAATCATTCAAAAATTATTGCATATGAAATCAATGAACGATTATGCATAAGGAATTACACATGAAGTATCTCTGACAGAAGAAATGCGAGATAAATCATCACATAAAAATGCATAGTAATAACATGTGTGCTAGAGGCTGGTGTTATGTTGTTATGTCTCTAGATGTGTTTAGAAATAGAAGTGTGAAGCTTCTGTTCTCTAAGAATAGTTTTTACGTTAAGCAAAGAATTGTTTGTGCCAAAAAGGGTCAATATTAGAAAAATTGTCCAATTCAAAGAAAATATATTTCCAAAGCTCCTGGCAGTTTTTGTTGATCAAAACTGAAGGCCGAATTCAGAGTTCATGGGAACGCTGTGTGTCGGAAAGCTTTTCAAAAGTTATTGTTTCTCTGTGGGTGAGAACATCGTATCAGACAGGCTCTCAAAGAATTGGTCTACAAATTCAGGTGATAGTTCAGCCAAATTAGATAGCGCTGTAACTTGGCAGGTTTGAGAATGATTGCTGTCATCGAAGGCAGGACCAGCAATGCTCACAGAACATTGTACCTGGATGATGTTGCTTTTGTCACTCGCTCCACTGTTACCACTTGGCTGTAGTACAGGAGTCTCCACGAATGCCGTCATCAGGATTGGTAGCCGCTGGGGACAACACAATGCGTGAGCCGTTATTGGACTGAGCAAAGTATCGACGTCCATTGGTACTGCTGATGGAAGTGAAAGACAGATGTCCAACACGCATTCATCGCCGCAAAGCATACACCGTAGCACAGGTAAAATGCAATTTTGCCATATCGGTCTGAATGAAAGGAACCAGGTCATGTTTAGATCTCTCAGCCTGGCCAATCCGAGGACGTTAGTTATCCTGTCCCTGTAGCGCATTGCTAGGATTGTCTCTTCCATTCCCATGGGAGCTATGTCTGAGCCGAGGCTTGCCATAACGTAGCAGGAGGATCAAAAATAGAATCCCTGCGATGAGTCCCAAAAATAGTGGTATGCCGCCAAAGATGGAGTGCACAAAATTAGGAAAGATTCCCAAAATTGCCTGAAAGGGTGTTAGCAGTCCCGTAAAGACTGTCTTAAATATGCCTGGGATGCTTGTTGCACTAGACATGTTAAGGAGTTGGCTGAACATTTCTACGAAATGCACGGGGCAATTTGTTGATAAAAGGTCATGGACTTCAGTAGCCGTCCTTGCGACTAGAAGATCATACGTCTCTTTAGATGACGTTATAGGCACTGTTGTCTGTAAAAGCACAGATTTCATTTTGCTTAATGTATCAATTCGTATAGAATAGAGATTCAGACGAGGCCAGAGGGGAGTCACTATGTCTGGAGGCCCGCTCGGAAACAATGCTTGCATACAGCATTTGACCATGGACGTAACTTGTACTAGATAACTTTTCCCTGGCGCGAGGCCACAACACCTGTGATCCGTTCTAAGAATGTAACTCCCGTTTGCGAGTTGCATAAAGAAGGGCTCTATCTGAGTTGCAGGTGTGACTAGCTGGTGGCATGAAAGGTTGTTTGAATTTCCATCACATGCTCCGTGTAAATTAATACCCTGACACAAAAGTATACCGCTTAGTGAGTGTTTACAGTTGTCACCACTAAGAAATACATTTTTTGTTGCTGTCACTATAGCAAGAATGAGTGTATGGTAATTTCCATTCGGATTTAACATATCCCTTACCCAATTGTTCATATTGGCCAGCAGGTATGTACTCAAGGCATTTATGAAATCGGAAAGTTGTTATCGGAATTGTGATAATTCCGTGTATTATCCATTCAATGACAGGACTCTCTGACATTGTCAATGATAATCCCTCGAGTTTTTCGATGCTCAGGATTGTATAGTCTGCTCCTTTCTGTGCCAAACTGATCTGTTTATCAGTAAGGTTAAAACTGGAAAATAATGACGTTGTGTTGATTAAACGCCAAGGCACATAGCCTGAACGAAGATTTTGCAGCGTCTAGCCTAGTTCTATAATAGAGCGTAATTGAGACTGGCCATGTTGTAACATTAGCAAATCTCTGTCTATCACATCAAAGGCAGAGGATACAATATTGTCCAAAGAATATATTCTGGAAGACAGAGTCATTAACCCATTGTCTACCACAGAAAGTGATTTCTCCAAATTAATACGATCAATTTCTCGTATTTTTTCAGCAGTTTCAATTTGCTTTACTTTCCAAGCCTCGTTGTAAGCAGCATAGATACTGGTCGCTATGAAACGCTTTTGACGCTGTTTGCGTGGTCCAAGAATGAAATCGCGCAAATCAGCACCATCTTTTAATAAAGACAAGTGTTGCTTAATTTCAGCCAGTGTGGATGTAGTTAGCCATTCAAGGCAGAGTTTCCCTACACTGTATGTTGTTATAATCCCTGGATGTTGTCTCTGGGAATATCTTGAGTCTAATCTGGTCATTTTTAAACCCTGTGTTTTATTCAGGAATCTATCTTGACAGCTATTTGTGTCTGTAGGCCAGATTAACCACTTTTTCCAATCAGGATGTGTTCTGTTGAAATGTAAAATGTGTGACACGTCTAACTCAATATCTGTGGTTTTATTCTCAGGTATTGGCTTCGGTATAGATGGTGTTTTAAGGTCTTTGATCTTAGCTAGGCCAAGACAAGATGTTTGGTGTATTGTGTCATTTAAAAATAACATTTGTTCAGGTATCATGCAGGTTCTAAACAGTGCTTCAATGCCTTGCACCTGCCAATCTTTTGTACCCCAAATCGTTTTCGTTTCAATATTATTTTTCCAATAATCAAAACCAAATATCATCATTTTGTCATAAAATGTTTCTGAATATATCAATTTAGAATTTGTCAGCATTGTTTTCATTCCTGTTTTATCTAACAGTTTGTAATAAAACGTTTCTGCATCACTGGTGTTAAACCCTGAGAAGTATTTGAATTTCTCAAAAAATGCTTTAGAACTGCTTTTAGGTGGTGTAGCACAATGTTCCCATTGATTATACATAAAAACATTTCTAGGCTGTGCAGATTTATGCAAGTAATGATCCCCATAGTGGGTGTAACAGAATAACTGCTCATAACTAGATGAACCTTGTAAATAATCATGATCTGTGAATCTAGCTGACATTACTAAATCAGACATCATGTCAATAATACTGTTAAAGTCCCAATCATCAGAGAATGTACTTGGTGTCACAAAGTCACTTAAGGAAACCTTTAGTTGATGAGGATACTTCAGGATTTCGACCGGACCATAGATCTCATAGTCTGTTTTCTCCCATACTACCCCACCAGGTATTGGAATTGCTGTGACATTTACTGTTGACAGTTCTCTTTTCTTCACGTGGGATGATCCGTGTGGTTTCAGGACTAGGTTGATGTTCTGACTTGCTGTGTCCATTGTAATATATTTTCCTTCAATGAATTTTCCCAAACATAGTACCATGATGAGCCAAAGCAGGAGGAAAAATACACCTAGACCGAACCAGAACTCTAGCCAAGGGGAAATTAGGTAGATTTCTTTCAGTTGATGAAAGAGTTCCGTTGCTTTTTCTTTAAAAGACTTTTTTGTTTCTGGCATCACTTCGGGGTCGTTTAAATCTTCAGAGAAGTTGTCGAAGTTGATGAAATAACCAGAGGCAGTTCTGTCAATTGATGGGATTGTTCTTTCAATCTGTCTATCGGTAGCACTTTCTGATGCCACATCATTGTAGACTGGTGTTGTTTCTTGACGAACTGTTTCAATCTGTGTTTCAAGAGGCACGAGTTCCATGGCATTATTGCATAGTCCTTTATTGTGCACTGCAGGCTGATCGAATGTGATGAGTCTTTCAGTTTGAACCTCTTGGATTGTTGCAAGTTTGGGTATTCTGTTGTTTCTTGGGAGTCCACTGGGCCTACTGTTGATTATAGGCCACATGCTTGTGGTTTTACCAGATTGATGGACACGACTCTGTTCTCCTTTTTACCAGCAAGGGGCGGTAGCACAACTGATCTTGTTCCGGTGACTGCTAAGACAGGTACTGCTTTTCTGTAAGAAGGCCCAAATTCCTTCTTAACCGCGATCTTTTCTCTGACTAGATCCCCAATCTTTGGAATCCAGACAGGCCTTGCTGGGGCTGTTGCGGGTGGTGCCTCGTCAGTGGTACTTGGCTGTTGCTTTAACTTTATGTTGCTTAAGGATTTTCTTGTTTCATTCAGTTCCTGTAAAACAGCCAAACGGTCTTTCACATCAAAGTGCGTTGTTTCTTCTTGTACCACTGACATCTGACTATCGAGGTCCTGAACGTTCATTCTAATTCCGAACAATAGTTCGTATGGGCTGAAACCTTTTAGAGAATTTCTTGGCATGTTGTTAAGACTAGTTTGGGCACTTATTAAATGTTTGACCCACCCAGCGCCTGAACCTAATACCTTCGCTGTTATAGATTGCTTTATGTCACGGTTTTTTCTTTCTACCACACTATTCCCTTCGGGGTGCGACGGACAAGAATACCGCAACCCAATTCCCATGCTAGCCATGGCCTCCTTATAAGCCCGAGAGCTGAAAGCAGGACCCTGGTCAGAATGGAACGTGGTAATTGCGTATGTGCCGATAAAGACTCGCAAATCTTTTATAACCGTTCTAGCGTCAGCCGAGCGCTGGGGGCCTCATTTTTTAAGTGCTTTTCGTCTTAATGGTGTACACTGGGACGCGCTTCTCTTCTTTGATTGCGCAGATAGACCGCCTTATGCTGTCTAGAAGGGATCCTGAAACTACACTGGCCTGTTCATTACTGCGATCTCTGTTGCAGTCTTCACAATTTTGAGCAAAACATTGAATATCTATACTCATTCCTGGCCACCAGTACTCTGATTGTAATTCTTTCAGAGAGGCTTTGATTGTTTGGTGTCTCAGACCCAACCCCATGTGTGCTTCCAGTAATAGGAAGCCCCTCCTGCTCCTGTTTGGAATTACTCTGTCCCCCACTCCAGGGATTCGAGCAAAAGGAACGGAGTTTGCATCGATTATGTATGCATAATTGAGTGGATAGTTTACGGGTAGTGCTGCACAGTCGCCTTTTACGGTCGTTTTTACTGCTAGCATGGTTTCCCCGTCTATGTACTTATCTGTACGCTTTTTTGTGGCTACGGAAGCCGGGTTAGTTGCTTCCGCGGTGGCTGTATTAGCCAATGAATTCCCTGCAACGTGAACGCCATCACGTTGAAGACTCTGTGCGTGAATCACGTGAGTCTTTTGTAGTTCTTTGTGTAAAAGTGTGGGGAATTCGCGTTCTGCATTTTCGAGCGCCATCTTTAAAGATCTGATTTCAGTCCTTTGAGCCGAACAGTACTTTACTGATTCGGTTTTTGTTATTTTCGGTCTGAATTTACCGCACAGCCAACGACCTTTAATGATCGCACATGCTGCATCGTAGGATTTTCTCTCTACGTTGAAATGCTGTACAAAGCTATCTGTATAGATTATACAGGCGTATTGTGGGAGAGGCAGGATTTCGATTGGCGGAGGATATTCTTCTTCATATTCTAAATCATTCAGTTCTTCAAATTGCGGAGCAAAATAGTATTTCACGTCTTCCGCTCCTAGAGAATCTATGCACTGTATCCATTTCGGATCCAGTGACACTGTAGGCAGGTTTACCGGGCTGAATAGCGCCTCGAAGGCGGATTCCGCTGTAAGGATATTAATCCGTTTGCCGTGTGCTAGTTCTCGTTCATTTGCTAATGCGATTTGCACTGCGTTCACAGTTCTTTCTGTGTGACTGAATGTTTTTTCTGCTTGTGTGTACAAGTGAGATTTAATTGAAATTGGTACCTTTTCTCCCTCATTAGAGGTTAGGTACGTGAATCCGCATCTTCCTTGGATGACTCGGATTACAAGATCGATCGTGTTGTCACGTGTATCTAATTTTGTTTTTGCTAACATGTCTGTTTGCAGTGATCTCAAAATTTCTGTGTGTTTTTGAGTCCAACTGATTTGTTTTAAATCAGGTTTTATTAGTTCGTAGAGAGGTTTAACCCTCTCTGCGTAATTTAGGATGTAAGTTCTTCCGAAATTCAGAAAACCTAGTATTGATTGTAAATTCTTTAGCGTTTTTGGAGCTTGGAGTACAGCGCACTTCTCTAAGAAGTTGTCCGCTAGGCTTTTCCCTTCACTTGATAATTCGTACCCTAAAAATAGTACTGTCAGATGGGCAATTCAGGACTTTTTAAAGTTGAATTTGTAACCCTCTGCTGCGAACCCAAGTATAATGGTGTTCACTCTTTTCAAGTGAGTATCCAAGTCGTCGTCTGTGAGATAAATATCATCTACGTAAGATAATGCTTCATCATCATAGATTTGTAGTAACTCTGTTACTCTAGCTGAGAATAGTCCTGGGCTGTTCTTGAACCCCTGTGGGAGTCGACAGAATTTTTTCTGTGACCCAAATGCGGAGAAAGCGGTCAAATATCTGCTTTCCGGTGCAATGTTTTGACAAAAGAAACCATTAGAAATGTCTAATGTCGTTTTATATTTTTTCCTAACTATGTTATTCATTAGGGCTGCACTATGCGAGTTTTGTACTGCAAAAGTTTTGCAACATGTATTAAGATGTCTGTAGTCCAAAACTAGACGATATGAATTGTCTGGCTTGGAGACAGGAAACAAAGGATTGTTCATTTGAGAGGTGCATGTTTCAATCACCCCCTGGTATTCAAGTTGATCTAAGATCTCCCTGACCTGTTTTTTAGCTTCTTGCTTTATGGGATACTGCCGTTGGGCAGTTGGTTCACTTTTTAATTGGATTTTGTGAGGTGGTGAATCCTCATCCCATCCTACATGATTTTTATATAATGCAGGTGCCTGGGCTACTGCCCATTTCCTTGCATATGTGTATTTTTTGTGAATCGGTATGTGATTCGAGAAGGCAGGCATAATCACTTCTTCGCCACGAGGGCACTCCCTGACAAACTCCGGGGGCCAATCTTTTTCAGCTAACAGAATATCATAGCCTTTTGAGAGCTTATCCCAAAATAGACCCTTAATTTTCCTAGTCTTATCACCCTCTATACGCAATGTTATTTCGTATATTTTATGGGGCTTGCTAAGTCTGGCGTCGGCAGTTTCAACCTGAATGTATTCATTCGTGTCCACTGTCTCCAGATGACTCATCAAGTTTTTGCGTGCTATACTGATTTCTGCTGCACTGTCCAACATTGTCAATGCCCACTCCCCGTTTTTCAACTGTGTCCTCAGTATTCTCGGCATGGTTGATTACTCTAATACTGGCTACCTTCTTTTTCTGAAATTGAGATTTCTTATTTTGAGCAGGTTCCTTGTCTTTGGACTTGGTGTGCTCTCCTGGGTCTGACCGTCCTCTTCTTTCCGAATTCTGTGGAAAAGATCGAGAGGGACGTGTATCAATACTTTGATATCTATCAGGTTTTTTCAGATTATCCCTATTTCTAAGGTTATATCTTTTCTCAGAGGGCTCCCGTTGGGGAGACTGGCGTTCTCGAGTCGGAGTTCTTTTCCTCCGTCGAGGAGACCTTCCTCTGGACTGGAAAACTTTTTCCTTGGGAGTGGATTGTTTATTTCCATCCCAGCTCTTTTTAGGAGTATTTAAATTATTTTTAATAAATAATTTTTCAGGATTTTCGAGCAGTTGGGGCTTTACTGGTTTCCCACCCAAGCTGTCTCTACCTAATTCTTCATAGCATTTTTCTATGATTTTTGCAAGCTCAACAGGATCTTTTATATCTGTTTCCCTCAACTTCTGGCGGATCGCCACAGATGCTGCTTCTCCCTTTATGTTGGCTAATAATATAGCCGTGACCTGCTTGAAGTCTTTCAGTAATTTCATACCTAGATTTAAAGCGGGCTCTGGACCGAATTCATTTTGAATCTGTTTTAGCACTTCTGGTATTACCGCCATAGACGGAACACCGTGTGTTTTCGTGTAAATGGAAGCAAAGACTGTACCCCAAGTGTCACAGTCCTCCACGTGTGGTGCGATTCCCATAGGAAGGCAGATGGTCAAGATTCTGTGTTTCTCAATAGGGGTAGTATCAGGAAATACTGCCTCTATTTGAGTGATTTTCTGGGCTAACCAGAAAGGAATTTGTTCCCGTTTTACGGGTGTTTTACCAAGACATGACTGTATGTTCTGTGGTGTAATTTTATTTGTGTTCCCCTGATGAGGGGTCAGCTGTGGTGTATTAACAGCTGGCTGGACTGTTGCAGTCCGTATTACATATTGGACTAATTGCCTATGTATTTTTATTAATGTGTTTAGCTGTGCTAACAGCTCTTCTCTAGACATTCTTGCAATGTCAGGATGTGGTGTGTAGCTGGCTAGAACCGGCCACGTGGCTCCTGGTCTACCTAGTGGACCGAGCCTAGTTATGTGATCATTGTGTTTTAGGGCGCCATTAAACTAGAGCAGGTGCTCTTGAAATTTAAGTGGGATTTCAATCTCCTCGAAAGGAGCGTACTCTCCCGGAGGTTCCTCTATTTTGTAATAGTGAAACTCTTGTGTTATAGCGTTTACCGCTGGAAAGTTTATCCATGTATAGAATACCTCTGTCTGCCGATACTCGTGAGCCTCTATCACGAAAATTACTGTACCACCTTGAGGTGTCAGTCCGTTTTCTATAAGTTTTAAAGTTATAGATCTTCTTAACTGGACCGGGATGATAATAGCATCCGGGTCTGCCTGTAGGAGACTCGAGTCCTCCTCTATTAGTATGGAAGCCAGCCTAGCTGCTTCTTCATTGTCTGACATTTTAAAAATGCAGTTTTTGCAGAGTAGGTCTCCAAGGAGACAAAGATTAGGTGCACAATATTTTGGAACACTGTATCCTTCAACGTTGAATAAACCAGAGCTTTACATAGGAATCTCTTCCTACTAAGGTCGGGCGGATTTTAACCTTTCACCCACTCCAGACATCTATTGGAGTATTTACGGGAGAAAGGGGTGTGAAATATGCACGACTGAGTTACTCTACAAGTCTTGCGTTAGTTTATCGCCTTACCAAACGGTTGGGCGCCATGTAGTGTAGTTCCTAGTTTCCCACTAGGCCCTGCGCATTGGAATAACATAAACAGTAGTATCGACGTGGAACTGCTTATATTCCAGGCCTCCACTGACTATGCTAAACTTAATTGGGTTGTGTTACCAACTAGCTCAGAGGTCACTGGAAACTTTCTTCTCTGCATAGGAAGTGATCAGCTTCCTTGGCACAGACAAGAAGGGATTCAGTTTTCCAACAACCGTGCAACATGACAACTTTGCTCCTCAGATCAAGAGTCGATCTCTAGGGTCGTGTGAAACAATAGACACAGATTTCACTCAGTCAGTCTAGTGCAGTTTACTTTCTCGAGATGTAGAGAATAGAGAGACTGGCGTGTATCAATAAAGGGTTAACATTTATTGAACAGTCTTTCTTCTCGTACAAGAGAAATGTATTGCCACAATTGTAATAACTGTTATTATAAAAAGTACGTACAGTAAGATAAGTATTGCGAAATAGAACTGTAAAAGCATTGATATGGTTTCTTAGCCATACAATGGTTTAAAAGTAATAAAACATATATACAGTCATATATACATTAGGCTAACATACTCAACTGGTGCTTCTAACTAAGCCTACCCCAGTGTGCCTGACCTAAGCCTAACACGTGAAAGGGGGAGCAAGTAAGTAGCTTAAGTTAAGTTGGTTTTGCCAAGGTTTGTTTCAAGAATTCTCATCTAAGGGTTTAGTCAACACCATACCTCTGAATAGAATGATGGAGGATTGGTATCTCCTTCAGGGGTCTCTCTCGATATCCCAGTCACCCGCGAGGGTAAACCGGAAGCGCCGGGACTGGATTTCTCTGCACGAGAAATGCAGCGGCTTCTCTCAGCGCGTCGAGGAAGGAGGGGTGACAGCGTCCGCGGGCAGCTGGAATCGGCTGGATGTCTTCGCAGAGGACGGCTGGTCGGCTCCTCAAGCGTACTGCACCATAGGTCGCGCTGTAGCGGCGATAATGGTAATCAGCAGCTTCACCACCACAGGATAGCAGGCTGCAGCGACAGAGTGCTAGTTTTTACCAACACAGGGTCATGCAGGCAGCTGGCATCAGCAACAGGCAACGAACTCACAGCTCGTATCTCTCACATTGCTTAAGGCAACGTTGGTAATATTTATACCTGACAGGTGCCGGGTTTGACGCAAGTTTGCTGGACATAAGACGTCAATTAAAGATGTCACTAGGAAGTGACAGTTATCAGTTGCTCATTAGAGTTCCATTACTAATCAAAACATAGCAAGCGGGGATTTCCAGGTTTGCTAAGTTTTTATCTTGTTGAAGAACTCGGAGTGTTATCTAGGAATATCAGATAGTGACTGCTGCTCTGTCATTGCACTAATTGGTCGCAAAGGAAGTAGCAGAGAGTCATGCTGGAATGTGGCTCTGTTCGTGTGAGGCCAGAGATGACTTTTCAGAAAATCGCACTTGAACGGTTATGCCAATATAGGGAATAAATGGATTTATAGCCGAATAGGGGCATAAGGTCACAGTATCGATCAGGAACCTAGATAAGCACGCAACATCTGGATTCCAAAGATTTGGGATCTGGTCAGAGAAAAAATTGCGGTGAAGACGGAATTTGGGCCTTCTTACAGAAAAGCAGTACCTGTCTTAGCTGTCAGCGGAACAAGATCAGTAGTACTACCGCCACTTGCTGGTAAAAAGGAAAACAGAGTTGTTTCCATCAACCTGGTGAAACCACAATCATGTGGCCGATAATAAGTAGTAGGCCCAGTGGACTCCCAAGAAATAGCAGAAGACCAAATCTTGCTACAATACAAGAGGTTCAAACTGAAAGACTAATCACTTTCGATAAACCATCAGTGAATAAAATAGAAACGATGCAACAAAGCCATGGAACTTGTGCCTCTTAAAACCCAAATTGCAACAGTTCAAGAAACACCAGTCTACAATAATATATCCTCGGACATTACAAATGTACCAAAAGAGAATGCAAAGATCAATGGAAATCCGTAAACAATCCCACCAATTGACAGAACTGCATCTGGCTACTTTATCAACTTTGATGACTTTTCCGATGATCCGAGTGAACATGGAGACAAGCCAGCAACAAAAACTTTCAAAATGAAAATTAAAGAATTTCTTCATCAACTCAAGGAAACATATCTGATTTCGACTTGGATTGAACTATGGATTGTGTTAGGTGTACTTATCCTTCTACTTTGGCTAATCCTAGTTTTAATTTTGGGTACATTTATTAAAGTACAATGGACACAGCAAGTCAGAACATCAACTTGGTCCTGAAACCACACAGATCCTCTCACATAGAGAAAAGAGAACTATCATCAGTGAACATCACAGCAAAGCCTATACCTGGTGGTATAGCATGGGACAGAACTGACTATGAAATCTATGGTCCGGTAGAGCTCTTGAAGTATCCACACCAATTCAAGATTTCAATAAGTGACTTTGTGACACCAAGTTCTTTCTCTGATGATTGGGACTTTGAAAACATTAATAATATGATGTCAGATTTAGAAATGTCAGCAAAATTTACAGAAACATGATTATTTACAGGGCTCAACGAATTAGGAAGAGATGTATTGTTATAACCACTATGGTCATCATTATCTGCATAAATCTGCGAATCCTAGAAATGATTTTACTTATAATCAGTGGGAACATTGTCCAACACCGCCAATAGGCAGTTCGAAAATGTTTTATGAAAAATTCCCATACTTTTCAGGGTTAAATCATACCGAACCAGAAATGTTTTATTTCAAGATGTTAAATAAGACAGGAATGAAAAAAATGCTGACAAATACCTAATTGATTTATTCTGAAAAAATTTATGACAAAATGTCAACATTTGGTTTTGGAAAAACAACATTGAAACAAAAACTATCTGGGAAACAAAAGAATGGCAGGTACAAGGTCTAGAAGCATTATTCAGAACCGGAATGATCCCAGAACAAATTATGTTCCTGAATGACACAATTCAGCAAACAACCTGTCTTGGCTTAGCTAAGATAAAAGATTTAAATAACCCGTCTATACCAAAACCTATGCCTGATAGAAACACCACTACAGATGAGGGGTTAGACATGTCCTATATTTTAAAACAAAACAGAACAAATCCTGATTGGAAAAAGTGGTTGATCTGGCCCATAGACACAAATAACTGTCAAAATAGATTCTTGAACAAAATACAGGGGTTCAAACAGAACAGGCCAGACCCTAGATACTCCCAGAGACGACATCCAGGGATAGTAACAACATATAGTGTAGGAAAACTATGCCTTGACTGGCTACATAAATCCACACTACCCAAAATAAAGCAACACTTAACTTTACAAAGTGCTGACTTGCGAGATTTCATAATGGGACCTCGCAAACAGCGTCAAATACGTTTCATATACGCTGGTATATACGCAGCTTACAACAAAGCTTGGAAATTGAAACAAATTGAAACTGCAGAAATTGACTGTATCAATTTGGAAAAAACATTTTCTGTAGTGGACAATGGGTTAACGACTCTGTCCTCCAGAATCTATTCACTGGTCAGCATTGTATCATCTGCTATTGATATAATAGAGCAGGACATGCTAATGTTACAACATGGCCAGTCCCAATTACGTTCTATTGTACAGCTAGGTTAGACATTACAAAACCTGCATTCAGGCTATGTGCCATGGCGTTTAATCAACACAACGGTATTGTTTTCTATCTTTAACCTTACTGATAAACAAATCAGTTTGGCACAGAAAGGAGCAGACTATACGATACTGAGCATTGAAAAACTTGAGAGATTACCATTTACAATGTCAGAAAGACCTGTCATTGAATGGATAATACATGGGACCATTACAATCCCAATAACATTTTTTCAGTTTCAATACTGCCAAAAATATATACCAGCAGGCCTGTATGAAAGGCTGGGTAAAGGATACATCAAATCGACCTGGAATTTACCTTATACACACAAATGTTACAGTGAAGGGAAAAAAGAGGTATTTCTTAGTGGTAATGATTGTAAAAAATCACTAAGCAGTACACTCCTGTGCCAAGGTATTGACTTGCATGGGGCCTGTGAAGGTTCTTCAAACAACCTTTCATGTCATCTTCAGGGCACCCCTACTACACAGATAGAACCATTTTTCAGACATATTTCCAACGGTAGCTACGTTTTAATAAGTGATCACAGCTGCTGTGGCATGGTGCCAGGAAAAGCCTATCTCGTAACTGTGACGGCCAGAGTCATTTGCTGTATGCAAGTATTGTATCCAAACAGCAATCCCGACATGGAGGCGGTAATATGGCCTTATGTGAATATCTCTTCTATTCAAATTGATACTTTGAGCACAATGAAGTCTATTCTTTTACAGACAACTGTGCCTTTAACCTCGTTCAAAGAGACATATGACCTGCAAGTTTTAAGGCAGAGATACATACCCTATTATCGACAAATTGTCCAGTGCATTTCGTAGAAATATTAAGCCAAATTTTAAACATGTCAGATACCAGTGGCATCGCACATGTATTTAAGACCATTTCTTCAGGACTGCTAACACCCTTCGAAGCAGTTCTTGGCATCTTCCCAAATTTTGTGCATTCGCTCTTCGGCGGCCTGCCTCTTATTTTGGGACTCATAGCAGGAATTTAATTTTTGTTCCTCCTGCTCTGATATGGCAAGCCAAGTCACAGACAAACCTCTGGCAACGATGGAAGAAACAATCCTAGCAATACGATATCGAGAACGTATTACTAAGGTCCTCGGATTGGCCCGGCTAAGAGATCTGAATACTACCTGGTTTCTTTCATTCAGACCAATTTGGCAAAATTGCATCTTACCTGTGCTTCGATGTCTGCTATGCGGAGAAGAATGCGTGTTGGACGTTTGTCTTAAACTACCATCAGCAGTACCAATGGATATCAACGCTTTGCTTTGTCCTGTTACGACTCATGCAACGTGTTGTCCCCAGCGGCTACCTATTCTGATGACGGCATTCGTTGAGACTTCACCATTACAATTAAGTGCGGTGAGGTACGAGATGAAAGCGGCACCAAACAGGTACAACCTTCTATGAACATTGCTGATCCTGACATCGATGATGGCAATGCATCGCACATTTGCACTATTTCCACCTTTTCGGAGTTGGTCCAACTTTCACCTACTGTTGTAGACACATTTTTCACCGGCCTATCAGAAGTAATGTTCTCCCCTAACAACGAGAATAATATTTGGAGAAAAAAGAGCTCACAGCATTCCCTGAACTTTGAATTCGGCCTTCAGTTTTAATAAACAGAACTCCTAAAAGAGAGTGACACTATTTTTTTTTTCTCCCTTCCCGAGAACGAAATTATTTTCCCCTAAATTTCCAAAATATTTACAGTTTTTTGGCACATGGTACTCTGCTTAAAGTAGAACTATTCTTAGAGAACAGAAGTTCTATTAAGGAGACTCTAGAGACAATATTTTGAATCAGCCTCTAGCCTATGTATAATCTTGTATAAATTTGTGATGAAATGGTCTCGACCTTTTTTTTCTGTATTCAGAGCCATTTCATAAATGTAATTTTTGCAATTCATTCAGCCAATCTTCATATTTGCGTTTCCTGAATGATAGCTCTGCTTGAAAGCGTACAGTATAATACTCAGTTTGTGTATATATACCATTTTAAATGCATTTTATTGTATTTTGGGGTGGGTTGGAAAACACATGCATACCTATATGTTTATATATTGCTTAGTATTTAGTAATGATGGACATTATACGTGGAGTGGGTGTTGTGAATGTATCTAGGACCCAAATTAAATATTCCTGATTCATGCCCTCATGCGGTTATGATAAATCATGTCCTAATGAAGGCATACGAATCTTACCCATATTCAGCCATAGCCCACGCAGCCCAAATACGGCAAGGCTACTTCCTTAGATTCCTAGAGAGCAACACGAGTTCTTTCGACACACCAAACCTTCAGTAACCTGGGAATTCCCCAAGTCTTTGTTTTGATTTGTCATTGAACTCCTGCGAGCTCTAAAGGAACAGTCAGTTCTTAGTGACATCTTTTATTGACGTCTTATGTCCAACCTTACGTCAAAAACGGCACCTTCCAGGTATAAATATTCCAACACTTGCCTCAAGCAACACACGGTGGTGTGGAGCAGAGCGGCTATCTACTTATCCGAAGCCCAGCTGATGCGAGAGCCGAAGGAAGCCGCCCCTCCCCTTTGACACACTGGAGAAGCTGCCTTTTCTCACGCTGAGAAATCCAGCTCCGGTGTTTTCCAGTCACCCTTGCAGGTTACTGGGAGATCGAGTCTTGAGAAACGAGATACAAGACCTCCTTCATTCTATAACCACGGTACGGAGCTGATTCAAACCTTAGATAGAATTCTTGATTCAGCTTAAAACTGCAACTTACTTACTCCTTCCCACGTATTAGGCTCAGGTCAGGTACACCGGGGTAGGCATATCTTAGAAGCACCAGTTGAGTTTGTTAGTCAATGTTTTTATGTATGTAAATATTTTATCCGTTTTAAAGTATCATATGGCTAAGAAACCATATTAATGCTTTTACAGTATTATTTCTTAATACTCCTTTTACTGTTCACACTTTACTTCATGATAAGTATTGCAATTGTGGCAATTCATTTCTCTTGCATGAGAAAGAAGACTGCTCAATAAAATAACACCTTTTATTGAAAACACCCGTCTTTCTATTTCTCTGCACTCTGGCGGAACTAAGCATGCTCGATTGACTGAGTGAAATAGCGGTCTATTGTTTTCACACTACTCTGGAGATACACTCCTTATTCTGGGGGAGCAAAGTTGTCATGTTATATGGTTGTCAGAAGCTAAGTTCTAGTGACCTCCGAGCTAGCTGGTAAAAACTAATTAAGTCTAACATAGTCAGTAGAGACCTAGATGACCTCAGTCCTACGTCTACACTGCTGTTTATGTTATTCCAATGCGCAGAGCCTATTGGGAATATAGTAACTACACTACAAAATTAGCCCCCGGAGGACACCAAGGTATCACCAAAATGAAAGCGAGGATGCGGAAGAAAGTCTGGTTCCCGGAGCTCAAAGACATGGTCGAAGAATATGTTCGATGCTGTTCATTATGCCAGCTGCCCAGCGGCCCTGAGAAACCCGTCCCGGTCATCACCGAGGAAGCCTACACCGTCCTGTGGTCCAAAGTGAGCATAGACTTTGGGAGTTTCCCTGGAGGAAGACACACCCTAGTTATCATAGATGCATACTTGAAATACCCTATAGTGGAACCTGTTGCGTCCACTGCGTTCATCCATGTCGGACATGTATTGGAGAAAACTTTTGCCATGTTTGGGTTTCCCCAAGAAGTGCGCAGTGACAACGGTCCTCCGTTCCAAGGAGCTGAGTTTGCCACGTTCCTCCAACAGTGAGGCATATCTCATCGCTGCATCACCCCTCAGTGGCCTCAAGCCATACAGAGGCTCAACGAATTCTTAAGAGAATACCGAAGCACCCCTCACTGCACGACCCAATGAAGCCCGTGGGCCCTCATGCTACATGGGGCTCACAGAGACCTGCTCCCCACCTGCCCAGGGTGGTCACCACCGCAGTTAGAGGTAGAAGAAGTGCAAAAGAGAAGAGCACAACACAACCAGGACCAGCGTCTGTTGACGCGCCACCTCAAGAGTGATCAGCCCTGGAACGATGGTTCTCCTGCAAAACCGGCGTCAAGGGGGAAATTCCAAACAAATTACGAACCTGGCACCTGGACAGGCACTGCCAACCATGGCACCATGATAACCGCACGCAGAGGAGAAGAGGAGATATCCAGGAACATCTCATGGTTTAAGGAGGTCCCGTCCGCACATCCATGGGAAACCCCAAGTGACCAGACAAGACCCATGGCCAGTGCTGCATCCGAAGGTTGGGAGGAAGAATTGGCGAGTGGCAGAGCTGATAAGGATCCAGAGGCAAACCCACCATCTCAATTTGGAGCCCGCTCTGAAGACCCCAGCCTGAGCCTCACCGGCAGGCGTACTGGAACCCAAAGGTACAGCCTGAGGCCGAACCCCCACCCGAGCCAGCGTCGGAGAGACTATGCCTGCTAAAGGTGTCCAGATACCATCGGCTGGAGCACGTGCACGTACTGACCTAATGTACTAAACTGTATGACATGCTTAAGACTGTTATTTTGTGTTAGGAAAAAAAGAACTGAGTTGGATAGGGATGTAAAGGTTGGCGGTCTAGTTGCCAACACTCACTCACCCACTACATCTGCAGGCCAGGCGTGGCCTGCGGGGCTGTAATAAAAGGGGTGCGGCCGCTCGTAGTCGTCACTTCCGACCGGAGTATAAGTGTGGTCTGGTATATGTCGCGCAAGCGCTCCTGCCCCCGCAAAAGGCCTGTCTCTGCATAGCGGCAGTTTCATAGCCCTAGGTCCACCCCACGACAGTATCCATTATAAAAACATACACCTTGTAAAAAAATGCGAGGTAAAAAATGCGTGGTTAAGGCTTGCAACCTATTTCCCTGCATTGTTCCGTCGTACAACCGTTGCAGTGGTTGGCTATGTGTGGTGCTTGACTTCCTTCAAGACTGGAGTACATTTAAGCCTGTTTTGATACTTTCATGGCTGTGGTAACTTTAGAAGTCTATTTTGTGAATTAAAATCGCCTTACTCATTTAATGGTGTTTATTTAGTGTTAATATGCACATCACAAAAGAGATTAATATTCTAAAGAAAACTTCAAACATTTGATTACAATGTCACAAACACCATTGGCTTGAATCACAGACACACCTCAACTTAGAGTTAACTTCAGTCACATTCAAGGCCTTTAAAAAAAAGTCCACACCAACATGCAGTTACTCTAAGTCATCGCCATGAAGCAAGCCCAAATTAACCATTATTTCAGGCTGCATGAAGCACACATTTTAAGCAGATGCATCAAGGATTTGTCCCCGTGCCATAGTACCCCACTGGGGCTGGAAAATGCTCTTGATAATTAGTAGATGCATTAAACCCTCAACTTGTCCCAAGACTATGAGGGACTTATTTTCAATCCCCTTGTGCCACCCGTATGTCACTTTTCTCATGTTAAAAATGATGCAAAAGTGGCGCAAGGGTCTTGTAAATAAGCCCATGAGTGTTTTTAAAGTGTGGTATACAATCTGCTAGGTCAGCGGAGGTGCACGCCTCAACCATCATGGCAAAAGACCAACAGCCATACTTAGAATTCTGCACAAGATAGAAGGGAACATTCCTCCTTTTTTGGTGACGGTGCCACTGTGGTGGCACCTATGATGTCAGAAAACATTTGCCAAGAAGGCAAACTCTTTGAAAAAACAATAAAACCTTGACTCCAAATTTCAAAGAGTTTCCTCTCTGGTTGGGGGTAAATTAAGCGATTTTCCTGAAAGAGACCATCATACCTCAACAGTCAGTCACAAGGAGGGAAATGTAGTGATGGATACCTGGCTGTAAATGGGGCAGGATTACTGTTATGTTATGTTATTTATATTTAATATAGCGCCCAACTCACCCAGGGGAATCTCAGCGCTGTAACAAAACAAGTATAAATGAAGCGGAAAAGTGTTTAGAATAGATGAGCTTTAAGTAATTTTTTGAACTTACAGTAGATCGTACAAGTGCAAATGTGAAGAGAAAGCTTGTTGAAATAGTAGGGAGCAAGGTAGGAGAAAGCCTTACCAACGCTACGAGTCAAACCAATGCGCAGAACACACATTAATGCTTTATCACAGGATCTTAGGCGACGGCTAGGTGTGTATGCTTTAATTTTTAGTTGCAGATATGATGGCCCTTTTGCTTTTAGGGTTTTATAGATAAGGCAGAAGTTCTTAACACAGCACCTTTTTTCACTGGCAGCCAATGCAGTTCCTTCAGCAGCTGGCCGAAGAAGTCCTGAAGAACAATTGAGAATGAGCCTGGCTGCAGTAATTTGGACTACCTGAAGTTTGGCAACTAGGGTCTCGATAGCAGCCTCCGCAAGGGCGTTGCCATAGTCTAGCCTACTTATTACTAAGCCTTAGACTAGAGTCCTTCTTGCAGAAGTTCAAAGACAGGAAATATTCTGCGTAGCAGGTGCGTGTTATGATAACATACTCCAGTAGTGGCCATAATGTGTTCTTTCTAGGTTAAAGCTTGGTCTATTTTCCTACCAACATTCTTCACCATTTTTTTGGGCACAGGAGTAAACCCCAGTTGGTAAGACCACCATTCATCTGTCCAGATGGAGGATGCCTTTCCAAACAGTATAATATCTGTCTTGTCTACATTTAGTTGGAGGTAGTTCTCGTTCATCCAATTCGAGTTGGCTAGCATGTCCAGGGTGAAGCGCTTTTTTGTAGCAGTCAGGTCAGGCTCAAATGTAAACATCAACTGGGTGTCATCCGCGTATGAAATTATTTCAAAGCCGAAGCACTTGGCGAACTTAGCAAGGGGAGCCATATAGATATTAAACAGAGTTAGGCTCAAACAGGAACCCTGCGGTACATCCTTGTCCAAGATCGTCGTGAGAGAGGACTATGATGACGGTTTGATGTCTATCTATCAGAAAATGGTGGAGCCATTTGGGTATGGGCGTTGTATACTGATCTCTTGCAGCCTTTCCAGCATCCTAGCATGAGCGATTATGTCAAAGGCTGCTGAGAGATCTAATAGCACAAGCATGATTGGGTTTCCTGTGTCAAGCCCAAGACGCAGGGAATCCGCCACTGACAAGAGCACTGTTTCCTTGCTATGGCCTGGTCGAAAGCCGGATAGCAAAAAATCCAGAATTTGATTGGATTCTAGACAGGCTACTAGTTGATTGTTAATTAGGCTTTCAAGATGTTTGCCCAGAAGAGGTAGCAAAAATCTAGGGTGGTAATTTGCCGGTGACTTTTGGTCCAGGATAGGTTTTTCTAAAATAGGAAATACAGAGGCTGCCTTCCACTCGTTTGGATGGCGGTCGTTTTCACTGAGCAGTTGAATGTCTCTAGGACAACCGGGGCAAGGCAATTGGATAGCAGAGACATTACTTTATGGGGGGGGGGGACAAATGTCCAAAGGAGAGCCTGATTTGGCTGCCGCCAGCGAACTATGGATTTCCTCCGAGATGAAGGGTGTAAAAGTATCTAAGGTGTAAGATATACCCTTTAACTGATCTGCATAAGTACTGATGTGCCCTGCTCCTGGAGATGGTGAAGTGTTGAATTTTGCATAGATTTGGGGGATTTTCTCCTGAAAAAAGTTGGCCACTGAGTCACAAAGTTCCTGGTATCATGTGGAAGACTGGGCACATGCCCGTGGGGTGGTAAAGTCTTGAACTATATTAAAAAGTGCTTTAGAGGAGTTACCTTCCTGTTCAATTTGATTGATAATAGAATTATGTCCTGCAATTTTTATGATGGTAACAAGATAAGGCTTGTTTATAAAGATTCTTATCATGCGTCTTATTACTTCTGCACCAACGTCTCTCTAAGTTCTTACACCGTGATTTTTCTAGTTTTAACTCAGTGGTAAACCAGGGAGCAGATGGTCGACTTTTGATGGAGCTATAGTTTTTATAGGGGACTGTTTAATCTAAAACTTCAGTGAAGGCGATGTAGAAAGACTCTAGTAGGTTGGTGACCTCAGGATTACTTTGCGGCAGGCTGAGTAAAAGGCTACACTAAAAGCGTCAGGAGTGAGTAGGTGCCATGGTCTGTTAGCTTTTGATGTTGGTCTACTATTTCTCTTTGTTTCGGGGGGGGGTTGAGGAGTCAGAAAGTGAAAGGCAATTAAGAAGTGATCTGTCCATGTGACAGGAATTGGTACCTCAATTTCAAGAAGCTCTGTATTAGAGACTACCAGGTCAAGTGAGAGGCCCGCTATATGCGTGGGACCTCTGATTCGTTGGGACAGACAGAGTGTTTTCAGTTCCGCTAATAGCTTTGCCACTTCCGAATTTGTGTAGTCTCCCCGAGATAAATAAAATCACCAAGGAGGAGAAATATTTTAGTATCTTAAACATAAGTGGCTATTTTTTCCACCAACTGTTGAGTAAAGTTTGCCTTATATCCTGGGGGCGGCAATAGATCAAGGCTCCATTCCAGCTGTCTGTAGCGGAGAAATTTATTTTAAAAACCTAACTCCATTGAGTCAGAGATGGTGGTCATAATCCATGTTGCATTAATAATACTTTTAAAGGCTATGGCAATGCCCCCTCCTGATTTTAAACCTCTGTCTAATTTAATAAATGTATAATTCTCATAAATAGCTTGGGTAATGGCTGGAAGTTTGGAATATTTCAGCCATGTTTCTGTTAGGAAGCAGATATCTGGTGCCTGAGAGGTGATTAGATCCCATATCTCGGTTGCGTATTTAGCCAGTGATCTTACATTACAAAGGAGGCTTTTAATATCATTCTCCATAAGTTTGGGGCGGAATCAGTCCTCTTAAGGTTCACTGGTTCGATGGTGTTTGGAAGATGGCAGTTGTAGCACATCATCAGGCCCTCTAGGATATGGGGGAAGCTATTGGTGCATAAATGTTGTTGAGGGGCTCTAACTCTATTTGGAATCTTCAGTTGATGAAGAGTAGCTGATGAGTAGTGGTATCTGTTACGTCTTACCCCAAGAGAACCAGTGATCCTGGTGGCATCCAGGCACAGATGGGCACAGATGGGCTTGCCTTTAGCACCAGCATCGTTCCCCCTGCACGCGCCCCCTGCACGCATCTGCTGCGAGCATCCGGCCTGGCATCAGCTTTTAAAGGCGTATGCACTCGAGAGCTGATCGCAGCCCCAACGTAAGTGGGTCAATATGCTTTCTCCACACAAACAGCGACTGAAGCTGCGGTAGATCGGAAAGCAATGATTATGTGACTCAATACAGCAAGAAAGCAGTTGGAGCAGAAGTTAAAACAGAAGTATCTGACTGCTGTCTCTATGGTTTTCAATGTTAGAGCCAATGGTCATAACCCCAGTGATTCTTCCAACTTTAAACAGAGTAGAAGATTGCAAGCACATATTTTGTGGGGCAGAGCTCTTCTGATTAATAGCATACCTCCTGCTCACCCTCCTGTACTGGAGTGAATGTATGACATTGTACTGCATTCTGCCCATCAATTGTTCTTTTTGCATTTGTCACCCCGAGTGGGACGGGTATGCCTAGACGTGGGTCCCGTGCTCTCCATGCCGCTAGAATCAAGCTATCCTGGCTGATGAGGGCTGAAAGCCAGAAACCGGTCCTAGGATGATTGTTTCCAGTTCAGGGAGGACATGGCCTGGCAGTTCGGGTTGGACTGTTCCCATTGAGCGCAGGGTGAAGACTGATTTGCATATGGCTGGGTCCAAACTGGAATGGCACGGTAAGCAAAAAAACGATGGATTTTGGCTGGATCTCTGTACTGGGGTGAACGTATGACATTGCTCTGCATTCAGTCCATCAATTGTTCTTTTTGCAGAGCACTTCTAATTAATAGCATTCCTCCTGCTCATCCCTACTCAATAACGAACTATTTACTCAATAATTATTGGCTACACATAGATGCCCTTCTACACATATCAAATGCCAGCATAGATGCACTGGAGCCTAACATCTGTATTAAAACTACACTGTCCCCTCATGCAACTGTTGGCTATGCTGCATTCTCTGGCATTGGTGGATACCAGAGCACAGAGGAAAAAAAGCATGACATGCCTCAGCCAACTCACTTTTGGTGAGCCAGTGCTGTTTCATTCATTACCCAAAAACACAATATTTCTATTGCAAGGCCCCAGACAGTGAACGCTGTCAAAAACGTTATTTGGCACAGTGGGGATTCCCTAATGTCATCGGGCAAATACACTGCACACATGTGCTGCTTGTACCTCCCAGGACCACTGAGTAAAGAAAGAGAAGAAGGAAAATGCATGGTGTGTAATACAGACGTGGGTCTCACACTCTGCAGCACCTGATGTCTTGGATCAATCATGACTCCATGATAAAGATGAACAGCAGAATACCGTACACCAAAGAGAATTACCCACTAAGCAGGACAAGGCTAAAAGGAAGGACTTCAAATTGATGCCCCACACACAGGATGTTAATAATTTAAGCAAAACGCTACTCCAGGGAGTTACTAAGGAGTATGTGAGCACACACTGAAGTTATCAGTATTCTTAGAGGACATTATAATTCAAGCAATCATAATGGTTAATGGGACTTGTAGTTCTATAATCACACACTTCCAACCGATCTCTCTCATATTTTAGGTATTGAATTAAATTCACGAGTAGGCTGATCATTACATGGAGTACAGTAAGCAGATGACATGCATAATGTAATTCACAAATGTTTGTTGGTCTCTTCTGCTGTCCTCTGTCTGTGGGACACCCCCGCGCCGCACGGCCACCAGCTGCTGCGTGTGCCCATTGCCTTCCCCTCTGCCTCGCTGCCTGCCTCGCTGCCGGCTGCCGGCTGACTCCGCTGTTGGCTGTTTTGGCCTTGTTTTGACCTGCATTTGTGCCTGTTTTCCTTTTCTTTTTTCTGTGCCCGTGTTAGCGTCTTAATCGCCTTTTGTATTGTTTATGGTATTTTGTTTATTTTGTTTCCGTGTCAGCTTTTCCTTCCTGTTTGCCCGCCTACCTCGCCGCCCTCCGTCTTCCCTCCCCGCTCCCCGCTTCCCGCCACCACCGCAGACCCCGCCCCTTTTTTCCTTCTGTTCCCTCCCCGCTCCCGCCTCCCAGCTGCTCCCCCCCACCCGCGCACTTGGCCTTATATGGCGACCGTGCGACGCAGGTGAGTGTGACCCACTTGTGGGACACCCCCGCGCCGCACGGCCACCAGCGGCTGCGTGTGCCCATTGCCTTCCCCTCTGCCTCGCTGCCTGCCTCGCTGCCGGCTGCCGGCTGACTCCGCTGTTGGCTGTTTTGGCCTTGTTTTGACCTGCATTTGTGCCTGTTTTCCTTTTCTTTTTTCTGTGCCCGTGTTAGCGTCTTAATCGCCTTTTGTATTGTTTTTGGTATTTTGTTTATTTTGTTTCCGTGTCACCTTTTCCTTCCTGTTTGCCCGCCTACCTCGCCGCCCTCCGTCTTCCCTCCCCGCTCCCCGCTTCCCGCCACCACCGCAGACCCCGCCCCTGTTTTCCTTCTGTTCCCTCCCCGCTCCCGCCTCCCAGCTGCTCCGCCCACCCGCGCACTTGGCCTTATATGGCGACCGTGCGACGCAGGTGAGTGTGACCCACTTGTGGGACACCCCCGCGCCGCACGGCCACCAGCTGTGCGTGTGCCCATTGCCTTCCCCTCTGCCTCGCTGCCTGCCTCGCTACCGGCTGCAGGCTGACTCCGCTGTTGGCTGTTTTGGCCTTGTTTTGACCTGCATTTGTGCCTGTTTTCCTTTTCTTTTTTCTGTGCCCGTGTTAGCGTCTTAATCGCCTTTTGTATTGTTTTTGGTATTTTGTTTATTTTGTTTCCGTGTCACCTTTTCCTTCCTGTTTGCCCGCCTACCTCGCCGCCCTCCGTCTTCCCTCCCCGCTCCCCGCTTCCCGCCACCACCGCAGACCCCGCCCCTTTTTTCCTTCTCTTCCCTCCCCGCTCCCGCCTCCCAGCTGCTCCGCCCACCCGCGCACTTCGCCTTATATGGCGACCGTGCAAACGCGCAGCGGTCACGCGCAGCGGTCACGCGCAGCGGGCGTGCCGATTGTGCGCCGAAGGCGCGCCAAAGGTAAGCCCGTCTGTGCCCGTCCGCGACCGGATCGCGACCAGCACCAGGACCCCTGGCCCACGAAGACCCCGACCGACCCGCCTGACGTACTCCGCCGCCACCCTCATCGCACTCAACACCAGCCGACTCCCAGATTGCCACCAAGCCACACCACGACGCACCCACGGACCTTTCAGCTGCCACGCCTGCAAATTCACCTGCATCCGGACCTGCCTCGCACCAGCACCCGCCAAGCCGAACACCAGCAGCACCCACCTCAAGTGCATCCTGCTCAACACCCGCTCCGTCCACAGACACGCCATCGAACTCTGGAACCTCCTAGACACCACAGCCCCTGACGTTGCCTTCCTCACAGAGACCTGGATGAACGCCTCTTCAGCTCCCGACATCGCCATCGCTATCCCAGAGGGCTACAAGATCGTCCGGAGGGACCGCAACGCCAACCAGATGGGAGGAGGCATCGCCATCATCCACAGGAACACCATCCGTCTCACGACCAGCACCGACAACACCCTGACCACCGCCGAACACCTGCATTTCCAGATCTACACCGACCCGAACACCACCCTCAGAGGCACCCTGATCTACCGACCCCCGGGACCACGCACACAATTCAGCGAGGACATCGCCGACTTCGTCAGCCTGCATGCCCTCCCCTCCACCGACTACATCCTCCTGGGGGACCTCAACTTCCACCTGGAGAACAACAACGACCGCAACACCAGCACCCTGCTCGACAACCTCGCCAATCTTGGACTCAAGCAGCTGGTGTCCACCCCCACCCACCTCGCCGGACACACACTCGACGCAGTCTTCTCTTCCAGCACAGACATCGACTTCAGCCACGCCACAGAGCTTCAATGGACGGACCACAGCTGCGTCCACTTCACCTTCAAGAGAACGACGACCCACCACCACCAGCAACAGGCCGCCCGCAGAAGCTGGAACAAGATCACAGCAGACCAGCTCGCCACCTCCCTGAGCCAGCACCCTCCTGCCAGCTCAGCGAACCCCAGCCAGGCCGCCGACAACCTCACGAAGTGGATCAGCAACTGCGCGGACGAACTCGCCCCTCTGAGGACCCCGCCCAGCAGACCCGGCAGCAAGAAAGCCCTGTGGTTCACCGACGAACTCAAGTGCTCCAAGAAGAACTGCCGAGCCCTCGAGAAAGTCTGGAGAAGGGAACCTACACAGGACAACAGGACCACCTTCAAGCTAGCCATCCGGAAGCACCACCAGCTGATCCGCGCCGCCAAGAAAACTGCATTCAAGGACCGGCTGGACAACAACGCACACAACTGCAAGGAACTCTTCAACATCGTGAAAGAGCTATCCAACCCCAGCGCAGGAAACAACGACATCACCCCATCGCAAGACCTCTGCAACTCCCTCGCTTCATACTTCCACAACAAAATTGCGGACATACACAACAGCTTCAACAACCAACCAACGCACACCAAGACCGAACAACCACCCCCCACCACCACCCTCCACGCCTGGACCCCGATCAGCACCGAAGACACCATCCGCACGATGAACTCCATCCACTCCGGATCACCGACCGACCCCTGCCCTCACCACGTCTTCAACAAGGCTGACGCTGTCATCGCACCCCACCTGCGAGACATCATCAACACATCCTTCGACACCGCCGCCTTCCCTGAGAGCTGGAAGCACGCCGAACTCAGCGCTCTACTCAAGAAACCCACAGCGGACCCCAACGAACTCAAGAATTACCGCCCCATCTCGCTCCTCCCGTTTCCAGCCAAAGTCATTGAGAAGACCGTCAACAAGCAGATGGCCGCCTTCCTCAAGTCGAATGGATCCCTCGACCCCTCACAGTCCGGCTTCCGAGCCAATCACAGCACCGAGACTGCCCTCATCGCCGCCACCGATGACATCCGAGCCCTGATGGACAACGGAGAAACAGCGGCCCTCATCCTCATAGACCTCTCTGCGGCATTCGACACTGTCTGCCACCGCACCCTAGTACAGCGCCTCAGCAACGTCGGAATCCAGGACAAGGCGCTGGAATGGGTCATCTCCTTCCTCGACGGAAGAACTCAGAGAGTCCGCCTACCACCGTACAAGTCAGAAGCCACCAAAGTCATCTGCGGCGTCCCTCAAGGATCCTCTCTGAGCCCCACCCTCTTCAACGTCTACATGAGCCCCCTCGCGGCCATCGCACGCCAACACAACCTCAACATAATCTCCTACGCCGACGACACCCAGCTGATCCTCTCCCTGACCAACGACCCCGCCGCCGCCAGAGCCAACCTGCACGAAGGGATGAAAGAGGTAGCCGAGTGGATGACGACCAGCCGCCTGAAACTGAACTCGGACAAGACGGAGGTCCTCATCCTGGGCTCCTCACACTCCGCCTGGGACGACTCCTGGTGGCCTCCCGCCCTGGGCACCGCACCCAAACCGACAGACCATGCACGCAACCTGGGCTTCATCCTGGACTCCTCCCTCTCCATGACCAGGCAAGTCAACAACGTTTCCTCGGCGTGCTTCAACATCCTACGCATGCTACGGAAGATCTTCTGGTGGATCCCCACCGAGACCAGGAAGACCGTCACCCAGGCCCTCGTCACCAGCCGACTGGACTACGGCAACGCCCTCTACGCCGGTACCACCGCCAAGCTCCAGAAGAGACTCCAGCGGATCCAGAACGCCTCAGCCAGACTCATCCTCGACATCCCACGAACCAGCCACATCTCCGGACATCTGAGAGACCTTCACTGGCTCCCCGTCAACAAAAGAATCACCTTCCGCCTCCTCACCCACGCACACAAAGCCCTACACGACCAAGGCCCGAGCTACCTCAACAGCCGGATCAACTTCTACGCTCCCAAACGCCACCTCCGATCAGCCAACCACGCCCTCGCCGCCGTCCCCCGCATCCGAAGAGCGACGACAGGAGGAAGGTCCTTCTCCTACCTGGCCGCCAAGACCTGGAACTCCCTCCCGACTGACCTGCACCTGACCCAAGACCACCTCTCCTTCAGGAAGAAGCTGAAGACCTGGCCGTTCGAGCAGAACCCCCCCCCCCCCCCCACCCCCAGCGCCTTGAGACCCTACGGGTATGTAGTGCGCTTTATAAATGTCATTGATTGATTCATTGATTAAATTATATACTGAGGGACACCATGGAGATTGGAAGTCTGTGATGAAAATATCTCAGCAAGTTTTTTGGATGTTGGTCTCTTTCTGAAGGTTCTGCGTGTCTATTTATGGAATGAATATCAATGACGGTTAAGAGCACAGTATGTGCTCTTATCGGTGGTATGTGAGTGAAAGATTCCATTGAGAAATGTGCCTTGCTCATGCAGGCACAAACATTAAATGCAACAGATTCACAGGTGCAACATGTCTAGGTTTAGTTTGAGCACAAATACCACACCTCTATTTATATTCTATAGTTTCTTGTCCCACGGCGGTTCATCAGGTATGTCTTAGAGTCATATCTGCTGTTGAGGCACTTTAATGCTGACAACTCTTGGGAGCTAAAAAAACAGTACTCCTCCTTTTTGACGGGAAGGACAAGAACCAAGGAAGCATTGCTTTTTGTGGCAGATATGTATAACAGATTTGTGAATGTTTTGCTTGGATTCGACTTACCATTTGCTGCATGGTATACTCACATGGAAGGTAGAGTTTTTCACTAGTTTTTTTGTTATTACCGCAGATGCTCTGGGAGAGAGCTTCAGCTTTGCTAATAGAAATCCAGGGGGCATATTATCAAGGGGGTTTATCTCCGCTTTTTTGGCTTTAAAAGCAAAGAAAGCGGAGATAAAATTATCTCCCTATTACCTAGCTGTCGTTAACACCAGTTAGCGACAGCTAGTAGGAGATAACGACCATCTTGGGCCCCACTTTGCATGTCAGTGATATTTATCACTAATTACATGCAAAGTGGGCATGCCAAGATGTTAGCGACTGAAAACAGTCGCTAACATCGCTATCTCCTATTACCAACTTTTGGAGATATTCGCGCTAAGCGCGAATATCTCCAAAAGCTAACACCTGCCCTGAGCAGTTCTTAGCCATGTTATCCAATGGGAGGGGGGTAACATGGCTAAGAGCATTAGCTCGGTAATGCATGAATATTGCTG
This sequence comes from Lissotriton vulgaris, assembly GCF_964263255.1. NCBI lineage: Eukaryota > Metazoa > Chordata > Amphibia > Caudata > Salamandridae > Lissotriton > Lissotriton vulgaris. The sequence continues at coordinate 745,631,589 of NC_141697.1, read as the reverse complement.
ACTTTTCAGCGATATTCATGCATTGCGGCGATTTTTATCACATTTGCGATAAACCTTGGTAATATCAAGGTTTATTTGCGGTAAAAATCGCTGCAGCTCAGCGGTAAATTTTTGTCTCTAACCAAGCAATAGCGATAATTATCGCTATTGCTTGGTAATATGCCCCAGGTCTTTAGGTGACTCTGACATAGAACCAGGGGATGAAATGCACCCTTCGTGTTAGGTCTGTTTTGAGGTGTCAGGCTCCTTTCAAATAATGTCCTTAAGACCAGGTGTGGCAAAAAAATGTTTTTTAAATGTGGTGAGCATCTTTACATCAAACTTTATTCATGAGTGTGACATGCCACTATATCTAATTCAGTGTCTGAGTCTGACTATAACAAAAAGGCTCCAGTTGCACAATCTGAAGAAACTATTTCCGGTTAGGATGGTGATTAAGGATCTGGGTGACATGTGTGACATGTGGGAGAGGTGTGGCGCCGCGGCCAGGGTGACTGACTCCAGAATCTGGGGATCACGGTTCGATCCCCAGGGCCGGCGGCAGATTAGCCCAGCACCAAGTGACTCTGGGCAATAGCTTGCTTAATCTTCCCAACGGCCCCCAGCGCCTAGAGACCCTTATGGGTGATTGTGTGCTTTACAAATGTGGATTATTATTATTATTATCTTTGTAGCAGTCATAAAGGTCTAATGGATTTTTCTGAAGGGCTTGTTCAGTGGTAATATTCCATTCATAGGATGGGGTTTTCAGCAATAATTGTTTGAGTGACTAAATGATCTTCAATGAACCATTGATAAATCTATTTCAGTTGTCTCACTCTCATCCAATCTAAGATATAAGAGGTCTTATCTGGCGTTTTCTTAAGGTCCTTTTGAAACAAGATACAGTGACATAAAAGTCATTGCATTAGCACAACCATCATCTGCGTCAGTGCTGTTCTTTTGAACATGATAGCCCTGCCCACAGGAAATGCTGATGTCTAAAGTAAAGCTGTGCCTACTACTGGGATTATCTGATTTGTTTTCACTTCACTGTTAATATTTGAATGCTTTTTCATTTGTTTTCATGATACCGGCATAGACACCTTCATGTATGTTTTTTAAGAATAAGTCACATGACTATATTCAAATCTTAGAAGCGCTATTTCATAAATGAGTGCTTTGGCATTGCTCAACAATTTCTTCCCATCCAGTCCTGCATAGTGAAATCTGGCCAGCTGATTTTATGATTTACTGCCTATTCATTACATTTTTGTTAATAAACCCTTTCAATCTTTAGTGTGCGAGGAGATTTTCTTTGACAATTCTTTTTAGGACTGAAACACAGCATGGTAATACCGCAGATGGGGCATCTGCCACCTTTGTGATGGAGTCCAACAAACTAGAAGTAAGACCCTAAATATTCTAACTATCTGTTCTTTGCACCAAACGCTATTTTCCACTTATTTCCAGAATACATTGTTGCCAGGATGTAAGGATCTTTCAGATACATTTTGCTATAGATAGTAATATTTGGTTTTTCTGAGTTATATAAGGGAGGCATAGGGCCCCTGCTTGTTTATGGTCAAGTCATTCAAATATCAATAATCTATGCACAGCCTAAGTCCATCTTAATTTCTTTCTTGTGTAAAAACAAAAGTTGTTCTGCCAGAGAAACAGCATGTCTCATAAAGTCACTGGCCTCGTTATTCTCTTTAAATATGATGGGGCAGATTTACAAGCTCCTTGCGCTGCCAGTACATCACTTTTTGTGATGCACTGGTAGTGCATTTCTCTGCCCCATATTTACAAGGGCAGGAAAAGTCACCCTGCGTGGCTTTTCCTGTCCTTGTAAATACCGCCCCTTTACATGCAGCACTTTGAGTGAAAGGGGAATTCCAATGGTGTTGCTGTGGGTGTTCCCACGCAGCACCCATGGCACCAGACACATTTCTGGATTTACGTGGGTTTGTAAACTTGGAAATTCATCAAGGGGTGGCGTAGCGAGGCACAACTAGGAGAAATGTATTCATTTATCCTTTTTTTTTTCCTCTTTCAATGCGTGCTGCATTCTAAAGCACGCATTGAAAGAGGAAAATGCCTGTAGTGATTGTTTTTGTGCAGAAAGTTGCCCCTTCCTGCACAAATACAATCTCCCCCTGACACAGGCATCCTTGCAGCATGGTGCAAGGATACGGTGCATGGCAGCTGTTAGTGCGCCGGCGCAGGGGAGAGCACAGCAATGCGACATATCATTGTAAATATGTAGCATTCCTGTGCTCTGAAAGTGCTGCGGCGCGGAGCAGCCAAAGGGCTTGCGGTGCCACGCTGTGGCACCTTCTTGTAAATCTGCCCCATATGTTTTTGTGTTTTGTAAGTGTATATGCCTTCCCGTAGGGAATAGAAGCTCCTGGTATCAAGTCAACATTACAAGCTAATGATTGATGGGGCCATACCATATCCAGTCACGAGCATTAACGATGCCTCCCTTTTCTTTATAATCTTCTAGAATGATTTTCCTAATTTCTGACACTACAGAAGGGGTATGATAAATTGAGTAGCAGACAATCGGTTATATTTCAGCAGTATTAGAAGGGGACAATTCTATGCAACTCTTAATTCAGTTCTGCTAAACAAACAAGAGGGTTCTATTTTGCAATCAATAGCAGAACGGCCTTTTTATTCTAATACACTCTTAGAACAGTGAAACATTAAAGTGAGTGTCTTCATTGCACAATTTAGAGCACATTGTAGGCAATAGCTTGGGTCTCATGGGTTAGGGCCATGAAAGTAATTCAAAACCATCTACACTCTTAATAGATTGTACTTGTTTTTGAAAGATATACAAGGTACCTGAGTGTAGAAAAGAGATTAACTTATTTGTTGCCTTATAGCTAATTAGAGCATTAGACTTGAATTATAGAGGTCCTTGTACTCTAATTTCTGCGGGATGTTCATGCTGGGTGCATTTGTTTTATCAGATAGTAGAGAGGTAGGGGATGCTCAATGAACTCACCTTCCAAGAAACTTCCTATTGCATGCAGGCTTGGTTTTTTTCTGAATAGACCACTGGACTGCTTCCTCCTGGCGGGTGTCGTGAAATCCTTCTCTGTCTTAGAGTCATGAGTTACCCAAGCAGCTCATCACTCTTGATGCACTTACATCGAATCTGTGTGCTCTCTTAGAACTGCAAGCAGGCTGCTGGGGGGGAGCGTAAGTCAGGGTTGAGCCCAGTGCTAAGTGATCATAATGTTTCAACCAAAAGCATGCATTTACATTGAAAGAACTCGCACTGTTCAAGGCACTTTGAATACCTCTTGCCCTGGTTGCGTTAGAGCCTGAAGCTCACAGTTCTGTTATATATTACTATACATAACTTCAGTGGTGGCTGCTGTGGAATGGAGGTGGTGGAGTGGAGGTGTGAGATAAAAACATAAAAAGATCACTTACCTGATTACAGTCACAGCTTCTCCTTAATCATCTTCTCTGGCGTCCTTCTCGGAAGGCCACTGCAGTCTGCACCACCCATAACTTGCCAGCGCTGCCATTGACAGTACCAACATAACATCTAACCATTAAACTCCTACTTGTGACAAGACAGACGATTTTAGGCTGCACAAAGCTATACTAGTGAGCATGGGAGGCTACTATCATTTATTTTCAGTGTAAATTCCCTTAATGAATACAGTTGTTGTGCTCATCTGAAAATTAAAAATACAGAGCCACCATGTTTTGGGCTGGTACTGACAATTAGGTGCCGGTACTGAGCACCGGAAACCACTGGCACAAATTAAGCACTGCTTCTCTTCCTGGCTCCCGCCAGCACACAGACTCCCCTAAGCCAATGTCGACACTGCTGTCACCAACATGACAGCAGTGTCTTGAATGGTCTGTGCAGCCTGGTTTGCCACTCAAACAGTACCAGGGAGCCTTGGGACTGTTCATTCCACCCACCTGTGCAACACAGTCAGGGGCAGAAATGCTAAGTGCCCATGACTGTTTGGCCAGCCCAAGACAGATGGCCAAACTGTGATGTGCATTTATGGTGCATGTATATTTCCTCCTCCCTGTGACCTCAGCCCCTCCCGCCCTACCTTGCCCTGTAGCCCATACTAAAAATAAAATGATAACCTTGTGCTATTATCATTTTATTTTTCCTTGCAGTGGGGCAATGCCCCACCCCCTTAGCCGAGGAGATGCCGCTGAACTGCATATTCTTACAACCAGTATCCGACATGTCTTTGACAATACAAATAGGGACCTGGCATGTTTCTCAATCTTACGGCACTTTGACACCTAAACAAATGTCAAGATGGCCTCATCTTCTGGACTTACAGGTGGGAGACTACACAAGGATAATTGAGTAGCAGGGTAGATTTAAAGGATGATGTAGGGAAAGTGGGTGGAACCTCATCAGATTTTTTCGCCTTCACTAAACCATAGCTACGAATGTTGATTAACCAAAATGCCAGGGTAGCTGAAGTGACATGAATAACTGCACCTGCATTGTGCCCGTCACCCTGAATGTGGTGTCTTGGCACTGGGACATCAAACATCCTTTAACACAGCCTATTCCACAGTGACAACAAGCACCACTTGTCTTTCAGATAATAAATAGGGTCTCATTACCTTTTTTTTACATTTATTTATTTGTTTAAAAAAAAGTTATTTTATAAAGAATGCAATCACAACTACTGTTACAGGGTTACCCAAGAATGGATAATAGCCGTTTATACATTGATGTATATATAGCTTGCCCCTATTGTTTAGCTAGTTTTTTTAGAGCAAAAAAGATGTAAGAGGGAAAGGACAAAAGAAATTAGTGGCCCGCCCGTGTTATATTAGGGAGCAAAATATGGGGGTTCATACGAGTCTTGGTAGGTGTCCAGGGCGTCCCACATCCCTTTCGAGGACTCTTTCCAGGGTGAGCACTGTAGCACAATAATGTCTGCTCCTCTGAGGTGCGTGACCCAGGTGATCCATCCTTTGTAGCTAGTTTTGCTTGAGTCTTTCCAGTTGGTTAGGACCATTTTCACAGCTGCTGTCAGTAGAAGGTCCATGAGGGCCTTATCTTGTTCAGTTCTCAAGTTTATGCGCATGAACGCCGAAGTGATGGTGGGGAATTCCCTTGTAAATTTGCTCTTAAACACATTGATGAAATCAAAGATTTTCCCTTAGAATACCTTGCGTGTTGGGCATTGGAAGATAAGGTGTGCCAGGTCCCCCTTCTCTTTCTTACAGTTCCAGTAGAGTGAGCCCTCCCTGAGACCTAATGAGTGTAGTCTTGCTGGGGTCCAGAATGCCTTTTGAAGCTGCCAAAATGTTGTTTGTGTCAGTACTGGGGTAGTCTTATTACGCAAGGACGAGGACCACAGAGTAGCCCATTCCTGATCGTTGAGAGGTGTGGTAGCTTGCCTATCCCAATAGGCGATTGCTTTTCTATTAATTTTGTTGCTTTTGGGGCATAGGAGTTTGTAGAGCTGCGAGACTTGGTGTCCTAGTTTGTTAATGTTTGAGACATATCTGAAGATTGAGGGTTGAGTGGTATCCAGTTTCGTCTTTGATATGGCCGCCCTTATTTTCCGGAAACCTATAAAGTTTGATGACTTTAAGGTGGTGTCTTGCTTTGAGATCTGAGAAGGTAATGGGGTATTCCCCATTTTCAAGTTGGTGTGGGTAGTAAATACCTTTCTCTATCCATGTATTGAAGGTAAAGCTTTTCCCTTTGTATTTAAACTTGCTGTTAGCCCATAGTGATTCTTTCTTAGACCCTTTGATACTAACCTCCATCTTCTTTTCTACTTTTAGAAGAGCGATTTGTGTATTTTCAAAGTAGGTTTGGATGAATGTGGATATGTGTTAGCTGTTAGGAGGGCCAGTGGGCTCGGATTGTTCAGGATGGCCTTCTCTACCTGAATAATATACAATAAGGATTGCCTGGTCTCGGGTTCAACGCTGTTTATTATTTATCAGCAAGTGTGAGCTCTTTATGTAGTTTTAGAGACTCATTATTAATTAACTCATTTCCAGTGTTTATCTTACTTGTACATTTGCAGTAAGAGGTTATAACACAACCTGAAGCAGTTCTTACACATAAATCATAATTCAAAAAACAATTGTACATGGAAAATCATAACATCAATGGTTTGCATGACCGTTACATACATAAACATGAATTTGAATCATTAAAAAGGTACACCAGAATTTTCAACAATCAGTCTTTTGTCATAGTTCGTTTTGAGAGTTTTTTAAGACTGACACACTATGGGCATCTAATTTATTCAAGGTTCGAGAACGTCCTACAGCGCGGGACGTCTTTTTCAATTTAATGCCTTATAGTGGATTTGAAAATAAATCACATGTGGAAAAGCCGACGCGTTTCCAAACCCTGTGTGATTACTCGGGTTTTTCTTCAGGGCAAGCCTGGGTACCTGTTGGGTTAAAAATCATATTTTAGTCTCTACTCTTTCTCATGATTTTTGCAAGTGATTATATTAAATGGGGCATGTGGTACCTGTTTGTTTCAAGTACGCGATGTCGTCATTATCGTTCGGATTTCCTGACCTTGACTCTGTATCAAGAGAAAGGAGACCATAAGTTGTCGCTTTGTCTCACTCTCTTTTGACTACATGGGCATGACCGAGTATTTAAAGTAACTTCACTTACTTAATCTGAAGGTGTGTGGGCGTCAGTCACGCTGGCTTCTTAGAGCGGGTGCTGGCAGGGAAGTTTCCGCGTTAGGCGCGTATCCCTTGCTGGGATTGTTTCTTTGTTTCAATCGCTTGTGGCTACAAAGTTAACAAAACGCTCAGATTAGTTCGGCGTTTTACTTCAGAAATGAAAGCTATGAGCGCGAGGTTGCGAGCGCGAGGCTGTGGGAGCTCACCTTTTTGAATTCAATCTCGGTGTTCGTTCTACCACACTGACTCTGTCGGACTTCACCCGAAAGTGACACAGGTTAATCACCTGACATGACCCGCTGGTAGAGTTATGGGAGTTGAAGTGCGCTTTTTATAGGAGTTGGAAAAAGCTAATTCATTCATTTTCATTGAAGGCAGGATGGGTACTTCAGAAGGGGCGGTGGCATTACACGAGGGCTCAATGAATGTTTCTTTGTAATTCAGATAGTTCATTCATCCCCTCAATTACACAGTTGAACTTAAGAATTAAGTATGCTTCTCGTTGTAGCAACAATGTTTCTACGTCTCCTCCTCTTGGTGGAATTTTTATTCATGACAGGACTGTCCATTTGAAATCTTTTTCTGTGTGTCCACTTTGAGTGAAGTGTTGTACCATTGGGGCTGTTAATACTTTTTGTTTGATGCGGGACCGATGTTGGGCCATTCTCTGGTTTATTTGCTGACTAGTTTTCCCGATGTATAGTTTGGGACATGGACAGATTACCGCATACACCAAGTTGCGGCTTTTACAGTTTGTAAATTCTTTATGGAACCATTTCGTGTTGTTGAATTCAAATTCAGTGCCTTCAATTGTGGTGGCACACGAGACACACGTTCCACATTTGTGATGTCCTTCGACTGGTTTCAGTCGCCATAATGTGCGTAAGTCTGTTCTGACTTGGCTGACTCCTAGGTCTGCCCTCACAATCTGTTGTCCAATACTTTTGTTCTTTTTCAGGGCAAAAAGTGGTTTCTGCATTGGCATCCCTAGTCCAGATAGCAGGTGCCAATTTTTGAGGATTATAGATTTGAACTTATTAGTGTGAGGCCCGTAGGTACTAACACAAACTAGTCTCTCTAACGTTTTTTTCTGCTTTTTGGACAGCAACTCTTCTCTTGGTGTACACCAAGCCCTTTTGATGGAGTGCTTTAACATTTTATCAGGGTAACCTCTTTTTTTAAGTTGGTTACTGAGAATTTCTGAATGTGCTAGGAAGTCCTCTTTCCTAGAGCAGTTCCTCCTAATCCTTAGCATTTGTCCATAGGGGAGGTTAGCTTTCAAACTTTGTGGATAATAACTTCTGTAGAGGAGGATAGTGTTTTTGTCTGTAGATTTACGGTGTAACGTGGTAATGAGTTTTTGATCTTGTACACCAACCTCAACGTCGAGAAACGTCAGGTGGGTGGTACTGTGGGTTAGAGTTAATTTTATATCCGGATGTCTCATGTTCAACCATTCATGAAATTGGATCAAGGATTCAACTGAACCCTTCCATTGACACCAGATGTCGTCAATGTAACGATACCAATTTAAAATATGGTTCTGATAGGGGTTATTGTGGTACACAAACCGTTCCTCGTACAAGGCCATGAAGAGGACCGCCAGAGCCATTAGCAAAATATGTTGATGTGTTTTTGAAGCCATTTTTGGGTCAAGTAAAATCGTACTTGAAAGATACCATGGACTTTATCACCAAAGTCGAAGGGGTCCCATTTGATGCGAACCAACACCTAATGGTGTCCTTTGACATAGTCTCCCTATACACACAAATTCCACAAGAGGAAGGCTTAGAAGCGATTGAATTTTTTCTGGAAACCCGCCCTAAACCACACAGAGTGCCCACGGAGTTCATAATCGATTTAGCTCGAATTGCACTCAAGAGGAACTATTTTCGGTTCATGGACACGTTCTACGTGCAGGTGAAGGGGACCGCCATGGGGTGTCCTTACGCCCCGGAAATGGCGGTCCTCTTCATGGCCTTGTACGAGGAACGGTTTGTGTACCACAATAACCCCTATCAGAACCATATTTTAAATTGGTATCGTTACATTGACGACATCTGGTGTCAATGGAAGGGTTCAGTTGAATCCTTGATCCAATTTCATGAATGGTTGAACATGAGACATCCGGATATAAAATTAACTCTAACCCACAGTACCACCCACCTGACGTTTCTCGACGTTGAGGTTGGTGTACAAGATCAAAAACTCATTACCACGTTACACCGCAAATCTACAGACAAAAACACTATCCTCCACTACAGAAGTTATTATCCACAAAGTTTGAAAGCTAACCTCCCCTATGGACAAATGCTAAGGATTAGGAGGAACTGCTCTAGGAAAGAGGACTTCCTAGCACATTCAGAAATTCTCAGTAACCAACTTAAAAAAAGAGGTTACCCTGATAAAATGTTAAAGCACTCCATCAAAAGGGCTTGGTGTACACCAAGAGAAGAGTTGCTGTCCAAAAAGCAGAAAAAAACGTTAGAGAGACTAGTTTGTGTTAGTACCTACGGGCCTCACACTAATAAGTTCAAATCTATAATCCTCAAAAATTGGCACCTGCTATCTGGACTAGGGATGCCAATGCAGAAACCACTTTTTGCCCTGAAAAAGAACAAAAGTATTGGACAACAGATTGTGAGGGCAGACCTAGGAGTCAGCCAAGTCAGAACAGACTTACGCACATTATGGCGACTGAAACCAGTCGAAGGACATCACAAATGTGGAACGTGTGTCTCGTGTGCCACCACAATTGAAGGCACTGAATTTGAATTCAACAACACGAAATGGTTCCATAAAGAATTTACAAACTGTAAAAGCCGCAACTTGGTGTATGCGGTAATCTGTCCATGTCCCAAAATATACATCGGGAAAACTAGTCAGCAAATAAACCAGAGAATGGCCCAACATCGGTCCCGCATCAAACAAAAAGTATTAACAGCCCCAATGGTACAACACTTCACTCAAAGTGGACACACAGAAAAAGATTTCAAATGGACAGTCCTGTCACAAATAAAAATTCCACCAAGAGGAGGAGACGTAGAAACATTGTTGCTACGAGAAGCATACTTAATTCTTAAGTTCAACTGTGTAATTGAGGGGATGAATGAACTATCTGAATTACAAAGAAACATTCATTGAGCCCTCGTGTAATGCCACCGCCCCTTCTGGAGTACCCATCCTGCCTTCAATGAAAATGAATGAATTAGCTTTTTCCAACTCCTATAAAAAGCGCACTTCAACTCCCATAACTCTACCAGCGGGTCATGTCAGGTGATTAACCTGTGTCACTTCCGGGTGAAGTCCGGCAGAGTCAGTGTGGTAGAACGAACACCGAGATTGAATTCAAAAAGGTGAGCTCCCACAGCCTCGCGCTCGCAACCTCGCGCTCATAGCTTTCATTTCTGAAGTAAAACGCCGAACTAATCTGAGCGTTTTGTTAACTTTGTAGCCACAAGCGATTGAAACAAAGAAACAATCCCAGCAAGGGATACGCGCCTAACGCGGAAACTTCCCTGCCAGCACCCGCTCTAAGAAGCCAGCGTGACTGACGCCCACACACCTTCAGATTAAGTAAGTGAAGTTACTTTAAATACTCGGTCATGCCCATGTAGTCAAAAGAGAGTGAGACAAAGCGACAACTTATGGTCTCCTTTCTCTTGATACAGAGTCAAGGTCAGGAAATCCGAACGATAATGACGACATCGCGTACTTGAAACAAACAGGTACCACATGCCCCATTTAATATAATCACTTGCAAAAATCATGAGAAAGAGTAGAGACTAAAATATGATTTTTAACCCAACAGGTACCCAGGCTTGCCCTGAAGAAAAACCCGAGTAATCACACCGGGTTTGGAAACGCGTCGGCTTTTCCACATGTGATTTATTTTCAAATCCACTATAAGGCATTAAATTGAAAAAGACGTCCCGCGCTGTAGGACGTTCTCGAACCTTGAATAAATTAGATGCCCATAGTGTGTCAGTCTTAAAAAACTCTCAAAACGAACTATGACAAAAGACTGATTGTTGAAAATTCTGGTGTACCTTTTTAATGATTCAAATTCATGTTTATGTATGTAACGGTCATGCAAACCATTGATGTTATGATTTTCCATGTACAATTGTTTTTTGAATTATGATTTATGTGTAAGAACTGGTTCAGGTTGTGTTATAACCTCTTACTGCAAATGTACAAGTAAGATAAACACTGGAAATGAGTTAATTAATAATGAGTCTCTAAAACTACATAAAGAGCTCACACTTGCTGATAAATAATAAACAGCGTTGAACCCGAGACCAGGCAATCCTTATTGTATATTATAAACTTGTCCTGCCTGTTCCTGTAGGACAAAACCCCTCTAGCGAATACAACTTCTCTATCTGAAGCCATTCTGGTATGTAGTCGGTTGCCGGGGAAACCCAGTATGAACCCTGTATTGCTAGAAAGGCTAGTTGGAACAACCTTAAATCTGCTAGGTTTACCCCTCCTTGGGATTTCTCCAATCTCAGTTTCCAAATGCTTAACCTTGCCTTCTTTTAGCACCATAGGATTTTACTGAGTATGAAATCTACTTTCTGGTGGAAATCATCTTTGAGTAGGAGTGGGAGCATGCTCATCAGGTAGTTGATCATTGGACACTTCCGGGTTGACGACGCCAGTGAAGCGAGGGCGATTCAGCCTCAGACAATTGGGTCACACTTACCCGTGTGTCCCGGAAGAACGAACTGGGTTTCACTAGACTGAAATTTCCAAACCAAAGTTGACATTTAAGGTTATGGATTAGCTGGCGCCTTTGGACTTTTTTATAACGCATATCTGCTATCAATATACTGCTCAAACCACTCCATGGGCTTTCCCGTCGGGTTGGAAGTATCACCGGATTTGGGCCCAACTACTGAATTTTCAGCCATTGAGCCCTGAAGAGTTGTGGCAACTGTGTATGTACAGTCCTACAAATAAACACATGTCGGCTGGCTGTAAAATTATCTATGATCTAATGATCAAATAAAAAGGAGAAATACATATAACTCCAAGGTCCGACGTTGGACAGATTTCTTACGAACTTGTTTATTCTCACATTGCTGTTTACACCTTGTTTGAGTGCGCAGGGCTTTGTGTGCATAGTTGATCATTGGGGTGATCATGATTTCGATAGTATCGACTCTACCCCTCCACGTTATGATTTTTGGGGACCAGGAGTCCAGAAGTTTCTTAATTTTTTCTAGGAGAGGTCGCTTATTAGGTCACTACCGAAATGTATGCTTAGGTATTTCATGTGCCTCGTCAGCCGTGTCAGCACTGAGTTCCCTAGAGTGTCTTTCACGCTGTGAATGTTTAAAGGTTTACATTCGGATTTGTCTTTGTTTAGTTTGTACCCTGATAGTCTGGAGTATCCTGCTATCTTGGTCATCAGTGCCCCTATTGAGGTCTTCAGTTGTGCCGGCACAATCAGTATATCATCTGCGTAGGTGGCTAGTTTTACTTCGACTCCATTGATATCAACCCCTTTTATGCTAGTGTTAAGCTTTATGTCCTGAATGAGGGGTTCGAGGGCCAGTAAGAAAAGCGCTGGTGACAGTGGGCAACCCTGTCTGGTTCCTTTTTGCAGTGTAAAGGAGTCAGAGAGTGTGCCATTATTTGTGATACTGGCTGAAGGGCCCTAATATAGGGCCATAGTCATCCGTATGTATGCCGCCCCAGGTTGAAAGCCTGCATGCAACACTCTAGGAAGGCCCTGGAGACTTTATCAAAGGAATTCTCAGCATCTAATGCTATAGCTACTGCCAGTTTGTCGAAGTGTAATTAAAATGACCCACGAGACTCCATTTTGTGTTGCCATGCTCTCGGCAACCTGATGAAGAATTGCTTTTCACGTCCCTGCTGAAGCTTGCTCAACCCCCCGCTCCTTGTGGTCGAGCCGATTCCGAGAAGCTGCCTGTGTGCCTTACACCCCCCAGTTGTGTCAGAGACTTAGCCACATCCTGTCCATTGTTGGTAACTCAGTCTGTCACGAACAACTCCTGTGCCCTGTGACCACACCATCTGATCAAGGAAGCACGAGGCTGTGCCCTGTGCCCACACCTTATGATCAAGGGAGCACGAGGCTGCACCCTGTGACCACACAATTGAGCAAGGAAGCACGTAGCTGTGTACATTATGCAATAATAGACAGATGTCCCCTGGCCACGATTGCACCACAAGACTGACGAAGAACTTGTCAGATGAGGAACTTATCAAAATGTGGAACTATGTATTGTGCAAATGGGCGTGGCTAGCGCTATAAGTATGTGTGCGCTGCGGATTGAAGCAGCAGTCTCCGTAGAATTGTCTTTGTACCATTCTGGGACCCTGTCCTTAGCTCGAGCTAATAAATAACTCACTTCCCTCCACGGCTGGTTGTCCTGGTCCCTTTGGTAATGTATGGTTTAAGCAAAAAGAACCCGTAGATTCTAGGTGTCCCCTGCACCGCTGGCTTTGACTCTCCTAGTGGGGGGGGTCTTCAAAAAGCCGGTTCTACAGGTTCAGGTTTAGCGGACACTTGTTCCAATATGTCGCAGAGCAGTCGGGTGTTGTTGCTAGATACACGGTTGCGCAGGAATCCGACCTGGGAGTTGCTTATTAATTTGGGGAGTACTGTATTTAATCTGACAGCCAAGATTTTGGCGTAGATTTTACAGTTCAGATTGATGAGGGATATGGGTCTGTAATTTTTTGGTAATAGGTAGTCTTTACCCTCCTTTGGGATGACTATTATATTAGCTACTGTCATGGATTGAGGCACTTCCCCCTTAGTTGCAGCCTGGTTATAGACCCTTTTCATGGTTGGTTTAATCTGGTTTATGAAGGTCTTATAGAAATCGGCTGTGTACCCATCTGGCCCTGGAGCTTTATTTTTTTCAGTGATTTGACTTCCATTTCAATTTCAGTGCAGCTAATTTCCTGACCTAGCCTGATTGTGTCTTCAGTGCTTAGCTTTGGCAGCCCGATTCTGTCACGGTATTTTGAACAGTCCTTTTGGTTCAGGGTCTGGTCATTCCTGTAGAGCTCTGAATAGAACTCTTGGAATGTCTTAAGGATGTCTTTGTGTCTTGTGTGGTTTTTGTTGCTTGAGTCTGTGATAGATGAAACTGCAAACTGGTTGCGTTGCGCTTTAGGTAGGAAGCAAGTAGCTTCCCAGCTCTGTTGGCTTCCCATTTGGGCCCAACTACTGAATTTTCAGCCATTGAGCCCTGAAGAGTTGTGGCAACTGTGTATGTACAGTCCTACAAATAAACACATGTCGGCTGGCTGTAAAATTATCTATGATCTAATGATCAAATAAAAAGGAGAAATACATATAACTCCAAGGTCCAACGTTGGACAGATTTCTTACGAACTTGTTTATTCTCACATTGCTGTTTACACCTTGTTTGAGTGCGCAGGGCTTTGTGTGCATAGTTGATCATTGGGGTGATCATGATTTCGATAGTATCGACTCTACCCCTCCACGTTATGATTTTTGGGGACCAGGAGTCCAGAAGTTTCTTAATTTTTTCTAGGAGAGGTCGCTTATTAGGTCACTACCGAAATGTATGCTTAGGTATTTCATGTGCCTCGTCAGCCGTGTCAGCACTGAGTTCCCTAGAGTGTCTTTCACGCTGTGAATGTTTAAAGGTTTACATTCGGATTTGTCTTTGTTTAGTTTGTACCCTGATAGTCTGGAGTATCCTGCTATCTTGGTCATCAGTGCCCCTATTGAGGTCTTCAGTTGTGCCGGCACAATCAGTATATCATCTGCGTAGGTGGCTAGTTTTACTTCGACTCCATTGATATCAACCCCTTTTATGCTAGTGTTAAGCTTTATGTCCTGAATGAGGGGTTCGAGGGCCAGTAAGAAAAGCGCTGGTGACAGTGGGCAACCCTGTCTGGTTCCTTTTTGCAGTGTAAAGGAGTCAGAGAGTGTGCCATTATTTGTGATACTGGCTGAAGGGCCCTAATATAGGGCCATAGTCATCCGTATGTATGCCGCCCCAGGTTGAAAGCCTGCATGCAACACTCTAGGAAGGCCCTGGAGACTTTATCAAAGGAATTCTCAGCATCTAATGCTATAGCTACTGCCAGTTTGTCGAAGTGTAATTAAAATGACCCACGAGACTCCATTTTGTGTTGCCATGCTCTCGGCAACCTGATGAAGAATTGCTTTTCACGTCCCTGCTGAAGCTTGCTCAACCCCCCGCTCCTTGTGGTCGAGCCGATTCCGAGAAGCTGCCTGTGTGCCTTACACCCCCCAGTTGTGTCAGAGACTTAGCCACATCCTGTCCATTGTTGGTAACTCAGTCTGTCACGAACAACTCCTGTGCCCTGTGACCACACCATCTGATCAAGGAAGCACGAGGCTGTGCCCTGTGCCCACACCTTATGATCAAGGGAGCACGAGGCTGCACCCTGTGACCACACAATTGAGCAAGGAAGCACGTAGCTGTGTACATTATGCAATAATAGACAGATGTCCCCTGGCCACGATTGCACCACAAGACTGACGAAGAACTTGTCAGATGAGGAACTTATCAAAATGTGGAACTATGTATTGTGCAAATGGGCGTGGCTAGCGCTATAAGTATGTGTGCGCTGCGGATTGAAGCAGCAGTCTCCGTAGAATTGTCTTTGTACCATTCTGGGACCCTGTCCTTAGCTCAAGCTAATAAATAACTCACTTCCCTCCACGGCTGGTT
Source organism: Lissotriton vulgaris (assembly GCF_964263255.1). NCBI lineage: Eukaryota > Metazoa > Chordata > Amphibia > Caudata > Salamandridae > Lissotriton > Lissotriton vulgaris. The sequence continues at coordinate 745,616,213 of NC_141697.1, read as the reverse complement.
GTCCTGGTCCCTTTGGTAATGTATGGTTTAAGCAAAAAGAACCCGTAGATTCTAGGTGTCCCCTGCACCGCTGGCTTTGACTCTCCTAGTGGGGGGGGTCTTCAAAAAGCCGGTTCTACAGGTTCAGGTTTAGCGGACACTTGTTCCAATATGTCGCAGAGCAGTCGGGTGTTGTTGCTAGATACACGGTTGCGCAGGAATCCGACCTGGGAGTTGCTTATTAATTTGGGGAGTACTGTATTTAATCTGACAGCCAAGATTTTGGCGTAGATTTTACAGTTCAGATTGATGAGGGATATGGGTCTGTAATTTTTTGGTAATAGGTAGTCTTTACCCTCCTTTGGGATGACTATTATATTAGCTACTGTCATGGATTGAGGCACTTCCCCCTTAGTTGCAGCCTGGTTATAGACCCTTTTCATGGTTGGTTTAATCTGGTTTATGAAGGTCTTATAGAAATCGGCTGTGTACCCATCTGGTCCTGGAGCTTTATTTTTTTCAGTGATTTGACTTCCATTTCAATTTCAGTGCAGCTAATTTCCTGACCTAGCCTGATTGTGTCTTCAGTGCTTAGCTTTGGCAGCCCGATTCTGTCACGGTATTTTGAACAGTCCTTTTGGTTCAGGGTCTGGTCATTCCTGTAGAGCTCTGAATAGAACTCTTGGAATGTCTTAAGGATGTCTTTGTGTCTTGTGTGGTTTTTGTTGCTTGAGTCTGTGATAGATGAAACTGCAAACTGGTTGCGTTGCGCTTTAGGTAGGAAGCAAGTAGCTTCCCAGCTCTGTTGGCTTCCCATAGGTTAAGGCCTTTGCACTTGTTGAACCATAACCCTGCTTTATCACTCAGGATTTTGTTATGTTCATATTTGTTCTGTGTAAGCATGGCCGAATTTTGCGAATCTCGCGTTCGCGAATTTTGCGGATTTGCAAATTCGCAATCCGCAAAATCCGCGAATTCTTGCGAATTTTTTTTTTTTTGTGTTCGCAAGTGTTTCTGCCAGTTCGCGAGGATTTGGTACTAGTTCGCAATTGCGAACTTACTTGTCGGCTCGCAACGGTCGCGACTATGTTGTTTCTACGTCTGGTTCATCATCACAGCCTCCCAGCACCCTCTGTTTCACCACTGGCACCCTCTCTTTGACCCATGCCACCCTCTGTTACATCAATGCCACCCTCTGGTTCATCATCACTGTAGAAGATGGGGGGGAAAAGCAAGCCCACCTGCCCTGCTTGAACTGACATGAATTAATTTGGGGTTAGTTTATTAACAACACCTGCCCTGCCCCAACTGACAATAATGAATTAGGGGCTAATTAATGTGTCACTGAAAGAATTTCAAGTTCCAGCCTGGCACCTGCTTGTCTGCTCCTTTAGCTGTAAATCAGGACCTTTGTGGCATACAGTTAAGGTCAGAGCAGGGTCACACAATAGTTGCAAGCAGGCAACCGACTTCTGGAGGGCCCCCTCAGGAAGCACTACAGAGAATCGTTACAAATCATGAGGTTGACCTTTTGCACCTGCTCATTGCTTTTGCTTTTGCTAAAATCGTTTTTTGGTTTTTTCGCGCTATTCGCGGGGCGCGGCGTCGTGCGAAACCGACCGCGGAAGCCGCCAATTCGTGCGAATGAGCATTTTATTTTTTTGCGGCTTGTTGTTTCGCGAGTTTTTTTGCAGTATTCGCGAGCCGCTTGCAGCGCAACACGCGAATTTACCCCAAGGTCGAGTACGGGCGCGGCCATTTTGTTTGCGTGACGTATTTCCGTTTCCGCCCACTATGTATAATCTCGCGCAGTAAGCGCATTGCGAGTAGAGGTTCGCACGAGATCGCGCGGGAAATCTAGAGGTTCGCACGAGATCGCGAGGAAAATCTTGCGCGAACTTACTTTCGCGCTCGTGAACGGGCACCGGCCATCTTGTTTTTCATTCATTTCCTGTGTCTGGGCATGGTGTTTAATCCTCTTGGTATCTTTGCCATCCTTTGCTTGTTTTCAGTTTTTTTGTCACGATTTTGCTTCTTATCTATCCCTCTCTTTTCCTAGCTGTATATTTTTGTCTTTTCTGCTATTTTTCTTTACTTTTAAACTACTTTTTTAAACTCTTTTCTTTTCTTCTTCCCTATCCTATTCTTTCTTAATTTTCTACTTCTTCCTACCTTACCTGCCCAGACCATGGTCAAGCCAGGCGCCGTGAAGCTGCCCAGGCACTTGAGGGCCGCAGCGGCGGCGGGGAGTAGTGCTGGACCCAGTGCCAGGACAGCATGCAGGAGATTGAGGGGGGAGCAGGTGACACGACAGGAGATATTCAGCCCGGAGGAAGTGGGCGCGCTGGTCTACTTCGTCCAGCGCCGCCTGCCCAGGACCATCGCGGGAGGCGGCAGGATCGCGGCCGGCGGCTACAACATGCGGGAGCGCCGGAAGCGGTGGGAGAAGGTGTGCTGGGCCATATCCCACCTCTACGGGGTCCAGCGCACCTACAGCCAGGTCACCCATCGCTGGATGGACCTCCTGGACCGCGAGCGCGACCTGCTGGACCAGCTCGGCTTGGAGATCCCCGGGCTTGGTGAGTAGTAGTAGCCATTTAATCACTCACTACTATGATGTTTTCTCCTGCTCTGTGTTGTTGTATTGCAAATATTTGTTTTTTACATGGAGCAAGCCAATAATGCCGCTGATGACGATTACATTGTAGTTAAATTATATTTCAAAATCTTCTGTGCATTTCAGGTGCACTGCTCTCCTTCTCAGTGGCGTTGCTACTATGCTTATTTGTTTTCTATTTCGTGGTCTCATTGGCCTGAGTAACTATTATGTATGAGTGTACTTTACAGAACTGCGTAATGCTAGACACTAGGGAGCAGATTACATTTACAAGCCCCTTGCGCCACGTTTACGTTGCCTTGCGTGACGCAACAGCGGCGTAAACGTGCCGCATCCCTGCGAGTCATTTACAGCATGACGCATCTAGGGAGATGCGTCACGTTATAACGCCATGGGCCTGCACCACAATGGGTGCGTTCCTAGTACGCAGGGTGGGCGGTCCGGCGGCTGTGCGCCTCGCAAAATTGCCTGCGTGAAATCTACAAGATTTAACGCAGGCACTTCTGCGACGCTGCTACGTCAATTCAATTCCTTATGTCTGCTCGAAGCAGGCGAAAGGACTGACACAGCATGTTAAGTATTGGGTGGCCCTGAGCATTACTGGAGTTGCATTGCGTTGGCGACGTGACTCCAGCGATGCGCCGCTCTTACGTGACGAGATGCGTCACGCAAGTGCCTACCCTTGCGCCAGGGCGCGCCGCATTGTAAATGAGGCGCATCTGCCGTGTCGCAAGGGTAGTTTTGCGTGACGCATTTGATCTGGCGCATCTCTGGAGATGCGCCAGAACGCGTAAGTAAGTATGCCCCTAAGGGGCAGAATTGCAATTACCGTCGCATCCCTGCAAAGTAGCAGGGATGCGCCATTAATTGTGCGGCCCGCTACCACCACCAAACATGGTGCACCGTATTTGCAATGCGGCGCACCATGGGCCCAAAACGTCACCGAAGCTTTACTGCTGGAGTTGCGTCGCAACGATGGCGCAGCTCCAGCAATGCTCTGGGGTACCCTATCTCCCCAATGCTGGGTCAAGCCGTACGTCTGCTTCAAGCAGGTGCAGGGTTTGTGTGACGCATCATTGTCCTAAAGGTGACTGATTGAAATTTTGTAGATTTCCCTCAGCCACTTTTAGGATGTGTTCCAGCGCAGGAATGCCCTCCCTTGCGCCGGAACGCCCCCTGATGGCGCAGGGCTTTATAACGGGATGCATCTCCCAAATGCGTCACGTTGTTATAATATTATACGCCGCACCATGGCGCCCTTTTTTGTTTAGCTGCTGCGTCACAAAAGTCACGCAAGAACGGCGCAAAAGAGCCGCAAGGGGCTTAAATCTGCCCCTTCCTTTGTACCCCTGACAATAAGAAAAATAGTGGCGGTGGATTGATAGTTTGACTATTTAAATGACTGGTAATGTAGCAGGCAACTGTTAGTGTTGTCACTGATCTGACTGAAATCACAATGGAGTTTGTCTGTCACTTTGCGTCTTGCCTGCGGACTGCGGCCTGCCAGTCCTAGGTGAACGTTTCAGTACTTTGTTTAGTGAGTTACGTGACTTTCGAAGTCACAGGTCCGCAAATAAATGAAAACTAACCCTAATCAATATAATATCGCAGAAATATTTTGTTATTGTTCTTTTGAAATGTTTGATTTGGTTGACATTGACAAGCAACAATCATCCATGTTTTCTGTTCTTTCTTTCATGTTGTACGTCAGCTCCCCCCAGGGGCGAGAGGAGGACACAGGAGCAGCAGGCGGCGGATGCTGTTCAACAGGGCCAGGATCGGGCAGGCAAGGGCTCCTCTGCTGGCCCCAGTAAGTTTTCATTTTAGACTAGTACCTATTTTTCCTAGCGTTCCTCATTTGACTTTTTTCAAAATTGTCTTTGATCTTCTTGTAGACTGTATCTAAATTCTTATCCTGCCTCTACTATGACTCCCTGTGGTATTACTAGATTATTCTTATTAGTCTGTCTGTGTAGCTAACTAAGATTGCACGGTTGGCGAAACTCCCATGATTCTAGTCAGCAATAGCTCTATCAACTTAGTGCAGTCCTCTGGTATTGTCCATAATGTCTTTTGAAGTGTTCTATCTGGACTCATGCTTGCAAAAATTGCAAAACCTTTCGCTCAGTCACTCTAGTCTGGACCAAAAAACACAGATTGTATTTAAGTTTAAAAGCTTTATTAAAAGTAAACACATTTATTAAAATGAAGTCATAATAAAACTAAACGTTTAACTGATAATGGAAAAGTGGTTAGTGCTGACGATTCATTGAAGACATTTCTTGTGGTCGAGCCGAGCTCTCACCTGGTTTCAACTTGATCTTGTTGTTAGAAGTCCATCTTTTGTCTGTGTGGAGAAAAATGGTGCGTGTTAAAAAAACAGCCTTCATCAGTTGTGCCCAAAAGTGCAGCAAGACAACCTTCCCTGGAAAAAGGGACATTTTTTAAAACTTTAAAGTAGACAGTCACAAATTACATTGTTTTCACATGTCTTCATTCCTAGACCAAAGACTAGTGAGTGCTTTATTCTAACATTCTTAAATGTACTTTGTAGGTGGAACATCTGGTGGCGGGGCCAGTGTGGAGGTGGTGGTGCTCGACACGGAGGCGGAGGGCGATTCTTCAGGGGAGGAGGCGGCGGCTGTGAGAGTTGAGACGGTGGTGGTGGCGGCCAGAGGTAAGCTCTTATATATTCTTTACTTATTGAGATTGAAGACTAGCTGGGAAGGCAAGAATATGAGATGCATGGCTGGGTGAATGATTAAGCAATGATGGGTGGAAGGACAACAGCCTGGGTGGGTGACACAGAAACTGTATGTGTCCATATACCTGGATCATGCTACTATCTGACTCTTAGATAGCATATGTGTATCTAGAGAAGGGGTACTCATAGTACGGCCCGCGGGCCGGTGGTGGCCCGGCAAGCCTTCCTTGGCGGTGCGCAGACCTTGCAGACAATCACTGCTCCCCTGGCCCCCACAGAGCAGAGGCTTTTTTGTATTTCACCTGTTAGCGCCCCTGCATCTCCACTCTGACAATCACTGCTCCCCCGGCCCCCACAGAGCAGAGTGGAGATGCAAGGCCACAAAGAGGTGAAATAGAACAAAGCCTCTGCTCTGTGGGGCCGGGCAAGCAGTGATTGTCAGGGTGGAGAAGCAGGGGCGCTACAACAAACAAAGCCTCAATAATATGTTAATGGTCTTTTAAAGACCTGTTAAGTACTTTGGTGTTGTTGTCTGTGTGTGCGCGTTGAGGAAGCGGTCTCAACCCGGGCTGAAGGCTGACACAGATAGACACACACACAGTGAGATGACAGAGGTGGAGGGAGAGGGAGGGCAGGAGGGAGAGAGAGATGGAGAGGGAGGGCAGGAGGGAGAGCAGGAGGGAGAGAGATGTATGTAAATGCTGGGTCTGGTGGCTCAGTGGATGAGGGCATCTGCTGCAGGGACCTGTGTGCAACCTCATGGTCACACGTTATCGTTTTGCTTTAGCCCCGCCCCCTCTGACTCCGCCCCCACCAGTGCAGCCCTCGGCCACAAACTACACTGTAAATTTAGCCCCTGAGAGAAAGTTTGTGAGTACCCATGATCTAGAGAGAGTAGACGGTCAGTGGATGAACTAAGTGTAACTTTGAAGAGCATGTAACACTGCACCCGCACGTCCGTTCCAGTGTAGGAAAGGCAAGGAAAAGAAGTTTTAATTTTGTCCAAATACTACCATCAATAGTAGCAGTAGTTTGTATTGCAAGCACAGCATAGATCCGGTTATTACGGTGGCCACTCCCTACCTCTCTTAATAAGTTTAGTAGTACTCAGTCATTCATGTGTGGATGTATCACTGGTCACTCAATAAAAAGCAAAGCACCTAAAGTCATCCCATATATAAGCAAAAACATCCCATGTGAAGTGATAGATAATCAGATTATTTATCTTCTTCAATTTTCCATTTCTAGTACTCATTTCCACTGTAGGGTGAAAGTTAAATTAATTAAGCAGTAGCCCTTGAGTTGTAACAGAGTATTCTCAGTGCCACCCGTAATAGAAAAGTAAGAGCTTCACCACCTGCATGTACTGGACGGGTACAGTAACGCAACGCAAGTCTAGGTCACTCCTCATGGCGTGCGTCTCTTTTTCACGGGTGCAAGTTTACTGCGCTGGCATTATGCCGGCTTGCAGAAGATAACGTACCAATTTTCCTAAACAAGAGACAAGAAGAAGAATAAGACTGGTGTACTTTCATAGTCGACTCCAATGGAAGTCCATAGTGCTCGTAGAATTTGTTCCTTAAACTCCCACTAATGTTAGAGCAAGGATGAAGAAGTGTGAGGTTAGATAGATACTGGCCTCAATAGTTATGTAATGCGCTTGCAAGTTGCTAGTTGTAGTGCAACACAAATTTCTGCTGAATGATTGAGTTAATCTTAAAGAGCATTGGTTACAGACTATGTCTTTCTTTCTTCATATAGGTTCTCCTTCCAAACGAACAAGGAGGAAGGAGCTGGCTAGAGCGGCCCGGCAACGGAGGATCGATGCCACTGTGGCCGAATATCGGCGGCTGGTGGCCCTGGAGGACGAAGAAAGTGTGCAGTCGACCACAACAACTACGTCGTCTGCATCGGCCTCCGTTCCCCCACGGGCTGCCAGTGCCATCCAGCACAGTGGTCCACCCAGACTGAGCCGGGCTGCCAAAGCCAAACGCCACCGCCGAGTAGCAAGGACAACAGCTTCCTCTCACAGCCGTTGCACCTACAAGGCATTGAAGGCACGCCTGCGCCGCAGTACCCTGATGGTGTCCCGCCTCCAGCAGGAGCTCCACCACTTTTCAAAGGAGTTGGAGGGGCTCCGCGTAGAGCACGCCTTGCTCCGCCAGGAGCATGATGCCCTGGCCCAAAAAGTTGACAGCATCCACCCATAGTGTCCCTTGCCCCTTTTTTAGAGACTTTTGGGGGGTGGGAATTGGGAATTGGGTTTTTGGGGACTTTTGAAGGACAATCGTTGGGGTTAGGGAGGGTCTTGCGGGAGATTATTTTGTTAGGGATATAAATATACTTTTTCAAACTTTATCTGAGCATACCCGTTTCTTACTGCTTGCCTGGTGGGTGGGGGTTTAACAGTGACTTTGTTTTCCTGAAAGTTTAGTTCCATTTTCTTCCTTTAAGTGTAAATGCCCAAATGTTTTCAACACTAAGTGCCTCTCACAGACTAAGTGAAGTGAATCCAAGAGTCCTAGGACTTTAGTAGTACTACCTTCAGTCTCTCGTCTCTCCTACTAATACTCCATTATACCCCCAAACCACCAAACGCTTATCTTACCTGTAATTTGTGTTTGAAAGTAGGGCTAGACCCAGGGCTGGCTCCACGGGAAACAGCGAATAAGGTTGGCAATCTTGGTCGGATAAAATTTCCTCATAGCGGTGGTACTAGTGGTGTGACACAGTGGCAGTTGCATGCCTATGAAAAAAAAGAAAATGAAATCTGGTTTGTCCTCCTGAGTAATTCAACGGTACAACTGAGAATATAGCAGGTGACAGAAGTACAGTAGAACAGTGCCACATTGTAGCCTAACAAATGGTAAAGTATAACTACTAATTCGGTTGAAGTTCTTTCACATTAGCAATGGTTCTTTGTCAAGCAGAGTAAGAATATATCCTCGGGTTTCTTCACCAGCCTGTTGCTATCACCTTATCCTCCCCAGCAAGTGTGTGGATTTATTGCTGTAATTTAGTCACACATCAATCAAAACCACACAGCCCGGGGGAAGAGGGTTAGGGTTTGAAAAATGGATGGGTACGGGGGTTTTTGGGAAAGGTTTTGGGAGACATGAAAAAATAGCACAGCATAGACAAACAATTGTGAACATAAACAAATCTTTGGGTACAAACCTATCCATCAATCTTTGAAAGTGCATACACTACTGCATGCATGTCAGTGAAAAGTAAGTAGTACATTCGACAACTGTGGAAGAAAGAATGCGACAGTCCAGGGCCTGTGTGGAATTATTGATAACGATATTCAACATAAGGTCTCTGTAGCCAGATACCCGAGAGCCTTGCTGGTCACTATAAATCCATTCACAACAACACTCAGTGGGGTTGGTCTGGAAGGTATAGTAGATAGAAAAGGAGAAATTGCTTTTTTTCTAGGTGTCCCCTCACTCACCAGGGTTGCCCCTTGGTGACATGCTTCATCATTGGGGCCATCCCAGTCCTCTACGGCCTGGGGCGTGCTGCGACTTGCGAATTACGTAGGAGCACTTACAAATGACTATGTGTGGTGCAGATGTGATAGTGGAGTGGACTAAGTGATGTGTTAAGGGATCAATTTAGAAGCAGAGAGAGATCCAAGAAATGCAGTCACAGTCAGAGAAAAAGGCAAGGGATACTGTATCTATGTGGTTGTAGTGGTCCTGTTGGAAGTGGTAAGTAAGTTGCCTGCAGAAAAAAAATCCTCCTATTAGCGGCACTCCTCCATTGCAGCCGACGCTTCGTCCATCGATGTTGGTCACCAGAAGACACCCTGTAAAAAAAAGCACAGCATAGACAAACAATTGAACATAAACAATTCTTTGGGTACAAACCTATCCATCAATCTTTGAAAGTGCATGCACTACTGCATGCATGTCAGTGAAAAGTAAGTAGTACATTCGACAACTGTGGAAGAAAGAATGCGACAGTACAGGGCCTGTGTGGAATTATTGATAACGATATTCAACATAAGGTCTCTGTAGCCAGATACCCGAGAGCCTTGCTGGTCACTATAAATCCATTCACAACAACACTCAATGGGGTTGGTCTGGAAGGTATAGTAGATAGAAAAGGAGAAATTGCTTTTTTTCTAGGTGTCCCCTCACTCACCAGGGTTGCCCCTTGGTGACATGCTTCATCATTGGGGCCATCCCAGTCCTCTACGGCCTGGGGCGTGCTGCGACTTGCGAATTACGTAGGAGCACTTACAAATGACTATGTGTGGTGCAGATGTGATAGTGGAGTGGACTAAGTGATGTGTTAAGGGATCAATTTAGAAGCAGAGAGCGATCCAAGAAATGCAGTCACAGTCAGAGAAAAAGGCAAGGGATACTGTATCTATGTGGTTGTAGTGGTCCTGTTGGAAGTGGTAAGTAAGTTGCCTGCAGAAAAAAAATCCTCCTATTAGCGGCACTCCTCCATTGCAGCCGAAGCTTCGTCCATCGATGTTGGTCACCAGAAGACACCCTGTAAAAAAAAGCACAGCATAGACAAACAATTGAACATAAACAATTCTTTGGGTACAAACCTATCCATCAATCTTTGAAAGTGCATGCACTACTGCATGCATGTCAGTGAAAAGTAAGTAGTACATTCGACAACTGTGGAAGAAAGAATGCGACAGTACAGGGCCTGTGTGGAATTATTGATAACGATATTCAACATAAGGTCTCTGTAGCCAGATACCCGAGAGCCTTGCTGGTCACTATAAATCCATTCACAACAACACTCAATGGGGTTGGTCTGGAAGGTATAGTTGATAGAAAAGGAGAAATTGCTTTTTTTCTAGGTGTCCCCTCACTCACCAGGGTTGCCCCTTGGTGACATGCTTCATCATTGGGGCCATCCCAGTCCTCTACGGCCTGGGGCGTGCTGCGACTTGCAAATTACGTAGGAGCACTTACAAATGACTATGTGTGGTGCAGATGTGATAGTGGAGTGGACTAAGTGATGTGTTAAGGGATCAATTTTGAAGCAGAGAGATATCCAAGAAATGCAGTCACAGTAAGAGAAAAAGGCAAGGGATACTGTATCTATGTGGTGTAGTGGTCCTGTTGGAAGTGGTAAGTAAGTTGCCTGCAGAAAAAAAATCCTCTTATTAGCGGCACTCCTCCATTGCAGCCGACGCTTCGTCCATCGATGTTGGTCACCAGAAGACACCCTGTCCACTGCCTGCCTGATGCTGAATTGTGGCTCGCTACTGTGAAGCCTGACTCCATCCTTTTTTCCCCATTGCAGAGACTGAAACCCGGCCTGTAATTATTCAACGAAAAACAGGAAGTGATATAATATTACAACACCACTGATAAATAAATATAAGGTATGTAGGCTGTGGAGTGCAAAAAGTCACAATTTGATTTTCCTAGTAGACAGTACAATATTTTTGAAAGTGCGTACTCTGTCTGAGTCACCTTTTGAAGGATAAATAAGTATGGGCAAATTAATGTAGCGGATCTTTCCCCTCAAGCTAGGTGTACTGTAAACTGTGTTTTAGAACAAAATTAGATCTTCCTAGCAGTGCTCCCACCCAGACCCTTACTAAAGCCAGTCGCAAAAATGTAGAAGACCCCCAATCAAATCTCAAAAAACGAGGCCTAGCAGAAAACTGGTGACAAAACTTACTTTGAAAGTAAAAGTACCCCCTTCCTAATTACCCCTTACCCACCGTGGATTGCATTCAAACCACTTGCAAGCGACCAAGCAAAATTAGCCATAGCCAGCATCGCTCCAAGACTCGAAATCCCCCCCACTCAAACACATGCAATAGAAATACTGCTAACCCTAACGATCCCTAAGTTAAGAATAGTGGCAAAGGCTTTCTTTAACTATGCCAAATCCCCCCTTTCCCACCATGGATTTTCTTCAAATGACTTGCAACCAAAATTACACATTCTCACAAGTGCTCTAAGACCCCAGAACTCAGTTGCAAAAATCTAGAACACCCCGAAACACATGCAATCCTGCTGCTAGGGCTAACCCTATCGAACCCTAAGTTACAAAAAGTGCCAAAAGGCTTTTCCGCAAGGATTTTGTCCCAACCACTTCTACCCGGTATTAGACCTTCCCAGGAATGCCCCAAGACCCGCCAACCCACCCGCCAAGAAGCATAACACCCCCAAACAGGCCAAAAGCAAAATCTCATACTTGCAATATTTCTCGGCCTTCGGTCCAAACGCGCTGCGTAGCTAAGCCATAAGTCGGGGTTGCCACGACGGATTTCCTGAAAAGCAAATGCAATCAAGATTAGAGTGTCCCAGCAGTGCTCCCAGACCACGAAACTCACCCACAAACAGACGGAACCCCCCCTAAGAGCACCTCAAAGGCAAGCAAGTCATCAAAAACACAAAAAAAATTCCGCCTGGGATTTGGTCCAAAACACTTTTATCCGGTATTAGAGCTTCCCAGCAATGGCCCCAGAGCCGTCAACCCAGGAGAAAACGAGTAGAAGACCCCCAAACAGCCAAAGAGCAAAAGTACAAAAATGGGGACAGTCAATTTTTCACAAATTTCACAAATCACTCCGCGCGCGCTCTGAAGCTAGGCCCTAACTCCCCTCTGCCACCATGGATTTGCTTCAAACCTCTTGCAAAGTAAAGTATATATAGCCAGCAGTGCGCCCAGACCCCGAAACTCACCCACAAACACCAGGAAGCCCCCCAAACAGGCCCCCGAAAACGCTACATTGAGCAAAATGTCAGAAATAGCCAAAAAAAAATCGGCCTGGATTTTGTCCCAACCACTTCTCAAGATTAGAGTGTCCCAGCAATGCTCCCAGACCACGAAACTCACCCACAAACAGACGGAACCTTCCCTAAGAGCACCTAAAAGGCAAGCAAGTCATCAAAAACACAAATAAATTTCTTCCTGGGATTGGGTCCAAACCACTTTTATCCGGTATTAGAGCTTCCCAACAATGGTCCCAGAGCCGTCAACTCACCTGCAAAGAGGTACAACAACACCCCCACAAGTGCTGAGTCTTTCTTCATTGGGGGTAAACCAGCCTTCTGGTTTGATGGAAATAGGAGTCTGGAGGAGGAGGATAGAGGAGCATGTTCTTCTGAACTTGTGAACCTGAGGAATGCAGACTGCGGCAACTTCAAATCAATTAGCAAACCAGTGAAGACAGTTCTGCTGATGGGCTTGATTTTGTGATTATCTGATTAAAGTTTGAAATATATTAACTGTGCACAACAAAGAAAGACAGACACACAGGAATATAAGTGAATAGGGACGAAAAAGAAAGTTATTGATTCGTTGTCTCATTTTCAGGGCTCGGTATCACGGTCCAGGAATAAGAATAAGGCTTCGTCATCATACTCTGCGAATTCAGGCAGGGTGAGCTCAGTGTCACCTGACAGAGTAGAAATTCCCTCATCTATGTTGCTGGCCACCTCCTCTTCATCCGGCACGCTCTCTCGTACTCTGAAATCTGGTGGTATGAGGTGCTGATTCATCTTGATCATTGTTAACCTCTCCACATTTTTGGGCGAGAGGCGGCTCCGTTTGGGAGTTACAATGCCACCAGCAGCACTGAAAACCCGTTCAGAAGACACGCTTGCGAGTGGGCAAGACAAGTAGTTTAAAGCCAGGTTGGTGAGCTGTGGCCACAATTCTTTTTTCCCATGCCAATACGCCAATGGGTCAGAATTAACATAGACCTCTGTTGAGTCATTCAGATAGTCCTTCACCATCGACTCAAGGTCCTCATCCAAGGTTCCTCCACTTTGCTTAGCTCTTGCTGTGCCTCTGACCTTTTGAGAACCAAACCCACGCAGAGCTAGCCAATCCTCTTCAGCCTCCAATGTTTCTGTTGTGTTTCGTGCAGATGATCCGGTTGCCGGTGTCTTTAACGGCTGAGAGGTCACTTGTGCCACAGCCACAGGTGCAGAAGTGGATTGTTTTGACTGGGGATGGCCTGCTGATGTACTGCCATTTCCTTCAATTTCCAGCCGTTCTCTTTCAAACCTCTTGGCTGACAAGGCTAGCCAAGGTTTGTACTTTGGAACATGTTCATCATCAAAAGGAAAGAATGCTTGGCCTGCCAGCGCCTTTTTGTAGCGTGGATCCAGAATAGTAGCATAAATGTAATGTTCTTCTGAGTGGATCTTTTTAAGACGTTCATCACCTTGTAGGACCTCTAATAATTTCTCAGCCAGAAGCAAAGAGTCTTGGTTTTTGTCATCGTCTGCAAACACAGAACACACCTCCTTCAGTTGGTCCTCCAGCATGTACAACAATGGGATAGCTTTTCCCAAATTAGAGTCCTCCTTGCTGACTGCACGCGTGAAGAACTCAAAAGGACGAAGCATGCGTGTCAGGCTTTGAACTATGTTCCATTGCGCCGCACCCATCCTCAGCTCCTCTGTACCCTCTGTAAGGAAATATTGATCGAGTTCCGTATACTGCTCATACAGACGCTCAAGCATGTAGAAGGTTGAGTTCCAACGTGTTACCACCTCCTTGATGAGTGCTTTCACTGGCATTTGATGTTGATATAGCAGGCTCCTCAGCTGCTTCCGGGCCTTAAAAGAATGGCTGAAATGCTTGCACATTTTTCGGCAGGTGTCCAATACACTGTACGCTGCACTGCCTTTATTACCCAAGAATTTTTGGACAACCAGGTTTATACAGTGCGCCAAACACGGCACTCTGAAATAGTCACCCCGCCTCATGGCCTTAACTATATTGGCGCCATTGTCCGTGGAAACATAACCAACCTGGCGTTTTAGTGGGGACAGCCACTTAAGGACCTTTGTCTTAAAGACATCCAAAATGTTTTCTGCTGTGTGACGTTTCTCCAAACCAAACATGGCTAGTGTTGCATGTTTCCGAGCAGCTTTAAAAACAATGTCCGTGTCAACACCTGTGTTTAGCTTTGCTTTAGCCCCTGAAAAAGAGACCCAGTGTGCAGTGATGCACATGTAATCAGCGCCTGCGCCACTGGTCCACATGTCTGTTGTCAGATGTATAGTGTGAACAGCACTCTTCTGCAAAGCTGCCCCAATCACCTTCAGAACATCTTCATGTAGTGCTGGAACCACAACTCGGGCAAAATAGAACCGGCTAGGAACCTTCCATTTAGGGCAGAGCGCTGCCACTAATTCTAGAAAACCAACCCCTTCTACAAAAGAAAAAGGGAGAAGGTCCAGAGCAAGCATTTTAGCCAGCTTAGTGTTATACAGACGCGTCAGTGGGTGGTTGCGTTCATATTGCACTTCTGTAAACAACATCTTTTTAATGTTGCCCTGGACCAAGGATTTACGGGATGAATATGATATCTTCGACCCAGTTACGCTCGCTGATGAACTTTTCCGCATTGATGTCTCACTCTCTCCCACACTCTTAGTGTGCCTCACATGGGGTGTGCTGCTGACAGGGGTACTGGTTGTAAGTGAAGTGTTTGAATCGTCTTCTTCCTCCTCGTCATCATCAGATGAAAAATCAACGTTTTCATTACGTGCAATTCTGGCTTGCTTAGACGCCTCTAGGTGCGGAAACCATTGGACAGCGTGCGCTCTCTCAAGATGACCTCTCTGGCCTCCGGTACCATAGTTAGAACCAAGCTTACCACAACCAACTCGAACCTTACAAATGCTACAAATGGCTACGTTTTCCAATTTTGGGCAAACACTAAAGAAGTCCCAAACTGGAGACTTGAAATGTCTTTGGGGGCCGGAGGAGGCGGCGATACTGGTGGTGGTGGTCCTGCTGCTAATGCCAGATGAAGTGGAGGATGTGGATTGCCGAACTTCAGTACGTTTTGCACTTTCACCACCACGAATTGAGGTCGAGGACGAGGTGGGTACCTTCTTGCGAGGAAGAAATATGGAAGCGGTAGGTTTTGGTGTACTACTTAACTCCAAATCTAATGATTCCATTTCCATTGCCTCCTCGCCGACATCATCATCACGCTCAGCAGCTTCTCGGGATAGGGTCAAAATGTCTCTTTGCTGCATGCCCGGTGGGGCTGCAGTGACCTTTGTGATGACTGGCTCGTCGTCATCGTGAGAGGCTTCATCACCAGCAGTATCTGTCACTTCTTGTTGAGCCTCATCACACTCCATAGGTATGAGTTTTTCGACGACCTTCCTTTTATGCTTAGGTACCTGTGTCAGATCATGGTGTGCCTCACTGTCAGACCGCAGTTGTGGTTCCCAAGACAGATCACTTGCATCAGAACGAGGTGGGCTTGAAGAAGATGTAGACACCCCCCTTGATCTTTTCCTTGCTAGGGATGTGGAAGACAATGAATGATCATCAGGAGGAGTGGCTTCCAATGATACCTCGGCTTCATTGTCGATTTCCTGATGTGCCCCTACTTCGGGAGGAACAACTATTGTGGGCACTTGTGAACCTCCATGCACCTTTGCTTGCGCATCTCCTTTTGCTGCCTCTCCTTCCACATGTACTTGGGCGTGTACTTGCACATGGTGTTGTTGTTGCGGCTGTGGTTGTTCAACGCTTGTCAGATGAGTTACAACAACCTGTGTTGATTCAGGGACATTGCTGCTACTTTTTTGCGATGAGCCAACATCACTGGTCGATGGTGATTGGAGAAGTACACTGACTGCCTCTGAAGCACTCAAGGGCTTTGACTTAAGTTGGCGTGGTGGTGGAGGCACTGAACCCAATGGAGCAGGGGTGCTGCTCCCAGCTTGGTCCCCAGCAGATCCTGCTGCTGCAGGCGTACTTTTTTTTTTCTCCCAAAAAACGTGGCGGGTGGCACACCAGCCTCCTTGGTAACTTGCTTCTTCTGCTCCTTACTAGCAACTTTCTTGCTAGAGGAGCTACGGAGACCTTTTTTTGGGGCCATCTTCTTCAGAGCAGGTCAGACAGCAGGCCGCAGTTGCACGAATTGTAGAGTTGTCTGAGGCCAGACGTGACTTCGCGTGACGTTATGCTGCACACACACACCGCTGCAGGACTTCTTCCTGGCACTGGTGGTTCTCTTGAGTCTTGTGCACCTAAAAACAATGGAAGACAGAGGAACATCAGTTCAGTTATACAGCACAAAAAATCGAAAAACACTGCAAAATCAGCACAATCCCAATCCATCCATGCCCTCCATAATGTTTAAATTCAAGACAACCCACAGAAAGACTAGGCCCATGCAAGACTCACTACCCCTGGGCATAAATAAAGGTTGAAAAGTAGGCAAAATGGTTGCAGGCCTAACAACAAAGCCTGCATTCAAAATGGCCACTTGCCTGCCAGCACATGGCCAGTGCCTGTAGCTGCACTCAAAATGGCCACCAGCCACATGGCCTGTCCCTCCCCATGAACACCCCCAAAAATCGAAAAACACTGCAAAATCAGCACAATCCCATTCCATCCATGCCCTCCATGATGTTTAAGTTCAAGACAGCCCACAGAAAGACTAGGCCCATGCTAGACTCAAATACCCCTGGTGAAAAGGCCACAAGTACAGGCCCAAAAAACGAAAATCACTGAAAAATCAGCACAATCCCATTCCATCCATGGCCTCCATGATGTTTAAATTCAAGACAACCCACAGAAAGACTAGGCCCATGCAAGACTCACTACCCCTGGGCATAAATAAAGGTTGAAAAGTAGGCAAAATGGTTGCAGGCCTAACAACAAAGCCTGCATTCGAAATGGCCACTTGCCTGCCAGCAAATGACCAGTGCCTGTAGCTGCACTCAAAATGGCCACCAGCCACATGGCCTGTCCCTCCCCATGAACACCCCCAAAAATCGAAAAACACTGCAAAATCAGCACAATCCCATTCCATCCATGCCCTCCATGATGTTTAAGTTCAAGACAGCCCACAGAAAGACTAGGCCCATGCTAGACTCAAATACCCCTGGTGAAAAGGCCACAAGTACAGGCCCAAAAAACGAAAATCACTGAAAAATCAGCACAATCCCATTCCATCCATGACCTCCATGATGTTTAAGTTCAAGACAGCCCACAGAAAGACTAGGCCCATGCTAGACTCAAATACCCCTGGTGAAAAGGCCACAAGTACAGCCCCCAAAAACGAAAATCACTGAAAAATCAGCACAATCCCAATCCATCCATGCCCTCCATGATGTTTAAGTTCAAGACAACCCACAGAAAGACTCAGTCCACCCACCACTGAGTACCCCTGGGCAAAAGGCCCCAAAACAGGCCAAAAATCGAAAATTCCAAAATTTTAGTTGCAGCAACTGTAATGCCCCAAACAAACTTACTTGTAAAATTTCTAATCCAACAGTGATCCAAAGAAAGTCAAAAAGGCCTCAAATCCAAAGATCCAGCAGCATCAACAAAAAGTAATCCTTCCAGCTCCAGATCCAAATGAAAAGTGACCAGGAGATGGACAAAGCACTGGGAGGAGCCTGCTGAACAGGAACAGGAAGTTGAAGACTGTGGGGCACTTCCTTCCTCTCACCCCCCTCCCCCCCTCCCCAAAATGGACTCCTCGCTAAAAAAGTGCAGGCAAATGTCAACCTAAGGAGTTATTCAGATAAAAATCATCATTTCAAGAAGGTTTATGCTGCTTGCTGGTGGATTTCTTGTGCAGAATTGCAAATTTTATATTTTCGCTTGTGCGAGATTCTTGCTGCTCGCCGCATCTCAAATCTCGCAATTGCGAAGTACCGCAAGACGTGATCTCGCCGTACTCGCGTTGACAAACTATCGCTGGCAAGCCGCGATGACGTAATCGCGGTCGCCAATTCCCGCGGGATCACACAGCAAGATCCAAAATGGCGCAGCACTCGCAAACTATCGAGAAAAACAACTCGGCAAACGATGATAAACGCCGCGCGCCGCAAAAATTGTATCACCAGCGCCGCGCGCCGCAAAAAAAATCCGCTGCGTGCGAATTTGCGGATTTTGCGGGAAATTCGCAAATCTCGCGGATTGCGAATTTCCCAAAAATCCGCAAAATCCGCGAGCGAAACGGATTTTCCGCCCATACTTAGTTCTGTGTTAGTCTTGCTAGGATCTTATTGTCCTGCGTGATCCAATTCTAATCTCTTAATCTCCTGCTCGAGTTGGTTCAATATCAGGTTTGTATTCTTGTTTATTTTTGACTTAATTCCAATTATTGTCCCTCTGACCGTTGTTTTAGGGCATCCCATAGTATGTTGATGCTAGTCTCCGGGGAATCATTATGCCTTAGGGGGTCAGTTATGACCTCCTCTATCTTTTTTATGTTCTCGGGGTCTGATAAAACTTCACTGTTAAAACACCACCTATGGGGAACGGCATAGTTGTGCAACCCGCTCAGTTTTAGATTGATGCATGAGTGGTCCGAAACTAATCTTGGCACTATTTTGGAGTGTTCGATTAAGTGTGTGCATTCCCGAGATAAGTATGTAGTCTATCCTGGTGTAGGAGTTGTGTGGGTTAGAATAGAAGGTGTAGTCCCTAGTGTCTGGATGTTGTAAGCGCCATGAGTCCTTGAGATTGAACTTGGAGCAGATGTTTTGGAGCGTAGCGTGCGCGTTAGTGGGGTGGTATTGACAGCATGATTGTCTGTCCGTTATGTGATCCAGTGGGATGTTAAAATTCCCTGCCACAACCATGAGTTTGTTTTGGGGTAAGCTATATAGCATGTGTGACACCTCCACCCAAAAGGATGGGTCGTCTGCATTGGGGCCGTATATGTTTGAATTGCTGCTCCTCTCCCCTCCTCAGTGTTACTAGAAGTCTGCCCTCATTGTCGTGGGCATGTAAGTCTATTGTTAATTTTGAATATTTGGATATTAGGGTCAGGTCCCCCCACTTCTCACCCCCCACTTCTTTTTGTCTGCTAGTGAGCAGGCGATCTGCGCAATCCAGTTGCCTCTGACAAGTTTGGCATCCTCCATGGAAAGTTTTATTTCCTGTAGGACTACTATATCGCCTTTAGTTTTAGCCAGGTAGTCTATTATCTTCTGGCTTTAAACAGGGTGATTCGGGCCTTTGACATTGAGGGATACTTTGTTGAGGTCTGTTGTCAGGGTAAGTGTGTTTTAAAGAGTCATCGGTTATAGTGTGGTGTACGATTCTGTATGCCCAACACTCAGGTGTATCTTGCCTCTCATATGCTTCTCTATCCAGAGGTGAATCCCCCTAGTTGTATTAGACTGGCTTGCCCCTTCTATGCTTAGGCCTTCAGGATTTTTCAGATACTGTATGTAGTGGAAACAAAGGTGTGAAACAAAGATAAGAGTGGAAAAGATAAAAGACAGAAAACTGAGAAATCCAAGTGAATTTTTCTCCCCCCAACCATCTCTATCTCCCCCCCCCCCTGGAATTACTCGTATGTCGGAGGTGCAACGGCAGGATCGCCGTTCCACCTCAAGGAGAATTGTTGTCGGGTAGTTGGCGTGGCATACTCCCATTCAAGCATTGTTGTCCAATCTGATATGTCTTGTTAACTGCAATACGTACATGCAGGCATTGCAGGCGTGGGCCCTATGCAGACTAAATGTACAAAAAGGATATGATACTGTGCTTCTAGTGGTTCCTTTTGGTTGGGTTTGTGAGGGCAGTCTTCCCTCTTTGCCCAATTGTTGCTCTCTGTAAGCAGGTTTGTTGATGGCTATTGTTGCCAGCCGAACGAGGTAGGTGTTTCATCGATATTGATAATGATATTGAGGTAGCTATCGGTTGTATCCCTTGGAATCTAAGAGGTAGATATGGTCTCAGTTTCTTTCTTGGAGCTGTTCTTCCGGAGCTGTTGTTCACCCGGTATTCGACTTCGGTGACGGTCTCCTTTTGGCAGAGCCGGGTTGTGATGTTTCCATGTCCTGAGCTGCTGGGCCATCTAGGAAGTTTTCCACGTCTCTGGGCTCTGTGAAGAAATTGCTTTTGCCTTTGTCTGTTATCTTGATCCTTGCAGAGGCCAAAAATGAGAATTGGATGTTTTTGCTCCTTAGCTTGCCACGTAGGGCAAGGAAACCTTTCCTGGTGTCTACAGTGAGTTTAGAGTAATCCTGTGTGAGGATGATCTTGTGACCTTTCCAGCTGATTTGGTGATTTTGCTGGGCATAGATAAACATGTCCTTCTTGTGCTGAGATCTCAAAGGCTAACAGATGATAGGACGTGCTGTTTGTGTCATGGAGGGTTTGTAGGTGGGAATTCTGTGGGCCCTATCCAGCTCAAATTGGCGATCGAATTTAGGTTGGTGAGTTTGGGGAGCAGGTCTTCGAGGAAGGCAGAGTAGGACCCTGCTGTGTCCTCTGCGCCTTCGGGGATCCCCAGTATGCGGATATTCCCCCTGCGGTTTCGGTCTTCCATCTCCGCCATCTGTTTTTGGAGTAACGCTGTAATTTTTTATATTATTTTTACCTCCTTGTTTGAGCTTTGGTTAGAGTCCTCTATATCGCTGATCCTTTGTTCAGCTGCTGCTAGTCTGATGTTCACTGAGTTCAGGTCTGCTCTGACTGCTGCAATTTCTAGTTGGATTCTGTCCGATGTGAGCTTTGTTGTTTTCGTCTAGTCATGTACCTCGGCTAGCTTTTTTATTATCATTTCAAGGGTGCTGTTGATACCTGTCTTTTGTTTGATAGGGTAGTCCGAAGTTGCTGGCTCCCCTTTGCTCTTCTTTAGCTGTTGTTGGAGTCTTGATTCTCTGAACATCATGTTGTTTGTCTGTTTTACTTGGTAGTTTGGTGGTAGTTTGGTGGTCTCTGTTATCAATGTTGTCAGTGTATCAGTGTCTGTAACCTATTGCCACTTCTCTCTATTTCCACCTCTGTCCATATTGCCTGTTTTTTGTTTCCCCTTGTTATCTTTTGGTTTCTTTGGTTACTTGTGCATTTTTCCTCCCTTTAGAGCTACTACTCTAGTAGGTTCTCTAAAAGGACAAGGTACCCCCCATTTGTTCTTGGTTCCTAGATCATGTAGATTAGCCTGGTGGTCACACTGTGGGCCTTTTGTCTCAGCTGCTGCTGTGGGGTGATCTCCCCACTCCTGTTGTCCATTGCCCGTTTTCCAAGCACGCCCACGTTGTCACCTGGGTGCTTGCATGATCTTGAGCGATCTACCGGCACCTCTGCTGTCGGGTGTTTAGTATCCCTCTCGCTGGTTGGACCAGGGTGGATCTGGGCTCTCACTCTTTGGTGTCCAATACGCTCCACGCTACCCGGTCATGCTGGGTTGTTTGATTTGGTTTGGATTTGGTACCCACTTCCTAGCATCAGTGCTGGCGATCCAGCGGTACAAAGATGGATGGGTAGATGCACAGTGCCTTTGCCTCCTGCTTAATCTTTTTCCAGGGCGGGCACCATTTTGGTGTGCCTGCAAGGGTGAGGCTTGTTTTAGTTTCGCTCTGCGCATTTTCAGTCTGCGCGCTATGGGCTACGTAGACCTTTTCTGCATTCTGTGCTTTTCTGGCCTTAATGAGTGCAGTGCTAGTTCCGTTTACTTTTAGTCATGCCCCATTTTCCGGTAATTTGTTGTTCTCCAAATTCCTCTGGGTTAATGAGCTCACACAGGCATACCAAACACACCGTCTCAGGTCCATCTCAGGTCCCGGAGCTTGCTGACAAAGTGGCACGCTTTTTCACCAGTACTGGTGTTCTTGGCCCCTTAAGATCTATTGACTCTCTGGTGCTTATCCCCTGTTTAATTTGCTTACTCTTCTTGGGGAGCAGCGTGGTCTAGATGCAATGCTGTTGTGGCGGCCGCCATTGCTGGTGTGTTGTTCTCCGAGTTCAAACACAGTTTCAGTTTCGTTTTTGCACTCATAGCGTTAGCTTCAATACCTCTGCCCCCTAATTGACACAATGCCTTTCCGAGGGGTCATGAGAGCCTGTTCCCGCCAGTGAGATTCCAGTACCTAGCTCGAACCTCTGCAGCCCCGGGTATTTAAGCGAGCGTTTTCGGGGACTCTGCCGCTGCGTCTAATCTCCCTCCCATTGCGCTCTCTTGATGTGTGTACGCCCTCTATATCTCTGTTCTTGTCAGGGTCAGTTTGTCATGACCGCTACTTGCTTTTCGGTGGGGGCCAGTGTTGATCCTTTTTGCGTGCTTTTTGCATCTCACCCCGATGCTGCCTTCTATTCCTTGGTAGGTTTTGGTTTCGATTTGGCCGGTGCTGTCGCCATTTTTCCTGTCCTGCCCTCTCCTCAACTCGCCTCTGGACTTCGTTTTGCTTCGATCCTGAGGGATCTAGTACCTTCGAGAGGGAAGCATCACTGGGCTGGGTGTTTCCAACGCGCAGTCTTTCTGCTGGTTGTTTGTTATTCTCTGTATTTGTTGGGCATTAGGGATCGCTTTCTCTGTTCTGGTGGAGCAGCAGGATCAGGCAGCCATCAGCTCTGCTGTCACAACCTTTATGAACCTCTAAGGCCAGTTGTAGCAAGCGCTGTTTCAGGAGTACCAAAAGAAAGGCGCAGTAAAGCAGCTTTTACATTGGGAGACCCCTATGCTCCTTGGCAACAGTCCTGGGGCACGAACCATTTGCACTGTTGGTACATAACTCAGTTTTTTTAATTGTGTACCGCTACTAAAAAACAAATCAATTCCAAATTAAATATCCTTTAATGATCGATACAGGGCGGGAAGTTTACCGACAAGGTTGCTGTTGTCATTTTACATTGACAATAAATCCTTTCACATGAAATCACAGAGCAATCCAAATAGCTCTTATTTTAAAATAAAGCTAAAGAAGAAATAAAGTGCGCAGCTATAAAACAACATGAGAAAAATGTAAGAAAATTGCCAATTCTGGTAGGCAAGTGGCTTTTGGGGATTATGTTGCTTTCACAATACACTCGGCATAATTATATTGCTTGGATATATTGCTTTTGTTTTCATAAGAGCTTTGTGCCGAAGCAATGCATTATCTCCGAGTTTGCTCGTCTTTCCCTGCATTTTGCTTCGCACTTACAATGTACTCCACACGTTAATCTATTAGATTTATTTAGACTACTGAAATAAGACCGAGCATATTGTCAGAGGTTGAAAGCACGGTACTGAAAAGGTGGTTCCGTTTTAAGGAACCCACCTGGATTTACAGAATAAAGCACAAAAATGCAGAATAAAAGAATGGTACACATATACTCCTGTGCAACACAGGGGGAATTCTTAATTAATTTCATATCATAAAATATAGAGCGTCCATAGTTACATGACCTGCAAAATGAGAGCATTTTTAGAAGGAACTAACAGATTTCAGACTGAATGCAGTGTTTATCCTGGCAAGGGTCTGTATTACCGGGACTGTTCTCTGTGAAAATGAAAGCTACATTAAACTATGGGGCATATGTACAAGCCCCTATCGCCACCATAACGTCACGTTAAAATGATGTTGTGGTGGCGATAGGGGCTTCGACTTATTTACAAGGAAGCGTTAAGCCACTTAACGTGACTTAACACTGCCTCGTAAGTAAGGCCCCCTTTTACACAAAGCTTAGCGTGAAAGGGGTGGGCAGTGGATGTTGCGGTGGGCGTTCCACCGCAATAACCATTGATTTTGACACTGCCCCCTATTTACAAGTGCAGCATAAATAGGAGGCAGCACCAACATTAAGACCAGGTGAAACCTGGTCTTAAGTTGGTGAAATGAGAAGAAATACAATATTTCTCCTTTTTTTTGCTTTTTCCATAAGAGTTGCCTTCTGCAGCACAAATGGAAAAAGCTAAATACCTTGGATTGTTTATGTACAGGAAGGTCTCCCTTCCTGTACGTGAACAATCTTTAAAATAAAATGCCATTTTGTGACTCCCACAGCATACATAGATGTGGCAAAATGGCATTTAAAGATTGTTTATGTACAGGAAGGGGGACCTTCCTGTACATAAACAATCTTTCCCCTGCACGCAAACACCCTTGCACTATTGTGCAAGGATGCCTGCGTTGATGCTACACTGCTAACTGTAGCGCCAGCACAGGGGTAAATGCAGGGCTGCACCATATCCTTGTAAATATGGTGCAGCCTTGCCTTTCAGAAGTGGCCGAGTAAGGCGTTTAAGCCTTGATGGCTAACGCCTCACTCCGCCACTTCCTTGAACATATACCCCTATGTTTCTGTCCCATAGTAGAGCTTAGTGTCGACAATTTTGCTGTAGCACTATAAAACGGGAGGACACCATTTCAGGATCACCCGCGACGTCATGCTCTTCACTCCGATGGCCGGAAATGGGGTCCAGTATTTTGAAAAGAGGAGTAGTACACTTTTTTTACACTCCAATCCTTCTTCCTTTTTTATGGTCTGGCTTGACTGTGCAGCTGTCCTCATGCAATGTAGGTATCACTGTAGAGGGGATTTGGCTCCTCCCACATGTTAGGAGCCAGGAGTACATGTTTTGGTTTAGCAGAGGTTGGATGCTTCCACAAAAATAGTGCTCGCCCGCCACACAGATGTGATCATTTTCTTTATTTATCCAGCTGCCTGAGGTTGAGCTTTCAGGGGCACACACACATGACATTGCAATGCTAATAAAGTCTCTTAGATAACTAGATAATTTATGTGTTTTTCTCTAGCAGCAACACAGATGAAAGGAGAGAAGTCATTAACATACATGGATTTTTAGGAGTGGGTTGACATTCCAACTTTCACCCATCTTTTAACCTGCACCAATATTATTCTATAGTTATTTGCTTCCACCCAAATATATATCAATTCCCGTGCTACTTACTGGTAATTCTTCAGATTACCATAAAACATTATTTTAAAGACGGACCTATTGGCATTGTCAATGCTTGTTAGAGAGAGGAGTTGCAATATTAGCACTTGGGAATGTGCATTCTGAAAAGCTGATCTTTTCCCTCTTGCAAGCCTCCATCTCTGCATGTGCATCTTGGTGCAAGGCTCTAAGGAGGAATCCCACCTAATAAATATAAATGAGACAGAATGTAATGAATTTATGTTACCTGCTTCTTTTCTTTGTGTTGAATTGATATATCTGGTAAAGTATAAAGAATTGGACAGGTCTCATTCCAGAAGTTGTGCAAACGCGGCTTCTGCAGTGCAGGGCTTGCCCCATGTAAAATGACACATTGCTGGAGTTTTGGCTGTTTTCAGACACACCCCAGCAATGCGCCACTTTTCTTATCTGTAAGTCCTTGCGATATGGTGTGCCATACTGTAAATATAGTGCATCAATAGTGTCGCAAGGAGGGCGCACTGAGAATTATTGCATCGCTGCTTTATCGCAGCAATGTGACACTTCTTATAAATAAGGCCCTAAAGGTTTACGATCCTTAGGTGGAAATTTACAAAAAAGTTGTGCTGTCCCCCGCGAGGCTGTGCTGTGTTGCGTGACAGGGGGGAGCAGGAGAGAACCATATCTTCAAAGATATGGCTATCTGCTCCCCTTTCTCTTGTTCTGGCGCTGATCACAGCTGCTGTGTGCCATGCACACACCTTAGCACCGCAGCGCTAGTGTGTCTGCATGAGTCCAGCATAGGTTTTGTAAAGAAAGGTTACCCTTCCTGTTCAAAATACTATGCTCGACACAAGAGAAAGCTTGTCCCACTTTGTATGTGTGCTGCACAGTGCAGCACCCATGCAAAGTTGGAAAAGGAAGGAGAAATGAAAGCTTTTCTACTTCCTTCTGCCTAGTTGAAAAGGGCATCATTTTCTCATGCTAAATCCAATCTACTGTATTTAGTAAATTGGGTTTAGAGTGAGAAACCTGGGGTGGTTGCCTGGGGACGCCCATGCACCACCCTTGGTATGGCCCGTGGCGCAAAATAATGTGATGCAGCGCAATGCGCTGCTTCATATCACTTTTACGTTATTTCTAGCGATAAACAAGTTTAGCGCTGAAAAGAAATTACAAAAAAATTATTTTGCGCCATTTTGCTTCACTTTTGTGATGCAAACACAGTGCAAAAGCTTTGTAAATCTCTTCCCCCCCCAAGATAGTTAGATGTTAATATATGTAGGTTAAGGTGTTAAGAAATTTGAAGGCCATCAGTTCAATACCAGGGTAAAAGTTACACATTTGCAAGACAAAGATGAAAGGAGGGATTTTAGGGGTGGGAGTTAGGTGAAAGTAGGTGAATTATTGTACAGTGATGTAGTGATGTGTAGTTTTGTGAGTTGAAGGCCCATGGTTATTGCTGTGATGGGCACCTGTCCTCAATAAAGCAGCTTTTTTCACACAAGAAGCGAGTATGTGGTCTGTGCTGCTCCCCTTCGACCCAAAAGGCATCAGAAGGCCAGGTGTTTCCTCTTTTTCTCTCCACAGCACACCTGGATGCAACATACCACATCAATCAGGCCCTGGACTTTTGACATTTAAAGGAATTCTGGGAAAGGTGAGCACGGCAAATGGCGGGGCACGGTTGGGTGGGTACTACACTACATAGCTTGGATAAGGTTTACGTAATGTGTATAATTTGGAATTAACTAGGTGGTTTACAATGCAATTCTGTTGTGCACCAAACATTCATGGCTTGATTTTGTTTTTACTATCATGACTGTTGGAAGGCGCAACTCGCTAGGAAGGCGGCAGCATGGTATCCAGAAGTCGACCAGCAGAACTCAAAGTGGTTTGTCCTGCATGCAGCAGTAGCGCAATGCAGGAACTTTCCGAAAACTTCCAAGGTGCCAGCGGACACAGTGAAAGGCTGATGGTTTCTTCGGTTTGTTTTGTGAGAGCATATCGCTCAGTGGTGCAGGCGTGTGCCTGTGGCCTTGCAGACCCCTTCAGGTAAAGTGTTCAAATCTCCAGTGGGTGTATGTTTCCATTCTTTTGGTGGGATTGTGAAGCTGGATTAGCGGTATGGTGGTGTTGAGGCGGCATCAGGTCCTTTTCTTTGTTGGGAGTTGAGCGGGTGGGGGCGGAAGAACGTTTTCGGTGACGTCCATATCCACCTTTGTTATCAAGACGGGCAGGTTTTACAGTGCCAGTGTGAGTGAGGCAGCTGCATGGTTATCTTGGCCCACAAACTGCAGGCAGCATTACTAAACTGGAATGAGGGCTTGGGGCCAGCTGCTGAGAAGAGCCAGATGCCTACCCGAAGGACGGCAGTAAGCAAAACTTGTTGCTTCATGAATTCCTTCCAAATATGTAGTGAAAGGTTATCTGTCGGTGACATAGCCGGTAATATTGGCCTTCTGTATTCATGCTGCACGTACTGTTATCGCCTTTGCACAGCCTTGTCAACAGTAGCAGCGCAGTTTTTATTATCAGTCTTCTCCAGGAGCGGCGCTAGACCAGTTAAGCAATGCTGCTTCCCAGCTGGAGATTGGAGTCCCCAGTGAACAATTCCAATCAATCCACTCAGCATCACGTAGGGCCAAGGCCATTGTAAGAAGGGCCTACATCAACTTCTGCCACTCCAAGAACCTCTATCAGCCCCTTAGGTTCCCGCAATCTTGGGCCAACCTTGTTTGATAATGATGAAGCATTTTGGGGCAGATTTACAATAACTGGCGCATCCCCAGGGATGCGCCAGTTATTGTACGCCGCAGCCCTGCCACCCATGGTGCGCCGCATTTACAATGTGGCGCATCATGGGGCAAAAACGGCACAGATGCGTAACGTATCTGTGCCGTAAAGGTGGCACATTGCTGGAGTTGCGTCGCAAGCGCGACACAGCTCCAGCAAGGCTCGGGGGTGCCCTATCTGTCCAATGCTGCGTCAAGCCTTACGCCTGCTTCAAGCAGGCGCAGGGTTTTGACGCAGCATTGGCCTAAAAGTGACTGAGTGAAATCTTGTAGATTTCACTCAGCCACTTTTGCGAAGCGCACCTGCCCCGGAACGCCCACATGTGGCGCAGGGCTTTACAACGTGACGCATCTGCCTAGATGCGTCACGTTGTAAATGGGTCGCAGGGATGCGCTACGTTTACACCGCTGTTGCGTGACGCGACGGCGGCTTAAACGTGGCGCAAGTCCAACATAAATCAGC
Source organism: Lissotriton vulgaris (assembly GCF_964263255.1). Taxonomy (NCBI): domain Eukaryota; kingdom Metazoa; phylum Chordata; class Amphibia; order Caudata; family Salamandridae; genus Lissotriton; species Lissotriton vulgaris. The sequence goes on along the minus strand of NC_141697.1, from coordinate 745,588,067 downwards.
CCCTTTGTTTCGCACAACAGCTGCTCCTCTAAGAGTGTCACGGCGCGTGGTCTGGTCTCTTCTCTGCGCCAGATAATGTGATCCCCAGATGATCGCAGTTAGAGGCCCGGTTATTAATGGGGGCTAATACACTAGACAGTACAGGGCGCAGTAATGTCAGAGGGCATTCCGTAGTCCAGGCCGCTGGGCATCTGCCACCTTTGCAAATTGTTCAAAAACAGCAGGGGTATACCCAAATAACCCTTCTCAACCTGGGTATAAGATAAAGTAGGAATAACCAACAATCGGTATGAAAGAATAAATAATACACTAATTAAGGTGAAGGTATTTTTAATTTACCTTCACTATGTTTTCTAGTACACAATTAATATATCATACATAAGTTGTCTCATCCCAGCCAATGACACCTAGTCAATGAATTGCAAAGATTCACATATAAACAATTTCCATACAATGACATAAACTCTACAGAAAACACAAAGTAACCCTAAATAATACAAATTTAATAGTGGCTTCTATTTACATCTGGACAGACCACTCAGAGGTAGTCGCGAATACACACTTCCAAGTTGAAACAACTACTCCTATATTTTACAGTGTGACACTCTTATGATTTAGAAATACACTATATCTCTTTTGACTCCTACTTAAAAGTGACGCCGACCCGGCTGTATTCTGAGAGCCTTTAAAATGTGATCCTTTCTTGGCCCCTCCAGATATTTCATCGTGTTGTAAAGGATCACATTCTTGACCTTAGAGTCTGATGAACCCAGCTGTTCATACACGGATAATTTATGTAAGTGTTGATTGATCCATATTGCTTTAGAGTTAGCATGAGAGTTTAGATTTTTGGAGATTTTCTTTGAGACTTTTGTGTCGACACTTTTTCTATTTATTAGTTTTATTTTGATTTATGAGGCACTTCACTATAGGATTTTAGTGTCTTTGGTTACTTTTCTGTTGCACTGTGGTGTGTTACACTTTTGATGTGTTTTTTACCCTTCATTACACACATCCCGGGGTGAATGGTAAGCCTTGTTGTTTAGCCAACCTGTTTGATAGTGTAAGGATGTTGTAAATAATGTTTTGATGTATGTTATGTTTTATACAGTTATGTTTTAACCCTGTCCTGAGGAGGCCTAAGATAAAGATAGGCTGAAACGTGGTCAAGTCGACGACACTTTTAAGGATGAGACAATAGAGATATAGTGTATTTCTAAATCATAAGAGTGTCACACTGTAAAAAAAGAGTAGTTGTTTCAACTTGGAAGTGTGTGTTCACGACTATCTCCGAGTGGTCTGCCCAGATGTAAATGGAAGCCACTATAAAAATTGTATTATTTAGGGTTACTTTGTGTTTTTTGTAGAGTTTATGTCCTTGTATGGAAATTGTTTATATGTGAATCTTTGCAATTCATTAACTAGGTGTCATTGGCTGGGATGAGACAACTTATGTATGATATATTAATTGTGTACTAGAAAACATAGTGAAGTTAAATTAAAAATGCCTTCACCATAATTAGTGTATTATTTATTCCTTTATACCGATTGTTGGTTATTCCTACATTTGCAAATTGGCCACACCTTCTCCTAACCTCTTGGCCCTGACTCTGGGAATTTTTAGATAGAATAAAGACTGCAGAAAAGTCCATGCTTGGTCTTGGTCTAATTAAATTACATGTTTACATTCTAATGAGAGGATTCCCTGATCAACATGGGGGAATATTCAAATGGCATGCGGACCTACCATACTATGCAAGACCTAGATGCTAGAGAACTGTTTTGCTGAAGAATTCAGATTTCTGCTGCTTCAAACCCGTGTGTAAGTCACTTAACACAAGGTCAGTTACGCCTGCTAAGAGGTATTGCTTCATCATCGTTTTAGAATTGATCCAGCTAAACCTCTGTTAACAAACACCAGCGTACGTCTCAAATCTTTTAGTAAATCATTAAAACAGAGTGCAGCCTTTAATCCCACCTAACACATACATAACACTTTCCTACGTGCAGGCATACTGGCCCATTTTTGTAACTGAAGTAGCGCCATTGGGACGCTGGACCGAAGGGGGGCTTGGGGGGGGCAGCCGACCGCAGGGAGGTCCCCCCCCCCGGGCTGATTGGGAGGGGTTAGTGGGGGGGGTGCCTGCAGAGCGCCAGCCTTGGGCTGGTTTTGGGCTCCTTTTGGGCTCCCTTGGTTCCTACTGAGGGAGCCCACCTATATATTTCCTTGACTCCTCCTCCTGGCCACCATTTTAGGCTGAATGACCTGGTGGCCGGGAGCTCTGTAGTTTAAATTGAAAAATTTTGTGTGTGGTTTGCTTGTGATATGTCTGGAGAAGACTATCGCGTTTTGGAGGCAATCCGCCTCCTGAGCGAGGCTGGTCGCTTGGACCTCGTGTTGGGTGACGTGGCTGGGCCGTCGCGGCCTCAGCGGCAGGCCTCTGCCTGCGTTGCTGCTGTGGTGGCGGCGTGCTTTTCGCCGAAAAGGTCCCGGAAGGAGTCGGTGAGTGAGAGGGGCCGCCCGCGCGCTAGGAGGGTGGCCCAGGTTAATGTCGGGTCTTTGCAGGCTGGGGCGGTTGTGTTGGCCGAAGCGGGAGTGGGGGAGGGAGAGACGTCGGCTCCTTTGGTTCCTGTGGAGCTGCCGGTGAGGTCGCTTTCGGTCCCCGCTGCGAGAGGCAAGCGGGCCGTTAAGCGAGGAGGCAGGAAGCGCTCTGCTTCTGCCTCCGTTTTTCCTGACGGGGAGCGTTTGGGAGTCGAGCCAGCGTTTGGCGCGCATGCGCCCCAGGATAGTCTCGCGCCTCGCGCTCGCGGTGAAGATATATTACCGGCTGAAGTGCCGGTTGGACGCATTGTTGAGCAATCGGGCTTGGGGGCTCAGGGAGTTCCTGAACAGGTGGCAAATCTGGATTCAGGTACAGGGACTGCTGGTGATCGTTTTTTGACGCCAGCTCGAGTTTCTGGGGGACAGGTGCATGGTAGTGCTGTTGGCCGTGATGGGGTGCTGTCTGGGCAGTTGGTGTCTGGGACTGCATTTATACCGTTTAGCCCCCTGTTGTTTTCCCCCCCTGTTTCGACCCGTGGGGAGGTGCTTTCGGTGCTCAGTGGTTCTGTGGGGGAGGGAGAGTGGGCGCAGATGGATAGGAGGGCGGGGGTAGTGTTTCAGGGGCAAGAAGCTGGTCATGGTTTGTTGTGTACTCCTGCAGATGTCTCTGGGTCAGGTAAGGGGGGCATTGAGCCTTCTGTGGGTGGTAATGTTTTTACCAATTTGCAAGAGAGTGGCAGTAGACAGGTGGGTGCTAGGTCTTGGGAGGGTCTGGATGTTTTTCCTTCCTGGGCAGAAGGGGTTTGTGATGCAGGCAGGGTTGCGCCCATCAAGGCGACTGATATGTTGAGTGGTTTTGGGGGCACTTTGAGTTTTCCGGGTTTGCCTGTGGGGGGTAGATCTTTTGGCAGGATGGAGCAGCCCCGGTCTGATACTCAGCAGGAAGGGCATGGTGGGCCGGTGTTGGGTCCCGCGTCCAAGATTATTCAGGAGATGTTGGAATGGAGTAGTGGTGGTGAGGAGGTGCCGCCATCCCCCCCTCGACGGGGGTTGTCTGTTCGGTCTAGGGGGTCTGTTTCTCAGGAGGCTGGTCATTTACAGTTTCAGGATTCTAATTTTTGTGTGGCTAGTGGTACTGATAGGTTTGGCCGTTCTGGTAGTAAGGGTCCCGGCACATCAGTTCAGCCTTTTTCTTCACAGGTCGGAGAGCGTCATGGAGAGGCAGACTTGGTAGGGTGGAGTGCGGCCCAGTTGCACCGAGGAAAAGGGAGGGTGGAGCCTGGCGCGGCATACCCCGTACCGGCGAGGGATCCCGGCGCGGTCAACGTAGGCAGGTCAGGCGCGACCTCGTTGGCCCCAACGTCTTCATTTTAGGATCTCGGCGCGGTCAGCAGAAGCAGTTCTGGCGCGTCCTCGCTGGCCCCAGCTTTTCTTTCTACAGGTATCGTCGGGGTTGGCAGAAGCAGGCCCGGCGCGTCCTCGCTGGCCCCATTATCTGGTTGTCAGGATCTCGGCGGGGTTGGCAGAAGCAGGTCCGGCACGTCCTCGCTAGCCCCAACTTTTTCTTCTCACCAAAAAAGGGATTCGTCATTGGATAAGGTGTACAAAACTGGTCATCGTTCGGGGGAGTACAGACGGGTCCAGTCGGCTCCCCAGCCTCGTGTTTCAGTTAGGGCTGGTAAGGCCCAGGTTGGTTTCCAAAGTCCGTCAGTGGTGTGTGCCCCTCCTAGATTGGAGGAATCCCTGGTTTTGGATTACGATGAGGAAAGCCCTGAGGAGGGGGAGTTACGTGCTGAGGGTGCAGGGGGGGGGGCTTTTTCACGCTTCTGATGATGTTTTACAGGCTCCGGTGGTGGTGCGTCCGAAAGCTACAGTTTCCAGACCTAATCGAGAGAGCGGCCCCGCGGTGAGGGTTCCTCGGACAGGCGACGATGTTGAGCATCTGGCATGGAGAGCGAGGCCGGCCCAACTTCCTTTATTGAATCCAGGTGAGCTTGCTGGGCCGCGGGACAAACCATTGATGGTATCTGTGGGAACGGGGGGTGATCCTCCCTCAGAGGGTATGGATCTTAAGCTCCACAAAGGTCGTTATGTTAAGGATCAAGGAGTGGGTACGAGTGATGGGGGTGCGGGCTCCAAGGTGGATTCTGGGACTGTTACGGAGCCCATAGAGGTAGGTAAAGATCCCCCCCCCAGTAAGGAGCTTAAAATAAAGAAATTGCCTTACATGGGCGTCACAAAACCGTTGGGCGCTCATTTAATGCTATCTACTAAGGAAAGGATTTGGAAAGGGGAGTACGTTGAATTATTGAAGCTCTTACATAGGGAAGTTAGGTCCAAGGAGGGGTCTAAGGAGGAAGAGTACGAGTTGGCCAAGCGCCCAAAGGTGCCTTTGACTATCGAAAACTGGACAGCGGCTTTTCTTATATATGCTAGCGTGTACTGTGAGAAATTCCCTGAGCGCTGTGTTGCCATTTTTAAGTATATGGATGTGATCAGAAAGGCGCAGATTACTGGCAGTGGTTATGCCTGTATTTACAACAAGGGGTGGTGAGGGACAGAGTCTCTGAATTAAACAAAATACTCTCACCCAGTCAAGAGATCAGGGCTAGATCCAACACCGTTTTTTAGCTCACTGCACCATCCCAGTTTCAGAACCTGGCTGTATGCAAATTAGTCTGTTCCTGTCCCAGTGCATGATGGGAACAGGGCAAACCAAATTGCAAAAGCCAATTCTTACACTGGGAAGGAAACCAGCTACCGGGGACCGGTTTCTGGCATTTCAGCCGTCTTCGGCCCGGCTTGCTTGAATCCTGATGGTGCAATGAGCAAGGGACTCACATCTGGTTATGCCTGGTCACAGTATGATGAGGAATTCCGGGCTCGGATGGCTTGGGATCCTGAAGCGAAATGGGGGGAGTTGGATAATGATTTGTGGCAACACACTATGGGGGCATCGGCTGGTGGTAAGACGATCTTTACAGCTAGCGGATATCCATTACCTTATCGGCCCTTTCAGGGTAAGCCCACTCGGGGAGGGGTGGGTACAGCAGCGTCAGTCCAATCTGCCAATGGGACCTGTTGGGATTTTAACAGAGGATATTGCCCCAGGGAGTATTGCAAGTTCAGGCACGAATGCTCCCAGTGTGGTAGAACGCACCCACTGGCCAGGTGTTGGGGACCTCGTGTTACAGGGGGCAGACAGTGGTCACAGCAGCCGACCAATGCCCCAGGTCCTGCACAGCAGCCTCAGCCTAACAGGGGGGGGGAAAAACACTTCTGGAACTGGGCCCAAAGGCTCGTACGCCAGTTAATCCTTTTCACTTGGCAGTGGCTCTGAGGGGTTATGGGAGTGTTGAGGCTAGTAAGTTGTTGTTGGATGGTTTTCAAGAAGGTTTTCGACTTGGTTATACTGGGCCGCGGTTGCGGCGGTGGCCAAAGAATCTTTTGTCAGCCAATGAACATCCCGATGTGGTAGCAAGACAAATTGGACAAAGAAGTGCGTGAGGGAAGGATGGCGGGTCCTTTTGATGATTGGCCCTTGGAGAATCTTATTGTTTCCCCAATTGGTGTGGTCCCTAAGAAAGAGCCTGGGCAATTTCGTTTGATTCAACATTTGTCATGGCCGGAGGGCTCGTCGGTTAATGATTTCATTGATGGTGAGGCTGCTTCAGTGTCTTATTCTTCAGTGGATGTGGCCATGGCCCTGGTTGTGTCTGCCGGCACTGGTGCGGCAATGGCAAAATGTGATATCAAATCTGCATTCCGTTTGTTGCCAGTGAATCCTGCGGATTGGGATCTTTTGGGGATTCAATTTCATGGGAAGTGGTATGTTGATAAGGCTTTACCAATGGGTTGTTCCATCTCCTGTGCGTTATTTGAGACTTTCAGCACCTTTCTCCAATGGTTTTTCACCAACACGTCAGGACACCAGCTTGCAACTCACTACCTGGATGATTTCTTTTTTGTAGGCGCTCCCAATTCCTCAGCTTGCCAGAATGCTTTGCGAACCTTCCAAACTCTGATGGATTTCTTAGGTGTGCCGTTGGCACCGGAAAAGACAATGGGCCCCTGCGCGACCATGTCTTTTTTAGGGATCGAAATTGATTCTAATGTTATGGAGGCACGCTTACCAGTGGATAAGAAAGCAAAAATGTTGGACCTATTACATGCTATGTTGAACAAGGCAAAAGTGACATTGAAGGAAGTTCAGGTGCTGCTCGGCCATCTTAATTTTGCTTACAGGGTGGTCAGGGCAGGTAGAACGTTTTGCAGGCGTCTGGGTAGAGCTCTGTCTGGTCAGTTTTTACCTCACCATCACGTCCGCTTGTCAGCAGGTGTTAAGGAGGATCTGCGGATGTGGGTAGCCTTTTTACACTCTTTCAATGGCATTCCTCTGTACAGAGAAGAGGATTGGGTTTGGGACGTCCACATTTTTTCAGATGCTGCAGGCTGTGATGGTTTCAGTCTTTACTGGCAGGGCAGATGGTGTGCTGAACAGTGGCCGGCTGCGTGGAAGAACGGAGGCAGGAGTATTGCATTCCTTGAGCTATTCCCTGTGGTGGTGGCTTTGACTTTGTGGGGTCAGGAGCTTGCTCACAAAAAAGTACTGTTTCGAATTGATAATAAGGCTGTGGTGGACATTATCAATCGGCAGTCGGCCAGGGATGCTCAAATTTTGAAGCTCTTGAGGGTCTTTGTGTTGGGGTGCTTGACATATGACATCAGTTTTAAGGCCTTGCACATTCCTGGGGTGGACAATGACATTGCGGATGCTTTGTCTCGTTCACAGTGGGAGAGATTCCATGGGCTAGCCTCGGAGGCGGACAGGACGCCGACCCCCATGCCAGAACATCTGTGGACTGTAGGCGAGACAGGGTTTTGCAGTTGGTGGTAGGTTCACTGGCAGTCTCCACTAGGGCAGCGTATGAATTGGCCTGGAAAGAGTTTTTGGAATCTGGGGCCGGCTGGCGCGCTCCGGGTTGGAGACGTTCTGAAGATGTGGTACAGTTCCTTCTTCACTTGATGGACAGGGGTTTGACACGTGTGACAATTGCTGGAAAATTGGCTGGTATTGCGTTCATGGGCAAATTACTGTGGGGCTATTCTCCTTCAGCGGGGGAGGTGGGTAAGCGCATGCTGGAAGGTTGGTCTAGGGAGAGGGGTAGGGAACACATGGTTCGCCAACCTTTGTCTTGGCAGACATTAGCCCGAGTTTTGCAGGTTTTGCCCTCAGTCTGTTTGGATGAGTTTGAGATTTGTCTGTTTTCCACTCTTATGGTCTGGATGTTTTTTGGTGCTTTCAGAGTTTCTGAGTTATTAGGGTCTAAAGTTACTTTTGGGGTGGGGTGGGGTGGGGGAATGTTCGACTTTTAGAGAAAGGATTGCACATCTGGTTGGCTCGCGCAAAAACTGATCAACAAAGCAGGGGGAGGGGTATTTGGCTGGAAGCATCTTCTCCTACTGAGACGTGCCCTTTGAGGTGGGCTAGGCGTTTGAGGGAATGTTCGGGGGCCGCCATTGAGGGCCCTGTTTTTCAACATCTGGATGGTTCCAGGGTGACTGAGTATCAACTGCGCATGGTGTTGCGTAAAGCGCTGCGTTTCATTGGCCTGGATGAAAGACAGTATGGTACACATTCTTTCAGGATTGGGGCAGCAACGGAAGCTTATAATAGGGGTTGGTCGCAGCAGGACATTATGTCTTTAGGGCGTTGGTCCTCCAACTGTTTTAGGCGCTATGTGCGACATGATCCTGTTTCGGCGCCTGCGGCGCTAATTTTTCTTGAGTTTGATGCTGCTTTTCTTTTTCAGGTTCGGTGGCTGGCCCCCGTTCATCTGTCATGACGATCTGGATAGTGGGACATTCCTTCATTAGGCGTGCGGAAGCTCAAGCTATAAGAAGTTATTTTGGTCCCACGCTTGGTTTTAATTCCCGACTGTTTAATGTTGTGTGGAAGGGGAAAGGGGGTATGATCTGGAGGGAGCTTATTCCGGCCTTGAATTCCTGGTTGGTGGGGGGCATTTGTCCAGATGTGTTGCTTTTGCACCTCGGTGAAAATGACCTTTGTGGGGTGAAAGGGGTTGTTCTCTTGAGAGCTATGAAGAAGGATCTTTCCCTCATTCGTCAACAGTGGTCGGGCTGCCATGTTTTATGGACGGAGTTGGTCCCTAGGAGAACCTGGAGGGGTGCGATCAAGCCTAGGGCAGTTGATAAGGCGCGCAGTAAGTTGAATTTGGAGGTTTCCCGTTATTGTAGAGATCTGGGTTTTGGGCGGGTGTCCCATAAGGACATTCGTTATGACACTCTGGAGTTTTTTCGCAGCGATGGTGTTCATTTGTCTCGGATCGGGATGGATTTATATTTATTGGAATTGCGAGAGGTGCTCTCCAGGTGCTTGAAGATTCAGAATTTTTTGGGTTGAGGTTTTTTCTGGTTCTTTGATGGTTAGTTTTGGGGGGCAGAAAGAGAGGAGGGTAATTCCTTCCCCCCCTCTTTTCTGGGTGGCGGAAATTGGGGGTTCTTTGTCAGCAGGGACATGAAGGTTGTTGGGATTTTGTTAAAATTGGGCTATGGCTGGAAAAATTTAAATAGTTGTTTCTTGGGGTGGTTACACGGTTTTGGGTAATGTAAGTTGTTGGTGGGCAATTTTTGGAATGTGATGTTATGCTTTTGGGTTGGGATGATGTTTAAATGATTATGCAGGTTTTGGTATTGTTTGAATTGTAATTATGTTGTGCTGGGTGGGGGCGGGGTTTGTGACGTATTAGGGGCGGGCCTGACGTTTGGGGTTGTAAGGTAATATTTTAATTAGTGAGGACTAGTTTTGTGAGGCGTTTGCCAGGTTTGTATTGTTGTGAATATGCACCTGTTTCAATAAAGCGGCCTTTTGCACACTCTCAATCTGGTTTGGTGTCTGCTCACCCCCCCTCACCCCTCCCTCCCAAACATTCTAATGTGCTAATTCTGAATAAGGCTGCCTTTGTAATAGGTTCGCAAAAGAAAGCTTACCCTTTATGCAATGTTCATTGTCACACAGAAATAACATTCTGACCAGTCCAACAACCACAATAAATTCGCACTAACCTTGACTGACATGCCCAGTGTTGTGCCGAGTTCTCAGTAAGAACAACACACAATGCTTGTTTTGGGATTTGACAGGTACTGCCACATTCCTACGAACCGTAGTGGGAATAGAATCTACCAGACGCATAATTCCATCACTGGCTGCAACCGGTGACGTCGGAATCAAAGGAGACACGTTTATCTATATGCATCATGGATCTGAACTATTTAACTGATCTGGTGCATATGCCGACATTACCCAACACTGATGGAAAGGTGTTAGTTTAGTTTTCAAACTTGAATTTAGAAACACTACCCCCCCACGAACATGACAATGCCAATAATGAAATAAACAACAAAATTAGAAGTTATGTTCACTCTTTGTGTAGTCTGTGTTCTTAATATACATGAACAACACTAAACTTTAATAAATCAATCACAGGAAAAGCTTTGTATAGCACCCTGTAGTAATGGCATATTCCTTTATGGAATATGATGTAGGAACGCTGTGTATGTAGTACAGAATGTTGTATGTAGAATTCCATTTTGTGTTCTCTGTTAACTGGTACCGTTAGGAATGTTATTATTGGATTATGATTCTGTAGTCAGCTCCACTTGAGCTGCATATCTGTACATATCTTAGGAAGGGCCATCGGTTTTGGGGTGGAAGGACCAGAAGATGTTGGACACAATCCTTAATCCTAATAGCAAAGAGCAAGTTTTGGTATCTTGTGAAAGTGTAGACACCAAGAAATGGGTTTTACAGGAATTTCCAGAAGTTTTTGAGAAACGCATGGGAAAACTAAAAGGTTTTACACATCAGATTCGTTTGAAAGAGGGGACATGTCCTAAAGTACACAAGCTAGGAATATTCCATTCATTATCAGACACGAAGTCAAGGAAGAGTTAGACAAAATGCTTGCTAACAAAGTAATTGAACCAATAGAGGCTGCCGAATGGGTTTCTCCATTGGTCGTTGCCCGGAAGTCCAATGGGAAGGCACGTTTGTGTGTGGACCTGAGGTATCTTAATAACAACATCTTGGGCGACCAGTTTCCCCTTCCCAGAATTGATGAAATGCTTGCCTTGACACGTGGTGCAAAGTGGTTCCCCACTCTGGACTTGTCGGCGGCATATTATCAAGTGGTTCTGGACAAAAATAGCAGGCAATTTACTTCGTTTTGTACACCTTTCGGCTGCTACAGGTTTAGACGAATGCCTTTTGGATTGGCGTCGGCCGCTGCCGTTTTTCAGAGGCTCATGTCCAATTTATTTGGCCATATTAGAGAGGTAGTATTTTTTCAAGATGACATCTTGATAATGGGGAAGGACAAACCACAGCACAATGCTCTTTTGAGGGAAGTATTGTCTATTCTTAAGAGCAATGGTTTAGTTGCTGAAAGTACTAAGTGTAAATTTTCTGAAAGGTCAGTCACGTATTTAGGCCACGAAATTGGAGGTGATGGTATTAAACCAAATAATTCCTTAGTGGAATCTATACTCAATGCTCCTTCTCCCAAATCAAAGGACGATTTGCGTTCATTCTTGGGTTTGGCAGAATTTTATGCGAAAGTTGTATATAATTTTCCGCAAAAGACATATGAAATGCGTTTACTGATGAAGAACAAAGTTCCTTTTGTCTGGAACGAGAGTTGTCAGAAATCTTTTGATTGTATTAGGAAAGCCATTGCCAATGCACCTGCATTGCAGGGATTTGATCCTCTGGCGAACAATATTGTTGCGACTGACGCCAGTGGAACAGGTTTGGGGGGTGTGTTGTCTCAGATCACAGACAAAGGAAATGAAGTGGTCATTGCTTTTGCTTCCCGCTCGCTGTCTCCTGCTAAAGCGAAGTACTCGGTTATAGCGCGGGAGAAATTAGCATGTGTATGGGCCATGGAGCATTTCAGAAAGTTCATATGGGGGAAGACATTCTTATTGAGGTCAGACCATAAGCCTTTAACAAAATTGCTCACCACGGAGGGTTTGTCCAAGGCATCTGCCAGGATTGCATGAATGTCTTTGAGGGTCCAAGATTTTGTTTATGAAGTGAAATATGTTCCTGGTGCTAAAAATGTAATTGCAGATTTTCTGAGTAGACTTCCTTTGCCTCTCAAGGAGATTGAACTTGATCCTTGGAATGACATGTGTGTGGCTGCAGTATTTACTGAATCCCCAGGTTTATCTAAAGATAATTGGGTTGAGGAAAACAAAAAAGATGAAGTTATGCAGACTGTGAGAGACAGGGTCATTCAAGGATGGAGTAAAGATTGTAAAATGGATTCAAAGCTTAGGCCATTTTGGGAGGTTCGTGATGAATTAAGTATTGATGGTGAATTTTTATGTAGAGCTGGGAAAATTGTACCTCCAGTAGGCATGAGAAATAATATTGTGATTTTGGGTCATGAGGGTCATCCAGGTGTTTCTCGCACCAAGAGGAATATTAAAGTTTTGCATTGGTGGCCTAGTTTGGGCCTGGATATTGAAAGACACGTTCGTGACTGTATCCATTGTGAGAGTGCGGACAAGTCACAAAAGACTCCTAATCCACCTATGTCTTCTTTAGTGTTTCCAAACCTACCATGGGAGCATGTTGCTTTGGATATAATGGGCCCTGTAGTTTGGCAGGATGGCATTTCAAAGTACATTTTTGTTCTTGTTGATTTGTTTTCTAGGTGGATTGAAGTTGAAGTTGTCACCGGTGTGGATACACAGATGGTCATCAATTTCTTGGACAAGTGTTTTTTAAGGGAAGGTTTCCCAGTTTCCATTTTAACCGATAATGGTGTGCAATTGAAATCTGATTTGATGAAGAAATGTATGTGTAATGCTGGAATTGAACAAAGATTTACCGCCTTGTACCATCCTAGGGGAAATTCAGTTGTAGAGAGGATGAACAGGGTTTTGAAAGGTGTTCTGCACTTGGCAAAGAATGGAAATAAGAATTGGGATGATGAACTTAACAAGTTGATTTGGTCATATAGGATCACTGTTCATGATACAGTTGGAGAGAGTCCTTTTGGATTGATGAGGGGAAGATATCCTCACTGTAGGTTGAATCCTGGTTGGATTGGTAGAAGTAAGAAGTATGAATGGGATCCAGATCATGTGAAACAGTCCATCATTAATTCTCAATGTAAGAATAAATTGTATTTCGACACTAAACATGGGACTAAAGATGTGAATATCAAAGTAGGACAATGTGTTAGAGTCAAGTCTAGTACGAAATCTGAGAAATTACAATCTAAATTTTCAGATCCCAGAGTTATTACTAAGGTTATGAGGAACACGGTGGAACTTGATGATGGTACTATCCATCACATGAATCGTATTGCTTTAGCTGGTGATATTTCTGGTGTAAAGAAAAGTGCTCCTGTTAAAGACAGAAATTACTGGTGGTTGGAAGTTTTTTCTAATTTGGAGAAAGAGGATGAGTCTGGAGTTCCTGTTGAGCTCCAGAGGCATGATCCGATTCCAATAGAGGCTCCAGTAGTTCCTCATTCCTCTAGTGAAAAGGATTGTGACAGCCATACTAATAGTGGGTTGCGAGGTGTTGATTCCCAAGTTCAACCACCAGTTGTTCCTGACAGTGATGTCGTTAACAAGTCCACTAGGGTTGGAAGAGGTATAGTTACTCCAAAGAAACTTCAGGATTTTGTCAGTTTTTAATGTTGGTTTGTTTTTATTTCTTTTTATATTTGGGGTTCCATTCTTTAGTTAATTTATTAAGGAAAGGGGATGTGTAGTAATGGCATATTCCTTTATGGAATATGATGTAGGAACGCTGTGTATGTAGTACAGAATGTTGTGTGTAGAATTCCATTTTGTGTTCTCTGTTAACTGGTACCGTTAGGAATGTTAATTTTGGATTATGATTCTGTAGTCAGCTCCACTTGAGCTGCATGTTTTCCTTCTCTCCTGCTTGTGAAGATTGTAATAAAAAGAATATCTATTCTACTTCTGCTGGCATCTCTCCACATCTTCACTACACACCCCTCCCGTGGTTATGAATTTCGAGGTCTTCTTATTTTGTGATAATGAAGAAACACGAGGGAAGGTAAAATAAAACAATTGCCTAGGACCACACAATTTGGTAAAGTGAGGAAGCTGGGATTAAGCCAAGGCTTTCTGGTTTCTTATTGTGCAATTCAACCACTAGATGTATATCCTTCACTTCCACTACACGCACCTTACGGGCACACAGCGCCTCTGCAGGCATCAATGCGGCCCTCAGTGACATCACAGACCTAAACTCCTGGGCCCCTGAATATATTTTTTGCGAATTCCCATGAAATGGGGGAATGTCGGGTATGGTTAATTTAACTTTCGGATCCCAAGCTTTCGTAAAACATCAGCATTTGGTTTTCTGAAGATGTATTGTCAAGGCTCACTATAAAATATGTGTCACATTGATCATATCACGTACAAGAGTAAATTTGGTGAGTTTCCAAATGGACACCAACTTGAAAATAGAAAAGGGGTACAGATATTAGCAAGTTTGTGGGGCTCCTTTATTTGGACCTCTAATCACCTTCTAAATGTCTTAATGCAGCATCTCTTAAGCTTTCACTTAGATGGACCCCAATTGTATAACTCCTGGAAGCCAGGGACCCCCACCTGATCAATGCCCATGATTTATGGATGTAAAGGACACTCCGAACCCTAAATTTGAATAGACATACAATTTCACTACCCCAGATGCTGTTAATAAGGATGTGTATTTTATAATCATGATTTTGGGAAACTCACTAATGAAGTTCACTCAACTACCTGAAGTTACACTCACCTTTTATATGGGAAAGTAAGTTGCCTCAAGAACAGTCCATTGGGACAGTCCTGAATCAGTCTGAGCCTCACCACAGAGATTTATGTAATTTAAAAGCAGGCTGTACATTCAGCCATGATTGTTAAGAAGAATTAGCAGTAGTAGTTTTTCACCCATTTGTTGTTTGGGGATGCATGTATGAATACATAATGACAGCGGCAAAATGATCCCCCAACATCAACAGAGTTTTCCGGAACAGCCAAACAGTGGATGTGGAGGGTTTTTGCAGGGAGCTCCTAAGTAATGTCTGCATTTGCTGATGATGGGCTTTCACTGGTGTTAGTCACCCAGAAAAGGAAGGTACATAGAATGCTAGGACCAAACTCTCACCTTTTTAGCTTCAGAGCCCAGAAGGAGGGGAGACACTATCTTCTGCTTGGTTTCCCTGCAGGGCTGGGAGCCCAAGTAGCTGTAAATAGTGAAGCAGGAAAGGTCATCAGGGACTCTACCTTCCAGGAGTGCGGTGAGATGATTCGCACTGCACCCCCTTCAGAAGGAGAAACCCAGGTAGGGCTTCATTTTAGCAAGTGGTTGCAGGTGGGGTCCTCCAGCTCTCATTCTGAGGTTCCAGCACTTCTTTTCCTCGTCAGCCTTTGGCTCAGAGCAAGAGAGAGTAAACCATGAAAGGAGGTGGAGAACAATCACCTCTAAATAGTGGCATAAAAAGAAAGTAGGCACTACCTTTGATATCATATTTGTAGCACTGGTTTGAGTTACAGCCAAGGTCTGAGCTAGAGTGGCTGTCACTTGTTTCAAGGTGGCAGAATTTCTAGATGGGCATAGTGTGGGAGGCGACGCAGGCTCAGCGAATGCTGATTCTCAACACAGGAAGTAGAGGTCTTCAATGGCCATAGGAGTTAATTGCTGAGGGCCACAAGCAGGGCACCTTCAGACAGTCAGAGCAGTTTTAATTTGGGTAGTGTTGTTTCACTTCCTTGCCTATCCCCGACCAGAGGCCCTAATATTCTCTCTCTCTCCAATGAACACACATTCGCCAAGACCAACTTCCAGGACGGGATGAAGGATGTAACCACCTGGAGGAAGAACAAGTGCCTCAAGCTCAACTCAGAGAAGACTGAAATCTTCTTCATGGGCTTCACCCCCTCTGCCTTGGATGACTCCTAGTGGCCTGCAGCACTTAGATCCCCCCCACATCCACAGACCACGAGATCAATGCCATCTCATCATCCTGCTTCCACACACTATGCATGCTCTGAAAGATCTTCAAGTGGATCCCCACCAAGTCTAGAAAGATGGTCACCCATGCACTCATCAGCAGCACAATCCACCACAGCAACACACTCTACACCACTCATAACCCAGAAACTCTAAAGAAACTGCAGAACATTCAGAACGCCTCTGCCAGACAGATCCTTAACATCA
The DNA here is from genome assembly GCF_964263255.1 of Lissotriton vulgaris. Classification (NCBI taxonomy): domain Eukaryota; kingdom Metazoa; phylum Chordata; class Amphibia; order Caudata; family Salamandridae; genus Lissotriton; species Lissotriton vulgaris. The sequence goes on along the minus strand of NC_141697.1, from coordinate 745,572,252 downwards.
CCCAATGCAGCCACATCACTGGCCACCTGAGAGACTTCCACTGGCCCCCAGTCAACAAAACAATCACCTGCAAGCTCCCAACACTTGCGCCTACAAAGCTCTACACAACCCAGGACCTGCGTACCCTAACCACTGCCTCGCATTCCACACATACGTCAGAGACCTCCACTCCCGCCAACTGGCCCTGGCTACCATACCACATATCCGCAAGACCATGGCTGGAGGAAGATCGTTCTCCTAGCTCACAGCAAATACCTGGAACACCCTGTCTCTCCACCTCAGGCAATCACCGTCACTGCCTCAATTCAGGAAGGGCCTCAAGACCTGGCTTTCGACTGAGCCACGGCACCTTCGGCGGACCTCCCCCCAGCACCTTTAGACCCTTACAGGTGAGTTTTTGTGAGGTAAAAGTCACTTGGTTGTTTGATTAATTGAATTGGTACTACACACGTGCTAATTCAAATGGTCTGGCATCTTATCTTTTCATATATTGGTGCTTTATTTATCCCACGTCTTTACAAGAGCTGGCCACAGGTCGCTCAGTTTAGATAATGGGTCTAGTTAGGCGATACAACAAGGGGTACCTTTCACTCTGGCTAGGGTTGGAACTCGCTGGACGGAAACGTGGTAACGGGGGCTTACAACCAATACCAGAGGGCTGCAGTGGGTATCCTGACTCCAGTGTACTCGCCTTCTATCACTGTGCAATTATTAATATTGGACAAAGTGGAAGCTCAGTTTAAGTAAGGCATTTCCTGACTCTCCTTGTGGCCGAAATGCTTCGTGCATTGGCTCCATTTTAATTGTGCGGGGTAATATTAACCCAGAGCCACCTGGGCTTAGATACAGAGAGGTAGAGGTTGCCTCGCTCTTAAGCATGCTAGCCCATATTTGTCCACTGTTAGGATGTGCACCTAACGTAGGGACACAAGGATTATGGGCAGAATCAGGTGCCCCCCTTGTTTCTCTCATATTGAGGTTCAAAGGTCTTGTATGACATTATTTCGAATCAGAAGGGATCCTCATGTATGGAGGTCAAGTGATGTACAGCAACTAAGGTATGGCCATCTGTCTTTTGATTGGGTTGTAGAGAACTATAGAGGCTCCACAAGAGTGTGGTTATCCCCCCTGGAAGGTAAGCTTGGATAAGTCAGCGAGCTTACCGGGGCCTATTTAGTCAAGTAGGTGTGGCCAAAAGGTGCTGTGTTACTTGGTAGAAAAGGGAATTCTGTGATTCAAGGTCCATTTTTCCCAAACCATGGATCTAATTTTGGGTGCAGCTATGGGTACCATAAGGTATGGTAGTGACTCCATGTTCCAAAAGGCAGAGCAATCCGCCAGTGGCAGGATCAATCAGTTGAATATAGAGTTCTAGGTAAGCTGGTCTAATGTCAAAGGGGCGCAAAAGAATACATCCGTCCTTGGATGAGGGTGTTTGAGTGGATGCACATTATCCCCCTAATGGGGAGTCTGCAATTGGTGGGTATACTTACAGTGCCAGAGTGGATCAAATCATGTATCTAGCGGGTCTATTGCCAAGCATCAGCTTTGCAGTATGGCATACAGTTCAAGGTGCTGGTGTAGTCAGCCAATGAACATTTGCCCAATGGGTAAGCTGGGGCAGAGATATATCTTGGAGCATCTATAGTGTGGAGTCCTGGGGATGGAGAACTGTCCGATAGGGATATGGTACATTGGTCATCTGGGAGACAGAGGCTCTGCGTGCGGCTGCTGCACAATCATAGGAGCCATTACTGAGACCCTCTGGTGTTAACCTGTGGGAGGGCTAGATCTTCAATGACCACTTCGACCTGTGGCAGAATGTCTTGCAGCAGAAAAAGGGGGCTCCCTAAAATTATATTTCGGTTAACTGAGGTTACACCTTGGAGGTGTGTTGCTTTGTGTGCTCACTGGGCAGGCAGGAGGGGGGACTGACCTGCTGGTGGTCCTGGAACTTTTTGCCCTACCCCGGGATGCCTGGAGTTGAACATTTTGGGGGATTTGCCTGGTGACAGGTACCCCGGCTGGGCCGAAGCACTATGCGGGGCCCTGGAGTATGTGTTGGTAGGGGAACATCCTTTACCACACAACTTTTACAACGCAGTACCTTTACCACGCAGGTATTACAACGCAAGTCGTTACAACGACTTGCGCTGTGGGGCGCTGTAGGATAGGGAATAGTTTATTTACTATCCAAAACCTTCCCTACTATCCAGGGGGACTGGAGTTGGAATAGTAAATTAAACTACTCCACTATCCAGCGCCCCCCAACACAAGTCATTGTAACGACTTGCGTTGTAAAACCTGCGTGGTAAAGGCATGCGTTGTAACAACATACATCCGTGTTGGTATGGAATCAAGGGTATTGCTCATCCCTCTGATTGATGTAAGGGAAGTTTCCACTAAGGTATGCCCCAGGTGCCCTTGGTTGAAGGTGTGGTTGATGGATCAGGAAAAGGGCCTGCTGGCACTTTCGCATTCTGAAGAGTTGCGCTGCCATGGGAGGTGGAGACAAATGTTGTATTGCTTGCACAATCTTTAGCTGTTTTGCTGATTTCATGTACTGTATTCTCATAACAATAATAATTATTTTTTTTGCTACTTATGTCCTGTATTCTCATAACAATGATGTCTGTTTAGCTATGGTTACCATTTTACAAATATCATGCAGAGATGTGAATAATAGGCTTTGCCCTAGGTTATACCTAGGCTGTCCTGTTTTCAGTTTCTATTTTTGGTAAATTCTGGTGGTGTTTTTTCAGTGTTTTCCAGTGATTTCCATACCTCCAAAAAACAGTGCTTTTCAGTGTTTACTCATTTTTGCGCCATAAAAAACAACTGAAATGGTGTTTTGCCGGTGTTTATGGAACGCTTTGCTTTTATGATTGCTTTTTCAATTTTTCCTCAGATATTGTATACTGCTCTACATTTCAGAAGCTTAATAAAGTCATGAAATACTTTCCATTGTCTTTTGATTCTGCAGCTCCGATTTAACAAGCATTTGCAATGCAATAGGTCTTGCATGTATGTGAGTTTAAGCTATTGGCATTGTAAATGACAAAGCCTTTTATTTATGTTTTAAAAACAAAAATAAAAGGCATTATGTTATGGAGTGTATGTATGTGGTGTGCTGTGGAATTATGTGGGTTGGATTGGATGAGTTAGTTGTGTAATTGTGTAGAGTGGAACTGTCTGGTGTGTAGTTGATTTTTGGATTGGAATTATGTGGATACTAATTATCTGGAATTGAATGTATTGTAATTATGTGGAGTAGGATTCTGTGTTTGAGTGCAAATATGTGGAATGGTATTTTGGGTTGTGGTTGGTATGTAGTGGAGTTTAATGACGTGGTGTGCTGTTGATGGCTGTCTTCTATTGTACAGAGAAGCCTATAAATATTTATAAAATTACATAATACATGATGTAAACAGCTAAACATTATTGCACTTAGTAAAGATATGCTCTTCCCACCTTAATAAAACAAAGAACTCTTCCCACTGTAATAAAACAAAGAACTTTGTTGTGTGTCTTTTTTTGGTAGAACTTTGCACAGAATGCCTATTACTTAGCGAGTCACGTAGCGCCGCTGGAAAGGAAGTTCCATGTACCAGCTCAACACTTTAAAAACAATGTTTTGTAGCGTACCGCCATACTCAGTACCAATGTACTGCACTTTGAGATCTTACATGTGCCACCAGTGCACTTCAGTTAGACATGTTATAGGTGCCATCGCGCACTGCACTCTGATATGTCACATGAACAGCCAGTGCACTGCAGTCAGATGTTATAGGCACCACTGTGCAGATTGTTCTGCTTTCATATCACACGCACCAACAACCAGAGATAATGTGATTGCTGCCCTAATTTTAGTTAATGTGACCCCCTCCTTCTGTCCTACAATCTCAGGTATTCCAGTGCAACCCTACGCTACGTACAAACGCAGATGGGGAGATGCGCCCAAATGTTAATGCAGTTACTGCCTTTAAGTGAGGATTCCCTAGAATGGCTGCCCTTCAGACAATCCCAGTACTGTCTGTATCAACACTTCCCACTTTCTGGCACCGGTAACACTGGCCTGTGTTTGAAGGACTGCATTCATTTCCCTAAAAATGAATTCAGCAATTTTTGGGAGGGTGGGCCTGCCTGCTTGACCTCTGGGGCTACTCCTTGCTGTGATAATAAGCGGTGTGCCCCCTGCCGTCCTTGGGGGGACTTTTATCTGGCTTCAAAATGATTCAGGTGGAAATATGTTATTGTTTTCTCCTTTTGTTGTCCTTCAGTTCAAAAACGATGTTGCATTAAACAAAGGGAAGGAACTGTAAAGGAAGACTATAGCTGGGCTCTGCATGTATCGGTTTTTATTCTGGTAAAAAATTTGAATAGATTAAAATTAAAAGTGTGCTAGTGTCGCCTGGACATTTTAAACCCCTGCCGTGTAAGCAGCCTTTCCCCAAAAAATGTGAAGGCCATCATTATGTCAGAAAGTCCTAGAAATGATGAATTTCCTAGTTTCTCTGGCAACCCTGCCAAACACTGAGCTGTGGGTCTGGAACGATGGCAGCGAACTCTAATAAGACAGATACTAGGAAAACAACTAGCAAAGATTCAAAGGCTCCCTCACAACCCCATAAAAGTGCAGCGAGCTAAAGCTGGCACCGAACGAGAATAGCACTTTTTGGCTGGGGTTTTGATGAATCACAGGCTTGGCACTCAGCACGCAGCTGAAATAATCACAAGGCCAGTGACACTTTGACGCACAATCGGGCACTCTTTACACATATGCATAGCGTCTGACATTCTGTCACTGATAAAATTAAACAGACTTGTGTAGAGTGCCCGACACCACATGTCAAAGTGTCCACGTATAAGCAATCTGACTCACTTTTCAAATACAGGATGACAAATGCCAATTCAAGCATACATGCATGCACCACACAATCACACAAAAAGTGACAAGCACACTGAAAACATGGTACACTTGCACAATCTGACACTCTCACGCACAAGACTTCACCTACACAAATATCACACACACATCACATAATACACAAGCACAGGCTTGTACTTCTACAGGTGTATGACCCTCAATTACCATGGTGAGTAAACAGCAACGGAGCTGGGTAGAGTTCCAGACACTCGGCGGCTGTGACAAGACCCCTTGAAAGGACGCGCAGCTTTGCTTCTGACACCATTGAAACATTTGCTCTCTCTTCACGCCCCTGCTGCTGGCTGCGAAAAGAGAAGTTGCTGTTTCTGTAGCTCCTTTGTCACACTCTGTCCGCACTGAATGAGGGTTCGTATTTTCAAAAACACCTGACTCCACTGCGCGCACACAACTCCCATGCACCTATAAGTCACCTGTACACACATTACTCACCTGCACACACATAACGACTGCATACCTCACTCCGCCCCCTCATACACACTCTTGGCTCCTCTCCTGCACAGACCTGACTCTACCTTGCACACACCACGCTCTCCTGCAAAAACCTCATTCCCTTACACACAGTAATTTCACAGCAGTCACTTTAATCCCAGGCACACAACTCACGCTTAACACGTCCCCTCTGTACACAAAGCACTGCGTTAGATATTGCTTATTCCGCTTCACACTCAAAACTGGTCTGCGCATCTCACCCCTTTTCACACACCTCACTCCCCAGCAAACACCCCATTCTCCTTCTTCCTCAAACTCACTCACACATCCCAACCCTGCTAACACTTCACTCGTTTGTAAATACCTCAGTCCCCTGTGCACACCTCACTCCTCTGCATTACATACCACACACACACTTACACATGCAATACTCCCCTGTACACACCTCTCAAATTCTCATAGCCCTCCCCTGCTTCCAGTCAGAGCTCACTCGTCCTCCGAGTGAACCTCGCCGACCTGCACTCCTCTCTTCTGCGACACACTCCTCGCCCCATTCACTTTCACAATCAGCACTCTCCCCCACACCTGTCTCCTCTTCTCACGGACACTTCTCTCACCTACACATGCCCGACTCTTTAGCGCACACCTCTCGCTTCTGCTCGCTTTTCTCCTCTGCTCAAACGCACCTTATTTTGCACACGCAGTCTTCTGTTCACGTCTCACTCCTCTGCGCAAACCCTGCTCTGCTAAGCACACTTCGGCCGCTCCCTGCTCACATCTTGGCCTTTACTCACTTCGTCACTCCACTTTATTTCCAAACGGTGCACATCTCGTGCGCTGGTGGGTGGGCTCAAAGGCGGGAGCTCACGAGCAACCCATGACTCACAACCCGACCGTAGTGTATGCAACACTGCACGAAACAAATGCAATATTCGCAAATGTTCTGCATGTGCAGGTGTCTTAGGATGGGCGAAGCCCCCCTTCTTGGGGGGTGGGGGGGACTTTTTAACAACAGAGTACACCAAGTAACACATGTGAGGAGGGGGCTCCCCTGGGACTCATCCAGCTCTGGTCTAGTTCAGGCCTTGGTCCACGCTGATTATCCACAGACCCGCTACACAGAGCAATGCCAGTATTTCGGCCGTGGCGCAAGTAGCTGTTCGCACATTGCATTCAAATAAAGTGAAACTTTGGAGCTCTCGAGTTCACATACACAACCCGAATCTTAATGGTGGGCACAGAAGCAAATTATACAGATTGCTACAGTTATCCTCCTTGTGCTGGCGGAGCGGGTTTGCACAGAGCCGCCCGCCCGAGCGCACACAGTAATGCTCCAGCAAACCCCATCTAGGTCTGCAATAAACCAGGCAGCAGAATCAACCCCATTCTTTGACAGACCCCCGTCCTGCCTCCGAGAGGATAGAGCTCTGCCCACAGACCGGCACCAGTCCCTGCTCTCCGCAGACCTGGACGGGAAAACGAAGAAGTCAGAAGATAGCAAGGGAGCTACTCTGACTGTGCTGAGCGCCCAGACACCGACTCGAGGGGGATAGAAAAACTAGAAGGGTTACTGAAGACCGCACTGTGCCCACGCACTGCCAGCTCAGCAGGACAGAGGTGAATAAATAATATCCGAGCCTTGTGCACAGCCATAACAAACTCGATTGCTGGAAAAGAAATGGTTACTCGTGGACCCATGACCCAGCCACTGCCATTAACATCATGTTAAGTAAATGGTCTTTTGAAAGACCTATGAAGTACTTGGATGCAGCCGTCATAAGACAGACGGCAGACCGCAACAGCTCATCTCCCCCCCCACGTGAGCCAAGCAGGGGGCCTGGTGTTGCTCTGGCCCTTGGGCCATTCACACCTCGGCTCCCTGTGTGCAGAAGCATTGTTTTCTCCAGACACCTCCGCGCCAGGCAACCACAGGCAGGCCAATGTTTGTGATGCTTTGGCTCCATCAAGTGGCCAAGTGCCGCAACAACTCCGAAAATACTGCGAAAATCAGTGACACTCGGTTTAAACCAGGTCAGCTGATTTTCTTCCGGGAGGGTATTATCGAGTACATTCAGTTTAAACCGAATTCCGGACAGCCTAGTTATACCACACTAATCACAGTTGTCTATCTCCTTGAGAGTTGTTTCAATGTGGAGGAGTGACTTGCACGTTGTGAGCACACTATTAGCCATTATGTGTTCTATATCTGTAGTTGGTTTTTGAACCTCTGGCCTTTGATTCATGAACCATGTTTGTCCTTGGGTAAGGTTTTTTAAATGTTTTAATCTGTTATCATGTTATTAGACTTGATTTTTGGCTATAGACTCAGGTTCAAGAACATTGCTTTCTCCAAACAAAAGCTTTTTACGCTGAAACTAAATTCAAATGTTTTCACTTACCACCAGACTGGCATACGTTTCAATAGAGAGCTGATGATCATACTGCTGTTTCCATCAGATGCCAGTCCTAATCAACCTGAGTGGCGCAGGGATTTGCCTGACCTTAATTTATCCACTGGACTGGGTAAAGGATTGATACTGGTGAACCTTACAATGTATATTGCTAAATGAGTGCCATGCTGCTTCGTGTAAAGTCGGCACGCTAAAAATGCAGTGGTGGCTCCTCTGCTAAGGTTGAGGAGAGTCGCCCCACTGCCTCAGAGCAGGAAGAGAAAATTAAAAATCAAATGATAGTAACTAATGTTATTATCATTTTATTTTGTCCTCCTGCTGCTGCAGCTTGGAGGAGGGGGCGGGCAGTGCTGAAGAGCAGGGGAGGAGTGGTGCAACCCTCCTAAGTGCGCAATGACTGTTTGGTCGGCCCTCTCGGGCAGCCCAAACCAATCATGTGCACCGTCCCCCTTCTCCATGCAGGCTACATAACAGCCTGCATGGAGAACATGACCACCCCTCCAGCCCCTGGCTGATTGCCGTGTCACAGAGCTCAGACCAATCACAATGCTTCATTTCAGCATTGTGATTGGCTGTGGGACCCCTTGTGCTTCCTGCTTCCTGTTTCTCAGAGGAAGCCAAGAAAATGAGGCAGGAGAGGCAGTGGAAGCTGGCCAGGAGATAAGCGATTTTCATTTTTATTCGGATCTCCCCTCCCTCGCCCCTTAACTGCTGCTTCCAGGCAGCAGCCGCAGCTGTAAAAATGGCCATTGGTTCATTTCCTGTGCAACAGAAGACGCCAATGCTGGAATCGTCCAATCCAGAGATTCGCTCAACAGTTCCTTAGCTCTGTGGCTGAACAGTCTCCATGCGGATTATGTAGATGCAGTCTGAAAATTGGGAACATAGTTAACCAATAAAACTCTGCATTGGTATTAAAGACAAATGCATCATCACACCCATTCTCTCACACAAACTGTATATCAGGAAAAAGTGGTGAAGGCACCAATATAACATAGATATAAATACATTTGTGCCTGCCATCACACTCATTTTAAAAATGTAGCATGTATTCTTGAAACAATTTCATGTACATAAATAACACTATCAAAAGAACCCTACATTAATCTTCTGAAAGGGCAGCAAACAAAAATGACTTATTTGAGAGGTGTGCTGGGTTGTTTTTGAAAGTCCAAGGTTATCAGTTTTTGGTCTGTCTTTTTTTAGCAAAAATGTGAATGTACTGATATGTTTTTTGTTGATGTTAGCATTGGAAGGAAAAGATAAAGTATAATGTTAAGCATTGATTCTGTGACAGCCTTTTGAGATATAAAAACAAGAGAACTGTTGGTTGTAGTGTCTTGTGTTATATTTTGAATAACAGTAGCTTTCTCAACATTGCAACATCGGTGTTTCTTCATTTTCCAGGCTCTTCTTTGTCTTATGTACTAGGTTTTGAGCGTTGTAAGAATGTGGGTTATTAGTTAAGAGGAGTGGAAGCCCCGCTCAAATCTTAAACAATCTTTATCTGGGTGAACCACAAAATCCATAACCTGTGATTAGCCCTCACTTAAGCAGACAGGTTTAATTTAAATGGAATGTGCAAAGTATTTATGCAGTACTCAAATGTCAATAAAGTAGAAACACAACACATGAAAATTCCCAAACCACTTTAGAAAAATAGAGTGAAATTTATCAAATAAAATGACAACAAAAATTCACTCCAATCAGTAGATCCAGAGTTATGAATTTGCAAAGTTTTAGGTGAATATAGCGCCAAAAAGCCCAAAGTGGCACTCATGGTAATCTGGTCTCACTGGACCAGGTCAACATCACAAGTTCAGGCTGACCGTAATGGAACGCTAGGCTGATACAGGGACCAGGATTGTTTTTGTGCCTTTTCAAAGTCCACCCGAGGAGTGTCCGTAGGATTTTCATTTTGGCGGGGATCTTCAATATATTGTTGGTGGCATGAGGAGCCATGAACGCTGAGCTTGGTGTTCACAGGAGACGTGGTTAGTCACTATTTTGTGCATAGAACTGGTGGCCGTTGAGACTTTGTGTTAATGGAAGACACAGTGACCACTGATGCGAGGTGCCTACTTGAAATATTGTAGAGCCTCAGCGCTTCTATCTTTTCACCTGGAGTTCAGAATTTGTGGACTTGAGGCAAGAGGAGTACACTCTGATGCCAGCCAAGGGTCCAGGACCTGTTGGTCACCTCTTAGAGATCAGTACTCACTCCAGCAGATGCCTGCGGCAGGACTCTGGCAGGTCCAGAGTGTACTAGTCAGCTCAGCAGTTGTAGGGAAGGCCTTTGAAAGATTGTTGTGTCCCTGTAGCACAAACAGGAGGTCAGCCAAATGGCCCTTGTATTTATTTCTGGGGTTCTTGGGTTCAAGGCAAGAAGAGTCAGTCTTCCTTCTTCAAACAGCAGGAGAGTTCATCTTCTGAATCTTCCACAGGTCCATGAGTGTTATGATGAGAGTTTCTGAAGGTGCCATATGTATGCCTTGTGCTAAACGTTATGAGGTGGGGAAATCTCTGGACTACTCCAAAACTGATTCTGGTCAGTTCTTCCCCATCCCCTGAGTCTTGACTCCACTCTGTCTAATGGATATAGACAAGGGAAGGCATGATGGCTGGTTTCTTTGTGTGTGCTAATGACAGGGTCCTTTGAAGTGTGATTGGGGCAGGGGCACTACTTCTCTCTTGTCATCGGGTCAGGAAGACCCCACCCTCCACATCCAAGGGTATTTTATCTACATGTCTTGAAAGAATACACACCACAGGAAAGCCATTCGTTGTCATGTGACCCTAGACACTGGCAGAAAGGCACATTTGGTTTAGCCAGAGAAATGGCAACTTTTAAAAAGTAGCATCTTCAGAATTGTAACTTAAAATGCAAATGTACCATTAGCAAGTAATTTAAATTACAATTCAAATGAGTGGCAGAAGTATTACCCTATATGTTCCTAACTGAAGATATCACTTAATAGGTGTACTAAGGTAACCCAGTGTTAGTCTATGGGAGAGATAGACTTACAAAAGTGAAAACGACTTTAGGAGTTTTTCACTGCCAGGACATGTAAAACGTAAGCACTCATATCCCACTTTTAAAAAACCATGCACGCTTCACTATGGGCCTTTAGGGTTTAGCTTAGGGGTAACTTACAAGTATTGAAAAGTAAGGTTTAGGACGGGCAAAATGTTTATTTTGCCTGGTTCAAATGGCAGTTTAAAACTGCCCTACATGCTGCAGTGGCAGGCCGGAAGCATGTTTTGCAGGGCTTCTGCTGCTGAATCTCCCGAGATGTGTGCCCACTGGCCTGGCCCTTATGAAACCACACCGTCAAAAGCAAAATGATATCTTTTAAAGCCATGTGCCTTTGTCATAAAATGTTCAATGGGAGAGGTCCCCTTCATCTCTCCTTGTTAGTGAAACCCTAACATCCTAGTTAAAGACTTAGGCGTTATAAAAAAATCTTGTGTGGGTGGTTGCTCCTTCGCTTTCTGGGCCTCGAAGCTGTGGAATACATTGCCCCTTTACTTTAGACAAGAAACCCTAGAAACAACCTTGAGGAACAATCTAAACACAGTGTTGTTCAATCTGACCTAATTTCAGTACTGCTACAAGACTGCTATTTTTTGGCCTTTTTTGCTTCTGGTTCAGTTCTTAGCTTACTTTTTGGTTTGGCAGCTTTTGCTTCTTGATTTCTATCAGATGTTCATTTAGGGCAATCCTAGTGCTGGGACTCTCCATTGGAGTAACCATTGTGGTTTACAAATGTATAACTTGACATAACACAACTTTAGTAGCTGGCATAATGAGTAATGCCCACTAGTAGCATTATGTTTTTGGGCCCTGGATACACTTGGTATCATTAAATATGGACTTTTAAGTAAATCAAATGTACCTATTAGGTGTAGGTCAAAGATACCATGTTTAGGGGGTGAGAGCACACATACTTTACCTCTGGTTAGCAGGGGTAAAATGCACAGAGTCCTAAAACAAATAAAACAAACTTATTTAAAATAAGTGAGTAAAGGCCAATGGTTTGGGTGACTATCACACCAAGGTTGTCAGATCTAACAAGAGTGAACCTGGGTTGTTCACTCTTCCTTTTGTCTGGGATCCTCTGACCACTGGATAGTAGTATTGTGAATCGGTGTGTACAATACAGTCTCTGGTGACATTTTTTTCCTGGGGTGAGGAAAAAGTGCCTTGTGTTTACTGATGCACAGTTTTCTCCAACTGTATCTTCACCTCATTTATTAGCATATGTAAATCTCACCACAATTTCTGAACTTAATGCAGATTGAGAACAACTTTCGGATCCTAAAAAGAAAGAGATCAGAGCAGCCATCAATAGGGCTTTCATACCCAAATATTTAGGCACCAACATAAAACCAGGAGGTTTGATAAATAGAATAGAAGTAAAGAAAATTCTGGATGGTATCTCTTTCAGAAAAAAACCTAATGTTATGTGGCCAATAAATGAACCTGTAATAAGCTCATTTTGATCATTAATAATACCAAATGATTGAGGGAGGCTTTACTCAAATTGATTTGGAACAAGAGGACATCTGAAAAATAAGCTACACCTCTGAGTATAAAGATGGATAAACTCACATCCAATATGACAAACAAAAAAAAATAAGTTAGCACCCTTAAAGAGCAATAGTCTCCAGAATAAAATAGATCACTTAAATGTTGTCATGAGTGGGTGTTTCCTTATTTGATTAAGGAATGCTATACTTCTAAAACATCAGAAGAGTCTATTCAACAAACCAAGAATACAACAAGAAGTTGCATTAAAGAAAAATTTACCAAACCTTGTTTTTTGTCACTACAAATTGTGAATAGTAATCACACCAGATAACCCTATGTGAGCCCTTGGAATACACTTACCTCTGGAGGGACTTATAGATGAGCACAACAGCATTTTTCAGGTAGAGACAAGGGACGGGTAAAGGGACGAGATTAAGGACAATATAACAATTGTATAGAAGGCTGATCAACAGCAACTCACAACAAAGGCAGGGCCAGTTCACCCTTACAGCCATTTTATGACCCAGCTTGTGTCACTCTTGCACCACGCAACGTGGTGCAAGAGTGACACAAACTTTAAGTAAGATTTTTTAAGCCATGCAAAGCCACTTTGAGTGGCTCTTAGTGGCTTGAAAGATCTTGAGTAACACAAAGCTGCACAAATTGCTTCACTGCATTACTCTGCCTGGGGAAGGCATGCATGGATGTTCTAAACTAACTTTCAAGGATTTTGAGACATCCCCAGATTTACACGAACTTTTAAACTTGGTAAGGCTAAAAAATCTTACACTTTTCAAGGAGAGGCGTAATGGGGAGAATTATCTAAATTTCTTCCTGTTTCTTATTCTTATTATGAAGGTTGCTTTCTGTAGCACATATAGAGAGTGGAATATGACTCCCAGGATTGGTTAGTGCTGGAAGGCGCCCCTTACTGCACAAAAACAATCCTGCATGCAATGCAAGCACACTTGCACCATGGTGCAAGGGGGCCTGCATTGGCACTAGGCTACTAAAAGCTCAAGAGAAAGGCCGGAATTTGCCATATTGAAGTAAATATGGCGGCTTTTCAGCACTTTCCCTGTCACGCAGTGCAGAGCAGCAAGGTGACATGCTTCTCCGCACTGTGTGACTCCCTCAAAAATGAGACCCTCAATGTTTAATTGTTTATCCGTCAAGACATCTTTAAGTGAGGTGCATAGAAAGGTCCTAAATAAAGACATAAGCTTTGTTCCAAGGTCCATGCACCACTCCTTCCAGTTCCTTGTGAAATCTGTTGGAGTCATTAGAAACATTAAACTAAAATGAAAAAAGAAATTGACATCAGGAATTAGAACCTATGTCAACCATTTCCTCCCGATTGCATAATCAATCAGGTTTTAATTCCAAGGGTCTATGGAGGGGTCTATGAGATGGTAGTGTTGAAACAGGCTTTTGAGTGTGATCTCACATCTTTAGCGTCCAAACTACGTCAATTCTTTCCAAATCTGAGCTTTGAGGAATTTATAGGTCTACATATGTCAGGTAGACTCCTTAATTACCAAACGACCCACTGTCAAATAGGGCACTATTGTTGTTATGGATGTTGATCAATACAGACAGGTGGCAATCTGTTTTCTTAGTAAGAGTATGCCCTATGCTCATTTTACTAAGCATCCCACTAAAGAAATACAGACCATCATTGTATCATTGGCTACTAAAACTTAGATGGATCTATTCAATAAAATGGAGACAGATGTTCTCATTGAAAAATCAATAACATCAGAGAGCTCCTCTGTTCTACATTCCTCCAAAGATTCACACAAATACAATGCCATCTCCAGGCATCCCAAATGCCTTTGCCATTCAGTCTGTTTCAGAACCTTTATATAAATATGCTATTTTCCCTTGAGAGAATGTGTGGTCTCACAAGCCTTATACATGAGATACTAAATGGACATTCTCAATGCTTTCAAGGACCTACCATTTGATCTCATTAATGAATAATGAAGTGACTTGGTGATTTGGTGCCCAGTACAGTTCAATCCTACAGCCAGCCACGTTGATGGCTGTGTAAGAAGCCTTAAGTTCCACTCAATGATTCTGTGGCATTGCCTAAATGTTTGTTTCTACAGTCCGTGCGTAGTACCGACACTAACACAGAAAACCTCCCAGTTTGAAAACAAGCCGTGTTGGCAGATTTTGGGATAAACAATGAGTTCCAGGATGGCACTGAGTCTGTGACAAGTTTGAGAAACACACTTCGTAAAACAGTGAATATATTTATTAGTAAAAATAGCTTTATTGCCTCTGTATATTGGTGATGTTAAATTTCTGTAGGATGGCACTGAAGAAGACCTTGCCTGGCTACATGCAGTCCTGCTTCTCAGTGTGCGCCGGCCTCATGTGACGCCCCCCCCCCAAATATCGCAAATGTCCATATCTTGAAGAAGGGAAGAGGATGAAGAAATCTTCCCAATTTAGGCCGTACTGGTAAAGTGACTTAGTTCGTGTATCACAGAGAGACACTGCATTAAAACACTGAGGGGCAGATTTACAAGCCCCTTCTGCCACCTTTGAATCAATTTTAATATGGGAAAAATTAAGCAAAAGTGGCGCAAGGTGCTTGTAAATCTGCCCCTCAATGACACCAGGAAGGAGCATATTGCCCTTGGTGGAGTCACACACTTTTCTCTCAAAACTTGTAAATGGTGGTGTCCTTCGCAAATGCTTACAGCCTCATTATGAAAAGTGACGCATCGCTGCGTGAAAACAGCGATGCGTCACTTTTCATTGCGCCCTCCTTGAGTCATGCTGGATGCGTCATATTTACAGTATGACGCATGATGTGCAAAGAGTTACAGATATGTCAATATTTCTGATGTATCCCTAGGGGCAAAAATGATGCATTCCTGGAGTGTGTCACGAAACACACAACACCATCAATGGGTCATTTCAAATGGGCAAGTCCCATTTCAAATGTGCCTGCATCAGTCTTACGCCTGCTGTGAGGCAGGTGTAAGATATTGACGCATGTGCGTCCTAGAAGTGATGCAGTAAAATCTCATAGATTTCACTGCATCACTTCTACGAGGCTTACTTCGGTCAGAATGCCCACCCTGCATACATTATGCCTGACGCAGGTATAATGTGGCTCAGGGGTTTACAAAGTGAGGCATCTACCTAGATGCGTCACTTTGTAAATATGGCACATTTTTTACCCTGCTGGTGCGTCACAAAAAGTGAGGCACCAGTGGCGCAAA
The DNA here is from genome assembly GCF_964263255.1 of Lissotriton vulgaris. Classification (NCBI taxonomy): domain Eukaryota; kingdom Metazoa; phylum Chordata; class Amphibia; order Caudata; family Salamandridae; genus Lissotriton; species Lissotriton vulgaris. The sequence goes on along the minus strand of NC_141697.1, from coordinate 745,556,694 downwards.
AGTGACGCTAGGGCTTATAAATAAGCCCCTTAGTTTATACGTTTTTCGTATACATAGACATCCTTGCTAGACTAGCGTGATACATATTTGCTGCGTCAGGGTCCTGATGTTTGGAAGCTCAAATCTCCATAACCAGTTATAAAAGACATATTTGAGATCAGAGAAGTGCACTTGTACCACACTCATACAAGGATAAATACTTTTTTTGTTTTTTTGCTGCAAACTAAACAAATGAAACTGCAAAAGAAACAATGTAAAATCATCAGATGAGTAAACTACAAATAACAAACAGGCAGTGGCGGTTCTTCCATGGGGCGTTTGGACGCCGCCCCCCCTGCTTTCCCGCCATGCGAGAAGAAGGCAGAAACAAATGGTAGTTATTTATTTATAACTACCATTTGTTTCTGCCTGCCCTTCTCGCACGGTGAGAAAGCAGTCAGCAGAACTTCCTGGTTACCCGAGCCTCAGGGCAGGGGGGAGTGGCTTGGGGGATTGGCTTGCCCACTGTTGTTAATACTGACTGTTTGGACAGCCTGAGAGGCTGTCCAAACAGACAGTATTAGCAACAGTGGGCAAGCCGCTCCCCCAAGCCACCTCCCACTCTCCGTTCTGCAGGATGCAGACTAGGAGAAATGACGCGGTTAGGGCAGCCGGCCGAACCAATCAGCGCCGGCTGCCATGGAGGGGAGGGAGGCTGCCTGCAGCCTTCAGTGACGAGAGCCCACTCCACGTCAGACGCAGCAGCGGCATTCAAAATCCAGGATGGCGGTAGTCTGCAGTCTCGGGACTGGAGTCGGGAGTCAGCGCGGGAAGCCAAGGTAAGTTTTTTATATTTATTTTATTATTCTGAGTCTGTTATTAACGGGGCCGTTGTGATGGTTGGCGCCTAGTTACTGTTGCTGCTGAAGCGCGAGATTGAACAGGTGTGGCAAATCTATCTTAATTGTCCAATTAGAAGCAGCGTCCCTATGCAACACTTGCACCAACACTTGAGCACCCTGACTCGAAATCACGTTTGCCCCTCTTTCATGTTTGCAGTTTGTTTTTATTTTATCGTCTTCGTTTTATCGTGTATAGGGTTTCACCTCAGTGAAAGTGTGAAGGTGTTCAGGCAAGCTTGTGCAAGAGTCAGACAGATTTGAAAACATGGCCTGCATTTAAAAGAGGTTTTAAATTAGAAATCTCCGGAGTGCCAGAACGGGCTGCAGCATCCACAGAGACCCGGCAGCTTGTGGAGGCTTAACAGACTGTTAAGCTTGTACCCCTGCTTTATGTGCTGTCTTTTCCATGTGTGAGTGTGTGGGAAGTCTACAGGACTGTTATCTCGTGTGGAGCATATTATGAAATCACCGGCCAACTTTTCTCTAACATTCTAATAGCCTCTGGTGTTTGTTCCTGTATGGAATTTTCTCCACCGCCAATTTCAGGCCCCCGTCTTCGGATATCGCTAGATGTAGCGAGTCCGTCGTCTAGGGTCGTTTGTTTACTATCCCTTACGACCCGGAAATACTTTGTTTTCCGGATGCTGAACGGGCCGCATTATTAAGAACGCGCATTAGTTTCGCGCGCAAATAGGGAACATAAGCAGAGGTCCTCACTCGCTTCATTGACAGCGGAGTGAACAGGACACAGGAACCCACGTCGCAACTAAAAGTCCAGACGAGCAGGTATGTCCTTTTGCTGAGGGGTTGGGGCGTACGGGAGGTTTTGGGCTGATTAGCCTTTCCTGATCCCTTGCTCTCATGTATCCCTTAAGGCTGCGGGCGGTCTGACTCAGAGGCGATCAGAAGAATCTCTTCGGCCTTTTTATTGAGGGACGCGACTTAGCCGTCATTTAAAGATTCAGTGCAGTATATTTTTATACGCACTCTGGATACAAATTCTTGAGGTACATTTATTCACTTCAACTAATGGCTTTTAGTAACACGAGTAGCTGATCCGAACTATCTGGCCAATAAAAAACTTTTATTTCATTAGTGTGAGAAAGGCTTACTGTTAGACTGCGCAGGGTTACTATCTTACCCCGTAGGCTTATTATTTAACTGTATGGGCTTACTAATATATGTATTGGGTAATGGGCCACAATGGGGCAATTACTACATATGTAATAAGCAAAATCGTGATTAAAACAATGCTATCGTTTTCTAACAGGATAATACCTGTTAACAACCCTTAGTGCAGTCAATATTCAAAGTTCTTTATACATGTCACAATTCCCGTTGTGAAGACCCTTTATTGACTAGCAGCATCTTAGTGGACATATTTCTGATCACCCAGATTCAATGCCCTAGATTTTCAAGGGTCTGTGTATATTATAATCCTTTCAATGAATATGACCAACGAGGGTATTACTAATGACATTCGACCTTTGAGGGTACTTGCTGAAGGCAGATGAACCTAGCAGTACCGCTGAGAATATCCGATTGCTGATCTATGAGGTAAATACTGTATTGTATGTATACCTTTGTGCTAAGGTGTCTAAGGCTAAATCTTGAAATTTGAACCATTAGTCCTCCCTAACTTTTAACTGACACAAGTTATGTCATGGGTTAGTCATAGTTGGTACATTAAAATATGACCAACTATCAATTTGACTCTAGCATTACAAATAAGGAGTTGACTAATTTGCAACAAGGTTCTATTTATGTGATTGTTACTGACTTGAGTAAACAATGAAATCTAAATTTGTTAAAATCCACAGATAAAATGGAGTAAATGTTGTGTACTTGTAGGAGCAGTGTTGTATAACATGGTTTTATGGTTGTATTCCTTTTAGTCATGCTATGTATGTCTTATATTGTGTATTTTTATTTCTGATATTATGTATTAGTGGGATACTATCATTTTAATCCTGAAGAAGGTTTTTGGCTCTGAACATTTACATGCCTTAACCGAAACGCGTCAATGCATTTGTTTGGGTGGAGAAACACTAAGTTATTGAGAAAAGATACTCCGAAAACTGTGAAATAGAATGTATAATTTGGAGTAGGGATCATCAATCAATTTATACTAGTGATTTCTTCCCCTTTTTAACTGGAATTATTTTCCTAGTGTGCTGTCCCATGTTTTGTACAATGAACTTTTGATGTATTACAATGTTTTGTTTTTAATTTCTGTTTTTAAATTTACCAAAATAAAATGTACATTTTTTATGACTGTTTCATGTTGCTCATTAGCTGCTCCTAATTTATATGAGTGTATGTATTTTGTATATGCTTAGTGTTAAACTGTGGTTCACTTATAAGTTCACTCAAAGGGGAAAACTTTTTTTGACAGTTTGTCTTTTGGTACCCTACTCCTTTGGGTTTGTTTGGGTCCCTCTCTTTTGTTAGAGAGACTTTTAGAAAGTAGACCTTTTCTTGTTTAACCATCCTTGTGCCTCTTCATGCAGGTGTAATCAATGTCTGGTTTAGATTGACAGGGGCATGTTTGAGCATTCACTCTAGACAGTCACTCAAAGGGAATTGAGGTCTGCCCTGCACATGCTGATGGCTCATCACAAGGCTGATGTGACATCCTGAGCTGGAGAGGTGACTGGAGCAAATGCCAGGCAATGCAGGAATTTGTAAGCTACTAAGATTACAAAGGCAAAAAGGGTTATAAGTATTGGGTCTAAAACCCCAGACTTTGACTAACATTATCCTGCTAAGAAGAGCTGAAGAACTGCCAGGAGGAGTCCTGCCCCTTTGTTGTGTGTTGCTTTTCTGGGTTGGCCTGCAGTTGCGGCTTCTGTCTGTTGGTGGTGACAATGACTGGACATTTACTTCATGGTGTCCTGCTTAAGAAGATTCTCCAAGGGCTTGAAGTAGAGCTTGCCTCCTGTTAAGAAGTCCCAGGGACACACAGACTTCACTTGCAGCATCCATGAACTCCCCTGCTGTGAGCTCTGACCTGCCTTGTGGTGCCTGTGTTACTGTGTGTTTTATGTAAAAAAAAACTTTACCAAGCTATCAAGGGGGTGAGCAGGGGTTATCTAGATGTGTAACTCCCTTAACCTGACTAGTAGGAAGGGTCCCTACTTTACAGTTTGCAAGCCACTGCCAACTAGAGACCCCCATTTCTAACAGAGAGCATCCCTAGAACCTAAAGTCAAGCTTGTGTTATCTCCCTAAAAACTGCAATTGCCTGCTCCATGTAAAAAATGCAGTTGAGCAACCCTGGCATAGATGTAACTGAGGTAGAATGAGGGTTTCTAATCAATGTTAGTGGTCTGGCAGATGGGGGCAAATCGTTTGCAAATCAGATGTGGACATTGGTGGGAGGAAATTGTCCAGTCAGCAATTCTTTACAGCTGCAAATTCAGCTAGTTAAATTCTGTTGCACAGTTTCTGTATGACTGTCGTTCCATTAGGAAGTGGACCAAACATTTCCAAGTCACCATTGGTTTCCTCAAAAATGATAACTCAAAACAGAAGTGCGAGGCCACATGCTCTGCATAGGAACAATAGGAACTCTGCATGCAACTTGACCTACTTAGGCCTCATCAGTGCGGTGCATGGTGAGTCTCTGTGGAAAGTAAGCTTCAGAGCAGTATTTGAACATATTCCCCACAGTCAACCATAGACTGCATTGAGAAGAATGTTGAAACCATACAGATCCTTATGTCTTTCTATGCCCACTAAGACGACACTCATCGTATACACAGCAGCAGGCTCTTCCCAGCTAGCCAAGAATCTGGGGATCAAGATCGATAATGGCCTGACGTTGAGATCACAGATCCTGGGTCTAACTGGTACATGCTTTGGTCTCCTCAGGATGCTCCGCAAGTTTCTTCCTTTGCTCCCGGAAGATCATAGAAAGATCACGGTTCAGGCCTTAATTGGCTCGAGACTGGACTACTCCAATGTCTTTTATCTCGGCCTGCAGGAGTATCTCTTGCAACGGCTGCAGGTGGTCCAGAACTCAGCGGCACGGGCCATTTTTGGCCTTTACAGGCGAGCTAGAACCTCCGGCCTCCTGCAGTCACTTCATTGGCTGCCTATCCGGAAGCGGATCGTTTTTAAGGCCTTGACCTTGGCCCACAAGGCTCTTCACGCTTCTGGAGTGAAATATCTCCAAAAGAGGCTAGCCTTCTACCGTCCTGCTCGATCCCTGAGATCTGAGTCTCTGTTCCTTGCCGTGGTCCCGTGAGTAAAAAGGGCACGCATTGGGGGCCGGTCTTTAAGGCTGTTGGCGCCACAGCTCTGGAACACTCTGCCCGTGGCACTGCGTAGTACCTCCAATCTGTTGGCTTTCAGGAAGGGCCTTAAAACTTGGCTTTTTGCTTTTTAGATACGCTCTTTTTTTGATGTCTGGTCCTCTTATTTTATTTGTTGTGTTTTCTGCTACAGGTTGTACAATAAAGCGCCGGGACACTCCTTGGAGTAGCCGTGCGCTATAAAAGATTCATATAACATAACATAACATAACATAACACAGAATTCTAAAGCAGTCAGTTGGATGCAAATGCTAAAACATCAGGTAAACACAATTCCTACATTGGGTTACAAATCTACACTGAGAATAGGATAGAGTGACTGTTTGTTTCTAACAAATACATTCGGTTCTCGTCATTTCTGCGGTTCAGGTCTGCGAACCTGAAATCATTCATGACTCTTTCTCTAATACCACAACCCACACAGGTGCTAACTATTCATATAATTACTTTACCAAGATGGCTGAGGTACTTTATGCCTCTTCTGTCAGTTCAAGCCGTAGAAACATTTACACAATTTTACATTGGCGTTCCAATAAACTTCTTCCCCTACGGAAATACCCTACATGTAGTGTTTCCTTATGAACAAATATGAAACCCGCATCAGCAAATGCACCATCATGTGTCGATGCCCCCTCCTGTCCATTTTTCAGTGCACATTACATGTCTTCCTGTTTCCTATTAAGAGGACAATGTCAGTGCATATTATTTAATGAAAACACGTCTTTTCAGTTAATCTACTGACACCCCCATGTGCGACTTACAAGTATTTAAATCTTCCATAACCTAGGATGGTTTATAAAGTGTCAATAAAAGATAAACCTTCATCCTTGAACATGAAGCACTCTTAGACAAGATTGTGACTTGTGACCTGTATGCCTGACAATGATCCGCCTTAACTAAAATTATGCTTTCTGTGCTGCCTGTTTCCTCTACTCAGCTTGTGACATGAAGGCAGTTAATTATATTTATATATCTCTAAGGTCTCCATTAGACTTAAATATATTGTATTAAAGCCTAAAAATCAGTAATTTCTGAAGATTGTTATTAATAAGTGTAAGCAATATATAATTAAACATATATTTATTTCCACACTAATCAACTATTAAAGCATAATAATTAACTATTAAAACGTGTATACATGACTCTGTAGAATGCTTGGAAGCATGAATTAGAGGTCATTGCAACAACTTGAATGATATATTGACATTTAATGCACATGCAAGTAATAATTTCAAATATTAGTTAGAATGTGATAAATTAGGAGGACTAACTTGTTTATCTTCGCGGGGGTTCAACTTTGAGTCTTTAACCATAAGTATGATAGCTAGTATCAGTAATTTCTTAGCAGACAGTCACCTTATAGGCTTTGAAATGTTGCTCTTTGAAGCTTTAATTAAGACAACTTCAAGTATGAACTAACTAAAACAGACGAAAATATATTTTCACAGAAACATTTGGACGTTTTCCTTCCTCAAATAGTACAAGAGTGCTCTCTGTGTGACAGCTTGGCAAATCATAGCAGATTTTCAAAAAGCATCATCAATGAAAATTTTATTTGGCAATATGGAATGTATGCAGTCCTGCAATTTGCTGTGATATGTCATGATCTGGTGGTATTCTCATTCATGTTCAGTCCATCTGGGAATATTGCTTTCAAATGATACATCCAAAACTTTTTTTCTTGAATTCAATAAACCTATCGTGAAGGCATATTGCACAGTGAAAATCTTCATGTCTGACAACAAATGGTCTCCATGATAAAAATAAGATACTATAGACTTGTGTTTTTGTATTATTGGAGTTAATTTACTGTTTAGCTTACAATCTTGTCATTGGCACTGGAACTCATAGCATTGAATCCATGACTCCATGGATGAGTAACAGTCTGTGAGTGTCTATTTACTCTGAGTGTATCTAAGATTATATTAGAGTCTGAAGAGGTTCACCGTATTATCACATGAATGATGTCATCAGTGATGTGATCAGTAATGTCAATTGAGATGTCATCAGTGATGTCATTTGAGATGTCATCACTGATGTCATCAGTGATGTCATCAGTGATGTCACTGATCATGTCATGAATGATGTAATATGTGACATGATCAGCAGTGGATTGCAGGTGCGCGATATATAGTTAGTGCAACTAACTATGTATGAAATTTCAATGGTTTTGTGTGAGTAAAATAAGGTTTTGTAAATGCTAATTCCTAACTATATATGGTCTATAACCCATGTTTTTTTCAGTGAATTTTCAAGGTTTTGTAAATGCTAATTCCTAACTATATATGGTCTATAACCTATGGTTTTTTCAGTGAATTTCAATGGTTTTTTAATAGCAAATATCAAAAGCTTTAAAATGTCAAGTACGTGGTAGGTAAAAACATTTTCATGTTTATGCACTCTGATGTGCTTTGAACGCTGCCCCCCCCCATCTCTTTTCTTTTAGAAGTATTCTCTCTTTGCAGATAGTGAAGGGTAGGTAACGCAGGCCTTTGCCCCGTTGTAATCCGTTGTGCCTGCTTCCCTCTCCATTTGATTGATTGTTATCCTAGCATTTACTGTTTTGGAATTCGTTCTCTTTGGTTCATTCTCTATTTACAAACAAGCACAGAGTCGCAATACTCTGTTTAGTCTTTGCAGATAGTGAAAAATCGTTAAAAAAACAAAAGGAATCAAGAAAAATCAGTAGGCCACTAATGGGATCTCTTTTTGACCTCGCTAAAATAGAAACATTATGAACAACACCTCATGAGAAATACAAAACTAGTGAGAGGAACTGAGCTCGACACCATGATGGCTGCAAGACAGCTCGGCTCCGCCGCCCACCCCACCCAAAATAACGACAAACCGTATGCAAATATTACAAATATATACAACACACCAGCAAAGTAACAGGGTAAAACGTTTTATTAAATAACTATTTACATGGCAGCCTGCTGCAACATCGATCCAAACAAGCCTTTGTATTTGGGGCTCAAAATCAACAAGTAACAGGGTAAAACGTTTTATTAAATAACTATTTACATGGCAGCCTGCTGCAACATCGATCCAAACAAGCCTTTGTGTTTGTGGCTCAAAATCAACCATCAATAGTAAGATTTTCATAGGTGAGTGTAGGTTCATGGTTTTCCATCCACAGACGAAAAGCCTGGAGTGGGAGTGAAAGAACAATAACTAGGTAAGAAGGAAGGCAGAGGTTGTGGGAAGGACTCTGGATATGGTATGTTGCTTGGTCCCTGAGATGCTTCGATGTCACTGCCTTGCACAAATGGCATAAGTCCTGGATGTTGGGTGCCATACTTGAGGGTTCCGAGCAGCGCTTGTAACACTGTCTGAAGCTTATTTGCACCTGCTGCAGCTTCACTATTCTCAAAGTAAGTGGGGGCTGTTTGTGGACCTGACTGCATTGGAAAACAATGTGATGCGGTGCCTCCCTGAACCGCTTGACGGAGGCCCCCGAGATAATTGCGCCTGCTCCACACCTTGTCCCACAGTCCGTTTTACCTGAAGACACGTCCTGCGGTGCCCTGGTCCGACCATCACATATACCTGCGCCAGGAGACGGCGTGGGGTGCACTAGAAGGGAGAGGCGGCGCGAACGAGCCTCCCCCACCTCCCCAGGTGGAGGTTTCTCAGCTACACCCCAGCGCTTCACACGACCAGCTGACTTACGCCCACTCTTACGACACAGTGCCTCGCTCGGCCAGCTGTATTGCGCCTGCTCTTGCTATTACAACGTCTCATCCGCCATCCAAAGGAATTGCACCTAATCTTGCGGTACAGCGACAGGCGGCTGCTACGGAGCTCACAAAATGGCGGTCGGCTCCACAGACTTGGGCCTGGCCTTCAAGGATGGCTCTGGGCAACCGTGGAACTCGAACGCTTGACTGCTAGGGCATGGGCCCCATTCCCAAAAGAGTCCCCTCAGCCTTGAAGATTCTACAACAGTCACCAGGACCCCCGACTACCGCAGACTTCCGGTGGGGAGCGACTGCCATGATTGCTCGCGGAATGGCCACGACGTAGCCACGAGATGGTGGTGCTCTCATGCTGACGCCAGCTTCAGTCTGAGACATCCAGAAACACTGTAGACTACCAATTCGATCAGTTCCGGTGGAGCCCCAACGTGACCCAGTAGAGAAGAACTTGCCCTCCCCTCTTTGACTGATGGTTCTTGTTGCCTGTCCCTTCTGTTGTCATTTAACAGAACTTTTTGGACTGCTGATAGGAGTTGAGTTCCGACCGCTGGTTGGTGGAGACATTTTGACTATATTCTGGACCTGCGTTGTCGCGTAATGCGTCATATGACGTGCCGCGTTAGCGCACCCGGAAGTGCTCCGGTGCGCGAGGCGCAGCTTCCCGGAAGCGATCCAGGGCGCGGCGCGCAGCGCGTAACGTAAGCATAACAGGTCATGTGACTTGTTAATAAAACTTTTCATTGGTTCATTTTACTTTTGTTTTTCTAATGATGGAAGGCTTGGTCATATGACCTAAAAATAACACTTTTCATTGGTTTCGAACATTTTTTTTTTCCAAATGATGAAAGCCCCACCTTTTTTTTTCTCACTCTGACTTGTAAAGCAAAGGACCCAGATGCATTTACAGTTTATCACTAACAATGTTCCAGGCTAATGTATTTTCCCGGGAAATTTACAACTGTCCTGCAAGTAAAATATTCCTATTTCGAGAAAAAGGGCGTTTCTTCGTCCCATGAGGGAGCCGTTGAACAAAAGAGGCTCGACCCGCTGTCTTAGTCGCTGATAGGCATGAATATCAGATTCTTATCGATCACTTTATGTTGCAGGAGTGGAAAACACAACAGCCCTTGACCATTTATCTTTACTGCTTTCCTGCGTATTATACCTTTTAACCGTCATGTAATCGGGCTGCTTTATTTCACTTGCCTTTTACTGATTCGAAAACAGTGGCTATTATTCAAAACTTTACCAATCTAGGTACTACTACCATGTTTTGTTTTAAAAACCTTTATTGTGAAAATGTCAGTATACAAATACGGGCCTATAACCAAGTGGGCCGGCCATGGAGCAAACTGTAATCGTATATGATGAGAGGACATTTACACTGTAGAAGAAAATAACGGGCGGGCCATTAGGTTGCAAGAACTAAGGTGTCTAACAGTTGCGGAATCGGTGGACGTACATTTTATAATTAAAGTACGACAGGGCCAGTTACAATAAAATTATCTAGATATACATTTGCGGGCAAGTACCATGCGTGACGTTAATTCGAACTTTCAATAGTACAGTAATCAATAACACATCAGAACTTAATATCAATAGGGATGTCCAAATGTTCAATCAGTACTCGTCCCTGCCCGCCATGTGCTTCAAAACTGCATACGTATCTCGTGATATCAAGGTTGGGCAACCAGTACACAACAAGGAGTTACGAATCCCATTTATACAGGCGCCATTTTGGGCGAGGCCGGGCAGGTCCAGGATATAGTCAAAATGTCTCCACCAACCAGCGGTCGGACCAGAACCCCTTTCGGCAGTCCAAAAAGGTTCAGTTAAATGACAACAGAAGAGATAGGCAACAATAACCATCAGTCAAAGGAGGGGATGCTTTCGGGAATGGGGCCCATGCCCTAGCAGGCAAGTGTCCGAGTTCCAAGGTGTCCCAGGGCCATTTTAGTGGACCAGGCCCAAATCCAAAGAGCCGGCCGCCATTTTGAGAGTCCTGTTGCAGTCGCCTATCGCTGCACCGCAAGAGTGGGTGCAATTCAGCTGGATGGTGGGCGAGACGCTGTAGCCGCAAGAGCGGGCGCAACTCAGCAGGATGGCGGGTGAGGCACTGTGCCGCAAGAGCGGGCGGAACTCAGCTGGATGGCGGGTGAGGCACCGTGCCGCAAGAGCGGGCGGAACTCAGCTGGATAGGGAGTGAAACGCCAAGGGGCGCCCCACTGCAGCTGAGGAGCCTCCACCTGGGGAGGCGGGGAAGGCCCGTTCGCGCCGCCTCCCCCCCCCCGGGGCACCCCACGCCATCTTTCGGCGCAGCATTGTAGGATGGCCACACCAGTGTGGCAACTTGCTGGACACCACCTCGGTGCCATCCGGATCACGGCGCATTGTGCTGCCTTCGGCCTACTTTAGCAGCAAGTGCGGGCGCAACTCAGCTGGACAGCGAGTGAAATGCTAAGGGGCGCCCCACTGCAGATGAGGTGCCTCCACCTGGGGAGGCGGGAGAGGCCCGTTCGCGCCACCTCCCCCACTCCCCCCGGGCACCCCACGCCGTCTTTCGGCGCAGCATTGTAGGATGGCCACACCAGTGCGCCAACTTGCTGGACACCACCTCGGTGCCATCCGGATCTCGGCGCGTTGTGCTGCCTTCGGCCTACTGTAGCAGCAAGTGCGGGCGCAACTCAGCTGGACAGCGAGTGAAACGCTAAGGGGCGCCGCACTGCAGATAAGGTGCCTCCACCTGGGGAGGTGGGAGAGGCCCGTTCGCGCCGCCTCCCCCGGGCACCCCACGCCGTCTTTCTGCGCAGCATTGTAGGATGGCCACACCAGTGCGGCAACTTGCTGGACACCACCTCGGTGCCATCCGGATCTCGGCGCGTTGTGCTGCCTTCGGCCTATTCGCACATCGGTCCGCTACTGACGCCGCCTCACAGGCCAACGGATTTTGTAGGCTTTTTATAGCCCAAAGCCACATAACAGGTCATGTGACTTGTTTATAAAACTTTTCATTGGTTCATTTTACTTTTGGTTTCCTAATGATGGAAGGCTTGATCATATGACCTAAAAATAACACTTTTCATTGGATTGAATTTTTTTTTTCCCCAAATGATGAAAGCCCCACCTTTTTTTTTCTCACTCGGCAGTCCAAAAAGGTTCCGTTGGATGACAACAGAGGGGACAGGCAACAAGAACCATCAGTCAAAAGAGGGGAGCGCAAGTTCTTCCCTACCGGGTCACGTTGGGGCTCCACCGGAAGTCATCGAATTGGTAGTCTACAGTGTTTCTGGATGTTTCAGACTGAAGCTGGCGTCAGCATGAGAGCACCACCATCTCGTGGCTCCGTCGTGGCCATTCCGCAAGCAATCATGGCAGCCGCTCCCCACCGGAAGCCTGCGGGAGTCGGGGGCCCGATGACTTTTGTAGAATCTTCAAGGCTGAGGGACGCTTTCGGGAATGGGGCCCAAGCCCTAGCAGGCAAATGTCCGAGTTCAGATGTGTCCCAGGGCCATTTTAGTGGACCAGGCCCAAATCCGAAGAGCCGGCCGCCATTTTAAGAGTCCTGTGGCAGCCGCCTATCGCTACACCGCAATAGTGGGCGCAATTCAACTGGATGGTGGGCGAGACGCTGTAGCCGCAAGAGCGGGCGCAACTCAGCTGAATGGCGGTTGAGGCACAGTGCCGCAAGAGCGGGCGCAATTCAGCTGAATGGCGACTGAAACGCTAAGGGGCGCCCCACTGCAGCAGAGGACCCTCCACCTGGGGAGGCTGGGGAGGCCCGTTCGCGCCGCCTCCCCCCCCCCCCCCCGGGGCGCTCCACGCCGTTTTTTGGCGCAGCATTGTAGGATGGCCAGACCAGTGCGGCAACTTGCTGGACACCACCTGGGTGCCGTCCGGATCGCGGCGCGTTGTGCTGCCTTCGGCCTATTCGCACAACGGTCCGCTACTGACACCACCTCACAGGCCGACGGATTTTGCAGACTAAAAGACAGACCAAAGCAGCCCATTGTTGCTTTGAAATGGATGTTGCAGCAGGCTGCCATGTGATTAGTTGTTTAAAATGTTTTTTTTCAACGTGTTTACTTTGTTGGAGCGTTGTATATATTTATAATGTGACACCTAATTGTGAAGACTTTGATGTACAAAAAGGCATCCCTGGAATCTTCCGCTTCAGGCTCGGTCCCACACACCCTTACAGTGAGAATCCCCTCCCCAATCACAATACAGGATCGTTATCAGATAGTAGGAACGCGTGTGGTGTGACGGATCTCATGGGGTGGGGGCCTTGATCTACTGTAACTCCTTTGAAGAGGGGTGATTCTTTACAGTTGCGGCCATAAACTACATCCGCAGGGCTAGGTGATAGCCTGGGACCGGCCTGGACAATCGGACACAGAGGAAGAGGAGTGTCAGAGGGTGCGGTAGTGAATAGGGTGAAAGGGAGGTGTCGGGCGGGCACAGGGTGTGATTCTCAGGGAAGAGCAGCGCAGATGGGGGAGGTTTATGGCCCATGCATGAGAGAGAGAGCGGGGGTGACCAGTGCGTGGGGGAGATGCTTGCGAGGGTGGGGAGCCATGCTGAGGATCGGCAGCGTGCAGAGAGTGGGTCTGGTCAAGGCATCTAAAATGGCTGCCGTGCCCGACAAAAGTGTGGCATTGGAAAAAAGGCAAGATGGCGCAGACAATGTTTATCAATACGGATTAATTTATAACAATTATTTTTAACAATATATTTACTCGCAGTGACAAGATGGCAGTCAACACTTCCTGATTTCCTTCGAATCGAACGTTAACAGACGCCACGCAGCAAAAAAAAAATCCGCTCACGCGCAGCCGCTGGAAGACATGTATCAACAAATATGAGCATCCTCAGCCACCCTCAGAAAACATAGGGGGTCAGGATACGTCTCCCGTACCCCCTTATACCCATTTCCCACATTGTTTTTCCTCCATCTTGTAATTTAATTAAAACGAAACACAAAATGGCGAATTCCCGTTTCACTACCGGTTCGCGACCCGGTTCGCGAACCGGAAAGCGCTTCTACCGCGAAAAATCAATTTTTTTTATTTTCCCCCACGGGACCCTTTAATAACCCCAACATCATTCCTAGGGGGTCAAGAGGGGTCTACCTTGCCCCCTTTCATTAAATTCCCCCTTCGTTTTTCTCCTCCTCTTGTCTCTCGATCCTACCGAGGGATAAGATGGCGCCCGTTCCGGACTGTTTAGAATGTTGACAGACACCGGAGAGCCAATCAGCTTTGCTTCGCAAAGTTCCGTTATGTGAAAAGTACGCGAACCGGAGCGCTACCTGGGACACTGTCACAGATATATCTGTTTTTTAAAACGTTAATTTCTCGAAATCCACTGGAGCACATATATTGAGACCTAGCAAAGGCACATCGGGCTAACAGTCCCTACAATTTTGCCAAGTTTTGTGCAAATCCATTCAGCCGTTCGAGCTAAAAGTGAGGCCAACCGCCCTATGGAAAAATGAATAGGAAAAACGCGTTTTGGGATCCCCCTTATTTCTTGGCCCCCCCTTGACGAAACCCCCCAAATTTTCAGGGGCTGCTCAGAAACAATATGTGCAATTTTCCTGAAAATTTCAGCCAATTCCGTCCACAAACGCCAAAGTTATTAGACATAGAATTTTCAAAAGTCCCATAGAGAAAAAATCCTAACTATATATACCTACTGGCGACCGCCAGTAGGTAATATATATATATATATATATATATATATATATATATATATATATATATATATATATATATATATATATATATATATATATATATATATATTACCTACTGGCGGTCGCCAGTAGGTATATATAGTTAGGATTTTTTCCCTATGGGATTTCTGAAAATTCTATGCCTAATAACGTTTGCGTTTGTGGACGGAATTGGCTGAAATTTTCAGGAAAATGGCACATTTTGTTTCTGAGCAGCCCCTGAAAATTTGGTGGGGTTTCGTCAAGGGGGGGCTGAGAAAAAAGGGGGGTCCCAAAACGCGTTTTTTGCATTGAGTTTTCCATAGGGCGGTTGGACTCACTTTTAGCCCGAACGGCTGAATGGATTTTCACGAAACTTGGCAAAATTGTAGGGACTGTTAGCCCGATGTGCCTTTGCTAGGTCTCAATATATGTGCTTCAGTGGATTTTGAGAAATTAATGTTTAAATCAAGATATATATCTGTAACAGCGCTCCGGGCAGCGATCCGGTTAGCGAACCTTTCGCGTATCGGAACTTTGCGATGCGAAGCTGATTGGCCCTCCGGTGTCTGTCAACATTCTAAACAGTCCGGAGCGGCCGCCATCTTGTCTCTCGGTAGGATCGAGAGACAAGAGGAGGCCAAAACAAAGGGGGAAATTACCATAAGGGGGCATAGTAGATCCTCGTTGACCCCCTAGGTTTTATGTGGAGGTTTTAAAAGGGCCTAGGAGGGTCCAAAAAAAAAATATAAAAATTTTTTTTTTTGCGTGGTAAGCGCCAAGTTCGCGAACCGGAAAGCGTTCTGGGCAGCGAACTTTATGGATAAAAGAATGAAAGACTTTTCTAATACTGTATGTTAATTATTTGTTGGTTTTGTTGATTATTTTTTAATTTTTTTATTTTTTAAGCAATTTTTTATTGTTGTGATTGTGTTTCAAAATTAAATAACATTAAAATTTAATAACATTTCTAACATTTAACTAGTTTATGAATTACATATAAAAATGATTAAAGACTCAAACAATTTTTTAATATTACATACAATTTTATTTTTCGGATTGTTTTTCGAAATTTAATACAACGTCTAGCATTTCACTGTCTGATATGTGTTCTTGTTCAGTGAACATAAGTTCAAACATTTGACCGTCATCATAATGAAGTAAATGATCCACTGATTCTACACATTGAACTAATTCATGGTCCCGTGATTCATCCATGAAATCTGAGTCATCATTGTCCGCAATAACTTTTTCTGTGTTGGTCTCCAGAACAATTTCGAAGGAAACATTCTGCTCACCTTCCATTTTATTGCTGTAATTTGCATAAAAAATAAATATATCAGTAGAGATAGGGCACTGTTGGGTTTAAGTTCAGACAGGCACTTGTGAGTTTATAACAGAGAAGTAATCTATGGGCACTGTATGGTTTCAGACGTGAAGTAGTACTATTAAAAAGTGCCTGTGAAGAAGCCTAAGTAAATTCATAATTATACCACAGAAACCTAAATCAGTCCATAATTATAATAAAGAAGCCTTTCTCAATGTCTAACTCTTACAGAGGGATAGTATATAACTATCTGAAAAAGTTTACCATATTTACTTATAGTGCACAATATACTTCAGTTTTAAAAATAACAACTTACCTTTAGAAACAAGTTGATGTTATTAGTGATATTCTAAATGATATATACAACAACAAGTAGTAGTCAAAATGGCTGTGTTTCCTTCTCTCCCTTTATATATATACAGGTATATAACCAATCAAATGTCAGGTAATAAAAGTAGAAAAGGAAAGTAACATTTTCATTGGTTGTCAATTCCAACAATTCAGATGTGTTTTGTGAAGTAATTTACCTCACGGTATTTGGAGAGGTCTACAGGCTAAATGGCTAAATGGAATTTCAATGAAATTTGTGAGAATGGAAGGGATTGTTATGTAGTATGAGCTAATCTATATTTGGTGAGAGTGTCTCTAGTCGTTTTTCTGCAAATTACTTTCCCGCCTTTTTTTAGGACCGCTTTCCGGGAAGCGGCCCGGTTAGCGAACCTTAAGCGTCACGGGAGTCCACCATTTTGTGTTTCGGTCGCATTAAGATACAAGATGGAGGGCAAATAATGTTTAGAATGGGTAGAAGGGGTCATGGTAGACTTATCTTGACCCCCTAGGTTTTCTGAGCGTGGCTGAGGAGGCTTATATGTGCGGAAAAAAAACCTTTTTTTTAAAAAATTCCGCGAGGTTAGCTTTCGGTTAGCGAACCGGGTAGCGCTCCGGGGAGCGAATTTTGTGGAAAATTAGTGAAAAAAGTTAGAGAAAAATAATAATTGTGAGTGATCAGATGTAGGGTAGCTCTGAGAAGAGCTTTTGGGTTTATGGTACATTTAGGTACTTATAAGTAGGTACCAATGCACAGTCTTAAATTCAGAATGAAAATTCTGTTGCCCTCATCTGAGAAGTGAACTCCATCTCCTCTGTAGATATCTTGCATGTAGTAACGCAAGTTATTGTTGTACAGAGAGCCCATTCCATGGTCTCTCATGTAAGCTGAAACAGATTTGTTTACATGCTTCCTCGCTTTCTCAATTTGTGGACAAAATTGGTTGGACCACCTCCATTTCTGTCTTTGGCATATATTGGAATATACCAAGGCAGTTTGAGGAAAAAGTGCCATTAATTGCTCAAAGGTGTCCTTTAAAAGCATTTCCAGACCTACCCCTGTCAAAGTGCCCAAATCATTACCTCCACAGTGCACTATTAACAGGTCAGGTTTTGGCAAATGCATAAAGGTTTTCACCAATGGTATCAATTGGTGACATTTTATTCCTCTTTGGCCCAACCACTTAATTTCCACATCTTGTAAATTGAGGTTAGGTAAATTTCTGCTCTCAGCATACCTTTGAGCCCAGTGGATGTAACTATGTCCAAGAATCCAGACCTTAAACATGGTGGGAGAAGGTTGTTCTGCAGTCAGATGAAGTGTGGTAATGAAAGGGCAGTTGAAACAGTAGGAGTTTCTAAAGAAAAAAAACTGTGGATTTACAATGCTAATGATTCATTAGCAGTGATTGGTGCATTTCCATTTCTGAAAACAGAAAGTTAGGGTGCATGGATGTGTTCTTTGAAAGATGTAATTTGAATGGTCAAGGAAGAAACATTTAATGAAAGATTGCACTGGATACGCAGGTGCACTGAGAGTTCAGAGTTCAATTGAAACATTGTTGTGTGAATTTGCAAACATGAGAGGTCTTCCAGGAGGTGGTTGCTATGGAAACAAGGCAGACAGGGCAGAGGGGGGAAGGGTTTTGATTTGAAAAAAGTGAGGGAAGAGGTATGATTGGCTAATATGAGAGATATGTGAAAAGAATATCTGTATTTCTGTGCTTTCAATAGCTGCAGCCTTTGGAGTGCATCCTTTTTCTTCTGCTGAAGACAATTTGGTGTATTTCTCAGACTGTTTTCAAAACTCAAAAAATATTTGCTAAGGTGAGAAAAGATTTATTTAATTTAGATAGAGAATAGTATGATTTAAGGAGAAAATGATGAAGAAAGCTGTGTTTTTAAAATGTGGTTTTGTCTCTAGTGATATACTAATAGAATTAGTTTCATAGAGAAATTGTAATTGCATATTTGGTGTAACATTCTGGCATGCAGTAACACAAGTTATTGTGGTACATGGAGCCCATTTTATGGTCTGTTATGTAAGCTGAAACAGAGATGTTGCTTTTAAAAACGATTTAAGAAATCAATTTCATTTCTGGATATGTACTGCTAGAGCTTCATAGGTTGTTTTGAGCCATATTTATAAGGTATTTGAGTGTCTAAGATGTTATGTTTTCCTTTTAAAATGTAAAGTGTTCCTCATGGGGCAAGTGTCTTGTAAATACGCTCCCACTTGTGCTTGGCAAATTTAGATTTTGATTATGGGAGTTACCTAGCCATGTTAATAGTGTCCCAAAAATGGTGCTAGTGAATTGCAGAAAACACTTTCATGTGTCTCAAGGACATTTTTAGTCATTTCTTCATGAATGCAGGTATACAATTGATTTATATGCTGTGTTTAAAAACGAATTTTGAAATCAATTACATTTCAGGATATGTTCTGTTAGAGCTTCATAGGTTGTTTGGGGTCATATTTAGAAGGCATTTTAGTGTCTTTGATGTTATTTTTCCCTTTTTAAATGGAAAGCGTTCCTCATGGGGCCCTGAGCAGTTCTTAGCCATGTTATTTAATAGGAAGTGGATAACATGGCTAAGAGCATTTGCTGGAAAGTGCATGAATATTGCTGACTTTTCTGCGATGTTATTTTTCCCTTTTTAAATGGAAAGTGTTCCTCTTGGGGCAAGTGTCTTGTAAATACGCTCCCACTTGCGCTTGGCAAATTTAGATTTTGATTATGGGAGTTACGTAGCCATGTTAATAGTGTCCCAAAAATGGTGCTAGGGCATTCCAGAAAACACTTTCATGTGTCTCAAGGACATTTTTAGTCATTTCTCCATGAATGCAGGTATACAATTGATTTATATGCTGTGTTTAAAAACGAATTTTGAAATCAATTACATTTCAGGATATGTACTGTTAGAGCTTCTTAGGTTGTTTGGGGTCATATTTAGAAGGCATTTTAGTGTCTTTGATGTTATTTTTCCCTTTTTAAATGGAAAGCGTTCCTCATGGGGCCCTGAGCAGTTCTTAGCCATGTTATTTAATAGGAAGTGGATAACATGGCTAAGAGCATGTGCTGGAAAATGCATGAATATCGCTGACTTTTCTGCGATATTCATGCATTGCGGCCGTTTTTTTTCACATTTGCAAGCACTTCTTAGCCATGTTATCCAATGGGAGGTGGATAACATGGCTAAGAGCATTTGCTTCAAAGGTTGTTTGGGGTTATACACCATTTTTGGGAAATTAGTAACATGCCTATCTAACTCCCATAATCAAAATCTAAATTTGCCAACCGCAGGTGGGAGCATATTTACAATAAATTTGCACCAGGAAGAACGTAAAATAGCATACTAGATACTCAAATGCCTTATAAATATGACCCAAAACATCTTATGAAGCACTAGTAGTGCATATTTCCAGAAATGTATTGGTTTTCATTTAATGATTTACTTCATTGGTAGGCCTTCACATGTTTTTTTATTTTGATATTTTTCAGTGAAAATCTTATCTGCAACCATGTGTTGGCCTCACCTCAAATAAACAAAACAGGTGATGGACTGAATGTGGATCAATGACACACATTTACCCCAGTCTAAAGATCAGGGTCTAAACAAATCTTTAGATAGGCTACATCTTATCGTCATCCTGAATTAATGATTTAAAATATTAGGGAGTGATTTATGAGTGTTGTATGCCTTTTTTGTACCATTGAGTGTCATTTTTGTGATGCAGTGCTGGTGGAAAACATTTGCTATGTTAAATAATTAGTACGGCATTAAGTTTTAGATGACTGTTATTTATTTACTGTTTGGTAATAGTGGTTAATAACATTTTATATTATATTTTTCCACAGATTCAACTGCAGATTCTTTCATAGTTTGGAAAATGCCTTCCAAAAGTCGAATACGAAAGGCTAGAAAACGTCAAAGACAGCAGGATGATGTTTTATTGCAGCAGTCCTCTTCCCCAAATACTTGTCAAAACACCAAGAAAGGTCCGGGTAAGAGCACGAAATCATTCTTAAGAAATATTTGTAGTAAAAAAAGTTTTGCTCAAAAAAATGTTTCGGTTCACAAAAAGAAAAGTAATTTAAATGGAAAGGAGAGACCCATCACAAATGTTACTGGTAGAGGAAGAGATAACTCTGTGCATGATAGTAGAAGGAAACAACAGTTTAGGGACATTCGAAATCGAATGTTCCGTAATAGGATATTAGTTAATTTATTGAAAAGTATTAAAAAGAAAGGCCAACAGAAAGCGGCATTTTATAAGAAGAAGAAAAATGTAGAGAAAATTATTGATCATGCTTTTGAAATTAAGCGAAAGTTGTTTATTTTGGTAATCAATAGAATTAGGAAACTAAGCAAGGTAATTTCTGATTTCAAAACAAAAAGTAGATGGAAGAGAGTAGTAAATCGTATTAACTTTTGTGAAGTTTTTTCCGGAGAATGGATGCATAGTTCAAGTTCTGAGGCATTTTTTAATGAGGAGACTTATTTTCAGGATAATGATTTGGTGCATGCAGTTGACATCAGTGGTCGAGCTTATGAAGTGAAGGATGGTTGTCCAGTTGAAAAAGAACAACTTGTGACAACAGAGACAGAAGAGGCGCTAAGTGATGAGGTTTTAGGAAGACGTCCTAAGGGTCCTGTGTACATTTGGAAGTGTAGTTCTATTTGCAGTGTGCGACAGGTTTCCATCAATTTGCTTTGTGATTTTATACGGACATTTAATAAGAAAATTTTGAAGCAGAAAATGAAGTTGTTGCAAGATTTAGATCCTTGCAGAGTGAGACAAATGACAGGTTTGCGTGGTCATTCACTGGCTTGTCTTTCCAGGAGAGTATGCCAGAGTGTTTTTCATCATTTCAGGATGCTAGCAGTGCATCATAATAAAGTGAGAAAATTAGTGAGAATGTTGTATTATGCTAAGAGTCCAGCAATTATGCTTAAACAATTATGTGCTGCTCTTTTGCATGGTTCTGAAATAGATGTGAAGAATATTTGTGAAGAAATTGAGTTTTGTTACTTTGATAGTAAAGATGAGAATGTTCAAAATGACCCTGAAGTAGAGGGTAATGTGGAAGATAATGTACAGGTTTCCAGTACAGATAATTTTCAGAAGGAAATTGCCACGTTTCAGATGAAATCAAGTGAGAGGCCTAATTTCACTTGTGTATGTTGTCGACGCACTTATTATAAGAATCAGACTAAGGTAGTGCATTTATATGCAAAAAGTGAAAGGGAAAATAATAGTGAATGGAAGGATTTTGCCACATACTTGATGGTAGAAAATTATTTTGATTTGGGATCGGATCAACGTGTGTGTACTTATTGTTGTAATAAATTAAACCAAAACCAGATGCCTGCTAGGGCAGTTCATAATAATCTGGAATTGGTTGAGATTCCTTCTGAATTGAAGGATTTAAATACTTATGAATCTATTTTGATTCAAAGTATCCATCCCTTTCAGGCTATTGTAAGAATGGAGCCAAAGACAGGGAAGTTGCCTCCAGCAGATTTACAGAGAGGATTAAAGGGAAGAGTTGTTTATTTGCCTCTAGATTTGAAGAAAAACATTAACACAATTGGAATAGAAAAAGTGGAAGAGGAACCTCTGGTTATCTTGGTTAATGGGGTTCCGACAAAGAATAAGAAAATATGGCAAGATTTAGTGGATGTTAGGAAAGTCAAAAAGGCAACAGTGTATTTGAAGAAAAATAATAAGTACTATAAGAATGTATATGTTGCAGAAGAGGAAGTAAGTGATGAAGAGGATAGCGATTTGTGTGCTGGCCAAATTGAGAAAGTAGAGGCCTCTAAAAGTGAAGAAATATATGAACATTATAGTGTTCATCCTTTGCATTCCAAGGAAGTCATGGGGAATGCTATTGAGTTGTTTCAAATGAAACAAGCCAAAGGGAGTCCCATTAGTGTTTGGGAGGAAAGTTTGGAAGCTCGGTGTTTCCCACAGCTATTTCCCACAGGTCAAGGAGGAAGATATGATGAGCGACCTCATCAAATTCCTGCGTCTGAATACCGGACTTTACGATTGTATGCAGCAGATCCTAGGTTTCGGCAATGCATTCCCTATTTGTTTCATCTCCTGTTTGAAAGCGATCTGTCTGGACTGTCATATGCAGTGAACCACATCTTAAAAAGTGGTATACAGATGCGAAACATCTCGGCAAGTGACTTTATGCATAAAGTCAATGTCCAAGACAGTATTTTGGATTCTCACTTAATTAATCTCATGGCGTGTCAGCGTGGTACTAATGAGTACTGGTACCGTCGTCATGGTGATTTAAAATGTATGCTGAGGAACTTAGGAACTCCAACATGGTTCCTCACTCTGAGCTGTGCCGAGTATGGCTGGGAAGATTTACTTGAATTTCTACGAGAGGCAAATGGAAATATTGAAAACATTGAATTCAAGACACCTGGAGAACTGTGTTCTTTGGATCCAGTGAATGTATGCAGGTACTTCAATCATAGATTTGAAGCTATGATGTCTTTCATCACAAATAAAAAGAATCCACCTCTTGGAGAGGTGTTGGATTTCTTCTGGAGAAAGGAGTACCAAGCAAGAGGTGCCCCTCATATACATATGTTGTTGTGGATCAAGGATGCACCTAAATTTGGAACAGATCCGGATGACTTAGTGATGAATTTCATCGAACAGTATTCTACGTGTGCTGTTCCAAACGCAACGGAGAAGAAAAGTCTAAGAGAACAAGTTCTACGTTTCCAAAGCCATCGTTGTGGAAAGTACTGTCGTCGTAAATTCAGAAACAAGGACAAGTTCTACACCAAATGTCGTTTCAACTTTCCACGACCGGTGATTTCTAAAGGAAGAGTGAACAGTTTGATGTCTTCGCTGCGACATAATGTGACGAGGAAATCACCCAAGAATACATACAATTTGAAAAGGAACGAAGAGTCCAAGTACATCAATGACTACAACCCAGTGATTTTGTCCATGTGGAATGCTAACATGGATATACAGTTTGTGGCTGACAACTGTATGGCTGTGGCTCGGTATGTGACATCTTACATCACCAAAAAAGAAAAGACCGAACTGAAGGATATGTGGGAGGACATTTCTCATGAAAAGAGCCTCAGCAAGAAGTTGTACAGTTTCAGTCTGAAGATGTTGTCGCATCGAGAAATCGGAGCTTACGAATGTTCTGACCGGTTGTCTTCAGCAAGTCTCTATGCCAAATCCAGGAGTCTCGTTTGGGCGAGTCTTGGTCTTGCTGCAACGCGAAATCGAGTTCTAAAACCTGTCCGGGAAATTGAGTATTTGGCAGAAAAGGAACCAAACAGTACCGACATTTTGAAGACCAACATGTTGGATACATATTATCCAAATCGAAGCAGTCACCTTGAGAATGTTTGTCTATATGAGGTTCTCCAAAATTATATATTCAAGAGGAACATCAAAGAAGATATTGAGAAAGGAGTGTATGCTGTAATTGGAAGGGAGGGATGCCTGGTCAAGCAAAGAAAATGCCAATTAGTAAACCATCGAAAATTGAGTGGTGAATCTCCAGAAAAAAAGGAGTTTTTTTATTTAGCACTTTTGCAACTTTTCAAGCCTTGGCGTGCAGAAGAGGAACTGCTTGGAGATTTCCTCTGTTACGAAGACTCTTTCAATGCAGCCAAGGAGTCCATAGAATGTCCTGCTTTTTCTAAATATCAAGAAATGCTAACTTTGGAAATTGAGCAGGAAGCAACGATTGCAGCCGAGATTGCCAGAGACAGTTCTCAGGACAGTCAGAGTTCTGTTTCATTGAGTCAAGATCCACTTGGAGGACCTATTATCGAAAATGAAGCTGCCACTGCTATGAATGAAGTGGAAAGAGCCATGGCACATGCTCAGGAGGATTCAGTTAACTTAGAAGACTTGGAAAAACAACTCAACGTTGAGCAGAGGAAAATATATGATGAAGTTACCACGGAAATTGAGCACGGATTAAGTCATGAGAAGAACAAGTGCTCATGTACATCGTTGAAGCCTGTCCGACTGTACGTGAGTGGAGAAGCGGGAACTGGAAAAAGTTTCCTCATTAAAGCAATCTCTTGTTATTTGCAGGAAAGGACTGAGTCATCGCTGTCTTGTGTTGTCACCGCTCCTACTGGACTGGCAGCACATAACATTAAAGGTATTACTTTGCATCGTCTACTGATGCTGCCGGTGGAGCATGACAACAAATTACAATACAACAAGTTATCTGGAGATGCTTGCTGTGAAGTTTCAAGAGTCTTGAGGAAAATGAAACTACTTATCATTGACGAAGTAAGCATGGTTTCCAATGTCATGCTTGCCTTTGTGCATTTGAGAATGCAAGAAGTACTTAAAACTGAATATGATGTGTTATTTGGTGGCAAACACATCATTGTTTTCGGAGATCTTCTGCAGCTGACACCTGTAAAAGGTCAACCTGTGTTCAAAATACTCACGCATGAAGATACCAGGAAGTGCCTAGGGAGCATTGGCAACGTCAATATATGGTTAAACTTCAATTATGCAGAACTGCATCAAAATATGCGTCAGGCAAAGGATGAAGATTACAAGAATATTCTACAAGATATTAGAATTGGAAAAGTGACCGAGCATGGGAAAGAAGCTTTAAATGCACGATTACTGTCAAATTTATATCCCAAACAAGAGATTGTGCCTGAGAATATTTTTCAGAAAATTACTGAGAAGAAATCCGGGATATGTCTCATGCCAACTCTTGCAGAATGTGCCATCTTCAACAACAAAATGTTGAATTTAGAAAAGCAAGAGATTGTGAAACTTGAAGCTATCGACAAATTAGAGCATATGGGATCAACAATTATTTTGTCAGACAATTTGAAATCAAAATTGGATTCATTAGAGAAGACTATATCTAAAACAGCGGGTTTTGAAAAGACTTTGAATGTGTGTTTAAATTGCCGAATTATTTTGAGAAGGAATTTACATGTAGAAAGAGGTCTGGTAAATGGATCAATGGGTAATGTTGTTGATTTTGAGAAATACAGAAATAGAGATGGAATAGAATTTTTAAGAATTAAATTTGATGGCATTGAGGAAGTACAGCAAATTGGTCGTTGTTCTGCTAGGTTTTTGCTTGTTAAAGATTTATATGTTCGCCGTAAACAGTTTCCTGTTTGCTTGGCATATGCGGTGACAATCCATAAATCGCAAGGTTTAAGTGTAGACTGTGCATTGGTGAATATTGGCAGTTCTGTGTTCAAGGAGGGTATGGCATATGTGGCATTGTCACGAGTTAGAACTTTATCGGGATTGTACTTGATTGACTGTGATGTCACAAACATTTGTGCGGATCTAGATTGTGTTAAGGAATACAATAGGTTAAGAAGAGAGTATGCGCCACATTTGCCTCAATATCCTTTGTTTGAGAAACGTGTGGTAGGCCGCAAACGTAGAAATAGCAGTAATAGTAGGGAGGTTGTTGCAAAAAGACTAAAAGTCAATGAACCGAAAATTGTTAGCAGAAAGAAAGTGGATTCTGTTGAAGATGTTGTCGGTTTTCAATTTGAAAACAGTTCTGGTGTCAACTGCTATGCAAATGTAGTGGTTAATGTTCTCTTTTCACTAGAGAGTTTAAAAGAACAGATTCTGTTGAATTCTGAACAAATTTTATGCTGTTTGTTGAATTCTGTTTTCGAGAAATGTAGCACTGATCGAACAAAAGTAGAAAGTGTGTCTGAAGTTCGTTATCTGTTAGATGAATGTTCAGGTCAAACAGACTTCTCTGAAAATAATCAGCAAGATTGTCAGGAGTTTTTAATGTATATGCTTGATATATTGCAAGTTGAGGGTGTAGATGTAGATCACCTGTTTGGGCTTTCTTATCAATGGCAGCATGACTGCGAGAACTGTATGGTATCAAGTACTACTAGTGTAGACTCAGAAAGATTTATATATTTAACTTTGCCAGACAGTAAATCAGTCTCCTTTAATAAGCTAGTAAATGCAGCGGATCACAACATGGAGTGTAGCCAATGTAAATGTGATATGATGTCAACATTATTTATACGTAGATATGGCCAGTATGTCATTTTAATGATCCAACGTTGTAGGCCTGATGGATCAAAATTGTCAACTTTAATAAAAAATTTTGTGGCTTCTCAGCTGTCAATATCAGGGAGGACTTTTGTTACTGTAGCAATTATCTATCACGATGGTCCATCAACAACATCAGGACATTATACAGCTTACTTAAAGTCTGGAAACGGCTGGTCATTCTGTAATGATTCCGTTGTAACGTTCAAAAAAAAATTGCCGTTTGACCTTAAAAATTCTTACCTGGTGTTTTTAAAACCAAAATTTTAAGTAGAGGGAATGTAAGTCTGCAATGCTGTCTAGATTAAAAATCCAACTATATAAACCTAATGCAAGTAAGTCTGCTTCATAGTAAGCAGTATCAGTGTCATAGGAAAAGGAGAACATGAGTGACAAAGAAGAGTAAGTTATTAGTAGTCCAGGATTGTGAAAATAATCTCAAATATTTTATTTTTGAAAGTTGCGAAAATAGAAAATGTCGGGATTTGATTGGAAGAATAACAAGACTTGCGAATCGCGGCAACATGATTTGGCCTAGTGGAAACATGTGATATAATGAGAGAAGTCTTTTTTTCTATGTAACATATTTTACGTATCGATGGAGGTTTTCTTTCAGAAAGTGGCGGGCTGAAAATATTTGTAGCACAACAGAGTGGATGCTGTTCATAGGAGATCGTTCGACGTCATTGAAAGTAAGTTAATTTTAAGGAGTTTTGAAATCAGATTTCGAAGGTTGTATGGGTTTTTTAAACACAGTCATTTTGATTGTGTTTTTTTTTCCCCGCTGTTACATGATGAATACCTTCAAGTCACTGATTTAAGTGAAATTTGATACATTCTGAGAACAGCAAAAAGAAACCATTTAACATGTATAATTAATGTTATGCTTTTTGTCCTTATGATATACATTTAGAAATGTGAGGTACATATGGGTAAGCTGAGTTCTGTAAATATCAATTTTAATGCTTTCAGTGCTGTACTTCTGGGTAGTGTTTTTTTAAAAAAAAGAAAAGAGGCCTCACCTCAAAGAAAGCTCTTGAAAGCACACATCTTATTTGCATCCTAAATCAAGCATTTACAATGTTAGACACAATTTTATGATGGCTTTACATCTTTTTTGCGCTGCTATTGCATCACTATTGTGAGATATTAGCAGTGCAAGAAAAACATCATGTTCCAAAATAGGCCTCAGTTCATCAACATCAAGATACAGTTTCTTTAGAATATATATCTTTAGGATTGTGTAGGGGACGTAGAGAAGCAGAGACTTCTGTAAATGTCAAAGTTGTTGAAAAACTGTTTGTTTTTGAACCTTTTCCCTTGTCTTTTCTAATTTTTAAATACATGTTTTAATATTTTTGGAAATGTTTGTTCTTTTTTTTACAGATTGAAAGTATGAAAAAATATTTTAAAAAAGGTAACAAGAATTATAAGGTAAATGTTTTCTACTCTTTTTACCCGCAATGCACTGCTGATGATGTCATTGACAGTATCTCTCATTTACTCTCTATAGCTGTCTTTCTTTTTACATTATTCTCTGTTTACTTCCCTTATACTAACTCTTCTTTTTTTTAAAAAAATATTTTTTTAGTTCGCTTAAAGTTCGCGAACCGGTCAGCGAACTTGAAGCGAACCAAAAGAAATAGAGCTTGCCAGAGTGATAAACATTCTAGCAATTTTGATTGAAAGGGGAGGTAGTTCTGAAAAGAACTGTTTTTTTTTGTTTTTGTTGTTTTATTTATTTATTTTTTTTTTGAACATTTTTTGATTTTTTTGTATTTTTAGAACTGTTTTATGTTTTTTTTGTGTTTTTTATGGAGGGAAGACAACAAAAAACAGGCATTGAAAACGGCTCAACTGGAGCAAAAAAAATAAATTACTTCTTGGGTGCATTAGGGCATTTATGATTTTCGTACGCCATGTTCATCAGGTTGACGCTCATGTTGCCATATGACAGCATAGCACCACAGTATATACAACTTAACTTCATATGCTGGAAGTTGGGTTGAATGTTTGGCACAGTTTCTTGTGCCTCTCTTCCCGTCAATGACATTGTGGAGGTCGATCTGGCCACAGGAGTTGTCGTGGGATTGTCTTGAAGATCCCTTAACTCAGCCCGGCTGTAGTTTAAGGGATGCCACCTGCTCATGTGTCGATGCATCGTATAGTTGCCCATACTGTATTTCTTATCTGTGCCTCTCGACAATCTGTAATCACAGATGAGGCAGGTGGCATATTTAGCATTCACCTTCTTTGATCCAGGAGGGATGGCGAAAAACTGCCAGATGAAACTTGTTTTTCGCTTTGAAACCCGGGGCAACTCTTCGACAAATTGTTGTTCCTCTCTGTCCTCTTCTTCTTCTTCCTCCTCTTCCTCCTCTCTGTTAGTGATAAATTGACTAGGTGGTCCTCTCTTCTTATGAGGAGGTGGAGGTGGTGGTGGGGTTCCACCAGCTGCAGCAAGTACAGAAGCCATTGTTCAATTCTAGAAAAATGGTCTTTCTCTCACCAAGATGAAAGTCAGAGTGAGGAAATAAGGAGGGGTTTACATGATTTGGGGAAAGCAAAAGTTCTGAACCAATGAAAAGTGTTATTTTTAGGTCACATGACCTAGTCATACATCATTTGGAAACCAAAAGTGAAATGAACCAATGAAAAGTTTGATAAACAAGTCACATGACCTGTTCCGCTTACGTTACGCGGCGCGCGCCGCGTCCCAGATCGCTTCCGGTTCGCGGTCCCGAGCACTTCCGGGAGCGCTAACGCGGCGCGTCATTAGACGCATTACGCGATAACGTGATACGTCGCGCTTCCGCGACGCGTCACAGTTCCGCTAACGTAACGTTGACCGGTTCGCGGACTAGATCGCGGCATCAAGATGAGCTAACGGAAAGCTTCCCGGTTCGCGAACTAGAAGCGAAGAAAAAAAAAATTTAAAAAAACTTTGACGTGTAGCACTGAGATATCCATTCACTCAACAGTACACTCATGCACACAGTCAACCGCCCATACAGCTGTTTCCACATGCACTTTTGAAACCATACATCTAGTGAATCAACTGCTCACACATCTATGCACAGAGTCATACACCTCCCAGCCACCCACACACACACTCAGTCTCCCATACAAATACCTGGGCTACCAATCAATAACCCATATAGTTACTCATATAGCTACTTATCAACACATGCAGCAGTTTACAGAACAACAGACATAATAATGCACAAATTAAGACAGTTTAGTCACTAACCCATGCACTCAGTGAGACATATTTAATCACTCACTCATACAGTCAGTCATGCACCTACTAAATCCTTCATCCAAACACTTATACATCCACTCATTCTTCAATATGTAAGACATATTTACACTTTACAAAAACATACAGTCACTGGATGTTGTCATCAGTGATGTCATCAGTGATGTCACTGACCATGTCATGAATGATGTAATATGTGACATCATCAGCAGTGGATTGCGGGTGCGCGATATATAGTTAGCGCAACTAACTATATATGGAATTTCAATGGTTTTATGCGAGTAAAATAAGGTTTTGTAAATGCAAATCCCTAACTATATATGGTCTATAACCTATGGTTTTTTCATTGAATATATATATATATATATATATATATATATATATATATATATATATATATATATATATATATATTTATATATATATATACATATACATATATATATATATATATATATATATATATATATATATATATATATATTACCTACTGGCTATCGCCAGTAGGTATATATAGTTAGGATTAATTCCCTATGGGATTTCTGAAAATTCTATGTCTAATAACTTTGGCGTTTGTGGACGGAATCGGCTGAAATTTTCAGGAAAATGGCACATTTTGTATCTGAGCAGCCCCTGAAAATTTGGTGGGGTTTCGTCAAGGGGGGGCTGAGAAAAAAGGGGGGTCCCAAAACGCGTTTTTCCCATGTTAATTTCCATAGGGCGGTTGGCCTCACTTTTAGCTCGAACGGCTGAATGGATTTGCACGAAACTTGGCAAAATTGTAGGGACTGGTAGCCCGATGTGCCTTTGCTAGGTCTCAATATATGTGCTTCAGTGGATTTTGAGAAATTAACGTTTAAATCAAGATATATATCTGTAACAGCGCTCCGGGCAGCGATCCGGTCCGCTTACTTTTCGCGTTTCGGAACTTTGCGCGCAGAAAGCTGATTGGCTCTCCGGTGTCTGTCAACATTCTAAACAGTCCGGAGCGGCCGCCATCTTGTCTCTCGGTAGGATCGAGAGAGAAGAGGTGAAAAACGAAGGGGGAATTTATTGAAAGGGTGCAAGGTATACCCCTCTTGACCCCCTAGGATTGTTGTTGGGGTTATTAAAGGGTCCCGTGGGGAAAATAAAAAAAAAATTATTTTTCACGGTAGAAGCGTTTCCCGGGCCGCGAACTGGGCCGCAAACTGGTAGCGAAACGGGAATTCGCCATTTTGTGCTTCGTTTTAATTGTTTAGAGACAAAAATTATCGCCGCACATCGGCCACAATGCATGAATATCGTTGAAAAGTCAGCGATATTCATGCATTATCCAGCAAATGCTCTTAGCCATGTTATCCACCTTCCATTGGATAACAGAAAGCTGATTGGCTCTCCGGTGTCTGTCAACATTCTAAACAGTCCGGAGCGGCCGCCATCTTATCTCTCGGTAGGATCGAGAGAGAAGAAGAGGTGAAAAACGAAGGGGGAATTTATTGAAAGGGGGCAAGGTATACCCCTCTTGACCCCCTAGGAATGTTGTTGGAGTTATTAAAGGGTCCCGTGGGGAAAATAAAAAAAAAATGATTTTTCACGGTAGAAGCGCTTCACGGGCCGCGAACTGGGCCGCAAACTGGTAGCGAAACGGGAATTCGCCATTTTGTGCTTCGTTTTAATTGTTTAGAGACAAAAATTATCGCCGCACATCGGCCACAATGCATGAATATCGTTGAAAAGTCAGCGATATTCATGCATTATCCAGCAAATGCTCTTAGCCATGTTATCCACCTTCCATTGGATAACAGAAAGCTGATTGGCTCTCCGGTGTCTGTCAACATTCTAAATAGTCCGGAGCGGCCGCCATCTTATCTCTCGGTAGGATCGAGAGAGAAGAAGAGGTGAAAAACGAAGGGGGAATTTATTGAAAGGGGGCAAGGTATACCCCTCTTGACCCCCTAGGAATGTTGTTGGGGTTATTAAAGGGTCCCGTGGGGAAAATAAAAAAAAAATTATTTTTCACGGTAGAAGCGCTTCACGGGCCGCGAACTGGGCCGCAAACTGGTAGCGAAACGGGAATTCGCCATTTTGTGCTTCGTTTTAATTGTTTAGAGACAAAAATTATCGCCGCACATCGGCCACAATGCATGAATATCGCTGAAAAGTCAGCGATATTCATGCATTATCCAGCAAATGCTCTTAGCCATGTTATCCACCTTCCATTGGATAACATGGCTAAAAACCGCTCTGTGCGTGAGCTTTTTTTTTTTTTTTTTTTTTTTTTTGCTGCGTGACGTTTGTTAACGTTCGATTCGATGGAAATCAGGAAGTGTTGAACACCATTTTGTCACTGCGAGTAAATATTTTGTTATAAATGAATCCTTATTGATAAACATTGTCTGAGCCATCTTGCGTTTTTGTCCAATGCCACAATTTTGTCGTGCACGGCAGCCATTTTAGATGCCTTGACCAGGGCCACTCTCTGCACGCCGTCGATTCTCAGCATGGCTCCCCACCCTCGCACGCATCTCCCCCACGCAATGGTCACCCCCGCTCTCTCTCTCATGCATGGGCCATATACTTCCCCCATCTGCGCTGCTCTTCTCTGAGAATCACACCCTGTGCCCGTTCGACACCTCCCTTTCACCCTATTCACTACCGCACCCTCTGACACTTCTCTTCCTCTGTGTCCGATTGTCCAGGCCGGACCTAGGCTATCACCTAGCCCTGCGGATGTAGTGTATGGCTCCAGCTGTAGAGTATCCAGACATGCCAACCCTCCCGATTCAGGTGTGAGACTACTGATTTCAGTGCTAGTCTTTCGTTTCCCGATTCCTGCAAGGAAAAACCCGGGGGCATATTTCCAACAACTAGCGGTAATTTTTGTCTCTAACTTGTTTAGAGACAATAATTATCGCCGCACTTCGGCGAATTTTATCGCACATAAACCTTGCTATTAGCAAGGTTTATCGCAAATGCGATAAAAAACGGCCGCAATGCATGAATATCGCTGAAAAGTCAGCGATATTCATGCATTAGTCAGCAAATGCTCTTAGCCATGTTATCCACTTCCCATTGAACAAGCGCATGGTCTTTTAAAGATTTGTGAAGTACTCGGGGCGGGGGGGGCACTGGCAGCAATTTGCAGGCCAGGCAGTGTTCAACACGTGCATCACCCTTTCTCTGCCTGCTATTGCGCTCCATGTTTCGGAAAGGTAAGAAAATGAACGTGCATTTGAGTTTGAAATGTCCGATCTTGTAGCAGTACACTTGCAAAGCCCACACATGACAATAACCCGATTCAAGGCCCCATTCACCCGATTTTTAAAAAAAATATAGTACTCCAAGACAGTTACATTTTAAAACTTTATTAATATTTAAATATAACGAACGCAACAAAAACTGTAAATATATTTAACCATTTTTTGAAATTAACCAGAACTATAACGATAACAACAACAACAACAATAATATAACTTTTATGCCTAAATTACGCAAACATTTAGCTAATCTGCTAAAGGGGGGAGTCGCCATTTCTTTACAATAATCAATAATGAAAAATCCACATCAATAGGGTTGCCCGTTTTGTCGATGCAGCACTATAGTGCAATATACACAGCACCTGGGGTGTCAAGAGTGAACAGGTCTTTCTTTGTTCCTTAAGATGTTATCTGTGTCAACCTCTTCCGAGAATGCTGATGCGTTAGGGATTTCCTTGTGACAGCTGCTTCATAGACAGACGATATCTTTGTTAAGTCATTAGTGTTAAGTGTGTCTGAAACTACAGTGCCCTTCTGTTTTACTTTCCACAGACACTACAGAGTTTTGTGTGTTGTTCTTCTGAGCGACAATTATTCCAGAGGTTTCAGGTTCACTTGTTTTGTTCTGCAGTGAGTTAACAGCTTTAGAGAGTTCATGTTTATTTGCTATGTCCTGCTGTTCGTGAACTGCTTCAGAGACGTCAGCCTCATTTTTTATGTTTCAGTAGATCCTGGACCTGCCCGGCCGCGCCCAAAATGGCGCCGGTGTAAATGGGACTCGTAACTGCTTGTTCTGTACTGGTTGCCCAACCTTGATATCACGAGATACATATGCAGTTTTGAAGCACATGGCTGAGGCTTGTCTGCTGTAGTGGGGCGCCCCTTTATCGTTTCAGTCGCCATTCCGCCCGCTTTTGCTACACTGTGCCTCATCCGCCATTCAGCTGTTTACCGCCCGCTCTTACGGCTACAGCGTCTCGCTCACCATGTAGTTGAGTTGCTCCCACTCTTGCGGTGCAGCGGTAGGCGGCTTCCACAGGACTCTTAAAATGGCGGCCGGCTCTTCGGATTTGGGCCTGGTCCAGTAAAATGGCCCTGGGACACCTTGGAACTCGGACGCTTGTCTGCCAGGGCTTGGCTTCCATTCTCGAAAGCGTCCCCTCAGCCTTGAAGATTGTACAAAAGTCTTGGGGGCCCTCGACTCCCGCAGGCTTCCGGTGGGGAGCGGCTGCCATGATTGCTTGCGGAATGGCCACGACGGAGCTACGAGATGGTGGTGCTCTCATGGTGACGCCAGCTTCAGTCTGAAACATCCAGAAACAAGGTGGGGCTTTCATCGTTTGGGGAAAAAAAATGTTTTAATCCAATGAAAAGTGTTATTTTTAGGTCACATGACCTAGTCTTACATAATTAGGAAAAGAAAAGTAAAATGAACCAATGAGAAGTTTTATTAACAAGTCACATGACCTGTTATGCTTACGTTACGCGCTGCGCGGCGCGCTCTGGATCGTTTCCGGGAAGCTGCGCCTTGCGCACCGGAGCACATCCGGGTGCGCTAACGCGTCGCGTCATATGACGCATTACGCGACAATGCAGGTGCAGAATATAGTCAAAATGTCTCCACCAACCAACGAACATTCACGTATGAAAATCTTATTTGGAGAAGGGGTAGAATCCAAACGCCCCCTGCCAGTTCGCGCCACTACACTGTATGTGGAAAATCTGAAGACATCATTCTACAAACTCTCAACGCTTGTTATCAGTGCATGACTTTCATGCTCGATCGATTGAGCTAGCCGGATCGGGCAATAAAAAGTATAAAATAGTTATGTAAATAGTTATTTAATAAAATGTTTTATTCTGTTTCTTTGGTGGTGTGTTGTGTATATTTATAATATTTGCATAGGGTTTGCCGTTATTTTGGGCGGGGTGGGTGACGGAGTCGAGCTGTTTTGCAGCCCTCATGGTGTGGAGCTCAATTCATTTCACTATTTTCGTATTTCTCATGAAGGGTTATTCCTAATGTTTGTATTTTACCGAGGTTAAAAAGAGATCGAATTAGTGGTCTACTGATTTTGCTCGATTACTTTTATTTTTTTACACGATTTTTCACTATCTGCAAAGACTAAACAGAGTATTGCGACTTTGTGCTTGTTTGTAAATAGAGAATGATCCAAAGAGAACCAATTCTAAAACAGTAAATGCTTGGATAATAATCAATCAAATGGAGAGACAAGCAGGTACGACGGATTACAACAGGGGTAAAGGTCTGCGTTAACTACCGTTCACTATCTGCAAAGAGAGAGTACTACTAAGAGAAAAGAGGGGAGTGGGGGGGGGGCAGCGTTCAAAGCACATCAGCGTGCATAAACACGAAAACGTTTTTACCTATCACGTACTTGACATTTGACAGCTTTTGATGTTTGCTATTAAAAAACCATTGAAATTCACAGAAAAAACCATAGGTTATACTCCATATATAGTTAGGAATTTGCATTTACAAAACCTTGAAAATTCAATGAAAAAACCATTGGTTTTAGGCCATATATAGTTAGGGATTTGCATTTAGAAAACCTTATTTTACTCGCATAAAACCATTGAAATTCCATATATAGTTATAAGCGCTAACTATATATCGCGCACCCGCAATCCACTGCTGATGATGTCACATATTACATCATTCATGACATGGTTAGTGACATCACTGATGACATCACTGATGACATCTCAAATGACATCACTGATGACATCACTGATAACATCTCATTTGACATGACTGATCACATCACTGATGATATCATTCATGTGATAATACCATGAACCTCTTCAGACTCTAATATAACCTTAGATACAATCAGTGTAAACAGACAGTCACTCATCCATGGAGTTACTCACACACCTAGTCAGTTATGTCAAAAATCAATCACACCTCCATTTTCTCAACTATACAGTTATACACACCTTACTTATTCAAACATATACTAACACATATTTACTTTACTCTCTTATACAATCTCTGATACATGTTCACAATGATCCATACAGCCACTCACACATTCACTAGCTCTTATGCACAGTTATTTATAGATGTCAACTCTCACATGTACTGTGTTTTACATATGTACTTAATTTGACATGTAGCACTGAGATATCCATTCACTCACTAATACACTCATGCACAGTCAACCGCCCATACAGCTGTTTCCACATGCAGTTTTGAATCTATACATATAGTGAATCAAGTACTCACACATCTATGTACAGAGTCACACACCTTCCAGCCACCCATACACACACACTCAGTTTCCCATACAAATACTTGGACAACCAATCAACCCATACAGTTACTCATATAGCTACTGATCAACATATGCAGCAGTTTGTAGAACAACAGATATAATGATGCACAAATTAAAACAGTTTAGTCACTAACCCATGCACTCAGTGAGACACATTTAATCACTCACTCAATCAGTCAGTCATGCACCTAGTAAATCCTTCATCCAGACACTTATATATCCACACATTCATCAATATGTAAAACATATTTTAACTTTACAGAAACATACAGTCACTGGATGTTGTAATCAGTGATGTCATCAGTGATGTCATTTGAGATGTCATCAGTGATGTCATCAGTGATGTCACTAACCATGTCATGAATGATGTAATATGTGACATCATCAGCAGTGGATTGCGGGTGCGCGATATATAGTTAGCGCTTATAACTATATATGGAATTTCAATGGTTTTATGCGAGTAAAATAAGGTTTTCTAAATGCAAATCCCTAACTATATATGGCCTAAAACCAATGGTTTTTTCATTGAATATATATATATATATATCTATATCTATATCTATATCTATATCTATATCTATATATATATATATATATATATATATATATATATATATATATATATATATATACATATACATATATATATATATATATATATATATAACCTACTGGCTATCGCCAGTAGGTATATATAGTTAGGATTTTTTCTCTATGGGACTTCTGAAAATTCTATGTCTAATAACTTTGGCGTTTGTGGACGGAATCGGCTGAAATTTTCAGGAAAATGGCACATTTTGATTCTGAGCAGCCCCTGAAAATTTGGTGGAGTTTCGTCAAGGGGGGGCTGAGAAAAAAGGGGGGTCCCAAAACGCGTTTTTTCCATTCATTTTTCCATAGGGCGGTTGGACTCACTTTTAGCTCGAACGGCTGAATGGATTTGCACGAAACTTGGCAAAATTGTAGGGACTGTTAGCCCGATGTGCCTTTGCTAGGTCTCAATATATGTGCTTCAGTGGATTTTGAGAAATTAACGTTTAAATCAAGATATATATCTGTAACAGCGCTCTGGGCAGCGATCCGGTCCGCTTACTTTTCGCTTATCGGAAATTTGCGCGCAGAAAGCTGATTGGCTCTCCGGTGTCTGTCAACATTCTAAACAGTCCGGAGCGGCCGCCATCTTGTCTCTCGGTAGGATCGAGAGAGAAGAAGACGTGAAAAACGAAAGGGGAATTTAATGAAAGGGGGCAAGGTATCCCCCTCTTGACCCCCTAGGAATGTTGTTGGGGTTATTAAAGGGTCCCGTGGGGAAAATAAAAAAAAATGATTTTTCACGGTAGAAGCGCTTCACGGGCCGCGAACTGGGCCGCAAAGTGGTAGCGGCCGCCATCTTGTCTCTCGGTAGGATCGAGAGAGAAGAAAAGGTGAAAAACTAAGGGGGAATTTAATGAAAGGGGGCAAGGTATCCCCCTCTTGACCCCCTAGGAATGTTGTTGGGGTTATTAAAGGGTCCCGTGGGGAAAATAAAAAAAAAAATGATTTTTCACGGTAGAAGCGCTTCACGGGCCGCGAACTGGGCCGCAAACTGGTAGCGAAACGGGAATTCGCCATTTTGTGCTTCGTTAATTAAAGTACTAGGTATAAGGGGGTGCGGGAGACGTATCCTAATCCCCTATGTTTCCTGAGGGTGGCTGAGGAGGCTGATATATGTTGATACATCTCTTCCAGCGGCTGCACCATCTTGCCTTTTTTCGAATGCCACAATTTTGTCGTGCACGGCAGCCATTTTAGATGCCAGGCTGGTCCCAGGCTATCACCTAACCCTGCGGATGTAGTTTATGGCCCCAGCTGTAGAGAATTCAGACATGCCAATCCTCCTGATTCAGGCGTGTGAGTACTGATTTCAGTGCTAGTCTCCCGCCTCCCGATTTCTGCAAGCAAAAACCCGGGGGCATATTACGAACAACTAGCGATATTTTTTGTCTCTAACTTGTTTAGAGACAAAAATTATCGCCGCACATCGGCGATTTTTATCGCAGATAAACCTTGCTATTATCGCTGAAAAGTCAGCGATATTCATGTATTATCGACCTAATGCTCTTAGCCATGTTATCCACCTCCCATTGGATAACATGGCTAAGAACTGCTCAGGGCAGGTGTTAGATTTTGGAGATATTCGCGCTTAGCGCGAATATCTCCAAAAGTTGGTAATAGAAGGTAGCGATGTTAGGGACTGTTTCCAGTCGCTAACATCTTGGCACGCCACTTTGCATGTCATTAGTGATAAGTATCACTGACATGCAAAGCGGGGCCCAAGATGGTCGCTATCTCCTTTTAGCTGTCACTAACTAATTTTATCTCCGCTTTCATGGCTTTTAAAGCCAAAAAAGCGGAGATAAACCCCCTTGATAATATGCCCCACGATTCCTTGGGGTTTCAGCTGACAGGGCTTGGTATTGTGTTACATGGTAATTTTTCCATGAAACGTCAGAGGGTCGATGCAGGGGTTCTAGAAGAGGTGATAAACCATTTAAGCCTCATGAACAAGCGCATGGTCTTTTAAAGATTTGTGAAGTACTCGGGGCGGCGGTGTGTGTGTGCCCTCTTTCAGGAGCGGGCGGGGGGGCACTGCCAGCAACTTGCCAGGTCAGGTAGTGTTCAACACGTGCATCACCCTTTCTCTGCCTGCTATTGCGCTCCATGCTTCGGAAAGGTAAGAAAAAGAACGTGCATTTGAGTTTGAAATGTCCGATCCTGCAGCAGCACACTTCCAAAGCCCACACATGACAATAACCCGATTCAAGGCCCCATTCACCCGTTTTTAAAAAAATAGATAACACTCCAACAAAGTAAGGTTATAAAACTTTATTAACTACTAACTTTAACGAACGGAACAAAAACTAAAAACATTTAAACATTTCTCAACACAAAAAGCAACAATGGTTAGAAGCTGTCTTTTGTGCGAATAGTCCCAAGGCAGCACAACGTGCAGAGTTCTGGACGGCACCCAGGTGATGTCGCCTGGGTGCCGCACTGGTTTAGGGATCCTACAATGCTGCTCCGAAAATTGGCGTCGGGCGTCCCGGGTGGGGCGGGGGGAGGCCTCGTCAGTAGCGGTCTGTTGTGCGAATAGTCCCAAGGCAGCACAACGTGCAGAGTTCTGGACGGCACCCAGGTGATGTCGCCTGGGTGCCGCACTGGTTTAGGGATCCTACAATGCAGCACAGAAAAACAGCGTGGGGCGTCCCGGGTGGTGCGGGGGGAGGCCTCGTCAGTAGCGGTCTGTGTCCAGTGTCACATGGCTGACACAACATGTACGACAGGCACCCAGGTGATGTCCAGTAAACTGCCGCACTGGTTTTGGTATCCTACAATGCTGCTCCGAAAATTGGCGTGCGGCGGCCCGGGGGGGGGGGCGTGGGGGAGCCAGCGTGAACGGGCCTCCCCAGGTGGCGGCCATCTAGCTGAGTTGCGCTCGCTCTTGCGGCCACAGCGTCTCGCTCACCATGTTGTTGAGTTGCTCCCACTCTTGCAGTGCAGCGATAGGCGGCTGCCACATGGCTCTTAAAATGGCGGACAGCTCCTCGGTTTTAGGCCTGGTCCACTGAAATGGCCCTGGGACACTTTGGAACTCGGACGCTTGCCTGCTAGGGCTTGGGCTCCATTCTCGAAAAGCGTCCCCTCAGCCGTGAAGATTGTATAAAAGTCTTGGGGGCCCCCGACTCCCGCAGGCTTCCGGTGGGGAGCGGCTGCCATGATTGCTCGCGGAATGACCACGACGGAGCCACGAGATGGTGGTGCTCTCATGCTGACGCCAGCTTCAGTCTGAATGATCCAGAAACAAGGTGGGGCTTTCATCGTTTGGGAAAAAAAAATGTTCTAAACCAATGAAAAGTGTTATTTTTAGGTCATATGACCAAGCCTTCCATCTTTAGGAAACCAAAAGTAAAATGAACCAATGAAAAGTTTTATAAACAAGTCACATGACCTGTTATGCGGCATAGGGCTACAAAAAGCGTAGAAAATCCGTTGGCACGTGAGGCGGCGTCAGTAGCGGACCGATGTGCGAATAGGCCGAAGGCAGCACAACGGGCCGAGATCCGGATGGTACCGAGGTGGTGTCCAGCAAATTGCCGCACTGGTGTGGCCATCCTACAATGCTGCGCCGAAAGACGGCGTGTCCAGCTGAATTGCGGTCACTGTTGCGGTACAGTGACTCGAACGCGCCGAGATCCGGATGGCACCGAGGTGGTGTCCAGCAAATTGCCGCACTGGTGTGGCCATCCTACAATGCTGCGCCGAAAGACGGCGTGTCCAGCTGAATTGCGGTCACTGTTGCGGTACAGTGACTCGAACGCGCCGAGATCCGGATGGCGCCGAGGTGGTGTCCAGCAAATTGCCGTACTGGTGTGGCCATCCTACAATGCTGCGCCGAAAGACGGCGTGTTCAGCTGAGTTCCGGTCACTCTTCCGGCACAGTGACTCGAACGCGCCGAGATCCGGATGGCACCGAGGTGGTGTCCAGCAAGTGGCTGCACTGGTGTGGCCATCCTACAATGCTGCGCCGAAAGTCGGCGTGGGGTGCCCCGTTGGCTTATGAGGTGATGTCAGTAGTGGACTGATGTGTGAATAGGTCGGAACCAGCACAAGGCGCCAAGATCCGAATGGCAAGTCCTGGATGTTGAGTGCCTCAGTTGAGATTTCTGAGCAGTGCTTGTAGGACTGTCTGAAGCTTATTTGCACCTGCTGCAGCTTCACTATTGCCCTGGTGTGGCCAAAGGTGGCACATGACATAGGCGGCCGGCTCCCGAGGTCCGGCGGAACTTTTTTCCTTTTCCTTTCTGCTTCTTTTCCTACAATGCGTTTCATCTGAAGACACGACCAGGTCCCTGAATGTGTGCAGGGGGACGCTATTGATTGAATGAAAATGGCGGCTTGACACAAAGCTGACTCAAGCGTTACTGTTGGTGCTATATAGACAAAAATTGGTTTTCAGTTTGTACATTCTTTAGGTTTTTTTTTTCCATCCAAGTCTGATTGAGAGTTTGTAGAAAAATGGCTTCAGATTTTCCACATACTACTCTTCAACATTCTTCCTAAATGTAACAATGTGAAACTCACTAGGAGAATGGCTGTTTCTGTTTCTTTTCAAAATGCTGCCACCAATATTTTCTGAATGGAAGACACCATCTTGTAGCATAAAGGGCCGAAAGGGGTTCTGGTCTGGCCGATGGTTGGTGGAGACATTTTGACTATATCTTGGACCTGCCCGGCCTCGCCCAAAATGGCGCCGGTATAAATGGGACTCGTAACTCCTTGCCCGCAAATGTATATCTAGAAAATGTTATTGTAAGTGGCCCTGTCGTATTTTAATTACAAAATGTACGTCCACCGATTCCGCAACTGTTAGACACCTTTGTTCTTGCAACCTAATGGCCCGCTCGTTACGTTCTTCTACAGTGTAAATGTCTCCTCATCATATACGATTTCAGTTTGCTCCGTGGCCGGCCCACGTGGTTATAGGCCCGTATTTGTATACTGACATTTTCACAATAAAGGTTTTTAAAACAAAACACGGTAGTAGTATTTACATTTGTAAAGTTTTTACTTTTAGTGACTGTTTTCGAATCAGTAAAAGGCAAGTGAAATAAAGCAGTCCAATTACATGACGGATAAAAGGTATAATATGTAGGAACGCAGTAAAGATAAATGGTCAAGGGCAGTTGTGTTTTTCATGTCTGCAACATAAAGTGATCGATAAGAATCTGATAATCAGGCGTATCGGCGACTAAGACAGCAGGCCGAATCTCTTTTACTCAACGGCTCCGTCATGGAAGGAAGAAACGCCCTTTTTCTCGAAAAAGGAATATATTTTACTTGCAAGACAGTTGTAAATTTTCCGGGAAAGTACATTAGCCTGGAATATTAAAACAAATGTATGAAAAAAAAATATTGTTCGAAAATAATAAAAAGCGTAATTTTTAGGTCATATGACCAAGCTTTTCATCATTAAATTAAGAAAAGTAAAATGAACCAATGAAAAGTTTTATTAACAAGTCACATGACCTGTTATGCTTACGTTACGCGCTGCGCGCCGCGCCTCGGATCACTTCCGGGTGCGCTAACGCGGCGTGTCATAAAACGCATTACGCGACAACGTAGGTCAAGAATATAGTCTAAATGTCTCCACCAACCAGCGTTCAGAACACAACCCCTTTCAGCAGTCCAAAAAGTTCTGTTAAATGACAACAGAGGGGACAGGCAACAAGAACCATCAGTCAAAGAGGGGAGGGCAAGTTCTTCTCTTCCGGTTCATGTTGGGGCGCTACCGGAACTGATCGAATTGGTAGTCTATAGTGTTTCTGGATGTTTCAGACTAAAGCTGGCGTCAGCATGAGACCACTACCATCTCGTAGCTCCGTCGTGGCCATTCCACGAGCAATCATGGCAGCCGCTCCCCACCAGAAGCCTGCGGGAGTCGGAGGCCCCCAAGACTTTTGTAGAATCTTCACGGCTGAGGGGACGCTTTTCGAGAATGGGACCCAAGCCCTAGCAGACAAGCGTCCGAGTTCCAAGGTGTCCCAGGGCCATTTTAGTGGACCAGGCCCAAAACCGAAGAGCCGGCCGCCATTTTGAGAGTCCTGTAGCAGCCGCCTATCGCTGCACCGCAAGAGCGGGCGCATCTCAACTACATGGTGAGCGAGACGCTGTAGTCGCAAGAGCGGGCGGTAAACAGCTGAATGGCGGAAGAGGCACAGTGTAGCAAAAGCGGGCGGAATGGCAACTAAAACGATAAAGGGGCGCCCCACTACAGCTTGTCTTCAGGTCAAACGGATTGTGGGACAAGGTCCAGAATTGAAGAGTCATCAAAAGGCAAAAAGTTCCGCCGGACCCCGGGAGCCGGCCGCCTATGTCGGGGGCGATCTCAGGCTACACCAGTGCTATAAGACTTGGGGAGGGTGTCGGAGCCAAGC
Source organism: Lissotriton vulgaris (assembly GCF_964263255.1). Classification (NCBI taxonomy): domain Eukaryota; kingdom Metazoa; phylum Chordata; class Amphibia; order Caudata; family Salamandridae; genus Lissotriton; species Lissotriton vulgaris. The sequence continues at coordinate 745,513,577 of NC_141697.1, read as the reverse complement.
GTCTTCTCCGAGTCCATGGCCATCACACCGCCCCTCAGGGGCCTCCGTCAAGCTGTTTAGGAAGGTAACATATCACATTGTTTTCTAATGCAGTCAGGTCCACAAACGACACTCACTTACTTTGAGAATAGTGAAGCTGCAGTAGGTGGAAATAAGCTTCAGACAGTGTTACAAGCACTGCTCAGAACTCTTAACTATGGCACCCAACATCCAGAACTTATGCTATTTGAGAATGGTAGTGACATCGAAGCATCTCAGGGACCAAAACCATTAACGTACTTTCACGTATGAAAATCTTACTTGGGGAGGGGGCAGGAGCGAAGCGCCCCCTCCCAGTCAGCGCCACCACACCGTATGTTGAAAATCTGAAGCCATCGTTCTACAAAGTCAACCAAACTTGGATTGAAAAATCTAGAAAAATGTACAAACTGAAAACCAGTTTTGGTCTGCATAGCATCAGTAGCAACGCTTGAGTCAGCTTTGTGTCAAGCCGCCATTTTGATTCAACAAAGCACAGGCATTGAAAAAGGCTGAAATTCAGAACTCTAAACTATGGCACCCAACATCCAGGAGCTTGCCATCCGGATCTTGGAGCCTTGTGCTGTTTTCGTTCTATTCACACATCGGTCCACTACTGACATCATCTTATAAACCAACGTTATGTAAATAGTTTTTTAATAAAATGTTTTACCCTGTTTCTTTGCTGGTGTGTTGTCTACATTTTTAATATTTGCATAGGGTTTGTCGTTATTTTGGGCGGGGTGGGTGATGGAGCCGAGCTGTCTTGCAGCCCTCATGGTGTGGAGCTCAGTTCATCTCACTATTTTCGTATTTCTCATGAAGGGTTGTTCCTAATATTTCTATTTTAGCGAGGTCAAAAAGAGATCCAATTAGTGGCCTACTGATTTTGCTCGATTACTTTTATTTTTTTACACGATTTTTCACTATCTGCAAAGACTAAACAGAGTATTGCGCCTTTGTGCTTGTTTGTAAATAGAGAATGATCCAAAGAGAACCAATTCTAAAACAGTAAATGCTTGGACAACAATCAATCAAATGGAGAGACAAGGAGGCACGACGGATTACAACGGGGGTAAAGGCCTGCGTTAACTACCCTTCAGTATCTGCAAAGAGAGAGTACTACTAAGGCAAAAGAGGGGAGGGGGGGGGGTGCAGCGTTCAAAGCACATCAGCGTGCATAAATACGAAAATGTTTTTATCTATCACGTACTTGACATTTTAAAGCTTTTCATATTTGCTATTAAAAAACCAATGAAATTCACAGAAAAAACCATAGGTTATAGTGGATATATAGTTAGGAATTTGCATTTACAAAACCTTGAAAATTCAATGAAAAAACCATAGGTTATAGGCCATATATAGTTAGGAATTCGCATTTACAAAACCTTATTTTACTCGCATAAAACCATTGAAATTCCATATATAGTTAGAAGCGCTAACTATATATCGCGCACCCGCAATCCACTGCTGATGATGTCACATATTACATCATTCATGACATGGTCAGTGACATCACTGATGACATCACTGATGACATCTCAAATGACATCACTGATGACAACTCAAATGACATCACTGATGACATCTCAAATGACATCACTGATGACATCACTGATGACAACTCAAATGACATCACTGATGACATCTCATTTGTCATCACTGATCACATCACTCATGTGATAATACAATGAACCTCTTCAGACTCTAATATAACCTTACATACACTCAGTATAAACAGACACTCACAGACTGTCACTCATCCATGGAGTTACTCACACACCTAGTCAGTCATGCAAAGAATCAATCACACCTCCATTTCCTCAACTATAAAGTTATACACATCTTACTTATTCAAACATATAATAACACATATTTATTCTCTTATATAATCCCTGATACAAGCTCACAGTGATCGATACAGCCACTCACACATTCACTGGCTCTTATGTTCAGTTATTTATATATCTCAACTCTCACATGTATTGTGTTTTACATACGTACTTACTTGCACATGTAGCAATGAGAAATCCATTCACTCACCAACACACCCATGCACAGTCAACCGCCCATATAGCTGTTTCCACATGCACTCTTGAACTCATACTCCTAGTGAATCAACTGCTTACACATCTATGCAAAGAGTTACGCACCTCCCAGCCACCCACACACACACTCAGCCTCCCATTCAAATACTTGGGCAACCAATCAATAACCCATATGGCCACTCTTATAGCTACTGATCAACACATGCAGCAGCTTACACAACAACAAACATACTGATGCACAAATTAAGACAGTTTAGTCACTAACCCATGCACTCAGTGAGACACATTTAATCACTCACTCATACAGTCAGTCATGCACCTACTAAATTCTTCATCCAGACACTTATACATCCACTCATTCTTCAATATGTGAAACATATTTAAACTTTACAGACACATACAATCACTGGATGTTGTGATCAGTGATGTCATCAGTGATGTCATTTGAGATGTCATCAGTGATGTCATCAGTGATGTCACTGACCATGTCATGAATGATGTAATATGTGACATCATCAGCAGTGGATTGCGGGTGCGCGATATATAGTTAGCGCTTCTAACTATATATGGAATTTCAATGGTTTTATGCGAGTAAAATAAGGTTTTGTAAATGCGAATTCCTAACTATATATGGCCTATAACCTATGGTTTTTTCATTGAATATATATATATATATATATATATATATATATATATATATATATATATATATATATATATATATATATATATATATATATATATATATATATATATATATATATATATATATATATATATATATATATATATATATATATATATATATATATTCAATGAAAAAACCATTGGTTTTAGGCCATATATAGTTAGGGATTTGCATTTACAAAACCTTATTTTACTCGCATAAAACCATTGAAATTCCATATATAGTTATAAGCGCTAACTATATATCGCGCACCCGCAATCCACTGCTGATGATGTCATATATTACATCATTCATGACATGGTTAGTGACATCACTGATGACATCACTGATGACATCTCAAATGACATCATCCAGTGACTGTATGTTTCTGTAAAGTTAAAATATCTCTTACATATTGAAGAATGAGTGGATATATAAGTGTCTGGATGAAGGATTTAGTAGGTGCATGACTGACTATATGAGTGAGTGATTAAATGTGTCTCACTGAGTGCATGGGTTAATGACTAAACTGTCTCAATTTGTGCATCATTATGTCTGTTGTTCTGTAAACTGTTCCATGTGTTGATAAGTAGCTATATGAGTAACTATATGGGTTATTGATTGGTTGCCCAAGTATTTGTATGGGATACTGAGTGTGTGTGTGGGTAGCTGGGAGGTGTGTGACTCTGTGCATAGATGTGTGAGCAGTTGATTCACTAGATGTATGGTTTCAAAAGTGCATGTGGAAACAGCTGTATGGGCGGTTGACTGTGTGCATGAGTGTATTGGTGAGTGAATGGATATCTCAGTGCTACATGTCAAAGTAAGTACATATGTAAAACACAGTACATGTGAGAGTTGACATATATAAATAACTGTGCATAAGAGCCAATGAATGTGTGAGTGGCTGTATGGATCATTGTGAACTTGTATCAGGGATTGTATAAGAGAGTAAATATGTGTTAGTATATGTTTGAATAAGTAAAGTTTGTATAACTGTATATTTGAGGAAATGGAGGTGTGATTGATTCTTTGCATGACTGACTAGGTGTGTGAGTAACTCCATGGATGAGTGACAGTCTGTGAGTGTCTGTTTACACTGATTGTATCTAAGGTTATATTAGAGTCTGAAGAGGTTCATCGTATTATCACATGAATAATATCATCAGTGATGTTATCAGTCATGTCAAATGAGATGTTTTCAGTGATGTCATCAGTGATGTCATTTGAGATGTCATCAGTGATGTCATCAGTGATGTCACTAACCATGTCATGAATGATGTAATATGTGACATCATCAGCAGTGGATTGCGGGTGCGCGATATATAGTTAGCGCTTATAACTATATATGGAATTTCAATGGTTTTATGCGAGTAAAATAAGGTTTTGTAAATGCAAATCCCTAACTATATATGGCCTAAAACCAATGGTTTTTTCATTGAATTTTCAAGGTTTTGTAAATGCAAATTCCTAACTATATATCCACTATAACCTATGGTTTTTTCTGTGAATTTCATTGGTTTTTTAATAGCAAATATGAAAAGCTTTAAAATGTCAAGTACGTGATAAATAAAAACATTTTCGTATTTATGCACGCTGATGTGCTTTGAACGCTGCACCCCCCCCCCTCCCCTCTTTTGTCTTAGTAGTACTCTCTCTTTGCAGATACTGAAGGGTAGTTAACGCAGGCCTTTACCCCCGTTGTAATCCGTCGTGGCTGCTTGTCTCTCCATTTGATTGATTGTTGTCCAAGCATTTACTGTTTTAGAATTGGTTCTCTTTGGATCATTCTCTATTTACAAACAAGCACAAAGTCGCAATACTCTGTTTAGTCTTTGCAGATAGTGAAAAATCGTGTAAAAAAAATAAAAGTAATCGAGCAAAATCAGTAGGCCACTAATTGGATCTCTTTTTGACCTCGCTAAAATAGAAATATTAGGAACAACCCTTCATGAGAAATACGAAAATAGTGAGATGAACTGAGCTCCACACCATGAGGGTTGCAAGACAGCTCGGCTCCATCACCCACCCCGCACAAAATAACGACAAACCGTATGCAAATATTAAAAATATAGACAACACACCAGCAAAGAAACAGGGTAAAACATTTTATTAAAAAACTATTTACATAACGTTGGTTTATAAGATGATGTCAGTAGTGGACCGATGTGTGAATAGATCGAAAGCAGCACAAGGCTCCAAGATCCGGATGGCAAGCTCCTGGATGTTGGGTGCCATAGTTTAGAGTTCTGAATTTGAGCCTTTTTCAATGTCTGTGCTTTGTTGAATCAAATTTGCGGCTTGACACAAAGCTAACTCAAGCGTTGCTACTGATGCTATGCAGACCAAAACTGGTTTTCAGTTTGTACATTTTTCTAGATTTTTAATCCAAGTTTGGTTGACTTTGTAGAACGATGGCTTCAAATTTTCAACATACGGTGTGGTGGCGCTGACTGGGAGGGGGCGCTTCGCTCCTGCCCCCTCCCCAAGTAAGATTTTCATACGTGAAAGTACGTTAATGGTTTTGGTCCCTGAGATGCTTCGATGTCACTGCCATTCTCAAATAGCATAAGTTCTGGATGTTGGGTGCCATAGTTAAGAGTTCTGAGCAGCGCTTGTAACACTGTCTGAAGCTTATTTCCACCTACTGCAGCTTCACTATTCTCAAAGTAAGTGAGTGTCGTTTGTGGACCTGACTGCATTAGAAAACAATGTGATATGTTACCTTCCTAAACAGCTTGACGAAGGCCCCTGAGGGGCGGTGTGATGGCCATGGACTCGGAGAAGACGCTTGGCTCCGACACCCTCCCCAAGTCTTATAGCACTGGTGTAGCCTGAGATCGCCCCCGACATAGGCGGCCGGCTCCCGGGATCCGGCGGAACTTTTTGCCTTTTGATGACTCTTCAATTCTGAACCTTGTCCCATCCAGCTGAGTTGCGCCCACTCTTGCGGCTACAGCGTCTTGCCCACCATCCAGCTGAATTGCGCCCACTCTTGCGGTGCAGCGATAGGCGACTGCCACAGGACTCTCAAAATGGCGGCCGGCTCTTCGGTTTTGGGCCTGGTCCACTAAAATGGCCCTGGGACACCTTTGAACTCGGACGCTTCCCTGATAGGGCTTGGGTCCCATTCTCGAAAAGCCTCTCCTCAGCCGTGAAGATTCTACAAAAGTCTTGGGGGCCTCCGACTCCCGCAGGCTTCTGGTGGGGAGCGGCTGCCATGATTGCTCGTGGAATGGCCACGACGGAGCTACGAGATGGTAGTGGTCTCATGCTGACGCCAGCTTTAGTCTGAAACATCCAGAAACACTGTAGACTACCAATTCGATCAGTTCCGGTAGCGCCCCAACATGACCCGGAAGAGAAGAACTTGCCCTCCCCTCTTTGACTGATGGTTCTTGTTGCCTGTCCCCTCTGTTGTCATTTAACAGAACTTTTTGGACTGCTGAAAGGAGTTGTGTTCCGAACGCTGGTTGGTGGAGACATTTTGACTATATTCTTGACCTACGTTGTCGCGTAATGCGTTATATGACACGCCGCGTTACCGCACCCGGAAGTGATCCGCGGCGCGGCGCGCAGCGCGCAACGTAAGCATAACAGGACATGTGACTTGTTAATAAAACTTTTCATTGGTTCATTTTACTTTTGTTAATTTAATGATGAAAAGCTTGGTCATATGACCTAAAAATTACGCTTTTTATTGTTTTCGAACAATATTTTTTTTTCAAACATATGTTATAATATTCCAGGCTAATGTACTTTCCCGGAAAATTTACAACTGTCTTGTAAGTAAAATATATTCCTTTTTCGAGAAAAAGGGCGTTTCTTCCTTCCATAACGGAGCCGTTGAGTAAAAGAGATTCGGCCTGCTATCTTAGTCGCCGATACGCCTGATTATCAGATTCTTATCGATCACTTTATATTGCAGACATGAAAAACACAACTGCTATTAAGCATTTATCTTTACTGCGTTCCTACATATTATACCTTTTATCCGTCATGTAATTGGACTGCTTTATTTCACTTGCCTTTACTGATTCGAAAACAGTGACTAAAAGTAAAAACTTTACCAATGTAAATACTACTACCGTGTTTTGTTTTAAAAACCTTTATTGTGAAAATGTCAGTATACAAATACGGGCCTATAACCACGTGGGCCGGCCACGGAGCAAACTGAAATCGTATATGATGAGGAGACATTTACACTGTAGAAGAACGTAACGAGCGGGCCATTAGGTTGCAAGAACAAAGGTGTCTAACAGTTGCGGAATCGGTGGACGTACATTTTGTAATTAAAATACGACACAGCCACTTACAATAACATTTTCTAGATATACATTTGCGGGCAAGGAGTTTCGAGTCCCATTTATACCGGCGCCATTTTGGGCGAGGCCGGGCAGGTCCAAGATATAGTCAAAATGTCTCCACCAACCATCGGCCAGACCAGAACCCCTTTCGGCCCTTTATGCTACAAGATGGTGTCTTCCATTCAGAAAATAATGTTGGCAGCATTTTGAAAGGAAACAGAAACAGCCGTTCTCCTAGTGAGTTTCACATTGTTACATTTAGGAAGAATGTTGAAGAGTAGTATGTGGAAAATCTGAAGCCATTTTTCTACAAACTCTCAATCAGACTTGGATGGAAAAAAAAAACCTGAAGAATGTACAAACTGAAAACCAATTTTTGTCTGTATAGCATCAACAGTAACGCTTGAGTCAGCTTTGTGTCAAGCCGCCATTTTCATTCAATCAATAGCGTCCCGCTGCACACATTCAGGGACCTGGTCGTGTCTTCAGATGAAACGGATTGTAGGAAAAGAAGCAGAAAGGAAAAGGAAAAAAGTTCCGCCGCACCTCGGGAGCCGGCCGCCTATGTCATGTGCCACCTTTGGCCACACCAGGGCAATAGTGAAGCTGCAGCAGGTGCAAATAAGCTTCAGACAGTCTTACAAGCACTGCTCAGAACTCTCAACTGAGGCACTCAACATCCAGGACTTGCCATTCGGATCTTGGCGCCTTGTGCTGGTTCCGACCTATTCACACATCAGTCCACTACTGACATCACCTCATAAGCCAACGGGGCACCCCACGCCGACTTTCGGCGCAGCATTGTAGGATGGCCACACCAGTGCGGCCACTTGCTGGACACCACCTCGGTGCCATCCGGATCTCGGCGCGTTCGAGTCACTGTGCCGGAAGAGTGACCGGAACTCAGCTGAACACGCCGTCTTTCGGCGCAGCATTGTAGGATGGCCACACCAGTACGGCAATTTGCTGGACACCACCTCGGTGCCATCCGGATGTCGGCGCGTTCGAGTCACTGTACCGCAAGAGTGACCGCAACTCAGCTGGACACGCCATCTTTTGGCGCAGCATTGTAGGATGGCCACACCAGTGCGGCAATTTGCTGGACACCACCTCGGTGCCATCCGGATCTCGGCGCGTTCGAGTCACTGTACCGCAACAGTGACCGCAACTCAGCTGGACACTCCGTCTTTCGGCGCAGCATTGTAGGATGGCCACACCAGTGCGGCAATTTGCTGGACACCACCTCGGTGCCATCCGAATCTCGGCGCGTTCGAGTCACTGTACCGCAACTGTGACCGCAACTCAGCTGGACACGCCGTCTTTCGGCGCAGCATTGTAGGATGGCCACACCAGTGCGGCAATTTGCTAGACACCACCTCGGTGCCATCCGAATCTCGGCGTGTTGTGCTGCCTTCGGCCTATTCGCACATCGGTCCGCTACTGACGCCGCCTCACGTGCCAACGGATTTTCTACGCTTTTTGTAGCCCTATGCCGCATAACAGGTCATGTGACTTGTTTATAAAACTTTTCATTGGTTCATTTTACTTTTGGTTTCCTAAAGATGGAAGGCTTGGTCATATGACCTAAAAATAACACTTTTCATTGGTTTAGAACATTTTTTTTCCCAAACGATGAAAGCCCCACCTTGTTTCTGGATGTTTCAGACTGAAGCTGGCGTCACCATGAGAGCACCACCATCTCGTGGCTCCGTCATGGTCATTCCGCGAGCAATCATGGCAGCCGCTCCCCACCGGAAGCCTGCGGGAGTCGGGGGCCCCCAAGACTTTTGTAGAATCTTCACGGCTGAGGGGACGCTTTTCGAAAATGGAGCCCAAGCCCTAGCAGGCAAGCGTCCGAGTTCCAAGGTGTCCCAGGGCCATTTCAGTGGACCAGGCCCAAAACCGAGGAGCCGTCCGCCATTTTAAGAGCCATGTGGCAGCCGCCTATCGCTGCACTGCAAGAGTGGGAGCAACTCAACAACATGGTGAGCGAGACGCTGTAGCCGCAAGAGCGGGCGCAACTCAGCTAGATGGCCGCCACCTGGGGAGGCCCGTTCACGCCGCCTCCCCCACCCCCGGGCCGCCGCACGCCAATTTTCGGAGCAGCATTGTAGGATACCAAAACCAGTGCGGCAGTTTACTGGACATCACCTGGGTGCCTGTCGTACATGTTGTGTCAGCCATGTGACACTGGACACAGTCCCATCAATATCTCAACGCGTTCTGCTGCCTTGGGACTATTCGCACAACAGACCGCTACTGACGAGGCCTCCCCCCGCACCACCCGGGACGCCCCACGCTGTTTTTCTGTGCTGCATTGTAGGATCCCAAAACCAGTGCGGCACCCAGGCGACATCACCTGGGTGCCGTCCAGAACTCTGCACGTTGTGCTGCCTTGGGACTATTCGCACAAAAGACAGCTTCTAACCATTGTTGCTTTTTGTGTTGAAAAATGTTTAAATGTTTTTAGTTTTTGTTCCGTTCGTTATAGTTAATAGTTAATAAAGTTTTATAATCTTACTTTGTTGGAGTGTTATCTATTTTTTTAAAAACGGGTGAATGGGGCCTTGAATCGGGTATTGTCATGTGTGGGCTTTGGAAGTGTGCTGCTGCAGGATCGGACATTTCAAACTCAAATGCACGTTCTTTTTCTTACCTTTCCGAAGCATGGAGCGCAATAGCAGGCAGAGAAAGGGTGATGCACGTGTTGAACACTACCTGACCTGGCAAGTTGCTGGCAGTGCCTCCCCGCCCGCTCCTAAAAGAGGGCACACACACACACCGCCGCCCCGAGTACTTCACAAATCTTTAAAAGACCATGCGCTTGTTCATGAGGCTTAAATGGTTTATCACCTCTTCTAGAACCCCTGCATCGACCCTCTGACGTTTCCTGGAAAAATTACCATGTAACACAATACCAAGCCCTGTCAGCTGAAACCCCCAAGGAATCGTGGGGCATATTATCAAGGGGGTTTATCTCCGCTTTTTTGGCTTTAAAAGCCATGAAAGCGGAGATAAAATTATCTCCCTATTACCAAGCTGTCGCTAACACCAGTTAGTGACAGCTAAAAGGAGATAGCGACCATCTTGGGCCCCGCTTTGCATGTCAGTGATACTTATCACTAATGACATGCAAAGTGGCGTACCAAGATGTTAGCGACTGGAAACAGTCCCTAACATCGCTATCTTCTATTACCAACTTTTGGAGATATTCGCGCTAAGCGCGAATATCTCCAAAATCTAACACCTGCCCTGAGCAGTTCTTAGCCATGTTATCCAATGGGAGGTGGATAACATGGCTAAGAGCATTTGCTCGATAATACATGAATATCGCTGACTTTTCTGCGATAATAGCAAGGTTTATCTGCGATAAAAATCGCCGATGTGCGGCGATAATTTTTGTCTCTAAACAAGTTAGAGACAAAAATTATCGCTAGTTCGTAATATGCCCCCGGGTTTTTGCTTGCAGAAATCGGGAGGCGGGAGACTAGCACTGAAATCAGTAGTCACACGCCTGAATCGGGAGGGTTGGCATGTCTGAATTCTCTACAGCTGGGGACATAAACTACATCCGCAGGGGTAGGTGATAGCCTGGGACCAGCCTGGCATCTAAAATGGATGCCGTGCACGACAAAATTGTGGCATTGGAAAAAAGGCAAGATGGCGCAGCCGCTGGAAGAGATGTATCAACATATATGAGCCTCCTCAGCCACCCTTAGGAAACATAGGGGATTAGGATACGTCTCCCGCACCCCCTTATACCTAGTAATTTAATTAACGAAGCACAAAATGGCGAATTCCCGTTTCGCTACCAGTTTGCGGCCCAGTTCGCGGCCCGTGAAGCGCTTCTACCGTGAAAAATCATTTTTTTTTTCTTTTCCCCACGGGACCCTTTAATAACCCCAACAACATTCCTAGGGGGTCAAGAGGGGGATACCTTGCCCCCTTTCATTAAATTCCCCCTTAGTTTTTCACCTCTTCTTCTCTCTCGATCCTACCGAGAGACAAGATGGCGGCCGCTCCGGACTGTCACGCAGCAAAATAAAAAAAAGCTCACGCACAGCCGCTGGAAGAGATGTATCAACATATATCAGCCTCCTCAGCCACCCTCAGGAAACATAGGGGATTAGGATACGTCTCCCGCACCCCCTTATACCTAGTAATTTAATTAACGAAGCACAAAATGGCGAATTCCCGTTTCGCTACCAGTTTGCGGCCCAGTTCGCGGCCCGTGAAGCGCTTCTACCGTGAAAAATCATTTTTTTTTCCTTTTCCCCACGGGACCCTTTAATAACCCCAACAACATTCCTAGGGGGTCAAGAGGGGGATACCTTGCCCCCTTTCATTAAATTCCCCCTTCGTTTTTCACCTCTTCTTCTCTCTCGATCCTACCGAGAGACAAGATGGCGGCCGCTCCGGACTGTCACGCAGCAAAATAAAAAAAAGCTCACGCACAGCCGCTGGAAGAGATGTATCAACATATATCAGCCTCCTCAGCCACCCTCAGGAAACATAGGGGATTAGGATACGTCTCCCGCACCCCCTTATACCTAGTAATTTAATTAACGAAGCACAAAATGGCGAATTCCCGTTTTGCTACCAGTTTGCGGCCCAGTTCGCGGCCCGTGAAGCGCTTCTACCGTGAAAAACCATTTTTTTTCTTTTCCCCACGGGACCCTTTAATAACCCCAACAACATTCCTAGGGGGTCAAGAGGGGGATACCTTGCCCCCTTTCATTAAATTCCCCCTTCGTTTTTCACCACTTCTTCTCTCTCGATCCTACCGAGAGACAAGATGGCGGCCGCTCCGGACTGTTTAGAATGTTGACAGACACCGGAGAGCCAATCAGCTTTCTGCGCGCAAAGTTCCGATAAGCGAAAAGTAAGCGGACCGGATCGCTGCCCGGAGCGCTGTTACAGATATATATCTTGATTTAAACGTTAATTTCTCAAAATCCACTGAAGCACATATATTGAGACCTAGCAAAGGCACATCGGGCTAACAGTCCCTACAATTTTGCCAAGTTTCGTGCAAATCCATTCAGCCGTTCGAGCTAAAAGTGAGGCCAAAGGCCCTATGGAAAAATGAATGGGAAAAACGCGTTTTGGGACCCCCCTTTTTTCTCGGCCCCCCCTTGACGAAACCCCACCAAATTTTCAGGGGCTGCTCAGAAACAAAATGTGCCATTTTCCTGAAAATTTCAGCCGATTCCGTCCACAAACGCCAAAGTTATTAGACATAGAATTTTCAGAAATCCCATATGGAATTAATCCTAACTATATATACCTACTGGCGATAGCCAGTAGGTAATATATATATATATATATATACATAACATCAATAATATAATTTTGTCCATAGAGGCACCAAATGGGTGGCTTTTTTTTTACTGTTTGTTTCTGGGGTTTTTTTTGCTATTGGCAGGGTAAACGCCGAATGAGCGTGGGATTTGCGCTTAACTTGAACGTTTTGGTTATTTAGTACATTACCAGTTTGGAAAACCTTTGTCCCTGCACCAGCACCTTTCGAGGATCTTTGCCCGCAGCTGACCGGGAAACGCAGAGGAGACCGGGCGGACGCCGGAAGGGAAAACTACAACTCCCAAGATCCCTAGCAGAGCTGCACGCCACGCACGCAACCACAGGCACGCCAGGAGGTGCATAAAACAGGGCTAGGCGCATCAGGAGGCGCATAAAATGGGACCCATTACCAGTTGGGAAAACCTTTGTCCCTGCACCAGCACCTTTCAAGGATCTTTGCCCGCAGCTGACCGGGAAACGCCGAGGAGACCGGGCGGATGTCGGACGGGAGAACTCCCAAGATCCCTAGCGGTGCTGCGCACTGCACACGCAGCCACAAGCACGACAGGAGGCACATAAAACGGGGCCAGGGATCCCGCAGTGTGAGACGCGGGCGGGCGAAGCCCAGGCCAAGAGCAGGCCCATCCCCGCCCGTCAGAGACCGACAGAGGCCGGGCTTGGCCACAGCTCTGAAATCCATGTCCTCATGTATTGTGACTTTGATTTTGATATTTATCTGCCAAAAGGTGCATCCATCCTCAATGAAAAGATCATTGTAGCTACCCGACACAATCTTGTTTGGACATTGGACTTCTGTTCTTTTGATATTTCTTTACTAAGGTAGTGTGCTTGAAGGGCTTATAGTCTGCCATGCCCATTGGCAAATCGTTTTTACTTTTTCTATTTTACGTATTTAAGAAAAAAAAAAGCTTTCGGCCGCTATCTATCTTGTTCTTTGTAATTTGTGTGCAACATACTTAACATGGGGAAGCGAAAAACAATGTCCGCCCAGAACAAAAAGTCAGTTAGTACAGGAGAGCATTCCCATCAGTCTTTACTAAACTACCTCACTGGTGCTGTCGGCACCATAGAAAGGCAGATCAACAAAGTTGAAGAGGCCTTGAAGCCTAGGGTAGATGAGAGTACATTACCGAAAATCAGTTCTGAAATAGTTGAGGATCAGAGAGGTAATTCGGGCACAAATGGATGTGTGGTGAATATTCCTGACCATCTGTCAGGTATTGAGCTGGAACTTGATTTATTGCACCAGCCACCGAACAAGTGTGCGAGGAGCCTGAGTAATTGCCATAGTAGCAGCCCGAGTTCCACCGGGGGTAAGTTACAGACCCCAATGTAGTAGGGTGGCTTTCCCTAAAATCCGTAAAAGGGCCCAAAAAGGAACTAAGGGGCAGATTTATGTTAACTGGCGCATCCCCAGGGATGCGCCAGTTAACATGCGCCACAGTGCGCCACAGCTCCGCCAGCCATGGTGTGCCGCATTTATAATGCGGCGCACCATGGTGCGAAAACGGCACAGATGCGTGACGCATCTGTGCCGGAAATGTGGCGCATTGCTGGAGTTGCGTCGCAAGTGCGACGCAGCTCCCACAAGGCTCGGGGGTGCCCCATTTTAAAAATGCTGCGTCAAGACCTACGCCTGCTTTAAGCAGGCGCAGGTTTTTGACGCAGCATTGGCTTAAAAGTGACTGAGTGAAATTTCATAGATTTCACTCAGCCACTTTTGCGAGGCGCACCTGCCCCAGAACGCCCACCCTGCACCCGAACGCCCACAAGCGGCGCAGGGCTTTACAACGTGACGCATCTGCCTAGATGCGTCACGTTGTAAATCATTCGTAGGGATGCGCCACGTTTACGCCGCCTTGCGTGACGCAACAGCGGCGTAAACGTGTCGCAAGCGCTTCATAAATCTGCCCCTCAGTCCATACCAGCTAACAAATCTGAAAACTGGAAACAACCAATAATTAGCTCAAATAGGCGCTCGTTGACGGAGGTAGGTAAAAATAAAACTGGACGCCCTAGACAGTTTGATAAGAGTTAGCCTAGGTAGCTTGACAACTAGGATAGGTGCTATTGAGGCGTCCCTAGCCAAATGCCTAGATATTGTTCAGCTCTCAGCATCTGGCAGAATGAGCTTGGTTGGCCACACCGTAAAAAACGACCACCTAAATCCTAACTCACATACAAGACACACGGGTTCTGCTATTACTAATTTTAAAGTCCCTTCAGTTGCACCCTCTCCAGCAACCCAAAACACGTTAACTGCCAATCTACCGGCCCACCCAGCCACTAGCGCATCAGCCCTGTTGAAGACAGCCACAACTTCGTTGCTAGTAAATACTAGTACTGCGAATCAGTCTCCAGGGCTACAACATGTTACACGCTTAGACTTACCTCCAGCAGCCACACCGTATATAGTGGTCTTAGTTAATGTTCCTGCATTGACTGAGGTGGTGGGAGAAACATTGGTGAATTTAAGGAATATGAATCTACAGTGGCTGGGTTGTAGAACAGGATTAACTGGTAAACTATTTGACGAATTCAAGATGGTAAGGAGGGTGAGCTAGTTGGGGAGAGGACCAAAAAATCTTAAAGAGGACTGTGTTGTGTTGACATTTAAAACGCCAAACCTTCTGAAATTAACTCTGAATAGAGTTGGAGATAACTTTACAAGTGATTCACAAATTAGTGCTATTCCCCTGGGACATTTTTATCAGCCCTCAAACTGGAATCCCCCTAGGTCAAACTGGGTAGATTCTATGCTGTCCTACAGGAATCAGTTTAATATTCCCACCCATAATCGCTTTGATAGACTCAATGAGCTTGAAGAAATAGACTGACTGAGATTGGGGGATCTCACTAATGCTGTTACTATCAGCCCATTTGTTGATGCACAACAGAGGGGCCCATTACTAGACAGCTTAAGCTGTACTAGCACAGCACATCTATCACAAGAGATACCAACAAACACAGCCGCCAAATGTGAAAAGAAGTGGGATGATTCTGTGCATTATTCCACCTCCCAAGACGAAATTATGTCTACTCATGGTGTGGGTAATGGTGGTTATGTAGGCTGCAATACAAAGGATACTAAATGTCAAATCATGTTTTGGAATGTGGCTGGACTGAAAACAAAAGTGACTAATAAAGTATGGGTGGATTATGTAAACAAATGTGAGATACTTAATTTACAAGAAACCTGGGTTGAGGAACCTATTTACTTGTGTGGCTTTAAAACATTGCATACCCCAGCCACTAGCTCGACACATAGCAGAGCATAAGGGGAACTTAGCACCTATCTTTCCAATCATCTAAAATTTAGGAAAGTTGAGGTGGTCATTAATAATAGCTACTATCACATTGTTAGTATGCATGTGGATAAGGCATCATGTGTGATTATTTTGAACTTCTATAATAATGCCCCCCCCCCCCGAAACTGTGGAGGAAGTTTTGGGAAATATATGCAGAAACATAAAAGACCTACTTGGCTAGATTACTAAAGATGTCTTTGTCATCTGTGGAGGGGATTTTAACTGCTTCTTATGCCACAAGGGAGACAGGGGTACGTGCGGGATCACACTTGGCAAAGACACTAGCCTTCCGTACTTTTCACATACATTGTATTGGGAATTCCTGTAAGACATCATGGGGCATATTACCAAGCAATAGCGAAAATTATCGCTATTGCTTGGTTAGAGACAAAAATTTATCGCCGACCTGCGGCAATTTTGATCACAGATAAACCTTGGTATTACCAAGGTTTATCGCAAATGTGATAAAAATCGGCAGCAATGCATAAAATTTCGCTGAAAAGTCAGCGATATTCATGCATTACCGAGCTAATGCTCTTAGCCATGTTATCCACCTCCCATTGGATAACATGGCTAAGAACTGCTCAGGGCAGGTGTTAGCTTTTGGAGATATTCGCGCTTAGCGCAAATATCTCCAAAAGTTGGTAATAGGAGATAGCGATGTTAGCAACTGTTTCCAGTCGCTAACATCTTGGCACGCCCACTTTGCATGTCGTTAGTGATAAATTTCTCTGACCTGCAAAGTGGGGCCCAAGATGGTCGCTATCTCCTACTAGCTGTCGCTAACTGGTGTTAGCGACAGCTAGGTAATAGGGAGATAATTTTATCTCCGCTTTCTTGGCTTTTAAAGCCAAAAAAGCGGAGATAAACCTCCTTGATAATATGCCCCCATGTTCTCCAGTGATCTAGGGTTTGTTAATAGTCTGTGGCCTACCGGAGGTCCCTTTCAGTCCATCGTTTAATGGTAGAGGTGTCTTTTCAACTATTGATTACATCCTGATATCTTGTAGACACTGTGCCCGTGTTAGGGATTTTATTACACACAATATCGCTTTAAGCGTTCACTTCCCATTAAGCGTTGATATTTTGGTGTTTAATTAAGACTTTAATAGGAAAAAGAGATCTAGGCAGCTCTTAAATAATATTACTCCGAGCAGACAAAATGGATACGCTTTGAAGTGTACAAAAGTGATCCCAGAGGATTTCCTCTCTAATTTACTGATGAAGTGTAATGATAGTTTTTGTGCCTGTTTAGATGAAAATTCCCCTCATTCTGTAATTATAGAGAATTTTACAGCTATTTCAGGCCAAATTAAAAAATTTCTTTGGGTAGATGCCAAAAGGTGCAGTGCTAAAAGCGAAGGGTGGTTTGACTCTACCTGTACTAAGGCCTACTCTAGACTTAAACAAGTCTTAAAAGCAAAAATTGAGGATCATGATTTAATAAGGGAAGCCAGAAGGAGCTCTAAGAGGGCACGTACTAGAAGGAAGGATGAAATGAAAGAGGAAGAGTGGAATGCCCTGCCTGAGGCATCTACGCATCGCGATACTGCTGCTTTTTGGAAAGTGGTTAAATGCCCATTCCTTTAACGATAACTCTAAAGCAACTATAGAGATTGCCATCTCAGAGGAAGAGTGGGTATCACACTACGCCAAGCTCTATAGTGATCAACTATCAACTGACCAGGTACTAGCAGGGTTAAAAGCTAATTTGGAGCTTCTACCAACTTTTTACAAACTCGACATGGACTTCACTCAGAAAGAGAATAACTCGGCTATAATAGCTAGTATGAGCGGTAAGGCACCAGTCCCGGTTGGTGTCCCGGTTGAATTATTTGAAAACAACATGGTGCTATGGGGACCCTTGCTTACGCAACTTTTTAATGCATGCTGCTCAATGGGGTTGCTAACGACATGGTATGACTCCACTATTGTTTCCATATTCAAAAAGGCCGATAGAGCAAGTCCAGCCTGCTACAGCCCAATATCACTATTAGATTATACAGTTAAGATAATCGGGCACGTGGTCTTAGATAAACTAGAAATATGGACAGACGAGCAATCAATTATTAGCAATCTCCAATATGGCTTTCGAAAGGGCCTTGGCACCATTGATCAGTATATAAATCTTCACATTCTTTTAGACAAATATACGAAAGCCAAAGGAGGGAAGCGGTTTTAAACTTTTGTTGATTTAACATCAGCATTTGATTACGTCATTCATGTAAAGCTGTGGGCAATTTTGCAAAGGCTGGGGGTGGACGACCATATAGTTTCCTTTCTTAGGCAACTTTACTCAGGGGCAAAGGCGAAGGTTTGATTCAGAAAGGATGGGGATTGTACCAGGGTGTTTCAAATTTCGAGAGGGGTGCTGCAGGGCTGCGCCCTTACCCCATTCCTGTTTACTCTATACATCAATGGTTTAGAAAGCACTCTGCTCAAGGAGTGCAGTGATCTGCCTTTGGCAGCTGCACGTTCCATCCCTGCACTCCTTTATGCAGATGATGCGGTTATGATGGCCCGAACGCCCATTGGTTTGCAAAGGGTCGTAACCTCCCTTTCGCAATTTATGACAAACCTGGGCCTTACAATTAACTGTTCTAAAAATGTGTCGATGAGATGTGGGCCTAAGCAAATAAAAATAAAAATAAACTTTTTATCAACTCAAAGGCACCAGATAATACAACCACATTTACCTATTTAGGGATTCTGTGTGATCAGAGTTGTTCCTCGTGCAATGCAATGAAAACTAGAAGGCTCTTATTCTGTAAGACATTGATGGCATTAACGAATTTTAGAAGGAAAATGGGTAGGTGCTCGTCAGGGGAATTGTGCATTTATAAGGCCGTATGTGTAGCGATCGCTACTTATGGTGCAGGCATTTGGGGGCACGCTAATGTTACCATCCTACAGGTGGCAGAAAATATTTTCCTCAGCTACCTTTTGGCAGTACTGGACAGTACTTCTACACTAATCTGCCACACAGAGCATGGCCTGCTGTACCTTGAGGATGTGATCAAAATACAACCTATCCTCTTGTGGCATAGGGTTTGGACCACTGAAGAGTCTGCATTCAATTGTCTTATTTTAAAGAACGCAATGAGTATTGATGGGGCTAATAAGATAAGATGACTAAGCTATTCAAGATGTTTTTATTTCAAATAGGCCATAAGGAATATTTTAGTGATCCCTTATCAATGTGTCAGGTTCCTAGAAAGGTTAATAAAAACCTATATATGACACATTTGAGTGAACATAGAATCACTAGTGAAATGACCAAATCTACGGTGGTGGCACATCATCTCACCCTGGTTACTGTCAATATTCAGCCTTACAACTTGTTAACCATTAAGGATTTTGACAGGTTCTTGTTAACGCGCCTCAGACTTAACATCTTGCATAGATCTTTAATCTTTCATGAGGTGAACGATTGGTCAAGATCGTTTGTAACTGCCCATGCAACGATATATCAGCCCAGTCACCCATATCTATTTTGTTCTTTTGCACATTTTACATGATACCCAGAAAAAGAGGGATTGTTCCAGTGTTAAAGAGAATGGAACTAAGATGATGCCGTCCAGCATTCCTGGTGATTCAGATTTTAGATATTGTATTTACTGTTGCCTCCATTCCTGCCTTTTTAAAAAACATTTTTAAATTTCGAAAATCAATTGTAATATGAACTTTTTATATATATGTTTTTAGCTACATGTATTTTTGCTATTTTTAAATATGGATTTTGATTGTGATTTATTAATTGTACTTTTATGGTTATGTCTTTTGTACAATAACCAAATACATTTCTTTGAATCTTGAATATAATTTTGACACTGTATCATGGTATTGTGTTATTTTTCACATTTACTTTCTATATATGATATAGCTAGGTTTACATTTTTTACACACAAAACCATAGAAATTCTGCAGTTATAGTATACTTATATTAAGAAACTATGACTGGTTGCCTAAAGTTACTTTATAGTACGAGTTATACTTTCGTCAGATTAGTATAACTAATAAAAATAACTATAACTTCTGAATTTCTATGATTTTGTGAGGGCCAAAAGTAAACATAGCTATAACATCCCTGCAACCTTTGTTTTTTTCAGTGAGTTTCTCTGTTTTTTTAACTTAAAGTAAGATCTGTGGGTAGTCGTAGATCAGCGAAGGATCAACGTCCCTAAATACACCGATCGTTTTGGACAAAGAGCTAGCTTTATGCCAAATTTGGTGTAATCCATTCAGAGGTTTGGGCTGACATTGCGATGGGAAAATCGTTTTGGCCCCCCTCCTTGGAAACTTTGGCCCTAACTATAACTACCTACTGGCTAATGTTAGTGGGTAATATATATATATATATATATATTCACTAAAAAAACATAGGTTTCAGGGGCGTTATAGTTAGTTGGACATTTCACTCGTACAAAACCATAGAAATTCCCCCGTTATAGTTAGTTCAGCTAACTATAACATGCGCTCCCACAATGCACTGCTGATGACGTCACATATTACATCACTCATGACATGGTCAGTGGCATCATTCATGACATCACAGATCTACCCTCTCTCCAAAAACCAAAGCATAGTTTGCTATGGCAGGGCAGTAGCAACAATGCTCCCACCCTGCCATAGCAAACTGCAGTGTCCCTAAGGTGGGCACCCCGGGACACTGCAGGAACCGGCCCTGGGGGATGGCCATTGAGGGCTCCAGGAGGGGAGCCGTGTGCCCCCTCCCACCATTTACAAAGCCCCGGGGAACGGTGGTTCCTGGGGCTTGGTGGACCATCATGGACCCCCCAATTTTAATAATTAGAGTGCCGGGGAGATGGGGCCATGTGCTCCCCGCCAAAATTTTATAAAAGCCCGGGGGGGGGGGGGTGGAGGTCCCCAGGGCTTGGGGGGCCTTTAAGCAGCCCCACCCATTTACTATAAAAGTCCTGGGGGTGGTGCTCCCGGGGTAGTGGGGGGCCGTGAGCCCCCCTGCACATGCTTTTGAAAAGCTCTGGGTTTGGGGGTCCCCAGGGCCCCTTTGGGCCCCCATTATAATATAGACAATTAATAACGAAGCGATTCATTTTCTTTTTTTGCGGATCCTCCGCACATCCGGCGTTTAAAAAAAATATATATATACTTTGGGGTCCTGGAGGTCCCTGTGGGAGCCCCTAAACAGGCCTAGGGGGTCAGGGTGTTTCTACCCTGCCTCCTTTTCTTGATTTTTTGTGTTTGTTCTTCTGTTTTCTTGTATGGCTGCCAACACTTCCTGCTTTGGAGTGTTGACAGCCAATTAACATGAAGCTCGTGATCGGGGGTGTCCGGGGATCCTGTGCGTCTCTAGATATCAATTCGGCATCGGCGGCGAACTATCACGCCCCTTCAAAATATCACGAGGAGTAAGGCAAGGGTGTGTACTGGCTCCCTTCCTGTTCAATCTATACACCAACGGGCTTGAACAGGCTATGCTGGAAGGGAGCCAGGACCTCCCACAGATAGCACGCCGCCCGATACCCATCCTCCTGTATGCCGACAACTCGGTCATCCTGGCCCGGACATCCAACCAACTCCAGCGGCAGCTGAACAAATATGTGTCATTTATGGACTCCCTGGGTCTAAAAGTAAACATCAAAAAAACCTTCACAATGACCATTGGACCAAAACGGGGAGCTTCAAAATCCATATTTATCAACAACAGCAGACTGGAAAAAACATCGGTATACCCATACTTGGGCATACTAGTGGAAGATACAATGACCTAGCACAAGGCAATCGAAGCCAGAAATCTCAACTTTCGCCGAGCAGCATCAGCACTAAGTGCTTTCTCCAGGAAACTAGGTAAACCAGCCCCAGCGGAACTGCTAACGATATATTATGCAAAATGCCACAGTGTGGCTACATACGGAGCAGGCCTTTGGGGTCATGGATGCATTGACCAACTCCAGGTTACGGAGAATGCTTTCATCAAATATATCTTAGCTCTTCCTCAAAGCTCCCCGATCTTAGCCTCACATCGGGAGCTGGGCATGGAATATGTGACAGACACTATACGATGCCAGCCTCTCATACTCTGGCACCGTATATGGTGTAACCCCGAAAGCCACATAACACGCTCCCTCATTACCGAATGCCTTGGCCTAGCACACTGGAGGAAGATACCGTGGCTCAACTACGTCCACAAGTTCCTCCAAGATCTTGATCGTGAGCAATACTTTTTAGAACCACCTTCAATAGAGGATATCTCAAAGAAACAGCTGAAAGAACTATGCATGGGCCACTTAAGAGAACTCCGCAATCAAGCCGAGATTGTTAAGACACAAAATGAAAAAATCCGCATATTGCAAACAGAGAAACTGATGCAGCCCTACCTGACGTTCTTTCTTTCGAACTATGAAAAATTCCTATTGACAAGACTACGGTTCGACCTTTTCTTCCGCATGGTCTCATTTCCAGAAATGAATAACTGGTCCCGTAATTTGATATGTTGCCCCTGCGACAGGCTTTCCAAACAATCAACGATACATGTTATCCTGTTTTGTAAATATTATAGACCAGCAAGGAAAAAATGGATTTTGCCCCTCCTCCGTTCAAGCGGACTCAGACAATCATATCCAGCACTTGCTTACCTCCAATCACCGAAATCCCCGCATGAAGCAAAATTGATAGCGACCTTTTTAAAAACAGTAATATCAACTCGTCGTAAAATCGTCTTTTAATATTACATATGTTCAAATGTCAATGATCTTTTTTTACTGTACTAATTTGTGTTCTTTAAAAATTGTACTTTTTATGATTATACAATTTTATAATCGAATAAAAGTTGATGAAATGAAAAAAAAAATTCTTTTTTAATTTAACAAAAAGGGCTCTTTCTGAAACAAGGGCTACCTTTTTGCCAAATTTGGTGTAATTCCTTTCAGCAGTTCAGGCTGTAGTCGTGTCTAAAGTTTCCTATGGAAAATTGCATGGGGAAAACACGTTTTGGGACTCCCTTTTTTCTCAGCCCTGCTTGGCAAATCACCCCGAAACTTTCAAGATAGGAGTTGACCGGAGCGCCCCACGAGTTTTGAAAATTTGGCGAAGATTCATCAATCGACACCAAAGTTATTTGGAATAGAATGTTGCTATTTTCCTACAGTAAATAGGTCCTATACTAACTATAACTGTCGCCAGTAGGTAATTGTTAGACGTGGCATCATTGGCGTGAGTCTCCCATCCATTTTTGATGAATTGCCTCCTCTGTTTTGATATGTTTTTGCTGGATTTATGCTTTGGGCACTGTGCCACTGCTAATCAGTGCCACAGTGCAAGTGCTCCCTATGTTATATTGATGTAGAAATTGGTTATTCGCTGATAGGGTTATTTGATTTATCTGTCAGCCCCTAGTACAGTTCACCATGTGTTCCCAGGGCTTGTAAATTAAATGCTGCTAAAGGGCTTGCAGCACTGGTTGTGCCACCCACAGAAGCAGCTTGTAAAGTGTGTCTTAGGCCTGCCATTGCAAGGCCCGTGTGCAGTCTATCACTGCCATGACGACTTGACCAAGTGCACCCACTTGCCAGTCCATAACCCTTCCCTTTGCTTCATATTAGACACCCTTATGGTAGGCCCAAGGGCAGGTTGCATTGTAAGTATAAGGTAGGACGTGCTCTGATGTGTGTAGCAGTCATTTTTGTTTTTCACTATTGAAGGCTACCTGTTCTCATAGGATTGAATGGGAAGTTAGATTATTACATTCTAATAACCATAAATGATTTATGGAACATGGTGGAAATTCGAATTTAGTATGCCTGAACTCAGAATAATAAAGTACATCTTTTCGTAAAGTTTTTTTTAATATTCTGTGTTTGCAAATACCACTTTTAGAAAGTAGGTGTTTGCTTGCCTAACTATTTGAGCCTGCCTCTGCTCGGTTGTGTATTCCTTGTCTGGGTTTATGAGTGACAGGGCTGGGGGATTCCATGAGACAGGCTGGGGAAGCCTAGTGGTAAATAGAGAGATCTGCATCTAGATGGGAGGGAGGAGTTGCACCTGTGACCTGAATAGGGCTGGGCCTTACCTCTACAATGCTGGCTCCAACTCCTGTGGCTTGTCTAATGTCTCTGCCCTGCACTGTGAAAGGAGAGGAGGAATCATGTCAACAGAGTGCTCAAGAGCTATATCTTCCCTCCCCTGTGCTGGTTCCACCTCCTGGGGGGCAGCTGATGTCTCTGCCCTGCAGAGAGAAATGAAGAAGAGAGTCATGTAAACAAAGTGCTCAGGAACTGGTTTGGACTGGGCAGAGGCCTCTCTGTCTTAAGAGAACAAAGGATGTTGGGGTATAAATATTGGGAGCCTGATCCCAAGATATTAGATCACTTCTGGAACAAGAAACCTTTCTGCCAAGGAGAAGAACCACGGAAGCTGCAGGAGTTTGGACTGCCACTCTGCCAGTGTGCTGTTTTCTGGGTTGGCCTGCAGTTGTTGCTTCATTGTCAAGGGCAAGGAGAAGGAACTTTGTAAGGACTTTCATCTACAGAATATTCTCCAAGAGCTTGAACTATGCTTGCCTCCTGCTGAAGTTTCAGAGACAAAATATTTCACCTCAAGCTCCCTCCTGAATTTCCTTGTAGTGAATTCAGACTTCTGACACTTGCGTGTCACTGGGAGCTGGAAGTGTGACACATTGAGAAGAAGCGTGTCGCCACTGCAGCTGAAATCATAGCAACGCCGGAGAAGGGAGCCTTCGTCGCATCACTCTGGAAGCGTGAGTTCATCGAAGCTGCCTGCTGTCGCATCACCGTAGAAGCGTGACGCCATCGTGAGAGTCACCATCGCATCACCGGAGAAGCATGTCGCAGGACCTGTCGCAGCTTCAAAGTACGGAGTCAGCGCAAGGCTGCCAGGGCGTCATTGCATCCTCATCGCATCGCCGCATCAAGGGCGCCACCTCCTCGCATCGCAACCGGATAATCGCATCGCATCAAGGCACCAACTTGCGCACTCCAACGGGCCCGCAGGCTGAAAATCTACGCATCACCTCTGCACCGGTAAGGCTCACGACAAGTTCCCTACTCTGCGCAAGCATTGAGGCAGGACACAACCGTTCCCCCGGGTCACGGAACCGACGCACCTCCCCTTTTGCGAGCCTTTTGTTCACTTTGCTTTACGCATCCAGGTACTTTGTTGAGAACTTTGTTGCATTTACCAACAACTTGAACTAAGAGACTTTAATCATCTTTTAAGCAATCTTAAGTGTAGTATTGTAGATTGTTGTTGTTTGTGGTTTTGTGTTACGTCTATATAAAGAATACTTATTTTGATAAAACCTGTGTTGTGTCCATCTGTAGTGTTATCACTGTATTAATGCTGACATGGGGACACCGCAGGCACTTGTGCTTCTGGACCTATCTGCCGCGTTCGACGCTGTTGACCATAACATATATGTTTTTAGCTACATGTATTTTTGCTATTTTTAAATATGGATTTTGATTGTGATTTATTAATTGTACTTTTATGGTTATGTCTTTTGTACAATAACCAAATACATTTCTTTGAATCTTGAATATAATTTTGACACTGTAATCATGGTATTGTGTTATTTTTCACATTTACTTTCTATATATGATATAGCTAGGTTTACATTTTGTACACACAAAGCCATAGAAATTCTGCAGTTATAGTATACTTATATTAAGAAACTATGACTGGTTGCCTAAAGTTACTTTATAGTACGAGTTATACTTTCGTCAGATTAGTATAACTAATAAAAATAACTATAACTTCTGAATTTCTATGATTTTGTGAGGGCCAAAAGTAAACATAGCTATAACATCCCTGAAACCTTTGTTTTTTTCCGTGAATTTCTATGTTTTTTTAACTTAAAGTAAGATCTGTGGGTAGTCGTAGATCAGCGAAGGATCTACGTCCCTAAATACACCGATCGTTTTGGACAAAGAGCTAGCTTTATGCCAAATTTGGTGTAATCCATTCAGAGGTTTGGGCTGACATTGCGATGGGAAAATCGTTTTGGACCCCCTCCTTGGAAACTTTGGCCCTAACTATAACTACCTACTGGCTAATGTTAGTCGGTAATATATATATATATATATATATATATATATATATATATATATATATATATATATATATATATATATATATTCACTAAAAAAACATAGGTTTCAGGGGCGTTATAGTTAGTTGGACATTTCACTCGTACAAAACCATAGAAATTCCCCCGTTATAGTTAGTTCAGCTAACTATAACATGCGCTCCCACAATGCACTGCTGATGACGTCACATATTACATCACTCATGACATGGTCAGTGGCATCATTCATGACATCACAGATCTACCCTCTCTCCAAAAACCAAAGCATAGTTTGCTATGGTGGGGCAGTAGCAACAATGCTCCCGCCCTGCCATAGCAAACTGCAGTGTCCCGAGGGTGGGCACCCCAGGACACTGCAGGAGCCGGCCCTGGGGGATGGCAGTCTCCATGGCCATTGAGGGATACAGGAGGGGGGCCGTGTGCCCCCTCCCACCATTTACAAATCCCCGGGGAACGGTGGTTCCTGGGGCTTGGTGGACCATCATGGACCCCCCAATTTTAATAATTAGAGTCCTGGGGAGATGGGGCCATGTGCTCCCCGCCAAAATTTTATAAAAGCCCCGGGGGGTGGAGGTCCCCAGGGCTTGGGGGCCTTTAAGCAGCCCCACCCATTTACTATAAAAGTCCTGGGGGTGGTGCTCCCAGGGTAGCGGGGGGCCGTGAGCCCCCCTGCACATGCTTTTGAAAAGCTCTGGGTGTGGGGTCCCCAGGGCCCCTTTGGGCCTCCATTATAATATAGACAATTAATAACGAAGCACTTCATTTTCTTTTTTTGCGGATCCTCCGCACATCCCGCGTTTAAAAATATATATATATACTTTGGGGTCCTGGAGGTCCCTGTGGGAGCCCCTAAACAGGCCTAGGGGGTCAGGGTGTTTCTACCCTGCCTCCTTTTCTTGATTTTTTGTGTTTGTTTTTCGGTTTTCTTGTATGGCTGCCAACACTTCCTTCTTTGGAGTGTTGACAGCCAATTAACATGAAGCTCGTGATCGGGGGTGTCCGGGGATCCTGTGCGCCTCTAGATATCAATTCTTTTTTAATTTAACAAAAAGGGCTCTTTCTGAAACAAGGGCTACCTTTTTGCCAAATTTGGTGTAATTCCTTTCAGCAGTTCAGGCTGTAGTCGTGTCTAAAGTTTCCTATGGAAAATTGCATGGGGAAAACACGTTTTGGGACTCCCTTTTTTCTCAGCCCTGCTTGGCAAATCACCCCGAAACTTTCAAGATAGGAGTTGACCGGAGCGCCCCACGAGTTTTGAAAATTTGGCGAAGATTCATCAATCGGCACCAAAGTTATTTGGAATAGAATGTTGCTATTTTCCTATAGTAAATAGGTCCTATACTAACTATAACTGTCGCCAGTAAGTAATTGTTAGACGTGGCATCATTGGCGTGAGTCTCCCATCCATTTTTGAAGAATTGCCTCCTCTGTTTTGATATGTTTTTGCTGGATTTATGCTTTGGGCACTGTGCCACTGCTAATCAGTGCCACAGTGCAAGTGCTCCCTATGTTATATTGATGTAGAAATTGGTTATTCGCTGATAGGGTTATTTGATTTATCTGTCAGCCCCTAGTACAGTTCACCATGTGTTCCCAGGGTTTGTAAATTAAATGCTGATAGAGGGCTTGCAGCACTGGTTGTGCCACCCACAGAAGCAGCTTGTAAAGTGTGTCTTAGGCCTGCCATTGCAAGGCCCGTGTGCAGTCTAGCACTGCCATGCCGACTTGACCAAGTGCACCCACTTGCCAGTCCCTAACCCTTCCCTTTGCTTCATATTAGACACCCCTATGGTAGGCCCAAGGGCAGGTTGCATTGTAAGTATAAGGTAGGACGTGCTCTGATGTGTGTAGCATGTTCTAATAGTGAATTACAGTCATTTTTCTTTTTCACTATTGAAGGCTACCTGTTCTCATGGGCCAGAATGGGCAGTTAGATTATTACATTCTTAAAATCCTAAATGATTTAGGGAACATGGTGGAAATTCAAATTTAGTATGCCTGAACTCAGAATAATTAAGTACATCTTTTCGTAAAGTTTTTTTTAATATTCTGTGTTTGCAAATACCACTTTTAGAAAGTAGGTATTTGCTTGCCTAACCATTTGAGCCTGCCTCTGCTCGGTTGTGTATTCCTTGTCTGGGTTTATGAGTGACAGGGCTGGGGGATTCCCTGAGACAGGCTGGGGCAGCCTAGTGGTAAATAGAGAGATCTGCATCTAGATGGGAGGGAGGAGTTGCACCTGTGACCTGAATAGGGCTGGGCCTTACCTCTACAATGCTGGCTCCAACTCCTGTGGCTTGTCTAATGTCTCTGCCGTGCACTGTGAAAAGAGAGGAGGAATCATGTCAACAGAGTGCTCAAGAGCTATATCTTCCCTCCCCTGTGCTGGTTCCACCTCCTGGGGGGCAGCTGATGTCCCTGCCCTGCAGAGTGAAATGAAGAAGAGAGTCATGTAAACAAAGTGCTCAGGAACTGGTTTGGACTGGGCAGAGGCCTCTCTGTCTTAAGAGAACAAAGGATGTTGGGGTATAAATATTGGGAGCCTGATCCCAAGATATTAGATCACTTCTGGAACAAGAAACCTTTCTGCCAAGGAGAAGAACCAAGGAAGCTGCAGGAGTTTGGACTGCCCCTCTGCCAGTGTGCTGTTTTCTGGGTTGGCCTGCAGTGGTTGCTTCATTGTCAAGGGCAAGGAGAAGGAACTTTGTAAGGACTTTCATCTACAGAATATTCTCCAAGAGCTTGAACTATGCTTGCCTCCTGCTGAAGTTTCAGAGACAAAATATTTCACCTCAAGCTCCCTCCTGAATTTCCTTGCAGTGAATTCAGACTCCAGACACTTGCGTGTCACTGGGAGCTGGAAGCGTGACGCATTGAGAAGAAGCGTGTCGCCGCTGCAGCTGAAATCATCGCAACGCCGGAGAAGAGAGCCTTCGTCGCATCACTCTGGAAGTTCATCGAAGCTGCCTGCTGTCGCATCACCGGAGAAGCGTGACGCCATCGTGAGAGTCGCCATCGCATCACCGGAGAAGCGTGTCGCAGGACCTGTCGCAGCTTCAAAGTACAGAGTCAACGCAAGGCTGCCAGGGCGTCATTGCATCCTCATCGCATCGCCGCATCAAGGGCGCCACCTCCTCGCATCGCAACCGGATAATCGCATCGCATCAAGGCGCCATCTTGCGCACTCCAACGGGCCCGCAGGCTGAGAATCTACGCATCACCTCCGCACCGGTAAGGCTCACGACAAGTTCCCTACTCTGCGCAAGCATTAAGGCAGGACACAACCGTTCCCCCGGGTCACGGAACCGACGCATCTCCCCTTTTGCGAGCCTTTTGTTCACTTTGCTTTACGCATCCAGGTACTTTGTTGAGAACTTTGTTGCATTTACCAACAACTTGAACTAAGAGACTTTAATCATCTTTTAAGCAATCTTAAGTGTAGTATTGTAGATTGTTGTTGTTTGTGGTTTTGTGTTACGTCTATTTAAAGAATACTTATTTTGATAAAACCTGTGTTGTGTCCATCTGTAGTGTTATCACTGTATTAATGCTGACATGGTGACACCGCAGGCACTTGTGCTTCTGGACCTATCTGCCGCGTTCGACTCTGTCGACCATAACATCTTGTTGTAGCGTGTCGAACAAGCAGGTATCCGGGGCGCCGCCTTTAAGTGGATAAAGACTTACCTCACTGGCAGAACCCAAGCAGTTCGCCTTGGGACTCACGCTGCCCCTAATCTGTCCACTTCCTGTGGGGTCTCACAGGGTTCGTCCCTTTCCCCACTGTTGTTCAATCTCTACATTAGGCCTCTGATTCACTCACTCAAAGCAATGAAACCTACTATTTTTAACTATGCAGACGACCTCCAGCTTGTTTTTTCTCTGGACTCGCCCAATGTTGCTGCTGAATTCCAATCCACAATGCTTCATATTCAGCGCTGGATGAATCTTAATCAACTGAAACTCAACCCAGGCAAGACGGAACTGGTGCTGCCTGGGAAGAGCTCCACTTGATGGGGATCTCATTTCTTGCCAGGCGAATTTGGACCACCCCCGCCCCTTCTCTATCAGTGAAAAGTCTCGGTGTGACTATTGACTCCGATCCCTCATTTAAAGGACACGTGGGAGCTGTGGTCTTCACCAGTCTTTTCCAGTTGCGTAAAATCAGGAAATTTGCGCATCTGCTGTCCCACTCAGCTTTGGTCCAGGTGGTAATAGCGCTGGTGCTGTCACGCCTAGATTTCTCTAACTCCCTTTACTCTGGCCTTACCCAGAGCCTGCTTAAACGCCTCCAAATGATCCAGAATCAGGCGGCGAGACTGATTCACAAACAGCCGAGATGGCAATCGGCCAGTCCCCTACTGTCAAAACTTCTTTGGCTGCCCATAGTGTAACGCATTACCTTTAAGACAGGCTGTATAGTCTTTAAAGGGCTGCACTGTAATAGCCCTACATTTCTTAATAAAAACAACTGCAATGGATAGCACACCGCTAGCCCCTCCTCTGGATCGCCCCTGAGGATTCTGGTACATATAGTTCGTAAGTGGTTCACCTAAGTAAATGCAAGTAAGTATTGTTGTTCTCAAGATCTCTAGACCGAGACATGGCCAGCGTTTCAGGATATCTTCCGTCATCAGTAGAGAACGTATTTGGGGTGGAAAAGAAGGCTGCCTAGTAACCGTCACAGGCCTCGATGCCTAACCGGAACGCAGGTGCGTCAGCCAGAAGCTCGTCCGCTTAAATGCTCAAGGGAGCCGTTTTGTAGAAACAACCGCAATGGATCGCACACTGCTAGCCCCTCCTCCGGATCGCCCCTGAGGATTCTGGTACAAATAGTTTGTGAGTGGTTCACCTAAGTAGGTGCAGGTAAGTACTTGTTGTTCTCAAGATTTCTAGACCCGATACATGGCCCGGGTTTCGGAATATCTTGAGTACTTACTAAATACAATTGACAAAGGCTTCATTGAAGCTGAAATGCGTCTCTTTGGTCTGGGGGTTGATGAAGGTGACCTGATACAATAAAATAAGCCGTATACCATCAACCTGATGTCCGTGCCTTCTTCATTTGGAAATTCCTGTTGAAGTTAGGTGTTCTGTTCATGTGTATATATATATATATATATATATATATATATATATATATATTACCTACTGGCGGTCGCCAGTAGGTATATATAGTTAGGATTTTTTCTCTATGGGATTTTTAAAAATTCTATGTCTAATAACTTTGGCGTTTGTGGACGGAATTGGCTGAAATTTTCAGGAAAATGGAACATTTTGTTTCTGAGC
Source organism: Lissotriton vulgaris (assembly GCF_964263255.1). NCBI lineage: Eukaryota > Metazoa > Chordata > Amphibia > Caudata > Salamandridae > Lissotriton > Lissotriton vulgaris. The sequence goes on along the minus strand of NC_141697.1, from coordinate 745,482,534 downwards.
AGCCCCTGACAATTTGGGGGCGTTTCATCAAGGGGGGGCCGAGAAAAAAGGGGGGTCCCGAAACGCGTTTTTCCCATGTTAATTTCCATAGGGCGGTTGGCCTCACTTTTAGCTCGAACGGCTGAATGGATTTGCACGAAACTTGGCAAAATTGTAGGGACTGTTAGCCCGATGTGCCTTTGCTAGGTCTCAATATATGTGCTCTAGTGGATTTTGAGTAATTTAGGTTCAAAAAAAGATATATATCTGGGCGGAGCCTAACCACACATCTGATCTGATTGGCTGTCAGCACTTCATCCAAAAAGTGTTGGCAGCCATCTAGGGACCAATATACATGATAGCACCTCATTAAAAAGCATTGTAGTTAATAGAGGGTTTTAGGACTTTAGTTACATTATAAATCATTTGTTGATGGTACCATACTCGTTTTAGGAATTGTGGTGGGTTCTAAGGTGATTTTACCATGTGAAAAAACCTTCTGCTGTGATATCATGAATATTGTTTGAAAGAAAACTAATATCTCATGATTTTCCCACAGTGGTTTGGAAGGGGATCTATAAGCTAAACTGAAAGCATATTTTCTGTAAATTCACATTATCTTTCTCAGTCATGTGAAAATGAAGTCTGACATTCTCAGTAAAACATGTACATCCAACAAGGACAGAGACTGTCAGTTGATTCCTTTGTGTTCTACTGCAGCCTCCTAGAGTGTTCTAAAGAACAACTAGAGCGCTAACAGTCCTACTTATTACAAAGGTATGGCACACCTGCAGCCATCTTGATTGGAATAAAGTGGTAACTCTTAAAACATTTAATTTAAAAAGAAACAACATGAGGGGGTATATTTTGCCATAGAAAGTATGATTAGTGCTGCAGAATGAAAAATCAGGACACATTTTGAGTGACTTCTCAAATCCTTTTCTATTTCATTAAAACATTCTGACATGCAGTCTCCCAAAATGGCCACCAGAGACAAAAGAGCCCAAATGTAGCCCAAATATCACCCAGATGTAGCCCAAGTATAGCCCAATGACAGAATGTCCCAGAGTGTTCTAAAGAACAACTAGAGCGCTAACAGTCCTACTTATTACAAAGGTATGGCACACCTGAAGCCATCTTGATTGGAATAAAGTGGTAACTCTTAAAACATTTAATTTAAAAAGAAACAACATGAGGGGGTATATTTTGCCATAGAAAGTATGATTAGTGCTGCAGAATGAAAAATTAGGGCACATTTTGAGTGACTTCTCAAATCCTTTTCTATTTCATTAAAACATTCTGACATGCAGTCTCCCAAAATGGCCACCAGAGACAAAAGAGCCCAAATGTAGCCCAAATATCACCCAATTGTAGCCCAAGTATAGCCCAATGACAGAATGTCCCAGAGTGTTCTAAAAAACAACTAGAGCGCTAACAGTCCTACTTATTACAAAGGTATGGCACACCTGAAGCCATCTTGATTGGAATAAAGTGGTAACTCTTAAAACATTTAATTTAAAAAGGAACAAAATGAGGGGGTATATTTTGCCATATGAATTATGATTAGTGCTGCAGAAAGAAAAATGAGGGCACATTTTGATTGACTTCTCAAACCCTCTTCAATTTCATTAAAAAATTCTGACATACAGTCTCCCAAGATGGCCACCAGAGACAAAAGACCCTAAATGTAGCCCAAATATCACCCAGATGTACCCCAAGTATAGCCCAATGACAGAATGTCCCAGAGTGTTCTAAAGAACAACTAGAGTGCTAACAGTCTTACAAATGACAAAAGTATGGCACACCAGAAGCCATCTTGATTGGAATGAAGTGGTAAGTCTGAAAACACTCAATTTAAAAAGGAACAAAATGAGGGGGTTAATTTTGCCATAGAAAGTATGATTAGTGCTTCAGAAAGAAAAATTAGGGATCATTTTGAGTGACTCCTCAAATCCTCTTCTATTTCATTAAAAAAAAGTCTGACATGCAGACTGAAACATGCACTTTGAATACCAGCAGCAGACGTCCCTGGTGAGCAGTAGCTTTACTACAGTGATCTAATGTGCAACTAGAGTGCTAACATTCAGAATTTATGGCAAATGTGTGACACATCTGAATGCCTTCTTGATGGAACCAAAGTAAACAAGCATTGAAAATGCAATAGATCTCGCCCTCGTTTAAGTTAAAGCCATTCTGTTTGTAATGAGGTGGCTTTTTAGCTTTGCTTTTATTAGTGTTTTTTCCACTTTCATGTAAATAACATGCATCTGTATGCATATAAGTATATGTATGCATGCATTTATGTTTGTATTTATATAGATATACAGATGATATATGTTTATATATGTATGTATATATATATATTCACTGAAAAAACCATAGGCTATAGACCATATATAGTTAGGAATTAGCATTTACAAAACCTTGAAAATTCACTGAAAAAACCATAGGTTATAGACCATATATAGTTAGGAATTAGCATTTACAAAACCTTGAAAATTCACTGAAAAAAACATAGGTTATAGACCATATATAGTTAGGAATTCGCATTTACAAAACCTTATTTTACTCACACAAAACCATTGAAATTCCATATATAGTTAGTTGCACTAACTATATATCGCGCACCCACAATCCAATGCTGATGATGTCACATATTACATCATTCATGACATGGTCAGTGACATCACTGATGACATCACTGATGACATCTCAAATGACATCACTGATGACATCACTGATGACAACATCCAGTGACTATGTTTCTGTAAAGTTAAAATATGTCTTACATATTGAAGAATGAGTGGATGTATAAGTGTCTGGATGAAGGATTTAGTAGGTGCATGACTGACTGTATGAGTGAGTGATTAAATGTGTCTCACTGAGTGCATGGGTTAGTGACTAAACTGTCTTAATTTGTGCATCATTATGTCTGTTGTTCTGTAAACTGTTGCATGTGTTGATAAGTAGCTATATGAGTAACTATATGGGTTATTGATTGGTTGCCCAAGTATTTGTATGGGAGACTGAGTGTGTGTGTGGGTGGCTGGGAGGTGTATGACTCTGTGCATAGATGTGTGAGCAGTTGATTTACTAGATGTATGGTTTCAAAAGTGCATGTGGAAACAGCTGTATGGGCGGTTGACTGTGTGCATGAGTGTATTGGTGAGTGAATGGATATCTCAGTGCTACATGTCAAAGTAAGTACATATGTAAAACACAGTACATGTGAGAGTTGACATATATAAATAACTGTGCATAAGAGCCAGTGAATGTGTGAGTGGCTGTATGGATCATTGTGAACTTGTATCAGGGATTGTATAAGAGAGTAAATATGTGTTAGTATATGTTTGAATAAGTAAAGTTTGTATAACTGTATAGTTGAGGAAATGGAGGTGTGATTGATTCTTTGCATGACTGACTAGGTGTGTGAGTAACTCCATGGATGAGTGACAGTCTGTGAGTGTCTGTTTACACTGATTGTATCTAAGGTTATATTAGAGTCTGAAGAGGTTCATCGTATTATCACATGAATGATATCATCAGTGATGTGATCAGTAATGTCAAATGAGATGTCATCAGTGATGTCATCAGTGATGTCATTTGAGATGTCATCAGTGATGTCATTTGAGATGTCATCAGTGATGTCACTGACCATGTCATGAATGATGTAATATGTGACATCATCAGCAGTGGATTGCGGGTGCGCGATATATAGTTAGTGCAACTAACTATATATGGAATTTCAATGGTTTTGTGTGAGTAAAATATGGTTTTGTAAATGCGAATTCCTAACTATATATAGTCTATAACCTATGGTTTTTTCAGTGAATATATATATATATATATAAATATATATATATAGCATGAAGACAACGCACACTACTTGAGGATGTTAAATTTCGATTTATTTGCCTGTAGGTTTCTCCCACCTACGTGCCTCGAACCACACGGTCCCTGGTCATGGTATAGCAAACATTTGTCCATTGTTTGTTTTAACATTATATACAAAGATTCCATGCAGCTGATTATGAAGCATTATGGGCTTTGTAGTGAAGTTCCACGGGGCTCATATAGATCCGCTCTTCGTGTTTTGTTTCTGGAGCCTAATTCTTTAATCAATTATGTGGCATGTGTCTAAGCGCTTTTAACAATTATTTTAGAGCGCTGTCAGGTAATATATCTGGTCCTTTTCATAAAGTATGAATGGTCAGAATACCTGGGTTAGGTATATGTATCCTTGAAAATAACGACTAATTGTCAGTGAGTCTATATTGGCTGAGTGCCTTGATGACTCCCCTACCAAGTTGCTTTTAAGGATCAGGCTCACAGTTACTCTACACGAAGGATAAAGATTTGAATCAAAAAACTTTTGTAAGATTGTAGAGCAGTTCTCATTCCTTGATCGTTGTACCTACGTAAGTGACAATGTATACAATTAAGATTATCTGAAATTTGATAGATATTTGATTAGGCATGTTACGCATGGGTCTATGGCTTTAAAATGTTTAGAAGTGTTTAAGCAGTTATTGTTCAAATAAACAAATTGCATAACTGATTAGAATGTTCTATAAGTGTACGTGCATCTCTTCGTCCCCATTAAGACCCCACGGCATTCAAGTTTTGAATCGTATGATCAGCTTGGACTCCGGCGTCTTAATTTTTGCATTCGATTGCCACCCTTTTCATGTTCCTTGACAGTGGCTATGCCTGAGTATCTAATATCTGTCCAAGTTTTGTCAGTGTGGGTTTGTAGATGTTTTGAGATAGCGTAGCTGTGGTCATTGTTCTGAATGGCTCTTATATGCTACAATAGTCTCTCCTTCAGAGGACAGATGGTGGAGCCAATGTATCTTTTACCGCAGAAACATTCAATTAGATATACCACAAACTGAGATTCAAATGTTATTTTATCTCGTATTTCAAAGCTTCTCCCTTTTGGATCCATGATCATTTTCAAATTTTTTCCTATTTTACAGGCTTTGCAGGTCAAGCATTTGGTGAAGCCTATTTGTCGCTTTTCTAACCAGGTTGATGGTTTTTCCTTTTTGAAATGGCTATTAACCAACGTGTCCTGAATTGATGGAGCTTTCCAGAATTATATCAATGGTCTTTCTCCTATGAGTTATCCTATTTATGGATCCTTTTTCAGTACACTCCAATATTTAGTAAGGATTTGCCGAATCTTAAAACTTTCTTTAGAGTAAGGTAAGATTATTCTGGGATTGTCTTCGTCTATTTTTGTTCTTGTTTTGTTCTTTACTATAAGTGTCTCTGCTCTCGTTTTGGATCTGGCTCTTTCTTCTCCTCGTTGGATATCATTATGTTTGTATCCTCGTATGGTTAATGGGGATTTCGTCCCCGTAAATTTCTTCTCCATTCCTGCTCGTTCCGAACAATTTCTTTTTATCCTAAGGAATTCTCCATAGGGGATGCTTCGTTTTAACGATGATGGATGGAAGCTTGTGCCGTGAAGAACACTGTTTGTGGATGTTTTTTTCCTGAAAACGGTTGTTTCTAATTTGTTGTTTATGATGTACACTTTAGTGTCCAGAAAATCTATTGCTTTTTTCTGTATATTAAAAGTGAATTTAAGACCCACTTCGTTTTGATTCAGAATTCCAATGTAGTCAACTAGTTTTTGTTTGGGACCCTTCCAGAGAAGAAAAAGATCATCAATGAATCTAAGCCATAACACCACATCTGTGGTGTATGGCTCGTTCTCTTCTCTCCAAACTATGTTTTTCTCCCACCAACTCATGGTGAGATTAGCATAGCTTGGAGAGAAGTAAACTCCCATGGCACATCCGCATATTTGGGAGTAAAGATTTTTGTTGAACAGGAATACATTGTTCATTAGACAGAATGTTATCATGTCTGTAAGCATATTGGTATGCTGTAATTCGGAAATGGGCCTTTGTTTCAGGAAGTATCTTATGGCTTTTAGACCTATTTGATGTTCTATTGATGTATAGAGCGACACTACGTCTATTGTTACTAGCCAATACTCCGGCTGCCATTTCGTTTCCATGATGATCCTTAAAAAATCTCCAGTGTCTTTGATGAAGGAGCTCAAAGTTGGAACGATAGATGCCAAAAAAGAATCCACATAGGATGCCATGTTTTCACATAATGAGCCACAGCTGGAGATGATCGGATGAGCTGGTGGCTTGTGCAGGGTCTTATGTAGTTTTGGGAGGAACTATATTGTTGGTATGATATGGTGTTGCACTGTTAGGAAAGACTTTACATCTTGATTGATCAATCCTTTTTCATACCATGTCATAATGGATCTGTGCAAGGTATTCATCATTTCCATGGTGGGATTTAATTTTAGCAATTTGTAATTGTTCAAATTACCAAGTTGTCGATTTGCCTCTTCCATGTAATCTGTTTTGTTTAGGATAACAATATTGACCCACTTGTCTGCGGCTTTTATTTCTATTTATTTGTTATTTTTAAGAGCAGTTAGGGCTAGGCATTCTTTTGTTGATAAGTTCTCCTTTTTGCTATCTGTGTTCTCCATGACTTCTAGTTCTGCCACAACTAGGTCATGGAAAGCATTAATTCGATTTCCGGGATATAAGACAGGACAGAATTTTGACTTATTCTTTAAAGTAGTTCGGGAATGAGTATCAGTCGGAATACCCATATCATCTAGCAATTGTGTATCTGTTAGTTCAGTTTCATCTATCTGATGGATTAGTTCATAGGCAGTTCTGAGGCCTGTTATGTCAGCAACGGTGTATTCCTCTCGATGCTCCATTGATTCCAAATCTATGGATCTTTGATTTGGAGTATGGGTTGATTTGTTCTTGGCAAAGTACTTCTTTAGTTTTAACTTACGAATATATTTGTACATATCTATCCATGTCTCCACCACATCTTGGTGTTTTTCTGGACAGAATTATAGTCCTTTGCTCAGCAATATGCCTTCTGTAGCTGACAAATGATGATTAGATAGATTGACTATCAAATTGGGTTCCGTTGTGCTTGTTTTTGTTTTGCTTACTTTCTCATTACTGTCCTGTTGCATAGTTGGTATCTTTGATTTCTGGCTTCGTATTGTTTTCCTTGTGGGTTTTGAATCACAATTTGTCCCCTTCCTCTGCCTCTCGTTCTCTGTCTTCCTCTACCTCCTCCTCTTGTTTTTGGATTTTGTTGATCTTTGTAGAGCATTTGTATCTCGTCTAAAAAAGACAATTTCTTTGTTACCAAGGTTCTTTGTTCAAAGTCACTTAAATCAGATTCTGTTTCGCTTTGTGAGGTCTCTGTTTTGTCTTGCTGGTTTTGTGGATTGCTAGCTAGTTGTTGTTTCAATGTGTCAAATCGTTTGGCGAACGTAAAAATAGTTCCATTTACAAAGTCAGATTCATCCCATCTAAATGTTCCTTGTTTTCTTTCCTGGATTTTATTATCATGTTTATCCAAGTTTTTATCCATTATTTGACGCAAATTATTAGTTGTTTCTTCACTTTCTCCCATGGATTTGATCTGTTCTTCCAATTCTTTGATTTTAATATGTAGATCTTCCACATTTTGCTTTGCATATTTAATAATGATTAATAACATTCTGTGCCATGGCGGTCGCAGGCTAGCGCGGTACGCACGTCTCACCCAGCGCTCCTACTCTACGGCACCTGATAGCGTTTTGAGCCGGAGGAGTTCGACCAGAGCACAGCCGAGCATGGCGGTGTGATTTAGACCTCGGACCCTGGAACTCCGAAACAGTAGGAATCTAATTTAAAACGTGACCCCGATAACCCCGCGTTTGTAAGGCGGGAGAGATACCTTCACGAAGGGAAGCTATATCGTGCAGCAGCCCGGCACCAGGACTCGGATTTCAACCGTTTTTGGCCCCGTTCCACTCGGCTTATTGTGGCGGCTTCTTTTCAGTGGATTTCGAGGAGGGAGTCGATGTGCCTGGCTCCGGCAGAGAACTCCACCCCCGCCGCCTTCCTTCCGAAGTGGAGACAAGCAGCCGTGGAGCTACAGCGAGGTCGCAGGGCGGCGGCTCGCGGGCTCCTGCAGAGAGGTTTGACGGGGGGAGCGGGAGGAGGGGGGGAGACTGCCTCAGTGGACCACCAAGTCAATGCAGGGGTCCCCATAGCACCTGCTCCTGATAGGGGGCTGTGTGACACAGAAAGAGACAGTGAGGAGGGGGGGGGCAGGCACTAAGCTGATTAGAAGCCGACAAGCACCCGGGGGCACACCTTCAAAAAACAAGGCAAAAAGACAGGCAAGAGGCAAGGGGATAAGAGCACAAAAACTGGCGCAAAAAACGGCCAAAAAAACACAGAGGCGGTGAACCCCCTGAAGATACCCAGCACGGTTAAAGATAAGGCTGAGGGAGGTTGGGTTTCAGATAATTCCAGTGAGAAGGACAGGGGAGGACATGTGAGCAAGGAGGTTGGGAAAGGAAGAAAGGGCAAGGATAGAGTATACTAAACAGCGCGGTGCGTGTTAACCCATCACTTCGCTCCTTCTTCAAAGTCCTACCCCAGGTCCTGGCTATCAACTCTAAAATATCTGGTAACCCGACAAACCGATCAAGTATGGCTGAGGTTAACCAGCATGAATTATTCGTAGGTCTAAATAAAGGTCTAAATAAAGGGGAACCTTCAAGTAAGCCTCTTACCCCTGTACTTCCCTCGCCTCTACAGGCTCCTGCTTCGGGGGCATTGGCACCCCCTCTCCCCTCTCTTCCTACTCCTCCTACCTCTACTCCCACCTTTACCTCTACCTCTACCTCCGCCCCTCCCAGTTCCATCGATAGTACTATTGATGTAAATAATGTTCAGGATAAGGAGGGTAAAAATCCCACGCCAGATATCTGCATGGAGGATGGGGCGGGTGGGGGAGGGGGGGAGTCAAATAACCCTATTGAAACTATTTTTATCACTATGTCAGCCATGAACGAGGAGATTAGGAGTGACTTTGCAGTATCCAAGGCAAACCAAAATGATATAAGAGCAGCCTGCGAAATACTGGAAAGAAAGGTGGATGGATTGCATGAGAGAACAGAGAGTTTGGAGGGAGAAGTGGGGTCCATAAAAGCAAATTTGGAGGCGGCTGAGTGTAAGATCCAAACATTACGGAGGGAAGGAGAAGCTATGAAGGAGAGGGTTGAGTCGCTCGAGAATTTTTCAAGAAAGAACAATTTACGGATATTGAAAGTCCCCGAGGGAAAAGAGGGGGATGACTTAAAACCGTTTGGGGTCTGGCTTTTGAAGGACTCTCTAAATTTAGAGGAAACAGTGGAGTTACTTGATAGAGACATCCAGCGGATCCATCTTGATCCCTTTCGCCTCAATCCTGGGAGTACCAAACCACGAAAGATATTGGTAAACTTTCAAACTTATACATTTAAAAAAAATTCCTGAATCTTGCATTAAAGGCGAAAACACTTAAGGGTCCCGATTTTTTGTGTGAAATCAGATCAGATCTATCAAAAATTAGATTGGATCGACAATGGTAGCTGGGTCAGAGGATCGAAAAGCTCAGTGCAGCTGGGGCCATGGTCCAGATGCGATTCCCCGTTTTTTTGTGGGTAATGTACAACCATAAGATGTACAATATTCGATCCCCCTTTGAAGTGGATGAGTTTTTAGGAAAAATGGGAGAGTTCAGGGGGGGAGCTAAAAGGATGGGCCAGCTGGATGTTTTTGCATTTGTTATAGAAAGTTTGTAAAGCACCGGGTGGGTTAAGGGGTGTAAGAGGTTTAAGCACCACTAAAAAAAATATATATATAAAAAAATAAAGACAAAAGAAACAATAAAAAAAGTTATAACAAAAAAATATATATATATATTGATACATGGTATTTAGATGACTATTCGGAAAGTTAGCTTGAGCTTTAAATATAGTTCACAACCCAAAATAGAGAGGGGAGAGACAGCAAGAGATACTGTGTATTGTATATCCCAACAGCTGACTTAGTGCATTTTTCTTTTTCTTTTGCGGGGTTATCTCTTTATACTGCTGTTTTTCAGTAGTCTCTATAGTAAGAGGAGGGTTTGAGGGAGAATAGATTAACCGGCTTATATTATTTACTACTAAAAACCGTAAGGAAAACAGGTTGCAGTAGGGTAGGAGGGAGCGGTATGGGGGGTAGAGTAAACCTTGCCATACATCTAGCAAGAGTAAGGACGGAGGGGTTTTCCAGGGGTGGGGGCTAGAAGGGGGGATACGGGGGGAGGGGGAAAGCAATAACATTCTTAAGGAGTCAGACCTCACAAAGGTTAGAAGGTTAGTCTGTCTTACAAGTTGTTACCACCAGATAATCGGTATATCCCAGCTCTTGGTAAAGTTGTCCTATGGTAGAGGAAAAAAAGTAGGGGGAAGATTAAAAAAAAAAAAAAAGATGAGCCCCATTAATTTTTTATCCTGGAACGTCAATGGCCTGCGAGTAAGGAGTCGAAGGCATAAAATACTACAATATCTGAGAGATTCTCCTGCGCAGGCCATCGTCATTCAGGAGACGCATTTACTTAAAGCGGAGGTTTGCGAGATGCTATGGAAACAGAAATGGGTAGGTAAGTTTCTGTGTACGGACCAAACCACTAATATAAGAGGGATACTAATAATTTCCCAAAAATCTGTAAAAGTTCACATTTTGGAGTGTAAGGAAGACCACAGCGGGAGATGGTTAATTGTGAGAATTGTAGTGGAGAGCACAACCTTGATGCTGGTGGGATACTATGGTCCGAACCAAGATGATCCCTCCCATTTGAAAGTAATCCAGAACCATCTTATACTTTCTCAGGATCCAGTTATCTGGGTCGGAGCCTTTAACATTGTTCTTAACCCTCTGTTAGATAAGTCTTCCAAGTCAAGAGCTGTTATTCCATCTAAATCAAGGTTGGCTCTGCTGGACATAATGGAAAATTTGGGTCTAGCTGACGTATGGAGGGAACAGGCAGGAAACAAATTGGGGGTTTCCTTTCAAAATCTTAAATATAAACATAAATCGAGAATTGATTATGCCCTTTTTAGTTATACCTTAAAAGACTCGCTAAAAGGGCTGGCCTACCTTCCCTCACATATGTCAGATCATATGGCTATTATATTCGATCTTCATATGGCTAACTATAGGAAAGACTCCTCCTGGTCTTTTGACCGTACGATCCTTTTAGAGGAGGAGGAGACTACCTTTTTGTTAACTGAGGTAAACTTATTCTTGGAATCAAATTTGGACTTGGCAGATATCAGCATAGTTTGGGACGCCATGAAGGCTTATATGAGGGGCTGTATGACTAACAGAGCCACTCATAGAAGGAAAGTGTATTGTGAGAAAATTCAAAACATCAAGCAGGAGTTGGCCAAAATAGACCAGCAGTTGGGTTCCGCTATGGCATCCCCGGGTGTGGCAGAAAAACAGGCTAATTTAAGAAGTTAGCTCGAAACCATATGACAAGAACGGTTAACTAACAGATGGGAGGCGAGCAAAATTTTTCACTTCGAATTTGGGGAAGCAGCGGGAAAGGTCCTCGCATGGAAAGTTAAAACAGAACAGGCAAGAAAGTATATCAAAGAAATCAAACAAGAAGGAGAGACCATTATTAGGACCTCGGACCGGGAGATAGGGACTGCTTTTCAAGAATTTTTTCAAGAAATATACAAGGAAGAGGTCAGGGATTACCCGGAGGCTAGGGATAGGTGGCTAGATAACATCGCCTTACCGTCTTTGCAAACATCACATAGGGCCTACTTAGAGAGCGAGATCTCAGAGGAGGAGGTGGACAAAGCAATAGGCCAATTGAAGAAGGGGAAAGCAGCGGGCCCGGATGGGGGGTTATGCACTGCCATAATTCCAGCAATGACGACTCTCCTTTATGGTATTCTTCAGAGAGAGTAGAGCCCCCCAGACTCCTGGAATGAAGCTACGATCGTTCTCATTCCTAAGCCAGGTAAAAATCCGGTGGAGTGGGGGTCTTATAGGCCAATTTCCCTCCTAAATAATGACTACAAACTTTTTACATCTATTTTGGCATCCAGATTGGGGGAGGTAATTGGTTCAATAATTCACCCAGTTCAAAGGGGCTTCATAAGGCTCCAGCTGGCTGATCACACTCGAGACTTGGTGGGGGCGATTGATATTGCAACCACATTTTCTCTCCCACTGGCTACTCTGAATTTAGATGCCACCAAAGCCTTCGATAGGGTCAACTGGCCCTATCTGGTGGAGGTGATGAGAAGGTTTGGGTTGGGGGAGGTCTTCTGTCGGGCCATCGAGACATTGTATAGAGCTCCAACGGCTAGATTGCTAGTCAATGGTGTCTTAACAGGCCCGATAAAAATTACCGGAGGTACCAGACAGGGCTGCCCGCTCTCCCCTCTTCTATTTAATCTCTATATTAAGGCGTTGGCTCAAGTGTTGAGAGAGGAAGTAGAAATCCCCCCATTTGTATTTGGTGAGTGGGAGAAGCGGACAGCTCTGTATGTGGATGATATTTTGGTCTACACGTCAGATCCGCAAAGAGCTTTCCCGATTGTAATTAAAAAGGCCGAGGAGTTCGGGAAAATCTCTGGTTATGACATCAACGCCAGTAAAACCGATATAATGTGTTGGAACGTCCCTAATGTACAACTAACAGTTGCAACATCTATGAGATATCTCGGAATAAGTATTACTCAAGACATAGGTAATTTGGCACAGACTAATCTTGATCGAGTTGCCACGGAGTGCAGGAAACTTTTGAAATCTTGGTCGTTCCTGCCACTTTCCATCTTTGGGAGAACAAACTTAATCAAAATGTCCATTCTTCCAAAATTTACTTTTATTTTCAATTCCATCCCCTTGATGTTTGAAAGAAAAAAATTGGAAAAAGCCAGCGAGAGATAAATTTGTTTATTTGGAATTATAAAACAGCTAGTTGACTTGGAAGAAGTTGAGAGGGAGGAGGGAGAAGGGAGGGCTTGCATTGCCAGAGTTGCTATGTTATGCATGGGCATTCCAGCTGACATATTCCAGGATGCTCCTAAAAACTCCAGTAATATCATCTTTGGGGGCCATGTTCAGGGCTATGTTAGGGGGAGTGGATATTCCACTGGATGGATTTCTATTTAAGTTTGGAGGCATGAAATACTTCAAGACTCTACAGTCTGCCATAATAAATTGGGTGCAGATTAAAAAGAAAGTCGGGTTACACTATTACACTATTACTCCAATTTTGTCCCGGTGTGGGAGTCCCCTGGGCTGCCACCTTGTATGCAGGACAGTCTGGCAACCCCGTTAAAGGAGGCTGGGGTACTTAGATGGGGAGAGTTACTGGTGGATGGGAGGGTACAAGACTGGGAGGTGCTGAGGGATAAGGTGGTCCCAGCCCTTTCAAGGTTCAAATTCATAAGGTTGGACAGTTGGGCCCGAGCGGTAGGCAGGAGGGGCCCCCAACTGGGGAAATACAGCCAGCTCAAACAACAACTGGTAGAAAAGCGAGAGGGGGGTAAAGAGGTGGCAACTTGGTACTGGGGCATAGTGAAGGAGGCAGATGGGGACTTTACCCTGCCAGATAAGCTATGGGGAAATGAGTTGGCCTTCCAGTGCAAGAATTCATGGAGGAGATCTTTTACTTTGCTTTACAGAGCAGTGAAGCCAGCCTGGTTGAGACGCAATCATTTGTTCACTCTGCATCGCGCCTACCTCTCACTCCTAAGGCTCTCAAAGTTCCTTCCAGGGAAGAAATGTAATAAGTGTCATCTGGTGGCAGCTTCAGACATACACATGTTCAAGGACTGTCCCACCATTACGCTGTTTTGGGAAGAAGTAAAGGCTACCTTGGATTCAATCTTAAGTATATCTTTGAATATTACTCTTTTTTTGTTCCCCAGGTACTATGATTATGCCGATTAGTCTCCAGAGACCTTGGGACGTGGCCTCCCTCGGAACGAAAATCCCGGGTCCCTCGGGTGATTACCTTTGGCTGGAGCATAAGGGCTGTGCCCGTCTCTCCGTTTCCACTTAAGAGGCTAGTCTCCCGCCCACTAGTAAATCGTGCCTAGAAAAGGTCATGAAGGAGGAAAGATCTCTAAGTACCTTAAGGCAGACACGCGTGGCGGTTGGCATGTCTTTGTGGATGGAGGTTATGGCAAATGATGAAAAAAAAAAATATATCATTCTGTGCGAGCATTCCATATTGTTTTGTCCCCATTCTTCCAGCATTTCGGGGCTTGTATCAGGATGGTTCGGCAAAGTAAAGATACATAGACTCTGGAAACTAATCCTAGTTCTATGTATTTTTCCAGCGTTATATTCTCCCAACCTCGAGAAATTTCTTTTCGAAGCAGTTTTTCTAATTGTTGAAATAGTTGTTTGACAGTTGCATTTACTGACTTGGTTGTTGTTGACATAGTGGTTGACGATGAAGTTCCTAGTGCCGTTCTCGTGAACATGCTTTCCGCCTTTTCCAGATGTTTTGCAGCTCTTTTTTCCATATTATTGTTTGGTCCCGTAATGCTGCTGCTGCTGCTGCTGCTGCTGAGTCGTCTTGATGCAATTTCACTCAGTGCGGGGTTTTCTTCAAAGCAGTTCTGTTCCACCACACCTTCGGTGAATCAAACGAGTCTTCGCTTGTGGCATTGGTATTATTTTCACATGGAAAAAGGAATGCTAGGCTCTCCCCCGTAACATGAAGTACGAGCAAAATGTCCAGAGCGGGGGGAGCGGCTGCTAGCTGGTGCTGGTGTGGCGGATAGGACAGCCTCGCAAGTTATTTCAAAGCATTTGTTCATTGTTTGTTTTCAGAATATATACAAAGATTCCATGCAGCTGATTATAACACATTATGGGCTTTGTAGTGAAGTTCCACAGGGCTCATATAGAGCCGGTCCTCGTGTTTTGTTTCTGGAGCCCAATTCTTTAAGCAATTATGTGGTATGTGTCTAAGCGCTTTTAACAATAGGGTGCAGCTTGAGGCTAAAGACTTGTGTGGAACTCTCCGGCACGCCACTGCCTGCCTTACCGGCATTAACGCTGACTTGGGGCTTACTTGTGTGGAACTCTCCTGCAAGCTGCTGCCTGCCTTACCCGGATTAATGCTGATTTGGGGCTTCCTTCCTCACCACTGCGGGACTGCGAGGACCAGGTTGCCTAGCGCCACAGACACCGGCCTCACCTGGGTCCTCTTCCCGCCCGCCCCCTTAGCACTCCCTATTTAGGCTCATCTATACACGTGCACACGGGACGCGCGCGGGCGAATCCCTGGCAAAGGGCGGGCCGTCTGTTGCCGTCCGGGGCTGGCCGAGGCTGGGCTGGGCTGGGCTGTCTGTGGCCGTCCGGGGCAGGCCGAGGCTGGGCTGGGCCACCCCACTAACATTTGGTTCTGGGACAATCAATGCAAATAGACTGTGAGTTAAAAATGCATTGTTTAATGTTGTTATAGCTGCTGTATACCCAGTTCACGCACATAGTGTTACAAGCATTGTCCCCAAGTAGTAAACGCCCCGCTAGAATCTGTTTAATCATTGTTTAAGCTGTATTGTTTAACAATTAAATTCTCGGTGGGATCATGAGTCAACGTAATACTCTGGGGAAGATATCGTTGGTAGGAGGTTCAGTTAGGGGAACTTTAGATGGCTTCATTACTAGGGTAACATCGGAGCTGGAAAAGGAAATAGTCTTGACAGAAAAATGCCTTTCTCTGGAACTCGCACACAAAAAGCAATTCTCGATGGGCGCCATTAGATTAGCAGTTACCCCCCCGAGAACCAGGATAGATAATGATCAAACCACTGGGTTGATAGATCTCGAGCAGCCCCAAGCTTCGATAAGTACCCAACAAATCCAAATATTCTCAAATGAGGCAGATGTAAATGATTTGATTGTAGAAACATCAGTGGAAACTTCAACCGAGATAGTACCTTTGGTAACTCCCGATAGAGCTCCCCCGAAAGACGAAACACCCAGTAAACCCAAAGACTTAGGTTCCACTATAAAAAAAAGAGAGCAGGGGAAGGATAGCAAGGGAGACAGATGCGCTAAATTATCAAAAATATCTCATAGTCCAGTAGGGAATATACGCCCATTAATAAAAAAGACAATCCCTGAACAGTCTCTCCCGTCCACAGTCACGATTAAAGAGTTAATGGGGAGTATAGAGCAGCTGTTTAAGTCACTATACTTCCGTTGATAGAAAGAGTCAAAAGAATAGTTGACCAACTGGGATGTATGGAGAAGGAAATGGTAATACACTCTAAATTGATTGGTGACATAGGACAAAGCAAACACATAGCTCCTAGTCAGGACACTATATCAGGACAGATATTAGCCACTGAGATAGATTTTAGGGACACTAGGCCCGCACAAGGACCAAATAATTTGGTCGCCCAGAACACAGACAAAGGCCCAGCTGTTATTAGGGGGGAGAGAAAAGAAGGGTGGGCCTGCAAACAGGGAACCTCTGAGACAATTGCCATTGGGCCCTCCCCTAAAAAACGTAGCAGAAACAATCAAGATAAGATAGATCTACCACCTGAGGTGGTACCCTACGTAGTGGTCTTATCCGGGGTGCCAGAATTAACGGAGGGAAAAGTCGAGGATTATCAACAGCTAAAGAATAAAGTAATCTATTGGTTGTGCAAAAACAGACCATTACCGGCAAGCATTAATGGTGAAATCCTCAATGTAAGGAGATTGGGATTAGTGGGGAAGAGGCCAAAGGACATAAGAGAGGACATTGTCCTGGTCAATTTTAGGAACCGTGGTACTGTGAGATTTATCAACGATTGGTACACCGTGGGAGGCAAGGATGAAATTGAAGCGCACGACCTAAGCTATTTTTACCCACAATCAATGTGGGACTATTCCCTTAGTTCCCATGCCTCTTGCGGCCCTAGTACTGCCCATTTCGGTTTTAGCATCCCCACCCTTAACCGTTTTTCTATGCTGTGCGGGATGGAAGGAGTCGATTGACTTCCCACACAGACTAGTGATAAACAGCCACCTATTTTAGAACACATTATGGCAGTCAGTCCAACTAATCAGCTGGGTTTAACGGATTCCCTTAGAACTCAAGGTATATGTGGTAAGGGAGGGGTGAGGGTTACATTTTGGAACATATCGGGGCTTCGCTCTTAGATAAATAATCCAATCTGGATAGATTTTATTAAAAATATAGATATTTTATGTCTGCAAGAGACATTGTCCATGGAGGAAATTTATATTGATGGATTTAAAAGATATCATGTTCCAGCAGTCTATTCTACTCATGGGAGGCATAAAGGGGGGCTCTGTGTTTATGTTACAAATCTTGTGGGGACAGTAACGACAAAAATGGTGAGAACGTGTAGTCAATATCAAATTATTGTTATGAAAGCATCTTCCAAGTTGAGTTAATAATTATTAATATTTACAATAATTTAGAAAAGGCCCAAGTAAGTGGCATGGTGCATGCCCTTAATGAGGATGTTAAGAGCATGATTGATAATTCAGGGAGGGAATCTATTGTCATATGGGGTGGTGATTTTAATCATAACCTCTGCCAACAGTTCCTAAGCGGATGTGGCGACTATGAGGTAGATGATACCGACCACCAGCCCCATTTCGCCCATCAAAATGGGGGCGACTCCTTTAATGAGGTGATGGCTATTTATAACCTGGGTTTTGTCAACATGTTATGTTCACCTACTGTAGATTTTAGTCCCACTTTTGTGGGGAGAGGTCACAGTACCCTGATTGACTGTATTGCTATTTCAAATAGCCATGCAACCTGGATATCTGACTTCGTATCTCACACGATAGGAATTAGTGATCATCTCCCACTTAGCTTTTGTATTTTACTCCACCAGGATAAGGAATGCTCATTGGTAGAAAGATTAGCCTGGACCAAAGGATGCGCACTGGGTAGGCAAAACGGATACAACATTAGATGGGCGCAGAGCGACCCGGTGGTCACCAACATAAAAATAATTAAGGAGGCGATTATACCGATTACTAAATGTCTGTAGGAGGAGGTTCCATACTCAGACATATTAGACTCCTATGCGGATATTACTAGGATAATCCAAGAAAATTTACAGCGCCCTTATAGAGATTTTAAAACTTGTAAGAATAGCTGGTTTGATTCGACCTGTACAAGGGCTCATTCGCAATTGAAAAGGGCCCTGCAGAACACCACAAGAAATAATGAAGAAGTAAAAAAATGCAGGAAGGAATAGAGTATATCAAGAAAGATCTGTAAGCGTAAAATTAAAAACGAGGCTTGGACTAACTTATATGAGGCCTCGTTAAAAAGGGACAGTTCCTTTTTCTGGGGAGCAGTCAAAGCACCTTTTTTTAGCCCGGGGGGTAAGGCGAGAATTGACCTGGTGATAACAGAAGACTCATGGATAGACTTCTTTGCAGGAGTCTATAATCCAGGAGGGGTTAATAAAATCGTAGACATTGGAATGGTAACCCAGGAGGGCCTTAAAAAATTTGAGCAAATTAATATAATTATCAGTAATAAGGAAATTACAGAAGCCATCAAACAAAGTAAGGGAGGTAAATCCCCGGGTCCTGATGGCACCCCAATCGATTAATTCAAGCACTCGATTGAACTATGGTCTCCACTGCTTACTCGAGTGCTTGAGGCAAGTTGCAAATTGGGTTTCATTAAAACCTGATCTGACTCAGTCATTATCCCTATATTTAAAACAGGGGATCGGGAAAACCCCTCTTGCTATCGCCCTATATCCCTTTCAGACTCCTTTATGAAAGCCACGGGTAGGGTCATATTGAATCGTTTGCAGCAATGGGCGGAAGATGAAAATATACTATCTTTGGTACAATATGGGTTCAGGGAGGGTCGGGGCACATTAGAGCAGGTTTTACATTTTTCAATGTTATTAGGAAAATATACGCAGGCACAGGACGGCAAATTGTATGCAGCATTTGTCGATCTCAGCGCTGCTTTTGATTGTGTAATCCATAGCCAATTATGGCAGATTTTAACAGACATGAAGGTGGATGAGGTGTTAATATCCTTTTTAAGACAACTTTATGCAGACGCCAGGGCAAAAGTGAGACACGGTGTCAAAGGAGAATGCACTAAACCGTTTCACGTGAAGCAAGGAGTAAGGCAAGGCTGTGTACTCTCCCCTTTTCTTTTTACCTTATATACCACTGATCTGGAAAAAGAACTGGTGGCTAAGGTCCGAGATTCTCCGCAGGTAAATCATAAACAGATTGTGTCGCTCCTGTATGCAGATGATGCCGTGATAATGGCTAGAACTCAAATAGGCCTACAAACGGCACTAGATACATACATACATTTTATGGATAACAGGGGCTTGAAACTCAATGTAACTAAAACTTTTGTTATGACCTGCAGAAGACGAAAGAACATAAATTGTCCTCTGTTCGCTGGGAAAGAGAAAATTGCGTCAACAAAAACTTTCTCCTACCTGGGTATCGTATTAGAAGAAACAGGTTCTTGGGGTCCAGCCATCAAAAGTAGGTCTCTGATGTTTAAAAGAGCAACGGCTGCACTAGTGATATTTGTCAAAAAAATGGGGAAAAGACCACCGGAAATCCTGTTAAAGATCTATTAGGCTAAGTGCATAAGTACAGCCATCTACGGGGCAGGCGTCTGGGGAATCCACGACTCCTCACCTATTCAAAAGGTAGAAAATGCTTTCCTATGATTTATCCTAGCTATTCCTCAAAGTTCATCTGTTTTTAATTGTCACTCAGAGCTAGGCATTCGGTACGTCAGCGATCTGATCAGTATGCAACCTATATTGCTATGGCATAGAGCCTGGACATCGCCTGACCTTGTATTAAATAGAGACATCATTTATGACTCCTTGGGTATGGATAAGGCCACTAGAATACCTTGGCTGTCTTACATCTGTAAGTTTACTAATGACCTAGGGAGACCAGAGTTTTTTCATCATCCTGAATCCCTGAGTAACATAACGAGGAAGGATTTAAAGCTGCTCTTCTGGAACCACTTAGAAACACTAAGGCTAGGTGTAGTAATTAATAAAAAAACTGTACTGCAACATCAACTCACCCTATCCTCGTTTACAATTCAACCTTATTTAACTTGGTGTTTAGAGGGCTTTGACAGATATTTATTGACAAGATTTAGAATATATTTCTTTTTCCGCCTAATTACATTTCCCACTGTCCAGAACGCTTTGTAAGTGCCCGTGCGATAACATGTAAGATCAATCTACGCTGCATGTGTTATGTTTCTGTAAATTTTATGCTGCGGAAAGGTCTAGATGGATCAAACCACTCCTAAAAAATCAAGGTACCTGGAGACAATGCCGCCCGGCACTACTGTTTTTACTATCTTTAAATGATGTATACTGTGTTGCTACAATGATAGGTTTTTTAAAAAGCATTTTGAGGAAAAGGTATTATTTAATTAGTTTTTAAAATTCATGTATTTGGTGTTTTTTAAAAGTAGTACTTTGGATATTTGATTGTTTGAGAAATTAACTTGCTGCTTTTATGATTTTATATACTGTGAAATCGAATAAAGCTTTTCAATTCAATTCAATTCAATAGGGTGCAGCAGCATGAGTGTTCAGGGGTGGGCAGACACCTCTCAGCGGTGGGAGTGAATGGGGTGCAGCAGCCTGGGTCCCCAGGGGCGGGACAGCAAATTAGGCGTGTGCAGTTGCATTTACTCTGCCATTACTGATTCTATACTATGTTTCAGATGAGTGACCTTGAGGGCTGCACTATGTCCCGGCACGTGGTTGGAGACGCACCGGTGGCGGAAAGGTGAACTTTGGGGGTCTTCTTTTCTCTCTCTCACACTCTTTCTCTCTTTCCTCCTCTCTTTCTCACTCACTCATTCTTTCTCTCTTTCTCTCTCTCACACTGTTTCACTCTTTCTCTCTCTCTTCCTCTCCCTCTTTCTCTCTCTCTTCTTCTCTCTCTCACTCTTTCTCCGTCTCTCTGTCTCCCTCTCTCACACTTTCTTTCTCTCTCTTCCTCTCTCTCACTTTTTCTCTCTTTCTCTCGAACTCTGTCTCCACTTTGATGGGCACATGACGCACAATCTTATCTTGCTTTTTGTCTTGCAGGCTGTGATTCACAGATTGTTGCCCACCTCTACATGGGCCTTTAAACATGTGGCGATGACTTGAGTTCCACTGGGTTAGTGCTACCAGACGGGTGTGCAGCCTGCGATGATGCGTGGCCTCGATACACCATCCTGGCAATCAAGACACAATTTGAATTGTAAGCTCGGCTGGACCGCGTGTACGTCATGACTCCTCAGTGCGGTGCAGCAGGATCCGCTGGGGGCCTGTGCTGCGGGATCCAGCGACTGCTCAGGAGGTTGCTTCTGCATGTGATGGGTCCTCTTGGACAAACGCCAATGGCGGAAGGTGAGCAGAGAGGCTTATACGCGCAGCGGTGGGCAGTCACCTCTGGGCAGTGGGAGTGGATGGGATGCAGCAGCATGGGTAGGCAGGGGCGGGACAGCGATGAAGGCGTGTGCATTTGTATGTACGTGGTTGGATACACACTGGTGGTGGATAGGTGAGCTGTGAGGGTTTTATCTGCAGTGTCGGCACTCACTCTCCTTCATCTCTTCCTCTCTCTCTCTCACACTCTTTCTCTCTCTCTCTTCCTTTCTCTCTCTCTCTCTCTCTCTCTCTCTTTCTCTCTCTCTTAGCCTCTCTCACAATGTTTCTTTCTCTCTCTCTTCCTCTCTCTCTTTAACTCTTCCTCTCTTTCTCTCTTCCTCTCTCTCTTGCTCTCACTCTTTCTCTCTTTTTCTCTGTCTTACTCTCTCACTCTTTCTCCGTCTCTCTGTCTCCCTCTCTCACACTTTCTTTCTCTCCCTTCCTCTCTCTCACTTTTTCTCTCTTTCTCTCTCACTCTCTCTCTCCACTTTGATGGGCACATGACGCACAATCTTATCTTGCTTTTTGTCTTGCAGGCTGTGATTCACAGATTGTTGCCCACCTCTACATGGGCCTTTAAACACGTGGCGATGACTTGAGTTCCACTGGGTTAGTGCTACCAGACCGGAACCGGGGGTGCAGCCTGCGATGATGCGTGGCCTCGATACACCATCCTGGCAATCAAGACACAATTTGAATTGTAAGCTCGGCTGGACCGAGTGTACGTCATGACTCCTCAGTGCGGTGCAGCAGGATCCGCTGGGGGCCTGTGCTGCGGGATCCAGCGACTGCTCAGGAGGTTGCTTCGGCATGTGATGGGTCCTCTTGGACAAACGCCAATGGCGGAAGGTGAGCAGAGAGGCTTATACGCGCAGCGGTGGGCAGTCACCTCTGGGCAGTGGGAGTGGATGGGATGCAGCAGCATGGGTAGGCAGGGGCGGGACAGCGATGAAGGCGTGTGCATTTGTATGTACGTGGTTGGATACACACTGGTGGTGGATAGGTGAGCTGTGAGGGTTTTATCTGCAGTGTCGGCACTCACTCTCCTTCATCTCTTCCTTTCTCTCTCTCACACTCTTTCTCTCTCTCTCTTCCTTTCTCTCTCTCTCTCTCTCTCTTTCTCTCTCTCTTAGCCTCTCTCACAATGTTTCTTTCTCTCTCTCTTCCTCTCTCTCTTTAACTCTTCCTCTCTTTCTCTCTTCCTCTCTCTCTTGCTCTCACTCTTTCTCTCTTTTTCTCTGTCTTACTCTCTCACTCTTTCTCCGTCTCTCTGTCTCCCTCTCTCACACTTTCTTTCTCTCCCTTCCTCTCTCTCACTTTTTCTCTCTTTCTCTCTCACTCTCTCTCTCCACTTTGATGGGCACATGACGCACAATCTTATCTTGCTTTTTGTCTTGCAGGCTGTGATTCACAGATTGTTGCCCACCTCTACATGGGCCTTTAAACACGTGGCGATGACTTGAGTTCCACTGGGTTAGTGCTACCAGACCGGAACCGGGGGTGCAGCCTGCGATGATGCGTGGCCTCGATACACCATCCTGGCAATCAAGACACGATTTGAATTGTAAGCTCGGCTGGACCGCGTGTACGTCATGACTCCTCAGTGCGGTGCAGCAGGATCCGCTGGGGGCTTGTGCTGCGGGATCCAGCGACTGCTCAGGAGGTTGCTTCGGCATGTGATGGGTCCTCGTGGACACTCGCCAGTGGCGGAAGGTGAGCAGAGAGGCTTATACGCGCAGCGGTTGGCAGTCACCTCTGGGCAGTGGGAGTGGATGGTGTGCAGCAGGTTGGGTGTGCAGAAGCGGGCAGACACCTCTGGGCTGTGGGAGTGGATGGGATGCAGCAGCATGGGTGGGCAGGGGCGGGACAGCGATGAAGGCGTGTGCATTTGTATGTACGTGGTTGGATACACACTGGTGGTGGATAGGTGAGCTGTGAGGGTTTTATCTGCAGTGTCCGCACTCACTCTCCTTCATCTCTTCCTTTCTCTCTCTCACACTCTTTCTCTCTCTCTCTCTTCCTTTCTCTCTCTCTCCCTCTCTTTCTCTCTCTCTTAGCCTCTCTCACAATGTTTCTTTCTCTCTCTCTTCCTCTCTCTCTCTAACTCTTCCTCTCTTTCTCTCTTCCTCTCTCTCTTGCTCTCACTCTTTCTCTCTTTTTCTCTGTCTTACTCTCTCACTCTTTCTTTCTTTCTCTCTCTCCTCCTCTCTTCCTCTCTCTCACTCTTTCTTTCTCTATCTCTCCTTTGATGGTTGTATGACGCACAATCTTATCTTATTTTTTGTCTTGCAGGCTTTGATTCACAAGATTGTCGACCCCCCCCTCCCCGACAGGGGCCTCCCGCCTTTTGGCGATGACTTGAGTTCCACTGATTTAGTGCCACCAGAGCTGATGCAGCCTGCGATGATGTGTGGCCTCGCTACACCATCCTGGCAATCAAGACCTGATTTGAATTGTGAGCTCGACTGGACCGTGTCTACGCAAAAGGCAGCTGGCTGTACAGACATGACTTCTCAGCGCAGTGCAGCAGGATGCATTGGGGGCCTGTGCTGCGGAATCCTGCGATGGCTGAGGAGGTTGCTTCGGCATGTAGTGGGCCCTCTTGGACATATGTAGGAGGCGGAAGGTGAGCAAAGAGGCTTGTTTGAGCAGCAGCAGGCAGTCACCTCTGGGCGGTGGGAGTGGATGGTGTGCAGCAGCTTGGGTGTGCAGGAGAGGGCAGACCCCTCTGGGCAGTGGGAGTGGATGGGGTGCAACAGCCTGGGTGCGCAAAGGCAGGGAGACACCCCTGGGCGGCGGGAGTGGATGGGATGCAGCAGCCTGGGTGCGCAGGGTAGGACAGTGATTTAGGCATGTGCAGTTGTATGTACTGTGCCATTACTGATTCTATACTATGTTTCAGATAAGTGAGCCTAAGGGCTGCACTTTGTCCCAGCACATGGTTGGAGACACATCGGTGGCCGAAAGGTGAGCTGTGAGGGTTTTGTCCACAGTGTTGGGACTCACTCTTCCTCTTCATCTCTGCCTTTCTCTCTCTCACTCTTTCTCTCTCTCTTCCTCTCTCTCTCACTCTTTCTCTTTTTGTCTCTCTCTTCCTCTCTTCCTCTCACACTGTTTCTCTATTTCTCTCTCTCTTCCTCTCTCTCTCTCTTTCTCTCTTTCTCTCTCTTCCTCTCTCTCTCACTCTTCTTTCTTTCTCTCTCTCTCTTCCTCTCTCTCTCTCGATCTTTCTCTATTTTTCTCTCTCCTTTGAAGGGCGCAAGATGCACAATCTAATCTTGCTTTTTGTCTTGCAGGCTGTGATTCACAGATTGTTGAGGGATGACACACAATAGCTGTACCGACTTTAATTTTGTTGTTCTGTTTAAATAAAATGTTTTATCTGTAAATCCATAGATGACTGTGATTCTCATTTGTCCAACCTCACATGCATCTTTTTTATTATAATTGTGCAACATCAGCCGATTGTTACATTCCAGATTTCAGAAGGTTGCAGTCACATTTGTTTGTCGGGGGATGGTGGGCAAGGGGCTGGTGATAGGGGGTGTTGAGGCACTGTTGGGTGTCCAAGCTGCATGATCATTGGCTCAATTGCATCTGTTGTTGTTCAGGTGTGGCTGTGGGCTGGGCCCACTTTCATGTTGCAGGTTGTAGTCCGACTTTACAACAGGTCACAGCAGGCGTAAACTTCCTGGTGCTGACGCACCTTATCGCCTGTTTTGTATTCTCTTCACCGATCTTGCTGATGGTTGAAAAAGTTGCGAAGTGGTGTGTTCGTTGCTTTTTGCACCGGAATGCCTAATCTGCATCTCGTTAGCGATATTTGTCGAGGTAATCCGTGCCAATGCTTTTTGAGGCTGCTATCTTTGGTAAACTAGTGATATGTGCTGTTTGTACCAGCTTGTGAATGGTGCGTTTAATTTATCAGCATTTTGGCTGTGATAAAGTGCTGTTAACTCGCCGATGTCTCCTTGAGAATATGCCCCTCGGTGTTTTAAAGACCTGAGAAGTACTCAAGTGCCGCGCACCCAGGGTGTTCACACTAGGGGCCCACGCTGAGAGCCGTGCACCCTTTGTATTCACACCGGGGGCAGCACTGAGAGCTGCGCACCCTTCATGTTCACACTGGGGGGCCGTTTTAGGGTCGCAATTCCAACATATTTTGAAAGATAAAAAGCGTTCACTTTCATTAGGTAGGACACGAGTTGTATGGCAAAATAATTAAATTTACTAATCCAACTCCAGTGAGTGCAACAGTAGAGAAAGAATTGGATGGTGGAGAGGTAAAAAATACTATTCCAACTCCAGTGAGTGCGACAGTAGGGAAAGTGTTGGATAGCGGAGGGGTAAAAATTACTATTCCTACTCCAGTGAGAGCATCAGTAGGAAAAGTGTTGGATAGCGGAGGTGAAAAATGTACTTTTCCCACTCCAGTGAGTGCAACAGTAGGGAAAATGTTGTATAGCGGAGTAGTAATTATTACTATTTCCACTCCAGTAAATAAAACAGTAGGATAAGTGTTGGATAGCGGAGAGGTACAAATTACTACTTCCACTCCAAAGAGTGCAACAGTAGGGAAAGTGTTGGATAGCAGAGTGGTAAAAATAACTATTCCCACTCCAGTGAGAGCAACAGTAGGGAAAGTGTTGGATAGCAGAGGGGAACAAATAACTATTCCCACTCCAGTTAAAACAACAGTAGGGAAAATGTAGGATAGCGGAGAGGTAAAAATTACTATTCCCACTCCAGTGAGTGCAACAGTAGGGAAGTGTTGGATAGCATAAGTCTAATATTTACAATTCCCACTCCAGTAAGATCAACAGTAAGGAAAGTATTGGATAGTGGAGGGGTAAAAATTACTATTTCCATTCCTCTGAGTGGAACAGTAGGATAAGTGTTGTATAGCGGAGATGTAAAAATTACTATTCCCTCTCCAGTGAGTGCAACAGTAGGAAAATTGCTGGATAGCGGAGGGGGAAAAATTACTATTCCCACTTCAGAGATTGCAACAGTAGGAAAAGTGTTGGATAGCGGAGATGTAAAAATTTCTATTCCAACTCCAATGAGTGCAACAGTAGGAAAAGTGCTGGACAGCAGAGGGGTAAAATTACTATTCCCACTCCAGTGAAAGCAACAGTAGGGAAAGTGTTGGATACCATAGGAAAAAATTACTATTCATACTGAAACACTTAAAAAAACATTGTATATATTAAAAAATTGAAGAACAATAAAAACATAATAACTAATATTAAAAACATGTATTAAACATATAAAAAGAACACATAATAATTACATATAACGAAAACTTACAAATACTGTATATAATAAAAATTTTAAATACATTTGCAGATAAATATTTATTTTAGACCAGCAAATATTTACAAACAATTAATTTCTAAATACATCTATTTTATTTCCTAATATATAACACCACACCAATAACAAAACACTTCACATTTTTTATTTAAATGCATTTACATATTTATCATAATTATTAATCAATTCAAAATGATTAGTAATAAAAAAATATAAACATTAATTTACTACACACACTTTAACACTATAATTTCCACAAAACAAACCTAAATTTAATGATAGAATAATAAAACACAATTAAAACTTATTTAAAAATTTAAAACAATTACTATTAACAACTAATAATAAATATTTAAAATGTATTTCATGCCCACCCTGTTCTCCTTTAAATGCAATAACATTTTTTTGAATTACTCAAAATAATTACCTCTTAATTAACATTAATTAACAACTATATGTTAATTAATTAAACACAAATTACTTCCCACCCTTTACACTTATAACCACCACAACACACACCTAAAATTAATTACAGAATTACCAAAATGTACTACAAATTAATTAAATAAAATTAACAACCAATTACTAATTCATCAATTACAAATACATTACCTCCCACCCTTTACACCTATAAACACCATAGCACACACCTAAACATTAATTACACAATTGCCAAAAATAATTATGAATTAAATATTTAAAATGAATAAACAACCAGTTATTAATTCATATATTAAAAATAAATTACTTTCCACCCTTTACACCTTTAAACACCACAATGCACACCTAAAATTATGTACACAATTACCATAATGAATTAACAATGAATTAATTAACATTAATTAACAACCAATTATTAATTAATTAATAATAAATTATTTTACATATTTAACACTTAATCAATTAAACAAATAATAATAAATTAAAATGTATCAATACATTTATTATAATTAAATTACTTCCCACGCTTTTCCCCTATCAACCCACTACCCGCTACAGAACTAAAAGCACAACATTAAAATAATTAGTTTTTTATAACTACTAAAAAGTTAACATATATATATTAACAATTCTCATACACAAAAACATCCATCACATATATATAAAATATATTCTAAAATACATAAGAATAATACAAAATAATATTTTTAACAAGTATATATTTGCAAACAATATTAAACACTTCAATATTTTTAAAATCAATATTACTTGCCTTAATTCGATATTCTTGACCTCGATATTCTTGCTGTCGATATTTCTGACCCACGATATTTGCAACTCGATATTTGTGCAACTCAATATTTTGTACTGGATATTCTGTCTCTTCACTGTATCTTTGCACCTTACTCTGCACCCTAGTGGTCTACTGGTGAAGGTGGCGTCTTATCCACTTTTGGGAATAAATAAATAATCCAGCTGAGGACAGAATTGCCTTTAAAAGCTGACAAACAATGGGCTGTGCAAAAGTAAAACAGATTTTCAACAGAAATCAAATGAACAATTTGAAGGATAAGTACAAATGTCATTATATGCCGATCCTCCAGCATTTTGCGATTTTACAATTCCCCCAAAAATCGCAAAATCGGGTAATTAGCAGGATTGCCATGATATTTGCTATTTTGACCGTATTAAACGTCTCCCCCGAAAAAAGGGAAGAAAATATGGCTTCTTATTGGTGTTACGCACACACGTCACTATGTGCCGCTGTGCAACCGTTAAATAGTTTGGTGTAGGCTTCACTGTATTTGGACTGTATTTCCTGTCTCAAGGCACTCTATTCAGTAGTCCAGATACTATGTGCCATTGGAATGCAGTGCCCTACTTAATTTGAAGTCCCCCCACAGGAGCTCATACTTTTTCCTGCATGTTCATTCTGAAGCCCTGGTCCATTTGCAAGCTTAGTGTGTTGTGTTTCTTTCCACTTGGGGTCTCTCATGACCCTGTCTGTCCCTTCCTTGTATTCTACCTTCTCTGTGACTTAAGGAGAGGGAGAGAGTAGTGAAGGCACTAATTGCCAAACAGGTTTCAACAGTCTGGCAACACAGAAACTGATTTGTCTTCACTATAGTGGAAAACCCAGGGGACAGATCTGCTTTTGACGTAGTTAGGAAATGCAGGGCTGCTTTCCCCGGTACCTTCAGCCAAACTGAAACCTGTAATGGACAGAGCCCCCTCTAATATCCAATATCCATTTGATTGCATTCATACATATTCTGCAACCTTCGGCAGATACTAGATTTTATGTTACAACGCTTCATAAAATAATTATTAATAATCTGAAACTAAATACGGGATAAAAAAAACATCCAACTACCTTAGTAAAATATTATGAGGGTACATTGGCAAACAGTCATATCTTTATTTGGAACCAATATACCTTTCAGCTGCCTTAAAGTTGGTGGAAGAAATGTGGCAGGTACTCTTTATTAAATAAACCCAATAACAACAGCACAGCCTCTTTTTAACAAGCTGATAGAAGTCACCAAGTTGTTCATCAGCCACGTGACTTACCTATTTTTATAACAGCACATTGCTTCTATTATTTCTTCAAATTAATCCTTCATCCGAGGCATATTTTATATGTAGTGCTATTTGTACCATTAAATATTATTTGTCATTTTACTTACTGTCAACTATTACATCAGCCTTTCAGCATATAGTTCCACCTCCATAGGACATGCAAACTGAAAGAAACCTCAGCATGGAAGTTTCAGTTTGAGCTTGCACTGTTTCACCTTCCATACTAATTATCTTACATTTATTTACATACAATTGGGAATTTTCAAAAGCCCCTATCGCCACCAAAACGTCACTTTCAGTGACGTTGTGTTGGCGATAGGGACCTTGCCTTATTCCCAAGGCAGTGTTAATCCTCTTAACGTGGCTTAACGCTGCTTTGTGAATAGGCCCCTTTTCACGCTGTATTTAATGTGAAAGGGGCATGCAGTGGGTATTGTGGTGGGCGTTCCACTGCAATACCCATTGATATTTACGCTGCCCCCTATTCACAAGGGTTTGTGGAAATTGGAGCTAAAGCCAAACTTAAGAACAGGAAGACCCTGGCCCCAAGTTCGAGAAATGACGAGAAATGCTTCATTTCTCCTCGTTTTTGATTTTTCCATGTGTACTACTTTGTGCAGCACACATGAAAAATGCTAAATGCCATGGTTTGTTTATGTTCAGGAAGGTGTTCCTTCCTGCACATAAACAAACCTTTTTATTAACATGCCTTTTTATAACTTACACGTGTGCTGCATGAAGCAGTACACATGTAAGTTACAATCTGGCATTTTAGGTTTGTTTATGTGAAGGAAAGGACACCTTCCTGTACATAAACAAACCTCCCTGCTTGCAGACACCCTTGTACTCTGGTGCAAGGGTGCCTGTTTTGGCGCTAAGTTGTGAAACTTAGTGCCATCACGGTGGGGACAAGGAAGGCTGCACCATGTCCTTGTGAATATGGTGCAGCCTTGATTTTCTGAAGTGGTGAAGAGAGGCGTTAAGCCAAAAAGGCTTCATTCTCTCCCCGCCACTTCCTTGTGTTTATCCCCCAATTACTATTTTTTAGTATTCCCATTAATTCCATATTCTTGCTCTGTTAAACTGTTTCCATGGCAATTAAATCTGAATGTGACACAGTTAGAGAAGATACAGCACTGTGCCTATGCATGTCTATGCTCACACTGTATCATATGGATCCTCCAGTACTTCCCAATTTCGCGATTCACAAAAAAAAAAGTCAAATCGGCTGATTAGCGTGATGGCTGCGATATTTGCTATTTTGGCTGCTAAAAAAGGTCTCCCAGAAGAAAGGAAAAAAATGATGGCTTCTTATTGGTTTCACGCGCTCATGTCACTACGTGTTGCTGTACAGCCATAAAATAGCTACTTCCTAATGGGCTCAAGTCCATTGCTAAATTTTATGTGGCCCCGGTCAGGCAGTCAGTATGACCTCATTACTAGCCCAGTGGCCAGTGGCAGAGCAAGGGAGGCGAGCCTTAGCTGCTGAGGGCTGACATATCTCTCCAACAGGTACCAGGAAATCCAGGCTTCACTTTCAAGAGGGAGACAGGGAAGTACCTCCCTACAGCTCCTGTATTACACAACTATTGCTACTTGAAAGGGGGTGCCAGTGAGGTAGCTTAGGGGGTTAAACCGCCCACTGCAGGAATCTGCTTGAGCAATTCAAGACAGGTTCGTTTAAAGTAATACTTAACTTTAGCTAGAGTTTACTTGCGTATTTTTGCAAGTTCTTAGTAAGCATGGGCGTAAAATCCGTTCCGTTCACGGAATTTGCGGATTTCTGCAATTCCGCGGTCCGCAAATCTCGCGAAATTGCAGAAAAATCAGCGAAATCGCATGTAGGACGGATTTTCAAAAACTGAAGTACATGAAGCACGTGCAGGGTTACAGCAGGTGCCCAAGTTGAAGCTAATTTCTTTGTAACCATTTACAGAATGGTTACAAACAAATTAACTTCAACTTGGGCACCTGCTGTAACCCTGTAAATGCTTCCTGAGCGGCGCCTCCAGAGTTGTTGCCTACTTGCAACTATTCTCTGACCCTGCTCTGACCCTCGAAGCGGGGTCAGAGACTAGTTACAAGTATGGCACAATGCTCCAGGCTGTCACAAAAATTAAACCACAACAGGAAGCACTTACAGATAAGGAAGCAGGTGCCGGACTTGATACTCAAATTCAGTAACAGATTAACCAGCCCCCGGTTGAGGCTGGGCAGATGTGCTTTCTCCCCATAATCTACAGTGGTGAACCAGAGGGTGCTGTGATGAACCAGAAGGTGCAGTTGTGAACCAGAGGATGCTGTGATGAACCAGAGAGTGGCAGTAGTGAACCAGAGGGTGGCAGTGGTGAACCAGAGGGTGCTGTGATGAACAAGAGGGTGGCAGTGATGAACCAGAGGCTGGCAGTGATGAACCAGAGGGTGACAGTGATGAACCAGAGGGTGGCAGTGGTGAACCAGAGGGTGGCAGTGATAAACCAGAGGGTGGCAGTGGTGAACCAGAGGGTGTCAGTGGTGAACATGAGGGTGGCAGTGGTGAACCAGGGGGTGTTGTCATGAACTAGAGGGTGAAAGTGATGAACCAGAGGGTGGCAGTGGTGAACCAGAGGGTGGCATTGATGAACCATAGGGTGGCAGTGGTGAACCAGAGGGTGATAGTGATGAACCAGAGGGTGGCAGTGATGAACCAGTGAGTGGCAGTGGTGAACCAGAGGGTGGCAGTGATAAACCAGATGGTGGCAGGGGTGAACCAGAGGGTGGCAGTGGTGAACCAGAGGACAGTGGTGAACCAGAGGGTGGCAGTGATGAACCAGAGGGTGGCAGTGATGAACCTGAGGGTAGCAGGGGTGAAACAGAGGGTGGCAGTGGTGAAACAGAGGTTGGAAATGGTGAACCAGAGATGGCAATGGTGAACCAGAGGGTGGCAGTTATGAACCAGAGGGTGGCAGTCATGAACCAGAGGGTGGCAGTGGTGAACCAGAGGGTGGCAGTGATGCACCAGAGGGTGGCAGTGATGAACCAGAGGGTATCAGGGGTGAACCAGAGGGTGGCAGTGGTGAACCAGAGGGTGGCAATGGTGAACCAGAGGTTGGCAGTGATGAACCAGAGGGTGGCAGTGATGAACCAGAGGGTGATAGTGGTGAACCAGAGGGTGACAGTGGTGAACCAGAAGGTGCTGTGATGAACCAGATGGTGGCAGGTGTGAACCAGAGGGTGGCAGTGGTGAACCAGGGGGTGGCAGTGGTGAACCAGAGGGTGCTGTGATGAATCAGAGAGTGGCAGTGGTGAACCACAGGGTGGCAGTGGTGAACCAGAGGGTGGCAGTGATGAACCGGAGGGTGGCAGCGATGAACCAGAGGATGGCAGTGGTGAACCAGAGATTGCTGTGATGAACCAGAGGGTGGCAGTGAGGATCAAGAGGGTGGCAGTGGCGAACCAGAGGGTGGCAGTGATGAACCAAAGGGTGGCAGTGGTGAGCCAGAAGGTGGCAGTGGTGAACCGGAGGGTTCTGTGATGAACCAGAGGGTGGCAGTGATGAACCAGAGGGTGACAGTGATGAACCAGAGGGTGACAGTGGTAAACCAGAGGGTGGCAGTGGTGAACCAGCGGGTGGCAATGATGAACCGGAGGGTGGCAGTGGTGAACCAGCTGGTGGCAGTGATGAACCAGAGGGTGGCAGTGGTGAACCAGAAGGTGGCAGTGGTGAACCAGAGGGTTCTGTGATGAACCAGAGGGTGACAGTGATGAACCAGACGGTGGCAGTGGTGAACCAGAGGGTGGCAGTGATGAACCAGAGGGTGACAGGGATGAACCAGAAAGTGGCAGTGGTGAACCAGAGGGTGGCAATGATGAACCAGAGGGTAACAGTGATGAGCCAGAGGGTGGCAGTGATGAAGCAGAGGGTAACAGTGGTGAACCAGAGGGTCCTATGCTGAACCAGAGGATGGCAGTGGTGAACCAGAGGGTGCTGTGATGAACCAGAGGGTGGCAGTGATGAACCAGAGGGTGACAGTGATGAACCAGTGGGTGACAGTGGTAAACCAGAGGGTGGCAGTGGTTAACCAGCGGGTGGCAGTGATGAACCAGAGGGTGGCAGTGGTGAACCAGAGGGTGGCAGTGATCAACCAGAGGGTGACAGTGATGACCAAGAGGGTGGCGCTGCTACACTGCCCGGAAGCCCTGTGGGTGTGAGCCCCCGTGCTACTGAGCTGCCCAGGGGTTGTGAGCCCACGCACTACTAAACTGCCCCAGGGCCCAGTGGGTGTGAGCCCCCGTGCTGCTGAATTGCCCCGGAGCCCTCTCAGTGTAAAAATCATTTGTGCTCAATTGCCTGTGAGCCCTCTGTGTGTGAGCACAAATTGTGCTAAGTGCCCCCCCTGCCCCCAGTACATATATACCCGTACCGCACAGCACCATTATGCTCTTGCACCATGAAGTCTGGTGCTTGGATGCTCCTGATCCGTGTAGGTGGTACCACTGTCTGGGACAGTCAAAATGTAAAGTCATAACTTGCTACACAGCACCAATAAACACGTGTCCCCCCTGGCACCGGTATGCTCATGTACCAGGCTTGGAGCACCCGCATGCCACTGCATGCGGGTGCTCCACGCCTGGTACTGCCCAGCACCAGCATTTGCCTGTACGGGGCAGTTTAGTATGATATGGGACATTGTCTAGCAGCAGCAGCTGCATGCGCCTGAACCCACTGAGCAGGATCAGAATGGCTTTGTACCAACACACGCAGCAGAGCTATCTTGGACATCTGAAGGATTCTGGGGTCCTGTGCCAAATGTATTTTTGCATCCATGAGTTTCCCGAGCACCATCCCCGTGTAGCTCCTGTGACCAGGAGGCTGCTTTCTCCTCATCTGTCATCTGCTGCTCTGCTCGGTCTCTGACCCTTTATAAACAAGATGCATGTGAACTCGTATAGAAGCCCCACCAGTTTGGCCCCATCCACCACACACTAGCGGTATGAAACGTCTTCCTGCCCGTCCCCACTATAATGGCCAGCTCACTCAAGGGACCTCGGCACCTTTTGGCGCGCTGGCAAAGTTACAGGCACACATGGTCACATATTTGTGCAAATGGCACAAAAATCCGCGAGTTCGCAGGAAAATTTGCAATCTTGCGTTTTTTTGTTTGTCATTTCGCACGAATTCGCTGACCAGTGAATTCACAAATTTCACCCATACTTAGTTCTTAGCACTTTAACTATTAGGTGTTATTGCCCAGCCTTATGGCGCCTCATTTACCCACCTTGAAAATATATATGAAATTCTGTGTCAGCCCTGCCAGGACTGAATCTGGTCTGCACTGGGTGTTTTCACTCTGCAGTATTTCACACAACAGTGACCACATCCAGGGCTGGCTTTAGCGCTGGTGGACGCTTGTTGTCACAATTGTTTTGTCGCCCCCTCACTGACCTCCTTATGTAAAAATTCCTCCACAACTACCCTCCAACAGTGCCCCTCATATCTCCATAGCTCCTCCCTGACATACATTTCATTTTTACAGCACTATTCATAGTTCACTCACACTCAGTTCTACCATCTCCATGGTACACGTTCTTTGCAGCATCCATTGCACCTCCACCAACTACCATCCTGCGCCCTAGGGCGACTGATGAAGAGGAGTCATGCCTCATGGTTCCAGGATCAAGGAAAAAGAGAGAAAAATGCCTGCACCCTCTTTGTTACTTCTATGTCACAAATTCAATGAGAGCAAACAGATACTTAGTTGTGTTTAGTCAGGTACCTTAATTTGTACCAATTACTTCATTTTATTTTTCAAAACATTTTTCAAGAATATTTAGGGCAGAAAAATGTACACATTCACATCTAAACATTTACCACGTGTATATACATTTCAAACAAGACGAATACTGTGTCAATTATATTTACAAGTTAAACAACAACACATTGACGTGACAAATATTGCATGAACAATACAAACATCGCACTGAATATTTTCTTATTCCGAAAGAAAATCAACTTCATAATTTGTCACAAAGCTACATCAATTTTAGAGATGCTAAGGAACAATAATAGGATGAGTGTCTTTTATTCCTAGTGTATACTAAATATACTAGTTTGTTCCCGCTGGTGAGCCGACGCGTTTCGAGTAAGGGCCAAGAAGGTTCCCGAACTCTCATCAAGGCTTTATGAACAATCTGTATGGGGTGCGAAACAACAATAAAAATAGTCAGGTGGGGTGAAATTAAATTAGAAAGCCATATGTGTCTCATCGCTATTAAGCCATCTAGTGAATCCTACCTGTGTCTGTGGAGCCAATGAGAACCAGGTTGTTCTCAAATTGCAACTGTGGGCAGCCTTTCCATTTAGATAAAGCGTTCTCTCATGCAGCAAAAGTTGTTAATCCTAAATCGGGAAACAACTGTCTTTATCAGTATATTTTTTAAAGAAGGTCTGGGGGTTTATTTAGTGTGTTGAAAGGAATGGGACGGGACCTACCTCGGAATTAATTGCGGTAGTCCCGATCGGGTAACGGCTCTCTTCCCGCTTTGATATGTTGATACCTGTTGAGTGTATCAAAATGTGGTCAATTGTCTAGCCAAAAGGGGAGTTTTAGAAACACATGGCTCCGAGGCTCGCTTGGAATCGGGTTCGTACCTGTGTTTATTTTCGCCAAACGTGGCGTTTGACTTCTTTGGGAGTCGGGCGGGGCCGGTTTCTCTGCACTGCACGCTTGATCCTGAATTGAAAACGAGACGGTGATTAGATGTCTCGCGTTTGAATTTTCATTTAGTTTAAATGTGACTAGCAAGGGTGAAACACTTACGGGATGATCAAATTCTGTCCACCATGCAGACGTCTATTCCCGCATGGTGTCGGAAGCCGTGTGGACGTCTTCACTGACAGTAAACACTATTTTGAGATTACGTGTGCATTGTGGGTGCAGGTTCCCTACCTAGGATTGTGGGAGAGGTAGTCCCAGTTACTTGTTTGGGAATGGCCGATGTGTAGCGTTCGGATTATGAGCAAGGCAACAGGTCATTAGTCTAGTTTTCAGGTTTCCAATTACTGTTGCACGTGTGTTAATGAATATGTATACCTGTTGATTCTCATTGATTGCTGTATTCATGGAAATGGCCCCAGGTACTATTGAAGCGTTGCAGACGCTATTACACTCTAGCTAGTTCAGACATACTGTTTAGTCCAGTGAGGGTCGTGTTAAATTTCAAAATGAGGTATGCTTCCTTTTGGAGCAACATCTTGTCAATATCAGTAGGGCGCTGTGTACTATTTATGGTAAAGAGTACAGACCACTTGAAGTCGCTTTCACTATGTGATTTTTTAATAAAATGCTCTACCATGGGAGCAGTGAGTACTTTCTTTTTGAGACGTGATTTATGCTGGCCTATGCGTGCATTGACCTGTTGATTTGTTTTTCCGATGTAAATCTGTTGGCACAGACAAATGATTACGTAGATCACGTTTTTTGTTTTGCAATTTGAGAAGTGTGGTGTTTCCATGTTACATTCCTATGCTGGAATTCTTTTCCCTCAATGGTGTTGTCACATGCAACACAGGTGCCACATCTATGGTGACCTTCCAACGGTTTCATGTTCCAAAGGGAGAGGAGATCGTGTTTTTGTTTAGGCCTTGAAATGTCCGCGCGGACAATTTGTTGTCCTATGCTTTTATTCTTTTTGTACGCAAATATTGGCCGAGGAAAAGGGCATTCCAATCCCTCCAAGAGATGCCAATTGCTCAACACTGTTTGTCGCATTTTGTGCGTGTCTGGGCTGAAGGTAGTCACGCAGACGGGGCGGTCTAGCTCTTTCTTTTCCCTAGTCTGCAACAGGTAGTCACGAGGTGTAAAACGAGCCCTTTTATATGAATGTTTTAAAAGCTTCTTGGGGTACCCTCTGTGCTTCATTTCTTCACAGAAGGTTTGTGCGTGGCTGTCATAGTCTCCTATTTTGGAACAATTTCTACGGATCCTTAGTAATTGTCCGTACGGGAGATTGGCTTTAAGATTCCTCGGGTGATAGCTCTTGTGGTGGAGGA
Source organism: Lissotriton vulgaris (assembly GCF_964263255.1). Lineage (NCBI taxonomy): Eukaryota > Metazoa > Chordata > Amphibia > Caudata > Salamandridae > Lissotriton > Lissotriton vulgaris. The sequence continues at coordinate 745,445,341 of NC_141697.1, read as the reverse complement.
TAGTATTTTTATCCGTCGCTTTTTTATACAAAGAAGTTTTAAGGCGCCCCTCAGTGCAGCTTATCTCTACATCTAGGAATGTCATGCGAGTAGTACTCGCCTCTAATGAGAATTTTATATCTCTATGTCTCTCATTTATCCAACTATGGAACGCCAATAGATCTGTCCGGCTCCCCTGCTACAGGAGCCAGACGTCATCTATATAACGCAACCATTGGACAATATTTCCAGAGAAAGGATTATTCCTTTCAACGAATCTCAGTTCGTATTGTGCCATGTACAGCACGGCCATCTCAGGGGCATAAGGACAGCCCATCACTGTCCCTTTAACTTGCATATAGAATTGGTTGTTGAAAACGAAGAAGTTTTTCTTAAGTGCTATTTCAGCTAATTTCAGGATGAACATTGTAGGGACTCTGTGTGGTCTAGGCCTGCTCTCTAGATGCAACTCCAGTACTTCTAAAGCCTCATCTTGGGGGATTTGTGTATATAAGGACGCAACGTCCATCGTTGCCATTATTTGAATGGCTGGATCGAATGGTGTCCCCTCTACTTTAAGCAAGAAGACTTTTTGAGATAATGCTGAAGAGATCAGGGCATCATGAGTTTGGTTTTTTGTATAAGTTTGCAGACCCTAAGTTTTTTAAAAAGGTGAGACTCAAGACTTTGAGAGACTTGGCTGAGATATGGTATAAGATCAGGAAATTATCTAAGCTCCCGTATTTCAGCTATAGTGCTCCAATATGGGATTCTCCTGGAGCCCCTTCGTGGACAAGAGATGCGTTAGCTTTAAATTTGAAAAAGGAACCTGCTTTGCAAAGGTTGAAAGACTTGTTTCAAGACGGCAATTTAATTTCTTGGGGTATTTGCCAGCAAAAGTGGGGCCCAGTTTTTTCAAAATACAAATACTTACAGATTCAAAGCTGGGCAAACCACTTGGAAGTAGACATCGGAGTGGAAAATGATTTTGAGTCAAAGTTGGAGACAGGGGCCTTCAAGAAGGAAGTAGCTTTCTGGTATTGGCGAATACTAGATATGGAGGATGGAACATTTGATCTACCAGAGACCCTGTGGAAGTACAGTTTGCCAAGGATCGCAACAGAAGACCAATGGCAAGTAACTATGTGCATGCTATATAGAATTGTTAAACCGGCAAACCTAAGGCGAAACCTTTTATTTACCATTCACAGGGTATACTGGTCTCCGTATAGGCTCTCTAAATTTAAAGATGGAGGGATTGTCGGATGTCCAAAATGTAAAGCTCCAAATGTTGATGACTTACACATGTTTGTGTCTTGCCCAAATATCAAGAAATTCTGGATTGACGTGAGTAATTCTCTCTCCAAATCTTTGAACCAATCCATTGAGGTAAGCCCTGAATTAATTATTATTGGGAGAAATGATTTACAAAATAGATTTTTGAATAATAATGTCAGACTTATTTTTTATGCTATGTTGCTGGCACGTCGAGAGATATGTAAACTTTGGGTCTCACCACTTAGTCCCACTTTATTAGACTGGATTTTAGCTATGAGGTACATGGCTAAGCTTGATATGTTAGACCGATCTAAAAGAAATAGAGGATTTTGGATACCCTTCCTGCTAAATTTTGGTTAAAGTTATGTTTATGTTAAAGTCCAATGATTAAGCCCGTGCCTGTCTCGCTGGTATATGAACCATCCCAGGACGATAAATAGAGTTGGTGGAGGACACACATGTTGGGTCAGGTGGTCAAAAAGGATAGTTTAGAGGAAGGCCAGGCCCAAAAATATGTGTTGTCTATGCCCCATTACTCTAAATCCAGCCTAAGAGATAATAACAGCCCAGTGGTGGATCAGAAAGAAGAATGGGCGGCAAGACGGCAAATGAGGATAAAAAAAAAAAAAAAAAAAAAGAAGTCGGTGGTGTCAAAAAGTCTACGTATTGAGATATAGACTCGAGGCAAGAATCGCAACCTGATACTATAGGTCGACCTGGGGGCTCATTCAGGTTTTTATGAATTTTTGGTAGTAGATACAGAACAGGTGTCCTGGGGTATTTCTTATTTAGATATTCAAATTCTTTGTCACCAAGGAACCCCTGTTCTTTACCCATTTCAAGCACACTGGCAATCAGTCCTTGGATCTCCTTTGTCGGATCTTCAGGTAACAATCGCTACCATGTATCATTTTTGACCTGTTTAAGTCCCTCCGCAACATACATTGCACGGGGCCAAATGACGACTGCTCCCCCTTTGTCCGCCTGTTTCATAATCACCGAGGGGTCTTCCTTAAGGCTCTGTATTGCCTTACGTTGGCCTCTGGTCAAATTCTGGGGCACATATTTTTTATGTTGCTCCATTTTATTGATGGATGGTAGCATAACTTCTTCAAATGCTTTTATTTGTTTAGGGATATTTTGATGAGGCACAAATTTGGACTTATTTCTAAGGCCCGTCGTTTCGTTATTTGTGATGGCTGGCTGGTTGAAAAAGAATGCTTTTAATCTTAGTTTTCGGCAGAATTACAAAGTCTCTACCTTCAGCTTTGTGTAATCCGTTTGTCTGCATGGGACAAATTTTAGGCCTAAATTAAGTAAAGCTTCTTCATCTTCTGTGAGACTTTTCTGAGACAAATTGACCACCGTACTGGGTTTTATGATTTGTAAAAGCGGTTGCGAGTCCTCATCTCCCATGGCGCCTTGAATCTTGGTTTTGTTTGTTGGCCCCTTTCTAAAAAAGAGACCTGTTTTCGTGAGTTGTTCCCTCTCAAATCTGAGTCAGATGATTCAGATGATGAGGTTTCTGAAAACGTAGTGAAACGATTTCTTGACCTACCTTGATAGTTAGACAATGCTCTACATGAATCTGACAAGACGTAATAGTCCTCCTTCAAAAAGGGGTATACTTGTTCAATCTTGAACGATTTAGTGTCTCTGTCGTATTTGGTGGTTTTATCGATTATGGAATTATCTCTGAACACTTCTATGTCTTTGTCGATTTTATCTAGAAGTGCTTTAGCGTCTGCAATTGTTGGATCGTTTTTGATGGCTTGTGTTAATGCCTCAATTTCCTCCTCTTCTTTGAGACACAATCTGTGGGCGGTTTCTATGGTGTGGACCATCAAGTCCCTGCTACATTTGGTATTTATGTAGCTGAACCCCTTCTTATACTCAACGTCTTCTGTGAAAATGATGGGTGTATTTTTAATTTGTAGGCCCCAAGGGATGGTGCCACCTTTCAAATGTCTGAGTAGAAAATGACCGTGAAGTTCTGTCCTCACTCGTTTCTTACAGAGTCTAACCAGTTTTTCAGAGTCGTTCTGTTGTTTAGCACTAGTGCTCAAAGTGATTGAAGAAAAAGGAGATGAGGCAATGAGTGACTGAACATGGCTCTCACTAAATGAAAGTGTATCCTTTTCTGCCATAATATGAGAAGGACGGACTTTCCTTCTCTTCACAAATGAAAATTTTTAGTGTCCCTGGGTACTCTCGCGGACTGGAGTCCGCTCAAAACTTTGAAAAACTGAGGGAGTTAGGTCCAAACGGGACAGGGGCAGGCTGGACCTTATTTGGATCAAGGAAAAAGAGAGAAAAATGCCTGCACCCTCTTTGTTACTTCTATGTCACAAATTCAATGAGACCAAACAGATACTTAGTTGTGTTTAGTCAGGTACCTTAATTTGTACCAATTACTTCATTTTATTTTTCAAATTTTTTTTTCAAGAATATTTAGGGCAGAAAAATGTACACATTCACATCTAAACATTTACCACATGTATATACATTTCAAACAAGACGAATACTGTGTCAATTATATTTACAAGTTAAACAACAACACATTGACGTGACAATTATTGCATGAACAATACAAACATCGCACTGAATATTTTCTTATTCCGAAAGAAAATCAACTTCGTAATTTGTCACAAAGCTACATCAATTTTAGAGATGCTAAGGAACAATAATAGGATGAGTCTCTTTTATTCCTAGTGTATACTAAATATACTAGTTTGTTCCCGCTGGTGAGCCGACGCATTTCGAGTAAGGGCCAAGAAGGTTCCCGAACTCTCATCAGGGCTTTATGAACAATCTGTATGGGGTGCGAAACAACAATAAAAATAGTCAGGTGGGGTGAAATTAAATTAGAAAGCCATATGTGTCTCATCGCTATTAAGCCATCTAGTGAATCCTACCTGTGTCTGTGGAGCCAATGAGAACCGGGTTGTTCTCAAATTGCAACTGTGGGCGGCCTTTCCATTTAGATAAAGCGTTCTCTCATGCAGCAAAAGTTGTTAATCCTAAGTCGGGAAACAACTGTCTTTATCAGTATATTTTTTAAAGAAGGTCTGGGGGTTTATTTAGTGTGTTGAAAGGAATGGGACGGGACCTACCTCGGAATTAATTGCGGTAGTCCCGATCGGGTAACGGCTCTCTTCCCGCTTTGATATGTTGATACCTGTTGAGTGTATCAAAATGTGGTCAATTGTCTAGCCAAAAGGGGAGTTTTAGAAACACATGGCTCCGAGGCTCGCTTGGAATCGGGTTCGTACCTGTGTTTATTTTCGCCAAACGTGGCGTTTGACTTCTTTGGGAGTCGGGCGGGGCCGGTTTCTCTGCACTGCACGCTTGATCCTGAATTGAAAACGAGACGGCGATTAGATGTCTCGCGTTTGAATTTTCATTTAGTTTAAATGTGACTAGCAAGGGTAAAACACTTACGGGATGATCAAATTCTGTCCACCACGCAGACGTCTATTCCCGCATGGTGTCAGAAGCCGTGTGGATGTCTTCACTGACAGTAAACACTATTTTGAGATTACGTGTGCATTGTGGGTGCAGGTTCCCTACCTAGGATTGTGGGAGAGGTAGTCCCAGTTACTTGTTTGGGAATGGCCGATGTGTAGCGTTCGGATTATGAGCAAGGCAACAGGTCATTAGTCTAGTTTTCAGGTTTCCAATTACTGTTGCTCGTGTGTTAATGAATATGTATAGCTGTTGAGTCTCATTGATTGCTGTATTCATGGAAATGGCCCCAGGTACTATTGAAGCGTTGCAGACGCTATTACACTCTAGCTAGTTCAGACATACTGTTTAGTCCAGTGAGGGTCGTGTTAAATTTCAAAATGAGTTATGCTTCCTTTTGGAGCAACATCTTGTCAATATCAGTAGGGCGTTGTGTACTATTTATGGTAAAGAGTACAGACCACTTGAAGTCGCTTTCAGTATGTGATTTTTTCATAAAATGCTCTACCATGGGAGCAGTGAGTACTTTCTTTTTGAGACGTGATTTATGCTGGCCTATGCGTGCATTGACCTGTTGATTTGTTTTTCCGATGTAAATCTGTTGGCATGGACAAATGATTACGTAGATCACGTTTTTTGTTTTGCAATTTGAGAAAGTGTGGTGTTTCCATGTTACATTCCTATGCTGGAATTCTTTTCCCTCAATGGTGTTGTCACATGCAACACAGGTGCCACATCTATGGTGACCTTCCAACGGTTTCATGTTCCAAAGGGAGAGGAGATCGTGTTTTTGTTTAGGCCTTGAAATGTCCGCGCGGACAATTTGTTGTCCTATGCTTTTATTCTTTTTGTAGGCGAATATTGGCCGAGGAAAAGGGCATTCCAATCCCTCCAAGAGATGCCAATTGCTCAACACTGTTTGTCGCATTTTGTGCGTGTCTGGGCTGAAGGTAGTCACGCAGACGGGGCGGTCTAGCTCTTTCTTTTCCCTAGTCTGCAACAGGTAGTCACGAGGTGTAAAACGGGCCCTTTTATATGAATGTTTTAAAAGCTTCTTGGGGTACCCTCTGTGCTTCATTTCTTCACAGAAGGTTTGTGCGTGGCTGTCATAGTCTCCTATTTCGGAACAATTTCTACGGATCCTTAGTAAGTGTCCGTACGGGAGATTGGCTTTAAGATTCCTCGGGTGATAGCTCTTGTGGTGGAGGATAGTATTTTTATCCGTCGCTTTTTTATACAAAGAAGTTTAAAGGCGCCCCTCAGTGCAGCTTATCTCTACATCTAGGAATGTCATGCGAGTAGTACTCGCCTCTAATGAGAATTTTATATCTCTATGTCTCTCATTTATCCAACTATGGAACGCTAATAGATCGGTCCGGCTCTCCTGCCACAGGAGCCAGACGTCATCTATATAACGCAACCATTGGACAATATTTTCAGAGAAAGGATTATTCCTTTCAACGAATCTCAGTTCGTATTGTGCCATGTACAGCACGGCCATCTCAGGGGCTAAGGACAGCCCATCGCTGTCCCTTTAACTTGCATATAGAATTGGTTGTTGAAAACGAAGAAGTTTTTCTTAAGTGCTATTTCAGCTAATTTCAGGATGAACGTTGTAGGGACTCTGTGTGGTCTAGGCCTGCTCTCTAGATGCAACTCCAGTACTTCTAAAGCCTCATCTTGGGGGATTTGTGTATATAAGGACGCAACGTCCATCGTTGCCATTATTTGAATAGCTGGATCGAATGGTGTCCCCTCTACTTTAAGCAAGAAGTTGGTGGTGTCTTTTAAATAAGATTTTACTTCTTTAATGAACGGTTTAAGAAAAAAGTCTACGTATTGAGATATAGACTCGAGGCAAGAATCGCAACCTGATACTATAGGTCGACCTGGGGGCTCATTCAGGTTTTTATGAATACCCCAGGACACCTGTTCTGTATCTACTACCAAAAATTCATAAAAACATGAATGAGTATCTGTTTGGTCTCATTGAATTTGTGACATAGAAGTAACAAAGAGGGTGCAGGCATTTTTCTCTCTTTTTCCTTGATCCAAATAAGGTCCAGCCTGCCCCTGTCCCGTTTGGACCTTACTCCCTCAGTTTTTCATGGTTCCAGGAGGCAGCGGTGCCCAGCAGGGGTGCGTACATGGGCGCTAAAGCATTCAAGGGAGAAATAGAGCCCCCTCTCACGACGTTCGGATTAGAGCTGTGCTTCCATGGAGCTGCAGGCACTTTAAAGATGCCTATTTCAAAGTGGAATACTCTGCTGCAATGGTTTCCATTGATTTAAGGGTGAAAAGGAATGAATATGAGTAAAATAAAGTGCCGCAATAATGCAGCCAAACTCCCGTTTTTGTGCTGCTAAATTTCCATTTTTGTTCCGCTAAATTTCCAAATCAATGCCGTTATAATTTGGGGGGTCTGTTGGAACTTAACCAGCGGTTCATTCGCTTCTTGATTTAAAAACAATCCCCCACATGCATCAATGTAGGATTTTGCATTTCTGAAATAGCGAAAATTAAGGAATCGCTATTTAGGAAATGCAAAATGCTATGCATCATTTTTTTCGGTATTTCTGTGTGATTCGGTAAAAATCGCATTTTTTACCGAATCCCAAAGAAATACCGAATTCTTAAGTTAATTTTCGCAATTTCCATTGATTCCTATGGGCCAAAAGGCCCATAGGAGTCAATGCAAATTGCGAGTGGCACTTAGAAAATTTCATGGGTGCAGGGGGGGGTCCAAGGGACCCCCCCCTGCACCCCTGAAATGTATTTTTCGCATCATGTTGCACACACACATGTCCTAAGGACATGTGTGTCCGTAACATGAATGTTGGAAAAAAAACATTTAAAGCATTTTAAACACTTTTTCCAAATTTACCGAGTGGTTCAACCACTCGGTAAATTTGGAACCCTAAGTGCGAATTTTCACTTGTCAAAGTGATGATGCATTGCTTTTAAGAAGTCGCACATCTGCGACTTCTTAAAAGCACCCGCAATTTTAGAACTCGCAACAATGTTGCGAATTCTAAAATTGCTTCATGCATCCCAAAAAGCACTTTTGCATTCGCAAACGGCCGATTTTAAGGAATCGCACCGTTTGCGAATGAAAAAGTGCTTGATGCATGTGGGGGAATGTAACTAATGCTTTGTAGGAAAGAGAAATTTCACTTATGCAATTTTTCTGCTAGAAAAGATCTTGTTAGATCATCTGAGACAAGCAAAAAAGAACTTCAGGATAATCAGGGAAATGGAAGTAAAGATGGCGCTGGATGTGATCCAATTGGAGGAGGTCCTAAAGAATGCCAATAGATATGCCACATATATGCAATGCAGAGAAGAACCCATTCTCAAAACTTCACACAGATGACAGTTCATTTTGCAATGGGAACTTTATCTGCTGTAATCAGCCACTAATAATTGAAGGGTAAAAAGTGAGGATCCTCACTCAAGTGGTGTTTATCTTCAGTGCAATCAGACCCTTGAAATTCAAACCCTTAACATTTTTACATGGACTCTTGCTTAATTTGTCTATATCTTCTCATGTCAAAGGCTTGCCTTGAAAACCTTGGAAGGTAGTAATTCCTCCTATTGTTGCAATGACAGTCTGAGCTGGTTCTGAAGTTCACTACACTCTATTTTACTGCTGTTCTCTTTTAGGTTTGTGTATAAAACATATTTGTGCTGCATCCCTGGCACTTGTTTATGTTGTTTAGATAGTTCAGCACCTTGTCTTCTCAATCCTTCCCAAACAATTAGGGGTCTATCAGGATGGCTGTCGGAAAATCTCTCCGACCGCCATGGAAGCGGAAAACAACAGCCCGCTGGTACTGGGAAAATACCGGTGGCTAAATTCGTATCAACCACCAAAAAAACAGACCTCGGTGGGATGGGGCAAAGAAAAAATGCCCGTATCAGGCGGAGATGGCAAAACATGTCCGCGGCAGTTGGATTAGAGGCAGAAAAACACCAAGCCTGCACCAGGATAGCAGAGACACGGCACAGGAAACTAGGATATCCCCGATTGTCCCGCGGTACATTCCACTGTTTCTGACCTCCGCGGTCGCAAATAGTGATGAATGGGAGAGCCGGAGGAAGAGCTGTAGCTTAGCCACCGCTGCGGACGCTCATAGACAAATATGGCGGCCGAAAGAAAAAACCCACAGTAAGGCCACAAAGTGGACACAGCAAACTAGCCATGCCACCCAAAAACACAGAACACACCCCAGTGACACAACCAAATAGCAAATATAAAAATACCAATCCCAGGACAACCAACACAACACACCTGGCAGGAATCCCCAATTTGGAAACACCCACATAGCTGAGCATAAAAGAAGCCCCTTCCTTGACCACACTCCTTTGCAATGCTTCACAACTGAAGGGCCCAACACCAGAGAACAAAGGAGAGGCAAACAACACACCATCACTACTCACACCACACACAGCACCACCACTAATTCCGCACCTGCACCTCTAACCCCCCTGCACATCACACATCATACACATAACTATCACACCCACCACTCAAACCACGGCAACCATAACCACTTTGCACACCACACATCATGGCAACACAGAAAATGCCCAAATTCACAGAGAGTGAGTTGAAGGTTATGGTAGTTGAGATTGTCAGAGTGGAACCACAACTGTTTGGTAGCCTGGTCCAACAGACACCATTACCCACAAGTGGGCAAGGATAGTTGAGAAGGTCAATGCAGTACCGACCACCTTGTGCCCGAAAAATGAAATCATGAAGTGGTGGCATGACCTGAAGAGGGTTGTCAAACAGAAAAGGAGCAAGAACAGTGAGCTGGCTGAAAGGACTGGTGGTTGCCCTTCTATTCCACCAAAACCATTCACTGCATGGGAGGAGAAGATGCTTGCCATCCTTCATCCAGAGAGTCTCACAGGAGTAGCCGGAGGAGTGGAGGCTGGTAAGTACAAAGACATGACTACCATCACCCTGCTATGTACTGTCTTGCACAAATACAAAGCTACACCTCCTAGGACAAATTCCATTCATCTGTAGAACACACTCCCAAAAACATGTCTCACAACATTCTCACCTTCCCATTCACCCCAAACATAGTTAGAAAAATTACCATGGGGGTATGTGTACAGGCAGCCAGCACTACAACACCCACCAAGCCCCATTGTCCCACAGCTTACCAAGATGGAGCCCTCTCCCACCCCACCGAGAAGCATGTGTCAGCCATTACATTACCCTCATCAACCTAACAGGTTTGTAGCCATCTTGCTATGGGGGGCTGTTTGGGGATGGGAGGCCTGCACTACTACTCCCACCATGCACCATTGTCCCCCAGCTCAGCAAGATGGAGCCCTCCCCCCACCCAACTCAGAAGCATGTGTCAGCCATTACATTACCCTCATCAAACTCACAGGTAGGCAGCAATCATCCCTGAGAGGACACTATGTGGGTGGGAGGCTTGCACTACTACTCCAACCATACCCCTCTGTCACACCTGAGCAGGGTGGAGCACTCCCACACCCAGAAGCAGTTAAAAGAAGCCATTGCAGTACACCAAACAAACTTACACGTAGGTAGCCAGTTACCAAGGTTATACTGTTTGTGGATGGGAGGCCTGCACTACTATTCCCTCCATGCCCCCTGTCCCACCCTAAGCAGGATAGAGCACCACCCCCACCCAGAGGTAGCTGGAAGCCATTACTGTACCCCAACCAAATATTTCAGGTAGGTAGCCATTTACCAAGGTTATACTGTTTGAGGGTGGCAGGCCTGCACTACTACTCCCACCATGCCCCCTATCCCACCGCTAAGTAGGATGGAGCACCACCCCACCCAGAAGCAGTTGGAAGCCATTGCAGTACACCAACCAAACTTACAGGTAGGTAGCCAGTTACCAAGGCTGTACTGGTTGTGGGTGGGAGGCCTGCACTACTACTCCCACCATGCCCCGACCCACATCTGAGCAGGATGGAGCACTCCACAACAACCCAGAAGCAATTTGCAGCCATTGTATGGTTCACCCTCACCTAACATGTAGGTAGCTACCTTCCCTGAGTGGGCTATTTGTGGGTGGGAGGCCTGCACTACTACTCCCACCATGCCTTGTGTCCAACACTGAAGCAAGATGGTGCCCCACCCCCACCCAGAAACAGTTTGAAGCCATTGCAGTACACCAAACACACTTATAGGTAGGTAGCCATCTTCACAGTGAGAGTATTTGAGGGTGGGAGGCCTGTGCTACTACTCCCACCATGCCCCCTGTCCCACACCTGAGCAGGATGGAGCACTTCCCCACCCAGAAGCACTTAGAAGCCATTGTAACACCACAAACAAACTTACATGTAGGTAGCCATCTTCACAGTGAGGGTGTTTGGGGGTGGGAGGCCTGCACTACTACTCCCACCATGCCCCCTGTCCCACACCTGAGCAGGATGGGGCCCCACCCCCACCAAGAAGCATTTGGAAGCATTTGCAGTACACCAATCAAGCTTACAGGTAGGTAGCCATCTTCACAGTGAGGGTATTTGGGGGTGGGAGGTCTGCACTACTACTCACACCATGTACCCTTATCTCCCAGTACAGCAAGATGGAGCTCTCCCTCCCACCCAGATGCATGTGGCAGCTAATGGATCACTACAAACAAACTAACAGGTAGGTAGACATATTATGCTGTCTTGTGCCACCACTGAGCAGGATATAAGCCTCCACAACCCACACACACAGATGTTTCATAAAACAAAGCCAAATGGGAAAACATAACTGGTAAGGAGCCAGTTTGTGCACCTAGCCATTCATCTCAAAATCCATGGTTCCATATGACAACACAGCACACTCATTGCACAAATGTACACACCGATCCTATTGCCACGCACAGCGTGCACACAGCTAAGCAAAGGAAACTGTCACAGCAACTAAAGTGTGACACATCCATGCACATGTAGAAGAAAGTCTCTGCACAATCATGGACAGCACTAAATGACTTGTGTAATGCCATAAAGCCAGAGCAACAAGGACCATATGAAAACAAATAAAGCATGGTTGGTGGTACTAATCCAGATGTGCTGAACAAAAGAGATGGAAGCTGTTCCTCTAAGTTTGGTGCCAGCCACCAGCAACTTAGTGGTGGTGGAATGGGGGGGACTAGAAAAAGGAGGAATTGGGACGGGGGATCCTGCTTTTGTGGAACTAGGGTCCTCACACACCCGGCAAGCTAGGTGTCATGCTTCATCATTTGAACCTGCTCCTCATTGGTCCGGCACAGCAATGCCCAATGGGCACCCACGAAGGGGCTCTTTGTCAGAGATCTTTTGTTCCTTTGCCGCATGATGAAGTGGGGATGTGTGGCCAGTGGGTGTGTAGATACGGTGTGGTGCAGTGAGTGTGTGTTTTAAAAAAGGTTGGATATTCCAAGTAAATAAGCTTTATTCCGGCTCGTAATCCACCTTATTAAAAGTGTATAATAGAGTGTCAATTCCCCTAGGGAGGGGTAGTCATTTGCTATTATGCTCTACTCTCTGGGTCAACATGTTTCTTGCCCTGCTGGTTAATACAATACTGTGGCAATTCTTCAGGACCGATATGTGTAAAAGCAGTGAAAATGGTGTTTGATATCTACACTGAATGGTGCTTCTAATAATGTGCTACCATCCAGAAATACCTACATATCAAAGCTCATGTAGTCTCTATACAAGGACCTATTGAGTCAAAGAATGTGGAGAACAAGGAGGTCAACAGGTATGAGTCTGTCTCGCATGTGAGTCCAAACTGTACACACTGGCATTCCATGTGGTCCAAACGTCCTTTTAGCAGTAGTGTTACAGTGCAATAATAAACGTTAAATCATTAAAACTTTAAAACCTCTCTCATCCATGCTTCATTATCATGTGTTGTACCCAATGGTGTTGGTGCATCTGTTATCTCGAAGTCAAGTACAGTAGTTCATTTCATTCTTAGTTTAAAGGAACTAGTTGGAATGCAATTAATATCGTGCTGTAACTCATTTCCCTATTGGGTAAGAGGTGCCTCAACAGGGGCGGGCAAGTCATGCATGCACCTCAATGGTAGGAGCCCTGCGTGATACAGAAGTAAAAGGGGGACAAGGTTTAGATGCGGCAGTGGTGGGTGGGTTATCCTGCCAAAAAATATCGGTTGTCGCCCGCCCCCGCTGGCAGCAAGGGAGCCCGCTACCACTCGGGGAGACCGGGGGCTGTCCGCACAAGGAAATTTGCTTCCCATTCACCTCCGATGGTCCCCGGGCTGCTGCCATCCCCCGCCAGAATGGGGTGCGAATAACCCCATATATTCAGAGAAGGGCATCAGTTAATGCAAAATCTGAGGACTCCCCACTCTCTGTAAAAATTGTAAATTGATACTTGTGTAGCGCACTACTCACCCGCAAGGGTATCAAGGCGCTTGTACGAATACCGCTGTGGAACCCATCCTGGCTTTCCCTGTGAGGCGTCCACTCCTGGGCACCCCCAAGGTGGAGGCCAGCCATCCTTAGCGTTGTAGGGGCCATTGTGGAGATTAAGCAATCTATTGCCCAGAGTTGCAGAGTGGGACTCCATGATTGGAATAGGCACCGAGGCAAGAATTATCAGGTCCGTGGAATTTTTGAGCCCAAGACCCGCAGAGGCAGGGAATTGAACCCTGGTCCCAGGTTAGACCTCTGCATCAGGTCATTGAGCCACACTTCTCCACAGGAGAGGATGTGTCACTGTCATCTCTGCAGACCCCTGCTGTTACAGCCAGTGCGTCCTCCACCCTCCACCACCACGAGAGCTGCCTGCAACTCTCTCACTGTCCCACAGGATGACCACTCCATCCCACTGACTAAGGTGGGCAGGGAGAGGATACAGGTGCCTACAGTGGTGAGGCAACAAGTCTGTGGCAGTAGGGCAGGTGGGAGGAGTAGGGTCACCTACAGACGACCAAAGCCTGGGACAGAATCCGCTAGACCACATAAACAGAGTCCTTGTGGCACATGAACGGGCCGAGGGACAAGCGGTCAGTCAGAACAAGATTCCTTTGAGCTCCTCCTGCTGATGAGGTCCATGGACACCTGCATGGGCCAAATTGTGGACCGCTTGGGCCAGCTAGTGGCGGTACTGAGGGATAGGCCTGTGCCACAACCAACATTTCTACCTCCCTCTTGTGGGCCACAGGATGACAGTGACACATCCTCTCCTGTGGCCACAGAGAGTGGAGAGTCCTCAGACCCCACTGGCCCTACAGCAGAGGCCCCCTGCGAAGCGGCGAAGAGGCCGTCCTACGAAAACCTTGGGAGTATCTGTTGGCAAAGCACCTGCCAAACGCAAGTCACAGAGCCAGCCATGATGGTAAGCCTCTTTACCTCTGCATTGACTTTTTGGACTGTCCTTCCCCACACTGCCTTGGGAATAGTATCTGTCTGTGTGACTACTCGATTATCTCATTTACCATAACTGTCAACTCACTGCTTCACTAATCACCTGAATGTAAATGTCCACCCCCTCACATGTCACCATTGTAAATAAACATCTCCTTACATACATGTTGTTGTACCTGCTCCGTCTTCATTCCAGGATGTACAGTCTTCGCCATGGAGTCTGGAGTGTATGTAGCCAAGGAGAGGTTGAAGGCACCTAGGAAAACCCAACAGAACAATATTCACTAGTCTGGGTGTGGCATCACAGACATCACACAACACTTCACATCAAGAGAATCCTACATGCAAACATCAAAATGGGCAACAAATGCTGACATACACATCCTGTAGATGTTCCTAAATGAACTGTCCCAAAAACATTGTCAGCCACCACTGAGTCTACAACCGGCTGTTGTCAGAAATCTCACACCTTCACAACAACAGCAACATCATCAGACAATGGGTACGTTGTACATTGTCACCCACCTTCAAGTGAAGTAGTGGGTGATGAGCTGTTGACACAGGTCAACCCCTTCCTCCTCTCCACTGTCCTCATCACTGGACACCAGTTGGTTTGGAGGCGGGGGCTTTAGCTGCTCATCATCATCCTGGATCCGGGGAATCTCCTTGTGAATGGCTAGGTTGTGGAGCATGCAGCATGCCACTACAACAGAATCTGGAGCTCTCTCCCACCGAACATTAGAAAAATAACTAACACTGCAACATTCAAGAGAGAATCTAAGATCTTTCTCATGAGTAAGTTTCTCCCAAAGACTAGACAATCCATCACCTAACTTAAAGGATACTAAATTTGTTAACTATGTGAAATTTATAGGAAATCACAAACTCTATACTGATACTGTACTCTATACATACTCCATAACCTACCTCAGATCACTGTATACTATCGTACTGTATATTATGGAAAGACGTGTATGTAATTTTACTGTATTTCTTGGTGTGTTAAGCACTCTGATACCTAAGGGTCTTGTTCGCGCTGTAGAAAACTTTAAATAAATAAATAAATAAATAAATAAATCTGGCACACCTTCCTGGGCGAGTACATCAGTGCACCTCTGGTCTTGTCTAGGCAGCTGAAACGTCACTTCAGCAGACCAAAAGTACGCTTCACCACACGACGTGTCCTCCCATGGGCATCATTGTAGCGGATGTCAGCTGGTGTCCTGGGATTCTGCAGTGGGCTCAGCAACCAAGGACGGTTGGGATATACAGAGTCACCTAGGTGTAACAAACACTGATAAACATTGCAATGTCGCTGTGGCAGAGGACAGCAGGTCATACACAAGTCATATATGACTAGGCATACTCACCCACCATGCACGCTCGGGAAGCAGATTAGCCATCAGCCTGGGAATTTGGCACACACTTGTGAGATGATCATATCTGCCTGGCACACCAATTGCACATTTATGGAGTAGTAATGTTTACGATTCCTGTAGATGTGCTCACATGCCTGTGGTGGTACAATCCCAACATGGGTGCAATCAATGGCACCAACGTCATAAGGGAATGTGTCCGAGGGGATACAAGCTGTCAATTCAGGCCCCCTGAGGAAAAGGATATATCTGTCATTGTAGATCATCATAGCGGACAGAACATCACGCAGCACCAAGCTGGACATAGGTTGTGACATCCCACCTGTGCTGGACACTGTGTGCTGGAATGATCCAGCGGCAAAAAAATACAGGGTCACCATCACCTTAGACGTTGGGGTGAACCGTGAAAGCTGTTGGATATTTTCTGCGGGGCTGCTGGTGGGGCTCCAGCATAGCACAAAGAGTTCGTAGGGTGGCTCTATCCAGATGGAATTTCCGGATGATCACCTCATCCTCCATGTCTGCCAGCACTGTGAAGTGACAATGCAGATTTGGTCCCCTGCTAGTTAAGATGAAAGTGGACAAATGTCAATGAAATACATCATGAGATGGGCACAGCATCTCACATTTTGGCTGACACAACGCCAACAATAACTGTCATCAAAATTGAGTTACAGACCAGCTTACATGTAGGGACACCTTCAGCTACACTAATCGCACACTTGTCAACTTACACACAACAAGGACCTCAAACACTACCTCGGTCTAGGTGAATGCACATAGGGATATGGCCACATTTACCATGGCATGCCTGGGAGTATAGCAATCCAGCAAAAGTGTAACAAAGCAACCACACTTTCTCATACCAAGCTGCTGTACCTGACACACCTTCAGGAGTCATTTGAACCTGGCACATATCAACAACACAATGACCACAGGCTGAGCATAAATGATGAGTGTGTGCATGATCAAACAAAAGAGGACAGGCTAAACAGAACATCATTCATTGAGACAAACATTGCTGTGATTGTCACCGCACTTTAACATATTGACATGTGTACACATTGTAGAGTCCATAACAATACTGTCCTGTGTACAGGCCTATCAATATAACAAGTGACATGCGAGGGAGTACATTCCAATCTACAAAATCACATACACAAACATGTCATGTGTAGTCACCAGTGGGGTAAATGGAACGTTGGCATTGTGTGCACAATGATGTGCTATTAACCATGTAGCCACTGTGCCCTGTTGATGATTGCCAAATGGCCAATGACACAGCATGATATGTCCATTGGTGCTGTAAAAGTAATCCACAACCACAATCCTGCACACCCATGTCACTGTATGGCACCCAAATGCCAGTAGCCACCGCCTGGCCCCAGCTGTGTCTCATCAACAATCCCCAAAACACATGTGCAGTAGTATTAGCTATCTATCTATTGCCAAATGGCGGTTGGCATGCTCCACCACCCAAATCGCGGTGACTCGTGTGAATGTATGAATCAGTGTTGTGCTTCCAAAATGTTTGGTCGCATCCCTTTAGGGCACACCTTTAGTTCCTGGTAATGGAAAAGGACTCCACCACTATTACTTTGAAAGTTATGATTTATTTTCAAGTTTTCAAATCTGTAGCATTATTCTGGAATTTCTTCATTCCTTTTACGTTTTATCATTCAACCATCTTGATTAAAATGCTCTATTAGCTCTGTTGCATTTCGGGCTAAAAAGCCCTTCTTCAGGGAGATTATCTACAAAGATACGAAAGACATAGCATCTATACATGAGTTTACAACAGGGGGTTACATAAAGTTAAGTGAAAAAAGTGTGCACGTTTGATGTTTCACGTGATTGCTTTTCATGCCGGTGTCTGTGAACTTAATAAGTTTGTGAAGAGGCGCGAGGTGAAAAAACAAGTGACGGACGTGCTTCTGGGAATATCATGAGACAAAACGGTGTCTCAATTCAAACAGGAAACTTACGTGACGCTTGGGAGGTCTAGGATAGACTCGTTAACTATAAAACGAAAAAACAAGCGGACAAAAAAATTACATTGCGATGCCACGTTTCCAAGCATCAGTCTAACTACGGCAAAACTCTGCGATCGCTTTAACGTACAGTTCGTAGATGCCAAGATGACGTGCTGTTCTGTTCTGTCGGATATTCATTGCCGGCCGGCATTCCGTGTATATAAGGCTACGGAGCTCTCATTGGCTTTGTGCATTATCACGTGGTATAATGAAGCTTACGAATGGACTAAGGGCAACTGTGGGTTTTAGTGGCGGCCATTTTAAGATGGTCCCGAAATGTAATATGCGCATTCGAGAAATATGTAAACAGACTAAAGTCGTCTGGCCAAACTATGGTGCCCAGTTGGGCAAAAAAGTAAAAACAAAGATAAAAAATAAAAATAAAAAAGTGAACTGTTTAAATATATGTGCATGTTACAACGAAATTAATATGTGTGTTGTTATGTATCACTAGTGACACCTCAGAACATACATCTGTTGCCAAGTAGGCAATACATGTGACAAAACTTTACATTTATGAATAGCATTTATAAATAGCATGCTAGTTCCATACGATCATTTAGCCCATGTGATTTCATGGAATTTAATGTATATCCAGAAATTCTCCCTGCGTAGGAGATGTTTATTATTGTCTCTGCCTTCCATTCTCGTGATCACTTCCAGGACTAGAAACTTCAGTTGTGAAATGTTATGTTTTTGTTCACTGAAATGCACAGCAACCAATGATTTTTCATTGTGTGTTCTAATGTTTGATTTGTGCTCATTGATGCAGGTCTTTCTTTTCCTTTCCGTCTTCCCTACATATATCTTTCCGCACGGGCATTTTAATAGGTACATAACGTTAGGTGTATCACAAGTAGCTGATGCCTTTAGTTTTATTTTGAATCCTTTCATGGGATGTGTTCTAACATTTCCAATAAATAATTTAATCTTGTGTTGATGTCCGTTTGGGTGCTCCGCAAGTGATGTTTTTCGTCCTAGGATTAACGTCTAATATACATGAATCAGTGTTGTGCTTCCAAAATGTTGGGTCGCATCCCTTTAGGGCACACCTTTGGTTCCTGGTAATGAAAAAGGACTCCACCACTATTACTTTGAAAGTTATGATGTATTTTCAAGTTTTCAAATCTGTAACATTATTCAGGAATTTCTTCATTCCTTTTACGTTTCATCATTCAATCATCTTGATTAGGGGTGGGCGTAGTTCGTGAAGTAGCGCTACGCGAAGTGCACTTCGCACTTCGTGAACTTCATGTAGCACTACGCGAGCTGCGTAGTAGCATGTTCGCACTGTGCAAGATGCGTTTTCAATGATTGCACAGTGCGGACAAGCATCCGGCACTGTGCAATCATTGAAAAGAGCATCTTGCACAGTGCGAGCTGTAGTTTTCTGCTGCTTGAGCAGATTATTACTCGAGCAGCAGCTTTCTCAACGCGAACTGGTCGTTTCTCATTGAGACCGGTCGCAGGCATGCGCAACAACTCACAAGGAGAAACCTGACCTCCCCGCGTTGAGAATCTCGCCGGGATGTCATTTTTCTTGCTCGTGGTCGCGAACATGACATTGAGGACCGCGAACAAGCAAAAAATGACTGCTGCACTACGCTACGCTGCACTACGTGTGTTCGCAATGTGCTACGTGCAGCTCGCGTAGTGCGAAGTTGCGCAAACTTCGCAAACTCGGCGAGCGTAACGTAGTACTTCGCCCAGGGTTAATCTTGATTAACATGCTCCATTAGCTCCAATGCATTTCGGGCTAAAAAGCCCTTCTTCGGGGAGCTTATCTACAAAGATATGAAAGATATAGCATCTATACATGAGTTTACAACACGGGGTTACATAAAGTTAATTGAAAACGCAGACATTACCTGAAGACCACAGTTGTGGTCTTCAGGTAATGTCTGCCTTGGGGTAGTCTGGGAAATCCCATGGGAGGGAACAGCAGTGTGCCAAATCTGAGTGTGCTTTCATCAATGCATGCATTGCCTGACATCAGATTTGGGAGTCTTAGACATCTGACCCCAATGTGCAACAGCAGTTGTGCCCCAAAGTACAACATGGTGGGTGGCATGAGCTCATGGCTATTGGGGAATGTCATGTTGTAGTCTGTGTCTGTGTTGTCTCATCCTGCTCCATCCAGATCTGTTAGTGGCAACATGCTGTGTGCCACCATCATGGCCCTAGGTGTGCTCAGAGCTGTTTGTGTCTGGTTGAACGAAGCCACCAGCAGGGTGTCGTGCTGTGTCGTCATCACATAGCTCACTTATGCCTGATATTCATGTTTATATGCACAGATTGAGTCAATAAAGTGAGTTAGCACAATGTCATTGCACAGGGTGGTGTGCCACATGTAGATTTAGTCATCTTCTGTGATGCTTTGCTTGCATATGTTTGTAATGTTGCTGCCACTGAACTGACCCTACATCTCTCTCTCTCATGCAGCATCTCCGTGGTCATGGAGGGACAGAGGATGGACACCAGTGGTGGGGAAACAATCACAACAGCTGCACAGGAGCCCAGTGACACATATGTGACCAGCGCCTCGGAGGGGGACAGGAATCTGCTGGAGAAATCACAGCCTGAGACGTAAAGTTCAACGTCATCTGATGCTAGCGGTGATGCACCTATGTTGGCGGGCACAGGGAACGGGGACTCTGCATCATCTTCCACCATACAGCGAACAGTGCTCACCCTACCAGCCACTTCCTTTGGTGCTGCCCGTGTTCACCCCAGTAAGAGGGGAAGAGTGTCCTTCACCCCAGGCACAACTGCCCCTGCACCTGTACCCCTGCTGCTCTCAGTGCTGAGTCTGTGGACCTTTTGCACCAGCTGTGTGTAGGCCACACAGCTCTCGTCAATGCATTCATAGACCACAACGAAAAATTGGCACAGGTGGTTGCTTTCATGGAGGGCATGCATTCAGACGTGGGTGGGCTGTACAGTCTTTGTCCTCCACAGTGACGGCAGCCCTTCAACTGGCCTAAGCTCAGAGTCCAGCTCCGGTCCCTTTTTCCACCCCCCTGGCAGTGGCCACATTTTACGATAGTGACCACGCTCCACAGACCTCAAAGTCACGATACAGCACACAAAGCACACAGCAGCAGCCCAAGCGGGGGTGTGTGTGTGCTTGTTGTGTCCACACCACTTTTAATTTATCCCAAGTCAGGGTAGCCATTTAGAATCCCCAAGAAGTGGAAAGGCACCCGTCCACAATCTCCCAGCCACACTGTATCTCACGTCAGTATGACTCCACCTCCACGTGCCATTACACCACCTGGTCCAAGCATCCCTCCAGCTTTCCAAGCCACTGATAGCTCTACTTCAGTTGGGTTGCTCTCCCCCCGGTCAAGTGCTCCAACTATCCCTGACACACAGCGTCCTAAGTCTGAGTGGTAGTCACCCTTACATACCTGTCTCTCACACAGGGGGGCCTGTACTGCCCATTGTTACCACTGACTGTGTTGCTGACCATGAAGGGTACAGTTGCAAACATTGCCTGTGCATCTTCTCATGGACTCACTCTGCACTTTGTCCTGCCCACTGGCCTTGTCGTTCCCTGCTGTGTGCCCCTTGCCTGTGCAGCTACTCATGGACTCATTCTGCACTTTGTGCTGCTTACTGGCCTTGTCGTTCACTGCTGTGTGCCCCTTGCCTGTGCAGCTACTCATGGACTCATTCTGCACTTTGTGCTGCCCACTGGCCTTGTCGTTCACTGCTGTGTGCCCTTGCCTGTGCAGCTTCTTATGGACTCACTCTGCACTTTGTCCTACCCACTGGCCTTGTCATTCACTGCTGTGTGCCCCTTGCCTGTGCTGCTTCTCATTGTCTCACTCTGCACTTTGTCCTCTCCACTGGCCTTGTCATTCACTGCTGTGTGCCCCTTGCCTGTGCAGCTTGTCATGGACTCACTCTGCACTTTGTCCTATTCACTGGCCTTGTCGTTCACTGCTGTGTGCCCCTTGCCTGTGCAGCTTCTCATGGACTCATTCTGCACTTTGTGCTGCCCACTGGCCTTGTCGTTCACTGCTGTGTGCCCCTTGCCTGTGCAGCTTCTTATGGACTCACTCTGCGCTTTGTCCTACCCACTGGCCTTGTCGTTCACTGCTGTGCGCCCCTTGCCTGTGCTGCTTCTCATTGTCTCACTCTGCACTTTGTCCTCTCCACTGGCCTTGTCATTCACTGCTGTGTGCCCCTTGCCTGTGCAGCTTGTCATGGACTCACTCTGCACTTTGTCCTATTCACTGGCCTTGTCGTTCACTGCTGTGTGCCCCTTGCCTGTGCAGCTTCTCATTGACTCACCCTGCACTTTGTCCTGTCCACTGACCTTGTCATTCACTGCTGTGTGCCCCTTGCCTGTGCAGCTTCTCATGGACATACTCTGCACGTTGGACTGGCCACTGTCCTTGCTGTTTTGCCCTTGCCTGTGCAGTTTCTCATGGACATGCTCTGCACTTCGTTTTGGCTAGTGGCCTTGCAGCTCTTTGCTGTGTTCACCTATTCCCAGTGCAGCTTCTCATGTACATACACTTCGTTTTGGCCACTGGCCTTGTTGCTCGTTGCTGTGTTCACCTATTCCTTGTGCAGCTTCTCATGTACATACTCTGCAACTTGGACTGGCCACTGGCCTTTCTGTTTTACCGGTGCCTGTGCAGCTTCTCATTGACATGCTCTGCACTTCGTTTTGGCCACTGGCCTTGTTGCTCTTTGCTGTATTCACCTATTCCCTGTGCGGCTTCTCATGTACATACTCTGCACCCTGGAATGGCCACAGGCCTTGCTGTTTTCCCCTTGCCTGTGCAGCTTCTCATGGACATACTGTGCATTGTGTGCCTTGCTCTTCTCTGTTCTTGGTGCCTATCTGTGCAATATCTGAATAAAGACAGTTGCTCCTGTTGTATGTTTTGTCAGTGTCCTTACTGAATATTTTTTGTGTATATGGCTCACTGTGTCACATGCTCTGTGTGCCACTTCAACATTGCCAATGTCCTAGCTCACTTAATCTATTTTTAACAGGGGTGGCAGTGACTTCAGTTCTTCCTGACCCTGATACTTGTGGGGGCAATGATGTCAATTTTATATGGAATGCAGTGATCATTTTCATAATTTGTTCATGTTGGCTATATTGTACACATGTCAGGTTGGGCAGGGGGGAGGCACTGCCAGCACAGAGTGGGATTCTATCCACAGTATTGCAGGCAGGCCGGCCAGGGTCAACAGGTATGTGTGTATTTCCTTTATGTGTGCCCAGCAGCATATGTGTGTGGTCATCTTGTGATAGCCAGTCATCCTAGTCACATGGGTTACTTTCAATGTGTGCTCTTGGGTGGTCAAGAAGTGTGCAGTGTGAAGGGGTGACTTTGTCGGGAGTGTTGATGTGTGTGTGCCCCTGCATTGTCAACTACACACGTTTCACCCAGGAGTTGAGTGCCTGTTGTTTGGATTGTTCAGCTTTGTGGATGTGGTTGTATGCACATGTGTGAGTTGTATTTTGTGCACTGTGCAGTGTGTTGGTGTGTCCATGCAGTTTTGTCTGACTTCTACTTGTTTTTTTTGTGACTTGTGAGTATTCAGAGTGTGTGACTGGCAAGTCAGTGTTGTGTTTGTTGATCATCCATGAGTCTTGATACTGTTTGTGGAGACGGTGCAGACCTGCTGAGCCACACTGCCATTGTGGTTGTGTTTTCTCATGCATTGCTGCCATATGGTGTGTTAGTGCCTCCAGTATGGCTTATTGTGTGTGGTGTCATATCGTTCCCTATCTGTGCTTCAGATGCCTACCCATTGTGAGCCTGCACTCCCTCTATTTGTGTATGATACACTCCTGCCATGTCCACTACTGACGTGCAAAACACTTCACTTTGATATCAGCTGTCCCCTTGGTTTACATGTGTGTATGCCTCACCATCACTTCATTTGTGACACTGGATCACTGACATAATATCATGTACACAAATATAGTCATACAGAAATATTGAGTATAAAATATCGACTACAAAAATATCGAATTCCTATCTACAAACAGGTAAGTACAAAAATATTGAATCAAAAATATTGTTTAAAAATAATATAGTTAGTAAATGTCTTAAACGTAATTTAAAATAAATGAAATATTAAAAATAATTAATTAAAAATAATTAAATAACCTTAAAATATATATTCAAAATATACATATATATTCACATGATATTAATAAAAAACATACAATATTTTTACCATAGGATAGCAGGAGAATAAAATGTACTATTCCCAATCCAGTGAATGCAACAGTAGGGAAAGCGTTGGATAGCGTAGGGGTAAAAATGACTATTCCCACTGCAGTGAGTGCAACAGTAGGGAAAGCGTTGTATAGCTTAGGGGTAAAAAGTACTATTCCCACTCCAGTGAGTGCAACAGTAGGGAAAGCGTTAGATAGCGTAGGGGTAAAAATTACTATTCCCACTCCAGTGAGTGCAACAGTAGGGAAAGCGTTGGATAGCGTAGGGGTAAAAATTACTATTCCCACTCCAGTGAGTGCAACACTAGGGAAAGCGTTTGATAGTGTAGGGGTAAACATAACTATTCTCACTCCAAAGAGTGCAACAGTAGGGAAAGCGTTGGATAGTGTAGGGGTAAAAATTACTATTCCCACTCCAGTGAGTGCAACAGTAGGGAAAGGGTTGGATAACGTATGGGTAAAAATGACTATTACCACTCCAGTGAGTGCAACAGTAGGGAAAGCGTTGGGTAGCGTAGGGGTAACATTTATTATTCCCACTCCAGAGAGTGCAACAGTAGGGAAAGCTTTGGATAGCGTAGGGGTAAGAATTACTATTCCCTCTCTACTGAGTTTAACAGTAGAGAAAGTAAATATTTAATATATTAATAGATATAAATTAAATATCAAAACCAATAAAAAATTAATTAAAATTAAATACCAATTTAATACAATATAATCATTAATCAATTAAAAACATATTAATTATTAGAATTCATTAACTATTAATGCAAATTAATTACCAATTTACAATGAATTAATTAAAAAATAAAATTTAATTACCAATTAATTCAAAATAAATACCAATAAATAAATAAAAATATTTAATTAATTACAATTAAATAACTTCCCACCCTATTCCCCTATAAACCCACAACCCAATAAGGAAAATAAATTAATTACATTCACATAATTATCAATTTATCCATTAATAAAAATTGATTACCAATTAAGAATTAATTAATTACCAATTAAAAATTAATTAACACATTTTTTTCAAAATAAATACCAATATATAAATTAAAATATTTAATTAATTAAAATGTCATTATTTCCCACCATATTACCCTATAAACCCACAACCCACTACATAAAATGCATTAATAAAATTCACATAATTATCAAATAATCAATTAATAAAAAATAATTGCCAATTAAAAATTAATTAATTATCAATTAAAAATGTATTACAATTTATTCAAAATAAATACCAATAAATAAATTAACATATTTAATTAATTATAATTGAATTACTTCCCCCCTATTCCCCTATAAACCCACAACCTGCTACAGAATTAAATTACGCAAAAAATTAAATAACATAAAATTAATTACTTAAAATAAATAAAAAAAAAATATACACTTTGCACACATATACTAACATACAAAACACTTCAAAAATTCGATATTATTAAAAATTCGATAATTTTAATAACCTATATTATATACTTCGATAATTTGACTTTTTATTTTTATAAAAATCGATATTACATTACTTACCTTAAAAACGATATTGTTGATGATTATATTCTGTCCAGTCGATATTTTGTCCATTCTATATTTTGAAGTCGATATTTTGTACTCGATATTTTGTCTGTATACTGTGACACTGTGCTTTGTGGTGCAGTCCTTTGCCCAGTAGCAATGTGCCACTCAGGACATTTCCCCAATTGGTTATATGTGATGTCCTTGTGCTGTTTAGCAGTCATGGTTGCTCATATGCACTTCAACTGTTTGTGCTGCCCAGTCCTCTGGACAAGTTGTTTC
The DNA here is from genome assembly GCF_964263255.1 of Lissotriton vulgaris. Classification (NCBI taxonomy): domain Eukaryota; kingdom Metazoa; phylum Chordata; class Amphibia; order Caudata; family Salamandridae; genus Lissotriton; species Lissotriton vulgaris. The sequence continues at coordinate 745,419,828 of NC_141697.1, read as the reverse complement.
CACCTTTCTGCCCCATACGTGTGCATTTGTTGGTGTTGTGTTGGGTGTATGTGTGTTTGTTGTGGTACTGTTTCACTTCCTTGGTGTGATGTTGTCTTTGCACTGTGCTGATTAATGTTGTGTGGGTTCATGTTGTATCACTCATTACTGTGTGGGACTGGTATGCTTGGTGTGCCCACACTGCTTGTTGTGCATGCAGTGCTGTGGGTATATGTTGCCATGTCATTCGCTGCTGTGCATCCACTGATGTTCTGCTGTGTTTGCTTTGTGATTTCTTTGCCTGTGCATCTGTAGTTTGTTTGATGTGGCTGTGTTTTTCTGTTCTGTGATGGTGCACTTGTCTGTGTTGTGGTATGTTGTCTGTGCATTGTTCCTCACTGATGAGGTTGTGCACTCCTGTTGTGTATGTGCTTCTATTGCCTTTCCCCATTTTTGCTGCACAGGTCATGTCCGTTCTTGTTGTGGCTCTGTGTGTGTTTATGTTGAGTTATGTGTTTGTCTGTTGTTTTTGTGCAGACATGTGTTCCGGCATCCCTGTGTGTGTGTGTGATGATAGTGGCTACCCCCCAGGAGTGTGATTGTTTGTCTATGTATTGACTCAACATTATTGACACCCTTCTGTGTGATTGACACTGTTGTTGTGTGCCGCAGGTGTGAGGGGGGTGTTTGTGTGGATTACTACTTGTGCTTGACAGTCATGGAGTGTGTCAATGGGCCCTGTGTGTTGTGCTGCTGGCGTACTGATGTGAAGTAGTTGTATACATGTGTGGCTGTTCACAGTTTGACTTCAGTACCTTCGTTTCATCCTTGTGCCTATACATGGGGTACCTTGCTGTCTCCTGGGTTGTTGCACTGAGCTGACTGTGGTTTGACTTTACTCACTGTACCAGTCTTGTGTGGTTTGATGGGTGGAGGGTGTTGTTCTATAAACCTTGTCTTGCATGTGATGTACACATGCTTGGTGGTTGTCTCCTTGCCTTCCATTTGGGTGCACTTCTCTTTGGCTTTCCTATTTGTTGTGCTACATTCCTAGTAACAGGTGGTCTATGCATGTGTCTGTGTGTGAGTGTGGGGTATGTCTGTGTGACTTGGCATGCTGTGTGTCCAGTAGGATGTTTGTTCCTTGTATGTGTGTGCATTCATTTAGTGCTTGTACTCAGTTTTCTTGCCATGAGTGAGGTGTTGTTGCAGTGTGTGTGTTGCCCTGGCCATGTGCTTCTGCACTGTGTGTTCCTCTGCAGCCACTCCTGTTGGCTCCCTAGCTGTTTGGTGTGCGGTGCAGGGTGTGGGTTCACCTGGCTTGTTGCTGTGCATGGAGGTGCACAGGAGGGGCACATGGCATGTCCCTTCAGGGGGGCTAGTGTGTGGAGGGTGGAGGTGTGGCCCTGTAGTCTTTGTGCCCTGCCCATGCCTGTCACTGGCCCTGCCTTCTGAATTGTGCGCATGTATTTCCTTGTCTTTACGGCTGCGGTGATGTGACCGGGACATTACTGCAAGATCACTGAAAAGGTGTGACCTCGATGGGGAGGGTTGACTTAGTGGCAGGTAAGTCATGTGTGGGTACACTTGTGGATGTGTTCCTGTCCTCACCATGATGTCTGATGGGGATAGGGACCCTGTATCAGCCCATGAGTTGTGTGTTGTGGTTGTGTGCAGGGTTGCGTTATTGCATACCTGCGGCGGTGCATGAGTTGCTGGTGATGCATCAGGTACAGCACCGGAAAGACGTGTAGGGCTGGGTCCATTGCAGTCGTGACAGGGTGGAAGGGTCCGTGACTTCCACCGTCATTGATTGGGCGGTTTCTCCACTGCGGTGCCACTGGTTGTTTGGGGCCTCCTGATTTGTGGAGAAGAGTGGTCGCCATTCGGCACAGTGGTAAGTCTCCATTGGCTCACCCCGCCGCGGTTGCGGGCGCACTTTCATGATGGTTCGCGTCACACCGCGGTGGACGGGAAATGGGCTATGTTTGGCCATACTAATATGGCCGGTGTAGGACCGCTACTTGTGGGCAAAAAATTGCATCTTCCCGCACCACCAGCACTGCGGTGGTGCCTCTGCAGGCCATCCTAATAGACCCCTAAGTGTCTAATTATGAGTTTGTGGGTCCGAGGATCGCCAAACTCACTTTGGCGCAGCAGTGGTAAGTCCAGCATCTACTGCACCAGTGGACGACAAGATACTACTTGGGCAGTCAGACCACCATGGCACCAATGCTGATCCCTGGCAATGGCACTATGGTCTGAGGGCTGCAATATGCTTGGTAGTTCCCTATGGCAAGGCAAAGCATATTACGACTTTCCCCACCACCAGCAGTCTCATGGAGATTTTTATTCCATGAAACTGCTGGCAGAGAGGAAAGAAAGGGGGCCCTACTGGACTCCCTCTTGCCCATGTGCACGGGGGTTTATGCAGGGGGGCACATGTTGTGCTCCAGTGTGCATTCATGCACCCCATTCCTGGATGGAATGGACTGCACAGTCACTGCCGTGCAGGAACTTGCACTGGTGGTCCTGAGGTGGTGTAGTTTTAGGCTCACATTTGAGCCTTTAACTGCAGTACCGCATGACAGCCACACTGTCTGCCCACCAGACCATAATAATACTCATAATGTGGAGAGTCATCTGCAGGTCAAATTAGCAGTGTGGGAGCGGGGTAGTGGAGTGACAGCCCACACCGCTAAACTCGTATTCGGGCTTAGTGTGATATCAACTTTCTATACATGATGTCTATTCTAATTGCTGAAATTTAATATGTAATTTCCCCTGTCCTTCTCTGGGATATGGGTGCAGATTCAGCCGGTATCCCACATGCATCAACTCCATAGCCTATATAAATTTCATAACTGCCTTTATTCAGTACAGTTCAGGAATTGTTTAAGAGAGTGGACTGAGTCACCAATAACCATAATCAAATGCACATTGTATAAATTCACGCATAGCAATATTTAGTGAAAATAATTATCAGAAAATGTTTACAATAAATCCTTTTTAAAGGATTTTTTTTTCTATTTTGTCAGGGGGACGTGGGGCTCAATCTGTGACTTCTTAATGGACCAATTTTATTTTATGTTGGGAGTGGAGCATGGGCCCATCTCCCTACCAATCAAGGGATCTGGTGACCCCGACATCCAGGGCTATTTTTTGTTTTTAGGGTAGGGGTGAGGGGCCCACCTTCCTAAGACTCATTTGGGCCCCAGAGACCCCATACCATGGACCCATTGCAGCAGTGTCTTGGCAGCCGTAACCATGGGACACTCCAGTGCTAAGCCTGAAAAAGCATGAGCAAGGAGAACTTTAACTCCCTGCCTGCCCTTTTGCAAATAGGGAACACAGGTTTGCTCCTGCTCAATGGGAACAGAAGAAAGCTGCTCCCACTGGGTAGGAGCAAGCAGATAGCCCAGGCTCCTGCTGTTCAGTAAAGGGTGGAGGCTGACAAGCCTTCAGGGTTTTGTGGTATAAGGGGATTGATGGGTCCACTTCAGGGGCATGTGTTCCACCTCATGGTCACAGGTTCCAATCCTGGCAGGTCCACTCAACCTTTCAACCATCTGAGGTAGATAAAATGAATACCATTAAGTTGGGTAATAATAAACATCTGTTATTTAGTGCCAAGATACCCTTCTGTGTGAACGTGTGCTTTACAAATACACACATTATGTTTGGTTTCCCTTAGAACCCTTAATCATCAATCCCTATGGCTGTCCCGGCTGGGCACCGGGACACCCACAGCAATATTTAAATGATTAGCATCTCCTTTCCCATAAGTTCCCTGAGTTCTAAAATTGCTGCAGCCCCATCTTTGCTGATGTTCTCATTGAGATCTGTCAGGTTCGCGGATCCTCCGCAATATGACATATCTAAAAATTCTAAACCTTTATTTCTTAAAATCTACTGAACAGATTTACATCAAATCACAAAAGGCACGTTTCTGAACGAAGATTAAGCTTCCTGTCAAATTTGGTGTAATTCTCTTTGGTTGTTTTTGTGATATCAATGTTGAATTTTTCCATGGAAAATTGAATGGGGAAATCATATTTTGTGAACAGTTGAAGGCTCTGGCCGAAACACGTAGGCTATTGTTTGCTTAGCACAAATGCAAAACAAAAAAAGAATTAAAAGTTTCTTGAAGACTTATTGGATTGTACCTTCTCCTGCTTTATACTGAAATTTAATGTGGAGAGTTTCGTATCGTATCGTAAGGGGTGCTTATAAAGCGCACTGACACCATGGGTTTCCTGGCGCTGGTTGGAAGTAGAGGGGACAGAGAGACTAGCCAGATTGGGGGAAAAGCCAAGTTTTTAAAGATTTACGGAAAAGGGTTAGAGAGCTAGAAGTTTTGAGAGAGAGGGGGAAGGAATTCCAAAGCTTGGGGGCCAGGTAAGCAAATCTCCGGCCTCCAGATCTACAGAGCTTGAAGGAAGGAACAGTCAAGAAATGGAGGTGAGAGGATCTCAGGTTGCGGGATGGGCAGTATGGTCTGATGAGGGATTTAACGAAAGCAGGACAAGGGCCAGCTAATGACTTAAAAATAAGGCAGCCGATTTTAAAGGCTGCCCTAGAGACGACAGGGAGCCAGTGGAGTTTGACAAGAAGGGGCCTGGCGGATTGCCACTTCGGAATCCCTAAGGCCAATCTCGCCGCCTGATTTTGGACCACTTGCAGTCTAGCCGTCGATGTTTTGGGCAGGCCGTGGTAGATCGAGTTAGAAAAATCTAGGCGGGAGAGGACGAGGGCCATGATAACCTGCAGGAGGGCATCGGGTGTAAAGAGGTATGCCACTTTCCTGATCCTGCGCAGTTGGTAGATGCAGGACGAGACCACGGTCCCTACCTGCGGCCCTAGGGATAAGGCGGAATCGATAGTGACCCCCAGGCTCTTCACCGAGGCTACAGGAGTGGGAGAGGGGCCCAGGTCCGCCGGCCAGAATTGAGGCCCCCAGAAGGTGGCGCTCTTGCCGGGAAGGAGGAGCTCCGTCTTTCCGGGGTTCAGCTTTAACTGATTATGGCCCATCCACTGGAGAATGTGGGACATAACTGCTTGAAAGTTGGGGATAGCGGAGGGGGAGTTAAGAGAAAAGATGAGTTGCAGGTCGTCCGCGTAATTAAACACGGTGATGTCCCACTGCCTCAAGGAAAAAAGTTGCAACTTGGTTGTTAGGGAATTGGAATATATATATATATATATATATATATATATATATATATATATATATATATATATATATATATATATTACCTACTGGCGGTCGCCAGTAGGTAGTTATAGTTAGGATTTTTTTCAATGTTAAATCTCAAAATTCTATTTGGAATAACTTTGGCACCGGTTGACGAATCTGCCTGAAAATTTCATGAAAATGGCCTCGTCGAGCTCCGGTCCTTCCCTGAAAGTTTGGGAGGGATACAATAAGCGGGGGCCGAGATAAAAGGGGGGTCCCAAAACGCGTTTTCCCCATGTTAATTTCCATAGGGCGGTCGATTTCACTTTTAGCCCGAACGGCTGAATGGATTTACACCAAACTTGGCAAAATTGTAGGGACTGGTAGCCCGATGTGCCTTTGCTATGTCTCAAGATATGTGCTCCAGTGGATTTTGAGTAATTTAGGTTAAAAAAAATATATATATCTATAGCAGCGCACCGGTGCGCGCACCAGGGAGCGCTCCGGGCGCGTGACGCGAGGTGCGCATGGAAAGCTGATTGGCTCTCGGGTGTCTGTAAACATTCCAAACAGTCCAGAGCGGTCGCCATCTTGTGTCTCGGTAAAATCGAGACATAAGAGGTGGCTAAAACAAAGTGGGAACTGACCATAAGGCGTCAGGGATAGACCCCTTTGACCCCCTAGGTTTGATGTGGGGGCTATAAAAGGGCCCCGCGGAGCATTTAAAATATTTTTTTTTTTTTCGTTTTGCGCGGGGGAAGCGCTCGGTGCGCGCACCAGGTAGCGCACCGGGGAGCGTAAAATGAGGGAAAAAGATGACAGAGTTTTAAAAAAATGAAGTTTTTATTTAGAAATTGGAGGTAGTTCTTAAAAGAACTTTTTTTTTCTTCTTTTTGTTGTTTTATATTTTTTTTGTGTTTTTGGAACTTTTTGAACTTTTTTTGGCTTTTCAAAACAGTTTTATATTTTTTTTTGTATTTTTTAGGGGGAGAAACAAAAAAAGGGAATTGAAACTGGCTCAAGTGGAGCAAAAAAACAAAAAACCCAAAAAATTATTTCTTTTTGGGGCACTTGTGATTATCACCTGCAAGGACGATGAGCTTAATACTTTGTTCCCCATAGGAGATAAGCTTGCCACAAGCAGTACAAGTAATTTTAAAATCAGCAAATCTCGGCTGAATGCAAGGCATCACCTCAGATGTTTCTGGTTGCGAGGAAGTGGGTTGGTTTCTTTGGGAGGGGGTCCTTGATGACTGGGGGAGGTTACTGGCCAGTTCCCGGAACTCTGCACAAGAGTAGTTGTTTGGATGCTTTCTTGTCATGTGCCGAATCATGGTATAGTTACCAAAAGAATATTTCTTGTTTGGGTTGCCCCGTGAAAGTTCATCATTGCAGATGAGGCAAGTCACCTTGGGAGCATTCACCTTTTTTTTCCCTTCTGGAATTGAAAAAAACTGCCAAACAATGTGTGGTTTGGGTTTGTAAGGTGTATTTTCTTCTGGCAGCCATCTTCTTCTCCCCTCCTCCTCTTCCTCTTCCTCCTCCTCCTGTTCTTGACCACCAATATAATTTGGAGCTGGTCCTCTTGGTGGTGGTGGTGGTGGTGGTGGGGCAGATGCACCAGCTGATGCTACTACTGAAGCCATTATTTGGAGCAAAAAAGTAGAGAGAGCAACAAACAGGTCTTCCTCAGTCAAAGGACAAAGTCAGAATAAGGAAAAAAGGTGGGGTCTTTCATCATTTAGAAAAAAACTGTCCTGAACCAATGAGAAGTGTTATTTTCAGGTCACAAGACCAGGGGCTTCATCATTATGAAACTAAAACTGTTATGAACCAATGAAAAGTGTTATTTTCTGCTCACATGACCCGACGCGCTTACGCTACGCGCACGGGGGCGCGCAGCGTAAGCGCGTCGGAAGTTTACGTTTTGCGATCGTATTCGCTCGAGTACTTCCGGGTGCGCTTACGCCGTGCGTATCAAGCGGTCACGGCTACGCGATACGTCACGATCATGTTTTCGTTTGCGATATTGGCGCTCACGAGACGCTCCCCGGAGCGCGCCCGGGGGCGCTTTTCAGAAATACGCTTTTCGGGGCGCACTCCGGGGCGCGCTCTGGGAGCGCTCCCCCCAAAAATTAAAAAAAAAAAAATGGGATAATTGTAGAGACAGGTAGCCCTATTCTGAAGTGGTTTGTAAAAAAATTAACTTTATAAAAATATGTATTGTGCTACATTGGGCTTAATATATGTTAGAGCCAAAATGTAGCCCAAATGTAGCCCAAAGTAGCCCAATGTAGCCCAAAGATGGCCACCAGAGATCAAAAATTGTAAATGTAGCCCAAAATTCAACTAGATGTAGCCCAACTGTAGCCCAATGACAGAATGTACCAGAGTGTTAAAAAGAACAACTAGAGTGCTAACAGTCTTATTTATAAAGTGAAACTTATAGTTAGGAATTAGCATTAAAAAAACCTTTGAAATTCACTGAAAAAACCCATAGGTTTCACACCAGTTATAGTTAGGAATTAGCATTTAAAAAACCTATTAAATTCACTGAAAAAACCATAGGTTTCACACCAGTTATAGTTAGCTGGAAATTTTACTGATATAAAACCATTGAAATTCCCACGTTATAGTTAGTCGGACTCACTATAACTTGCGCGTGCAATGCACTGCTGATGACATCACATATTACATCACTCATGACATGGTCAGTGACATCACTCATGACATCACTGATGACACCATCCAGTGAATATGTGTCTTTCTGAAAAATAAATATTAGTGAGTTATGTTTAAATATTTAAATACATATATTAGTGTTTCACTTTGTGTATAAGTGGCTACATGTGTTGATAAGTAGCTACATGCGTATGTATATGGGTTATTTGATATTTTTAGTAGTATCAGTATGAGTGTCTATATGGTTTGGTGGAGGTATTACTTAGCACATAGATGCATGAGTGACAGACTCTTTGTTTGTATGTGTTTTGAAGACAGCATATGTACAGGACTGTATGGGTGGATGAGTGTCTATATGTGTTTGTTAGTGAGTGAATGACTGTCTCACTAGTGTCTTTATCAGTAACTACATATGTTTTAATCTAGTATATATGAATATTGATGTATATAAGTGAGTATATGTGAGAGTAAGAGATTGTAAGATTTCCTGTTTAAATAAGTATGTGTTTCTATAAGTGATTGTTTAAGAGAATAAATATGTGTAATTTTCAGTAGAAGTAAGGTGGAAGTGTGTGTATAACTCTATATTCAAATAAATGGTTGTTCAATAGTTTATTTGCACGTGTGAATATGTGTGTGAGTAACTTTTGGATGAATGTCGGTGTGTAACAGGATGTATAGGTGTATCTCTTCATATGATGAGTGAGTATATGTATGAGTGACTATATAGAACTGTTGGTGAATGAGTGGATGTGTATATAGATAGTGGAAGTACAGAATTGCTTGTTGTAACTGATATAGGTATGTCCATTTTTTAAAAATTTCAGTTTCTATTTTTGAATGTGTGTCTCAAGGGTTACTTTACACTGAGAGGAGGTCTGTGACTGTGTCACAAGGATGGTGTCATCAGTGATGTCATGAGTGATGTCACTGACCATGTCATGAGTGATGTAATATGTGATGTCATCAGCAGTGCATTGCACGCGCAAGTTATAGTGAGTCCGACTAACTATAACGTGGGAATTTCAATGGTTTTATATCAGTAAAATTTCCAGCTAACTATAACTGGTGTGAAACCTATGGTTTTTTCAGTGAATATATATATATATATATATATATATATACATATATATATATATTCACTGAAAAAACCATAGGTTTCACACCAGTTATAGTTAGCTGGAAATTTTACTGATATAAAACCATTGAAATTCCCAGGTTATAGTTAGATGGACTCACTATAACTTGCGCGCCTGCAATGCACTGCTGATGACGTCACATATTACATCAGTCATGACATGGTCAGTGACATCACTCATGACATCACTGATGACACCATCCAGTGAATGTGTGTCTTTCTGAAAAATAAATATATTTTATATATGTATATGTAAAAGTTGATGGAAGAATAAATGTTTAAATAAGTGTCTAAATGGATGGTTTTTAAAAATTGATTGCTTAACTGGCTTATTAAGACATCATCAGCAGTGCATTGCACGCGCAAGTTATAGTGAGTCCATCTAACTATAACGTGGGAATTTCAATGGTTTTATATCAGTAAAATTTCCAGCTAACTATAACTGGTGTGAAACCTATGGTTTTTTCAGTGAATTTAATAGGTTTTTTAAATGCTAATTCCTAACTATAACTGGTGTGAAACCTATGGTTTTTTCAGTGAATTTCATAGGTTTTTTAAATGCTAATTCCTTTGTATATCGAGTTTCTAACCTTTTTTTTTTTTTTACAATTTGCTGTTTTTTTTTAAGTATTCATTTTTTTTATATAATTTTTTTCTTTTGAGCTCTGGGTGCGCGCTCCGGGAAGCTTTCAGCTAAGCTCTCCGGTAAGCTTTTCCGTGAGCTCATCTGAAAGCGCACCCAGAGCGCAACTGTCGTTCGTGAAAAAAAATATGAATGAAAAGTTAATAATAATGCAAAACATTTCGTACCATACAAATAAAATTAGTTTTTTTTAATAAGGAAAATGATTATGCATTTCTGTAAAAGTTTGATGACGTCACTTCGGCGCGCAACGTAAGTGCCCTCGGAAGCGCCTACGTTCGCGGCGCGTAAACGCACGCAAAAGCGCCTACGATCGCGCCACGTTTGCGCCCCGGAAGCGCCTACGATCGCGCTGCGTAAACGCACCGGAAGTGCTCCGGAGCGCGCAGCGTAAACGCGTCGGGTCATGTGACCCTAAAATAACACTTTTCATTGGTTGCTAACAGTTTTTTTTTACAATGAATGAAATCCCCACCCATTTCCTTCACTTCTTCTTTCACTTTTGTGACTGAAAGACCTGCCTTTTTGCTCTTGCATATTTCTTGGATAATCATGGCTGCCAGACCATCCAGCAGTGAAGATGAGCCTGAATTCATTGATGAAGAGCCTCCTCAGCCGAAGGTCAAAGAGCATTTCATCTGGAAATTTTTTAAGTTTCCAGCAGACCAGAAAAAGGTGAATGCACCAAAAGTGGAGTGCAGGATCTGCAAACAGGTCCTGTCACGGGGTAACCCCCCAAAAAAGTACTCTTTTGGCAACTTTACCATGATTCGCCATGTGGAGAGGAGGCACCCCCAGAATTTTGCCCGGGAAAGTGTCAGGGCTCTGGCACAAGAGGTTCCCAGAGATGGGGCCTCTACATCAACCGGAGGAGCAACTTCTTCTGGGAGAGAGCAATCGCAGGAGCAGGTGGCAAACATACAACCTGCATTTAACCATGGGGTCGTCAAATGCAGATACTGCAATCAACTCCTCACCTATGGGGAGCAAAGTGTCCTGCTCATGGTTCGAGCATTGGAGAACCATCGCTGCCCTTCCCACCCCTAATTTTTTTGTTTTCTTTTTGCTCCTGTTGAGCAGTTTCCATTCCCTGTTTTTGTTCCTGTTCAGTTAAAAGAAGAAAACCAAAAGTTCTTTTCAGAACTACCTCCAATTCTCATCAAAGAGCTATATTCTTAAAAAAATGAAGAGTAAGTGAAATATAGTGCATTGATAATTGAAAGGAGAATGAGTAAGAAAGAACAGAAAGGTATGAGAGGTGAAAGGAAGTGAAGTAGGAGGAATGAAAGAAGGTGAGTGTTAGAAAAGAAAGTTATGACACAGTGAATAAACTGGAGGCCTCATTTCTGAAAAGTGACGCATCGCTACGTGAAAACAGCAATGCGTCACTTTTGTGGACGCACTCCTTATGACATTCCAGATATGTCATATTTAATATATGACTAATCAATTCGCAAGGAGTTACAGATATGTCAGTATTTCTGACGTATCTGTAAACACAAAAGTAACGCATTGCTGGAGTGCGTCACAAAAGTGATGCAACTCCAGTAATGTGTCCTTTCACATGGAAAAAGCACCATGTGAAAGGTTTGCTGTGAAGCAGGCGCAAGATTTTGGCGCAACAGCATCCTAAAAGTGACGCACTGCGTCATTATTACCAAGCTTTTTGCAGGGGAACACCCCCTCTGCATGCATTATACCTGACGCTATTTTTAAAAAGTGACGCATCTAGGTACATGGGTCACTTTTTAAAACTCTGCGCCACATTATATCTGCATCAGGTATAATGTATGCAGAGGGGGCATTCCCCCGCAAAAAGCTTGGTAATAACGACGTACTGAAATCTATGAGATTTCTCTGCGTCACTTTTAGGATGCTGTTGCGTCAAAATCTTGCGCCTGCCTCGCGTCACTTTCATGTTTACAGATATGTCAGAAATACTAACGTATCTGTAACTCCTTGCAACATGATTCGTCATACATTAAATATGACACATCTGGAATGTCATAAGGAGTGCGCACAGAAAAGTGACGCATCACACCAGCAGTGTAATAAAATGTGCCTCGTTGCACTATATTTAAAGGACGCAACAGCATCCTAAAAGTGACGCAGTGAAATCTCAAACATTTCACTGCGTCGCTATTACAAAGCTTTTTGCGGGGGAACACCCCCTCTGCATGCATTATACCTCACGCAGATATAATGTGGCGCTTGATTTTAAAAAGTGACCCATCTACCTAGATACGTCACTTTTTAAATATAACGCAACGAGGCACATTTATTTACACCACTGGTGCGATGCGTCACTTTTCTCTGCGCACTCCTTATGACATTCCAAGTAACGCATTGCTGGAGTGCGTCACAAAAGTGACGCAACTCCAGTAATGTGTCCTTTCACATGGAAAAAGCACCATGTGAAAAGTCTTGCGTCAGTCTAACACCTGCTGTAAAGCAGGCGCAAGATTTTGACGCAACAGCATCCTAAAAGTGACGCAGTGAAATCTCAAAGATTTCACTGCGTCGCTATTACAAAGCTTTTTGCGGGAGAACACCCCCTTTGCATGCATTATACCTGACGCTATTTTTAAAAAGTGACGCATCTAGGTACATGGGTCACTTTTTAAAACTCTGCGCCACATTATATCTGCGTCAGGTATAATGTATGCAGAGGGGGCATTCCCCCGCAAAAAGCTTGGTAATAACGACGTACTGAAATCTATAAGATTTCTCTGCGTCACTTTTAGGATGCTGTTGCGTCAAAATCTTGCGCCTGCCTCGCGTCACTTTTATGTTTACAGATATGTCAGAAATACTGATGTATCTGTAACTCCTTGCAACATGATTCGTCATACATTAAATATGACACATCTGGACTGTCATAAGGAGTGCGCACAGAAAAGTGACGCATCACACCAGCAGTGTAAAAAAATGTGCCTCGTTGCACTATATTTAAAAAGTGACGCATCTAGATAGATGCGTCACTTTTTAAATATTGCATAACAATGCGCATTTTTTTACACCGCTGGTGCGTCACAAAAATTGACGCACAGGAGGCGCAAAACTGGCAGCGCAAGGCCTTCATAAATAGGGTCCTGGATTTTCCCCATGCTTCGCCGGTGCGCGTACCATGCGCTTCCCCCGCGCAAAACGAAAAATAAAATAAAAAATGTAATGCCCCGCAGGACCCTATTTTAGCCCCTACATCAAACCTAGGGGGTCAGAGGGGGTCTACTCTTCCCCCTTATGGTCATTTGCCCCTTTTTTTTTCAAACCCCTTGTGTCTCGATTTTACCGAGACACAAGATGGCGGCCGCTCCAGACTGTTTAGAATGTTTACAGACACCCAAGAGCCAATCAGCTTTCTGCGCACAAGTCGCGTGTCGCGCCAGGAGCGCACTCCGGTGCGCGCACCGGAGAGCGCCTATAGATATATATATTTTTTTGAACCTAAATCACTCAAAATCCACTGCAGCACACATCTTGAGACATAGCAAAGGCACATCGGGCTACCAGTCCCTTCAATTTTGCCAAGTTTGGTGGAAATCCATTCAGCCGTTCGGGCTAAAAGTGAAATCGACCGCCCTATGGAAATTAACATGGGGAAAACGCGTTTTGGGACCCCCCTTTTATCTCGGCCCCCGCTTGACGTATCCCCCCCAAACTTTCAAGGAAGGACCGGAGCTCGACGAGGCCATTTTCAGGAAATTTTCAGGCAGATTCGTCAACCGGTGCCAAAGTTATTCCAAATAGAATTTTGAGATTTAACATTGAAAAAAATCCTAACTATAACTACCTACTGGCGACCGCCAGTAGGTAATATATATATATATATATATATATATATATATATATATATATATATATATATATATATATATGTATATATATATACATATATATATATATATATATATATATATATATATATATATATATATATATATATATATATATTCACTGAAAAAACCATAGGTTTCACACCAGTTATAGTTAGGAATTAGCATTTAAAAAACCTATTAAATTCACTGACAAAACCATAGGTTTCACACCAGTTATAGTTAGCTGGAAATTTTACTGACATAAAACCATTGAAATTCCCACGTTATAGTTAGTTGGACTCACTATAACTTGCGCGCCTGCAATGCACTGCTGATGACGTCACATATTACATCACTCATGACATGGTCAGTGACATCACTCATGACATCACTGATGACACCATCCAGTGAATGTGTGTCTTTCTGAAAAATAAATTTGTTTTATATATGTATTTGTAAAGGTCGATGGAAGAATAAATGTTTAAATAAGTGTGTAAATGGATGTTTTTTTTAAAAAAATTGGTTGGTTAACTGGCTTATTAAGTGTATCTTAGTGAATACATATATTAGCGAGTATTGTTTAAATATTTAAATGTTTGTATCAGTGTTTCTCTTTGTGTATAAGTGGCTGCAGGGGTTGGTGACTGACTCACTGTTTGTATGTGTTTTGAAGACAGCATATGTGCAGGACTGTATGGGTGGATGAGTGTGTATATGTGTGTGTTAGTGAGTGAATGACTGTCTCACTAGTGTCTTCATTAGTAATGACATATGTTTTAATCTAGTATATGTGAGTATTGATGTATATAAGTGAGTATAGTATATATAGTGAGAGATTGTAGGAGTTCCTGTTTAAATAGGTATGTGTTTCTATAAGTGATTGTTTAAGAGAGTAAGTATGTGTAAGTTTCCTTAGAAGTAAGGTGGTAGTGTGTGTATAAATGTATATGCAAATAAATGGATGTTCAATAGTTTATTTGCATGTGTGAGTATGTGTGTGAGTAACTTTTGGATGACTGCTGATGTGTAACAGGATGTATAGGTGTATCACTACATATGATGAGTGAGTATATATATGAGTGACTATATAGAACTGTTGGTGAATGAGTGGATGTGTATATAGATGGTGGAATTACTGAATTGGTTGTTGTTACTGGTTTGGGTATCTCCATTTTTTTGAAAATGTTTGTTTCTATTTTTGAATATGTGTTTCAAGCGTTACATTACACTGAAATTAGGTCTGTCACTCTGTCACAAGGATGGTGTCATCAGTGATGTCATGAGTGATGTCACTGACCATGTCATGAGTGATGTAATATGTGACGTCGTCAGCAGTGCATTGCAGGCGCGCAAGTTATAGTGAGTCCAATTAACTATAACGTGGGAATTTCAATGGTTTTATGTCAGTAAAATTTCCAGCTAACTATAACTGGTGTGAAACCTATGGTTTTGTCAGTGAATTTAATAGGTTTTTTAAATGCTAATTCCTAACTATAACTGGTGTGAAACCTATGGTTTTTTCAGTGAATTTCAAAGGTTTTTTAAATGCTAATTCCTAACTATAACTGGTGTGAAACCTATGGTTTTTTCAGTGAATTTCAAAGGTTTTTTTAATGCTAATTCCTAACTATATAAGACCTGAAAGCCCACCAAGAATCTCCAGTATGCGCCAGGGGACTGCATTGCAGAGAGGTGTAATGAAGCCACAACCCTTTTTACACCTCTCTGCAACGCAGCCCCGTGCATGTTTGAAGAGGGGGAACTAATTCCCCTTTCATACTGGGGGCCCATGGGGGCCAATTAGCCCACCTGGAACCTCCAGTATGCGCCAGGGGCTGCATTGCAGAGGTGTAACGAGACTATGCCACTTGTTACACCTCTCTGCAACGCAGCCCACTGCCGCGTTTGCAGAGGGGGAACTAATTCCCCTTGCATACTGGGGGTCCCTGGGGTCAACTAGTCCACCAGGAGCCTCCAGTATGCGCGAGGGAGCTGCATTGCAGAGAAGTGTAATGAGGCCACACCCTTGTTACACCTCTCTGCAATGCAGGCCACTGGCGCGTTTGCAGAGGGGGGACTAATTCCCCTTGCATACTGGGGGTCCCTGGATCATATCTGCCCAAACACCGATATTCCGAACGATTGTAAATGACTTTTCTTGAGAAACATTTGGATTTGGATTATCATGCCCTATACTTTTGAATTTTTGAAAGACAGACTTTGAGGATGCTATAAATTACTCGTCTGCCCGAATTGTGTGGGTAAAATTGATACCTAGTCACTTTGAATAAGAATATACTTATATCTCGTCTAACATTTGGAAGAAATATCTAGTTATATGACAACTGGATACCGACATAACTTGAAGGAAATAAGAATGCCCTGAAGAAGTTCTGTTGTACAGAACGAAACGTTTCGGCTGGCTGTGGTACATAAACTTAAGGAAAATAAAAGCATTTGAATATACCCCAAGATTTAGCGCTTCAATAAGGACTCTAAGTGATATGATTTGATTGGACTCATTGTGAAAGTGGTGCTGTGCCAAACTTTGGAATATTCTCCACTACTCTCTACTACTTACTCTCTCCTACTCCACTACTCTCAAATACTCACTGTCTACTACTCATTCTCTACTACTCTACTACTCTCTACTACTCTCTCTCTACTACTCACTCCCTACTACTCGCTACTCACTACTCCCTACTACTCACTATCTACTACTCTCTACTACTCACTCTACGACTCTCTCTCTACTACTCACTCTTTACTACTCACTACTACTCTCTACTACTCACTCTCTACCTCTCACTCTCTACTACTCTCTACTACTCACTCTCTACTACTCTCTCTCTACTAGTCTCTACTACTCACTCTACTACTCACTCTCTACTACTCACTACTATTCTCTCTGCTACTCATTCTCTACTACTCTCTACTACTCACTCTCTACTACTCACTCTCTACTACTCACTCTT
Source organism: Lissotriton vulgaris (assembly GCF_964263255.1). Taxonomy (NCBI): domain Eukaryota; kingdom Metazoa; phylum Chordata; class Amphibia; order Caudata; family Salamandridae; genus Lissotriton; species Lissotriton vulgaris. Next base: position 745,403,417 of record NC_141697.1, on the reverse strand, counting down.
TACTACTCTTTACTACTCACTTTCTACTGCTCTCTACTACTCACTCTACTACTTACTCTCTACTACTCTCTACTACTCACTCTCTACTACTCACTCTCTACTACTCTCTACTACTCACTCTACTACTCTCTCTCTACTACTCACTCTTTACTACTCACTACTACTCTCTACTACTCACTCTCTACTTCTCACTCTCTACTACTCTCTACTACTCACTCTCTACTACTCTCTCTCTACTAGTCTCTACTACTCACTCTACTACTCACTCTCTACTACTCACTACTATTCTCTCTGCTACTCATTCTCTACTACTCTCTACTACTCACTCTCTACTACTCACTCTCTACTACTCACTCTTTACTACTCTCTACTACTCACTTTCTACTGCTCTCTACTACTCACTCTACTACTTACTCTCTACTACTCTCTACTACTCACTCTCTACTACTCACTCTCTACTACTCTCTACTACTCACTCTACTATTCACTGTACTACTCTCTACTACTCACTCTCTGCTACTCTCTCTACTGCTCTCTACTACTCTCTACTACTCACTCTCTACTCTCAATTACTCACTCTCTACCTCTCTACCTCTCTCTTCTTCTCTCTCTACTAATCTCTACCTCTCTACTGCTACCTCTCTACCTCTACACCTCTACCTCTCTACCTCTCTCTACACGCACACATATACACATATATGCATATATATATGCATATGCATTTATATATATGTATGTGTATGTATAAAAAAAACAACAAAACATTTTTTTTTTTAAACAGCTACTTTTAAAACTGTCATTCTTTTTCCCCATGGTACGCTCCCCGGTACGCGCACCGGTGCGCGTACCGGTGCGCGTACCGGGCGCTCACCCCGCGAAAATCAAAATTTTTTTTTATTTTTTTTTGCCCCGCGGAGCCCTTTTGTGGCCCCCACATCAAACCTAGGGGGCCAAGGGGGGTCTACTCTGCCCCCTTATGGTCATTTCCCTCTTATTTTTGGCCACCTCTCGTGTCTCGATCCTACCGAGACACAAGATGGCGGCCGCTCCGGACTGTTTAGAATGTTTACAGACACCCCAGAACCAATCAGCTTTCTGCGCGCAAGTCGCGGTAAGCGCCCGGTGCGCGTACCGGTGCGCGTACCGGAGCGCGGCTATAGATATATATATTTTTTTGAACCTTAATTACTCAAAATCCACTGGAGGACATATCTTGAGACATAGCAAAGGCACATCAGGCTACCAGTCCCTACAATTTTGCCAAGTTTGGTGGAAATCCATTCAGCCGTTCGGGCTAAAAGTGAAATCGACCGCCCTATGGAAATTAACATGGGGAAAACGCGTTTTGGGACCCCCCTTTTATCTCAGCCCCCGCTTGACGAATCCCCCCCAAACTTTCAGGGAAGGACCGGAACGCCGCGAGGCCATTTTCAGGAAATTTTGAGGCAGATTCGTCAACCGGCGCCAAAGTTATTCCAAATAGAATTTTGAGATTTAACATTGAAAAAAATCCTAACTATAACTACCTACTGGCGACCGCCAGTAGGTAATATATATATATATATATATATATATATATATATATATATATATATACACACACACACGCACACGCACGCACACACACACACACACACACACAAACACATGGTCACCAGTAGGTAGTTATAGTTAGGACCAATGGGCATATTATCAAGCAGGGCGTTAGCCCATTATCGCTGTTTTAGCGGCAGGAAACTGCCACTAAAGTGGCGATAATGGGCTTGATAATATGCCGAGGATAATTCCAATAGATGCCCATGTTCACACCAGAACATGGGTTTCTATTGGAATTCACAAGGCCATATTATCTAGCCCATTATCGCCGCTTTAGCGGCAGTTTACTGCCGCTAAATCGGCGAAAATTTTTAATGCCCTGCTCGATAATATGACACCTAGTTTCCATAGGAAAAGCATTTATTAACTTGCCTATAACATTGGCGTCGTTTGACCAATCTTCATGAAATTTTCCCAATAAGTGTCAAAGTAGGTTCTGTGTGTCATGAAAAGTTTGGGCGTAATCCGTTCAGTGGGGACCGAAAAATAGGGGCGTATTTGTAAAGTTAATTTGAGATGTCATCAGTGTTGTCATAAGTGTTGTCACTGACCATGTCATGAGCGATGTGCGGGTGGGAGTTGTAGTTAGCTCACCCATACAAAATTCCCACACCCACTCACTCATACATACAGTCTCTCACATACCCACTCACTCTTCTATACACCAGTTATACACCCACTCTCTCACTCATACAGGCACTCCCACAGCCTCTTACCTTAGTATATATGTTTAACACTCAGTAACTTTTAGAAAACACTCACAGTAACTAGATGATGTCATCATTGATGTCATTTGAGAAGACTCCTAATCGGGCCTTCAGTGTCATGAGATGTGTTAGTCGAATGGACAACATCATGTGATAAACTACATATCTATGTGAATGTTATCAAATTGCATTATTTTGGAATAAGTCTAGATTCACAGGGGCTCACTCGTAATTTGACTTATTTTACAGCAAGTTAATATGGTAACTTATTAGCCTGCAGTTAAGAACTTTATATGACCTGTATATCAGAGTATGCATGACCAGCCAATCACTGCAGGTCAAGGAACTGTGGGGTAATAGTAGCATCTGCTGTACGAAATAAGGGCCAGATGCAGGAAGTAAAATGTAAATTGCCTAACTTCCAACCTCCTACACATTAATGAGGCAGGAGGTATTTTGTGACCCATTGCAAATGCTTACAAACACATGCATGGAAGCCTGCGAGGGATTGCAGACCTCAATACCCATATTAGCATTACAAGTGAGCATTTTATAAAGCAGTCCATGCCTTTTAAAGTAATACGGGCTGCTTTAAAGGGGACAAGCATATAGGGAAGCATGCAGTCGCCCCCCGTGACCTCCGTTTGCTCCCCCTGCCACTTTAGTCGGCTCAGCGTGAATCTCAAAGGGGAATCTATTCCACAGGGACACCATTCTCTTTTCTAATTAGTTACTTCCTCAATTCGGGGGTCGGCGATTTGAGTAGTTGCCGCAAACCATTTATAAATATCTTTGTGTCTCGTTTTTTAAAACTCCCTCCTGTTTGTGAATTGTAATTGCAACAGGTCATCTAAAGATACTTTTATGTCTCTTGTTGTAAAGTTACTTTTTGTATTTCAAAAGACTGGAATATTGCAAATCGCTGGTTTTGCATCAGTAAAAACATTTAGTGCATTTAGCACCTATGGTTTAGCCCTATCCAAAAAGAGTTGGTGGCAGATTTACAAGCCCCGTGCTCCACTTTTGCACCACTGTTGCGTCACTTCTGTGACACAGCAGCAGTGTAAATTTAGCGCCATGCTGTGGGGGATTCACAACATGATGCATCTAGGAAGATGAGTCACTTTGTAAAGCCCTGCGCTTCATGAAACCTGCGTCAGATTTCAAGGTGGGCATTCCGGCGCAGGAACACCTCGGAAAAGTGCCTGAGTGAAATCTACAAGATTTCACTGAGTCACTTTTCCGAACCCCCTGCGCCAAAACCTTGCGCCTGCTTGTAGCTGGCGTAAGGTGTGACGCACCATGTGGAAGATAGACCGGGTTGGCACAGTGCTGGAGTTGCGTCGCTCCCGTGACACAACTCCAGCACTGCGCCAACCTTACACCAGCAGATACGACACGCATTTGCCTATCCTTGCGCCATGGTACGCCACATTGTAAATGTGGCGCATCTGTGGTGGCGCAACAATGGCATTGCGTGTTGCACGTTTCTTGGCACATTCCAGCTGATTTGCAGGGAAGCGCCAGGTAACATAAATCTGCCCCTAAATGTTTTTCTCCGTATGATCCATTGTGTTGCATTCGAGCTGCCTCAAACAGTCTGCTTGTCTTTCCCTGACTGGAACAGATTTGGAGGGACTGATTACCATTTGCTCTGTGTGAGCCACGGTAATGGTAGCTATTCAGCTGAGCACATGTAGCCTGAACTTCCTCTCTGTCTGAATACCAGTTGATTGTGGTTCAGGAGCATAGAAGCTTTGCTGCTTTGCGTTAATCAAAATCTCCAAGTAACATTAAATCAAATTGAAAAGATGCATATCTCTTATTACATTAGTACTTCGTTGAGCTAACTAACCCCCAGCCAGGCAACTAAGAGACAAGAGCATTGTTTTGGCGAATGTTGTTGGAGTGGTGAGATCAGAGTAAGGGAATACTGAACAATGGCGGTTGGGGAGAAAAGAGTGAATGTTGTGCCAGTGAATGTGTTTTTTTTAGATAATAAATAATGACATAGTGCATGCGTGGCTTCTTATTAGGCAACCAATTAAATACGCTTTTGAGCAACCTGTTCAGACCAACAATCTTTCATATGGAAATTTCCTGGAAGTGCCACAAGCAAAAATGTGTCTGGCACAGGCTGTCAACAGCTGTTCTTTTTCCAAATACACGTAAAGAAAGCAGGAGCGTTTTTGTTGCTCTTTCAAATCAAGGAGCCACATTTCCTGTTCATTGGATTAACTTGGTAAGCAGCTTTGTGTCCACTTAGCGTCTGAAAATCTCTTCCCAGCCTTTACATCTGTTTAGACAGAGTAGCATTCACAATAAATGCCCTTGACTGGTGTGCCCTTGATGTACATTTGTATAAGGTTTAATAATAATTGTATATTGACGAACCCTCTGCTGGCAAATGTCCCAAGCCTTAGTAGCATGCAATGTTGAATAACAAAACCTAATTTTTGCTCATAACATGAAGCTGCCCTAAAAGAAGACGGGAACATATATATACTAAGATCAAGTCACAAAGCTGTCGGTGTCTTTTGCACTTTGACTCACTAGTGAGCTGGTCTGAGTTTTGTGTAGTTATAAGTCATTAATGAAAGTGCAAAACCAGCATTTGGAATGTGTCACAAAAACTGCTCCCCCTTGATACGTTTGAGGCAGAGCTTTGTGAAGGCTTCTAATTTAGGAATGGAGGTCTGAGCGTCAGCAGAACTTCATCCTTGGCTTTTGCTGAATGCTGACATTTCATTTTACTTATTTTTGTTAATTTTCTCTACATTAGTCAGTGAAATGTATTGCAGTCCCCTATATATTTTATTAATTTAATTTTTGTATTAATTAATTTGGCATCAGCAACATGAAATATGAGCCTGATGTGTACTCCATAGCAAACATTTACAAATATTGTGAATTTTGGGGATTGGTTATCATTATTACTCAATTACTTGGATAAGAATTGTAAGGACAATATGTTACAGGAGGATCTACTTACTATGGTCTTTCTTTAGAGTTTATTGGACAAGAAACTCAGTCACAAATGTAGCGGATGCCATGTATGCTGTATTCTTAGGCCAAGTGCATATTTCAACATTTAAATCACAGCTGTCATTCGATTCCGACTTTCAGTTTACTAAATATTCCGTCTCACCTCTCTACGAGGTGAATACTACGGACCTCATTTTACATCCCAAAATATATAATAGCCTATACTGACCTCTTTTTAACTGACGACGTTTCTTCCTATTGTTTTCTTAATGGCAAATACAAACAAGAGTTTCTGAGTATGTCCTGAGGTACTGTTCCTTCAGGATCAGAATTTCAGCTATTTCTGGTCTCATGAGGAATTGGCACCCACAATATTCCAAGATACAGACACGAAGCATCCCCTCTCCAAGGAACCCTGACCTGACTGTGCTTTAATATGTCTACTTTAAACGAAATACCTATATATATATATATATATATATATATATATATATATATATATATATATATATATATATATATATATATATATATATATATATATATATATATATATATATGTATATATATATATATTACCTACTGGCTATCGCCAGTAGGTATATATAGTTAGAATTTTTTCTCTATGGGACTTTTGAAAATTCTATGTCTAATAACTTTGGCGTTTGTGGACGGAATCGGCTGAAATTTTCAGGAAAATGGCACATTTTGTTTCTGAGCAGCCCCTGAAAATTTGGTGGGGTTTCGTCAAGGGGGGGCTGAGAAAAAAGGGGGGTCCCAAAACGCGTTTTTTGCATTGAGTTTTCCATAGGGCGGTTGGACTCACTTTTAGCTCGAACGGCTGAATGGATTTGCACGAAACTTGGCAAAATTGTAGGGACTGTTAGCCCGATGTGCCTTTGCTAGGTCTCAATATATGTGCTCCAGTAGTTTTTGAGAAATTAACGTTCAAACCAAGATATATATCTGTAACAGCGCTCTGGGCAGCGATCCGGTCCGCTTACTTTTCGCTTATCGGAACTTTGCGCGCAGAAAGCTGATTGGCTCTCCGGTGTCTGTCAACATTCTAAACAGTCCGGAGCGGCCGCCATCTTGTCTCTCGGTAGGATCGAGAGAGAAGAAGAGGTGGAAAACGAAAGGGGAATTTAATGAAAGGGGGCAAGGTATCCCCCTCTTGACCCCCTAGGAATGTTGTTGGGGTTATTAAAGGGTCCCGTGGGGAAAATAAAAAAAAAATGATTTTTCACGGTAGAAGCGCGGCCGCGAACTGGTAGCGAAACGGGAATTCGCCATTTTCTGCTTCGTTAATTAAATTACTAGTTATAAGTGGGTGCGGGAGACGTATCCTAATCCCCTATGTTTCCTGAGGGTGGCTGAGGAGGCTGATATATGTTGATACATCTCTTCCAGCGGCTGTGCGTGAGCTTTTTTTTTTTTTTTGCTGCGTGACAGTCCGGAGCGGCCGCCATCTTGTCTCTCGGTAGGATCGAGAGAGAAGAAAAGGTGAAAAACTAAGGGGGAATTTAATGAAAGGGGGCAAGGTATCCCCCTCTTGACCCCCTAGGAATGTTGTTGGGGTTATTAAAGGGTCCCGTGGGGAAAATAAAAAAAAAATGATTTTTCACGGTAGAAGCGCTTCACGGGCCGCGAACTGGGCCGCAAACTGGTAGCGAAACGGGAATTCGCCATTTTGTGCTTCGTTAATTAAAGTACTAGGTATAAGGGGGTGCGGGAGACGTATCCTAATCCCCTATGTTTCCTGAGGGTGGCTGAGGAGGCTGATATATGTTGATACATCTCTTCCAGCGGCTGCGCCATCTTGCCTTTTTTCGAATGCCACAATTTTGTCGTGCACGGCAGCCATTTTAGATGCCAGGCTGGTCCCAGGCTATCACCTAACCCTGCGGATGTAGTTTATGGCCCCAGCTGTAGAGAATTCAGACATGCCAATCCTCCTGATTCAGGCGTGTGAGTACTGATTTCAGTGCTAGTCTCCCGCCTCCCGATTTCTGCAAGCAAAAACCCGGGGGCATATTACGAACAACTAGCGATAATTTTTGTCTCTAACTTGTTTAGAGACAAAAATTATCGCCGCACATCGGCGATTTTTATCGCAGATAAACCTTGCTATTATCGCAGAAAAGTCAGCGATATTCATGTATTATCGACCTAATGCTCTTAGCCATGTTATCCACCTCCCATTGGATAACATGGCTAAGAACTGCTCAGGGCAGGTGTTAGATTTTGAAGATATTCGCGCTTAGCGCGAATATCTCCAAAAGTTGGTAATAGAAGGTAGCGATGTTAGGGACTGTTTCCAGTCGCTAACATCTTGGCACGCCACTTTGCATGTCATTAGTGATAAGTATCACTGACATGCAAAGCGGGGCCCAAGATGGTCGCTATCTCCTTTTAGCTGTCACTAACTAATTTTATCTCCGCTTTCATGGCTTTTAAAGCCAAAAAAGCGGAGATAAACCCCCTTGATAATATGCCCCACGATTCCTTGGGGTTTCAGCTGACAGGGCTTGGTATTGTGTTACATGGTAATTTTTCCATGAAACGTCAGAGGGTCGATGCAGGGGTTCTAGAAGAGGTGATAAACCATTTAAGCCTCATGAACAAGCGCATGGTCTTTTAAAGATTTGTGAAGTACTCGGGGCGGCGGTGTGTTTGTGCCCTCTTTCAGGAGCGGGCGGGGGGGCACTGCCAGCAACTTGCCAGGTCAGGTAGTGTTCAACACGTGCATCACCCTTTCTCTGCCTGCTATTGCGCTCCATGCTTCGGAAAGGTAAGAAAAAGAACGTGCATTTGAGTTTGAAATGTCCGATCCTGCAGCAGCACACTTCCAAAGCCCACACATGACAATAACCCGATTCAAGGCCCCATTCACCCGTTTTTAAAAAAATAGATAACACTCCAACAAAGTAAGGTTATAAAACTTTATTAACTACTAACTTTAACGAACGGAACAAAAACTAAAAACATTTAAACATTTCTCAACACAAAAAGCAACAATGGTTAGAAGCTGTCTTTTGTGCGAATAGTCCCAAGGCAGCACAACGTGCAGAGTTCTGGACGGCACCCAGGTGATGTCGCCTGGGTGCCGCACTGGTTTAGGGATCCTACAATGCTGCTCCGAAAATTGGCGTGGGGCGTCCCGGGTGGGGCGGGGGGAGGCCTCGTCAGTAGCGGTCTGTTGTGCGAATAGTCCCAAGGCAGCACAACGTGCAGAGTTCTGGACGGCACCCAGGTGATGTCGCCTGGGTGCCGCACTGGTTTAGGGATCCTACAATGCAGCACAGAAAAACAGCGTGGGGCGTCCCGGGTGGTGCGGGGGGAGGCCTCGTCAGTATCGGTCTGTGTCCAGTGTCACATGGCTGACACAACATGTACGACAGGCACCCAGGTGATGTCCAGTAAACTGCCGCACTGGTTTTGGTATCCTACAATGCTGCTCCGAAAATTGGCGTGCGGCGGCCCGGGGGGGGGCGTGGGGGAGCCGGCGTGAACGGGCCTCCCCAGGTGGCGGCCATCTAGCTGAGTTGCGCTCGCTCTTGCGGCCACAGCGTCTCGCTCACCATGTTGTTGAGTTGCTCCCACTCTTGCAGTGCAGCGATAGGCGGCTGCCACATGGCTCTTAAAATGGCGGACAGCTCCTCGGTTTTAGGCCTGGTCCACTGAAATGGCCCTGGGACACTTTGGAACTCGGACGCTTGCCTGCTAGGGTTTGGGCTCCATTCTCGAAAAGCGTCCCCTCAGCCGTGAAGATTGTATAAAAGTCTTGGGGGCCCCCGACTCCCGCAGGCTTCCGGTGGGGAGCGGCTGCCATGATTGCTCGCGGAATGACCACGACGGAGCCACGAGATGGTGGTGCTCTCATGCTGACGCCAGCTTCAGTCTGAATGATCCAGAAACAAGGTGGGGCTTTCATCGTTTGGGAAAAAAAAATGTTCTAAACCAATGAAAAGTGTTATTTTTAGGTCATATGACCAAGCCTTCCATCTTTAGGAAACCAAAAGTAAAATGAACCAATGAAAAGTTTTATAAACAAGTCACATGACCTGTTATGCGGCATAGGGCTACAAAAAGCGTAGAAAATCCGTTGGCACGTGAGGCGGCGTCAGTAGCGGACCGATGTGCGAATAGGCCGAAGGCAGCACAACGGGCCGAGATCCGGATGGTACCGAGGTGGTGTCCAGCAAATTGCCGCACTGGTGTGGCCATCCTACAATGCTGCGCCGAAAGACGGCGTGTCCAGCTGAATTGCGGTCACTGTTGCGGTACAGTGACTCGAACGCGCCGAGATCCGGATGGCACCGAGGTGGTGTCCAGCAAATTGCCGCACTGGTGTGGCCATCCTACAATGCTGCGCCGAAAGACGGCGTGTCCAGCTGAATTGCGGTCACTGTTGCGGTACAGTGACTCGAACGCGCCGAGATCCGGATGGCGCCGAGGTGGTGTCCAGCAAATTGCCGTACTGGTGTGGCCATCCTACAATGCTGCGCCGAAAGACGGCGTGTTCAGCTGAGTTCCGGTCACTCTTCCGGCACAGTGACTCGAACGCGCCGAGATCCGGATGGCACCGAGGTGGTGTCCAGCAAGTGGCTGCACTGGTGTGGCCATCCTACAATGCTGCGCCGAAAGTCGGCGTGGGGTGCCCCGTTGGCTTATGAGGTGATGTCAGTAGTGGACTGATGTGTGAATAGGTCGGAACCAGCACAAGGCGCCAAGATCCGAATGGCAAGTCCTGGATGTTGAGTGCCTCAGTTGAGATTTCTGAGCAGTGCTTGTAGGACTGTCTGAAGCTTATTTGCACCTGCTGCAGCTTCACTATTGCCCTGGTGTGGCCAAAGGTGGCACATGACATAGGCGGCCGGCTCCCGAGGTCCGGCGGAACTTTTTTCCATTTCCTTTCTGCTTCTTTTCCTACAATGCGTTTCATCTGAAGACACGACCAGGTCCCTGAATGTGTGCAGGGGGACGCTATTGATTGAATGAAAATGGCGGCTTGACACAAAGCTGACTCAAGCGTTACTGTTGGTGCTATATAGACAAAAATTGGTTTTCAGTTTGTACATTCTTTAGGTTTTTTTTTTCCATCCAAGTCTGATTGAGAGTTTGTAGAAAAATGGCTTCAGATTTTCCACATACTACTCTTCAACATTCTTCCTAAATGTAACAATGTGAAACTCACTAGGAGAATGGCTGTTTCTGTTTCTTTTCAAAATGCTGCCACCAATATTTTCTGAATGGAAGACACCATCTTGTAGCATAATGGGCCGAAAGGGGTTCTGGTCTGGCCGATGGTTGGTGGAGACATTTTGACTATATCTTGGACCTGCCCGGCCTCGCCCAAAATGGCGCCGGTATAAATGGGACTCGTAACTCCTTGCCCGCAAATGTATATCTAGAAAATGTTATTGTAAGTGGCCCTGTCGTATTTTAATTACAAAATGTACGTCCACCGATTCCGCAACTGTTAGACACCTTTGTTCTTGCAACCTAATGGCCCGCTCGTTACGTTCTTCTACAGTGTAAATGTCTCCTCATCATATACGATTTCAGTTTGCTCCGTGGCCGGCCCACGTGGTTATAGGCCCGTATTTGTATACTGACATTTTCACAATAAAGGTTTTTAAAACAAAACACGGTAGTAGTATTTACATTTGTAAAGTTTTTACTTTTAGTGACTGTTTTCGAATCAGTAAAAGGCAAGTGAAATAAAGCAGTCCAATTACATGACGGATAAAAGGTATAATATGTAGGAACGCAGTAAAGATAAATGGTCAAGGGCAGTTGTGTTTTTCATGTCTGCAACATAAAGTGATCGATAAGAATCTGATAATCAGGCGTATCGGCGACTAAGACAGCAGGCCGAATCTCTTTTACTCAACGGCTCCGTCATGGAAGGAAGAAACGCCCTTTTTCTCGAAAAAGGAATATATTTTACTTGCAAGACAGTTGTAAATTTTCCGGGAAAGTACATTAGCCTGGAATATTAAAACAAATGTATGAAAAAAAAATATTGTTCGAAAATAATAAAAAGCGTAATTTTTAGGTCATATGACCAAGCTTTTCATCATTAAATTAAGAAAAGTAAAATGAACCAATGAAAAGTTTTATTAACAAGTCACATGACCTGTTATGCTTACGTTACGCGCTGCGCGCCGCGCCTCGGATCACTTCCGGGTGCGCTAACGCGGCGTGTCATAAAACGCATTACGCGACAACGTAGGTCAAGAATATAGTCTAAATGTCTCCACCAACCAGCGTTCAGAACACAACCCCTTTCAGCAGTCCAAAAAGTTCTGTTAAATGACAACAGAGGGGACAGGCAACAAGAACCATCAGTCAAAGAGGGGAGGGCAAGTTCTTCTCTTCCGGTTCATGTTGGGGCGCTACCGGAACTGATCGAATTGGTAGTCTATAGTGTTTCTGGATGTTTCAGACTAAAGCTGGCGTCAGCATGAGACCACTACCATCTCGTAGCTCCGTCGTGGCCATTCCACGAGCAATCATGGCAGCCGCTCCCCACCAGAAGCCTGCGGGAGTCGGAGGCCCCCAAGACTTTTGTAGAATCTTCACGGCTGAGGGGACGCTTTTCGAGAATGGGACCCAAGCCCTAGCAGACAAGCGTCCGAGTTCCAAGGTGTCCTAGGGCCATTTCAGTGGACCAGGCCCAAAACCGAAGAGCCGGCCGCCATTTTGAGAGTCCTGTGGCAGCCGCCTATCGCTGCACCGCAAGAGCGGGCGCATCTCAACTACATGGTGAGCGAGACGCTGTAGTCGCAAGAGCGGGCGGTAAACAGCTGAATGGCGGAAGAGGCACAGTGTAGCAAAAGCGGGCGGAATGGCAACTAAAACGATAAAGGGGCGCCCCACTACAGCTTGTCTTCAGGTCAAACGGATTGTGGGACAAGGTCCAGAATTGAAGAGTCATCAAAAGGCAAAAAGTTCCGCCGGACCCCGGGAGCCGGCCGCCTATGTCGGGGGCGATCTCAGGCTACACCAGTGCTATAAGACTTGGGGAGGGTGTCGGAGCCAAGCGTCTTCTCCGAGTCCATGGCCATCACACCGCCCCTCAGGGGCCTCCGTCAAGCTGTTTAGGAAGGTAACATATCACATTGTTTTCTAATGCAGTCAGGTCCACAAACGACACTCACTTACTTTGAGAATAGTGAAGCTGCAGTAGGTGGAAATAAGCTTCAGACAGTGTTACAAGCACTGCTCAGAACTCTTAACTATGGCACCCAACATCCAGAACTTATGCTATTTGAGAATGGTAGTGACATCGAAGCATCTCAGGGACCAAAACCATTAACGTACTTTCACGTATGAAAATCTTACTTGGGGAGGGGGCAGGAGCGAAGCGCCCCCTCCCAGTCAGCGCCACCACACCGTATGTTGAAAATCTGAAGCCATCGTTCTACAAAGTCAACCAAACTTGGATTGAAAAATCTAGAAAAATGTACAAACTGAAAACCAGTTTTGGTCTGCATAGCATCAGTAGCAACGCTTGAGTCAGCTTTGTGTCAAGCCGCCATTTTGATTCAACAAAGCACAGGCATTGAAAAAGGCTGAAATTCAGAACTCTAAACTATGGCACCCAACATCCAGGAGCTTGCCATCCGGATCTTGGAGCCTTGTGCTGTTTTCGTTCTATTCACACATCGGTCCACTACTGACATCATCTTATAAACCAACGTTATGTAAATAGTTTTTTAATAAAATGTTTTACCCTGTTTCTTTGCTGGTGTGTTGTCTACATTTTTAATATTTGCATAGGGTTTGTCGTTATTTTGGGCGGGGTGGGTGATGGAGCCGAGCTGTCTTGCAGCCCTCATGGTGTGGAGCTCAGTTCATCTCACTATTTTCGTATTTCTCATGAAGGGTTGTTCCTAATATTTCTATTTTAGCGAGGTCAAAAAGAGATCCAATTAGTGGCCTACTGATTTTGCTCGATTACTTTTATTTTTTTACACGATTTTTCACTATCTGCAAAGACTAAACAGAGTATTGCGCCTTTGTGCTTGTTTGTAAATAGAGAATGATCCAAAGAGAACCAATTCTAAAACAGTAAATGCTTGGACAACAATCAATCAAATGGAGAGACAAGGAGGCACGACGGATTACAACGGGGGTAAAGGCCTGCGTTAACTACCCTTCAGTATCTGCAAAGAGAGAGTACTACTAAGGCAAAAGAGGGGAGGGGGGGGGGTGCAGCGTTCAAAGCACATCAGCGTGCATAAATACGAAAATGTTTTTATCTATCACGTACTTGACATTTTAAAGCTTTTCATATTTGCTATTAAAAAACCAATGAAATTCACAGAAAAAACCATAGGTTATAGTGGATATATAGTTAGGAATTTGCATTTACAAAACCTTGAAAATTCAATGAAAAAACCATAGGTTATAGGCCATATATAGTTAGGAATTCGCATTTACAAAACCTTATTTTACTCGCATAAAACCATTGAAATTCCATATATAGTTAGAAGCGCTAACTATATATCGCGCACCCGCAATCCACTGCTGATGATGTCACATATTACATCATTCATGACATGGTCAGTGACATCACTGATGACATCACTGATGACATCTCAAATGACATCACTGATGACAACTCAAATGACATCACTGATGACATCTCAAATGACATCACTGATGACAACTCAAATGACATCACTGATGACATCTCATTTGTCATCACTGATCACATCACTCATGTGATAATACAATGAACCTCTTCAGACTCTAATATAACCTTACATACACTCAGTATAAACAGACACTCACAGACTGTCACTCATCCATGGAGTTACTCACACACCTAGTCAGTCATGCAAAGAATCAATCACACCTCCATTTCCTCAACTATAAAGTTATACACATCTTACTTATTCAAACATATAATAACACATATTTATTCTCTTATATAATCCCTGATACAAGCTCACAGTGATCGATACAGCCACTCACACATTCACTGGCTCTTATGTTCAGTTATTTATATATCTCAACTCTCACATGTATTGTGTTTTACATACGTACTTACTTGCACATGTAGCAATGAGAAATCCATTCACTCACCAACACACCCATGCACAGTCAACCGCCCATATAGCTGTTTCCACATGCACTCTTGAACTCATACTCCTAGTGAATCAACTGCTTACACATCTATGCAAAGAGTCACGCACCTCCCAGCCACCCACACACACACTCAGCCTCCCATTCAAATACTTGGGCAACCAATCAATAACCCATATGGCCACTCTTATAGCTACTGATCAACACATGCAGCAGCTTACACAACAACAAACATACTGATGCACAAATTAAGACAGTTTAGTCACTAACCCATGCACTCAGTGAGACACATTTAATCACTCACTCATACAGTCAGTCATGCACCTACTAAATTCTTCATCCAGACACTTATACATCCACTCATTCTTCAATATGTGAAACATATTTAAACTTTACAGACACATACAATCACTGGATGTTGTGATCAGTGATGTCATCAGTGATGTCATTTGAGATGTCATCAGTGATGTCATCAGTGATGTCACTGACCATGTCATGAATGATGTAATATGTGACATCATCAGCAGTGGATTGCGGGTGCGCGATATATAGTTAGCGCTTCTAACTATATATGGAATTTCAATGGTTTTATGCGAGTAAAATAAGGTTTTGTAAATGCGAATTCCTAACTATATATGGCCTATAACCTATGGTTTTTTCATTGAATATATATATATATATATATATATATATATATATATATATATATATATATATTACCTACTGGCGGTCGCCAGTAGGTAGTTATAGTTAGGATCTACGTTCCATAGGAAATCCGCAACATTCTATTGGGAATAACTTTGGCGCCGGTGGACGAATCTTCGCGAATTTCTCAAAGTTCGTGGCCCGCTCCTTCCCTGAAAATGTGGGGGGGGGATTCATCAAGTGGGGGCCGAGATAAAAGCGGGTCCCAAAACGTGTTTTCCCCATGTTAATTTCCATAGGGCGGTTGAACTCACTTTTAGCCCGAACGGCTGAATGGATTTCCACCAAACTTGGAAAATTGTAGGGACTGGTAGCCCGATGTGCCTTTGCTATGTCTCAAGATATGTGCTCCAGTGGATTTTGAGTAATTTAGGTACCAAAAAATATATATATCTATAAGCGCGCCCCGGTACGCGCACCGGGCACACTACGCGAGTTCGCGCGCGGAAAGCTGATTGGCTCTCGGGTGTCCGTCAACATTCCAAACAGTACGTAGCGGCCGCCATCTTGTGTCTCGGTAGGATCGAGACACAAGAGGTGGCAAAAAAAAAGGGGAAATGTCGAAAAGGTGGCAGGGTAGACCCCCCTGACCCCCTAGGTTTGATGTGGGGGCCATAAAAGGGCCCTGCAGGGCAAAAAAATATTATTCTTTTTTTTCGATTTGCGCGGGGAAGCGCCCGGTACGCGCACCGGGGAGCGTACCAGGGAGCGTTCCATGGTGAAAACCCAGTGAAACAGTAAAATAATAATTTAAAGTGCTTAGAGGTAGTGATGCATTGCTGGAGTGTGTCACAAAAGTGATGCAACTCCAGCAATGCATCCTTTCACATGGGGCCAGTCCCATGTGAAAGGGCCTGCGTCAGTCTTACGCCTGCTGTGAGGCAGGCGCAAGATTTTGACGCAACGGTGTCCTAAAAGTGACGCAGTGAAATCTCATAGATTTCACTGCGTCACTTCTACGACCCTTTCTTGCGTCAATACGCCCCTTTACATACATTACACCTGGCGCAGGTATAATGTGAAAGGGCTTGCGTCAGTCTTTTCTTACCCCTCCAGACCACCGTTCTTTTACTACATTTTCTTCACTTATTCACATTCCCCATGTTCACTCTCCTTCTCCTCACACTCGTTCCCCACACTCACCTTCTTTCAGTCCCCCTACTTCACTTCCCTTCCCCTCTCGTCCCTTTCTTTCCTTTCTCACTCATTTTCCTTTCCTCTCCTCTCTCACTGCACTCCACTTCAGTTACTCATTTTGAATTTGATAAGAATATAGCTCATTTTTGAGAACTGGAGGTAGTTCTAAAAAGAACTGTTTTTTCTTTTTTTTAATGTTTTTTTCAAAACAAAAACAAAAACAGGGAATGCAAAACTGCTCAACAGGAGCAAAAAAAGGGGGAAAATTAGGGCTGGGGAAGGCAGCAGTGTTCTTGCCTCTTGCGTGCAATGAGCTTGATGCTCTGCTCACCATAGCAAAGCATTTTATCACATTGCTTGCACTTTATAGTAATGTCACTAAAAACAGGTTGAATGTTCGGAATCATCTTCAATTCCGCTGCACGTCCTCTCCCTGATGTTGTGGCTCCTCCTGTAGATGTAGAGGCACCATTCCTTGGGGGATTACGTGCCCGGTCTCGGACACTCTCCCGGGCATAGTTCTGGAGGTGCCTGCGTTGGACGTGGCGAATCATTGTCGAATTGCCAAAACTGTACTTCCTTTTTGGGTCTCCTCGGGAAAGCACAGTTTGGCAGATTTTGCATTCTACTTTGGGAGCATTCACCTTTCTTAATCCTTCAGGTATTGAAACAAATTTCCAAATAATATGCTCCTTGATCTTGGGCTGAGGAGGCTCTTCCTCAATGAAGCCATCTGAGTCCTCACTACTGCTGGATGGTCTAGCTGTCATTCTTTGCACAAAATGGTTGGACAGAAAAAACAGGTCTTGCTGTCTCCAAAGTGAAAGAAGAAATGAAGGAAATGGGTGGGGTTTTCATTAGTTGTAAAAGAAACTGATAACAACCAATGAAAAGAGTTATTTTAAGGTCACATGACCAGGGCTTTCATCATTTGGAAACCAAAACTGTCCTGAACCAATAAAAAGTGTTATTTTTAGGTCACATGACCCGACGCGCTTACGCTACGCGCCCCAGGGCGCGTCGCGTAAGCACGTCGGATGGTTATGTAGCACGATCGTATGCGCTCAAGTGCTTCCGGGTGCGCTTACGCTGTGCGCATCACGCGGACGCGGCTACGCGATACGTCACGATGATGTTTTCGTTCGCGGCAATAGCGCTAACGGGACGCTCACCGGTACGCGCCCCGGGGCGCGCCGCAAAACTGCCTTTACCGGTGCGCTCACCAGGACGCGCACTGGGAGCGCTCCAGGGCACAAAAAAAAACAAAAACCATGAACAATATACATAAACAATAGTATTACATAAATATACAATATAGGATTCATTATAAAAAATATTACATTTCAAATTTGCTATTAAAAAAACTTTGAAATTCACTGAAAGAAACATAGGTTTGCGGCCCTATATATAATTAGGAATTAGCATTTAAAAAACCTATGAAATTCACTGAAATGCCCAGCAAGAGATCGGCTGATCTTGAAACGCGTTGGGTGTTTTCTTCTGCTGATTAAACACTGACAAGCACCGTACTACAATTGGGCTCCGACTCTGGTTTTTTCCGTGGGAAGGATCGTGACCAGGAGTGTGTGGATATATATGTATATATATATATATATATATATATATATATATATATATATATATATATATATATATATATATATATATATATATATATATATATATATATATATATTCACTGAAAAAAACATAGGTTTCACACCAGTTATAGTTAGCTGGAAATTTTACTGACATAAAACCATTGAAATTCCCACGTTATAGTTAGTTGGACTCACTATAACTTGCGCGTGCAATGCACTGCTGATGACGTCACATATTACATCACTCATGACATAGAAATATATATATATATATATATATATATATATATATATATATTCACTGAAAAAACCATTGGTTATAGACCATATATAGTTAGGGATTAGCCTTTTCAAAACCTTATTTTACTCACACAAAACCATTGAAATTTCATATATAGTTAGTTCCACTAACTATATATCGCGCACCCGCAATCCACTGCTGATGATGTCACATATTACATCATTCATGACATGGTTAGTGACATCACTGATGACATCACTGATGACATCTCAAATGACATCACTGATGACATCACTGATGACAACATCCAGTGACTGTATGTTTCTGTAAAGTTAAAATATGTCTTACATATTGAAGAATGAGTGGATGTATAAGTGTCTGGATGAAGGATTTAGTAGGTGCATGACTGACTGTATGAGTGAGTGATTAAATGTGTCTCACTGAGTGCATGGGTTAGTGACTAAACTGTTTTAATTTGTGCATCATTATATCTGTTGTTCTACAAACTGCTGCATATGTTGATCAGTAGCTATATGAGTAACTGTATGGGTTATTCATTGGTTGTCCAAGTATTTGTATGGGAAACTGAGTGTGTGTGTATGGGTGGCTGGGAGGTGTGTGACTCTGTACATAGATGTGTGAGTAGTTGATTCACTATATGTATGGGTTCAAAAGTGCATGTGGAAACAGCTGTATGGGCGGTTGACTGTGCATGAGTGTATTAGTGAGTGAATGGATATCTCAGTGCTACATGTCAAAGTAAGTACATATGTAAAACACAGTACATGTGAGAGTTGACATATATAAATAACTGTGCATAAGAGCCAGTGAATGTGTGAGTGGCTTTATGGATCATTGTGAACATGTATCAGGGATTGTATAAGAGAGTAAAGTAAATATGTGTTAGTATATGTTTGAATAAGTAAGGTGTGTATAACTGTATAGTTGAGAAAATGGAGGTGTGATTGATTTTTTGCATAACTGACTAGGTGTGTGAGTAACTCCATGGATGAGTGACAGTCTGTGACTGTCTGTTTACACTGATTGTATCTAAGGTTATATTGGAGTCTGAAGAGGTTCATGGTATTATCACATGAATGATATCATCAGTGATGTGATCAGTCATGTCAAATGAGAATTTATCAGTGATTTTATCAGTGATGTCATTTGAGATGTCATCAGTGATGTCATTTGAGATGTCATCAGTGATGTCATTTGAGATGTCATCAGTGATGTCACTAACCATGTCATGAATGATGTAATATGTGACATCATCAGCAGTGGATTGCAGGTGCGCGATATATAGTTAGTGGAACTAACTATATATGAAATTTCAATGGTTTTGCGTGAGTAAAATAAGGTTTTGAAAAGGCTAATCCCTAACTATATATGGTCTATAACCAATGGTTTTTTCAGTGAATTTTCAAGGTTTTGTAAATGCAAATTCCTAACTATATATGGCCTATAACCTATGGTTTTTTCAGTGAATTTCATTGTTTTTTTAATAGCAAATATCAAAAGCTGTAAAATGTCAAGTACGTGATAGGTAAAAACATTTTCGTGTTTATGCACGCTGATGTGCTTTGAACGCTGCCCCCCTCCCCTCTTTTCTCTTAGTAGTACTCTCTCTTTGCAGATAGTGAAGAGTAGTTAACGCAGGCCTTTACCCCCGTTGTAATCCGTCGTGCCTGCTTGTCTCTCCATTTGATTGATTGTTATCCAAGCATTTACTGTTTTACAATTGATTCTCTTTGGTTCATTCTCTATTTACAAACAAGCACAAAGTCGCAATACTCTGTTTAGTCTTTGCAGATAGTGAAAAATCGTGAAAAATCGTGTAAAAAAATAAAATTAATCGAGCAAAATCAGTAGGCCACTAATTGGATCTCTTTTTGACCTCGCTAAAATAGAAATATTAGGAACAACCCTTCATGAGAAATACGAAAATAGTGAGATGAACTGAGCTCCACACCATGAGGGCTGCAAGACAACTCGGCTCCGTCACCCACCCCGCCCAAAATAACGACAAACCCTATGCAAATATTAAAAATATAGACAACACACCAGCAAAGAAACAGGGTAAAACATTTTATTAAATAACTATTTACATAACTATTTTATACTTTTTATTGCCCGATCCGGCTAGCTCAATCGATCGAGCATGAAACTCATGCACTCTGATAGCAAGCGTTGCTACTGATGCTATGCAGACCAAAACTGGTTTTCAGTTTGTACATTTTCCTAGATTTTTCCATCCAAGGTTGGTTGAGTTTGTAGAACGATGGCTTCAGATTTTCAACATACGGTGTGGTGGCGCGGACTGGGAGGGGGCGCTTCGCTCCTGCCCCCTCCCCAAATAAGATTTTCATACGTGAAAGTACGTTAATGGTTTTGGTCCCTGAGTTGCTTCAATATCACTGCCATTCTCAAATGGCATAAGTTCTGGATGTTGGGTGCCATAGTTCAGAGTTCTGAGCAGCGCTTGTAACACTGTCTGAAGCTTATTTCCACCTACTGCAGCTTCACTATTCTCAAAGTAAGTGAGTGTCGTTTGTGGACCTGACTGCATTTGAAAACAATGTGATATGGTACCTCCCTAAACCGCTTGACGGAGGCCCCCGAGGGGCGGTGTGATGGCACGGACTCGGAGAAGATGCTTGGCTCCGACCCCCTCCCCAAGTCTTATAGCACCGGTTTAGCCTGAGATCGCCCCCGACACAGGCGGCCGGCTCCCGGCGGAACTTTTTGCCTTTTGATGACTCTTCTATTCTGGACCTTGTCCCACAATCCGTTTGACCTGAAGACACGCTGTAGTGGGGCTCCCCTTTACCGTTTTAGTTGCCATTCCGCCTGCTTTTGCTACACTGTGCCTCTTCCGCCATTCGGCTGTTTACCGCCCGCTCTTGCGACTACAGCGTCTCGCTCACCATGTAGTTGAGTTGCTCCCGCTCTTGCGATGCAACGATAGGCGACTGCCACAGGACTCTCAAAATGGCGGCCGGCTCTTCAGATTTGGGCGTGGTCCACTAAAATGGCCCTGGGACACCTTGGAACTCGGACGCTTCCCTGATAGGGCTTGGGTCCCATTCTCGAAAGCGTCCCCTCAGCCGTGAAGATTCTACAAAAGTCTTGGGGGGCCCCGACTCCCACAGGCTTCTGGTGGGGAGCGGCTGCTATGTCTGCTCGTGGAATGGCCACGACGGAGCTACGAGATGGTAGTGCTCTCATGCTGACGCCAGCTTTAGTCTGAAACATCCAGAAACACTGTAGACTACCAATTCGATCAGTTCCGGTAGCGCCCCAACATGACCCGGTAGAGAAGAACTTACCCTCCCCTCTTTGACTGATGGTTCTTGTTGCCTGTCCCCTCTGTTGTCATTTTACAGAACTTTTTGGACTGCTGAAAGGGGTTGTGTTCCGAACGCTGGTTGGTGGAGACATTTTGACTATATTCTTGACCTACGTTGTCGCGTAATGCGTTATATGACACGCCGCGTTAGCGCACCCGGAAGTGATCCGGGGCGCGGCGCGCAGCGCGTAACGTAAGCATAACAGGTCATGTGACTTGTTAATAAAACTTTTTATTGGTTCATTTTACTTTTGTTATTTTAATAATGAAAAGCTTGGTCATATGACCTAAAAAATAAAAAAATACGCTTTTTATTGATTTCGAACTTTTTTTTTTATAACATATATGTTATAATATTCCAGGCTAATGTACTTTCCCGGAAAATTTTCAACTGTCCTGCAAGTAAAATATATTCCTTTTTCGAGAAAAAGGGCGTTTCTTCGTTCCATGACGGAGCCGTTGAGTAAAAGAGACTCGGCCTGCTGTCTTAGTCGCCGATACGCCTCATTATCAGATTCTTATCGATCACTTTATGTTGCAGGAGTGGAAAACACAACTGCCCTTGACCATTTATCTTTACTGCGTTCCTACATATTATACCTTTTATCCGTCATGTAATTGGACTGCTTTATTTCACTTGCCTTTTACTGATTCGAAAACAGTGACTAAAAGTAAAAACTTTACCAATGTAAATACTACTACCATGTTTTGTTTTAAAAACCTTTATTGTGAAAATGTCAGTATACAAATACGGGCCTATAACCACGTGGGCCGGCCACGGAGCAAACTGAAATCGTATATGATGAGGAGACATTTACATTATAGAGGAACGTAACGAACGAGCCATTAGGTTGCAAGAACTAAGGTGTCTAACAGTTGCGGAATCGGTGGACGTATATTTTGTAATTAAAATACGACAGGGCCACTTACAAAAAAGTTATCTAGATATACATTTGCGTGCAAGTACCATGGGTGACGTTAATTCGAACTTTCAATAGTACAGTAATCAATAACACATCAGAACTTAATATCAATAGGGATGTCGAAATATTCAATCAATTCTCGTCCCCGCCCGCCATGAGCATCAAAACTGCATTCATATCTCGTGATATCAAGGTTGTTCAACCAGTACACAACAAGGAGTTACGAGTCCCATTTATACCGGCGCCATTTTGGGCGAGGCCGGGCAGGTCCAAGATATAGTCAAAATGTCTCCACCAACCATCGGCCAGACCAGAACCCCTTTCGGCCCTTTATGCTACAAGATGGTGTCTTCCATTCAGAAAATATTGTTGGCAGCATTTTGAAAGGAAAGATAAACAGCCGTTCTCCTAGTGAGTCTCACATTGTTACATTTAGGAAGAATGTTGAAGAGTAATATGTGGAAAATCTGAAGCCATTTTTCTACAAACTCTCAATCAGCCTTGGATGGAAAAAAAAATCCTGAAGAATGTACAAACTGAAAACCAATTTTTGTCTGTATAGCATCAACTGCAACGCTTGAGTCAGCTTTGTGTCAAGCCGCCATTTTCATTCAATCAATAGCGTCCCCCTGCACACATTCAGGGACCTGGTCGTGTCTTCAGGTGAAACGGATTGTGGGACAAGAAGCAGAAAGGAAAAGGAAAAAAGTTCCGCCGGACCTCGGGAGCCGGCCGCCTATGTCATGGGCGATCTTTGGCCACACCAGGGCAATAGTGAAGCTGCAGCAGGTGCAAATAAGCTTCAGACGGTCTTACAAGCACTGCTCAGAACTCTCAACGATGGCACTCAACATCCAGGACTTGCCATCCGGATCTTGGCGCCTTGTGCTGGTTCCGACCTATTCACACATCAGTCCACTACTGGCATCACCTCATAAGCCAACGGGGCACCCCACACCGACTTTCGGCGCAGCATTGTAGGATGGCCACACCAGTGCGGCAACTTGTCGGACACAACCTCGGTGCCATCCGGATCTCGGCGCGTTCGAGTCACTGTACTGCAAGAGTGACCGGAACTCAGCTGAACACGCCGTCTTTCGGCGCAGCATTGTAGGATGGCCACACCAGTACAGCAATTTGCTGGACACCACCTCGGTGCCATCCGGATCTCGGCGCGTTGTGCTGCCTTCGGCCTATTCGCACATCGGTCTGCTACTGACGCCGCCTCACGTGCCAACGGATTTTCTACGCTTTTTGTAGCCCTATGCCTCATAACAGGTCATGTGACTTGTTTATAAATCTTTTCATTGGTTCATTTTACTTTTGGTTTCCTAAAGATGGAAGGCTTGGTCATATGACCTAAAAATAACACTTTTCATTGGTTTAGAACATTTTTTTTTCCCAAACGATGAAAGCCCCACCTTGTTTCTGGATGATTCAGACTGAAGCTGGCGTCAGCATGAGAGCACCACCATCTCGTGGCTCCGTCGTGGTCATTCCGCGAGCAATCATGGCAGCCGCTCCCCACCGGAAGCCTGCAGGAGTCGAGGGCCCCCAAGACTTTTGTAGAATCTTCACGGCTGAGGGGACGCTTTCGAGAATGGAGCCCAAGCCCTAGCAGGCAAGCGTCCGAGTTCCAAGGTGTCCCAGGGCCATTTTAGTGGACCAGGCCCAAAACCGAAGAGCCGGCCGCCATTTTAAGAGTCCTGTGGCAGCCGCCTATCGCTGCACTGCAAGAGTGGGAGCAACTCAACTACATGGTGAGCGAGAAGCTGTAGCCGCAAGAGCGGGCGCAACTCAGCTGGATGGCCGCCACCTGGGGAGGCCCGTTCACGCCGCCTCCCCAACGCCCCCCCCCCCGGGCCGCCCCACGCCAATTTTCGGAGCAGCATTGTAGGATACCAAAACCAGTGCGGCAGTTTACTGGACATCACCTGGGTGCCATCCACATTTCAGCGCGTTCTGCTGCCTTGGGACTATTCGCACAACAGACCGCTACTGACGAGGCCTCCCCCCGCACCACCCGGGACGCCCCACGCTGTTTTTCTGAGCTGCATTGTAGGATCCCAAAAACCAGTGCGGCACCCAGGTGACATCACCTGGGTGCCGTCCAGAACTCAGCACGTTGTGCTGCCTTGGGACTATTCGCACAAAAGACAGCTTCTGACCATTGTTGCTTTTTTTGTCAAAAATGTTTAAATGTTTGTTACAGTTTTTGTTCCGTTCGTTATATTTAAAAGTTAATAAAGTTTTATAATCCTACTTTGTTGGAGTGCTATATATTTTTAAAAAATCGGGTGAATGGGGCCTTGAATCGGGTTATTGTCATGTGTGGGCTTTGCAAGTGTACTGCTACAGGATCGGACATTTCAAACTCAAATGCACGTTCTTTTTCTTACCTTTCCGAAGCATGGAGTGCAATAGCAGGCAGAGAAAGGGTGATGCAAGTGTTGAACACTGCCTGGCCTGGCAAGTTGCTGGCAGCGCCCCCCCCCCCCCGCCTGCTCCTGAAAGAGGACACACACACACCGCCGCCCCGAGTACTTCACAGATCTTTAAAAGACCATGCGCTTGTTCATGAGGCTTAAATGGTTTAAATGGTTTATCACCCCTTCTAGAATCCCACTCTGCACTGCAAGAGTGGGAGCAACTCAACTACATGGTGAGCGAGAAGCTGTAGCCGCAAGAGCGGGCGCAACTCAGCTGGATGGCCGCCACCTGGGGAGGCCCGTTCACGCCGCCTCCCCAACGCCCCCCCCCCCGGGCCGCCCCACGCCAATTTTCGGAGCAGCATTGTAGGATACCAAAACCAGTGCGGCAGTTTACTGGACATCACCTGGGTGCCATCCACATTTCAGCGCGTTCTGCTGCCTTGGGACTATTCGCACAACAGACCGCTACTGACGAGGCCTCCCCCCGCACCACCCGGGACGCCCCACGCTGTTTTTCTGAGCTGCATTGTAGGATCCCAAAAACCAGTGCGGCACCCAGGTGACATCACCTGGGTGCCGTCCAGAACTCAGCACGTTGTGCTGCCTTGGGACTATTCGCACAAAAGACAGCTTCTGACCATTGTTGCTTTTTTTTGTCAAAAATGTTTAAATGTTTGTTACAGTTTTTGTTCCGTTCGTTATATTTAAAAGTTAATAAAGTTTTATAATCCTACTTTGTTGGAGTGCTATATATTTTTAAAAAATCGGGTGAATGGGGCCTTGAATCGGGTTATTGTCATGTGTGGGCTTTGCAAGTGTACTGCTACAGGATCGGACATTTCAAACTCAAATGCACGTTCTTTTTCTTACCTTTCCGAAGCATGGAGTGCAATAGCAGGCAGAGAAAGGGTGATGCAAGTGTTGAACACTGCCTGGCCTGGCAAGTTGCTGGCAGCGCCCCCCCCCCCCTCCCCCCGCCTGCTCCTGAAAGAGGACACACACACACCGCCGCCCCGAGTACTTCACAGATCTTTAAAAGACCATGCGCTTGTTCATGAGGCTTAAATGGTTTATCACCCCTTCTAGAACCCCTGCATCGACCCTCTGACGTTTCCTGGAAGAATTACCACGTAACACAATACCAAGCCTTGTCAGCTGAAACCCCCAAGGAATCGTGGGGCATATTATCAAGGGGGTTTATCTCCGCTTTTTTGGCTTTAAAAGCCAAGAAAGCGGAGATAAAATTATTTCCCTATTACCAAGCTGTCGCTAACACCAGTTAGTGACAGCTAAAAGGAGATAGCGACCATCTTGGGCCCCGCTTTGCATGTCAGTGATATTTATCACTAATGACATGCAAAGTGGGCGTGCCAAGATGTTAGCGACTGGAAACAGTCCCTAACATCGCTATCTCCTATTACCAACTTTTGGAGATATTCGCGCTAAGCGCGAATATCTCAAAAAGCTAACACCTGCCCTGAGCAGTTCTTAGCCATGTTATCCAATGGGAGGTGGATAACATGGCTAAGAGCATTTGCTTGATAATGTTTGAATATCGCTGACTTTTCAGCGATATTCGTGCATTGCAGCCGTTTTTTATCGCATTTGCGATAAACCTTGCTAATAGCAAAGTTTATCTGCGATAAAAATCGCCGATGTGCGGCGATAATTTTTGTCTCTGAACAAGTTAGAGACAAAAATTATCGCTAGTTGTTGGTAATATGCCCCCGGGTTTTTGCTTGCAGAAATCGGGAGGCAGGAGACTAGCACTGAAATCAGTAGTCTCACGCCTGAATCGGGAGGGTTGGCATGTCTGGATTCTCTACAGCTGGGGCCATAAACTACATCCGCAGGGCTAGGTGATAGCCTGGGACCGGCCTGGCATCTAAAATGGCTGCCGTGCACGACAAAATTGTGGCATTGGAAAAAAGGCAAGATGGCGCAGACAATGTTTATCAATAAGGATTCATTTATAACAAAATATTTTATCGCACTGACAAATTGGCGGTCAACACTTCCTGATTTCCATCGAATCGAACGTTAACAGACGTCACGCAGCAAAAAAAAAAAAAAAGCTCACGCACAGCCGCTGGAAGACATGTATCAACATATATGAGCCTCATCAGCCACCCTCAGAAAACATAAGGGATTAGGATACGTCTCCCGCACCCCCTTATACCTAGTAATTTAATTAAAACGAAGCACAAAATGGCGAATTCCTGTTTCGCTACCAGTTTGCGGCCCAGTTCGCGGCCCGTGAAGCGCTTCTACCGTGAATTCTTTTTTTTTTCCCCACGGGACCCTTTAATAACCCCAACAACATTCCTAGGGGGTCAAGAGGGGTATACCTTGCCCCCTTTCATTAAATTCCCCCTTCGTTTTTCACCTCTTCTTCTCTCTCGATCCTACCGAGAGATAAAATGGCGGCCGCTCAGGACTGTTTAGAATGTTGACAGACACCGGGGAGCCAATCAGCTTCGCATTGCAAAGTTCCGTTTCGCGAAAAGTAAGCGGACCGGAGCGCAGCCCGGAGCGCTGTTACAGATTCTCAAAATCCACTGGAGCACATATATTGAGACCTAGCAAAGGCACATCGGGCTAACAGTCCCTACAATTTTGCCAAGTTTCGTGCAAATCCATTTAGCCGTTCGAGCTAAAAGTGAGGCCAAAGGCCCTATGGAAATTAACATGGGAAAAACGCGTTTTGGGACCCCCTTTTTTCTCGGCCCCCCCTTGACAAAACCCCCCCAACTTTTCAGGGGCTGCTCAGAAACAAGATGTGCCATTTTCCTGAAAATTTCAGCCGATTCCGTCCACAAACGCCAAAGTTATTAGACATAGAATTTTAAAAAGTCCCATAGACAAAAAATCCTAACTATATATACCTACTGGCGAGACGCCAGTAGGTAATATATATATATATATATATATATATATATATATATATATATATATATATATATATATATATATATATATATATATATATATATATATTACTTACTGGCAGTCGCCAGTAGGTATGTATAGTTAGGATTTTTTTGAATAGGGATTTCTGAAAATTCTATGTTGAATAACTTTGGCGTTGATGGACGGAATTGGCTGAAACTTTCAGGAAAATGGCACATTTCGTTTCTGAGCGTCCCCTGAAAGTTTGCGGGGGTTTCGTCAAGCGGGGGCCGAGAAAAAAGGGGGGTCCCAAAACTTGTTTTTAACATTGAGTTTTCCATAGGGCGGTTGGACTCACTTTGTGCTCGAACGGCTGAATGGATTTCTATGAAACTTGGCAAAATTGTAGAGACTGTTTGTCCAGATGTGCCTTTGCTAGGTCTCAAGATATGTGCTCCAGTGGATTTTGAGAAATTAACGTTCAAAAAAATATATATATCTGTGACAGCGTTGTGCTACATTTGGGCTCTAACATATATATAGCCCAATGTAGCCCAATATATATTTTTTCAAAGTTAATTTTCGTAAAAACCACTGGAGCACATATCTTGCGACATAGCAAAGTGTGGTAAATAAATTTACCTAGTCAGTTTTTCCGTATAATTATCATTACAATACAGCTCATTCAAATGAGAGGCAGAGTCCGTGGTATCTGAGTCATACGGGTTTTAATGAAAACATCGAGGTTGGAGATCATGTTCCGTCACCACTAGGGTTCGGGAAGGGACAGTCAACGTTTTATTAACATTATACATTATATATAGTAAAGTAACATAATTGAATCCAATACAGTAGGCGTAACAGGTGAAAAAGAACGAGATAAGAACACATGTGCGTAAGAGGAGGCGTGAAAGAAGGCGTGTAATCGGCGTACACGGAGGCGTGCACTGTACATGTCAGAGAAACGTCACAAGAATCGTCACATGTGGGTGGATGCATAGAGAAAATTGCAGGATCAGCAGAAAGTGCGGATGCGCGCACAGCTAGCATGACGTGACATAGTCGTGTAACTGGGGAGAACTTTAACACTAGTAGAAGAGACAGAAGTCTGGGATGTCAGAACGACCTGGACCTATAACATATCTGGTATCTTATGTTTGGAGGATGTATTATCTGGAGTAAAAGGTCTCTCGGGCAGAGGCTAGTCTATACCGAATGCTAGTGCGTGCATAGGT
Organism: Lissotriton vulgaris; assembly: GCF_964263255.1. Taxonomy (NCBI): domain Eukaryota; kingdom Metazoa; phylum Chordata; class Amphibia; order Caudata; family Salamandridae; genus Lissotriton; species Lissotriton vulgaris. The sequence goes on along the minus strand of NC_141697.1, from coordinate 745,374,518 downwards.
GTCTACGTGTCTACGTGCGGGGCCATGGGCCTACTATGGCAACGGGAACTGTAAATTACTTGCATGGAAACAGGAAGGCTTGCTCTTTGCTCTGCACCCGGGGAGATGTTTACCTAAATCACTAGACAGGAATGTATTTTCGAGGAGGCTGAACAGATAACTTGAAGGCAAAATACTGTCTTGGCAGGCAGGCCAGGTTGAGCCAGGCATCGCTTCGCTTGGCAGGAAGTAAGGCAGAGGTCAGGGATACGTGTCCATGCTGCAGCTTTCAGAGGCAGAAAGCAGAAAGGGCTCGGAGACAGAAATCAGGGCCTAGCTCGGCAGAGCCAGGAAAAACGTAAAAGTGTACCATGTAAAGACGTTGGAATGGCATGGTTAGGAACTGAATTATCGATCCATTCATGGTGGATCTGAAAGAGGACATGTTAACGTTGGACGCAAATGTATTTGCGTCTTCATATTCGGTCATGGAGGGAAATTACATGTACTTGTAAGCACGTACATGGAGACGTTGGGGTACACGTTAGGGGACATACTTGACCATAAAAATTTCAATTACCTCAAAAGGCACATCGGGCTACCAGTCCCTACAATTTTGCCAAGTTTGGTGCAAATCCATTCAGCCGTTCGGGCTAAAAGTGAGTTTGACCGCCCTATGGAAATTAACATGGGGAAAACACGTTTTGGGACCCCCTTTTATCTCGGCCCCCGCGTGACGAATCCCCCCCCCCAATTTTCAGGGAAGGACCGGAGAGGAGCGGGCCACCTACTTTGAGAAATTCGCGAAGATTCGTCCACCGGCGCCAAAGGTATTCCCATTAGAATGTTGCAGATTTCCTATGGAAAGTAGATCCTAACTATAACTGCCTACTGGCTACTGGCGACCGCCAGTAGGTAATATATATATATATATATATATATATATATATATATATATATATATATATATATATATATATATATATATATATATATATATATATATATATATATATATATATATATATATATATATATTCAATGAAAAAACCATAGGTTATAGTCCATATATAGTTAGGAATTAGCATTTACAAAACCTTATTTTACTCGCATAAAACCATTGAAATTCCATATATAGTTAGAAGCGCTAACTATATATCGCGCACCCGCAATCCACTGCTGATGATGTCACATATTACATCATTCATGACATGGTCAGTGACATCACTGATGACATCACTGATGACATCTCAAATGACATCACTGATGACATCACTGATGACAACATCCAGTGATTGTATGTGTCTGTAAAGTTTAAATATGTTTTACATATTGAAGAATGAGTGGATGTATAAGTGTCTGGATGAAGAATTTAGTAGGTGCATGACTGACTGTATGAAAGAGTGATTAAATGTGTCTCACTGAGTGCATGGGTTAGTGACTAAACTGTCTTAATTTGTGCATCAGTATGTTTGTTGTTGTGTAAGCTGCTGCATGTGTTGATCAGTAGCTATAAGAGTGGCCATATGGGTTATTGATTGGTTGCCCAAGTATTTGAATGGGAGGCTGAGTGTGTGTGTGGGTGGCTGGGAGGTGCGTGACTCTGTGCATAGATGTGTAAGCAGTTGATTCACTAGGAGTATGAGTTCAAGAGTGCATGTGGAAACAGCTATATGGGCGGTTGACTGTGCATGGGTGTGTTGGTGAGTGAATGGATTTCTCATTGCTACATGTGCAAGTAAGTACGTATGTAAAACACAATACATGTGAGAGTTGACATATATAAATAACTGAACATAAGAGCCAGTGAATGTGTGAGTGGCTGTATCGATCACTGTGAGCTTGTATCAGGGATTATATAAGAGAGTAAATATGTGTTATTATATGTTTGAATAAGTAAGATGTGTATAACTGTATAGTTGAGGAAATGGAGGTGTGATTGATTCTTTGCATGACTGACTAGGTGTGTGAGTAACTCCATGGATGAGTGACAGTCTGTGAGTGTCTGTTTATACTGAGTGTATGTAAGGTTATATTAGAGTCTGAAGAGGTTCATTGTATTATCACATGAGTGATGTGATCAGTGATGACAAATGAGATGTCATCAGTGATGTCATTTGAGTTGTCATCAGTGATGTCATTTGAGATGTCATCAGTGATGTCATTTGAGTTGTCATCAGTGATGTCATCAGTGATGTCATTTGAGATGTCATCAGTGATGTCATCAGTGATGTCACTGACCATGTCATGAATGATGTAATATGTGACATCATCAGCAGTGGATTGCGGGTGCGCGATATATAGTTAGCGCTTCTAACTATATATGGAATTTCAATGGTTTTATGCGAGTAAAATAAGGTTTTGTAAATGCTAATTCCTAACTATATATGGACTATAACCTATGGTTTTTTCATTGAATTTTCAAGGTTTTGTAAATGCAAATTCCTAACTATATATGGACTATAACCTATGGTTTTTTCTGTGAATTTCATTGGTTTTTTAATAGCAAATATGAAAAGCTTTAAAATGTCAAGTACGTGATAGATAAAAACATTTTCGTATTTATGCACGCTGATGTGCTTTGAACGCTGCACCCCCCCCCTCCCCTCTTTTGTCTTAATAGTACTCTCTCTTTGCAGATACTGAAGGGTAGTTAACGCAGGCCTTTACCCCCGTTGTAATCCGTCGTGCCTGCTTGTCTCTCCATTTGATTGATTATTATCCAAGCATTTACTGTTTTTCAATTGATTCTCTTTGGTTCATTCTCTATTTACAAACAAGCACAAAGTCGCAATACTCTGTTTAGTCTTTGCAGATCGTGAAAAATTGTGTAAAAAAATAAAAGTAATCGAGCAAAATCAGTAGGCCACTAATTGGATCTCTTTTTGACCTCGCTAAAATAGAAATATTATAAACAACCCTTCATGAGAAATACGAAAATAGTGAGATGAACTGAGCTCCACACCATGAGGGCTGCAAGACAGCTCGGCTCCGTCACCCACCCCGCCCAAAATAACGACAAACCCTATGCAAATATTAAAAATATAGACAACACACCAGCAAAGAAACAGGGTAAAACATTTTATTAAATAACTATTTACATAACGTTCGTTTATAAGATGATGTCAGTAGTGGACCGATGTGTGAATAGGTCGGAAGCAGCACAAGGCGCCAAGATCCGGATGGAAAGTCCTGGATATTGGGTGCCATAGTTCAGAGTTCTGAGTTTGAGCCTTTTTCAATGCCTGTGCTTTGTTGTTTCCCCTCCATCAAAAACAAAAAAAATATATAAAACTGTGCAAAAATACAAAAAAAACAAAAAATGTTTACAAAAGCAGTGCTTGTAAGACTGTCTGAAGCTTATTTCCACCTACTGCAGCTTCACTATTCCAAAGTAAGTGAGGGTCGTTTGTGGACCTGACTGCATTTGAAAACAATGTTATATGGTACCTCCCTAAACCGCTTGACGGAGGCCCCCGAGGGGCGGTGTGATGACACGGACTCGGAGAAGACGCTTGGCTCAGACCCCCTCCCCAAGTCTTATGGCACTGGTGTAGCCTGAGATCGCCCCCGACATAGGCGGCCGGCTCTCGGGGTCCGGCGGAACTTTTTACCTTTTGATGACTCTTCTATTCTGGACTTTGTCCCACAATCCGTTTGACCTGAAGACACGCTGTAGTGGGGCGCCCCTTTACCGTTTTAGTTGCCATTCCGCCCGCTTTTGCTACACTGTGCCTCTTCCGCCATTCAGCTGTTTACCGCCCGCTCTTGCGACTACAGCGTCTCGCTCACCATGTAGTTAAGTTGCTCCCGCTCTTGCGGTGCAGCGATAGGCGGCTGCCACAGGACTCTCAAAATGGCGGCCGGTTCTTCGGTTTTGGGCCTGGTCCACTAAAATGGCCCTGGGACACCTTGGAACTCGGACGCTTCCCTGATAGGGCTTGGGTCCCATTCTCGAAAAGCGTCCCCTCAGCCGTGAAGATTCTACAAAAGTCTTGGGGGCCTCCGACTCCCGCAGGCTTCTGGTGGGGAGCGGCTGCCATGATTGCTCGTGGAATGGCCACGACGGAGCTACGAGATGGTAGTGGTCTCATGCTGACGCCAGCTTTAGTCTGAAACATCCAGAAACACTATAGACTACCAATTCGATCAGTTCCGGTAGCGCCCCAACATGACCCGGAAGAGAAGAATTTGCCCTCCCCTCTTTGACTGATGGTTCTTGTTGCCTGTCCCCTCTGTTGTCATTTAACAGAACTTTTTGGACTGCTGAAAGGGGTTGTGTTCTGAACGCTGGTTGGTGGAGACATTTAGACTATATTCTTGACCTACGTTGTCGCGTAATGCGTTTTATGACACGCCGCGTTAGCGCACCCGGAAGTGATCCGAGGCGCGGCGCGCAGCGCGTAACGTAAGCATAACAGGTCATGTGACTTGTTAATAAAACTTTTCATTGGTTCATTTTACTTTTGTTAATTTAATGATGAAAAGCTTGGTCATATGACCTAAAAATTACGCTTTTTATTTTTTTCGAACATTATTTTTTTTTCAAACATATGTTATAATATTCCAGGCTAATGTACTTTCCCGGAAAATTTACAACTGTCCTGCAAGTAAAATATATTCCTTTTTCGAGAAAAAGGACGTTTCTTCGTTCCATGACGGAGCCGTTGAGTAAGAGAGACTCGGCCTGCTGTCTTAGTCGCCGATACGCCTGATTATCAGATTCTTATCGATCACTTTATGTTGCAGAAATGAAAAACACAACTGCCCTTGACCATTTATCTTTACTGCGTTCCTACATATTATACCTTTTATCCGTCATGTAATTGGACTGCTTTATTTCACTTGCCTTTTACTGATTCGAAAACAGTGACTAAAAGTAAAAACTTTACCAATGTAAATACTACTACCGTGTTTTGTTTTAAAAACCTTTATTGTGAAAATATCAGTATACAAATACGGGCCTATAACCACGTGGGCCGGCCACGGAGCAAACTGAAATCGTATATGATGAGGAGACATTTACACTGTAGAGGAACGTAACGAGCGGGCCATTAGGTTGCAAGAACTAAGGTGTCTAACAGTTGCGGAAACGGTGGACGTACATTTTGTAATTAAAATAAGACAGGGCCACTTACAATAACATTTTCTAGATATACATTTGCGGGCAAGGAGTTACGAGTCCCATTTATACCGGCGCCATTTTGGGCGAGGCCGGGCAGGTCCAAGATATAGTCAAAATGTCTTCACCAACAATCGGCCAGACCAGAACCCCTTTCGGCCCTTTATGCTACAAGATGGTGTCTTCCATTCAGAAAATATTGTTGGCAGCATTTTGAAAGGAAAGATAAACAGCCGTTCTCCTAGTGAGTCTCACATTGTTACATTTAGGAAGAATGTTGAAGAATAATATGTGGAAAATCTGAAGCCATTTTTCTACAAACTCTCAATCAGCCTAAGTCATGGGCGATCTTTGTCCACACCAGGGCAATAGTGAAGCTGCAGCAGGTGCAAAGGAGCTTCAGACAGTCTTACAAGCACTGCTTTTCTAAACATTTTTTTGTATTTTTGCACAGTTTTATATATTTTTTTTTGTTTTTGATGGAGGGGAAACAACAAAAAACAGGCATTGAAAAAAGCTCAACAGTGCAGGGCGCCTTGTGCTGCTTCCGACCTATTCACACATCGGTCCACTACTGACATCACCTCATAAGCCAACGGGGCACCCCAAACTGACTTTCGGCGCAGCATTGTAGGATGGCCACACCAGTGCGGCAACTTGCTGGACACCACCTCGGTGCCATCCGGATCTCGGAGCGTTCGAGTCACTGTACCGCAAGAGTGACCGGAACTCAGCTGGTCACGCCGTCTTTCGGCGCAGCATTGTAGGATGGCCACACCAGTGCGGCAACTTGCTGGACACAACCTCGGTGCCATCCGGATCTCGGCGCGTTCGACTCACTGTACCGCAAGAGTGACCGGAACTCTGCTGGACCCGCCGTCTTTCGGCGCAGCATTGTAGGATGGCCACACCACTGCAGCAATTTGCTGGACACCACCTTGGGCAACAGTGAAACTGCAGCAGGTGCAAATAAGCTTCAGATAGTCTTACAAGCACAGCTCAGAACTCTCAACTATGGCACTCAATATCCAGGACTTGCCATTCGGATCTTGGCGCCTTGTGCTGGTTCCGACCTATTCACACATCGGTCCACTACTGACATCACCTCATAAGCCAACGGGGCACCCCACGCTGACTTTCGGCACAGCATTGTAGGATGGCCACACCAGTGCAGCAACTTGCTGGACACAACCTCGGTGCCATCCGGATCTCGGCGCGTTCGACTCACTGTACCGCAAGAGTGACCGGAACTCAGCTGGACACGCCGTCTTTCGGCGCAGCATTGTAGGATGGCCACACCAGTGCAGCAACTTGCTGGACACAACCTCGGTGCCATCCGGATCTCGGCGCGTTCGACTCACTGTACCGCAAGAGTGACCGGAACTCAGCTGGACACGCCGTCTTTCGGCGCAGCATTGTAGGATGGCCACACCAGTACGGCAATTTGCTTGACACCACCTCGGTGCCATCCGGATCTCAGCGCGTTGTGCTGCCTTCGGCCTATTCGCACATCGGTCCGCTACTGACGCCGCCTCACGTGCCAACGGATTTTCTACGGTTTTTGTAGCCCTATGCCGCATAACAGGTCATGTGACTTCTTTATAAAACTTTTCATTGGTTCATTTTACTTTTGGTTTCCTAAAGATGGAAGGCTTGGTCATATGACCTAAAAATAACACTTTTCATTGGTTTAGAACATTTTTTTTTCCCAAACGATGAAAGCCCCACCTTGTTTCTGGATCATTCAGACTGAAGCTGGCGTCAGCATGAGAGCACCACCATCTCGTGGCTCCGTCGTGGTCATTCCGCGAGCAATCATGGCAGCCGCTCCCCACCGGAAGCCTGCGGGAGTCGGGGGCCCCCAAGACTTTTGTACAATCTTCACGGCTGAGGGGACGCTTTTCGAGAATGGAGCCCAAGCCCTAGCAGGCAAGCGTCCGAGTTCCAAAGTGTCCCAGGGCTATTTCAGTGGACCAGGCCCAAAACCGAGGAGCCGTCCGCCATTTTAAGAGCCATGTGGCAGCCGCCTATCGCTGCACTGCAAGAGTGGGAGCAACTCAACAACATGGTGAGCGAGACGCTGTAGCCGCAAGAGCGGGCGCAACTCAGCTAGATGGCCGCCACCTGGGGAGGCCCGTTCACGCCGCCTCCCCCACGCCCCCCCCGGGCCGCCGCACGCCAATTTTCGGAGTAGCATTGTAGGATACCAAAACCAGTGCGGCAGTTTACTGGACATCACCTGGGTGCCTGTCGTACATGTTGTGTCAGCCATGTGACACTGGACACAGACCGCTACTGACGAGGCCTCCCCCCGCACCACCCGGGACGCCCCACGCTGTTTTTCTGTGCTGCATTGTAGGATCCCTAAACCAGTGCGGCACCCAGGCGACATCACCTGGGTGCCGTCCAGAACTCTGCACGTTGTGCTGCCTTGGGACTATTCGCACAACAGACCGCTACTGACGAGGCCTCCCCCCGCCCCACCCGGGACGCCCCACGCCAATTTTCGGAGCAGCATTGTAGGATCCCTAAACCAGTGCGGCACCCAGGCGACATCACCTGGGTGCCGTCCAGAACTCTGCACGTTGTGCTGCCTTGGGACTATTCGCACAAAAGACAGCTTCTAACCATTGTTGCTTTTTGTGTTGAGAAATGTTTAAATGTTTTTAGTTTTTGTTCCGTTCGTTAAAGTTAGTAGTTAATAAAGTTTTATAACCTTACTTTGTTGGAGTGTTATCTATTTTTTTAAAAACGGGTGAATGGGGCCTTGAATCGGGTTATTGTCATGTGTGGGCTTTGGAAGTGTGCTGCTGCAGGATCGGACATTTCAAACTCAAATGCACGTTCTTTTTCTTACCTTTCCGAAGCATGGAGCGCAATAGCAGGCAGAGAAAGGGTGATGCACGTGTTGAACACTACCTGACCTGGCAAGTTGCTGGCAGTGCCCCCCCCGCCCGCTCCTGAAAGAGGGCACACACACACCGCCGCCCCGAGTACTTCACAAATCTTTAAAAGACCATGCGCTTGTTCATGAGGCTTAAATGGTTTATCACCTCTTCTAGAACCCCTGCATCGACCCTCTGACGTTTCATGGAAAAATTACCTTGTAACACAATACCAAGCCCTGTCAGCTGAAACCCCCAAGGAATCGTGGGGCATATTATCAAGGGGGTTTATCTCCGCTTTTTTGGCTTTAAAAGCCATGAAAGCGGAGATAAAATTATTTCCCTATTACCAAGCTGTCGCTAACACCAGTTAGTGACAGCTAAAAGGAGATAGCGACCATCTTGGGCCCCGCTTTGCATGTCAGTGATACTTATCACTAATGACATGCAAAGTGGCGTGCCAAGATGTTAGCGACTGGAAACAGTCCCTAACATCGCTACCTTCTATTACCAACTTTTGGAGATATTCGCGCTAAGCGCGAATATCTCCAAAATCTAACACCTGCCCTGAGCAGTTCTTAGCCATGTTATCCAATGGGAGGTGGATAACATGGCTAAGAGCATTAGGTCGATAATACATGAATATCGCTGACTTTTCTGCGATAATAGCAAGGTTTATCTGCGATAAAAATCGCCGATGTGCGGCGATAATTTTTGTCTCTAAACAAGTTAGAGACAAAAATTATCACTAGTTGTTCGTAATATGCCCCCGGGTTTTTGCTTGCAGAAATCGGGAGGCGGGAGACTAGCACTGAAATTAGTACTCACACGCCTGAATCAGGAGGATTGGCATGTCTGAATTCTCTACAGCTGGGGCCATAAACTACATCCGCAGGGTTAGGTGATAGCCTGGGACCAGCCTGGCATCTAAAATGGCTGCCGTGCACGACAAAATTGTGGCATTCGAAAAAAGGCAAGATGGCGCAGCCGCTGGAAGAGATGTATCAACATATATCAGCCTCCTCAGCCACCCTCAGGAAACATAGGGGATTAGGATACGTCTCCCGCACCCCCTTATACCTAGTACTTTAATTAACGAAGCACAAAATGGCGAATTCCCGTTTCGCTACCAGTTTGCGGCCCAGTTCGCGGCCCGTGAAGCGCTTCTACCGTGAAAAATCATTTTTTTTTTTTTTTCCCCACGGGACCCTTTAATAACTCCAACAACATTCCTAGGGGGTCAAGAGGGGGATACCTTGCCCCCTTTCATTAAATTCCCCCTTAGTTTTTCACCTTTTCTTCTCTCTCGATCCTACCGAGAGACAAGATGGCGGCCGCTCCGGACTGTCACGCAGCAAAAAAAAAAAAAAGCTCACGCACAGCCGCTGGAAGAGATGTATCAACATATATCAGCCTCCTCAGCCACCCTCAGGAAACATAGGGGATTAGGATACGTCTCCCGCACCCACTTATAACTAGTAATTTAATTAACGAAGCAGAAAATGGCGAATTCCCGTTTCGCTACCAGTTCGCGGCCGCGCTTCTACCGTGAAAAATCATTTTTTTTTTATTTTCCCCACGGGACCCTTTAATAACCCCAACAACATTCCTAGGGGGTCAAGAGGGGGATACCTTGCCCCCTTTCATTAAATTCCCCTTTCGTTTTCCACCTCTTCTTCTCTCTCGATCCTACCGAGAGACAAGATGGCGTCCGCTCCGGACTGTTTAGAATGTTGACAGACACCGGAGAGCCAATCAGCTTTCTGCGCGCAAAGTTCCGATAAGCGAAAAGTAAGCGGACCGGATCGCTGCCCAGAGCGCTGTTACAGATATATATCTTGGTTTGAACGTTAATTTCTCAAAAACTACTGGAGCACATATATTGAGACCTAGCAAAGGCACATCGGGCTAACAGTCCCTACAATTTTGCCAAGTTTCGTGCAAATCCATTCAGCCGTTCGAGCTAAAAGTGAGTCCAACCGCCCTATGGAAATTAACATGGGAAAAACGCGTTTTGGGACCCCCCTTTTTTCTCGGCCCCCCCTTGACGAAACCCCCCCAAATTTTTAGGGGCTGCTCAGAAACAAAATGTGCCATTTTCCTGAAAATTTCAGCCGATTCCGTCCACAAACGCCAAAGTTATTAGACATAGAATTTTCAAAAGTCCCATAGAGAAAAAATTCTAACTATATATACCTACTGGCGATAGCCAGTAGGTATATATATATATATATATATATATATATATATATATACATATATATATATATATATATATATATATATATATATATATATATATATATATATATATATATATATATATATTTATGCTAGAAAGTTAACAGCTATAGCACCTCCAAAATTGGATCTAAAGCCAAGAGAAAAATCAACTGATTGCTAAATTGAAATTCGGAATTCACGGTGTACTGTTTGGAGTGTCCGTGCCCAAAGCGATATATGGGTAGCACTATCCATCCTGCGAAAAAGCGCATTTTAGAGCAAATGCGTGCAATCCCGAAAAAAGATCCAACATATCCAGTGGAAGGCCATTTCGAGATTGCTAATAACAGTAACTGACCTAGTGTCAGAGCGCCACTTCTGCACGTTGCTCTATGGGCCCACCTCTCGGTACCTCCAATTCTGGATGCTATTGCAGCACTGAAAATAAAAGGGACCAAGTAGGGGGAAGGGTATGAGGAAAGGACAACACCCAAAGTGACTGCTGTGTGGAGATTCAGGGATATGACCCCACACATAGACACCCACACCCAAAGTGACTACTGTGTGGGGATTCTGGGATATGTAGTCTCCTAAAGTTACATCCAGCAGGGAAAAAGGAGAACATGTAGAGGAAAATGAACAATGAAAGGGAAATACAAAGAAAACATATTGCAGTGTTTAATGTACATTTACAGGACACTGCAGCCACCATTTAGCAACAGGAACATTTTGTTTCCCACATTGTACCACAGTGGGGGCAGGCCCTAGAACGCGCCACAGAGGCGATGTTAACAGTACTTCCCCCCTCCAAAGCGCGTTCTAGGGTCCGACTTTGAAGAATGGAGGAGATGAAAGCGTTGAAGAATATAAGGTGCATGCACATTCCGAGCAGGCACCCAAGAGTCATTTTCCGGACCATAACCTTTCCAGGATACTAAAGACCACACAGAGTTGTTTCGCCGTTTAGCGTCTAGGATGGCTTTTACCTCATACTCCCAGCCTCCGCAAACCAACAGCGGGGAAGGACAAGGGCGACAGCGCTGAGGGACCTTCTTTAACAAGGAAGTGTGAAATACAGCGTGAATACGTAAAGTGTGTGATAAGGCCAACTTGTAAGTGACCGGATTCACCTGTTTCGCCACACGATAAGGGCCTTTGAACTTAGGATGAAACATGTGCTTGTTTGAAGGCGAAATGTTTGGTGCAGAGCCACACCTTCTCACCTGGTTGATATATTGGACCAACACAATGACGTTTGTCATATTGCTGTTTATATTTTGTCTTGGCTTTCTCCATGTATTTGCGATTTAGTCCGTTGAATGTCCTGCAATGTAGTCTGTATGGCAGGAGTACTGTCCATTGTAGTGGGTATGGTGATCAGCAAGGTATTTGGATGATGACCATATAAACCAATAAAAGGAGTAGTACCTGTGCATGAATTATAATCATTATTATAGGCTAATTCTGCTAACCAAAGAAGATTCAGCCAAACGTTGACTGCTTCATCAGCATAGCAACAAAGATATTGTTTTAGCGTCTGATTCAAGCGCTTCGTTTGACCATTAGTTTGTGGGTGATGATTTGTGGACAATGTGGATGAAACTTTAAGTGCCTTACACCACGTCTGCCAAAATTGGGAGGTGAACCATGACCCCCTATCGGAAAGGATGATTTTTGGAAGGCCGTGTAAATGTACCACATGTTGCAACACAAGGGTCGCTAATTGGTCAGACGTAGGTAAACCTGTACAAGCGATAAAATGTGCATATTTTGTTAGACTATCCACTACAACCAGAATGACTGTACAATGTTGCAACTTTGGGAGACCAACAATGAAATCGAGAGTGATATGTTCCCATGGTTTCGTGGGAGTCTGAAGTTGTTGCAACAGCCTTCTAGGTCATGAGTGATCTGCTTTATTTCTAGCACATGTATCACAGGCAGTCACCAGAGTTTTGATGTCCTTGCCAAGAGTTGGCCACCAAAAATATCTCTTTACCAACTCCACAGTTTTTGGAACTCCAGGGTGTCCGGCTACAGGATTATCATGCAATCATTAAAAAACCTTTTTCTGTAATTTTAGGGTGGGACTGTTTAAACAATCCTCATGTAAAGGTAATCCATGTTTGATTGCACACTTAGGGTTACCCTTGAGCCATTTTTGCCACTCTGTTATCTTCAAACCATCTCAAACCTGATAAAAAAATTGTTCTGTTTCTGTCACACAAATCACCTTTGAGGGCGGTATAATAACTTGAGGGGGTCCAGCATTGGGCACAAGCGAAAAGTCTTGTCGTGAAAGGGCATCAGCTTTTTGGTTGTCGGATACAGGTCTAAAAGTTACTACAAAATTAAACTCTGCAAAAAAGAGCATCCAATGCAATTGCCTAGGTGTAAGAAGTCTTGCTGAACTCATGTATGAGTATTCGATGGTCTGTGAAAACAGGTATTGTATGTCTGGCCCCTTTCAAATTGTGACGCCACTCTTTAAAAGCGTCCCGTATTGCTATTAATTATTTTTCAGCAAGTACATAATTTTGTTCACTGTCATTTAACTTGCGGACATGAATGCTACGGGATGTAATTGTCCAGTAGCGGGATTTCTTTGAGAAAGTCCTGCTCCTATAGCAATATTGGAGGCGTCCACCTCTACGATGAATGGTTGTTCCATATTTGGATGTGTTCGAATAGGAGCTGAAGTAAAAGCCTTTTCAAGAGTGGCAAAGGCTGTGTCTGCTTCTTTTGACCAGTGAAACACCTCTTTCTTCCTTAGCTTAATAGTTTTGTGATAGGTGCTACAGTATTGGAAAATTGGTCAATAAACTTTCGGTAACAATTGGCGAAACCAATGAAACATTGTATATCTTTTACTGAAGTAGGGGTAGGCCAGCCTGTAACTGCTTTAATTTTCCGTTCTGCCATTTGCATCCCCAACGGAGATAGCGTTCCCCCTAGAAATTCAACAGTGGTGACATGGAACTAACACTTAGTTATTTTACAATAGAAATTATTCTTTTGTAGATCTAACAAATTTGTCTTTACATGCTGCTCATGTTCTGGTACGCTATTGGAATAAATGAGTATATCATCTATATAGTAGGTATGGGCGGAAAATCCGTTTTGCTCGCGGATTTTGCGGATTTTCGGGAAATTCGCAATCCGCGAGATTCGCGAATCTCCCGCAAAATCCGCAAATCCGCGAGCAGCGGATTTTGCTCGCACTGCTCGCACTGTTCGCGTGAGTTCGCGGCTTCCCAGTACAACTTCGCGCCCCGCGAATAAGTGCTAAATTGCAGAAATACGATCTTAGCAAAACTGAAACTACTTGCCAGGTTCAAAAGTTCAGGCTCATCATTAGTAGCCATTTCCTGTAGTGCTTCCTGAGGGGCCCCTCCAGAGTTCAGTTGCCAGTTGCAACTATTATGTGACCCTGCTCTGAACCTCAGAATAGTTACACATATGCCACAAAGGTCCTGAATTACAGCTAAGGGAGACAAGCAGGAGCCAGGCTGGAAGTTAAAATCCATTAATCAGCCCCTAATTCATTATTGTCAGTTGGGGCAGGGCAGGTGTTGTAACTAATTTTGCAACAATGAAAGCACTTAGCAAGTGCAAAAGATCACTAATCAGGGCGCACTAAGGAAGCAGGTGCCAGCTAAAAAAATATTCTGTGACACATTAATCAGCCCCAAATTAATTCAGGTCACTTGAGGCAGGGAAGGTGTGCTTTGCTTTGCCGAAAATAATGTACACTGGACAACCAGAGGGTGTGGTGATGAAACAGAGGGTGGCATGGGTGGGCCAGAGGGTGGCATGAGTAGTCAGAGAGTGGCAGTGGTGACAGAGAGTGGCAGTGATGAAGAAGAGTGTCCCAAACAGGCTGGACACGTAGAAACAACAAGTTCGCAAAACTTGCGACCCGACAGGTAAGTTCGCAAATTGCGAAATTGTAAAAACCCTCGTGAACTGGCAGAAACACGGGCGAACACAAAAAAAAAAAAATCCGCAAATTCGCGGGAATTCGCGGATTTTGCGGATTGCGAGTTCGCAAATCCGCAAAATTCGCGAACGCGAGATCCGCAAAATTCGCCCATGCTTACTATATAGCCAATTACGAATAAATCCAGATAGTCTCTTAGGACATCGTTTTAAAAGAATTGAACTGCGGGATGCCCATTACAAAGTGCAAATGGCATCAAAGTGTATTCATATAAACCATATCTGGCTTTAAAAGCTGTTTTCCATTCGTCGCCAGAACGGATGCGCACCAAATGGTATGCTCCTCGTAGATCTAATTTTGTATAGTTTACAGCTTTTTTAACATGATCCAAAAGAACTGGAATCAGAGGTAAGGGGTATCTACTTTTGACAGTGATCTTATTCAATGCCCTGTAATCTTTACAAGCCCGCAGATCGCCATTTGCTTTTGGAATAAAAAAAAGTTGCAAGGCTGCAGGGGATTTAGAGGGTCGAATGAATCCGTTACCTAAGTAACAGTCCAGGTATTCTCTCAGATATTCATTCTCCTGTTCGGTGAGAGCATAAATCCCACAACTTGGGACGATGGAGCCTGGTACTAAATCAATTTGACAGCCATACTGTCATTGAGGCGGTAAAACATTTGCTTTTTGCTCATCAAATGCGTCTGCGAACATTGCATGCTGCATGGGTAATTCAGTGTTTTTTCCTGCCGCATAGCTACGTGTAGAGTAGATGGCCTGGTGATCTTTTCCTTTATACAGTGTTCATGGCAAAAGGATGATGTAAAATGCATGATTCTTTTGGCCCAATCGATGTGAGCATTATGAAACGTTAGCCATGGTGTTCCTAAAACAAGACCATAGTGTGGTGGCCGAATTATGCCCGAATTATGTAAAATATGATTTCCTCTGAATGCTTTTCGTCTTTGATATGATCATGGCAAATTAACTGTATTAATGTTAATTACAACGACACAAGGCCTCCTGACAGTATACTGCCATCTACTCCTTCCACGACTTCAGGGGTTAACTTCTTCATGCGAGGAATCTGCAGTTGTTTTGCAGTGGAGTCATCCATGAAATTTCCTGTCGGGCCAGCGTCTATTAAAGCATGCATCGTGTGTTTTTTCGTCTGAAAACAAATTTCTACTTCAATTCAGAAATGTGCTGTCTTAGGAATGTTTAACAAGGTACTCATAGTCTTTGAAGGGATGGTAACAACACCCAAGTGTAACCCTTCCTTACTTCTTGGGTGTGTCAGTTTTCCTGACTGTGTTCCAAACTGGCAACACTTTTAGTGGAATGTGGTCCCTTACCTTTAAGTTTTACTGGACATTCTTTTACAAAGTGTCATTTGCAACCATAATATAAACAGTTTCCGTTTCTCCTACGTAACTCTTTTCCTCTTTTGTTAATGGTTGACACAATGTCCCAATCTCCATAGGCTCTGGTACATTGTTTGTAGGGCTAGAACTAGAAAAGGACCTTGTTTTGACAAAATGCCACATTATTTTCTCTGTTTTCTTTCGGTCTCCCTTTCTTTCGGATAGGCGGTGATCCAAACAAAGTGTTAAGTTAATGAGATCAGTGCAATTTGTTGGTTGTGGATCGATCTGCACCAAAACATCTTTTAAATCATCTTTTAGTCCCTGATATAATAGTGCTGACTGTTTCTTTTCAGGCCATGCTGTTTCTGCGACTAATCTGTTAAATTATGATAAATAGACAACCAAATCTTTGTTTTCTTGCTTTAACTCTGACAGTTCTCGATCTGTTGAAAGAGTCACTGCTCTCCAGTCAAAAACGTTATCAAATTCTTGTACAAAGAGTTTCCAGTTATATAACAATGGGCTGTCTTTTTGAACCAATGGAATTGCCCAGGTAGTAGCGTCTTTAGACAAATATGAGATTACAAATGCTATATTGGATTGAGGATCAGGGAACGCGCTTGGTCTACAAGTGAAATGTAACTCTACTTGAGTAAGAAATATTTGAACCTTATTTGAATCCCCAGAAAAACGCTCTGGAGCGGCTAATCGTATCGGAGAAGGAACGGTTACAGCTATGTTCGTCAGTGTAGAATCTGTAGGGAGCGGAGTTTGGTTCCAACCCCTCCTCAAAGGAGTTTGCTCACTAACTCCTACCTTAGTTTGTAGTTAAGCAACATTATCAGCCAAAGCGGCAGTTGCGTTTTTGGATTCAAACATATCTCTTTGCATTTCAGTGATTACCTTCAACAGCTTATCTAAAGTGGCCATGATAAAGCCTCGTACAGACCAGGAGGAATTAAATTCTTGGGCTCATTATTCTGTCAGAGCACCACTTCCTCAGAGTCTGTACGTTGCTCTATGGACCCACCTCTCGGTACCTCCAATTCAGGATGCTATTACAGCACTGAAAGTTAGAGTGACCAAGTGGGGGGAAGGGTTTGAGGAAGGGAACATCTGGGAGGGAGACCTGTAAAACAAACAGATAAACATAAGGGAACGGCTCAAGTTACAGCCACAAAGCCGCACTAGCAACATCGCCGCCGTGAGGGCAGGGAACTACAATTCTCAGGTGCCCCGGCGGTTGAGGCGCCAGCAGAGCGCCCGGAGGCGCGTTAAAAGAGTGGAACGCCTCTCGCCCCGCGAGTCGCGCGCGGGAGCGCGCCGGGCCAAGGCCGGAGGAGGCCGGGTCGGGCCACCCCCTTTTCATCACCCACTCAACATACCCCTGTGAGTACTTTGCCCTTTGTACATTGTTATAGTTAACTAGAAAGTCTGCTATGCCGCCCAAGGAGGTTAAGGGGAGAACGGATGCCGCTAATTTCACGGGAGCCATGGACCAGTTCATAACAAGGATGAACAGTGTTGTTGATGAGGGGATCACCATAATGGAGCGACGTGTGTCTCAGGAGCTGGCTGTCGGAAGAAGGTCTTCTATGGGACATATTGCGATTGTGCGGTCTCCTGACAACCTAAATGTTAATAGTGGTTTAAGTGTGTCCCCAATTCTAGAACTCCCTACCCCTCAGCTTCCGATTTGCGATTTGTCACAGACCTCACTTAGTAGTCAGTCCACAGCCTCAGAATCATTGTTATTATCTCCTCAAAAGTTTCCCCCTGTGCCTAGTATAGTCAAGGTATATAACACTAGGCAACAGTGTGGGAGAGACCCGGGAGCTATCCCAAAGAATAAGCAACAACTAGTAAATAACACTGGTGTGAGGAAAAGAAAAGGTCGGAACGTTATGAAAGAAAATCCACCCACCGTGGAACAACCTGTTGTAAACCCTGGCCCATGCCTAATTGGTCCCCCCCTGCCGTGCAGGGTGAGCCAGGTTACAGGTGGTCCGTCTAACCAAGTTGATCGGGAGGGGGTACAGGAGGTCGAGTCAAACACCATCTATGAGGCTCTAAGGCTCCTGTTTGCCCCACTAGAGGAAAGGCTGTGTAAGATTGAGGTCCACTTAAAGAGGATCGAGCGTGATGTCAAGGGCATCGTAGAACCCACGAGAAATCCCTCCTACAGTTACTAAATCCTTGGCTAAAAACCACAAGGTAATGGTTGTTGCTTCAGCTACCCATAAAGAAACAGCAGTTTCAAATACAGTTCATTCGGATTTACCTGCACCCGTAGCCACCCACCTTATTAAAGATAAAGTACTTGCCAATGTTAATAGCCCATGTCAAAAAAAACAGATCCCAACACAAGATATCCCAGGAGGGGAGGCCCCCACTACTCAATTCAATATGGGGAAAAAAAATTACATTTACCCCCGGAGGTCTGTCCACTTGTAGTAGTCCTGGCAGGGGTACCAAAATTGGGTAAAAATGAGGTGGAAAGTCCCGTAAAACATTGGAATAGGGTCACTCATTGGTTAAATGTGAATAGACCTCTGCCCCCGCACCTTGTTGGCAAAATACTTATGATCCGAAGGGTACCATGGGTTGATCACCTGGCTAAAAACATAAGGGGTGATTGCATTTTGATTAATTTCGACAACCCTAGAATTGTTTACTTTATTTGCAACTGGAGATACCCTAGCACAGGTACGACTATTTATTCTCTCCCATTGACTTACTTTTATCCTCCAGGTTATTTTACCCCATAGCTAGATGGCTGGACAACGGTACAGCGAAGATGGAGGGGACCACCCCCGGGAGGATGGTATATGCCCTCCGTCACTATGGGAAAATTCTTTCATCAAAATCGCTTTGACTGTCTGGAGGCAGTCAATTGACCCAATGCTGGAGTAAGAGAATCGAATATCTCCCCCTCCCCCTTGGGTGGTTGCTCCTCAGACCCACTTGCTTCACGTCAGTCCGTGGGGCATGAGCCATTTGATATAGCTCTGGACATTCTGAGTATTATTAACACTGATGCTAGCCAGGCCTTAGATGAAACCTTAAGTGTTCCAATCCCCAGTAAGGTTTATATTAACAATCTTAAAATTGTTTCGTGGAATGTGGCAGGTCTGCGAAACAAGCTCTTATTACCAGATTGGAATAGCTTTATCGATGGGTATGACATATGCATGTTTCAAGAGACATGGAGTGTTGAACCATTGTACAAACAGGGATTCTCTTGTTTCTATGCACCAGTTACTTCGGTTGAACATGGTCGTCCCTCTGGATGCCTCATGGTTTGGGTAAGGGTTGATCTTAATCTCAAGATCACTCATCACACCTCCTCTTGTTTGGATGTTATGAGACTTTCTATTGAGGGCACGAATGGTGTCCCCACTTGGGATTTCTTTAATGTATATGCAAGAGGTACCAAAGGGGGGGCTAAGTCACCCACTATTGACATTCTAACTGATTTGCTGAAATTATGTTCTCCTGACTCTTTAGTCCTGGTTGCAGGGGACCTTAACTGCTCGTTTGAACCTTTGGCAGCAGATGATATTTTGGGAGTGCATGAGTACCATGCCCAATGGGACGTCCCGCCTGTTACCCTCAGACCCGTGAGGAGATGGTCTCCTGTAGTTATTCAATTAAATGCTTTAATGATTGAAACAGGTCTAAGAGCTGTGAATGGTCGTACTGTCTCCGATGCCCAGGGAGCAAATACATACAATAGAGTATTGTGCGAGAGCAGGATTGACTATATAATGGTGGACAGGAGAGCTTGGAAGTCAGTGGTAGATATAGTCATTATACCATCTGTGGAGAGTGACCTTAACCCCATATCCCTTATTTTGGTGGACCTGTGGAAAAGAAATGAACATACCTCTTCAAATAGTGGGGAGCTAATATCTAAGCAAATCATACCCTCCAACTTTAATAGATTTCTCAAGTGGCCTAAGTTCTGTATGGATGAACCTAGATTGAATGCACTGAATGGAATCCTCGTTGAGCAGTCATTAA
The DNA here is from genome assembly GCF_964263255.1 of Lissotriton vulgaris. Taxonomy (NCBI): domain Eukaryota; kingdom Metazoa; phylum Chordata; class Amphibia; order Caudata; family Salamandridae; genus Lissotriton; species Lissotriton vulgaris. The sequence goes on along the minus strand of NC_141697.1, from coordinate 745,354,978 downwards.
GGCTATCTGGAGTATGCAATGAGGCGGCTGGGTCTGCAGAGGTAGAAGCCATTTACACTGTTACTATGGATCAGATTGGCAAACTGTTCATGGTTCCGGGTAAAAAGAGCTTGACAAAAATCAAACCAGTCCAGAAATGGTTTAATAGTAACTGCAGAAGAACGAAAAATTATTTATTACTGCAATTAAATCTCGCAATCCAGTGTCTGTCCGGCTGGCCAGACTGCATTACAGACAAGCCATACCATATGCCAGGGAGTGGGAAGAATCCCACTGGGAAAGCCTTAAAGATGCTAGTAAAACTAAGAATGGTAGTTTATTCCGGGCCCTCGTCAGAAATTCGAATGGCTGTCATTCGAATCAAATCCCCAATCATATCACAGACAGTGATTGGTTTGAACACTTTAGTAAACTCTATGGTGGTAATACACTGCCTGGAGCCCCAGGGCATTTGAGCGGTGCACTGGATGATGGTTCTCGGCAGGCTGCTCCCATTAGAGTTGATAAAAAAGAGGTTCTGACGGCAATAGCTAAAATTGTATCTGCTAAAGCCCCAGGGCAGGATGGTGTGCCGGGTGACCTTTTTAAAGCTAACCCTGATGGTTGGGCTGTTTATTTCACAAATCTGACAAATGCACTATTAGCAGGTTCACCTGTCCCCAATTCATGGAAGGCAGCTGAGGTGGTCCCTATCTACAAGAAGGGCCATAGAGAGGATCCCGCCAACTATCGCCCAATTAGTCTTATAGACCCTGGGCAGAAATTGGTTGGTAGGGTCCTCCTGGAGAGAATCTTCTCCTGGGCAGAGGAGAACAACATCATCTCATCCTTTCAGGCAGGTTTCAGGGCATGCACAGGCATGGTTGATCAAGCTTTTAGGTTGCTACTCCTTCATTGGAATGTGGTCACCATTGGCAAAGGCGGTCTTTATTTGGCATTTATTGACTTAAAGACCGCCTTTGACTTGGTCACCCGTGAACACCTTTGGCTGATATTGGAGGAGATGGGGATTCCCCTACCAATCCTAAATCTTCTGGCACGCATGCATGATGGAACCTATGCCCGCATTAGATGGGGATCTCAAGAGCAGAAAACTGACAGAATACCTGTGAATCGAGGGGTACGTCAGGGCTGCGTGTTAGCCCCAACACTCTTCACGCTATTTGTGAATGGTTTGGTCTCCTTTCTGCTCGAAATAAACGCTGATGTCCCGGTCTTGGCGGGGGACAAAGTGCCCACCCTCCTTTTTGCTGACAACACGCTGCTTGTTTCAAAAATCCCCGTGGGTCTGCAAAGGCTGCTGGATCGTTTCTGTCTGTTTTGTGAGTGGAGGGGCCTGGTCATAAAAACCTCAAAAACCAAACTCCTCTACTTTAACCTAAGCAAGGCTGCCAGATCCACCATTTCCTTAGATGGGGTGTCACTGGAACGCGTAAAAGAATTTGATTACCTGGGTATTAGAATCTCACATAATTTAAAGTGGCAAGGTCACATAGATAAAATGGTATTAAATCACAAAAGGATAGTCGGAGCATTAGGGTGAGAAAATCACACATCCATCTCTAAGCCCATCGCTCCTGCCTTGGATATTTATGCTGCAAAGCTGTAGGCTGCGCCCTTTACGGCACAGAGCTGTGGGGCTTTGATTGTGTTGACGCCCTGACCACCTCTGAGAATACGTTTTTTGGGGAGCTGACATCGCTACCAAGGGGTACCCCCATCAAGCCATTACTGAGCGATTTGGGTCACCGTTCCATTAAGGATTTAGCTAGGTTACGTCCTCTTCTATACTGGGCCAGGTTATGGCGGACCCCCGATCTCTCAAAGTATATAGATGGCTTGAAAGAAGTTATTAACCTTCATGGTGCTCACAAAATTAACTGGATTCGCAATATAAAGAAGCTCTTGCTTGAATCTGGCATGCCAACCGATTGGGAGCCTGAAGTTTCTCTATCCAAGGATGAAACTAAACGAGCCTCTTTCTTTTCAAGTAAACCTAGTGCCAGCGGAATGGAAACTTGCTCAGGTTGTACCAATTAAAAAGAAGCCTGCTTTGAACATTTCTAACCTGGATAATCTTAGGCCCATATCCCTTCTGCCGTTCTGTGCCAAAGTGGTGGAAAAACTGGTGACCAATCAGCTGGTTAAATATGTGGAAGATAACCAGATTCTACACCCTTCCCAGTCGGGCTTTAGGGCGAGGTATTCGACTGAATCTGCCCTCATGTTTTCCACAGAACTGCTTCGTCAGAAAGCGGATGAAGGTCAGACGGCTGCCTTGATATTGCTGGACTTAAGTGCGGCATTTGATACCGTGTCGCACCCGAGACTGCTAGCCCGCCTGAGGGAAATTGGAGTGGCCGGCCCGGCATATGAATGGATGGCTTCCTTCCTAGCAGACCGACAATTCCAAATACATTGCCGCCCCTTCAAATCCACTCCCCAAATTCTCAACCAAGTGGTCCCACAGGGTTCCATCTTAAGTCCTGTATTGTTTAATCTCTACATGGAACCTCTGGCCAGGTTAGTGGAATCGTATGGGGTGGATATCGTATCATACGCAGATGATACGCAACCGGTGGTCACTCTATCCCATAACCCAGTTGAGACGGCCGGCAAGTTTACGGAGTGTCTTGCGGCATTAGTAAGTTGTATGAAGTTTAACTGTCTACGCCTCAATGGCAAGAAGACGGAACTGCTTGTGATTGGCCCCTCACCTTCATTCTGGTCATCAGCTTGGTGGCCTATTGATCTGGGTCCTACTCCGATCCCCTCTGACACTGTGAAGAACTTGGGTGTTCTTTTGGATTCCAAGCTTACTTACTCCCAACACATAGGTAAGATAGCGGGGAGATGCTATGGAATTTTGAAAATCCTGCGGAAGATCTTGGATCTCTTACCTATGAAAGATAGGAACACTTTGGTCCACGCATTGGTTACGTCCCATCTTGATTATGGGAACGTCCTGCTTTGTGGCCTCAGTAAAAGGGGATTGACCCAGTTACAAGGCGTTCAAAATGCGGCGGCCAGGCTTGTGCTGAAGCTACCGAGAAGGTCTTCAGGTAAACGGGCGCTCCGGCGCCTGCACTGGCTCCCTTTGAGGGAACGCATCAGGTTTAAGACCTTGTGCTTTAGTCATCGTATTGCACTTGGCGGGGGCCCGGCCTATCTTCAAAAATTGCTAACCATCCATCGCCCTAGGCGACTTCTGAGATCTATGGGCAGCATGCAGTTTACGATACCTCGCATATATAAAACTCGGATGGGAGACCGATCTTTTAGATTCTTGGCCAGCAAACTATGGAATGACCTTCCTGTTGAATTGCATATGGAGCCGTCGGAATCCAGGTTCCGGAAGAAGCTGAAGACTCATTTATTTCCGGATGAATAGCTTTCTCTTCTCTGAGTCCCCCTCCTCTCCGTGGCCTGCTGTGGGCTCTTTGTGTTGGACCGCATCTTAGCGCGGAGATGCACTGTTTTAGTGTATTCAGGCGCTTAACAAATGTTTTTATTATTATTATTGTTATTACTGGAAGTGGGTTGATGAAAAAGAATCAAGGGACCCAAACCAAGGCAGGCTGACAGAGGCGTTCATGCAGCATAAATTAAAGCCTCGTCTGGAGCCTTACCTGGACTTCATTAAGAAACCAAGAGACAGATCCCTTTTTATCCAGTTTAGGTTGGGAAACCTCCCCCTCCATGATTATACGTGTAAGTGGAAGCCCACACATCAAACCCCACCCGACTGCCCAATCTGTAAAGGTGTCATTGAAAACATCCCTCATGTCTTCTTTGTATGCCCAGCCTATGCAAAACCCAGACAGAAATGGCTAAAACCAGTGTGTTTACTGCTTGGAACCAGGGATCATTCCTCTGCACTCAGAATACTTAAGGCTGACACTAGTACAACCTTAGTGTGTGGGGTGGCCAAATTTCTGAACTGGGCTTGGCTGAGTAGATCGAAGGCTACTAGATGACCATAGTATTAGTTGTTTTTTAAAAAAAATATTACTCACAAAGCTGCTAATGTTTAATATGTTTTTAAACTATTTATTGAAATATGAATGGTTTTATTGTAATGTACTTTTTAAAAAAAATGTAATGTATATGAATTGTCGTTTTATATTTCTAAGTGCTTTTATGATATTCTGTATATCGAAATAAAGCTTTGATGAGAAACAATACCAATCAGTATAAATAATTCTCAGGTACCAGACTCTGCTAAGCTGAGTCTTATTGCTAATGAGTCTTTACTTTATCACAAGCCTGTGATACAAGTTATACAGAAAACACACCAAAAGTACCAAAGGGCTAATCCGAAAGTTCCACATACCCTATGCCAAATGGACCCGGAGCACTAGTCCCTATGTTAACCAACTCAATATGCAAAAATGAGTCAGAGCTCTAAATCGTAATGCTAGACCTAATGCTCGACAACACAATGTTTTAATGAATTCCAAAATGCGCAATCAACAGTGTGAGTGTAAGCATACAATAGTCAAAAAGAATTCCAGAGCGCACAGTTGTATGCTTGCCAAAATGTAGTTTGCAAAATGAGCCCCAAAGCGCACCATAGTTTTCTGCCAAAACACTGAATGCAGCAAATTAGCTCCAAAGAGCACCAAATCTCAACAAGGAAATGAAGTTAATCTGTTGCCTTCAAATAACAGAGGCTTACCTGCAGTCTCAAAGTAAATTGGACTGAACTAACAAGTCAGCACAAGAGAGAGAGGCTGCTTCCACACAGGATCCAGAATAGTGAGCCACAACCAATTGGTGTGGCTCCTTTTATAGGCAGACCACACCCATAGGCAACCACACCCAAAGTGACTGCTATGTGGGGATTCTGGGATATAACCACACCCATAGACAACCACACCCAAAGTGACTGCTGTGTTCGGATTCTGGGATTTGTAGTCCCCTATAGTTACATCCAGCATTGAAAAAGAACATATAAAGAAAAATGAACAATGAAAGGGAAATACAAAGAAAACATATTGCAGTGTTTAATGTACATTTACAGGACACTGCAGCCACCATTTAGCAACAGGAAAATGTAGTTTCCCACATCATACCACATTGGGGGCAGGCCCTAGAACGAGCGCCACAGAGGCGACGCTAACATTTAGTAAAATTCTTCTGTGTAGATCAGGTCCCCAATGTGCCTGAGCCATTAGTTTTGCATATTTTGCGACGATTCAACAAATGAGGCCAAAGTTATTGGCAAGTCAAAAAAACGCTCTTCCTATGGAAACTAGATCCTAACTATAACAACCTACTGGTGACTACCAGTAGGTAATTCACTGAAAAAAAAACAAGGTTAACAGGATAATATAGTCAGGCTCACATTTTACTGATATAAAACCAGAGAAATTCAACATTTAACCTACGCCCAACAATGTACTGCTTATGACTTCATATATTACATCACTCATGACATGGCCAGTGTTATCACTAATAACATCTCAAATGAGCTCACTGGTGACATTATCTAGTAATTGTGAGTGTATTCTAAAAGTTTCCAAGTGTTAAAGACACACACTAAGATACTACAAAAGTTAAATGAGTATAGTTTGTATATTACTAAAGAGTGATCCTATTTGTAATACATATTATGTGAGTGGCTGTGTGAATGTGTGTATCCATGTGTGAGTAGGTGTCTGAGTGGCTCTATGGGTCTGTAAGTACTTGTATGGTGAGTGAGTAGCTGTGTGAGTGACTATATGATAGACTGTATGGGTGAGTAAGTGACTGTGTGTGGCTGTGTGGGTGAGTGAGTGTGTTAGTGATGCATGGATGAGTCAGTGGGTGTGTGAAAGGCTATATAGGTGAGTGATGGGGTGTGTGGAGTGGCTGTAAGTGTGAGTGAGTGGGTGCATAAGTGGTGTAAGGGTGAAGGAGATGGTGTGTGAGTGACTGTATGGGTGAGAGAGTGGAATGTGAGAGTTGCTATATATGTGAGTGTATGCTTGTGGCAGTGACTATAAATTAGTGAGTACATGCTTTAGTATCTGTATGAGTAGAATATTTAAGTTTAGTACACATGTTTTACATTGCATGCCATTACAACACGGTCGTTGCAACGACTCCGTTGTTACAACACAAACCATTACATCACAAGTCATTTCAATACCTTGCTGTAGAGGGGGGGGGGTGCTGGACTTAGGAATAGCATATTTTACTTTTCCTACTCTAGTTTGTGCAACACCAGGGAAGGTGTTGGATTGTAACGCCAATACCTTCTGCCACCTACAGAAAGTTTTTGTAACGACTTGCCATGTAATGGTTTGCGTTGTAACAACACAGTCATAGTAACAACCGCGTTGTAATGGCATGCAAAGTAACGCATGCAATCTAAAGGCTATTTCCAGTATAAGTAAGTGAGTGGGTATGTGAGTAACTGTATGGTAGATGATTGGCTGTGTGAGCGACTCTATGAATGAGTGAGTAGGTGTGTGAGTAGCTGCATTGGTGACTGAGTCAGTGGGTAAGTGGCTGTACAGGCATATGAGTGGAAGTGCTAGTGCCGTTTTGTCTATAAGACTGGATGTGTGAGTGGCTGAATTGGTGAGTGAGTGGGTGCAGAGAGCCTGTATTGGTGAGGCAGAGGTTGTGATGAGTGGTTGTATGAATGAGTGGAGTAGTGTGTGACTAAATGAATCCATGAGTGAGTGGGTTTGAGAGGGCTTGAGTGGGAGTGAGTATATGTGGGGTTGTATAGGGGAGTGAGTGGATGCATGAGTGGTTTGTGGTTGATGTCATCAGTGATGACATTTGACATGCCATCAGCGATGTCATTATTGAGGTCACTGACCATGTCATAAGTGATGTAATATCTTAGGTCATAAGCAATTCATTGGGGGTGAATGTTATACGTAAATCAGGTAACTATAACTGCTGAATTTCTGTTTTGTATGAGTGAAATGTGAGCCTATCTATAACGTCCCAGTAACCTTTGTTTTTTTCAGTGAATTTCTACGGATTTTAAATTCTATAACATCTCTGTAATCTTTGGATTATTTTCAATGAATTTCTAAGGTTATTTAATCATAATTTCTAACTCTTACCTGCCACGTTTGAGAATGAGCGTATGAGTAACTACATATGTGTCTCAGTGGGTGTGTTATTGAGTGTGTTAGTATCTGATTGGGTATGTGAGTAGGTGTTGGAGTGTCTGAGTGGACCTGCGAGTGCCTGTATAAGTGTCTCACTGGGTGTGTGAATTGGTGTGTGACTGTCTGAGTGAGTCTTTGACTGTTTTAGTAAGTGTCTAAGTAGATGCATGAGTGTCTGAGTGGGTTTGTGAGTGGGTGTATGACCCTCTGAATGAGTAAATGAGTTTCTCAGTGGGGCTGTGACTGGATGTGGGAGTTTCTGAGTGGGTGAATGAGTGAGTGGAAGCATGAATTTCAGAATGAGTCTGTAAGTGGATGTGTAAGTTTCTAAGTAAGACTGAAGGTGGATGTAAAAACAAATTCTTTTTTAAACTTTTTTCACTGATATACGTAACTTCATTGCAACGTTAAAATAGGATTGTGCTGACAGTCAGGGCGAATTTACGAATACCGCTAGTGGAAAAAATGCCTTTCTTAAGACATATTCTACCTAAAAGGGGTTCCTCAAACACCCCTATATCCCTTTAATGGGGTCAGGGCACATGCAACATGACCCCTTATACCACTTCCACCCATTTAATTTTATTCGGAGACAGACGTCAGCAAAACTTTGCCAACCGCCAGTGGAGGGGAGTTTACCGCACACTCAACCCTAGACTTAATCCCCAGGAGGCGTGTTTGTAGAGTTGTTGAGAAAGGGGGGCAGGGTCTCTGATGAGGTCTGAGCAATCCGCTGTGGGATGCTTACATGTGGCAACAATAGGGTCTCTTGGCCTCTAACGACTCTCAGCAGCCAAGGAGACTTCATCCCCTAACCAGTAGCGAATCAGGAAACTCCTTTGCAGAGTGTTTGAGAAAGAGGGTGCGGTCTCAGATGATGCCTGAGTAATCCTGGGCCTTACTTTTCACAACAATAGGTGTTCCTATCTCCCCACGACCCTCAGCAATCAAGGGGACTACATCCCTGAAGCAGTAGTGCACCAGGACGTGCATTTGCAGAGTGATTTAGAAAGGGGGAGGTGCCTCTGCTGAGGTCTTAGCAATCCCGCCCGAATCATACTATGGGGAGGGAGGCAGAACAACCCCTGTCCCAGGGCAAAAACCCTTCCCCCGGGACTAGGCCTTTTAAATAATACATTTTTAAAAGGGAAGGGGGCTGCATGCCCTCCTGCCTAAGCCAATTTTAGCCCTGTGGACCCTATCCCCCAGGGCCTGGCCATTTAAAAATGAATTATAAAAACGCAAGGGGCCGCATTGCTCCCCCAGGTTGATTCTGGCCCGGGGGACCCCACCTCTCGGGGTCCGGCCATTATACTATGGGGAAGGGGGTCACATGACTCCCCTCCTAGGGCTGATTTCAGCCCTGGAGACCCCGTCCCATGGGGGCAGGTCTTTTTGCAATGGGAGATAGGGGCTGCACTTGCTGAAAGTGGAGTGTTTGCTGAGGCTTAGTGGGAGCAGTTAAAGCTCCTGCAAAGTGCAGCAAACAGCTATGTCCTGGGACTGTGCACCCTGGGACCCAGCAGGAGCCAGCCATGCAGGGTGGTGATCCACCAGGCCATATATATGACTCCAGGAGGGGGCCACATGACCGCCTCGTTTGATTTAATAGAGCTTGCTCTGGGGAGGTGGCAGTCTCCATGGCTGAGAACGGCCCAGGAGGGAGGCCAATTGGCTCCTTCCATTTTTTAAAAAACAGTATGGCCCCAGTGAGGTGGTGGTCCCCCTGGCCTTTGGGGTCCATGAGGCGCCCCATTACAATGATAATAGCCCAGGGAGGTGGTGGACCCCGGGGTAATGGTGCAGTCTACTAAGCCCCCAGATTTATTTTGCATTAGACCTGTCGAGATGGCGTTCCCTGGTCATGGGGTGTCCACAAGACCACCAATTTCTTTCCAATTAGCCTTTGGGAGGGATGCAGTCCCCAGGAAAGAAAGAGGGGGTCCACATGTGCAATCCTCCTTTATCATTTTACTTAAGCCTGCATGCCCCCTGGACTTGACCCACCCAGGAGCTAAATAATACAGAAGCGTTGTAGCCTGCACTTCTTTAAAAAATATATTTTTCAGCAACAGCCATTGCTCCAGGCCTGGAAAATATGGCCTGGGTCACTCTAGGAACTCCCGAGAGGCCTAGGAGTCAGATATTCCTACCCTGCCCCCTTATCCGAATCTCCATATATACAAATTTGAATTTCTTTTAATAACTAGGCAACTGATAAATGGATTTACACCAAGTCAGAAAAAGGTAATTCTCTGAACCAACATCTGCCTTTCTGCCAAATACAGTGCAATTCAGTTTGGGCAGTAGCTGTGTCTAAAGTTCCTACGAGAAATTGCATGGGCAAAACACATTTTGGGACCCCACTATTATTCATTGCTTCCACCTAATGAATACCCCCAAATGACAGCAGCTGAAGTGAGTGGCAAACTAGTTTTGTAAAGTTTGTGGGGATTCACCAAATGGCACCAAAGTTATTGGAAAAACAAAAAACACTTTTCCTATGAAAATTAGGTTGTAGCTATAACTACCTAAAGGCGACTACAAGCAACGTGGACTTCAACCAGCAGTGTGTAACAAGTCTGAGAAAAGCGAACACCAAAATCTGTCACTTGCAGAAAAAATTGTAGTTATCTGATCCTGGGAGTGCTTCATGTTCATTTGGGATTGTTTGCAGGCTTAACGTGGGTGCACCCCCATGCAACAATAGCACCCGTCTCTGAGTTTTGCAGGGCATTTGGTGACTTTGGAGCATAATATTATATATGTATACATATACACATAATCATAGATTTACTATCTGTAACCCTCCATGTATATATGTATATCTTCAAGGCACATAGCAGTTAGAAACATACATCTATATTTACCTATATATAATTGTGTAACAAAAACAGGGTTTTTTGAATATGTACCTCCACATTTTGCCCCCACTACTAGACTCCTAGAGGCTGATTTTCCACCTCTAATTATGCATTGGGCTCTGCTAACCAGTGCTCTGTTAAAAGGTATATGGTAATTAGATTTAATTCAATTGGTACTAACAACCTACCTGTCAGTCCTTAGCAGACAGGTCATTAAACTTTCCCCCTTGACCCTCCACACACCTTTTTGTTTTACAGTATTGAGTGCAACTTTGTAGTTGCGGGTCTATTTGATCAGGATGTAAACGCAATTCAGTTTACTCCTTTAGCTCACCCAACTCAATTGTGTGCGGCGCTCGTCTGTCTGCCTTCACTGAACACCCCAGGACAATAACATCCTATGTATTAGTATTCAAATATAAATATTTTTTTCATGACGCTTGCCATCTTATTCAATACATAATGACTAATTATGGTACATTTGCTTCTCAATTAAGAGCCCTAGATCTAGCTTCAGAAACTGTAGATCTTCTTTCCCAGTTATCTGATGAGTCACTCCCATTTAGGGGTCTCTTCACTCAATATCAATGAAAGATGACCTCGATTTGCTCTATTTGGCAGCTTTGGTTTCCACAGCGATATAACTGTGCGCTCTAATTCTACACTCCTACCCACACAACACCTCTTATACTCACGTTACCCAGAGTGGTGAATTCCGCCGGTTTCAAGTCACAAGATTGTCACCTCTAGGGACACGCAACCATGTTGGTAGGTTGTGTTTATGCCCAGGCTTACATCTCCCTGATCTTAGGAATTGACCCTGTGGGTGGTGTATGGCGCAATGTTTACATGAGGGCTACACGTATACAAACGAGCGCGCATGCGCGAGAGAGTAATGCGATGCATCTCTCCACGCATGCGCATCCGATTAGCGATTCGTTTCGCAATCCATTCGCGACCCTGCACAGCTGCTTAGCAACGTGGGGTGTAGCGCTTCAAGCAATGAGGCCATTTAAGGAGGCAGGACGTTTCTGCAACTCGCCTCCACTTCCGCTCGCCATCAGTTTAGAGGTACCGACGGAGAGGTAAGACGCCTTGACGCCCGGCGCTTTGCCTTTTACTTCACCAGAGTCTAGGTTTGTTCTAAGGGGACTGTGATTTTGAGCTAATCAGATTAGAGACAGCACATATGGCCTTGTACTTGTTACAGACTCGGCGTGAGGATGGGGAGTCCATCTACTTCTACCCCCTATAAATCAAGCACTTGACATATGAGATTAGGTGGGTAGCCATTCATTGGTGCTTGCTTAGATATTTTACTATCATTTTAGCGCCATAGGCCATGTTTTGCAACAGGTCTTATTTTCTGCAAATATCTGGGATACTAATATTCCTTTAATATCACCAAATGTGCTACATTTACTTGTTCTGGGTGTTGACAGTGTTAGGCTTGGCAGAGGGGCTACTATCACACGTCTGTTGGGTTTATAGTGTAAAGCCATTCGGCTTAGACATGGTAAAGTTTAGTGCTTACTTAGTCTTTTATTTTTACACTACAGAGCGGGCCTCATTCTCCCGAGCGGTTGCCGGGTGAGATGAGGTCGTCACCCACACAAAGCTGGGTGAGTATCACGGTGAGGAAACGCCTCAGTGTGATCAAGCTAGTATGCTTTCAATCCATGTAAAAATCATTTTTCATGCTTGTGTGCCTGCACGGTCTCTATGTGTGTGCGCCGTGGTGTGTGAGTGTAACTAGGTGTTGTTTGACATAGTGTCTTTTTGTTTGTTGACAGGAAGAAGATTCACTCCTCTCCCTTCAGTGGACATTTAAGTATTCACATTTTTGATATAGCAGTAACTTTGTCAGTACATGTCTATTATTCAGCATATATACACCCTGTATTTAGTCGTAGTAGCTAAAAATCTTTATCAACGGTCCTGAAGAAAGCTGGGCTAGATGCCCACAAGGCTGAAACATGTCGACCATATCGCACTGCGCTAGAGGGTAGTCTTACTACCCAGCGTGTTTTTTAATCCTTAACACCCAGACTTCTGTCGCAATGCCATCTGGGGTCTGGGTAGTTAATTTTACCTTTAATATTTTTTGAGCACTGCACACTTTTTTCATTTACATCACTTTAGGATGCATGTTTATGATGATACTTTTGACATCCATTCCCGCACCGGCACTATATGGTCGGACTTGGGCTGGCATGATTAACATTTCCCGCATGACGTAAACTCCACCACATGGGTGGTCTGATGGGAATTGTTTCAGCCTCCCTTTACTAACAGACAATGGTTTTTGGCAACCCTGGTCTCACGCATTCACCACCAGTACCGCACGGCTACTGTTGTAGGCACACATATTTTTTCAGACTTGATCTGCTCTTGTGTGTTTTGTATCTTACTGTTGGGGAGCGAGCAGACAGGTCATTAAACTTTCCCCCTTGACCCTCCACACACCTTTTTGTTTTACAGTATTGAGTGCAACTTTGTAGTTGCGGGTCTATTTGATCAGGATGTAAACGCAATTCAGTTTACTCCTTTAGCTCACCCAACTCAATTGTGTGCGGCGCTCGTCTGTCTGCCTTCACTGAACACCCCAGGACAATAACATCCTATGTATTAGTATTCAAATATAAATATTTTTTCATGACGCTTGCCATCTTATTCAATACATAATGACTAATTATGGTACATTTGCTTCTCAATTAAGAGCCCTAGATCTAGCTTCAGAAACTGTAGATCTTCTTTCCCAGTTATCTGATGAGTCACTCCCATTTAAGGGTCTCTTCACTCAATATCAATGAAAGATGACCTCGATTTGCTCTATTTGGCAGCTTTGGTTTCCACAGCGATATAACTGTGCACTCTAATTCTACACTCCTACCCACACAACACCTCTTATACTCACGTTACCCAGAGTGGCGAATTCCGCCGGTTTCAAGTCACAAGATTGTCACCTCTAGGGACACGCAACCATGTTGGTAGGTTGCGTTTATGCCCAGGCTTACATCTCCCTGATCTTAGGAATTGACCCTGTGGGTGGTGTATGGCGCAATGTTTACATGAGGGCTACACGTATACAAACGAGCGCGCATGCGCGAGAGAGTAATGCGATGCATCTCTCCACGCATGCGCATCCGATTAGCGATTCGTTTCGCAATCCATTCGCGACCCTGCACAGCTGCTTAGCAACGTGGGGTGTAGCGCTTCAAGCAATGAGGCCATTTAAGGAGGCAGGACGTTTCTGCAACTCGCCTCCACTTCCGCTCGCCATCAGTTTAGAGGTACCGACGGAGAGGTAAGACGCCTTGACGCCCGGCGCTTTGCCTTTTACTTCACCAGAGTCTAGGTTTGTTCTAAGGGGACTGTGATTTTGAGCTAATCAGATTAGAGACAGCACATATGGCCTTGTACTTGTTACAGACTCGGCGTGAGGATGGGGAGTCCATCTACTTCTACCCCCTATAAATCAAGCACTTGACATATGAGATTAGGTGGGTAGCCATTCATTGGTGCTTGCTTAGATATTTTACTATCATTTTAGCGCCATAGGCCATGTTTTGCAACAGGTCTTATTTTCTGCAAATATCTGGGATACTAATATTCCTTTAATATCACCAAATGTGCTACATTTACTTGTTCTGGGTGTTGACAGTGTTAGGCTTGGCAGAGGGGCTACTATCACACGTCTGTTGGGTTTATAGTGTAAAGCCATTCGGCTTAGACATGGTAAAGTTTAGTGCTTACTTAGTCTTTTATTTTTACACTACAGAGCGGGCCTCATTCTCCCGAGCGGTTGCCGGGTGAGGTGAGGTCGTCACCCACACAAATCTGGGTGAGTATCACGGTGAGGAAACGCCTCAGTGTGATCAAGCTAGTATGCTTTCAATCCATGTAAAAATCATTTTTCATGCTTGTGTGCCTGCACGGTCTCTATGTGTGTGCGCCGTGGTGTGTGAGTGTAACTAGGTGTTGTTTGACATAGTGTCTTTTTGTTTGTTGACAGGAAGAAGATTCACTCCTCTCCCTTCAGTGGACATTTAAGTATTCACATTTTTGATATAGCAGTAACTTTGTCAGTACATGTCTATTATTCAGCATATATACACCCTGTATTTAGTCGTAGTAGCTAAAAATCTTTATCAACGGTCCTGAAGAAAGCTGGGCTAGATGCCCACAAGGCTGAAACATGTCGACCATATCGCACTGCGCTAGAGGGTAGTCTTACTACCCAGCGTGTTTTTTAATCCTTAACACCCAGACTTCTGTCGCAATGCCATCTGGGGTCTGGGTAGTTAATTTTACCTTTAATATTTTTTGAGGACTGCACACTTTTTTCATTTACATCACTTTAGGATGCATGTTTATGATGATACTTTTGACATCCATTCCCGCACCGGCACTATATGGTCGGACTTGGGCTGGCATGATTAACATTTCCCGCATGACGTAAACTCCACCACATGGGTGGTCTGATGGGAATTGTTTCAGCCTCCCTTTACTAACAGACAATGGTTTTTGGCAACCCTGGTCTCACGCATTCACCACCAGTACCGCACGGCTACTGTTGTAGGCACACATATTTTTTCAGGGTATAGAGACAAAATATCGACTCCAAAATATCGACTGGACATAATATCGAGTTTTAAATATAGACTGGACAAAATATCGACTGGACATAATATCGACTACAAAAATATCGTTTTTCAGGTAAGTGAAGTAATATCGACTGTATAAAATATAGATAGCAAAAATATCGATTTTTTAATAATATATAATATTTTATAGTGTATTTTTATGTAATAATATGTGTGAATAGTGTGTATTAATGTTATAAAATATTTTATTACATGAATTTTGTTTTGATAATAATTGCGTAATGTAATTCTGTAGCGGGTTGTGGGTTTATAGGGGAATAGGGTGGGAAGTAATTTAATAATAATTAATTAATTAATATATGTTGTTAATATTTTTAATTAATAATTAATTGATAATTAATTAATATTAATTAGTTAATTAATTAATATAATTTTGAATATATTTTGTATTAGTAAATAATTGTTAATTAATTAATTGTAATTAGTTAATTACATTAATTAGAGTACATTTTTTATATATATAATTTTGTGTTATTTTTAAGTAATTAATTTTGAAAAAATAATATTAATTATTAAAATAATTACACCCAATGTTCTAATATATTTACTTTATTGTTATTGTTAATTAATAATTAATTGGTAATTAAATAATATTGATAAATTTTGGGTAAAGGAGCATTTTTAGGGTTCAGGGTCAGTTTTCAGTTCATGGGTAAAGGGGTATTTTTAGGGTTCAGGGTCAGTTTTCAGTTCATGGGTAAAGGGGTATTTTTAGGGTTCAGGGTCAGTTTTCAGTTCATGGGTAAAGGGGTATTTTTAGGGTTCAGGGTCAGTTTTCAGTTCATGGGTAAAGGGGTATTTTTAGGGTTCAGGGTCAGTTTTCAGGTCATGGGTAAAGGGGTATTTTTAGGGTTCAGGGTCAGTTTTCAGTTCATGGGTAAAGGGGTATTTTTAGGGTTCAGGGTCAGTTTTCAGTTCATGGGTAAAGGGGTATTTTTAGGGTTCAGGGTCAGTTTTCAGTTCATGGGTAAAGGGGTATTTTTAGGGTTCAGGGTCAGTTTTCAGTTTTTGGGTAAAGGGGCATTTTTAGGGTTCAGGGTCAGTTTTCAGTTTTTGGGTAAAGGGGTATTTTTAGGGTTCAGGGTCAGTTTTGGGTTTTTGGGTAAAGGGGTATTTTTAGGGTTCAGGGTCAGTTTTGGGTTTTGGGTTCAGGGTCAGTTTTCAGTTCATGGGTAAAGGGGTATTTTTAGGGTTCAGGGTCAGTTTTCAGTTCATGGGTAAAGGGGTATTTTTAGGGTTCAGGGTCAGTTTTCAGTTCATGGGTAAAGGGGTATTTTTAGGGTTCAGGGTCAGTTTTCAGTTCATGGGTAAAGGGGTATTTTTAGGGTTCAGGGTCAGTTTTCAGGTCATGGGTAAAGGGGTATTTTTAGGGTTCAGGGTCAGTTTTCAGTTCATGGGTAAAGGGGTATTTTTAGGGTTCAGGGTCAGTTTTCAGTTCATGGGTAAAGGGGTATTTTTAGGGTTCAGGGTCAGTTTTCAGTTCATGGGTAAAGGGGTATTTTTAGGGTTCAGGGTCAGTTTTCAGTTTTTGGGTAAAGGGGCATTTTTAGGGTTCAGGGTCAGTTTTCAGTTTTTGGGTAAAGGGGTATTTTTAGGGTTCAGGGTCAGTTTTGGGTTTTTGGGTAAAGGGGTATTTTTAGGGTTCAGGGTCAGTTTTGGGTTTTTGGGTAAAGGGGTATTTTTAGGGTTCAGGGTCAACAAATAAGATTTAAAAAAATTATTTTTATTATTTTATTATTATAATTTAATTTAAGTCGTTTTAAGTATATTTTAGTAATTAAAATTTAATATTAATTTAATTTAACACTGTTTTTAATAAAGTCGATATTTTTTACATCTATATTTTTGTTAACGATATTTTGTACTCGATATTTTTGTACTTACCTGTTTGTAGATACAAACTCGATATTTTGACTGTCGATATTTTGTCCACGATATTTTGGCAAGTCGATATTTTGTCAGTCGATATTATTTCAGTGATCCATTTTTTCAGACTTGATCTGCTCTTGTGTGTTTTGTATCTTACTGTTGGGGAGCGAGCAGACAGGTCATTAAACTTTCCCCCTTGACCCTCCACACACCTTTTTGTTTTACAGTATTGAGTGCAACTTTGTAGTTGCGGGTCTATTTGATCAGGATGTAAACGCAATTCAGTTTACTCCTTTAGCTCACCCAACTCAATTGTGTGCGGCGCTCGTCTGTCTGCCTTCACTGAACACCCCAGGACAATAACATCCTATGTATTAGTATTCAAATATAAATATTTTTTCATGACGCTTGCCATCTTATTCAATACATAATGACTAATTATGGTACATTTGCTTCTCAATTAAGAGCCCTAGATCTAGCTTCAGAAACTGTAGATCTTCTTTCCCAGTTATCTGATGAGTCACTCCCATTTAGGGGTCTCTTCACTCAATATCAATGAAAGATGACCTCGATTTGCTCTATTTGGCAGCTTTGGTTTCCACAGCGATATAACTGTGCGCTCTAATTCTACACTCCTACCCACACAACACCTCTTATACTCACGCTACCCAGAGTGGCGAATTCCGCCGGTTTCAAGTCACAAGATTGTCACCTCTAGGGACACGCAACCATGTTGGTAGGTTGCGTTTATGCCCAGGCTTACATCTCCCTGATCTTAGGAATTGACCCTGTGGGTGGTGTATGGCGCAATGTTTACATGAGGGCTACACGTATACAAACGAGCGCGCATGCGCGAGAGAGTAATGCGATGCATCTCTCCACGCATGCGCATCCGATTAGCGATTCGTTTCGCAATCCATTCGCGACCCTGCACAGCTGCTTAGCAACGTGGGGTGTAGCGCTTCAAGCAATGAGGCCATTTAAGGAGGCAGGACGTTTCTGCAACTCGCCTCCACTTCCGCTCGCCATCAGTTTAGAGGTACCGACGGAGAGGTAAGACGCCTTGACGCCCGGCGCTTTGCCTTTTACTTCACCAGAGTCTAGGTTTGTTCTAAGGGGACTGTGATTTTGAGCTAATCAGATTAGAGACAGCACATATGGCCTTGTACTTGTTACAGACTCGGCGTGAGGATGGGGAGTCCATCTACTTCTACCCCCTATAAATCAAGCACTTGACATATGAGATTAGGTGGGTAGCCATTCATTGGTGCTTGCTTAGATATTTTACTATCATTTTAGCGCCATAGGCCATGTTTTGCAACAGGTCTTATTTTCTGCAAATATCTGGGATACTAATATTCCTTTAATATCACCAAATGTGCTACATTTACTTGTTCTGGGTGTTGACAGTGTTAGGCTTGGCAGAGGGGCTACTATCACACGTCTGTTGGGTTTATAGTGTAAAGCCATTCGGCTTAGACATGGTAAAGTTTAGTGCTTACTTAGTCTTTTATTTTTACACTACAGAGCGGGCCTCATTCTCCCGAGCGGTTGCCGGGTGAGTTGAGGTCGTCACCCACACAAAGCTGGGTGAGTATCACGGTGAGGAAACGCCTCAGTGTGATCAAGCTAGTATGCTTTCAATCCATGTAAAAATCATATTTTTCATGCTTGTGTGCCTGCACGGTCTCTATGTGTGTGCGCCGTGGTGTGTGAGTGTAACTAGGTGTTGTTTGACATAGTGTCTTTTTGTTTGTTGACAGGAAGAAGATTCACTCCTCTCCCTTCAGTGGACATTTAAGTATTCACATTTTTGATATAGCAGTAACTTTGTCAGTACATGTCTATTATTCAGCATATATACACCCTGTATTTAGTTGTAGTAGCTAAAAATCTTTATCAACGGTCCTGAAGAAAGCTGGGCTAGATGCCCACAAGGCTGAAACATGTCGACCATATCGCACTGCGCTAGAGGGTAGTCTTACTACCCAGCGTGTTTTTTAATCCTTAACACCCAGACTTCTGTCGCAATGCCATCTGGGGTCTGGGTAGTTAATTTTACCTTTAATATTTTTTGAGCACTGCACACTTTTTTCATTTACATCACTTTAGGATGCATGTTTATGATGATACTTTTGACATCCATTCCCGCACCGGCACTATATGGTCGGACTTGGGCTGGCATGATTAACATTTCCCGCATGACGTAAACTCCACCACATGGGTGGTCTGATGGGAATTGTTTCAGCCTCCCTTTACTAACAGACAATGGTTTTTGGCAACCCTTGTCTCACGCATTCACCACCAGTACCGCACGGCTACTGTTGTAGGCACACATATTTTTTCAGACTTGATCTGCTCTTGTGTGTTTTGTATAGTCCTTAGTATTTGGCAGGGCATGTAGATTTAGATATCTCAGTGGATTTAATGAACTTCAGTGTGCACTGCTGGGGTATCTGCTGTCATTTTAAATGCAGTCCTGCTTTGCAGCATGTTTTAAAAATAAAAGTGTGTCCAAATGTGACTTTGGAAATAAAGGTCCTTCCAAAGTCCCCACTAAGGTCTGCTCTAGGTGCCCCAAGGAAAAGGTGTATTGTTCTAATAGGCAAGGACCTTATAACATATGTTTTATATGACCTGGTGATAGAAAAAACTGCCTATTTCATTTGTCCCTACTGTAGTGTGGTAGCTCCACAGGCGAATATGTGAATGCTTTATTACATTTTAATAAAGCCCAATTTTTGACATGAGTAAGCAAGAACAATAATTCAAACTATCAGATTAATAGTTTCAATTAATCCAGCAACTTGTCATGGTTGGATTTGTTGTTGCTATTACAGGAAAGTAGTTATAGAACTTGCTTTTGTTAAGTTGCCAAAAACAGTGCTGTAGCAGCCTCTTCGGATTGGCGAGCCTTTGGCAGGCCGAGCCAAGCTGCTCTGATGAGTTCTGAAGTGGTCTGGGCTGAAATATAGAGACCATCTTGTGGGAGGAGATCTGAAACTGTAGAGGCAGCACAGAATGGGTCTGGGTAGCCTATTTGTCTTCAAAGGGAGAAAGGAAGTTAGGACAGGAACCAGCCCACTTCCATTTCCTGCACCCCTAGCCATATGTGATCTCTATATTTCAATTAGAAGAGGTGCTGGAACTGCAGTATAGGAGAAATTTAGCCACACTTCTGGGTTCGGCTAACGATACCTAAACATCCAGGAGAGACTATTTTCGTTTTGGTTGTTTGTGATGATTGTTTTCTGGTACCAAAATATGACAAACTTCAAAGGAAATGGTCAAGAAGACGGTGGCAGCTTGAACCCCACTGGTTAGGGGTACCCCCTTCCTGTCAGCTCAGAAACTGAAATAATATGGTAGAGCTGCACAGCATCTCCCTGCCTGAAAACATCGACAGAAGAAGGGCTGCCCTCCTGAACCCCTGGTCTGCACTGATAGAGGACTGCACTCTGAAGGACAGCACCTGCTGCACACTCTCAACTACACAAAAGAGGGACTTGCCTGTCTTCAAAAGTTTAAGGAGTGAACTTCCTGAAAACAAGAGGTAGAAAAGAGCTTCAGTACGTTGCCTGCATCAGCTCCACCAAGACAAGCCTAGCTGAACAGCTTCACCTGGAACTTAAAGGATTTGACCAGGTGCATTGTAGAAACTGTAGCGCCAAACATCCAAGAAGCAATTCAGAGCTTTTGGACTCTTGGATGGTAGACCCTGAAAGACCCAAAGGAGTCGTTCTGGAAGAAGTTCTAGAAGCTTGGAAACATTTAGATAATTTTGTAAAAAAACTCAATAAGTTGACCGCCCCAATGATGAGAGTCAAGCTGGTAACATCAAGCCATAACTCGGCCTGCAATTCAGGTTTGCTGTGCACTGAAAACTTCAGAGCTCTTTGCCGTCAATGACGAACACGAAGACCTGCAGAAGTTATTGAGGCATTGCCCTGGAGCAAGCCGCCATTGTGGAACTTCAACCTAACATACTGAGGAGACCTACTCAATGTCAAGGGAAATAGAACCAAAAAGTGAATAAATGTAAAGGTAGAATTTTGAACTGGCCCAACCACCCAGCATATCCGACCCATGGTGCATTGTGGTCAGCCTAAACCTTTGGCTTGGTCCAGGTGAAATCCCACCAGATAGTTTGGCCCTTTTCACTTTTTGGCATTCAAAGCACATTTTTAAATTTAATATTTTAAAACTCATATCGCTGGTTGCCTACATTGGATTTTTGTCATTTTGGAGTAACTTTGAAGAAAAAATAATCTTCCTATGTTTATACATTTTTGTTGGATTGTTATTGTGTGTTGTGTCTTACTTAGTTCCTGTTTTGGTGATATGAAATGCTGCTTTACACACCAGTCTCCTAAGTTAAGCTTGAGTGCTCCTGAGCTAAGCTACCATGGGTCAGAAAAGATTAATTTATTGAGACTTGACTGGACCTTTTTTATGATTGTGGTGTTATTATAAACTGTAGGTACCTACCTGCACCTACTAATGAACTACATTCCAACAAATTGCCTTTGCAATATTGTGGTATTCGAAATTCTGGTCACATATCTGTTTGCATAACAATATTCTTGTAATCAATATTCTGTCGGATGGCACCTGCAGGCAGGCTCATTAACTCCGACCCAGACATTTATCACTGTTTTTTAAGTACCAGGCTTCTGATCTTCTTTCTCTCTCTCTTCTTTCTTGCTGGCTCTCACTCCCTCCTCAAAGTTCTCCCATCATGCTAATCAAATATAAGAAAATATGTTAAAACACTTTATTTCAGATAGAGACTTGGGTATGTACAATATTTACATTACCAATGGCTCTTAGCGAATTTCTTTGTAGGAAAGTTAAGTTATGAATAGCAAGAAATGTCTGTTTCCTTTGTACATAAATAATTCTAAAACATACCTGATAACAAAAAGTTGCTTATTTTTATAACAGTTGAAAATGAAAAATGCAAGACTTGTTTTAACCAGTGCAAGGGATGTAATGTACAGTTCTTAGTGTGTTTTCAATTAGTGATGCATTTTCTTAGGAGCATAAGATATGTAATGCAGCAAAAGGTCCAAGTGGTTGCTACTTACATCAAAAGAGCTTGTCAAGACTTGAGAACAAGTCTGTAGTCATGCTCCTTGGAATTCCTAATTCACTGCGAAAATTAATAGAACTTCAGCTCCTTAGGTTGCTACTGTATAGAAAGAGCAGAAATGGAATAAACAGGACATCGCACAACTAATTTCATAACACAGTATTCAAACAACCTAAAGCTTGTTTTAAAAGTTGCCTTTCTCTCATCTCCCTGTCTTATATTCATCAAGTGGAATGCTCCTCTTAAATCTTCTTCAGTAAAAATGGTTCCTTGTTTAACTTCGTCAAGCAATACTGGGATGAGTAAAAGAAGATGTTTGCTTTTCACCTTAAGTGTATTCAGTGCTCTGTATTCTATAAAGGTTCTTAATTACATATTAGTTTTGAGCAAAAAAAATAATGGTGAAATAGCTGGGAACAGGGAGGGCTGAATTAACCCATTAGACAGGCACTTATGCAAGGACCTCAAGTATGAATATTCTGCATCAGTTTATGCATACATTCCAGGAATAGAAGCTGCAGCAACAAGAATTAGGTCAATCTGACATTCAATGGGGTGGTAATGTTTCAGCTATCTCTTAATCAAAAACATATGCAAACCTTGCACAAAGTTCAGAAAGTAAGACGTTCTTCTTTGCTACTGCAGTTATTTCATGATTTAAGAACAGTGAATTTATAGGGGATAAACTACTTTGTATCTATACTCAAGTAATGAGAGGCAGAATAGGTAGAGGGCAACATTACTGAATGTTTCTCCACGTCATTATAATGGCTGTGGCTGATTAACCAAGCCACCCTGATGATAAACCCACACTGATGGTCATCAATAGTATTCATTTGAATCTACTCAATGTGAATGTCATTCTAACAAGTACAACACAACTTTTATAATAATGTGTGAATTGAGAAGGGTTCAGCAGATAAAGGTTTGCCATACACTGCCACAGCTGCTCCTGGTAACTTTTTAGATTCAATCAGTATTTTCAGTATTTTGATCATCTGAGTAACATCGAAATTCCCAGTAGCTCCGGTACCAAATACAACTCAAATCGTGGTTACAGTAAAATGGAACAAAAACAGGGTTCTAACTCAAAGGATATTCCTGGAAGACAGTTATCAAAGAAGGGATTCTCCAATCATTGCCTAAAGTGGTCCCTCTGTCTGACCTTCGGTGCTCTGGTATTTCCTTCTTTGGGTCAGCTATTGTTCCTACTTTTTTTCTTGATTTCTTCTCTTTGATCTTTCTCTTTTTCTTTCTTTTTTTAGAGTTTTATATAGTATTAACAAGACCCTTTCAGGTGAGAGCGTGCCTTTAATCAAAACAAAAGTAGTTATGATGCAAAAAGTAAGTGATATACATATGTATGGTATAGGCCATGTAGCAATAGTTACAAAGTAAATAGTGAGAAGAAAGACAGGAACACATAGTCATTCATAGTTACTGGTGTGGGCAAAATCTAATAGGTCTTTAGATGGTTGGGAAATGGAGAAATCAGCGTGGATTTCTTTGCCATGGGTGAAGCCATGATGGAATGGAACATCAGACAGGCAGGTGTTGCACATGAGGGAAGAGATGTATGTCATCAATGTGAGAGGAATATGTTGGATAGTAGAACTTTTACTTCTTTCCCAAAAGCAGATGTAGACGGGTTGCATCTGTTTTCCGGTGGACGAGAGCTCCAGATTTTTGGGGCCATGCCAGTAAAGGATTGATTGTAAGTTTTTGTTTCAGAAATCTGTTTCCAACTGATAGGGTCAATTTCTGGATCAGTAAGAAGGGGATTTGTGTTGTTGTGCATTATGGGTCATGCAGGCATTTATGAGATGGATCCTAGCCTCACGGGGAAGCCATTTCAATGACAGGAGGTCAGGGTGATATGATCACTTCTTTTTGAGTTAATGATGAGCCTTGCTGCCACGTTAATAGTAGTCTTCAGCGGTGAACAGACAAAATATCGACTCCAAAATATCGACTGGACATAATATCGAGTTTTAAATATAGACTGGACAAAATATCGACTGGACATAATATCGACTACAAAAATATTGTTTTTCAGGTAAGTGAAGTAATATCGACTGTTTAAAATATAGATAGCAAAAATATCGAATTTTTAATAATATATAATATTTTATAGTGTATTTTTATGTAATAATATGTGTGAAAAGTGTGTATTAATGTTATAAAATATTTTATTAAATGGAATTTGTTTTTTTAATAATTGCGTTATGTAATTCTGTAGCGGGTTGTGGGTTTATAGGGGAATAGGGTGGGAAGTAATTTAATAATAATTAATTAATTAATATATGTTTGTAAATATTTATAATTAATAATTAATTGATAATTAATAATAATTAGTTAATTAATTAATATAATTTTGTACATATTTTGAATTAGTAATTAATTGGTAATTGATTAATTGTAATTATTTAATTACATTAATTAGAGTACATTTTAATATATATAATTTTGTGTTATTCTTAAGTAATTAATTGGGAAAAAAATAATATTAATTATTAAAATAATTACAGCTAATGTGCTAATATATTTACTTTATTGTTATTGTTAATTAATAATTAATTGGTAATTAAATAATATTGATACATTTTGGGTAAAGGAGTATTTTTAGGGTTCAGGGTCAGTTTTTAGTTTTTGGGTAAAGGGGCATTTTTAGGGTTCAGGGTCAGTTTTCAGTTTTTGGGTAAAGGGGCATTTTTAGGGTTCAGGGTCAGTTTTCAGTTTTTGGGTAAAGGGGCATTTTTAGGGTTCAGGGTCAGTTTTCAGTTTTTGGGTAAAGGGGTATTTTTAGGGTTCAGGGTCAGTTTTCAGTTTTTGGGTAAAGGGGCATTTTTAGGGTTCAGGGTCAGTTTTCAGTTTTTGGGTAAAGGGGACTTTTTAGGGTTCAGGGTCAGTTTTCAGGTAAAGGGGCATTTTTAGGGTTCATGGTCAGTTTTCAGTTTTTGGGTAAAGGGGCATTTTTAGGGTTCAGGGTCAGTTTTTAGTTTTTGGGTAAAGGGGTATTTTTAGGGTTCAGGGTCAGTTTTGGGTTTTTGGGTAAAGGGGTATATTTTAGGGTTCAGGGTCAACAAATAAGATTGTAATTTTTTTTTTATTATTTTCATTTATTATTTAATTATTATAATTTAATTTAACTATTTTTAAGTATATTTTAGTCATTTAAATTTAATAATAATTTAATTTAACACTGTTTTTAATAAAGTCGATATTTTTTACATCTATAATATTGTTAACGATATTTTGTACTCGATATTTTTGTACTTACCTGTTTGTAGATAGAAAGTCGATATTTTGTCTGTCGATATTTTGGCAACGATATTTTTGCAGGTCGATATTTTGGCAGTCTATATTATTTCAGTGATCCGTCTTCAGCGGATCAAGTTTGATTTTCAGAAGGCCCAACAGGGTAGCACTAGCATAATCTAATTTTGATATTAAAACTGCTGTTGTTAGATCTTCTGTTTTTGTAGAGCATTTTCTCACATAGGGACCCTTTTTACTATAGTGCAAACAAAGGCCTGATTGTTTTCTATCACTTTTCCATTCTTTGGTAAGCAGAGGGTACACACTACAAATTTCCATGGTTCTTCATTACTCACTGTTGCAGAGGGCTTCAAGGTTCTATCCCAATCTAAATGACCAGAAAATCTATCAGACTTCTTTTCATCCCCTTTTCTTTCACTTAGGCAATGGTCAAGCTTTAAAGTTAGATTGATCATGTTCATATGATATAAAATAAGAGCAAAGTAATGGATGGAATTTTAAAATTATTTTCAGCCACTGGCAACTGCTCAGACTAAATTCCAGTCCATTATCTTTCATTCACCATGCCTCTATACAAAAAGCCCAACCTTTTGCAAATCAGTACCGACCCTACTACTCATGGGATCAGTCAGTCCCGAACTGCTGGATGAGACCACAAGCAACCCCAGAGCAGTTTCACCCTACTTTGGCTTATCATTATTTTAATTTGTCGTTTTTCTTCAACCATGCATCTCTAGACAAAGACCCACCTTATGCAAATCAGTACTTACCCAGCTCCTTATAGGAACAATCTGTTATGAATTGCCAGGCAAGGTACCTTCTGGAAAGGACCTCAAGCCACCCTCAGACCAGTTTTTCCCAACTTGGGGGGCTCATCAGTAAGTTGTAACTTGAGTCCCATGACGCAGACATGGCTCCAATACTCACAGTGCAAAATAGCCCACACAGGGCATTAAAGGATGCATCAGGACAGCAGCTATGAATGTTTAATAAGAGGGTTTGCATGCTCTTTGGTTTTGCATGGTGTTCTTTAGTTTCCTTTTTTTAAAAGGGGCATTCCAGTCCCACCTAGGACACTACCAGGCCATTTTGAGCATTTGGAGTTGCAAGGGGAACACAAGGCCTCCTTGGCTCCAGCCGGCTCCTCAGATCCAGCTACTACTCTACAAGAGAGGGGGCAGTAGTTTTTTCTCTCTGCCTTGTCTGTGCTGTTCCCCTGCAAGTAGGGAGTGAGTGAATGTGTTCTTTGTCAGACCCCCTGTTCTAGTGACGTAGATAGTGTGGCAGGGGCCTCCTGGCAACCCAGGTGATATGTTTCTTCTGTTACTTCAGCTATTGGGTTACCCTGGAACTCCATAAACGTGTTGTGTCATAGGTGGCAGTGTCTATGTGAAGGTATGAGCCTCTGAGAAGGTGTCCCACATATGCCTCCCCACTAATAAGAAAAAACAACAGGTGATGGACAGAATGCAGAACAATGTCATACATTCAGCCTAGGACAGAGATCTGGGCCTAAATCCATCGTTTTTTTGCTCACCATGCCATTCCAGTTTGAACCCAGCCATATGCAAATCAGTCTTGACCCTGTGCCCCATGGGAACAGTCCAGCTCGAACTGCCAAGCCAGGTCCTCCCTGGACTGGAAAAAAGCATCCAAGGACCGGTTTCGGGCTCTCAGCCCTCTTCAGCCTGGATAGCTTGATTCCAGTGGCATGGAGAGCACGGGACTCACGTCTGAGCATACCCGTCTCACTCGGGTGACAAATGCAAAAAACAACATGTGATGGACAGAATGCAGAACAATGTCATACATTCACCCCAGTACAGAGATCTGGGCATAAATATATCGTTTTTTTTGCTCACCATGCCATTCCAGTTTGAACCCAGCCATATGCAAATCAGTCTTGACCCTGTGCCCCATGGGGACGGTCCAGCCCGAACTGCCAAACCAGGTCCTCCCTGGACTGGAAACAAGCATCCAAGGACCGGTTTCCGGCTTTCAGCCCTCTTCAGCCTGGATAGCTTGATTCCAGTGGCATGGAGAGCACGGGACTCATGTCTGAGCATACCCGTCTCACTCGGGGTGACAAATGCAAAAAACAACAGGTGATGGACAGAATGCAGAACAATGTCATACATTCACCCCAGTACAGACATCTGGGCCTAAATCCATCGTTAATTTGATCACCATGCCATTCCAGTTTGAACCCAGCCATATGCAAATCGGTCTTGACCCTGTGCCCCATGGGAACAGTCCAGCCCGAACTGCCAAGCCAGGTCCTCCCTGGACTGGAAACAAGCATCCAAGGACCGGTTTCCGGCTTTCAGCCCTCTTCAGCCTGGATAGCTTGATTCCAGTGGCATGGAGAGCACGGGACTCATGTCTGAGCATACCCGTCTCACTCGGGGTGACAAATGCAAAAAACAACAGGTGATGGACAGAATGCAAAACAATGTCATACATTCACCCCAGTACAGAGATCTGGGCCTAAATCCATCGTTTTTTTGCTCACCATGCCATTCCAGTTTTAACCCAGCCATATGCAAATCAGTCTTGACCCTGTGCCCCATGGGAACAGTCCAGCCCGAATTGCCAAGCCAGGTCCTCCCTGGACTGGAAACAAGCATCCTAGAACCGGTTTCGGGCTTTCAGCCCTCTTCAGCCTGGATAGCTTGATTCCAGTGGCATGGAGAGCACGGGACTCATGTCTGAGCATACCCGTCTCACTCGGGGTGACAAATGCAAAAAACAACAGGTGATGGACAGAATGCAGAACAATGTCATACATTCACCCTAGTACAGAGATCTGGGCCTAAATCCATCGTTTTTTGGCTCACCGTGCCATTCCAGTTTGAACCCAGCCATATGCAAATCAGTCTTGACCTTGTGCCCCATGGGACAGTCCAGCCCGTACTGCCAAGCTAGGTCCTCCCTGGACTGGAAACAAGCATCCAAGGACCGGTTTCGGGCTTTCAGCCCTCTTCAGCCTGGATAGCTTGATTCCAGTGGCATGGGGAGCATGGGACTCACGTCTGAGCATACCCGTCTCACTCGGGGTGACAAATGCAAAAAATAACAGGTGATGGACAGAATACAGAACAATGTCATACATTCACCCCAGTACAGAGATCTGGGCCGAAATCCATCGTTTTTTTGCTCACCATGCCATTTAAGTTTGAACCCAGCCACATGCAAATTACTCTTGACCCTTTGCCTCATGGGAACAGTCCAGCACGAACTGCCAAGCCAGGTCCTCCCTGGACTGGAAACAAGCATCCAAGGAACGGTTTCGGGCTCTCAGCCCTCTTCAGCCTGGATAGCTTGATTCCAGTGGCATGGAGAGCACGGGACTCATGTCTGAGCATACCCGTCTCATTCGGGGTGACAAAAGCAAAAAACAACAGGTGATGGACAGAATGCAGAACAATGTTTTACATTCACCCCAGTACAGACATCTGGGCCTAAATCCATCGTTAATTTGATCACCATGCCATTCCAGTTTGAACCCAGCCATATGCAAATCAGTCTTGACCCTGTGCCCCATGGGAACAGTCCATCCCGAACTGCCAAGCCAGGTCCTCCCTGGACTGGAAACAAGCATCCAAGGACCGGTTTCGGGCTTTCAGCCCTCTTCAGCCTGGATAGCTTGATTCCAGTGGCATGGAGAGCACGGAACTCAGGTCTGAGCATACCCGTCTCACTCAGGGTGACAAATGCAAAAAACAACAGGTGATGGACAGAATGCAGAACAATGTCTTACATTCACCCCAGTACAGAGATCTGGGCCTAAATCCATAGTTTTTTTGCTCACCATGCCATTCCAGTTTGAACCCAGCCATATGCAAATCAGTCTTGACCCTGTGCCCCATGGGAACAGTCCAACCCGAACTGCCAAGCCAGGACCTCCCTGGACTGGAAACAAGCATCCAAGGACCGGTTTCGGGCTTTCAGCCCTCTTCAGCCTGGATAGCTTCATTCCAGTGGCATGGAGAGCATGGGACTCACGTCTGAGCATACCCGTCTCAATCGGGGTGACAAATGCAAAAAACAACAGGTGATGGACAGAATGCAGAACAATGTCATACATTCACCCCAGTACAGAGATCTGGGGCTAAATCCATCGTTTTTTTGCTCACCATGCCATTACAGTTTGAACCCAGCCATATGCAAATCAGTCTTGACCCTGTGCCCCATGGGAACAGTCCAGCCCGAACTGCCAAGCCAGGTCCTCCCTGGACTGGAAACAAGCATCCAAGGACCGGTTTCGGGCTTTAAGCCCTCTTCAGCCTGGATGGTTTGATTCCAGTGGCATGGAGAGCACTGGACTCACGTCTGAGAATACCCGTCTCACTCGGAGTGACAAATGCAAAAAACAACAGGAGATGGACAGAATGCAGAACAATGTCATACATTCACCCCAGTACAGAGATCTGGGCCTAAATCCATCGTTTTTTTGCTCACCATGCCATTCCAGTTTTAACCCAGCCATATGCAAATCAGTCTTGACCCTGTGCGCCATGGGAACAGTCCAGCCCGAATTGCCAAGCCAGGTCCTCCCTGGACTGGAAACAAGCATCCTAGAACCGGTATCGGGCTTTCAGCCCTCTTCAGCCTGGATAGCTTGATTCCAGTGGCATGGAGAGCACGGGACTCATGTCTGAGCATACCCGTCTCAATCGGGGTGACAAATGCAAAAAACAACAGGTGATGGACAGAATGCAGAACAATGTCATACATTCACCCTAGTACAGAGATCTGGGCCTAAATCCATCGTTTTTTTGCTCACCATGCCATTCCAGTTTTAACCCAGCCATATGCAAATCAGTCTTGACCCTGTGCGCCATGGGAACAGTCCAGCCCGAATTGCCAAGCCAGGTCCTCCCTGGACTGGAAACAAGCATCCAAGGACCGGTTTCGGGCTTTAAGCCCTCTTCAGCCTGGATGGTTTGATTCCAGTGGCATGATGAGCACTGGACTCACGTCTGAGAATACCCGTCTCACTCGGAGTGACAAATGCAAAAAACAACAGGAGATGGACAGAATGCAGAACAATGTCATACATTCACCCCAGTACAGAGATCTGGGCCTAAATCCATCGTTTTTTTGCTCACCATGCCATTCCAGTTTTAACCCAGCCATATGCAAATCAGTCTTGACCCTGTGCGCCATGGGAACAGTCCAGCCCGAATTGCCAAGCCAGGTCCTCCCTGGACTGGAAACAAGCATCCTAGAACCGGTTTCGGGCTTTAAGCCCTCTTCAGCCTGGATGGTTTGATTCCAGTGGCATGGAGAGCACTGGACTCACGTCTGAGCATACCCGTCTCAATCGGGGTGACAAATGCAAAAAACAACAGGTGATGGACAGAATGCAGAACAATGTCATACATTCACCCTAGTACAGAGATCTGGGCCTAAATCCATCGTTTTTTGGCTCACCGTGCCATTCCAGTTTGAACCCAGCCATATGCAAATCAGTCTTGACCCTGTGCCCCATGGGAACAGTCCAGCCCGTACTGCCAAGCTGGGTCCTCCCAGGACTGGAAACAAGCATCCAAGGACCGGTTTCGGGCTTTCAGCCCTCTTCAGCCTGGATAGCTTGATTCCAGTGGCATGGAGAGCACGGGACTCACGTCTGAGCATACCCGTCTCACTCGGGGTGACAAATGCAAAAAATAACAGGTGATGGACAGAATACAGAACAATGTCATACATTCACCCCAGTACAGAGATCTGGGCCTAAATCCATCGTTTTTTTGCTCACCATGCCATTTAAGTTTGAACCCAGCCATATGCAAATTACTCTTGACCCTTTGCCTCATGGGAACAGTCCAGCCTGAACTGCCAAGCCAGGTCCTCCCTGGACTGGAAACAAGCATCCTAGGACCGGTTTCGTGGTTTCACCCCTCTTCAGCCAGGATAGCTTGATTACAGTGGCATGGAGAGGACGGGACCCACATCTGGGCATACCCGTCCCACTTGAGGTGAAAAATGCAAAAACAACAGTTGATGGACAGAATGCAGAACAATGTCATACATTCACCCCAGTACAGAGATCTGAACCTAAATCCTTCGTTTTTCTGCTCACCATGCCATTCCACTTTGAACCCAGGGGAGATCACACAGCTGGCCCTCACTCTCTCGGATCATTCCCCGGTCCTCATGAAACTGGAGCCGCCAGGCAGGGCATCCCCGTACCGCTCTTGGCACATGTTGTCTACAGTCCTACTGGACGGCACCTTCTGGGGGAAATACGTCAGGAGATAGTCAAATTCTTTCCCCAAAACATTGACAGTGTTTTTACCCTTGCCTGTGTGTGGGAGAGTTTTAAATGTTACCCTGAGAGGCCACTGTATTGCAAAGAGCAATGGGGTTCTCAAATCCATTACGGGCACACTACACAGACTAGAAGTAGAGTTTAAACAATTAGAGACACAGATTACAGCCTCATTGAGCGCAATGACAAACGCCAGGCTTAAAGAGCTCCTGCTAGAATACTCAGAGAAAGCAGGAGGCTACATTCCGCTTGAAGTATCATACTGCTAGATCCAACAGTGAGGGGGAACGCTCGAGTAGGGCGCTGGCTGAGATTAGCAGAGTCCCAAGATTTGCTAACCACATTTTGGAAAACACGGACGACGGTGGGAGAGGTGATTGGACTCGCAGGAGATTTTAGACATTTTCACTAAATATTACACCGCGCTCTACCACACGGAAGATCGGGATCCTCCAGACATAGCTGCTTACTTTGAGGATACAGCCTTGAGCCGGATCAATGACTCCAGCAGGGAATTCCTGTCAGCTGAGATACAGTAGGATGAGATTAGGGCTGCCATAATGGGGCTAGGCTCCAGCAAGTCTCCAGGGCCTGACGGCCTACCTGCTGAATTCTAAAAATGCTATAGTGAGCAGCTGATCCCCGTCCTCAAACAGGTTTTCGAGGAGGCACAATAAACTGGACGGCTTCCACTGCCTATGCGACCGGCCCTGATTATATCCCTACTCAAACTACGGAAAGCAGCTGACAAATGCGAGGCCTACAGACCTTTATCCCTAATCAATTGTGACACAAAGATGCTGGCTAAGGTAATTGCAAACCGACTATCTCTACTTATGGAGGTGCTGGTACTACGGGATCAGGCGGGCCACCTCCCATAACCTGCGTACCATTTTGGGCGCTTCACCATGACATTGACCCTGACAGCTCGGCTGCTAGAATTTTTTTAGATGCCACATAGGTATTCTATTCACTGGAATGGGACTATATGCATGCAGTCCTTGACCGATTGGGCCTCCCCCGCCCTTTCCGGGCCTGAATTCACCGGTTATACTCTAAACTGGAAGCAGTGATTCAGATCAATGGACTATTCTCTGACCCCATTGTTCTCAAATGTAGCGCCTGCCAGGGTTGTCCGCTCTCCCCATTGCCTTTTGCCTTAGCCATTGAACCTCTAGCGACCAAGATTAGGCAACATCATAGAAACCACGCTATAATCTACCCCCGTCAAATCCTCATATCCTTATACACAGATGACATTACCTTCTATCTCCTCGAACTTGATGTCAGCCTTAACCCCATCTTGAGGGAGTTTATTTAATTAGGCCATCTATCGGGGATAAAATAAAATTGGAGTAAGTCACAGATCTTCCCACTCTCCCCCAATACTCCTAGATTCATGTATCTGGGCATTGATATTACCATAAACCCTGAGGAGACTATGAGAGCAAATTACGGAGTCGCGATTGAGCAAATTGGCACATGGGTGAATCGATGGATCACGCTCCCACTCTCCCTGGCCAACAGAGTAGCCCTGATGAAAATGAACATCCACCCTAAGCTCCTTTACCTTTTTCTCAATATAACTTACTACCCTGGGTGCCATTTTTTCAAACACAATCCGTTCTTTGCTCATAAAACTAGCCTGGGGCGGACGGCAGCCTCGCATAAGCGGGACACTCATGACCCACCAGTTCTCTCGAAGGTATTCAAAGCTACGGATATGGAATTCTACTATCTCAGCGCTCAGACACACTATGTAATATACTGGCTACACCCACCGCATTTTATGCCACAGTTGGCCTTAGAGCATGGTTACATTTGGCCCACGCTTCTGAAGTTAGTACTGGGGACACGAGTCCCAGGTGACAAGGTCACACGGCACACAGTTTCATGCACTAATTATGCCTGAAAGCGTTTAACTGACAAGATGGGTAAGACCTTACTTTACTCCCCCCTTATGCCACTACCAAACCTTGCATACACCCCTTTACAAAAGAAGCAGTGTGTTGAGATATGATGCGCAGGAGGGGCCTTCAGACATGGGGTGATCTTTACTGCGGAGGACATTTTAAAGGCCAAACTGAAATACTGACTGGAGAGGATGTGACCTCTCTGGAAACCTTTCTGTACATTCACTTGAAACATCAAATACGAGCTAATACGCCCTGCTTTTCAAGAGAACCAACCCATCTAGAGGTCCTACACACCACAACCAAAATGTCTGGGCCCTCACATGCTGTGTCACGCATATACCGAACGGCGCTACTTGAAAGGCCACATGGCCCGTCGTGTGCCAGGAATGCTTGGTATCATGACTTAATACGGGCATCGATATGGGGGTACGCGCCGGTGGACAAAATACAAATAGCTGAAAATAGGTTTCTCAGAACATTATTGGCGGTACCTCAGTCGATGCCGACTCTGTCCGTTCATTCTGAATTAGACCTGGGTTACCTATCAGATGACCTAAAAGCAGCCCCATTGATCTGTTGGGCCAAGACGTGGCTCCACGAGGAAATTACCCTTAATCACCTAATCCTAAAAGATTGCCTTGCCCTTGATAGAGCAAATAGTATCCCTTGGCTGGCATACGTTAGAGCGGCGTGTGCCAGACTGGG
Organism: Lissotriton vulgaris; assembly: GCF_964263255.1. Taxonomy (NCBI): domain Eukaryota; kingdom Metazoa; phylum Chordata; class Amphibia; order Caudata; family Salamandridae; genus Lissotriton; species Lissotriton vulgaris. The sequence goes on along the minus strand of NC_141697.1, from coordinate 745,321,197 downwards.
ACGCCCTGAACTATATACTAACCCAGAGGGCATAAGGAAAGAGGACTTGGCATGGATCAACCACACCTATCGATCCATGTTAGAGGCAGAGAGGGAAGAATTAGAGCTGAAAAAATCAGGAGTTAGAACCATTTATGTTTTACAGTCCTCCCCAGACATGGAACCTTACCTTAAGATTGTCACTAAGCCTTTCCATCGCTACTTGTTGACAAGATTTCGGTTTAATTTAATTCATTTCACTGTCGGAAGATTCCCACTTTGGGAAAAACCAGAGGACTCCCCACCATGCTCCTGTGATAATTTCTCTATCCAGGACACTCTCCATGTGATTATGTTCTGTGATAAGTTTTCTATCGCACGCAAAAGATTCTTATATCCAATACTGCGTGAAGCGGGGTTTCTGCAGGTCAGACCCGCACTTTTACATTTGCAATTGCTGAGCAGCGTGCGTATTATTTTTAGCGTTGCCAGTTTTCTGGTAGCCGCAGCTAGAATAAATAACAAAAAAAACATCGACATGCACTAAGCAAAGCAATGTAGTTGGAGAAGAGGAGGGGGGTGTCAAGTCCTTTTTATTCCCGAAAATGAATTGGGGGTTTTATATATTTTTAATATTTTTAATATTGTACACAGTGTGGTCACATAAATAATGTATTGCTTTGCATAACACATGTATTGTTTTGCACATCATATGATCTGTAAATTGTGTACATATATGACTGCTCATAAGTGTATATATTTATCTATTGTATAAAGTCCTTTAATTTGTATTGATTTTATGTATAAATGTATGTATGTCTTGCTGCTTCTTTTATGATTTTAATTAATCGAAATAAAGAGTTTTGACTGACTGACTGATCATGACTTAGAATCCCCTGTGACAGACAAACAGTGGAAATATTGCTGCGAGCAAACTGCAGCTACAACTGTCAGTATCAGGCTGTGTATCATTCACTATACGTTCCTACATAGAATATACTACACATCCACATTACTCCACAAATATAAACTGCTGGAGGATAACTGCTATGCGCAATGTCACCAGGAAGGGGCTGACTTTTTGCATTTGGTGTGGGCCTGTGCTAGTGTTCAGGAATACTGGTGCAAAGTGCTTGACGCACTATCTGAATGTATTGCAACCCCCCACCCACAGTCTCCTTTGCTCACGCTGTTGGGGTACACAGAGGACATCCCAAAAACTCATAGGAAATTCCTCGCCACAGGGCTTCTCCTGGCCAAACCGAGAGTGGCCTGTCGATGGGGCAGAGGGAGGGCTTCCAAATTCAAAGACTGTCTGCAAGATTACATATATGGCAAAGATCAATTATCAGCATACTCAGAATTACTACCTATCATCTCCCTCCCCAGGTTTATCTGGGAACCACTAATCATGTACCTACAAGTGCATACTGAGCGCACTGATGACATCCCCACAGTGGCGACTCAGGGGGCGACCTCCGAGGGGTAACACATTACTTGCCTGCACAGAGACCCTGTCATGCAGACAGTATAGCTGGTTGAAATGGGTAGAGCACATGGGACAATGGACTTCAGTTTATCTTGTTGAGGTTTCTCATGGGTCCCTGATGAAATATGCACTATGGACATGGACGAGTCAACCTAATGCTGCACCTGACTGTTGATATGGCATATGAGCCTGTAAAAGAGATGTATGTTTTTTCTTTCTGTTCTCTTCTAATTCTCTTTTTATTGGTATATACCTATACTCTGGTGTTCTACGGTATTCCTCAAATCATTCTCAAGATGCTGTTGTTGTGGTGTATGACAAACTTAACAAATTAAGTTTATAAAAACCCAAAAATCAAAATGAGTGAAAGAATTATTTATTTGGCTGCTACCAACACAAACTTAGCATTTAATAAATATAGCAACATAGCCCAAGGATTCTTTATGGCAAGAGCCACCCTTGCTACAGTGCAAATTGTTTGTGGTGATATTTCACTGTAAGGACATGTTCAACATCAGTTTATGCATGTCCTACTCTTAAAGATCATGCAACCTACATTTATGGACAATAAGGATTACATATGGGTGACTTCTTAATTTTTTAAAAGAAGGTTCAGGCCTGTGAAAAGGGTTATTTTTGCAGGTCAAACGTGAGTCAAAAAGTGAGTGATCAGTAGTTAAAAATCCTATCATACAAAACAAGCGTAACCCATTTGCAACCCATGTCAACAGTTGCCTATACACAAGTGCAAACATTTCTCAAATTCCTGGTAACATAGGGTATAATGGATAGTCAAAATGATTCTTGAAATTTCAAAATTGTCGAGATCGGGATGCGAAGATGTAACAATACTCAAATATGTTCTACAGCAGGTGAGTGACTTGCAATGTAATAAAATGTTTATCAGTGTTTCATAGTTAAACTTCACATAGCGACATAATGAGTCCTTGTTCAGCAAGGCTCTCCATTTTTTGAGTACATATAGAGAGGCAATTGTAATTTAATCAAAGAAGTTACTCCATCACAACAGTAACGGATATCCCAACTGCTGAAACGTAATTCCTATTATATCCTATGGAATTTATATTTCGGCAGACAGGATATCCATCACTGTTGTGATGAATTAACCAATCCCCCGGGATCTAAATCAGGTCCTAAGTTTGTTAAAAGTATTTTATAGAATGACTTGATGCATGAACTTCATATGAAAGGATAGTTCCCTGTGTCTTAATTGGAGCATTCTTTCAGAATGAAATTAGTACTACCTTTTGCAAATTAAAGATTTCTGCCCTCTGTTGGAAATTGGATTACTGGTTGAGGAGGATAAAACTCTTTTCAAGCAGGAACCACAATCTCTGTCAGGGTGAATACAAGCAAATCTAAAAATCACCTGGCCTAACCCTCTGGTAGCCTGGCAGGAAAGCATTCAGGCCTAATTTACAGGCAACGTGTAAAGTATTTATGCAGCACAAACAGTATTAATGTGGAAACATATCATGTGAAAAACGCTACACTAACTTAGAGAAATAGAGTAAAGTTTAATGAACTATTAGACACCAAAACAACAAAAATCTGATCATCAGAACCAGAGATATGGAAATTTAAAATGTTCAGGTAAATAAAGCACCTAAAAGCAGAAAGCACCACTTGTGGTTATCTGGCCATGCAAGACTGGGCGAAAGTCACAAGTTCAGACTGACCGCGCTGAAATGTGTCTGAATACCCAGATAAGGTTGGTCTCAAAGAAAGAGTTACCAATAAACTCCAGCCTGAAGAATTCCATTCACAGTGAAAGTGACCACGGAGAGTATGGAGGAGTGCAGTGTGTGCTTGTCGATGTAACACGGACAGCAGGCCTAGCACCACAGACAGTAATCCCTGTAGCACGAGGATACTGTCGGGCATCGCAAACAGTCCTGTTGGAGATTTGCGTTGGTGGTCACTGCGAGCAGTTGATGCTGTAGCCCAAACTGCAGATCTTGTGCTGCATGGTATCATTGGTGGTTGCTGTGGCATGAAGAGTCTGATTCACTTGAACAATGCATTGATGGGCAGCAAGAGTTTCACACGATCGGGCCCATTCTTGTCCATGAAGAGCCCAAAATGTATGGATTTCTCCTTTTCTTTGGAGAGGAGCTCAACAAAGTCCTCACCAAGGGTCCAGAATAAAAGGAACAGATCTTGGGGGTCAGGAACTTAGTAAAGCAGAGGCCAGCAGGGCTCAGGCAGATACAGTTGCAGGTCCAGTTGTGAGCCTGGATAGCAGGTTAGCTTGTAAGTTGTATGGAGCCTCAAGAGCTTGTTATGTCCTGTAGCTCTAAACAGGAGGTCAGTCTGCTGATCCTTGGAGTCACTTCTGCCATAAGATTCAGGGGTCAGGTCCAGTCGCTACCTTCTCAAAAAGGCCACAGAGAAACAGAGTAGTAGGACATTAGAATGACAGGACTTATGGCAGCAAAGCAGCACAGAAGTCCTTCTTCTGCATCCTCCATAGGTCCAAGCTATTACTAAGAGTCGTGTCTGATGATTCAATATTTAAATCTGGTTACCACTTTGAGGTTTCTAGAAAATCCCCCTTGAAGTATTTGATGTTTCCTACCACCCATGCCCTGACTCCAACCTGGCTGCATGACCATTGCAGTGGTGCCAAATTCTTTGTGCGCTGTCTATTCATTGACATATGGGGTTGTGCCCAGCTCATACTCCCATATTACCAGTTGATAGACCACCCATACACACACATTCCCTCTGTTGTGTGGTTGTATGGGAGGAGAAAAAAAAGTCCAATTGCCAACTACACCCAGTCATTTGACAAAGTAACAGGCTACAGGCACCAAATTATTGGGACAGTAACATGTTACCTTTCTAAATGTGGCATTTTCAAAATGCATTAGGTTAAAATCAGACTGTACCATTAAAGAGAGCTTTGCATTACAATTCTTTAGACACCAAACTTAGCATTCCTAGCTGCTTCCAATTGAAAGTTATCACTTATTAAATGTAATACGTCAAGCTAATATTAACCTTTGGGAGAGTTAGGCCGTGTAGTAGTGAAAAATGAAATTATTAGTTTTTCAATACCAGGACATTTCAAACTTAAAAGTACATGTCCACCATCTTAAATACACTTCACCCTGACCTCTGAGCTGATTAGGGCCTATGCTAGAGGTAACCTATTTATAGGCCAAATGGTAAAACACAGACCAGGAAATTTATTTAAAGGTGTGGATTTGTCTCATTCAGTGGCTCCACCTGTGAAATTTGTGTTTAATATATTTTAATATGAAGTTAGCCACAGGTCTTGTAGCCAAAATATTGGCTTGCTGCTGACAAATTGCTCTATTTTGTTCCAGATATGTCCCATTCATTGTTTTAACTTTGGGGACAGCAAATGCACAGACTAAATTATATATTCCATATTCTGCAAGCAAATTTGTCATTATTCTTTTACTGGTTCTGCAGTCTTTCTAAATCTGTATGATACTATCTAGTTTACACTCATGATTAATTTCCATACATATTTCTTCTACAATTAAATATCTATAGTTTAGCATTCGTACGCTAAATGTATACTATGTTGCCCTCATTCTGAGGTGTTCAGGACATCAGGTGTTGTAACTTTGCTCCCAAAATTAACTATTCTGCTGGGTTTCAGAAATTGTAGGATGTATATTTAACTGCACATCTATTTATTCCCTTTGGAATAGAATGGAGAATTTCCAGGAAATGTTTACCACCTCAATTTTTACAGCTAATTCACAGTTTCTGAAGACATAGTTTGCTCGGTTTGAGGTGGGAAATATTTCCCCAGACAAAACCCAGGGAAGTAATAATACGGGATACACCGTTTTGCTGTCAAGCGCACTTGTGGACCTGCGCTCACCTCACCGCTTGTCTCCTGTTGTGCTGCTCGCCGCACCCGCTCCGCGGGTGCCGCTTCGTCGAGGGATCCCTTGCTGGTGCTGACTCTGCCCGCCTCTGGTGGGGGTGACTTTGGGTGAACGTAGGAACCCCAGGGCTGCGAGCGTGCAGGGACTACCTTACCCAGGTGTCCCTGCGAGACCGTGGTCAGCTTCCGGTCCGCTCTCCCTGGAGCTCCGCCCCCCGCCCATCAGAAGGCAGTCAAAATCACCTGGGCTTGCTCCTGACTCCTGGGATACACCGTTTTGCTGTCAAGCGCACTTGTGGACCTGCGCTCACCTCACCGCTTGTCTCCTGTTGTGCTGCTCGCCGCACCCGCTCCGCGAGTGCCGCTTCGTCGAGGGATCCCTTGCTGGTGCTGACTCTGCCCGCCTCCGGTGGGGGTGACTTTGGGTGAACGTAGGAACCCCAGGGCTGCGAGCGTGCAGGGACTACCTTACCCAGGTGTCCCTGCGAGACCGTGGTCAGCTTCCGGTCCGCTCTCCCTGGAGCTCCGCCCCCAGCCCATCAGAAGGCAGTCAAAATCACCTGAGCTTGCTCCTGACTCCTGGGAGACACCGTTTTGCTGTCAAGCGCACTTGTGGACCTGCGCTCACCTCACCGCTTGTCTCCTGTTGTGCTGCTCGCCGCACCCGCTCCGCGAGTGCCGCTTCGTCGAGGGATCCCTTGCTGGTGCTGACTCTGCCCGCCTCCGGTGGGGGTGACTTTGGGTGAACGTAGGAACCACAGGGCTGCGAGCGTGCAGGGACTACCTTACCCAGGTGTCCCTGCGAGACCGTGGTCAGCTTCCGGTCCGCTCTCCCTGGAGCTCCACCCCCCGCCCATCAGAAGGCAGTCAAAGTCAAAAGATAACTTTATTTCGATTGAATTTACAATCATAAAAAGTACATTTTAAAAACATTACAACATTATAAAAATTCAATGTGCACATTGGCTTCTAAGGAAGGCATTTTACAGGTAGACACTAACACTCTATATACAAGTATAATAGCACAATAATCAGTAAAAATTCAGTTTGCTCATTTGCTGCTAAGGAAGGCAGGTATTTTACAAATAATCACTAACACTCTTTATACAAGAATACTAGCACAGTAGTCAGTAAAATCTTAGGAGACAGTTGCCAATAGCTGGGAATGAGTTTTCAAACAGGCTTTGAGGAAGCAGGCAACAGTTTTGGCAACGTACGGGGTGTCTAAGTATTGAAGTGCCAAAAGAGCCGGTCTACATCTTCTCAGACCTAAGTGCCGGAGCAATGGAACCAGCCATCGTTTCCGCGGGGATTTATAAAAAGCGCAGAAAAAGGTTACATGCAGAGTTGACTGGCGAGTAAGACCGTCACAGGGGCAGTTTGCTAATTCTCGTGACCAGTCTAAGGGCACAGGCAGTGAGACAAGGCGATAGAATACATCAAACCGAAATCTGGTTAAAACATATCTCTCATGGTTTGACAGAAAAAAAGACAAATAAGGTTGAATGCCATAAGAACTTTGGACCATCGTTAGATGAACATTTGACTTTTTGACTAGTTCAGAACACAGACGAAGATCGCTTAAGTGGTCAGCACATAGCTTTTTCAATGATTTTCTAGATATGCCCAATAGAGATTCAGGGTCGGTGAAATATGCAGGGTGGTTCAAATCTGTCAAAAATTTTGATACATATAACAGCCAAGGAATCTTTTTCCAGTGGGACAAAGTGAGACAGTCAGATATTAGTGACCTAGTTAGATGACATTGCTCCTGGGTCCATATGCGGTGCCATAGTAGAATCGGCTGGTATCTGATGATGTCAGTCAGGTACTCCCAACCGAGTTCCACATGGGCACCGTAAGTAGGAGCACTATGGGGGAGGGCTAATATGTATTTCAAAAAGTAGTTTTCTATGGTTTGTAGCTCGTCTGCAGACACATAGCCCCAGACTCCAGCCCCGTATGTAGCCACGCTCATGCATTTAGCTTGGTAGATCTTCAGAAGCACAGTAGGAGCGGGCTTACCCAGTTTCCTAGAGAACGAAATCAGTGCTGATGTTGTGCGTTGAAACTGCAGTTTTTTACTGGATATGGCAGGTTTCCAGGACAGATGATTATCAATAAGAATACCTAAATAGGGGTAGGTATTAGCAGTTTCTAATCTGGTCTTCTGAATAAAGAGAGATTTACATTTTTGGGCTCTCTTCCCAATATTCATAACGAAAGTCTTGGACTTATTGACTTTGAGACCAAGAGAAGACATAAAGTCACAGTATTTTTCTAGTTGGGTCTGAAGTTGATTGGGTGTCCTAGCTAGAATGACTGAATCGTCTGCATACAGTAATGCAGGGATAGGGCGGGTGCTTATGCAGGGGGGATCTTTACTGTCAACTAGCATCGCTTGCTCCAGTCCATTAGTATAGATGTTAAATAGGAATGGAACAAGGACGCATCCCTGCCTTACGCCTTTTTCGATGTTAAAGGATTCAGTAAGCTCCCCTTTGGTACCGTATCTCACACAAGCTTTTGCGTCCGAGTATAGCTCTCGGAGAAAATTCAGCAGTGCAGGATCTATACCCAGGTTTTTCAGGATCGCCCATAACTTGAGATGAATTACGCAATCAAATGCGGAACTCAAGTCCACATAAACTAGATGAAGTTTACCGCCTTTGGCCCCAGCGTATTTGCCTATAAGTAAAGTCAGGTTTAGGGCCTGTTCCACTGTGCCCAGGCCCTCTTGAAACCCAAACTGTAAATCAGTTAGGATCTTATTCTCTGTGGCCCAGTCCCTTAATCGCTCCAGGATAAGTCTGCCGGCAACCTTGCCTAGGGAATCCAAAAGGGAGATGGGCCTGTAGCAGGCTGGGTTATCCCGATCTCCCTTTTTGAAAATGGGCAGGAGCACAGAGGTAGACCAAGAGTCAATAAGGCCAATCTGGGTAACTGCAGACATGACCTGTGTGACAATTGGAGACCAAAGATCTATGTTGCTCACAAATATATCTAAGGGCACCCCGTCTGGGCCGGGCGCCTTACCGGTCTTTGAGGCAGTCAGTGCTGTGATTACCTCCTCTAGATCGAAGTGGAGGTCGATAGGGAAGATGTTATTGCTAGTGGGAGCTTCCGCATCTGAACTGGGAGCCTCGGTTGTCAGGGGGTTGTCCCCGAAAATCTGCGAGTAATGTGCTACCCATTTATCGGCGGGTACTGCCACATCTAAATGCTGTGTCGCAGTTTCGTCAGCTAGGAAAGGGGCCTTAACTGTTTTCCAAAACATGGTGGAGTCTTTGGTCAGAGTGCTCTGGTGTAGTTGGGCCCAGAGATTATTTTTTAATTCCCGTTTACGGGATTGCTGTGCCATCTTATAGTTTTTCCTTAGGGAGGCGATTATGGGCTGGTCTCTAGTCTGATTGTGTAGAGCACTTTTCAGTGGACGCTGCGCTTTACGGCAACGGGAGTCAAACCACCCTCTGGAGTCCTTATCGTTGTCGTGAGACCTATGTGGGCGGGTAAGCTCTTGTCTGATGACTTCTAGTATCTTAGCAAAGCTGGAGAGAATCAACTGGGGGGAAGATGACGTCTCCAAGCAGTGGTGGATTAAAGGAAGGGTTTTTTGAATGATCTTACTAGTGGTCTCTGTCGAGTTGATCATCGCCCACTTGACAGCATAACCATTAATTTTACTCATCTCCAGAGAGTGCTGCACTAAGAGACTTGTTTTTGGGCAGGCTGAGGATGGAGTATTTAATACTATGATTATGCTATTTGGGTAGTGGTCGCTTGAGGGATCGGTGCCAGTTGTAAATTGCTTCAGTCGGTTGTTTAGGGATTGGGAGCATAAAATAAAATCGATGATTGTGGTAGCTCCTCTACCATGAAAAGTCGTCTTAAACTCTACAGCAGGACACACTAAGATGTTCGCGAATTCAAGTTCTAGTACCGAAATACAAGTATTTAGTGCATGACCCACTGTACTGTGGGTGAAGTGGGCCAGGGGGACGTCGTGCTCATCTAAGAGCCCGCAAATACCTTTGCTATAGTTATTACACAAATACACATTGAAGTCCCCACCCCACACAATATGACAGTTTAACTCTTGGTTCATAGCTTTTTGGTCTTGTAAATACAAAGTAATTTCCAATAGAGATTTTACACAGTCGCTAGATGAAGAGTTATTATACATATTGATGAGATAATAACATGAGTGGTTATCTGGAACTATTTTAAGGATTTGAAAAATTGTCGAGGCTAGCGGAACTTCCATGATCGTAAAAGGAATTAAATTGGAAGCATAGATGGCTAAGCCGCCCTTAGGTCTACCATGTGTGGACGGTAAGGAAGGAAGGTGAAATGTTTTAAAACCCTGGATATGAATAGGGTCAATTGCCCAAGTTTCTTCTAGGCAGATTAACTTAAATTTGTTGGTTACTTCCGCCCAGGACTGAAGATGGATTTTCGATCTTAAGCCAGCTATGTTCCAGAATAGAATTGGAAGGTCCTGGGTTGATGAAAAAGTAGGGTTTGGAGGCTGAGGTTCAGCGGAAAAGTGTGGGAGTTGGGATGGGGACTGAGTGGTTATAGCAGGAAAAGAAGAATTGGGTTTGGGCTCACTAAGTTGAGAAATAGTGGTTTGTAGATTTGGAAGCAGGACTACGGGGGTAACTAACGTGGTGTGACACACGACCTGTTGGGGGAGAAGATAACTGCTGTTGGGTCAGGGTGTGCTGGGGAGGGGAAGACTCAAGCTCGGTACCACTCAAGGGTGGCAAGAAGGAATCAGCCATCCGGATGCTGTTACAGGGGTCTTTTGGGTTGGGAAAGACGCTGTTGTAGCTGCTGTCTGTTGTGGGTAGAGAAGGTAGTCAGTCCACCATATCCAAGCAATCATATCGATTGGATAGTGGTGGACCTCTCCAATTGCTAAAATGGCCTGATGATGGATTATTAAAGCCATACCCCGACCACTGATCTCGGCCTCTGACTCCGCCCCAGTTTCCTACCCTGGTCCAGGACCACGGAGGACCTGCGTTACGTCGTGTACTAGGGGGATAGAAATGCGACAGATTATGGGTAGCTATCCCTTCAGTAGAGATTTGATCACCCCAGGAGCAAATATGCTCGACTGTATTTGGGTCTTCAAAATTTACTATAATACAGTCGCCCTGTGTGTTTTTTGGTAGATTGCCTAACCAAGGCACTCTACGCACTGTAGTAACTCTGTTGTCCATAAAGATTGGAAGCGGTCTATTATTGGACAACCAGAATATTACTTTATTTTTTAAGGACCAAACCGGTTCATCTTGGTTTGGGGGGAGTTCCGGAACCCCAGTCATTATTACTACATATGGAGAGGCCTCAGGTGGGAGATGGATAGGAGGGATCCTTCTCTTACGATTGTTGGGAATGGCATTGAATCCAGTAGCATTATTGGATTGGGCAGGAGCCGGAGTGGGGGCTGCAGAGGTGGGTAAGGAAGAAGGAGGGTTTGGTAGGGAGGGTGCTGTTGGTTTAGGTTTGGTTACAGTGCGGGGTGGTAAAGGGTTGGAGGATTTAGGAGGCGGTTGCGGCTTGGTTGTAGATGCTAGGGAATGGTTTTTAATAGGCTTCTCAGGGACTTTTTGTTTGTTGGAATTGGGGTTCTGTGCAGAGGTTCCAGGTTTTAGCGCTTTGGCGTTTGGAGTGTTTGAAGTAGTAGACCTGCCTTTCGCCAAATTGGAATCCTTCTTGTTTCCTGTACTTTGGGATAGTGCAAGGGACAGTTGGGTAAGTTGAGACTGAACCATATGTAGGGCCTTTTCTATGGGTTCCAAGTGAGATTTAAATAAATCACCAATTCTGGTGAGCAATAGGCTGTCGTTGCTACACGTGTTGGTTGTAAGATTACCAGTTACCATATCTCCTCCGCTGTAATGGCTACTTGAGCTGGTACAGTTGATGTTCAAATTAGCAGAGATGGAATCCACTATATGAACATTTGACAGTGAAGGAGAATGGTGGTGGGGTGAAGGGTTAGGGTTTTGCGGAGGAAAATTAGAGGAAAGAGGAGTTGCAGGGATGGTTGTAACAGGAGGAATGGTGGAATGGGGGGACTTAGTGGTTGTCTTCTTCTTTAGTTTTTTCGGGATTGCTCCTTCTCGTATACCCCTAGCCATTGTGGAAGAGGGGGAGTTATCTTGTTGAGTAGCAAAGATAGCAGGAGATTTTTCCAGGGACAGATGGGATTCAGACAAATCTAAAGATGCAGAAAGGTCCACTGTGTGGGGAACAGTGTGCGTCTCTGCATGCACTGTCACTGGTGGAGGTAGATCAACATGACGTAAGGGGGTTTTTGCAGTAGCCAGTAGGCCCATCGAAGAGCGTCTGGCAATCATCAAGTCCTGTGAGATCCTCCGGTCCAGAAGAATAATGCCCTGCTCAATGGCATCCTTGGCTTTAGTTATAAATTGGTCAATTGGGCCAATGACCTCACCAGCGGATTGAGCCTGCTTTTTAACTGTGTTCCTAGTGGTTCTCGTGGACATTGTATCGTGAGGGTTATTTACAATAGTAAGGAACAATGAGTTTTCTTAAGCCAGAACCAAAAGGTTAGTGTGGTATGACAGTGGCAGAATATTAAAGCACAAACTGCAAATAGGGTGGCCCAGTCCAGTCCTGCCCGGGCTTGAACGGGCTTAAACGGGCCCGCCCTTGGCCCGGGCTTCGCCCGCGCGCGTCCCGCGTTGCGTTTGGGGCTGGTCAGTTTATAGTAGGACAGTTAGGGGGCGTGGCCTCCGGGGGAAGAGGCACCAGCTGTTGGAAGTAGGGGCTGCTGGTCCTCGCAGTCCCCCGGTGAAGCCAACAGCCAACAGATAGCCCCGGAGTCTAGTGCACGCTGGGAGCGTGCAGCCTGTCCGCCGATTGCGGAGAGCTCCCACCAGCGGCGCGACTCTCCCTGAGCAAGGCAAGTGGCAATGCGCCCTCCGTGAGCAGCGTTCTGTGGTCCTTCCTTGTGGCGGATAAAGTTATTAAAAATGAGCGGCACCCGCGAAGCGGGTGTCGCGAAAAGTAAACAGGCGTCCAAGGGGGGCGTGGCCTCCGGGGGAAGAGGCACCAGCTGTTGGAAGTAGGGGCTGCTGGTCCTCGCAGTCCCCCGGTGAAGCCAACAGCCAACAGATAGCCCCGGAGTCTAGTGCACGCTGGGAGCGTGCAGCCTGTCCGCCGATTGCGGAGAGCTCCCACCAGCGGCGCGACTCTCCCTGAGCAAGGCAAGTGGCAATGCGCCCTCCGTGAGCAGCGTTCTGTGGTCCTTCCTTGTGGCGGATAAAGTTATTAAAAATGAGCGGCACCCGCGAAGCAGGTGTCGCGAAAAGTAAATAGGCGTCCAAGGGGGGCGTGGCCTCCGGGGGAAGAGGCACCAGCTGTTGGAAGTAGGGGCTGCTGGTCCTCGCAGTCCCCCGGTGAAGCCAACAGCCAACAGATAGCCCCGGAGTCTAGTGCACGCTGGGAGCGTGCAGCCTGTCCGCCGATTGCGGAGAGCTCCCACCAGCGGCGCGACTCTCCCTGAGCAAGGCAAGTGGCAATGCGCCCTCCGTGAGCAGCGTTCTGTGGTCCTTCCTTGTGGCCGATAAAGTTATTAAAAATGAGCGGCACCCGCGAAGCGGGTGTCGCGAAAAGTAAATAGGGGTCCAAGGGGGGCGTGGCCTCCGGGGGAAGAGGCACCAGCTGTTGGAAGTAGGGGCTGCTGGTCCTCGCAGTCCCCCGGTGAAGCCAACAGCCAACAGATAGCCCCGGAGTCTAGTGCACGCTGGGAGCGTGCAGCCTGTCCGCCGATTGCGGAGAGCTCCCACCAGCGGCGCGACTCTCCCTGAGCAAGGCAAGTGGCAATGCGCCCTCCGTGAGCAGCGTTCTGTGGTCCTTCCTTGCGGCGGATAAAGTTATTAAAAATGAGCAGCACCCGCGAAGCGGGTGTCGCGAAAAGTAAATAGGCGTCCAAGGGGGGCGTGGCCTCCGGGGGAAGAGGCACCAGCTGTTGGAAGTAGGGGCTGCTGGTCCTCGCAGTCCCCCGGTGAAGCCAACAGCCAACAGATAGCCCCGGAGTCTAGTGCACGCAGAAGGCAGTCACAATCACCTGGGCTTGCTCCTGACTCCTGGGATACACCGTTTTGCTGTCAAGCGCACTTGTGGACCTGCGCTCACCTCACCGCTTGTCTCCTGTTGTGCTGCTCGCCGCACCCGCTCCGCGAGTGCCGCTTCGTCGAGGGATCCCTTGCTGGTGCTGACTCTGCCCGCCTCCGGTGGGGGTGACTTTGGGTGAACGTAGGAACCCCAGGGCTGCGAGCGTGCAGGGACTACCTTACCCAGGTGTCCCTGCGAGACCGTGGTCAGCTTCCGGTCCGCTCTCCCTGGAGCTCCGCCCCCAGCCCATCAGAAGGCAGTCAAAATCACCTGGGCTTGCTCCTGACTCCTGGGATACACCGTTTTGCTGTCAAGCGCACTTGTGGACCTGCGCTCACCTCACCGCTTGTCTCCTGTTGTGCTGCTCGCCGCACCCGCTCCGCGAGTGCCGCTTCGTCGAGGGATCCCTTGCTGGTGCTGACTCTGCCCGCCTCCGGTGGGGGTGACTTTGGGTGAACGTAGGAACCCCAGGGCTGCGAGCGTGCAGGGACTACCTTACCCAGGTGTCCCTGCGAGACCGTGGTCAGCTTCCGGTTCGCTCTCCCTGGAGCTCCGCCCCCCGCCCTTTCTCGTGCACTATAAACGCTGTTTGCTCTCCCGCAGCGCGGGACGCAGCCTCGGGGCGAAGACCGGGCTAAGAGCGGGCCGTTTGAGGCCGTTTGAGGACGGCAGAGGACGGCCCTGGCCCTGAACCCCTGCATCTCCGCCTTCCATCCATCGGCAAGGTAGGCAGCATTGCGATTTCCATCCTTTCTTTAAGTATAGAGTGGCCGCCTACTAGATCTAATATTTACTGTTTCTGAGGGCAACTTTGCTGTATCTGGCCCCGCAGCGCAGATGTCAACCATGCGCAATAGAACCAGAAGCTGCACTAAAAAAGCTATGGCCGTTGCACAAGTGACTGGACCTATAGATCATTTCATTTCACGGGTAAATGAAACCATCGACAAAAGTATCATTTTGCTGGAAAAAAGAGTTTCCTTGGATCTCATGAACGCTAAGCGCTCGTCTTTGGGCTCTCTCGCAACTGCAAATTCTCCCTCCCAGCAAGCCTCGAACAATTGTTCTCTACCCCTACCCCTAATTACTGCCGGCACGTTCACAGTCCCGAACGCTGTCGATCTATCAGTGACTCAATCTGACTCCGATCCGTCTTATGTTGACCTTGAGGCCACTCCAGATTTAGAAGCCTGTCAGTCATCTGATAAGCCAGAACTGAGTGCAGATAGGCAACTTGACATAGGAGCAGCTCCTGTATTGATCGACTCAGGGAGAAGGGCCACTATTCCTACAAAGGTTGCGCCTAAGACCAAGACTAAGGAAAAACCCAAAGCTAAAGCTAGGAATCACAACCTGATATCGCCCACCCCGCACTCTGCATCAGGCATACCCTGTTGGGTCGAAAATATGGTAATAGATCTAAAACTGGACCTTGAAGCTACAATAGCAGCGCAAATCAAGCCTTTAATTTCCAAACTTGATAGACTAACGTCGCTAATAAATTTGAAATGGGCTAATAAGATGAGTGGGGCTGGGCCCACTCAGCCGCAAGGGACTAAAGAAGCACTTTTCAAGAATATACCTTGCACCAAGCACGCAAAAGACCCATCCATTAAGGCTAATACTCCATTAGCTACTAAGGATCCAGCTACACTACACTTGACCCAAACAGGGAACAATCCTGCTTTACCCTTACCCTTATCTACCCCTAATGTGGTGGGCTCTACTCCGGCATTACAAACATCTACTGGTCTAACTAAAGCAGACAACTCACAAGCCAAAGACCCAAATGGGAAGTCCATCAACCCAACAGTACCTTCTTCCTCAAACAAGCCTCAAGGTTCTAAGTCAAAACAGGCGCGCTTTAAGACAATTAGCCTGCCACCTGAAGTCTCTCCCTTCGTGGTTGTGCTGACAGCTGTGCCGCCACTGAAGGAGGGAGTAAAAGAAACTTTTGTAGAGCTAAGAAATAAATGCGCCCAGTGGCTCCAGTTACACAAACCTCTACCTAGCCATATGAGTGGTGAAATTCTCACTGTGCGTAGAGGGGATTGGGTGGGCAGGAATACGAAGACCATAGCAGGTGATGTAATTACAGTTAACTTCAGGGATATAGGGGCAGCAAGTTATATATGTAACACACCCAACAGTGGACCTGCTACCCAAATCAATCCACTCCCCTTGTCCTATTTTCTTCCCATGCCCCCAAGACTAAATTCTCATCGGCCTGTTCTCCCAAATAGCAGAGGGTTCGTGTATCCTTCGCAACATACTACCAAACAATGGCAGCAACCTCTACATTTCCCACTACCTCCACAGCATACTACTCTTCAGTGGCAACAACCTTTTCAACCTCCACAACCCCTTTATCATCCTGCTCAGCAGTGGCAGCAACCCCTTCAGCCCTCACAACCTGCTAACCATCAGTGGCAACAGCCGTGGCAAGGTTTGCCCCCTCCCTTTGATCCTTTGTTTTCACAGTTTGCTCATCCAAATAGATTTTGTGTGTTAGATGAGGTAGATTGACTCAACCTCATGGTAGCTCCAGCTCTAAACTCTGATACCAATAGGGATATGGAGGATGTTCCCTTAGCCATCCCTCACCTTATTTGTCCCGAATCTCCAACAGTGGCACCTGTTATACCACTATCCCATGCTCCAAATAGGGATTGTGAAGATCTATCTAACCCCAAAACTACTACCATCATTGGAGGTAATTTAACACATGGTGAAATAAAAATTCTTAGTTGGAACCTTGCGGGGATTACTAGGAAATTAGGTCTGCCTGAGTGGAACGTCCTGATTGAAGCCCACAAGATCTGTGTATTCCAGGAGACCTGGAGCACCGAGCCACTGTATCGAGTTGGGTTTGTTACCATCTTTGCACCAGCTGAAAAACCTAAGCAAAGGAAGGGGCGTCCATCAGGGGGGCTTATCATTTGGGTACGCATCTCGCTCAATTGTCGAATAACCATTAAGCGGACAGGTAACCCAGATATCCTTGGCATTTCTCTATCTGGCCATCGTGGGGGACTAACAGTAGATCTCTACGATGTCTATGCTAGAGGTCCAAAAAATGGGTGTATTTCACCCGTAATATCTGAGCTTGAGGCCCAACTTGGGGATCATAGAGAACCTGATCATATTATAATAGCAGGAGATTTTAACTGCACATATGAGTCACTTCCCCTAGAAGGAATACCTGATCTAGGAGAAGAGGACAGTAGGTGGGGTATTCCCATGCTTTCTATCCCTCC
The DNA here is from genome assembly GCF_964263255.1 of Lissotriton vulgaris. Taxonomy (NCBI): domain Eukaryota; kingdom Metazoa; phylum Chordata; class Amphibia; order Caudata; family Salamandridae; genus Lissotriton; species Lissotriton vulgaris. The sequence continues at coordinate 745,304,429 of NC_141697.1, read as the reverse complement.
TATTAAGCGCTGGACTCGTAGTGCAATACAGCTTAATGCATTGACTCTAGAGTTCGGACTAAGAGCAGCTAATGGCCGCACATCTTCTGATCAGATGGGTGCCCCAACATTCAACAGAGTTGGTCATTCCTCGAGGATTGACTATATTCTGTTGGACCGGGGGCTTTGGAGTTCGGTCATTGACATGGCTATTATTCCGACCATAGAGAGTGACCATAATTCACTTTCTTTATCCTTAATGAATCCTTGGTCCCCCGGAGTGCCGTTAGTACCACCGAACTGTCCACAGGGGATTACTGTCTCCTCTTGTGGAAGACGCCTTAAGTGGAATAAAATCTCGAGTAATGTTGATAAACTCTCCACTATCGAAGAAGTGCTTAAAGGCTCACAAGAAGAAATCAGTTCCATAGACCCACTTATGGCAGCAGATAGGGTAACACCTATCTATGAAGCAGCCGTAAAAACAATAGGGGACGTTTTCTGGGTAAAAGGGACTGCAGGGAAAACCATGCCTCAAAGCAAAACCAAAGGGAGACACGACTGGTACTCTGCATCATGTAGGAAAGCCAAAACACGCCTAATTGAGGCAGTCAAAGGAAAGTCCCAACCACTAATACAGGCGGCTAGGCGAGAACACAAAAGAGCTCTGGGGCTAGCGAAAAGGGAGTGGGAAGACGCCTACTGGTCAACTCTCAAAGAAGCTAGCTCGAAAAAAGACTCAAAATGGTTCTGGGATACCATAAGAGCTCGCAATAGACCAGATAGCGATCTGTTAACTTGTAATATCCCAAGCCAGGCGTGGGTTGATCATTTTTCTAAACTTTATACCTGTCATGATGATTTAGATGAGGGTGGGGTGGCTCTATCTTCGTTCACTCCAAATCATGTAATCTGGCATACTGACTTTGATTTTACGATCAAGGAAGTGGAATACGCAATAAGCACTATTATTCCACAAAAAGCGGCTGGTCCCGATGGCATTCCTGGTGACCTCTTAAAGTCTGATAGTGCAAAATGGGGTAAATTGATTCATTCCCTCCTTGTTGCCATTTGTAAAGGTGCCCCTATTCCCTCATCGTGGAAAGGGGCCGAGGTGGTCCCTATTTACAAGAAAGGATCGAGGGATGATCCATCCAACTACAGGCCGATCAGCTTGTTAGACATTGGCCAAAAAGTTGTCGGCAAAGTCCTGTTAGTTAGAATTCTAAATTGGGTAGAAGAAAACAAAATTATTTCTGACTTTCAGGCAGGTTTCAGAGTGGGTACTGGGACGATCGAGCAAGCCTTCAGGCTCATGATGGTAGACTGGAAGGTGGTGGTTAAAAACAAGGGCAGTCTTTATCTCGCGTTTATCGATTTAAAGACTGCCTTTGACCTTGTACCTAGGGAATCACTATGGAAAGTACTCGCTGACATGGGGCTGCCCCATTATTTGCTGTCCCTACTAGTTAGGTTGCACCAAGATAGCTTTGCCCAAGTCAGGTGGGGCCCTGGAGGGGAGAAAACGGGTAGTATTCCGGTTGAGAGAGGTGTCCGCCAGGGATGTGTTCTGGCTCCCACCCTTTTCTCTCTTTACATCAATGGGGTGGTTGAGCATCTCCTTAAACATCCTTCTGAGGAACCATCCCTGGCTGGTGAACGCATACCGACCCTCCTCTTCGCGGATGATACGCTTTTAATTTCTAAATCCCCAATGGGACTCCAGAGACTTTTGGACAACTTTCAATCCTTTTGCACCAAACGAGGTCTGGTAATAAACACAAATAAAACGAAGTACCTTGTGCTGAATCCACCGAAGCAACATGTGCGTTCTCCCACCCTGAATGCTGAGCTCTTGGAAAGGGTAAAGGTCTTTGACTATCTTGGGATACGCCTATCGCACAAAATGGACTGGACGCCACACTTAGATAAAATGTTGTTGAGTCACAAAAGAATTACAGGAGCCCTTTTGAAAGAGCAACGATCCAGTACAACAAGGCCTATAGCCACAGTCCTCGAGATTTATTCAGCTAAAGGTGTTAGCTCTGCCCTTTATGGGGGTGAACTTTGGGGCTCATCCACCACTGATGCTCTGCAGAGATCTGAAAACAAATTCTGTAGAGCAATTATGTCCCTCCCACAAGGCACCCCTACACTTCCTTTAATGCTGGACCTAGGCTGCCCCCAGATTGACGATATCGCAAAATTCCGTCCATTATTTCTATGGGCACGCATCTGGCGGGTGGAAGAAATAAGTGGATATGCCAGAGGCCTAGCAGAAATCATGTCATCGCCAAGTTGGCATAAAATCAAATGGCTAAAAGACATGAAGAGCTTACTAACTAAGTTGGGACAAATTGAATCATGGTCGAATAGAACTTCACCCCCGAAGCTAGTCCTCAAAAAGCTTTACTGGGACTGGATCTGTACACAAAGAAATTCTAGTACCACCTTGGGCAGGCTTACAGAGGATTTTTTGAGGTTTAAAGATTGCCCTAGACGGGAACTGTACCTTGATGCAATTGGAAAACCCTTTGATAGGGCCTTGTACTTCAGGTTCAGAGTGGGAACACTTCCACTTAATTCTTTTACCGCAAGATGGAAATCCCACATGGAAATGTCCGAGTTATGCCCAGCTTGTCTTGCCAAACCGGAATCATTGGCACATTTCATGTTCGAGTGCAGCGAGTACGCAACTCCAAGGAGGGTCTGGCTCAAAAACCTATGCCGCCAGTTGGGGACTAGGAGCCATGACGTGGCAATTAGGATACTCATATCCGATAGTAGTGTACCCTATGCTTGTGCCCTAGCCAAATTTCTATCATGGGCTTGGGCTATCCGAGCCAAACGGCTAAAACTAACTGTTTAATTCTATTTTTATAAAATGTCTCAACTGAATGAACTGCCATTTTCTCTTGACTAAGAAATCTGTAAAAATGCAATCAATGAATTGGCTAGTTTTTGATTGTACAAACATTATTACTGAAACTACTGTCTTTTTTAATGTTTTGTACATAGACAAAAATCTTTTTGATCTATTACTGTTTTTACTTGTACTATTTGATCTACTGAGCTGCTTTTATGATAATTGTTTTAATGAAATAAAGCTTTTTGACTTTGACAGTAATAATACTGCCTGCATTATTGCCATATTATTGGATCAGTATTTCACATAACTTTATAATGAGGGCCTCTTTCTTTCCTGTGCAATCTAGGAATCATTCCATCTCTGAAAATTCTGTTGTGAAAGAAAGATCCTTTTCCAAATACAACCATCCAAAGAAGCTGACTGTACAAATGCAAAGAGCCTCTTCACAATGAACTCAATATGCGTTGTTTTATCAACTGCCACAGCAAATCACAATGCATTGTGAATTCTAGATAATCACCAGGGATGAGGCCCATCAACAATATCTACACATAATGACTAGCTGAACTACCTGTTGACTCTGGACTCTGTCCTTGATCTACACTATAGAATCATGCGTGTACAAAAGAGAGGAGTGCTGAGAGAGACTATGAACTGTCTTAATATGTATGATAAAAGCAGTTTATAGACCTACGTGTGAGTAAAGAATCTTTGTGGTATTGAATGTGCTCTTTGGTCCATACAGTCAAGGCTATCATGATGCCTTTTAGATTTCACTTTTCAGGGAATCTATCTTAGGGAGTGTCTCTAGAAGGTTTGACACTGCATGGCAATCAACTGTCAGGTGTAGGAGCATTGCTCCAATGTTTATCAAATGGACAAAATAACAGGCTGAAATATTGGAAATTTCTCTAAATGTCTGAAATATGCAGTAACCCATCTATGATGATGAATGTTTATTGTTAGCACTGAATTGTAATTCGAAAAGTATATGTACATACATGAAAGTAAAATGCATGTTTTACTCCTTATCTTGCAGAATCTTATCTTTGTGCCCGTCCCAGTATACTGCCCCTTGCCCTGACGAAGGTGCGGCCTAACTGGCCTGTCACCGAAACGCGCGTTGGCGTATGTCTCCAGGAATACGGTTATTGTCCTCACTACATCAGGACCCGTAGCTAAAACCACCTATCTGGATTAACACCCTGACATATTCAGCACATGAACCATCGGTGTGCTGTACTTGCAAGGAGTAGAAAAATGAATGGTAGAATGAATGGTGTATGGTACCAGACTAGTTAGAGTGAGTACGGATTGAATGTGAATGATACTGTGTGTGTTAAGTATTGGCCGTTACTGGGTAGGACAAACTTCCTTAATGTTATTGTCTCTATATCTATGTTTGTTTTATTTATGACCTATATGCACTACTGATATACTAAAAAATATATTTCTATATTCTAAGAAGAAACTTTTTATATCTGTGTTATCAGAAAACAAAAAATAAAAAATATATTTTTCAATATGAACTGTTTAGTCTATTTGATTTGACCATGTGATTGTGATGTCTAGTGTCAATCCCTAGGTTAACCACCCCTCTATGTATATCTCTTGGACCCTCTAGCTAGGGCCTTTATATCCTGAGGCAGGGTACTCTCCTTTTCTATTCAACCATCAACAATATCTACCTTTGCTTATTACAACTTACAAGGTAATTCTCAATTGCTTTGCAACTACAGGAGCATTACATAGTTACTTAGGAACATATGTATGAAGATTTTGTGTTGCAACAAGGGTAACACAAAACTTATGTCTGATTTATCAAGCCATGCAGAGCCACCTTGCATGGCCCTGCATGGCTTGATAAATCCAGAGTAAAGCAACACAGCACAAATTCCTGCATTGTGTTACTCTGCCCTGGAAAGATATCCCATGGCTGAAGCATGGGTGTTCTCACTATGGATTTCGGCACATTCCCAGATTTATCAACACGGGTAAACCTGGAGAGGCTTAACCAGAAGAAATATCTTAATTTCTTCTCCTTACTTATTCTTTCTATGTGTGCTGCATTCTGTAGCAGACATAGAAAGAGGAAAATGTGTCTTAGGATTGTTTTTGTGCAGGAAGGTATGCCTTCCTGCAGAAAAATAATCCTGCTTACAACGCAAGCATCCTTGCACCATGCAAGGGAGCCTACATGAGTCTAGGCAGCTAAAAGAGTGCCAGCACAAGGAAAGTACAGGAATCTATCGTATTATGTTCAATACAGCACATTCCTGCCCTTTCATGCTGCGCAGCAAGGTGGCTTGCTGCACTGTGCTGCGTTAAAGCCACATACATATGCCACTTCATGTCTAGGGAAGGGCCCCTTTATGCTCCCCGCAATGTCACTCTAACATGAGCCACTTTTTATGGCATTGTTAATTGTAACTTCAGGAGTTCCAATGCTTTCTATTGTGAATGTTATTGCTGAAATGGTGGGCTGCTTCCACATGAAGTTCAACAACTTAGCATTCTGTATTTCCAGTATGAAACGCAAAGCATTTCTCACATCATTCATTGAAATTAGAGAGGTGTACCTCATTGAACAAAGTCCATGTTTACCGGGAAAAGTGTTCAATAATCTGGAAGTCACCACTTGGAAAACACAGTTTACTTCAATCAGGAAGCAGTTGGTACATTAGCCCTAAAAGCCCAAGACCAACTCCCAACTGACTACCATTCATTTCAAACCTCTAGAACCTTCAACTCCTGAAACATTGCCTCATAAGATGACATTTACAACATTCCTCTCCTAGTAACAAGTCATAACCTATCTTCCCTTTTTAATATTTGCAGTTGAACGAATACAAAAATAAAACTTACATCATATCATAATACAAATAATTGGGTAAAATTCTAAATCACCCATCTGTGCATCAAGGTAAGAGGAAATGTAAATGTAAATGTAAATGTGTGCATCAAGGCATAAAAGAAATCATGTAGAACCAACATATCACTTCTATATCAACTATGCATTAAGTACATACATGGAATCATTCGCATTGACACTAGTAAATATGATTTCTTCCTGCGGACATGTTAGAACATATTCCGATTTTACATAACACTATATACCTGCGTTGCTCTTCGCGGATGATACCATCTTAATATCCCAGACCAAGAAGGGCCTCCAGGTACTCTTAAACTCCTTTAGTAGCTATTGTGAAAAAAAAGGCCTAGAAATCAATATTAACAAAACCAAATGTATGGCATTAAATCCTAGCAGACCGGATAGAGGGATTTTGACCCTGAATGGACAAACTCTTGGAGTTGTTGATAACTTTTCTTATTTGGGGGTGGTGCTTGACTCAAAGTTAACATGGAAGGCCCAAATTGAGAAAAGTAAGGTGTCATATGCTCAAAACGTTAAACCTATAATGAGCAAACTGAATGCTAGTACAAGCAAGAGTGTAACACCTGTTCTTGAACTCTTTAAATTTAAGATCCAATCTGCTACCCTATATGGGGCCGAAATATGGGGTCCTTGGGCTAGAGAGAGCTTCCAAGGATTGGATAACAAATTTATGAGATCAATCGTAAGGGTCCCCACCAGCACCCCCCTAATTCCCCTCCAATTTGATTTAAATTTTAAAAGAACTGATTACCTTACAATTTTAAGACCCCTAATGTTCTGGATTAGAATCTGGTCCACTCCAGAATTACTAGACTACAGGAACAGCCTTCTAGAGGTATTAAACCTCGACTCTTTTAACTCTATCCTATGGTTTGGGCATATTGAAACATGGCTTAGAATACTGGGCCTGTATTCACTATGGGAACACCCAGAGAACTTACCACCCTTTGCTAAAACCATCGTGAAGAGAGCTTTTTGGTCCTATATGAACAAAAGGTTTGTACATGAGAGTAGAATTGGGACCTTAACTAAAGACTTTCTATTGTTTAAAGGCGAACCCTGTTTTGAATTATTTCTGGATGAAATTGAGCCCCCTGCTGCTAAGACCCTCTACCTGAAATTTAGATATGGGAATCTTATGTTAAACTCTAATTTAGAACGCTGGTCGAAGAAAAATGGGGCATGTACAATTGTCAGTAATAGAAGATGTCCTATTTGTTTAGCTTCCTGTATGGAGAACGAAGTCCACATGCTGTTCGTATGCAAAGCGTACTCGAAAGCCCGGAAAAAATGGCTAAAACCTATGTGTGCTCTCCTAGGAACTAGAAATTGCCTTACAGCATATAGGATTGTTAAAACAAATACTGCCCAGTTCATTGTATTTAGTACCAGCAGATTCCTTCACTCAGTGTTTTTTATACGAAAGAAATTGGGTCTAATGCTCTGAGAAATCTGGTCAGATACATTAAGGAGGTCCACAATATTCCACTCCTGCAGCCAAACGAATTATCCTAAATGAATTATGTTAAATGAACCATGTTTTAAGGAGACTGATGAATTTTGACTATTGCACCTTATTTTTAAAAAAACACGCAAGAAATCTTTTATGAAATGATGTGTGTAATTGACTGTTCTTTGTTTTATGTATGTATACATATGTATCTTTTATGGCTATTCTGCCGAAATAAAGATTTTAAATAAAATAAATAACACTATATAATGAATAAACTCTATTTCTCAGTTTAACATCCATACATCACAAATTCTTCATGCCGCTCAGGCTTAAATGTTGACCTTTTTGCATCCAAATCCTCAAAACACTTTCACTCCACACTGCTATGATGATTCTCAGTCTGCACAACTTGAAAAGCAGAACTACCCACTCGTACTAATTCAGACATGTTCTACACATCTCCTGAGCTCTAATCACAAAAGGTCCAATGAAGTTCTACCATTCTTTCTTCATCGTTCCCGCTATTTTCACCAACAGTCTTTCACCCACTTGCCATTATACTCATGCACAGAATCCTTTGCATCATACTGTGCCTTGTATTTGTTTTGAGGTTCCAACCTGTGCAACGCCAGATCATTACTAGAATTCTGTTCTTCTACTTTACTGATCAAGTTTAACCAAACTGGGTTTAGTTAGGGTAAGGCATCCTACCTCTAAATCCTGCAAAGGGTGATATTGATTCTAACCCATTAGGTGTGACTTGATGAGCCCACCAAGCTTCTCTCAACACAATTTTCAGTACTTTCTCATTCAATCAATCAAAGCAGCTTTTCGTTCGGTTAAAGCGACGATAAAGAGCACTTTAATTTAAAACACATAATAACATTTATTGTGACCCTTTACAGTTATTCACAATCCATTGTTGTGCTATATAAAAAACTAGTAAAAAATAAAACTTCCTTTACTCTAGAACTTGTTAAAATTTCAGTCCTTTCTTCCTTTGCATATGACTCACAGCGAGCAGGAATCTGCTGACACCAAATACAACCAGTCGTGTGGTATCTGATTTCAAAATTCTTAAGGCCTCTGAAAATGGTCTAGTCCTCAAACCCAGACGCAATGGTTTTACCCATGTTCTTCTTATAGCAGCTTATACTGGGTAAAAAAAAACATGTGCAATATTTTCTTCGGCATCCAGGTGCCTTTAGTTTCTATCGCTACTATTTGCTGATGAGACCAAAATTGAATTAATTTGGAGTGGCTCAAATAGAAAATTCATGAAAATAGTTTTTGCTAATTGGAGTGGTATTTCACAATGGTTCAAAACTTGACAATGGTTTAAAGCTTATAAACTGTGCCGTAAGTCTTCCTATTCTACAGTCAAGATGAACCTTAATTGTTCTAAATTCCCAATAAATACACCTAGTTCCGTCTTAGAGTGTAGAGTGAATGAACTAGTGTCAGTCCAGGAACTACTCAGGCCCAACTCATAAAATCCAGTATTGCACATAGCGGAACCAGGGGAAAGTGAGCTGGCTCTCAAGTTCCAATAACTCCTTCAATCCTTGCTTATAGGGGCTTAAGGGGCTCATTATGATTGCTGGCAGACATCAGTCCGCCTGCCAACATGACAGTGATGGGATCATCCGCAAGACGTGCCATACTGGCACGCCATACTGGCGGGTACATCCTGGCCTTTTACCATGCAGCACCATATGCAATGGTAAAAGAGCCTGCACAGCATTTCCCTGCAACACGTGGCAGGCACTAGTGCAACCCCTGATCCCCAACCCCCCTGGGGGCCCTTAACGGGCCCCCAAAGCCAATCCCTGCCAGCCCTTCCACGGCGGCTTCACGTCATGTAGGGCCAGTATACCACCTACATCATAATATGGCTGGCGGTGCCTGCTAGCCACCATATTACTGGCCCAGCACTGCACGGCCAGCAATCGGAAGGATTGCCGACGTGCGGAAAGGCGGCGGACGGATTTTGCGTCCGCCGCGATACCCACCGCCATCATAATATGGCTGGGGTATTTCTCGTAATAATGGCGTAATGGTCGCCACAGACGGCTCGACGGTGGCGATCGTTACACCATCGTAATGAGCCCCTAAGCTCTTCTGTAATCACAGATTCTGGTCCAGTATAATAGGGGTCTCAAAAAAGCTAGCTGTTCCAGTCTCTTGATACCAGTATCATGAAACAATGGGATCAGTGGTGTATTTTGGGGAGACACATTAACATCCAGATCATTTTCTCTTTGCCTATGGCAAGTGAGTTCAAGGTCTCCCCACCTCAATGATCCACCCCATAGAGGGTCTCAATCTGAGCTCTGTATCTGTAACCCTCTGAAGCTGGAGAGACCGCCTTAGACTTAGAAGCTGGATGCTATTTAACAATTTGCATCGAGTTTTGGAGCAATACTACCTTTGCCTTGTTAATATGGGGTATCCATGATTGTTTTGAGTCCATGGTTATTTCAAGATTTGAGAAATTTCATACATATTCCAATGGTGTTCGATCAATGGCAATGTCATTCTTGAAACTTTTGTGTGGTCTAAATGGTCATGTATCTGTTCTTGCTGGCACATATTTCAAATCTCTTTAGTCTACAGTAGTTTATGAAGTAGTCTTTGTAAACCCCTTGAAGACTGAGACAAAAGAATTGTGTCATCTGCAAACATTAGTGCACATATGGGGACCCCTTCAATATATCTGTGAATCATGAGTGCAATTTTTTTAATGCTGTCCAGCATCATTGACATACACTGATAAGAGCTTGGGTGCAAATATTCATCCCTGTCTCACCCCCTCATAATAGGAATAGCCTCTGTACGTTCACCTCCCGGTCCGCATTGCACTTTCACGTTGTTGTCTCGGTGGAGCCTAATTATCTGCATCAGGATCTCTTTAGGTACTCCTTGTTGTCTCAATGAGGCCATTTGAAATTAGTACTGGGGAGTGTCATGAATTGTCGGGAGACCAGAAGCATGGCTGTTGCAGGAGCGAAAAAGTTAACTGGGACTCTGGATGACTTTATTGTTCGCACCCATGCATTGATTGATGAGGGGATAATATTAATGGACAGGAGGGTGTCGCAAGATCTGGCTATGGCCAAGAGATCCTCTCTCGGCCTCATTGCACAGGCTTGTACGCCTAACCCTGAGTCCCGTCCCAACACCCTCGCAATGGTACATAACACTGGGGACACTGGCGATTTTGATGTCTTAAACTCACAACAGGACCTGGAAGCCACTCCCAACCTTAACTTTATAACAGAGAGTGGCTTAGATAGAACTGAGTTAGACAATCCACCCCGGGCAAGTGAAACAAATCAAAGGGGCTTGAAAGAAGGGGCAATTCCTAAACAAAAAGGTAAATAAACCCACTACCCTCAAAGGGAAGAAAGCACAAACTGCCCACAATCGAAATAGTTCCATTTTAGACCAGCCAATTCTGAATAACAACTCGGCAGTCTATGCAAATGACACTGGGGGGTACACACGATAAACATTGGTCTGCCTTTAAGCCTTCCAGACGATACCATCATTGACAAAAGTCTGGAGGAAATTCTTGAACTTAGTGGAGAAGTCACTAACATAGTCAGGACGGGAGTGGGTCAAGTATGGTTAATAATAATAATAATATTCTGAACATATTAAAATCCCTACTCGAACCTATTGAGGTTAGATTACGCTGTTTAGAAACCATCTTGAAGAACATCCACAAGGATATAAGTGCCCCTAGCCTTATTTTGAATCCAAAGACATCCCATATCGCTAATACAGCCAATAAGTCATCATCGGCTGGTAAAAGTGTCACCGTGGCTAATAATATTGTTCCTAAGAACACTAGTAATACTCCTAATTTGGGAGGCACTAAAGCCAAGGCCACCGAGTTAAAACCACCAGAGAAGTCAATTAAACCTACGTCAATTCCCCATGATAAACCAAATGATCCTACCCCGCCGACCCCAAACCCTGACCCGACCCCTAGAGCCAAGGTAACGGCCCGTAGAAATATCCATCTTCCCCCAGATGCCTGCCCCTACGTAGTGATTCTTTCTGGAGTCACTGAAATCTCTTCTTCTGAAGTAGAATCTCACCAGGCCTTAAAAAATAAATGTGCCACTGGCTCTCCAAAAACCATCCCTTACCACCAAATATGCCAAGTAACATTCTAATGGTGGAGAGAACCCCTTGGGTGGGAGGGAATATAAAAAACTTACAAGGGGATTGCGTGGTGGTCACTTTTGAGATCACACAGGTGGTAGAATATATATGTAGAGGGTCCTCTAGATATCAAGCAAGCACTGTTACTGCTAGGCCCCTCTCTTATTTCTACCTACCTGGGAACCAATCAGATAATAGATGGAGTTGGTTAAGGGGCCCACACGAGCAAAAAGCAACTCAGAGGTTTAACCCCACACCCTCCGGGCTGGGACGAAGGTGGTGACGAGGGATGGAACCCGGTTAGGAGAAGAAGAGGAATACCGTTTCAAGGGGGGTTTGCTGCAGGGCCTTATAATAGTCACCCATTTCATCACCATCAGCCTGCTAACGGATATACTAATGGATATGATAACCATTTTAATTTTCCGATTGCTAACCGTTATGATTTTCTATCAACCCTGGATTGGGTCGACTGACAAATACAGGTCTCACCAGTTAGACAGAGGTCCAACAACAACTTCCCCACCTCCCTGCAAAAGGAAAATAGCATCCTGGATGGGCAGATGTTAAACCCAATTTCCATTCATGGCAAGGGTGCGGAAGGTGAGGTTCCATTGCAAATAAAAATAGATTAGGCTTGGGGTGGCCGGGACATCACTATGGCAACATGGAACATTGCGGGTCTCAAAAACAAAGTGGATGATCCGATTTGGCGGGACCTAATAGGATCTATGGACTTAATAGCTATGCAGGAGACATGGGACACTCAAAATTCATTGACAGTGGATGGGTTCACTATTTTTTCTATACCGGCTGTTGGGTCAACGAGGGGGCGAGCTAGAGGGGGACTGGTAATCCTGATTTCTGCTAAAATCCCTGGGACACATATGCAAATAGCTACTGGCTGCCCTTATTGTCTTGCTGTTTTAATTACTTATAGGAGTTACCATAATGTCCTGGTTATAAACTTTTATAATTCATTCGATATGGACAGCCCAGTTAGTAATCTGATGATGTTAAGTGCTTTTCTGGTTGATTTCAAAGAGTCTGCAGAGCATGATTGTACCATCTTGTTGATTGGAGACTTCAATATTCACGGTTGTCAGGATAAATGCCCCCCAATGTATTATTTCGTACCCCGGACAAAGAAAATACCCACTTTGAACATTCAGAGCAGGGTATCTTTTTGGAAATAATGTTGGCCGAAAATGGGTTTATTTTGCCAAATAGGGGTGAGGGGGATATCCCCACCTTTATAGGTCACGGCAGTGGCTCCGTGATTGATTATATATTTCTCAGTAGTACTTGTGGAGTCCAAATTATTAGCTATTCAGTTCTAGGGTCCCACGTTAGCGATCATAACCCTGTGGTATTAAAAGCAAAGAACATATTTGTTATCAAGGATAGCTGCCCAAACCTGGTAGATAAACATGATATGCGGTTGACAGACCAAGAACGCAGAATCAAATGGTGCAAGCTAATCCCAGAAGAGTTTTTTTGTAACCTCTGTTTTAGTAGTAGGGATGACCTAATGTTGTGTATGGATGATCAGGCTGGGGACAGTGAAGTAAAGGAGGCGTATAAAAAGGTTTGCCTCGACATTCTCTCCAACCTGACTCGTCAGGGTAAAGGCAGAACACAAGGGAAGGAAGGCTGGTTCGACAAAAATTGCTCAGCGGCCAACCATAAACTTAAGGTTGCACTTAAGTCCGACCCAGTAGACAGACGGCTCGTGGCCATCCTCAGGAAAGAATACAAGACCTCCATTGAAAGAAGGAGGCGTGAAATTAGAGAGGACGCCTGGGCTGATCTGACCTCAACAGATGTCTTAAAAAGCAGCGCCAAGTTTTGGGCGGTGGTCAACCAACCTTATTTCTCGGATTCCAGTAATAATGAATTGGACTGTGGAATCCAAGAAGAGCGATGGCACTTGCACTTTAGTTCTGTTTATGAAGAAGAGACTATGGCGGCAGAAGGTATGACTGCCTTCCCTCAATCGCCTTATACCTTAACTGTGAATGAGGAGGAGGTGGCAGTGGCCATCGGAATGATGACCAGTAATAAAGCTCCTGGTCCAGATGGTGTTCCCTCTGATCTTTTAAAAGTTGATATTTTATTTTGGTCTAAAGTTTTAGCTAATGTTTTTAATAGAGTTTCTAAGACAGGCATTCCTGAGTCATGGACACAGTCGGTCATTGTACCCATTTACAAAAAAGGGGATTGGGGGGATCCTGGCAATTACCGACCCATATCCCTCATTGATTCTGCAGTCAAGGTTTTAGGGAGAGTGGTTTTAGGCAAATTGACTAGTTGGTTAGAGAAGACCAATACACTTTCCCCTCTACAGTACGGTTTTCGAAAGGGGCGCAGTACAATTGACCAAAGCCTAAACCTACAGTTGCTCATCGGGAAGTACACCTTAGCCAAGCAAGGGTCATTGTTCATTGCTTTTATGGATCTGTCCTCGGCATTCAACCGAGTAAACAGATCCAAATTGTGGGGTCAGCTCCTGAACATCGGAATAGACCCTAACATAGTATACTTCCTAGCAGACCTCCATAGGGACCTCACAGCAACGGTCCGTTACTACAGAAAGGGGAACTGCATGGAAAAAATTAGCATCATTAATGGCGTGAGGCAGGGGTCCATTCTTGCTCCCCTGCTCTTTACATTATATATCAATGACCTAGGTAAAGTTTTGGGTGTAGCTTGCAAGGATATCCCAAAGGCAGGGAAATATTTACTGCCGGCCCTACTGTATGCGGATGACGCTGCCCTCCTAGCTAGAACTGCAGTAGGACTCCAATGCCTGTAGAACTCTTTTTATGCCTTTATGGATAATCTTGATTTAAGCGTTAATTTTGGCAAGTCCCATGTTATGGTAGTGGGCCACAAAGCAAAGACCAAAAAAAATGTGATGTCATTATTCTGTAATAATTAAACAACAGGGGGTAATAGACACAAGTTGTCACGAGTTCCCAGATTTCCCTATTTGGGGGTTGTTTTTGATGAAGGCTCCACGTGGCATCCTCAAATGGTGGAGAAAAAAACAGCCCTGGCACGCTCGATTTCGGCGGTGCTGAGCTTCTCCCGTAAACTAGGGGTGAAGCCCATCGAGGCAGTACTAAAAGTATATGCTGCCAAATGTACCGCCATCGCCATGTATGGGGCCGATTTGTGGGGCTTTAGGCCAGTTACATCGCTTCAGGTCACAGAGGACAATTTTTTAAAAACACTTCTTTCCCTTCCAAGATCCACTGCAAGCTTCATAGTTCATCAGGAATGTGGCGTGGGTTACTTGGAGGATAAAATTGCCATGGCCCCCCCTTTTAAAATGGTTGGCAGTCAGAGCTTTAAGTGAACCATGAAATTCTAAAAGATTGTTTATTGCTAAATCACTGGGAAAAGATCCCCTGGTTGAAATATGTGCAACAAATGTGTGAAAAGCTGGGTCGGCCCGAATTGTTCGACAAACCCTTTAGTTTGGTGAAAGGGGATTTGAAAAGGGTCAAAAATACTTTTTTGCTGAACAGAGGAATGGACAGAGAGGGTAGGGAACTGCTAAAGCCCTCTGTCAGGACCCATCAGCTGATTGTTTCCTTTGGCCCTGAACTGGAAATGTACCTCAAAGTTGTAAATGATGCCAATCATAGGTACTTGTTGACGAGGTTCCGATTGAACAAAATTCACCTTTTAATTTCTGGCCGCCCTGTCTGGACCAGGAGCACGGACTTAGATCTATGCAAATGCGATGGCTGTTCAATCATGGACACTGCACACTTTTTGTTTTTTTGCGATCACTTTAAGGGTATAAGATCAACATTTATTATACCATTGTTAAAAGGAAAAGGCTTTAGGCAAGTGAAGCCAACTCTGTTGTACCTTCAACTTTTGACAGAAATATGGGTTATCTACAATGTGGCAACATTTTTAACCATAGCAGTGAGACTTGGCAAAAAGATTGCTTGGTCTTAGTTGATTCTCCATAAATGTCAACTACTGTATGAATTCTGCAATCATGTGATCAATGGTTATGTTGTTGTTTTTAAACTCTTGCCACCATGTACTGCATATTTTATTGGGTACTCCCTGTTTTTTATTTATGTTGTATCTTATCATATATTATGCAGCCTGGTGACTTGTGGACCTTTTTAATGCCTGTACACTTTTATGGTTTTTGTGATTTAAACCGAATAAAGTATCTTTTGAACTTGAGTCCTATTAGAGATCCCTAGGTACTAGATCAAACCCAGCTTTCAAATCAATGAAAGCAATGTACAAACGACCAGCCTTTAATTTGGCATATTTGCGGGCTATACATGAGAGTCTCAACACCTGATCGATCGTACTTATCTTAGTTCTAAAACCCACCTGGCATGATGAGAGAATATCGTTCTCTTCTGTCAAATAGCTGAACTTGCTCAATGTCTGCTTCAAGGAGACTTTTTGGAGAATGTCAATTAAGTTTATAGACCTATAATTGGCCGGACCTTCTTTACTGCCCCTCTTATAGATGGGGACAATTTCAGCCCCCTTTCATGAATTTGGAATTGGCTCTCCTAAAGCCACTGCATTGCTTAATATGTTGACATATGGTACCCATATCTTTAAGTCAGGCTTCTAGATGTCCCCAAGTAGTTTTTCAGGTCCTTGGGCCTTTCCTGATTTAACCCTTTCGATGCTCATTACGGAACCCAGCGGTCATGAGCCACAGGTGGCCTCTGCGCATGGCGGCTGGGTTCCGTCACAACCATGCTCGCGATTGGAATGTCCAGCACCGGCCTGGAATGCCTAGCCGCAGGCAAGGTGTTAATAGAGTCTATGGCTACCCTAGCCCCTTCTTTACTAAAGTGGAGTGTAGGTTCTGTGGGTTGTTGAAAAGGGGATTAAGGGGCTTCATTCAGGTTTGTGCAGGGCTGGGGCCCCAAACTATAACTTGGTAAGAAAGTGTACACCAAGAGCATGGATACAGATAATGATCTGTATTAGTCCTGCTTTTTTTTTTACATCCATGCCTCTTATTCTCCAGAAGGTAGCCTGATCTTTAGATCTAGCTGCATTGATGAGTTCATCCCAGTTAGCTTCATCCAATTCTGCAATCATGTGATCAATGGTTATGTTGTTGTTTTTAAACTCTTGCCACCATGTACTGCATATTTTATTGGGTACTCCCTGTTTTTTATTTATGTTGTATCTTATCATATATTATGCAGCCTGGTGACTTGTGGACCTTTTTAATGCCTGTACACTTTTATGGTTTTTGTGATTTAAACCAAATAAAGTATCTTTTGAACTTGAGTCCTATTAGAGATCCCTAGGTACTAGATCAAACCCAGCTTTCAAATCAATGAAAGCAATGTACAAACGACCAGCCTTTAATTTAGCATATTTGCGGGCTATACATGAGAGTCTCAACACCTGATCGATCGTACTTATCTTAGTTCTAAAACCCACCTGGCATGATGAGAGAATATCGTTCTCTTCTGTCAAATAGCTGAACTTGCTCAATGTCTGCTTCACGGAGACTTTTTGGAGAATGTCAATTAAGTTTATAGACCTATAATTGGCCGGACCTTCTTTACTACCCCTCTTATAGATGGGGACAATTTCAGCCCCCTTTCATGAGTTTGGAATTGGCTCTCCTAAAGCCACTGCATTGCTTAATATGTTGGCATATGGTACCCATATCTTTAAGTCAGGCTTCTAGATGTCCCCAAGTAGTTTGTCAGGTCCTTGGGCCTTTCCTGATTTAACCCTTTCGATGCTCATTACGGAACCCAGCGGTCATGAGCCACAGGTGGCCTCTGCGCATGGCGGCTGGGTTCCGTCACAACCATGCTCGCGATTGGAATGTCCAGCACCGGCCTGGAATGCCTGCCGCGGGCAAGGTGTTAATAGAGTCTATGGCTACCCTAGCCCCTTCTTTACTAAAGTGGAGTGTAGGTTCTGTGGGTTGTTGAAAAGGGGATTAAGGGGCTTCATTCAGGTTTGTGCAGGGCTGGGGCCCCAAACTATAACTTGGTAAGAAAGTGTACACCAAGAGCATGGATACAGATAATGATCTGTATTAGTCCTGCTTTTTTTTTTACATCCATGCCAATTATTCTCCAGAAGATAGCCTGATCTTTAGATCTAGCTGCATTGATGAGTTCATCCCAGTTAGCTTCATCCCAGTTCTTTGACCCCATATTAGCACCTTCTTGCATTTTGCCCTGGAGTGTCTTTCTTGTGCTGTTTTTTAGCCTTTAGTGCCACTAGTAGTCTTCTCATAACTAGTGAACACTCTTTGTTGTAGTAAGGGGTGTTAGATAAACTTTTAGATTCAGTACATACTCGACTATTAAATTGTAAGTTGACAGTAACTCAAACCGCCTTTTTGACCTTGGAAAAATATGTTCCAATTCTCTGCGCATGAAAATCCTAGTAAGTGGTCTCTTGTTCGTCTTACCATGAAAGGTATTCACCACAAGAATTTTTTTTGAAGTGAAGTATGGCCAAAATATGGCTAACGCCTATAGCTCAATGACGGAATACTGTTCTTATGCAACCTTCAGAGAACAAGAGGCACAAGCAACCACTCTTAATTCCCCATTAACCACTTGAGTCAAAACTACACCTAAACATTTTATTCTGGGGGATTTTAGGAGCGTTGTCTTACTTCAACCCGGTTCTATTATGATAGTTCTTCTCAGTGTTTGCCCTTTCAACTTAATCTTACCCTCAACACCATGGATGAGTGAGTACGTAAGTCAGAAGTTATCAGGCCATTATCAATGGGCTTTGACCAGAGTACTAACAATAGGTCATCAGTGTTCGAAAACGTTTGGCTTTGACTATGTCAAATCTTACATCGGATAGACATTGACTACTATGCCTAATCCAGTGTATCACTGTATTCTTTAAGGAGTCCTCATCCTCCCATCCACCCTGTTTCAGCTTTGGAACATTTATCATGAATACTTTATGAGCTCCTCTTCTATATTTATTGTTGTGCATGCCTACAATTGTACTAATTCCTATCAATATCTTCATGATAATGGGGATTTGATGAGAGGTGAATTATCATATTTATCCCAGAACTGTCTGAGACCCTTGCCACGTCTGACTCTCCCACCCTCATGTGACCTCTTGATAAACTTAATCCTGCATAATGTATGTTTGGTTTCAGCCCTGAAATTATAGTTAGATTGTCTGTGTGTTTGATATTGGTTGACTAACTAGCACTCCATTGGGGGCAAGTTGATGTTTTGTTTGTGGCTACTGGTCCTGTGACTTACTAGTTTGGCCCATCCTAGTTTTCCAATCATGTATTTGTTGGTAATACCCTCATTTTCACTCCCTTCATTGCTGTTTTGTGCTGCTAGGTCGCCAATTTGTTTTTTCAAAGCTATTGCTTCATTAGTCAAGGCATGTACTCTCAGATGGAGCACTGCCATCAATTTAGTGTTATTAGCCTTGAATGAGGTTCTAACTTCGGCTGAGGTTTGCGCTGTCTTATCTTTGTAGCTACTTTTGTTAATCTTATGATTTTGCAGAGCAATTGTATTTCCTATATTTTCTGACCCTTCTAGGGTGATTAATGGTTCATATCTGTTTAAACTTATTGAATTTATTTCCCCACATCCATTCCCATTTTCAACAAAATTTGAGGCACTGACAAAGGAAGGGTTAGCCTGAAGTCCTCTGCACTGTTTTGCCCAGATGGAGAAGGCAATAGATCACATGGCCCTTCTTCACTGCAGGAGAGTAAACAATTATATTAAATATAGGGGATTCAGGTCAAGCCAAGCTTTATTCGATTAATTAAAATCATAAAAGCAGTTACATAACAATGTTAATACATTTTAAAAACAATTCATGTGTTAAAAAGATCAGTAAAAAAACAGTACATCATAAGAGTTCATATAATACGTTAAAAAACACCACAAGCAGAGAATATAAGCTAGTTAAAATAGAATCACACCTCTAAAACATTCACCAGCTGTCTTTTGGCCTTAATACGCATGGCAGCAACCAGAAAATTAGCAACCCCCAAAATTACCCTGATGCTACCCAGCAGTTGTAAGTACAAGAGTGCGGGTCGCACTTGTGTAAATCCCGCTTCTTTCAATAATGGAACCAGAAACTGTTTTCTGATGTCAGTAAAATGGTCACAAAAAGTGCATTAGTGACTGATCAGAAATGTTATCACAACTGCAAGGGATGGACTGATCTAATTTACCCCATATGAGGTAGTCACCCAGGGAAAACTGAATGATATTGAATCTGAATCTGACAAGAAGATGTCGGTGGAACAGGATGGTAACAATCTTTAGATAGGGTTCAATTAGTGGGGTGGTCAAGAGCATATAGTTGGCTCTTACAATAGGTTTTGCCACCTCTACTGCCTCCCGTTCTTGCTCAGCTAAACCCAAAAAGTTAGCCTTGATCCAGTTCACATCTCCCTTCTGGAGCAATTTTGGAAATGCATATAAGTCAGTCCGACCCAGTTTACAGAGAGTTTTTTATATGTATGCTAGCCATGGGATATAGGGGATTCTAAAAAGCCTGCCCTCTCCTGCTTGTTGGAAAAATTGTGTTATCTTTTTAGTATTGACACTAGCCGCTTTCTCCTGGACAGACAACATAGATTCAACCTCCTCGATTAAATTGTTGTTTGCGGCTAGGGTACAGGTTTGTCTTGCAGTTTTCTTTATTTTTACTGTGTTTCCCTTCCCAGTCATGGCCTCAGTGCCATTCTTTTGCCCATTCCAGAAAATTAAAGAATTCTAGATGTTTGCTATTTCTCTTTAAAATGTACCAATGTTTTGACTTGCTCCTTGTGATATATGATCATATGGCTTTGAATTCAACAGTTTGTGCCACCTCTATACCACAATTGCCTACCAATATAAAACATAGAATAAGTAATGCAATCAAAGGCAAGTCCACAAGCAAGGGAAATGTTAATTAAATAGTAAGCTGCAAGTCAGATAGATAATCTCATGCTATGTTCAGGCAAAGTTTCCTTGCTCCCAATCAGTAGAGTGTCCTTGTACCAGAACCCCAACTCCTCAGGTTTAATTGCTTGTCGGCATCAGGAGTCTATCTTCGTTTAAAGGTATGAAGTTGTTCACCTACTTGTATTCACAGAGTTCATCATCAATTTAAGCAGAGCCCTTGGGTGGCCCTGTCCTGCCTCTTCCTGACACCGACAGATGAGGGACAAGTTTGTCCTTGGCCCGCACTGCAAGAGTAATGGAATTGCTTTATAGTGCTAGATGATACTCCTGGCTCCTCCTGGCTTGAAGATTCTTGGGACCTGGAGACCCGCCTGCACCACAGAAGCTATGATGTCCCATGCCGTGGGAGTAAGGATGGCACTTTATAGCGCTAGATGATGGTCCTGATGACTCCTGGGTTGAAGAGTCCTGGGACCTAGAATTCCCCCACACCATACCAGCTACAAGGTCCCACACTGCAGGAGTAAGGGATCGCTTTATAGCTCTAGATCAGAGGTCTTCAAACTTTTGGATGCCGAGAACCCCCTGTAAACATTTTGAGATGTAAGGACCCCCTCCTGACAAAACTTTCTAAACCTGTAGACAGGGCTACTGGAATTTTGAGGTGGTGAGGACCAAATTACATGACAGGCTTGACTAAATTGTGTGGGAAGAAAATGTAAATGATGCTATGTGATGCCGGGTATTTTAGGATAGCTTTGCTTCATTATTTTGACATGTTTTACACACAGTAACACTGCGGAAAGATTTCACCCCATAAGTACCCGTTTATAACCAAAATACATTAATTAACATCAGAAAGATGTCTATTTAATTTTTGTGAAGAGCCTTCCACTCCGCAGGAATACTTGCTGCCAAATTAGAAGCTCACCTGGCCCTAGCAGGGGTCCCTTAAAACCCTGGTGGTTTTGTGTAGAGTTAAAAAGTTTACCCATGCCAATTTCCTCTCACCCCCTCAATTCCATCCCTCTCTCCTCTCCTAGCCCGGGTCCTTCTCTCACTTTGCAGGTCATTTTCTTCCACCCCTTTTTACAACTTCCGAACTCTCCCCATTCAACCTCTCACTTCACCTTTAATCACCTATTGCCATTCTGTCTTTTCACTGCCCTCATCTCAAACAGTCTCTCGCATTTATCTCATGGCCTCTCTGGCCCAGTCGCTAAAAAATGTGAGGCATATGTTTACGCTAAGATCTTTGTGTAGTGAACTACAGGAGTAGCAGCAGTGATAGTATGATTGTGGAATCAAGTCTAACCATTACGTAAAAGATTTGGTGTAGCCCATGGTGCTGCTCATCAGATCTTTTTTATAGCTCAATGTCCTGGAAAAACTGTGTATAAAGCGTGGAGGAATGGAAATGAATACTGTTTGTAAGATTTCTGATGTCACAGCTGTGTGCACAATTGTCACTGCAAGTAGCCCACATATGCGGGCTATGCACTAAAACTGACCCCTCCAGAAATACTAAAGTTGACTTTTCTTAGTAAATCACTTGTGGCTTAATTAATTCTATTTTCTACTGAGAGGCATGATTTGGACATTAGCAGATTACACATAATTTTATGGATAATATTCTGTAAACATATTTTATGGTGGAACAAAGTTTATGTTGTGTTCTGTTGAAGCGGGACCACTCTGCATTCACTTCCTCCATTGAATCTTGAGTCAAGCATGTTTAGGTTTAACAGATGAGCTTTTAGTTTTGCCTTGAATTCCAGGAGGTTGGGACTGCTACCAATGTTGGTGGAGAGACAATTCCATAACCCACCCACTCTTGATTTGATTTATATTTGGTGCAGGGAAAAACATCTGGCGCAACAGTAGGCTGTCAAATTGGCAGTGGGTGTCTTTTCCATGCAGGTATGGCATTCCAGGCCTTTGTAGGTACTGTAAAGTATTTTGAATTCAATCAAGGCCTCTATGAGCGTTCAGCATATTGTTCCAAGTTGGGAGGAAGTGGTATGTTTTTTTTTAACCCAAAAGTGTGGTGTGCTGCTGCATTTAGGGCGTTTTTGTTGCCTTCATGTTGCTCGTAGCTAGACCACGCTAAAGGGCAATGCCATACCCTAGGCAGGATTTGAATAGAGGGGAAGGTGCTTGTTTAGAGGACACACAGAGTTCTTTTGAGGAGTTTCAGTTGGTCTAAGGTGGACTTCATTGTTTCCCGTTAGTGTATTATATGTCAAACAACATCATATATTACCACCACATACATGACTTAAATTTAACGATAACTGCAATACCAAACAAAACGGGGGTGCATCTGAAGCGCTGAGCTGTCTGAGGAGGTGGGGTTGGCCTAGGCCTCGAGCTCAGTTTTTTTTGGGCTTCAAACCATCCTGACCTAAAGCCCTTGTGACTTAATTTTATTTTTGGGAGTTTTATATAGCAGAATCGTATCCTTAGCCTCACTTCAACAGTTTGTATTTACAGGCAAACCACTTAATCACCCAGTGCCTTAAAACAACCTGCTTTTCACATTTAAAATAACTTTTTTTGCAGTTTTATATAGTGCTAACTCCACCAAAGGGATCAGAGCGCTTTACATGAGCACCCCATGTGTTCCAGGTGGACACATTAATTTTTTGTCAGGCACGGGGCGATAAGGTGATTTGCACAGAATGTTGACTATCCCTACCGAGACTCGTACCCGGTTCCCCAGCTTCAAGGTCAGCCAGCAGTCCGCATTGAACTGGTCTTCACATAACCACAATAGGCATATTCAGTAATGTAATGTAAATATAGGTTAATATACTGTTTGTGCCAGAGACTGGCTGTGATTTGTACGCAGCTTCAAGGCATAATATTTTAGACTCACTGTAGCTTGATCTACTTTCTATAAAATAAAATTGATCGGGATGGATTTTTTTATGAATAGTTCTAAATTGAGCCCCACACAACTGCTTTTAATCAAGTGTACTTATATAAAAACAAAATCACAAAACAAAATAATGTACTGTTTAATATACAGTAAGCCAAACGTTACTTAATCTATAACTATCGGTTTGTAGCTCTGCATAGTCACATGCTTTGTACAAATGTAAGGAATAGGCAGAGTGGGGACCCAGGGGTAACTGGAACCAGGAATAAAACTAAGCCTCTGTAACCAGTTTACAAAGGCATGTAAATATGCAAACGGTCTTTAAAAACCTGTGAAAAACTCGGGTGCTGGAGATAAGCCTCTAGACACAGCCCAGTAGAGCCCCCAGCAGCTCTAGTTTCACTGCAGCAGCCCAGGCTGAGACACACGACAGGGAAAGAGGGGGGGCTTCACAGACACACTTGGGCAGAAGTGTGACTGTGAAGGCGCGACCCCTTTGCATCGCTCTTCGGCCCCCCTGGGGGTCGCGCCCCACAGTTTGAAGACCCCTGCTCTAGATGATGGTCCAGGTAACTCCTGGTGTGAAGAGTTCTGGGACCTAGAATTCCCCTGCACCATAACAGCTACAGGGTTCCACACTGCAGGAGTAAGGGATCGCTTTATAGCTCTAGATGATGGTCCTGGTGACTCCTGGCGTGAAGAGTCCTGGGACCTAGAATTCCCCCTCACCATAACAGCTACAAGGTCCCACACTGCATGAGTAAGGGGTCTCTTTATAGCTCTAGATGATGGTCCTGGCACTTCCTGGCGTGAAGTGTCCTGGGATCTTGAGTCTTGCCCCTTTGCACCAGAACAGCTATGATGATTTCTTACTAAGAATACTGTACACAACTCTTCACTATTTTAATCATAGTCCAAAGTAATTAATTAGCTTAATCAGGGACTGCCTTAAGTCAAGTTTATATTCACGCATTGCCTTGGCTGGCATATATCCAGCTTTTCTTGTGCGACTTGGGGCATCCAGATTACTTTGAGAAGCCGAAAACATTAGAATTCATTAGTAGGAAAACTCTGGAAAACGAAGGCATGACCCATTTGGAAAACCTCAAATTGAATATTGAAATTCCAAAACCTAGTGTTTTTAAAAGACAAACTGATTTTAACCATGTTTGAAATGCAACCCTAGCTTAAAGTTCTTTTAAATCCCAGGCGCAGGTTCATCCTGACCCTCTTAAGGCTGGATATTTTCCATTACCCAGTCTTCTAAACATGAACAACTAGTCTACAAACCTAACTGTCCATGCGATCGTCCGATGGCCCACAACATAAAGTACTTTTTTTCTGTAAATGTTATTGTCATTTGAGGAAGCGCTATATTTTACCAATTATAAGATCGCTCAATTTTACACAATGTCACCCTGCATGCATTTATTTGTAATCAATGCCTACTATGGAGATCTGTTACAGTATGTCATCTTTTCTTTGGGCTGTCTTTTATGCTATAAAGAAAATTTCTCTTGTCCTTGCTTAGTATTGGGACAAAGCGTATAAACCATCTATAGATTTATGATATGCTTTTAACAAGAAACTTTTAATGAACATGTAATTTATTTTACCTTTACATTTTTATAATTGATCTTGAAAAATGCACTTTGGGATTAGATCGGATTGGAGTACGTGGCGGACCCTATTTGAGGTTTTTGTTCTCCTCTCTTGCACTACTTCCGTTTAATCTCAGCCAATTGTGACAAGGGAAATTGTGCTTATGTTCCTCTCTAATTAGGATGTTTAATGAAACTAGTAACTTAATTTACACTAATGTAAACTTATTGTTATCTATTTTTAAATTACTGCACATTTGCACTCATAATATTGACATATCATGGATCAGTATTAGATTTTATGTGCTCTTATGGTCTATTTTAAATGAGACCAAATAATGATTTTGAATGCATGAATGACCATTAGCTTAAGGAGAATAAAGAGCTGTCCTAAAATGAACTACAGATATCTCTATAAAGAAAAGTTCTGTTTTCCTGGGACACAAATTGTACCCCATTGTCGATAACTAGTCTGTTTGAAATATCTTCCCTTGAGAACTCCTCCTTCAATAATTTCCACTTAGATGTGTAATCTACAAGGAGCATGACATATCTTGCATCATGAGGCTTTAAGTCAAATGGACCAGAAATGTCCTAACCCAGTATGGTCCAAGGATCTGCCGGAATTTCAACAGGAAGCAAAGGTACAGTGTGAGTTTTCTTTGTCTTATTTGCACAATGCCAACAATCCTTCACAACTTTGTCCACATGGTGATCTATTCCTGGCCACCAATACCACTTA
The DNA here is from genome assembly GCF_964263255.1 of Lissotriton vulgaris. Lineage (NCBI taxonomy): Eukaryota > Metazoa > Chordata > Amphibia > Caudata > Salamandridae > Lissotriton > Lissotriton vulgaris. Next base: position 745,278,893 of record NC_141697.1, on the reverse strand, counting down.
TGCAGTCTAGCCTTTGTCCTGTTATTCCCAAATGTCCTTCATGGGATAAATTGTTCACATTTCCTCTCAAAGCTCTAGGAGACACTGCATGTCTCCCCCGTGAATACCTTATCCTTCAACAATGCTCAACTCATCTTTTACACACAAAAGATTGCTCACACAGTGGATGGTATTTCTTTTTTTTCCTGGCCACCCTTTCATGATAAACTCCTTCAACATCACTAAATCCAATTTGCTTAAGTTAGCCTCCTCCCACTCTTCATTCTTCTGAGCTGGTTCACATACCCAATTTACTAATGTACTTTCACAATTTTCTCAACAATAGTCAATTGTTAACTGTGATAAACAGTCTGCCATACTGTTTTTGGATTAAGGCACCTATTCGGTCATTAAATTGTAACTAGACAATCCCTAAAACTGCCTTCTTAACATTGGAAAAAATTGTTACATTCTCTGTGCATGAAAATCCTAGTAAGTGGACTATGGTCCCACCCTACCATGAAAGGTACTCCCAACAAGAAAAGAATTTGAAGTGAAGTATGTCTCAATATATGGCTAACGGCTTTCGCTCAATGGCGAAATATCGTTCTGCTGAAACCTTCAAAGAACAAAAGGTGGAAGCAACCACTCTTAATTCCCCATTACCCACTTGAGCCAAAACTGCACCTTCTTACCAATACATTCAAAGGCTAAAAAATTCTGGCGAAATTCTAAATACATTTTCAACAGAATACAGCCAAACCCAGAAATGAGCGTATCATTTCCTTCTTCTCTGGTTTAGGAGGTTGAAGTCCTATTGCCTAATCAATTTTAGAACTAATGCCTTGACCGGAAATAGTGTGATCAAAATAAATTACCATTGATACTCTGAATGGACACTTCTACTTTTGTTATGAGCAATCCTGCATCTTACAGCTGCTCCAATACCTCCCATACAACTTCATCTTGGTCCTGTTGATTGTTTCCATAAACTAGTATGTCATCTTGAAAGATTAACACTTTATCCAGGCCGTCTAACATCTTCTTCATGACCTTCAAGAGTATGCCCAACTGAAGCAAGATCAAAAGGCATGTGAATTAATGGGAATGCGTCCAGAGCTCTCACAAATAAGGGCAAAGGTCTAATATCAGGATGAAGTTTAACCTGGTGGTAAGCAGAGGACCAGTCCATCACACTGAATATATGTGCCTCTTTGATCAGTGCCAATTTTTCAGAAATGTTCGACAAGGACTGCCTGTCCACCCAGGTATTTTTTTTCAATCCCCTCAAGTCTACACACATGCTCATTATGTTACCACCATCTTAGGGTGCCAAGACTGCAGAAGCCATTCACTCAGATCACTCCATGTCTTCAATCAGACCCCTTTACTTTAATGTTTTCATCTCTTTCTCCAATGGTACTATCATCATAAGAAGAATCTTCCTGACTTTAGACACACATGGTAACACACTGTTTTTAAACTTATTTTTTTTGTAATCACAACTCATTGCCAAATTTTATGGGGAACTTTGAACAAATATAATCAGGCATCTCCTCATTTGACTCATCAGTGTTGCTTGAACATAAAATACCTTGAAAAAACAAGAGACAGAAGGCTTTTGGCAAAACATGAACAGTTTGTTTAATTAGGCAGAGCAGTTGGGAGAATATTTACAGGACCGGGATCTGAGGACTGTCTCAATTTACAATTGGTCTTCAGCCTCTTTTTATATAGCTCATCATAGATTCCGGATGTTCAAGCATGGTAAGAAATGTAAGCTGCTGCCTATGGAGTCATAAATTAATTGTCTAATGGTAAGTACAGTTGGGCTTCAACCTTGATTGGACACAATGTGACCAGTGGGTAATGTGTCCAGATGTCCAGCATGGGGAGTGTGTGATCACTGTGTGTGCTGTGTTCTGATTAGCTATATGTGCCTAACTCACATGGAATCTGACTTTTTGATGCTTTGGGAGTACTTATACCACTCTGACCATATGTGCTCTATGAGTGTAGTTTTTTTGGGTCATGCGCAGGGTAGTCTTTTAGGTTGTAGGGTTGTGCTTGAGTAGTGTATTTGAGTTTAGGGTACTGCCGGGGGTCATGTAGGGTAGTGTTGGGGAGTAGAGACAGGACTAGGGGTTGGGAGAGGGATGTGCAGGGTATAGTGCTTTAGGGTTTAGGGTAGTGTTGTGGTGTAGGGTAGTGTTTTATGGTTAAGGGTAGGGTAGTGTTTGATTGTAGAGAGCAAACTGGGGGAAGGGGCAAGGACATACACACTACCCTAAACTCAAATACACTACTCTACACTACTCAAACAAAACCCTACAACCTGAAAGACTACCCTCTGCAAGACCCAAAAAACTACACTTACCTCTCTCTCCTCGGTGGTTCCTTTCTTTCCAGCTTCCAGCGACGTCATATCTACACGTCTACACCATGCTAGGAGGAGGACGGAAGCAGTATGCGTCTCATGCCGCTTTCCTCTAGCACCAAAAAGTGCTTGGACTTTTTTCAGGACGTGGGACTAGTGATTTGGGAATGCAATCTACCTTTCCCAGAAGACATCAGCACACTTGTAGGAGGGTGGAAGCAGCTGAAATCCTTCCCAGAATGCTTTTCAGGAGCATGAAGGCAGAAGGACCGAATATATGATGTTGTTTTCGAAACGATGTAGATAGAGCATATCATTACAACCCATGCATTATAACAACGCTTGCGATGTAAGAACTTGAGTACTAATGATACGTGTTGTAACATCACAAGCGTAGTAACACTTGCGAAGTAATGATATGCACACTAGCAGCCGCGAAGTAAGGGTTGATTACCGCTTTTGGGGGATGACTGATTTTCCTGGAGGCGTGTGCTGAAATATGAGGTCATATGCGATCTGTGTGCAACCCCTGGCTTACATTCGCTCTTTCTTGTGGGGTAATGCTGTTTTTTGCAAATCCCTCAGATGTATTTTTTCTGTTTCTGTGTAGGGTTCACCCTGAGTGGGTTTTGTCTCTGAGGCTTGCTGTGGGGGAGTATGTGCATCTCCCCAATCTATCAGTAATAGGATCTCTTTGCAAACTGGTCAGCTAGTGCATTTTCTCATGAAAGAAAGTGCTTGGCACCTGTATGCACAATGCATTTCACCACAGCCACGCCTTCCGGCAGGGTCAATGCATTGATTATGTGTTATTCCTAGCAGGGTACAGATGTTAACATATCCACAATGAGTGAGGGTATCAATTAACTCTGTTGTCTGTGCTGAGAGATGTGGGAGGAGAGCCAGCTGCGCTGTAACCTGCAATGCTTCCGAAGGCATAAGGCTACGAGCCATTACTACCATTATACCTGTATGTCTCACCCCTGTCTCCTGGTCTATCACAGAGGACCCATAGACGAACAGTGCATCACTGTCTGGGATGGGATCTTCTTCTACATGGCTGATCCCATCAGGGGTGTACATTGCACATGAAAAGGAAGAAGACTAACAAAGTCCTAAGAGGATACTACTTCCTAGGTATTCCTGGGTATCCAAAAATATTGAAATAGATGCCTCACTAACTTTAACGTGGCATACTTCATCATTGGCACCTATCCACACCGGGGGTGGGTAATACCACTAGGGTGGACTCAACCAAAGAGATGGTAGTTCCCAAAAATATTGTTCCTAGATAAGCGAGGTCCAGATGAAGAGTAGAAGTCTGAAATTACCTCCAGGTATACCGAAATAATTTTTTTATTTGGAGGGTACCTAGGGTATGGATTAATAGTTTTATTGAGATTTTTATTGAATCTAGTACTTCAAAGCCATCATGTTTTGGCCCACACTAAGAGCCCATCCGGGTCTAGGGTCTTTGTCAGGGTTGATGTTTGATAATCACCGCCTTTCTAAGTAAGCATACCATGCACATATATGAGGCCTAAGGGTCTCACCTGACTTGATCCTCCATCATTGGGGGAAAGTTTATGTTGCTGTAGTTTTCTGTTTTAACAAACGAACACTGTATACTATTGTTAAATATTTATAATAACTCAAGTAACCATACTAAATGATCCTGTTTGTTTGTACTACTACTTGAACTGCAACAATGCCACATTTCTATGATGTTTTTTCTTACTTGTTTGCTTTTAGGTTCACAAGAGAAGAGACATCGCCCACAATACTGCCAGGCAGCAGTCCTGTGTTCAACGTGGCGCATGACTGACTACACAACACAGTAATCTCTTCAGCTTGTTGTGAAGCTAAGTGCCACTGTCCACTGACAGCTTCAAGATGTCCTCAAAAAAGGTGAAGCTTAGAAAGTTGCTAGTGGGGAGCAGAAGAAGCAGATTTCTACCACTTGGGTGCCAACTGCTACCTTTTTCAGGAAAGTTGTGCCTGCCGTACTGGCCTCCGCGGAACAAGCTGAGAGCAGCACTCCTGCATCAACAGTACCACCCCACAACATCAGCACAGAACTATGTCTGTTAGTGCATTTTGTCTCAGCGTAGTGGATGAGAGTCTCTACTGGTGTGGACTGCGGTCCTGCTCCAATTATCTTTTAAAATCACGCTTTCTATTGTTTTAACTGTTGTGCTCCTCTTGCGTTTCACTTCCGCCTATGATACTGCTTGCACTGATTGGGTGGCCTTGCCAAATCAGACACAAGGTCGAGAAGGGCCAGTTGTGCCCCTCTGCCATTTCAGGCCAGATGCAGTGCTGACGCGTTAATCTGCATTTTATCTCACTGTAGAGCGGGTGAGTCTCCACTGTGGACCCGCTCTAATTATCTTTTTAAATCACGCTTTCTACTGTTTTAACTGTTATGCACCACTTGTGTTTTACTTCCCCCTGCGTCACTTCTTGCACTGATTGGGTGGCCTTACCTAATCAGATGCGAGGTCAGGAGGAGCCAATTATTCCCCCCGGACACTTCAGGCCGGTCCCATTGCGGATACGCTGCTGGCACGCAAAAGGCATGCCAAAGGCAAGACCATCTGTGCTTGTAGCCTGGCACTCTGAAGTACTATATAAAAATAACTTAAAGGGCTATACCTACCAATAGTCCCAATCCCATTACCAAATAATCAGTCAGTTGGCAGTGAAGAAAGTTCCACCATTTATTAAGCAAAATACTCTATAGAGGAGCCTCTCCAACCCTCACCCATCAGGTGCAGGGAGAAGACTGTTGGCTCGTATTCAAACATGAGGTTATATACTTTTCAGTTTAACACATATAGTCACTGTAAAAGGAAAAACACCAGTTGGCCCTCGAGCTCCAGGGAAGGACCATATATGGCACACATGATTAGTTCAAAGATTAACTATTTATTACTGGGAAGGTCAAAAGGGGTGACTCCCTTTCCTCTTGGTGCCCGGGAGTCTTGGCACCGCGCCTCCAGGAATGCGCTTATCGCACCCAAAAGCCAGATGCGACCTTGAGTCTCAGGACAGTCGAGTAAACAACTTACGTTCAGCTGCTCCCAGTAACTCAGATGAACTGGGGCTTGACAATTACTGGAGATTAACACGTGATCACAGCTCATGTTCGAGCACATGTTCGAAAATGGCGTTTGTATGGTTCTCGGCCTACTCTGTTAGCAGTGGATTTACGCAAGGAGTGAATAAGTACTGTCCTCCCTGCAAAAGTAACATATATATATATATATATATATATTACCTACTGGCAGTCGCCAGTAGGTATATATAGTTAGGATTTTTTCCCTATGGGATTTCTGAAAATTCTATGTCTAATAACTTTGGCGTTTGTGGACGGAATTGGCTGACATTTTCAGGAAAATGGCACATTTTGTTTCTGAGCAGCTCCTGGAAATTTGGGGGGGGGTCGTCAAGGGGGGGCCGAGAAAAAAGGGGGGTCCCAAAACACGTTTTTCCCATGTTAATTTCCATAGGGCGGTTGGACTCACTTTTAGCCCGAACGGCTGAATGGATTTCCACGAAACTTGGCAAAATTGTAGGGACTGTTAGCCCGATGTGCCTTTGCTAGGTCTCAATATATGTGCTTCAGTGGATTTTGAGAAATTAACGTTTAAATCAAGATATATATCTGTAACAGCGGTCCGGGCAGCGATCCGGTTCGCGTACTTTTCGCGTAACGGAACTTTGCGCACGGAAAGCTGATTGGCTCTTCGGTGTCTGTCAACATTCTAAACAGTCCGGTGCAGCCGCCATCTTGTCTCTCGGTAGGATCGAGAGACAAGAGGAGGCCAAAACAAAGGGGGAAATTTCCATAAGGGGGCATAGTAGATCCTCCCTGACCCCCTAGGTTTTATGTGGAGGTTTTAAAAGGGCCCAGCAGGGTCAACATTTTTTTTTTTTTTTTTTTTTCGCGATGAGCGCCTAGTACGCGAACCGGAAAGCGTTCTGGGCAGCGTACTATAAGGATAATAGAATGATACACTTTTCAAAGACTGTATGTTAATTGTTTGTTGTTTTTGTTGTTTTTTTTTGTTTTCTTTATTTTTAAAGTTTTTTTTTATTTTGATTGTTTTTCATAATTTATTAAACTTTCTAACATTTCAGTGTCTGAAATGTCATTATTTTCTTGAAATATTGTTTGCAATCTGTGAGGTTGTAAAATGTCCTCATTTGCAAGGAGGGCATCTACTGCTTGGACACATTGCAGCAGTTCATTATCCAAGCTTTCATCCATAAATTCCATGTCAATTTGTTCAATCAATTCCTGGCTGCTTTCTTGCAGGTCCATTTCAAAAGAAACTTGGTTTTCGCCTTCCATTTTGCCTGAAATTTGGATTAAAAAAATATATATTAGTAGAGATAGGGCACTGTTGGGATTAATTTTAGATAGGCAGTTTTTATCAGTGAATTTATCTTTTGGCAGTGTATAGTATCAGAGTGGAAATAGGACTATAAAAAAGTGTATGTGATTTAACCAAGACAAGCCTAACTCCATTCATAACTATAACAGAGAAGTCTATCTAAATACATTACTACTACAGAGGGATAGTGTATATCTAGCAGAAAAATTCTATTATATTAAGTTATAGTGCACAATATATTTCGTTTTTAAAAATTATAACTTACCTTCACAAAGAAGTTGAAGTTTTTGGAAGCTATTGAAATGTGAGGTACAACAAGAAGTAGTAGTCAAAATGGCTGTGTTTTCTTCTCTTCCTTTATATATATTCAAGTATATAACCAATCAAATGTCAGGTAATAAAAGTAGAAAATGAAAGTAACATTTTCATTGGTTGTCAATTCCAACAGTTCAGATGTGTTTTGTGAAGTAATTTACCTCACGGTACTTGGAGAGGTCTAAAGGCTAAATGGCTAAATGAAATTTCAATCAAATTTGTGAGAATGAAAGGGATTGTTATGTAGTATGAGCTAATCTATATTTGGTGAGAGTGTCTGTAGTCGTTTTTCTGTAAATTACTTTCCCACCTTTTTTTTGGGCCGCTTCCCGGAAAGCGGTCCGGTCCGCGAACTAGGAGCGTAACGGGAGTCCACCATTTTGTGTTTCGGTCGAATCAAGGTATAAAATGGAGGGTAAATAATGTTCTGAATGGGTAGAAGGGGGCATGGTACAAGTATTTTGCCCCCCTACGTTTTCTGAGGGTGGCTGAGGAGGACTATATGTGCGAAGAAAAAACTTTTTTTTTTAAATTTTGCGCGGTTAGCTTTCAGTTCGCGTACCGGATAGCGCTCTTTGAGCGTAGTTTGTTGAAAATTACAGAAAAAAGTTAGAAAAAAAATAATAAAAGTGTGTGATCAGATGAAGGGTAGCTCTGAGAAGAGCTTTTGGGTTTATGGTACATTTAGGTACTTATAAGTAGGTACCAATGCACAGTCTTAAATTCAGAATGAAAATTCTGTTGCCCTCATCTGAGAAGTGAACTCCATCTCCTCTGTAGATATCTTGCATGTAGTAACGCAAGTTATTGTTGTACAGAGAGCCCATTCCATGGTCTCTCATGAAAGCTGACACAGATTTGTTTACATGCTTCCTCGCTTTCTCAATTTGTGGACAAAATTGGTTGGACCACCTCCATTTCTGTCTTTGGCATATATTGGAATATACCAAGGCAGTTTGAGGAAAAAGTGCCATTAATTGCTCAAAGGTGTCCTTTAAAAGTATTTCCAGACCTACCCCAGTCAAAGTGCCCAAATCATTACCTCCACAGTGCACTATTAACAGGTCAGGTTTTGGCAAATGCATAAAGGTTTTCACCAATGGTATCAATTGGTGACATTTTAATCCTCTTTGGCCCAACCACTTAATTTCCACATCCTGTAAATTGAGGTTAGGTAAATTTCTGTTCTCAGCATACCTTTGAGCCCAGTGGATGTAACTATGTCCAACAATCCAGACCTTAAACATGGTGGGAGAAGGTTGTTCTGCAGTCAGATGAAGTGTGGTAATGAAAGGGCAGTTGAAACAGTAGGAGTTTGTAAAGAAAAAAAACTGTGGATTTCCAATGCTAATGAATCATTAGCAGTGATTGGTGCATTTCCATTTCTGAAAACAGAAAGTTAGGGTGCATGGATGTGTTCTTTGAAAGATGTAATTTGAATGGTCAAGGAAGAAACATTTCATGAAAGATTGCACTGGATACGCAGGTGCACTGAGAGTTCAGAGTTCAATTGAAACATTGTTGTGTGAATTTGCAAACATGAGAGGTCTTCCAGGAGGTGGTTGCTATGGAAAAAAGGCAGAGAGGGCAGAGGGGGGAAGGGTTTTGATTTGAAAAAAGTGAGGGAAGAGTTATGATTGGCTAATATGAGAGATATGTGAAATGAATATCTGTATTTCTGTGCTTTCAATAGCTGCAGCCTCTGGAGTGCATCCTTTTTCTTCTGCTGAAGACAATTTGGTGTATTTCTGAGACTGTTTTCAAAACTCAAAAAATATTTGCTAAGGTGAGCAAAGATTTATTTAATTTAGATAGAGAATAGTATGATTTAAGGAGAAAATGACGAAGAAAGCTGTGTTTTTAAAATGTGGTTTTGTCTCTAGTGATATACAAATAGAATTAGTTTCTTTGAGAAATTGTAATTGCATATTCGGTGTAGCATTCTGGCATGCAGTAACACAAGTTATTGTGGTACATGGAGCCCATTCCATGGTCTGTTATGTAAGCTGAAACAGATATGTTGTTTTTAAAAATGATTTTAGAAATCAATTACATTTCTGGATATGTACTGTTAGAGCTTCATAGGTTGTTTGGGGTCATATTTAGAAGGCATTTTAGTGTCTTTGATGTTATGTTTACCTTTTTAAATGGAAAGCGTTCCTCATGGGGCAAGTGTCTTGTAAATACGCTCCCACTTGCGCTTGGCAAATTTAGATTTTGATTATGGGAGTTACCTAGCCATGTTAATACTGTCCCAAAAATGGTGCTAGGGCATTCCAGAAAACACTTTCATGTGTCTCAAGGACATTTTCAGTCATTTCTTCATGAATGCAGGTATACAATTGATTTATATGCTGTGTTTAAAAACGAATTTTGAAATCAATTAAATTTCTGGATATGTGCTGTTAGAGCTTCATAGGTTGTTTGGGGTCATATTTAGAAGGAATTTTAGTGTGTTTGATGTTATGTTTACCTTTTTAAATGGAAAGGCTTCCTCATGGGGCCCTGAGCAGTTCTTAGCCATGTTATTTAATGGGAAGTGGATAACATGGCTAAGAGCATTTGCTGGAAAATGCATGAATATCGCTGACTTTTCAGTGATATTCATGCATTGCGGCCGTTTTTTTCGCATTTGTGAGCAGTTCTTAGCCATATTATCCAATGGGAGGTGGATAACATGGCTAAGAGCATTTGCTGGATAATGCATGAATATCGCTGACTTTTCAGCGATATTCATGCATTGCGGCCGTTTTTTATCGCATTTGCGATAAATCTTGCTAAGGAGAAAATGATGAAGAAAGCTGTGTTTTTAAACTGTGGCTTTGTCTGTAGTGATATAGAAATAGATTTTGTTTCTTTGAGAAATTGTAATTGCATATTCGGTGTACCATTCTGGCATGCAGTAACACAAGTTATTGTTGTATATGAAGCCCATTCCATGGTCTCTTATGTAAGCTGAAACAGATATGTTGTTTTTAAAAACCATTTTTGAAATCAATTACATTTCTGGATATGTACTGCTAGAGCTTCATAGGTTGTTTTGGGTCATATTTATAAGGCATTTGAGTGTCTTTGATGTTATTTTTCCTTTTTAAATGGCAAGCATTCCTCATGGGGCAAGTGTCTTGTAAATACGCTCTCACCTGCGCTTGGCAAATTTAGATTTTGATTATGGGAGTTACATAGCCATGTTAATAATGTCCAAAAAATGGTGCTAGGGCATTCCAGAAAACGCTTTCATGTGTCTCAAGGACATTTTCAGTCATTTCCTCTTGAATGCAGGTATACAATTGATTTATATGCTGTGTTTAAAAACGAATTTTGAAATTAATTAAATTTCTGAATATGTACTACTAGAGCTTCATAGGTTGTTTGGGGTCATACACCATTTTTGGGAAATTCTTAACATGCCTATGTAACTCCCATAATCAAAATCTAAATTTGCCAACCGCAGGTGGGAGCGTATTTACAAGACATGTGCACCATAAAATAGCATAATAGACACTCAAATGCCTTATAAATATGACCCAAAACAACTTATGAAGCACTAGCAGTGCATATTTCCAGAAATGTAATGGTTTTCAAATAATGACTTACTTCATTGGTAGGCCTTTACATGTATTTTCTCCTTGGTTTTTTTCAGTGAAAATCTTATCTGCAACCATGTGTTGGCCTCACCTCAAATAAACAAAACAGGTGATGGACTGAATGTGGATCAATGACACACATTCACCCCAGTCCAAAGATCTGGGCCTAAACAAACCTTTAGATAGGCTACATCTTATCGTCATCCTGAATTAATCATTTAAAATATTAGGGAGTGATTTATGATTGTTCTATGCCTGTTTTGTACCATTGAGTGTCATTTTTGTGATGCAGTGCTGGTGCAAAAGATTTGCTATGTTAAATAATTAGTAGGGCATTAAGTTTTAGATGACTGTTATTCATTTACTGTTTGGTAATAGTGGTTAATAACATTTTTGATTATATTTTTCCACAGATTCAACTGCAGATTCTTTCATAGTTTGGAAAATGCCTACAAAAAATAGAATTAGAAAGGCTAGAAAACGTCAAAGACAGCAGGATGATGTTTTATTGCAGCAGTCCTCTTCCCCAAATACTTGTCAAAACACCAAGAAAGGTCCGGGTAAGAGCACGAAATCATTCTTAAGAAATATTTGTAGTAAAAAAAGTATTTCTCCAAAAAATGTTTCAGTCCACAAAAAGAAAAGCAATTTAAATGGAAAGGAGAGACCCATCAAAAATGTTACTGGTAGAGGAAGAGATAACTCTGTGCATGATAGTAGAAGGAAACAACAGTTTAGGGACATTCGAAATCGAATGTTCCGTAACAGGATAATAGTTAATTTATTGAAAAATATTTAAAAAAAAGGCCAACAGAAAGCGGCATTTTATAAGAAGAAGAAAAATGTAGAGAAAATTATTGATCATGCTTTTGAAATTAAGCGAAAGTTATTTATTTTGGTAATCAATAGAATTAGGAAACTAAGCAAGGTAATTTCTGATTTCAAAACAAAAAGTAGATGGAAGAAAGTAGTAAATCGTACTAACTTTTGTGAAGTTTTTTCCGGAGAATGGATGCATAGTTCAAGTTGTGAGGCATTTTTTGATGAGGAGAGTTATTTTCAGGATAATGATTTGGTGTTTGCAGTTGACACCAGTGGTCGAGCTTATGAAGTGAAGGATGGTTGTCCAGTTGAAAAAGAACAACTTGTGACAACAGAGACAGAAGAGGCGCTAAGTGATGAGGTTTTAGGAAGACGTCCTAAGGGTCCTGTGTACATTTGGAAGTGTAGTTCTATTTGCAGTGTGCGACAGGTTTCCATCAATTTGCTTTGTGATTTTATACGGACATTTAATAAGAAAAGTTTGAAGCAGAAAATAAAGTTGTTGCAAGATTTAGATCCTTGCAGAGTGAGACAAATGACAGGTTTGCGTGGTCATTCACTGGCTTGTCTTTCCAGGAGAGTATGCCAGAGTGTTTTTCATCATTTCAGAATGCTAGCAGTGCATCATAATAAAGTGAGAAAATTAGTGAAAATGTTGTATTATGCTAAGAGTCCAGCAATTATGCTTAAACAATTATGTGCTGCTCTTTTGCATGGTTCTGAAATAGATGTGAAGAATATTTGTGAAGAAATTGAGTTTTGTTACTTTGGTAGTAAAGATGAGAATGTTCAAATTGACCCAGAAGTAGAGGGTTATGTTGAAGATAATATACAGGTTTCTAGTTCAGATAATTTTCAGAAGGAAATTGCCACGTTTCAGATGAAATCAAGTGAGAGGCCTAATTTCACGTGTGTATGTTGTCGACGCACTTATTATAAGAATCAGACTAAGTTAGTGGATTTATATGCAAAAACTGAAAGGGAAAATAATAGTGAATGGAAGGATTTTGCCACATACTTGATGGTAGAAAATTGTTTTGATTTGGGAGTGGACCAACGTGTGTGTACTTATTGTTGTAATAAATTAAATCAAAACCAGATGCCTGCTAGGGCAGTTCATAATAATCTGGAATTGGTTGAGATTCCTTCAGAATTGAAGGATTTAAATACTTATGAATCTATTTTGATTCAAAGTATCCATCCCTTTCAGGCTATTGTAAGAATGGAGCCAAAGACAGGGAAGTTGCCTCCAACAGATTTACAGAGAGGATTAAAGGGAAGAGTTGTTTATTTGCCTCTAGATTTAAACAAAAACATTAACACAATTGGAGTTGAGAAAGTGGAAGAGGAACCTCTGGTTATCTTGGTTAATGGGGTTCCGACAAAGAATAAGAAAATATGGCAAGATTTAGTGGATGTTAGGAAAGTGAAAAATGCAACTTTGTATTTGAAGAAAAATAATAAGTACTATAAGAATGTATATGTAGCAGAAGAGGAAGTAAGTGATGAAGAGGATAGCGTTTTGTGTGCTGGCCAAATTGAGAAAGTAGAGGTGTCTAATAGTGAAGAAATATATGAACATTATAGTGTTCATCCTTTGCATTCCAAGGAAGTCATTGGGAATGCTATTGAGTTGTTTCAAATGAAACAAGCCAAAGGGAGTCCCATTAGTGTTTGGGAGGAAAGTTTGGAAGCTCGGTGTTTCCCACAGCTATTTCCCACAGGTCAAGGAGGAAGATATGATGAGCGACCTCATCAAATTCCTGCGTCTGAATACCGGACTTTACGATTGTATGCAGAAGATCCTAGGTTTCGTCAATGCATTCCCTATTTGTTTCATCTCCTGTTTGAAAGCGATCTGTCAGGACTGTCATATGCAGTGAACCACATTTTAAAAAGTGGTATACAGATGCGAAACATCTCGGCAAGTGATTTTATGCATAAAATCAATGTCCAAGACAGTATTTTGGATTCTCACTTAATTAATCTCATGGCGTGTCAGCGTGGTACTAATGAGTACTGGTACCGTCGTCATGGTGATTTAAAATGTATGCTGAGGAACTTAGGAACTCCGACATGGTTCCTCACTCTGAGCTGTGCCGAGTATGGCTGGGAAGACTTACTTGAATTTCTACGAGAGGCAAATGGAAATATTGAAAACATTGAATTCAAGACACCTGGAGAACTGTGTTCTTTGGATCCAGTGAATGTATGCAGGTACTTCAATCATAGATTTGAAGCTATGATGTCTTTCATCACAAATAAGAAGAATCCACCTCTTGGAGAGGTGTTGGATTTCTTCTGGAGAAAGGAGTACCAAGCAAGAGGTGCCCCTCATATACATATGTTGTTGTGGATCAAGGATGCACCTAAATTTGGAACAGATCCGGATGACTTAGTGATGAATTTCATAGAACAGTATTCTACGTGTACTGCTCCAAACGCAATGGAGAAGAAAAGCCTAAGAGAACAAGTTCTACGTTTCCAAAGCCATCGTTGTGGAAAGTACTGTCGTCGTAAATTCAGAAACAAGGACAAGTTCTACACCAAATGTCGTTTCAACTTTCCACGACCGGTGATTTCTAAAGGAAGAGTGAACAGTTTGATGTCTTCGCTGCGACATAATGTGACGAGGAAATCACCCAAGAATACATACAATTTGAAAAGGAACGAAGAGTCCAAGTACATCAATGACTACAACCCAGTGATTTTGTCCATGTGGAATGCTAACATAGATATACAGTTTGTGGCTGACAACTGTATGGCTGTGGCTCGGTATGTGACATCTTACATCACCAAAAAAGAAAAGACAGAACTGAAGGATATGTGGGAGGACATTTCCCATGAAAAGAGCCTCAGCAAGAAGTTGTACAGTTTCAGTCTGAAGATGTTGTCGCATCGAGAAATCGGAGCTTACGAATGTTCTGATCGATTGTCTTCAGCAAGTCTCTATGCCAAATCCAGGAGTATCGTTTGGGCGAGTCTTGGTCTTGCTGCAACGCGAAATCGAGTTCTAAAACCTGTCCGGGAAATTGAGTATTTGGCAGAAAAGGAACCAAACAGTACCGACATTTTGAAGACCAACATGTTGGATACATATTATCCAAATCGAAGCAGTCACCTTGAGAATGTTTGTCTATATGAGGTTCTCCAAAATTATATATTCAAGAGGAACATCAAAGAAGATATTGAGAAAGGAGTGTATGCTGTAATTGGAAGTGAGGGATGCCTGGTCAAGCAAAGAAAATGCCAATTAGTAAACCATCGAAAATTGAGTGGTGAATCTCCAGAAAAAAAGGAGTTTTTCTATTTAGCACTTTTGCAACTTTTCAAGCCTTGGCGTGCAGAAGAGGAACTGCTTGGAGATTTCCTCTGTTACGAAGACTCTTTCAATGCAGCCAAGGAGTCCATAGAATGTCCTGCTTTTCCTAAATATCAAGAAATGCTAACTTTGGAAATTGAGCAGGAAGCAAACGATTGCAGCCGAGATTGCCAGAGACAGTTCTCAGGACAGTCAGAGTTCTGTTTCATTGAGTCAAGATCCACTTGGAGGACCTATTATCGAAAATGAAGCTGCCACTGCTATGAATGAAGTGGAAAGAGCCATGGCACATGCTCAGGAGGATTCAGTTAACTTAGAAGACTTGGAAAAACAACTCAACGTTGAGCAGAGGAAAATATATGATGAAGTTACCAAGGAAATTGAGCACGGATTAAGTCATGAGAAGAAAGAGTGCTCATGTACATCGTTGAAGCCTGTCCGACTGTACGTGAGTGGAGAAGCGGGAACTGGAAAAAGTTTCCTCATTAAAGCAATTTCTTGTTATTTGCAGGAAAGGACTGAGTCATCGCTGTCTTGTGTTGTCACCGCTCCTACTGGACTGGCAGCACATAACATTAAAGGTATTACTTTGCATCGTCTACTGATGCTGCCAGTGGAGCATGACAACAAATTACAATACCACAAGTTATCTGGGGATGCTTGCTGTGAAGTTTCAAGAGTCTTGAGGAAAATGAAACTACTTATCATTGACGAAGTAAGCATGGTTTCCAATGTCATGCTTGCCTTTGTGCATTTGAGAATGCAAGAAGTACTTAAAACTGAATATGATGTGTTATTTGGTGGCAAACACATCATTGTTTTTGGAGATCTTCTGCAGCTGACACCAGTAAAAGGTCAACCTGTGTTCAAAATACTCACGCATGAAGATACCAGGAAGTGCCTAGGGAGCATTGGCAACGTCAATATATGGTTAAACTTCAATTATGCTGAACTGCATGAAAATATGCGTCAGGCAAAGGATGAAGATTACAAGAATATTCTACAAGATATTAGAATTGGAAAAGTGACCGAACATGGGAAAGAAGCTTTAAATGCACGATTACTGTCAAATTTATATCCCAAACAAGAGATTGTGCCTGAGAATATTTTTCAGAAAATTACTGAGAAGAAATCCGGGATATGTTTGATGCCAACTCTTGCAGAATGTGCCATCTTCAACAATAAAATGTTGAATTTAGAAAAGCAAGAGATTGTGAAACTTGAAGCTATCGACAAAATAGAGCATATGGGATCAACAATTATTTTGTCAGACAATTTGAAATCAAAATTGGATTCATTAGAGAAGACTATATCTAAAACAGCGGGTTTTGAAAAGACTTTGAATGTGTGTTTAAATTGCCGAATCATTTTGAGAAGGAATTTACATGTAGAAAGAGGTCTGGTGAATGGATCAATGGGTAATGTTGTTGATTTTGAGAAATACAGAAATAGAGATGGAATAGAATTTTTAAGAATTAAATTTGATGGCATTGAGGAAGTACAGCTAATTGGTCGTTGTTCTGCTAGGTTTTTGCTTGTTAAAGACTTATATGTTCGCCGTAAACAGTTTCCTGTTTGCTTGGCATATGCGGTGACAATCCATAAATCGCAAGGTTTAAGTGTAGACAGTGCATTGGTGAATATTGGCAGTTCTGTGTTCAAGGAGGGTATGGCATATGTGGCATTGTCACGAGTTAGAACTTTATCGGGATTGTACTTGATTGACTGTGATGTCACAAACATTTGTGCGGATCTAGATTGTGTTAAGGAATACAATAGGTTAAGAAGAGAGTATGCGCCACATTTGCCTCAATATCCTTTGTTTGAGAAACGTGTGGTAGGCCGGAAACGTAGAAATATCAGTAATAGTAGGGAGGTTGTTGCAAAAAGACTAAAAGTCAATGAACCGAAAATTGTTAGCAGAAAGAAAGTGGATTCTGTTGAAGATGTTGTCGGTTTTCAATTTGAAAACAGTTCTGGTGTCAACTGCTATGCAAATGTAGTGGTTAATGTTCTCTTTTCACTAGAGAGTTTAAAAGAACAGATTCTGTTGAATTCAGAACAAATTTTATGCTGTTTGTTGAATTCTGTTTTCGAGAAATGTAGCACTGATCGAACAAAAGTAGAAAGTGTGTCTGAAGTTCGTTATCTGTTAGATGAATGTTCAGGTCAAACAGACTTCTCTGAAAATAATCAGCAAGATTGTCAGGAGTTTTTAATGTATATGCTTGATGTATTGCAAGATGAGGGTGTAGATGTAGATCACCTGTTTGGGCTTTCTTATCAATGGCAGCATGACTGCGAGAACTGTATGGTATCAAGTACTACTAGTGTAGACTCAGAAAGATTTATATATTTAACTTTGCCAGACAGTAAATCAGTCTCCTTTAATAAGCTAGTAAATGCAGCGGATCACAACATGGAGTGTAGCCAATGTAAATGTGATATGATGTCAACATTATTTATACGTAGATATGGCCAGTATGTCATTTTAATGATCCAACGATGTAGGCCTGATGGATCAAAATTGTCAACTTTAATAAAAAATTTTGTGGCATCTCAGCTGTCAATATCAGGGAGGACTTTTGTAACTGTAGCAATTATCTATCACGATGGTCCTTCAACAACATCAGGACATTATACAGCTTACTTAAAGTCTCGAAACGGCTGGTCATTCTGCAATGATTCTGTTGTAACTTTCAAAAAAAAATTGCCGTTTGACCTTAAAAATTCTTACCTGGTGTTTTTAAAACCCAAATTTTAAAGAAAGAATTTTGGGATTTCCTGTGAGGAATTGGAAATTGTTCATCAAGTAGAGGGAATGTAAGTCTGCAATGTTGTCTAGATTATTGGTCCAAAACTTTTAATTATAATGTCAATTTTAAAATCCAACTATATAAACCTGATGCAAGTAAGTCTGTTTCATAGTAAGCAGTATCAGTGTCATAAGAAAAGGAGAACATGAGTGACAAAGAAGAGTAAGATATTAGTAGTCCAGGATTGTGAAAATAATCTCAAATGTTTTCTTTTTGAAAGATGCGAAAATAGAAAATGACGGGATTTGATTGGAAGAATTACAAGAGTTGCGAATCGCTGCAACATGATTTGGCCTAGTGGAAACATGTGATAGAATGTGAGAAGTCTTTTCTTGTATGTAACATATTTTTCGAAATGATGGAGGTTTTCTTTCAGAAAGTGGCGGGCTGAAAATATTTATAGCACAACAGAGTGGATGCTGTTCATAGGAGATCCTTTGACGTTATTGAAAGTAAGTTAATTTTAAGGAGTTTTGAATTCAGATTTCTTAGGTTGTATGGGTTTTTTAAACACAATCATTTTGATTGTGTTTTTTTTTCCCCGCTGTTACATGATGAATACCTTCAAATCACTGATTTAAGTGAAATTTGATACATTCTGAGAACAGCAAAAATAAACCATTTAACATGTATAATTAATGTTCTGCTTTTTGTAATTATGATATACATTTAGAAATGTGAGGTAGATATGGAGAAACTGAGTCTTCTGTAAGTGTCAATTTTAATGCTTGCAGTGCTGTACTTCTGGATACTGTTTTTTTTTTAAAAAAAGAAATAGGCCTCACCTCTAAGAAAGCTCTTGAAAGCACACATCTTATTTGCATCCTGAAACAATCATTTAAAATGTTTGACACAATTTTATGATGGTTTTACATCTCTTTTGCGCTGTTATTGCATCACTATTGTGAGACATAAGCAATGCAAAAGAAGCATTATGTTTCAAAATAGGCCTCATTTCATCAGCATGAAGATACTGTTTGTTTAAAATAAATATCTTTAGGATTGTGTACGGGTCGTAGAGAAGTAGAGGTTTCTGTAAGTGTCAAAGTTGTTTAAAAACTGTTTCTTCTTGAACCTTTTCCCTTCTTTTTTCTAATTTTTAAATACATGTTTTAATATTTTTGTAAATGTTTGTTCTCTCTTTTACAGATTGAATGTATGAAAAATTTTCTTTAAAAGTTAACAAGAATTATAAGGTAAATGTTTTCTACTTTTTTAACCCGCATTCCACTGCTGATGATGTCACTGACTATGTTATGGATGATGTAATAAGTGGGCATGTTTTACTACAATGGTAGGTCTTCACATCTATTATCTCCTCTGTATTCTTCAACAAGCATAAATTTGATATGCAACCCAGAGTACGGTTCACCTTAAACAAACTTTTAGAGAGGACACACCTTATCGTCACCCTCAATCAATCATTTAATCTATCACATTTAACATCTATTAGTTCTACTGCTTCATTTCTTTAATCTTTACTTTCCTGTGTTTGCTACTTCTCTCATTCCTTTCTCTATTACTTAATATTTCTACTCCTTCCAGTATTTTTCTCACTCCCTTTCTTCTCATACTTCTTCATTATTATTCACTAATTCTGTCTCTATTAATGTTACTGTTTCTGAATGATCTCCAAAATTTTTTAAAACAAGAACAGTAAGTATAAGGATAGGAAAAGACATTTATGTTACAAGAAAGACAGCTATAGGAAGTAAACAAAAAAAACTGTTACTCGCAATCCACTGCTGATGATGTCACTAACCATGTCAAAAATTATGTAATATATGACATGATCAGAAGTGAATTGCGGGTAACAGTATCTTTTCTTTACTCCCTATAGCTGTCTTATTTGTAATATAACTGTCTGTTTCCTTTCCTTATACTTACTGTTCTTTTTTTAAAAAATTTTTTTTTGGTTCGCTCAAAGTTCGCGTACCGGAGTGCGAACTGGGAGCGAACTAATAGAAATAGAGCTTGGCAGAGTTCAAAGAATTCTACCAATTTTTTTTAATAATGGGGAGGTAGTTCTGAAAAGAACTTTTTTTTTGTTTTTGTTGTTTTAAATTTTTTTTATTAGATTTCTGAACATTTTTTATATTTTTTTGTTTTTTTCTGAACATTTTGTATTTTTTTTTATTTTTTGGGGGAAGGGGGGAAACAAAAATGATTCA
Source organism: Lissotriton vulgaris (assembly GCF_964263255.1). Taxonomy (NCBI): domain Eukaryota; kingdom Metazoa; phylum Chordata; class Amphibia; order Caudata; family Salamandridae; genus Lissotriton; species Lissotriton vulgaris. The sequence goes on along the minus strand of NC_141697.1, from coordinate 745,259,104 downwards.
TCGAAGAGGGCTCAACAGGAGAAACAAAAAAAAGAAGAATTTATTTTTGGGGGCGTTTTGGACATACATGATTTTTGATGGCTCTAATTATAAGAGTTATGCTACTTTCGCGGTAGCATAATATTTGATTGCACCTCACACAAACTTGTTTCACTTCCCCCATGTCCATTTGAATATTTGGGATCAACTCCCTTGCTTCAGGTCCCGTAACTTCTGGCACAACCGATCTTCTGGCTATTGCTGGTGAATTCTGTTGTTCGTCTCGAAGCTGAGCTGCACTATAGTTATTTGGGTGCCACCTGCTCATGTGTCTGTGCATAGTGAAATTCCCATAACTATATTTTTTGTCCGTGCCTCTAGAAAGACGATCATCACAGATTCGGCAAAAGACATACCTGGCGTTCACTTTCTTTTGCCCTGGTGGAAATTTAAAAAATTGCCAAATGAAATTTTCCTTCCTGTTGTACCTCCTGGGCTCCTCAGGCAAATATTAGGCTCTTCCTCCTCTTCCTGATCTTCCTCTTCTTGAAAGATTGGTTGAGTTGGTGGTCCTTTCTTTCCATGAGGAGGTGGAGGTGGTGGTGGGGGAACACTACCAGAAGCAACAACAGAAGCCATTTCTCTGGATTGTACAAAGGTCTTTCTCTCACCAAGATGAAAGTCAGAGTGAGGAAAGAAGGAGGGGTTTTCATCATTTGGGAAAAGCCAAAGTTCTAAACCAATGAAAAGTGTTAATTTTAGATCACATGACCTAGTATTACATCATTAGGAAACCAAAAGTGAAATGAACCAATGAAAAGTGTTATTACCGAGTCACATGACCTGCTGTGTTTACGTTTCGCGCTTTGCGCCGCTTTCAGTCCGCTTCCGGGTCCGCTAACTTGGCGCGTCCGATGACGTATTACGCGACAACGCAAAACGTCATTCTAACGTAACAGTTATGCTGAAAGAACGTTTACCGGTTCGCGGACTAGGAGCGGCTTTAAAATGAGCTAACGGAAAGCAGACCGGTTCGCGAACTGGGAGCGGAACAAAAAAATATTTTTTTAAAACATGTATTAAAAACATGTAAAATATATTTAAAGATTTAAAAAAGAATAGATTTTACAGCTTCAGATATTAGCTTTCAAAAAACCATTGAAATTCAATGAAAAAACCATAGGTTATAGTCCATATATAGTTAGGAATTTGCATTTACAAAACCTTGAAAATTCAATGAAAAAACCATTGGTTATAGAACATATATAGTTAGGAATTTGCATTTACAAAACCTTATTTTACTCGCATAAAACCATTGAAATTCCATATATAGTTAGATGCGCTAACTATATATCGCGCACCCGCAATCCACTGCTGATGATGTCACATATTACATCATTCATGACATGGTCAGTGACATCACTGATGACATCACTCATCTCATTTGACATGACTGATCATATCTCTGATGATATCATTCATGTGATAATACCACGAACCTCTTCAGACTCTAATATAACCTTAGATACAATCAGTGTAAACAGACAGTCACAGACTGTCACTCATCCATGGAGTTACTCACACACCTAGTCAGTTATGCAAAAAATCAATCACACCTCCATTTTCTCAACTATACAGTTATACACACCTTACTAATTCAAACATAGTATAACACATATTTACTCTCTTATACAATCCCTGATACTTATTCACAATGATCCATACAGCCACTCACACATTCACTGGCTCTTATGTACAGTTATTTATATATGTCAACTCTCACATGTACTGTGTTTTACATATGTACTTACTTTGACATGTAGCACTGAGATATCCATTCACTCACTAATACTCTCATGCACAGTCAACCGCCCATACAGCTGTTTCCACATGCACTTTTGAAACCATACATCTAGTGAATCAACTGCTCACACATCTATGCACAGAGTCATACACCTCCCAGCCACCCACACACACACCCAGTCTCCCATACAAATACTTGGGCAACCAATCAATAATCCATATAGTTACTCATATAGCTACGTATCAACACATGCAACAGTTTACAGAACAACAGACATAATGATGCACAAATTAAGACAGTTTAGTCACTAACCCATGCACTCAGTGAGACACATTTAATCACTCACTCATACAGTCAGTCATGCACCTACTAAATCCTTCATCCAGACACTTATACATCCACTCATTCTTCAATATGTAAGACATATTTTAACTTTACAGAAACATACAGTCACTGGATGTTGTCATCAGTGATGTCATCAGTGATGTCATTTGAGATGTCATCAGTGATGTCATCAGTGATGTCACTGACCATGTCATGAATGATGTAATATGTGACATCATCAGCAGTGGATTGCGGGTGCGCGATATATAGTTAGCGCATCTAACTATATATGGAATTTCAATGGTTTTATGCGAGTAAAATAAGGTTTTGTAAATGCAAATTCCTAACTATATATGTTCTATAACCAATGGTTTTTTCATTGAATTTTCAAGGTTTTGTAAATGCAAATTCCTAACTATATATGGACTATAACCTATGGTTTTTTCATTGAATATATATATATATATATATGTTCCCAGTTTGGCTCCGATTTGGCAGACCCCTGGCGCTACTTCGCTTCGGTGCGTTATCCTCGGCTGAGCCCAGCCTTAATTAATTGTGTCCAACTCTCCTTCGAGGAAGGAGAAATGAAAACGCACTCACAATGTCAGCAGTAGTTTCCTTCGGATTTATTTACCAAGTGGCATTCAGTCTTTCAGAAAAAAAGCACCGACGCGTTTCGCTGTGCACACATAGCTTTCTCACGGTCAATACAAACAAACACTAGTGAGCCACTCCTATATCAGTAGAGAGTCGCCAGAAAACATTTACAAAACGTCACTTCCTTTGTTAATGATGGAGGTGATGTGGGAGTTGTAGTTTGTGTTGAGATTTCAGACTATTTTGTTTTGATTGCTATACATTAAGCACATGGATGTTACATATGAGTTATGTTGTCACATTTTAGCCATCAAGTACCCAGTTATTTCAAAAGCGCATGGTCGTCTTTTTCTAACCGCCTTTAAGCGCTACGCACAGTGCTAACACAAGCCTTGAAAAACCAATAACCATTCATGCCCTCTAGTGGGCAATTCAATTTGTAATTTTTCACTGTTTTTTACCTGATCTGTTCGGAAGACAAAGAATGGAAAAGGACAAGCTTCGAAATGGCACACAGGTTCAAAAACAGAGGATATAACAAGAAAATCATTGAAAGATGTTGGAGAAGAGCTAACAACAAAATAAGAAGGGAAACACTCACATCCAAAAAGGAAAACACTGAACTTAATGATCAAACTGACGACAGAAAAATACGATTCTGGACTATACGAGGGAATCTAAACAAATCGTGACCATCATCAGGAAGAATTGGAAATTGTTACAATTAGACCCTGTCATAAGCAAAATAGTGGGCAAGCACCCGGAAGTAACATATAGAAGATCAAGAAACCTTAAAGACAGACTGATTCAAAGCCATTTCAGAGACAATACCAAGAAAAAGAAAGGCATACAGTGGATGAAAACAAAAGGTTTCATTAAATGTCAACACTGCAAGGTGTGTCAAATAGCGGTGAATAAAAAGGAAGTGACAATGCCGAATAACAAAACATGGAAAATAAAAGAACTAATAAACTGTGTAAGTACTCATGTGGTATACGTGATAGAATGCCCGTGTGCACTCAAATACATCGGGAGCACTAAAAAGGAATTAAAAAAAAGAATTCTGGAACATGTGAGAGTGACAGTAAATAAAGACCGTAATAATGCTGTGGCCAAACACATGGAACAATTACACAATGCAGATTGGACACTTCTCAAGTTCTATGCCTTGGAAACAGTCCTCCCACATGACAGAGGGGGGGATCGAGAAAAAACTTTAAGATGCCGTGAGTCACGACAAATTTTAAATTTCAGGACAATGGCTCCGACAGGTCTTAACCAAAGTGAAGAACTTTATGTACATCTATGAAAATTGGGTCTTTGCTATGAACTATGATCCTTGTTTCAAATATAGACAGAACGGACAGTAGTACTCAGTAGATTGTGAAACATAAGTGGGAATGTGGTTTACGAGACTAAGAGTAAATGTAATGATATGATAGAATTACCATGTTTGTCACAGAAGTAGATGGCAATGGGAATAATTGCACAGTATACAAGTATGCCCACTGGAGGGCATAAAAGGGTAAAAAACTGTGAAAAATAACAAATTGAATTGCCCACTAGAGGGCATGAATGGTTATTGGTTTTTCAAGGCTTGTGTTAGCACTGTGCGTAGCGCTTAAAGGCGATTAGAAAAAGACGACCATGCGCTTTTGAAATAACTGGGTACTTGATGGCTAAAATGTGACAACATAACTCATATGTAACATCCATGTGCTTAATGTATAGCAATCAAAACAAAATAGTCTGAAATCTCAACACAAACTACAACTCCCACATCACCTCCATCATTAACAAAGGAAGTGACGTTTTGTAAATGTTTTCTGGCGACTCCCTACTGATATAGGAGTGGCTCACTAGTGTTTGTTTGTATTGACCGTGAAAAAGCTGTGTGTGCACAGCGAAACGCGTCAGTGCTTTTTTTCTGAAAGACTGAATGCCACTTGGTAAATAAATCCGAAGGAAACTACTGCTGACATCGTGAGTGCGTTTTCATTTCTCCTTCCTCGAAGGAGAGTTGGACACAAAAAAAAAAAAAAAATATATATATATATATATATATATTCACTGAAAAAAACATAGGTTATAGACCATATATAGTTAGGAATTCGCATTTACAAAACCTTATTTTACTCACACAAAACCATTGAAATTCCATATATAGTTAGTTGCACTAACTATATATCGCGCACCCGCAATCCACCGCTGATGATGTCACATGTTACATCATTCATGACATGGTCAGTGACATCACTGATGACATCTCAAATGACATCACTGATGACATCTCAAATGACATCACTGATGACATCACTGATGACATCTCATTTGACATTACTGATCACATCACTGATGATATCATTCATGTGATAATACGATGAACCTCTTCAGACTCTAATATAACCTTAGATACAATCAGTGTAAACAGACACTCACAGACTGTCACTCATCCATGGAGTTACTCACACACCTAGTCAGTCATGCAAAGAATCAATCACACCTCCATTTCCTCAACTATACAGTTATACAAACTTTACTTATTCAAACATATACTAACACATATTTACTCTCTTATACAATCCCTGATACAAGTTCACAATGATCCATACAGCCACTCACACATTCACTGGCTCTTATGCACAGTTATTTATATATGTCAACTCTCACATGTACTGTGTTTTACATATGTACTTACTTTGACATGTAGCACTGAGATATCCATTCACTCACCAATACACTCATGCACACAGTCAACCGCCCATACAGCTGTTTCCACATGCTCTTTTGAAACCATACATCTAGTGAATCAACTGCTCACACATCTATGCACAGAGTCATACACCTCCCAGCCACCCACACACACACTCAGTCTCCCATACAAATACTTGGGCAACCAATCAATAACCCATATAGTTACTCATATAGCTACTTATCAACACATGCAACAGTTTACAGAACAACAGACATAATGATGCACAAATTAAGACAGTTTAGTCACTAACCCATGCACTCAGTGAGACACATTTAATCACTCAATCATACAGTCAGTCATGCACCTACTAAATCCTTCATCCAGACACTTATACATCCACTCATTCTTCAATATGTAAGACATATTTTAACTTTACAGAAACATACAGTCACTGGATGTTGTCATCAGTGATGTCATCAGTGATGTTATTTGAGATGTCATCAGTGATGTCATCAGTGATGTCACTGACCATGTCATGAATGATGTAATATGTGACATCATCAGCAGTGGATTGCGGGTGCGCGATATACAGTTAGTGCAACTAACTATATATGGAATTTCAATGGTTTTGTGTGAGTAAAATAAGGTTTTGTAAATGCGAATTCCTAACTATATATGGTCTATAACCTATGGTTTTTTCAGTGAATTTTCAAGGTTTTGTAAATGCTAATTCCTAACTATATATGGTCTATAACCTATGTTTTTTTCAGTGAATTTTCAAGGTTTTGTAAATGCTAATTCCTAACTATATATGGTCTATAGCCTATGGTTTTTTCAGTGAATATATATATATACATACATATATAAACATATATCATCTGTATATCTGTATAAATACAAACATAAATGCATGCATACATATACTTATATGCATACAGATGCATGTTATTTACATGAAAGTTGAAAAAACACTAATAAAAGCAAAGCTAAAAAGCCACCTCATTACAAACAGAATGGCTTTAACTTAAACGAGGGCGAGATCTATTGCATTTTCAATGCTTGTTTACTTTGGTTCCATCAAGAAGGCATTCAGATGTGTCACACATTTGCCATAAATTCTGAATGTTAGCACTCTAGTTGCACATTAGATCACTGTAGTAAAGCTACTGCTCACCAGGGATGTCTGCTGCTGGTATTCAAAGTGCATGTTTCAGTCTGCATGTCAGAATTTTTTTAATGAAATAGAAGAGTATTTGAGAAGTCACTCAAAATGATCCCTAATTTTTCTTTCTGAAGCACTAATCATACTTTCTATGGCAAAATTAACCCCCTCATGTTGTTCCTTTTTAAATTGGGTGTTTTCAGACTTACCACTTCATTCCAATCAAGATGGCTTCTGGTGTGCCATACTTTTGTCATAAGTTAGACTGTTAGCGCTCTAGTTGTTCTTTAGAACACTCTGGGACATTCTGTCATTGGGCTATACTTGGGGTACATCTGGGTGATATTTGGGCTACATGTAGGCTCTTTTGTCTCTGGTGGCCATCTTGGGAGACTGTATGTCAGAATGTTTTAATGAAATTGAAGAGAGTTTGAGAAGTCACTCAAAATGTGCCCTAATTTTTCTTTCTGCAGCACTAATCATATTTCATATGGCAAAATATACCCCCTCATTTTGTTCCTTTTTAAACTAAATGTTTTAACAGTTACCACTTTATTCCAATCAAGATGCTTCAGGTGTGCCATACCTTTGTAATAAGTAGGACTGTTAGCGCTCTAGTTGTTCTTTAGAACACTCTGGGACATTCTGTCATTGGGCTATACTTGGGCTACATCTGGGTGATATTTGGGCTACATTTGGGCTCTTTTGTCTCTGGTGGCCATTTTGGGAGACTGCATGTCAGAATTTTTTTAATGAAATAGAAGAGGATTTGAAAAGTCACTCAAAATGTGCCCTAATTTTTCTTTCTGCAGCACTAATAATACCTTCTATTGCATAATATACCCCATCATTTTGTTCCTTTTTAAATTAAATGTTTTAAGAGTTACCACTTTATTCCCATCACGATGGCTCCAGGTGTGCTATACCTTTGTAATAAGTAGGACTGTTAGCGCTCTAGTTGTTCTTTAGAACACTCTGGGACATTCTGTCATTGGGCTATACTTGGGCTACATCTGGGTGATATTTGGGCTACATTTGGGCTCTTTTGTCTCTGGTGGCCATTTTGGGAGACTGCATGTCAGAATGTTTTAATGAAATAGAAAAGTATTTGAGAAGTCACTCAAAATGTGCCCTAATTTTTCATTCTGCAGCACTAATCATACTTTCTATGGCAAAATATACCCCCTCATGTTGTTTCTTTTTAAATGAAATGTTTTAAGAGTTACCACTTTATTCCAATCAAGATGGCTTCAGGTGTGCCATAACTTTGTAATAAGTAGGACTGTTAGCGCTCTAGTTGTTCTTTAGAACACTCTGGGAAATTCTGTCATTGGGCTATACTTGGGCTACATCTGGGTGATATTTGGGCTACATTTGGGCTCTTTTGTCTCTGGTGGCCATTTTGGGAGACTGCATGTCAGAATGTTTAAATGAAATAGAAAAGGATTTGAGAAGTCACTCAAAATGTGCCCTAATTTTTCATTCTGCAGCACTAATCATACTTTCTATGGCAAAATACACCCCCTCATGTTGTTTCTTTTTAAATTAAATGTTTTAAGAGTTACCACTTTATTCCAATCAAGATGGCTTCAGGTGTGCCATACCTTTGTAATAAGTAGGACTGTTAGCGCTCTAGTTGTTCTTTAGAACACTCTAGGAGGCTGCAGTAGAACACAAAGGAATCAACTGACAGTCTCTGTCCTTGTTGGATGTACATGTTTTACTGAGAATGTCAGATTTCATTTTCACATGACTGAGAAAGATAATGTGAATTTACAGAAAATATGCTTTCAGTTTAGCTTATAGATCCCCTTCCAAACCACTGTGGGAAAATCATGAGATATTAGTTTTCTTTCAAACAATATTCATGATATCACAGCAGAAGGTTTTTTCACATGGTAAAATCACCTTAGAACCCACCACAATTCCTAAAACGAGTATGGTACCATCAACAAATGATTTATAATGTAACTAAAGTCCTAAAACCCTCTATTAACTACAATGCTTTTTAATGAGGTGCTATCATGTATATTGGTCCCAAGATGGCTGCCAACACTTCTTGGATGAAGTGCTGACAGCCAATCAGATCAGATGTGTGGTTAGGCTCCGCCCAGATATATATCTTTTTTTGAACCTAAATTACTCAAAATCCACTGGAGCACATATATTGAGACCTAGCAAAGGCACATCGGGCTAACAGTCCCTACAATTTTGCCAAGTTTCGTGCAAATCCATTCAGCCGTTCGAGCTAAAAGTGAGGCCAACCGCCCTATGGAAATTAACATGGGAAAAACGCGTTTTGGGACCCCCCTTTTTTCTCGGCCCCCCCTTAATGAAACCCCCCCAAATTGTCAGGGGCTGCTCAGAAACAAAATGTTCCATTTTCCTGAAAATTTCAGCCAATTCCGTCCACAAACGCCAAAGTTATTAGACATAGAATTTTCAAAAATCCCATAGAGAAAAAATCCTAACTATATATACCTACTGGCGACCGCCAGTAGGTAATATATATATATATATATATATATATATATATATATATATATATATATATATATATATATATATATATCTATATATCAAGCAAAGAGGGCACATATAGATACATCACACTAACATAATATGGTTCAATACTCCTTATGTATGGGAAATCTATTATTTATCCCTCAGAATGGCCCTTTTAGCATGATGTAGCTAACTAAAAATGGCTCAATCTTCAAATATTCATTAAATCTTTGAGCTCCTGCTGACTTAATTGAGCCTTTACTGCTGCTGGGGATGGACCGGCCAAGGAGGAGGTGAGTTTAGTTGCGCAATAAGAGCAACATGCAGGTCCACATTGTACACAAAGACAACATGTGAATATGATACCGGCTATACCTGCCAGCACTATCAAAATTTTCCATCCCCAAGTAGACAACAAACCCCAGAACCAACCAGAGAGGGACCACATACCAGTCTCTGCAAGTATTTCGGAAGCCAAACGATGTAGCTTCTGGATAGCCAGATGAACGGTGGGGGCGGAGTCAGGAATATAAACACAGCAAGAACTGCCGATTACACGGCATGCTCCTCCTCGATCTGCCAAGATAACTTCTAAAACCATACGATTTTGAAGCGAAACGAGTCTAGTCGCTTGCAGCTCCACGGTCAGATTAGTCAATATTCCTGCAGTGGTGTTAATTACCCCTTCAACTACTCTGGACAAACGGTGTACTTCTTTGCTTGTGATTATAGGCCCCCAGACGGGAAACACTCCTTTTACAATTTCGGTAAAATGCTGTTCAGGAGTATCTGTCTGATCTACATCGGTAGTAACTATCATTCTTTTATTTCTCTTAACTGGCATACTTCATTTATCTAAACAGTGATCCTTGTGATAATTAGAAGGGGCAATATAGACTGGAGGATACAGGAAGGACAGGTAGCAACGTCCAGGCCAACCTCGTGGAAGCCAAGTATAGGCATTTTCTCCAAAAACAAAATATATATTGGGAGGTGTTAACAATGGAGGGCTACTAAAAGTGCGCAACTGATAAGTGTTATTACATCGGCTTTCTCCTACTGATATGTACCCTACTCTCTGAACACGGAATTTAGTATAGGCCCTGGAATAGCCCTATCTTCAGTAGCATTACGGTCTTGAAAATGTTTAGAATACTGAGTGAAATTGAACTCAACAAAATCCAAAATCTCATTTTTCAACCAAGTGGTATTTTCATGCATTGTATACATATTAATACATGCATTCAGATCTAAGGTTTCCTCTCCATTATTCTCATCGGGGTCGAATCCATGATGAACCTCGATATATGCAAAAATAATTTCCTAATCTCTTTCCGAAAACCTTTGAGTATCTACAGTGTAATACATATACATCATTGAAAGCAATTTAAACCAAGCCTCACAACTACCCAGATGAGACAAGGGTAGGGATATAAATAAGTTGTGCTTGTGCATAACAGATGGCAAAAGGCCAGAAACCCAACAATTTGTAGTATTGGTGGCACTGTGTGTTTGATGAAGCATTTCAACAAATACATTTTTCACATAAGTCTGACGATGCCTTTCCTTATGTGGGGCTAAAGTATAAAAAACATGTTCCGGAGGTGGGGCAGTTGTTCCTAAAACAGTATGCATAGGGTGACGAAATTCTAAATAGATAAATACTCCCATTAATGTGATTATCAATATCGCTATAATAACTATAAATGCAATTTTAACACGTTGAGTCCAACTAGAAAAGACAGGCATATATGCAGGGAAATAACGCGGTGCAAAAGGACGTTGCTCTTCAGGAACAAAACGAGCAAAGGGATACATACTAACTAAAAGTTCAAAAATAAACTTGGGCAATGCAGTCCAACCTGCCAGAGGGTGCTTTTTTCCTGTGTCCGTTTAGAGCCTTACAGGCAGGCTCCTATCAAACATCACAAATAAGACCAAAGCAAGCTTCTCATGTTGGAGTTATGTTCTCACACAATTCTTGAAGAAAACACAATCTGTGCCTCTTTAAACAAGAAAATCAGTATTTCTTTCTGAACAGAGCAAGCAAATGTTCAAGGCTCCCAGCGCGTTCAGTCCAGTCTCAGTACCCCAAAAGCGCATCTAACAGACGTTCGTGGATTAGGTCTGTACCCTATCACTCAAGTCTCTCCCTATCTCCTTCCATATTCACCTGGGGTACCGCGTTGTTTTCTGGGCCACAGGTTGTATCGAGCATGGCCAGGTACTTCCTGATCAGAGAACAAAACAGAGGATGATGAGTCCGTTGCAACAGGGGTACTGCGAGCCTCTAGTTCGAATGTAGGGGCAACAGAATCTGGGGCAATCGCTTGTGCTGATGACAGAGCCCCTTCCGAGCCTGGTACCCGTTCTCCTTGTCTCTCTCCAATTACCTGGGCGTCAGAAAAAGGAACAAAACAAGGAACTCGCTCACTTTCCTGGGTCAGAACACCTTCCCGGTTTCGCTGATCATATGAAAGCCGGAGGGGTAGTTTTTTCAGATGTGACACATGGATCCAGTGTCGCTTGCCGTTCATCTTTACCACCGTCCCCGTGGCTAACAAGATTTGGAACGGTTCAGACCAACGGGGATCCAAGCTGGATTTTCGCTGATAGTTACAGACCAGAAACCATTGTCCTGTCTCTAAGCTATGTCCGGGACCCTCAGGCAGGGGCTGCAAAACTGCTGAGACCTGTTGATGAATGGAACGGAGATCTTTAGTAAAAGCATGCAGATAGTCTGACAACATAGGATACTCTATATCAATCAATCAATTATAACTGTATTCGATTAATCAATCATAACCATAAAAGTACACACAAAAAGTTCATTAGAAATAAGTATCATACATAAAATGTGCATTAAAGGAAAAAACCATTTTAAGCTAAAAAGTTTAAAATTCATACTCTATATCATAAAACGTTCTGGGTCTCGGGACGCCCCAAAAATTAGCAGGGCATCAAAAAATGACCTCATATGGAGATAAGCCAGAACGGGAATGTGGGGTAACCGTTATTGATATTAATGCCAGTGGCAGAGCATCTAGCCACTTTAATCCGATACTTTCTTGAATTTTTGCTAGTTTGAGCTTCAGTATTCCACTATAGTTCTCAACCAACCCAGCGGACTGGGGGTGTCGAGCCGCATAGAATTTCTGTTTAATCTGTAGTCCATTACCAATGTGACTGATGAATTCTGCATTAAAGTGTCCCCCGTTATCACTCCAGATCACCCGAGGCAATCCATAGCGTGGGAAGTATTTTTTTACCAACGCCTTTGCTGTGGCCAAAGCAGTATTTTCTTTGGTCGGGTAGGCTTCCACCCATTTACTGAAAACGCACACCACGACCAGGACATACTTCACATTATTTACTCGTTCCAGCTAGATATAATCCATTTGGAGCACTACAAAAGGCAAAGATGGTGGTGCAAAGTTTTCACTCAGAACAGGCTCCCTGATCCTAGGATTATGTTGTAAGCACGCCATGCAATATTGCACCAAATGAGCAGTGGTCCTTGGAATATTGGGATTGTACCAAACAGGATCTAATAATGCACAAATACCCTTTGCCCCACTATGAGCTGGTCCATGTGCCATTGTCACCACAGCATTCACTAATGCATTAGGCAACAACCACCGCTGTTTTTCTGTCAAATCAATCCAACAATCATCTGCATCTAATTTCCCCACTTTCTCTTTCTAGTGTGCCACATCATAGGGGTAACTTCTTTCTGAATTTCCCAGACACTCTCCATGGTGTTATTAAACATCTCTGTTTCAGTCACCAACCTAGCAGAGCTAGTCACAAACATTGAGGTCAATTTGGATTTCGCAGTTTCCTTAGCTACTTGATCAGCGAAGGCATTACCCTTTCCCACTGCATCAACCACTGCCTTGTGTACACTGCATTTGACTACAGCCACCATCTCTGGTAACATCAATGCTGTTAGCAATCGCAAAATCAAGGGGCCATGTTGTATTCGCTGACCATGGGAAGTGAGAAAACCTCTTTCGGCCCAAAGCCGGTCAAAACTAAGAGCCACGCCGAAGGCATACTGGCTATCGGTGTAAATATTTTCTCTCAATCCTTCACTTAACTCACAGGCCCGAAGCAATGCCACTAACTCAGCTGCCTGTGCTGATTGATAGTGTACTCAAGAAGCTTCAACTACAGTGTGAAGAAGAGTTTTCGCATATGCAGCAGTTGTCATGCCATCTGGTAATTTGAAACAAGAGCCATCGTCATACAACTACCCTTGAGGGTCAGATAGAGGATTGTCTGTCAGGTCTACCTGTCCCTTCGTCTCTTCCTCCGTCCGAAATATACAATCATGAACATCATTGTTCTTTTTGTTCGAAGGCAGGGGTAGTAACGTAGCAGGGTTCAGAGTGGCACATCGTTTAATAAAAATGTGGGGGGCAAACAAAGTCAATTCGTAACCTGTAAAATGCCCACTCGTCAGGTGCTGGGTCTTTGTTTTGTTCAATAATGTATCCACAGTGTGCGATACCATCACTGTGAGATCAGTGTTCAGAACGAGCCCTTCTGACTGTCGAATAGCCACTGCGACCGAAGTAGTAGCCCTTTAACAGCTAGGGAGTGCTCTGGCGACGTTATCCAACACCGCCGAGAAATAGGCACAAGGTCTCTGCTTACCTCCAAATCCTTGTGTTGATGCAAAAAACGAGCAACCGTCCACCTCTTGTACATAAAGCACAAAAGATTTTTGGTAGTCAGGGGTACCAAGAACGGGTGCAGAGCAAAGCGCAGATTTCAAAGAGTCAAAAGCATCTTGGCAAGCATGAGTTCAGGGTAAAGGTTCATGCACATCTTTGGTGGTTAAATACAGGAGTGGTTTAGTGATAAGGGAAAAATTAGGGATCCATTGGCGACAGTAAGAAGTTATTTATTTATTTGTTTACATTTGTAATGCGCACAGCTACCCAACAAAGGGTTTCCCGGCGCGGCAGATCCCAATAGCAATGCGGTTACAGAAAACTAGATGTTAAAGAGCCATGTTTTTAAGGCTTTTCTGAATTTGATGTAATTCGACTCAGACCGCAGTGTATGTGGCATTGAATTCCAGAGAGAAGGTCCTAGGAATGAAAAGGACTTGCCACCCATGCGTGACAGCTTGATCCTTGGAATTTCAAAATGATTTGCCGTGGAAGACCGAAGAGATCTAGAAGGACGGTAGGGGCGCACCAGGTTTTGCAGATATTTAGGAGCGGTGTTGGTGGAAATCCTGTGCATAAAACATAGAGATTTGAATTTAACTCGATTTTCAATTTTTAGCCAGTGTAACTTCCTGATGTATTTAGTGGTTGGAGTAGAGATGGGAATTTTACAGAGTAGTCTGGCTGCTGCATTTTGTACTGATTGTAACCTGCGGACAGTAGCTTTGTTCGCCCCCAGGTACAAAACGTTGCCATAATCTAGCCTAGATGTTATTAGGGCATTGACAACTGTTTTCTTGGTGTTTTCAGGCAGCATCCAACAGATCTTTTTTAGCCATTTAAATATGACAAAGCAGGTGGCTGAAGTCTTTACCGCTTGCTGATGTAAACTGAGTGAGTCGTCAATAATGACGCCCAGGTTGCGAGCATGAATGACCGTGGTAGGGGGGGGTGCCCATTTCAGTTGGCCAATGTTGGGGTCCCCAAAGTTCTTTATTTTTGCCCAACACGATTAACTCGGTTTTTTCGCCGTTGAGTTTTAGGAAGTTTTTTTCCATCCAATCGGCGATTTTACTGAGTCCGAGTTGTAGGGAGGAGGAATTATCAGAATCTGCAGCTGATAAAGAAAAAAGCAGCTGGGAATCATCAGCATAGGAAAACATTAAAAGCCCTGTTTCCTCCACTATTTTGGCCAGGGGGCTCATATACACGTTGAAAAGCACCGGGCTAAGAATAGAGCCCTGTGGAACTCCGTGTTTGAATGTCTTGGTATCGGAGCAGGCAGTTTGTGAGAAGACCTGGAATGTGCGGTTATGCCCCGAAATGCATGAACATCACGCTGAATACGGGGTACAGGCATATTAAAAATGGTAGTCACACACTTTCGACAGTAGATGACCCAGGTAGGTCACCTCCTGTCGAAAATATTGGAATTTAGAAAGAGATACTTTATTGCCATTAGCTTCCAAATGAGACAATAATTGTACAGTGGCTTCCATACAACCGTCTTCAGTGTCAGAGACCACTAACAGATCATCAACATATTGCAACAGCACATTACCAGGGGGCAGGACCAAATTATCCAACAATGTCTTCAAAGATTGGCTATAAATACTAGGACTCTCCTGTACCCCTGGGGAGTGCGACAAAACCGGAAGCTGCGACCAGATAATGAGAAGCCGAAAATATGACGGCTATCAGAATTGATCGGAATGCTAAAGAAAGCATTCTTCAAATCGATCACAGAGAAATATTTGGCAGTGGAAGGAATCATAGTAAGAATAGTAGTGATATCAGAAACCACAGGGATTTAGGGCACCACTATTTTGTTAATTTCACGCAAATCAATCACAAACCGATAAGTATCAACATAGTCAGGATCACTTCCAACAGGGGCCTTTTTTAAGATCGGTAAATGGGGCTGTTGATATATTAGCAGCTGTCTCCTCTACCACACCCATTTTGATCAAATCTTGTATGATGGCGAGCAATGCTTTCTCGCCTGCCGGAGAAATTTTGTACTGAGGTATACGTGGAAGCCGGGCATTTTGCTTCAAAGTAATAGAAACGGATGGAATCCTTAATAATCCTACATCAGTGTCTCCAGTGGCCCACAGCGTCTCGGGGATAGCAGCAAACTCAGGAGGGAGTAGTTCATTTTTGGTGAAGCCCTGCTAAGTATGCTTGCCAAGAGGATTGATACTAGTCAAATAAACGCCATCAGGTGAACAATGAATTTTTGCATGTAATTTCTTCAACAAAACCAAGCTTAATACATTTTCACCACAATGGGAAGTCAAGAGAAACAGGGAATCTACCGTAACTGGACCAATTGTAAACAGAATAGGTTTAGAAATGGGTCTCACCACCGGAATTCCAGAGAATCCCACCGAAACATTATTTTGCCCGGGCAGCCCCTGGGACTAGCGAACGAGAAATAGAACTATTCATCGCACCCGTATCAACTAAAAACTTTTCAGATGTCCCCATCAAATGCCTTTACATAAGGACCTTGCTGATCAACGGGTACTGACACCTGGCCCCCACTCTGTCCTTGGCTGTCCTATGTATAGGCATACCCTTCAGTTGCATCCATCGTACAGTCCTCATTATAATACCGTCTACATCTTGTATTATCAAAATAATTATTTTCTCATCCGACGCCTTCTCTCGTTGCATATCACTGCGATCCAAACCACCTCAACCTCTTCCTCTTATAGCCCCATTCTGAGCCAGCAGCAATGGACACTGAAATCGCCAATGCCCTTCCCCCTTACAGTAAGCACACTGGTTTGGTCCCAAAACAACAGCTGGCCCTCCACCTCGTCCGGTTCCCGCCTCCCTCGGGACAAACCTTCTACTGCCTCTTTCTCTGCCTCGTCCTCGAACAACTTGTTACAACAACACCTGTGTCTTAAGATCTTTAATTTTCTTTTCTGTCTTATCCTTACTCTCATTTTCTCTATGTTCATAATATTGGGCCATACTCAATATTACAGGGGGTGTAGACATGGTCCAGGTACTTTCAGTAGCTTGTAGCCGCACAGAAACTTCTGGTAGCAAGTTGGTCACAAAACAATTAACAAATAATCGTATACCGCCTTCCACTGATAAATCCTGTCCACTAAAGTCAATGAAT
The DNA here is from genome assembly GCF_964263255.1 of Lissotriton vulgaris. NCBI lineage: Eukaryota > Metazoa > Chordata > Amphibia > Caudata > Salamandridae > Lissotriton > Lissotriton vulgaris. Next base: position 745,242,217 of record NC_141697.1, on the reverse strand, counting down.
ACACCTTTGAATCTAGTGAAGAATTCAGAAACACTCTCGTCTTTCTTTTGCTTACATGCTGTCAATTTATCCCAATCCACCTTACAATGCGGAATTAAGGAATGCATGTAAGTAATAATAAGTCCAGGTAATGCCAGTAGTTTGGGTTTTGGTTTATCAACAGGCTTATGTTCCTTATCCCAATCTATTATCTGTTCCCATGTTCTGTCCAACTCCTAAACATGGTCCTTATCATGCACCTGACGCCATACATCAACAGGGACTAGTAACGCAAAAAATAGCTCCATGTCAGCTACGGTCATAACGGCTGAGGAAGCCGCTTCTGAGAGTTCTTTATAATAAGCAGTGGGATTCTTACGGGGGTCAGGTAGTTGTGATTTTAGCGAGAGGACTTCACTCCTCTTTCAGGGGGTGTAAACCCATTGTTCCTGCACTCGTTCCTCTACACGAGGTCTAGTCACTACATCCTGATCATTTTTTAATTCCAGTATTTCAGGGTGAAAGATAGGATGGACTTCTCACATAGGGTGCTGAGAGTCCCATGAGGAACATTTTTGGTGCATCCGCCCTTGATAACTTAATAAAACCTCAACATTTTTGTACACTTCCTCTGGTCTAAGTTCAGACTTATGAGCCCTGTCCCGAATATCATTCATCGCTTGGGGGGCCATCCCTCCTGTAAAACACTGTTCCCATAAAGTGATAAGACATGTGGCCATGTGTTTCAAGGCATGTTGCGCATAACAGGCTCAAAGTCTCAGAGCGTGCTCCATATGTCAGTTAAGGTATAAATAGGATGTTGCATTTTCAACCATCTGTTTCTCATTCAGTCCTACAGTCGAACGAGTAAACAACTTTCTTGTGTCCAAATCCCCCGGAGCATGAGCTGGGGTTGAAACAGCTAGAGATGGGGTTGTGCTCGTGGACTGGGAAGCCCTCGCAAGGGTAGGGGGTGACAAAACAGCTGTGGACATAACCGAAGACGGCAATGTAATAGAACATGAAGTAGCGGTCTCAGACACAGAGGGAGATAAAACAGAGGACGTTCCCGGAAAGACCGGGGAGGAGGAAACAACAGGGGCAGAGGCTGAAGGGACCTGTATTAGAGTTGGGGGAACAACGGGATATATACGTTGTGGAGCATAAGAGGTAGGTGGACGAGTATCCAATAAATCCTCCATCTCATCCTCCTCTTCAGTCCTTGTCCCATAGGTCTCATCCACTTGCAATCTAAATTGGCTGTCTGCACAATCAATTCCATGTTCGGTTTGAGCTTTATCACAAGCAATGGCTTTCTGCATAATCGTCTGACCTCCCTTCATTCTGCATACTTTCTCTTCCCGTAAAGGTTTACATTTTGCTTCCTTCTGCCATAGGTTTAGGGAATCAAACATAGACTGTCGACTACATTTAGAAAACAATCGATCCTGCAGAAAATGTATCTTTTTCTCATCAAAAGACCCGGTTAAGAGCCATTGCAACTCTACATTATCCTTAGTATATTTATGCCATAGTGTATGAAACAGGATATGTGTAATACCATGCTTTATATACATATCATAACTCGGGCTGCCCGCAGGCGGGGCAGGTTGACTTTCATCCAAGCGCGTATCATTAGGGCGGCGACAACATCCAAAACAACTCAATTTGCTAATACACGGCATAGTGATTGTTGTCACGTATTCCTCATTCAATCATAAAAACTTACTTTCAAACATGGCCATGTTCAAACATTCACAACATATTCAACCTACATAGAGCAATAATATATGTACATAAAAAGATGTTCAAAACGACATGTCTCTTTTTCTTCTTTCCAAACAAAGAACAGAGTCCGTCGACTCCTGTCCATGGAGAATCAATCAATTCAGATTCCAGACCAACAGATACCAAAATCAAGCAGTCCGAAGACTACCAAGAGAGCGTCAGACAGGTATAACCACAGACTGTTCTACAGACCATCCTGCAGTCTTTCTGGTTCACCCTTGGGACTATTCTGACTAAGCCAGCTTTCTTAGCACCGCTTCAGATATGTCTCCAAGGCTACCCAGGTGCAACTGCAGGCCTTTCCGAGACAAGTCCGGCCGGGTGCGCACCACACGAGCCACACTAGGGCGTCCGATCGGCATCTCTATTGTTCACAAAACAAGTCCGTGGAGCATTTACCCGTGCATTCACAATACTGCTCCGTCAGACCCCCAAGATTCTCTGTGGTACACCGACCACAGAATCCTACACAGTTAGCTTCTTCAAAAGCACTGCTCAACAGCGCGTTCCAAAAGACACCAAAAACACTCCACTCACCTGGTGCATGAAGGTACAATTGCGCATTCTCCACTGCCAACTCCTGAAGACCAACACGGTCAGCTCCTGGGTTACTCCCGTAGGACTCCAGTGAAGGGTCACTAGCCGCTGGGGCACTCTAATCGCGAGAGCGGAGTAAGTAAAAAAATGTTGGTCCGTCCACCTGCTCGACCAGAGCTCCCCTTTCTTTGTCCTTTCTACCCGGTTACGGGGAGGACAACCCTATCACGGAGTCCCACCAGAGTCGCCAACTGAAGTACTATTTAAAAATAACATAAAGGGCTATACCTACCAATAGCCCCAATCCCATTACCAAATAATCAGTCAGTTGGCAGTGAAGAAAGTTCTATTATTTATTAAGCAAAATACTCTATAGAGGAGCCTCTCCAACCCTCACCCATCAGGTGCGTTGAGAAGACTGTTGGCTCGTATTCAAACATGAGGTTATATACTTTTCAGTTCAACACATATAATCACTGGAAAAGGAAAACACCAGTTGGCCCTCGAGCTCCAGGGAAGGACCATGTATGGCACACATGATAGTTTCAAAGCTTAACTATTTATTACCGGGAAGGTCAAAAGGAGTGAATCCCTTTCGTCTTGTTGTCCGGGAGTGTAGGCATGGGGCCTCTAGGAATGCGCTTATCGCACCCAAAAGCCAGATGCGACCTTGAGTCTCAGGACAATCGAGTAAACAGCTTACGTTCAGCTTCTCCCAGTAACTCAGATGAACTGGGGCTTGACAACTACTGGAGATTAACACGTGATCACAGCCCATGTTCGAGCACACATTAGAAAATGGGGTTTGTATGGTTCTCGGCCTACTCTGTTAGCAGTGGATACGCAAGGAGTGAATAAATACTGTCCTCCCTGCAAACGTGATATATATATATGTAAAGCAAAGATGGTACATATAGATGCATCATGCTAACATAATATGGTTCGATACTCCTTATGTATGGGAAATCTATTTTTTATCCCTCAACTCTGCTCATCTGGACAACCACAGACAGGTCCACTCCTCCAAGGAGCTTTGCTCATTGAGAGTTGCAATGATTCCCTGTCTTAATCAGGTTTGGGACCCAGTTGATCACATGTTCTGGAGTGAACACTACTATTGCAAAATTAGAAATGATGCCCATGTTGCAATGCCCATACTTTTAAATTCCTTAGTACGAACTGCCGCTCCTTAGTAAAGCACCAGGCTGATATGTTTGACCTGATCCGGGAGGAGGGAACCGCTATTTTATTTCTCACAGAGACTTGGCTTACCTCCGTTACGGTGGTTGGGACACAGAAGGCGTTACCTCAGGGATATTCTATAAATATACTGAATAGAGAGGGAAGCTGGGGAGGAGGTATAGCGATCATTTGTAAGATCAACTATGCCTGTAGTCTCACCAATGAGATGATCACAGACTGTAAAAAGTGGCCTCTTTAAAATCTCTCTGGACCAAAATTTCACTATGACAGGACTGCTTATGTATCGCCCTCCCGGAACATCTAAAAAGTTAAGGGACTCACTTACCAATTCTATTCCAATCCTGGCAACTAAATTTGCTAATTTTATTATCATGGGGGATCTTAACCTCCACTTGGAGGACAGCCAAAATGGTGAGATTACCAATTTTCTGGCTGGCCTTGCAGCCTTTCAACTTATATCCCAGCTCAACACACTTTGCTGGCCACCTTCTAGATCCAGTGTTTTATATTATACCTTCCCTAAAAGTTCTTTCTCCCCTCCCTATGGAATGGATAGACCACTATCTCATTTCCATGGCACTCCATGGTGAAAACCCACCATCGGGCACTCAACCTATGCTAATTTTAAAATGCCCTTGGCATTAGTTAGACACCAATCTCCTCTCAGGCACTCTATGCGCCCAAACGCCTCACCTGTCTGGTGATGTTGAAGAAGCTAACTAGTGCTTTCATTAATTGCTCACACACTACCTTGATAAACATATCCCTGCTAAATGTACGCCTTGCCGCAGAACTCAGACCAGTCCTTGGTTTAATGAGACCCAAACCCAGATGAGGAAAAATTGCAAAGTTCTAGAACTTGCTTGGAGATGCCAATATGTTCTGACTCTCAAGACACAATACTGTTCAGCTATTAAGGCCTATCATAATTCAATAAGGAAATGATGTGATGAATACTTTACAGAAACATTTTTAAAAATGCTATAATCCTGCCAAAAGTATCTTCTCTTTGGTGAATGATATCAGAATTTCCCCTTCAGCAAGTGCACCCACCATTACCTCCAACTCTCAATGCGAGGCCTTAGCAACATTTGTGTTAAAACAGTTGAGGTCATTTATGCATCCTTCCCGTCCGCTATTGTCATTGAAGGGCATATTGATCACACTAGTTGCTCAGGTATTTTTCTATCCTCTTTCCTGGCCCTATCCTATGAAGCTCTTAGGACTCTGCTACAAAATTAAATCGTGATTACCATCTGATCCGCTCAAACCAGATCAGCTCCTACAATTTCTACCTTACCTCATACCTACAATATGTGAGCGGATAAACCTATCCCTAGCATCTGCAGTTGTACCAGCCTCATGGAAGCATGCCATGATCATCCCTCTGCCAAAAAAAGCCTATCCTGGATGCCTCCAAACCAGAAAGCTTCTGCCCGATCTCACTACTTCCTTTTATGGTTAAAGTCACTGAGTCTTACATCAATTCCATTCTGACCAAATTTGTTGAGTCCAACAATATATTGAACCCTGCACAGAATGTTTTCAGACCTGACCACAGTACTGAATCAGCTCTGCTGGCAGTTACTGAACATCTACGTTGTTCATTGGATGAGAGCCACACCTCTGCCTTTATTCTTCTTGACCTTATTTCCGCGTTTACACTGTATTGCATTAAATTCTGGTGCTACATTTACAGGAGTTTGTCTTAGGAGATGCTGCTCTTAGCTGCTTTGTGTTTTTTTTTTCTACAGACTTTTATATAGCAGAAACTTGACCCAAAGGTATCAGGTATCAGAGAGATTTATACGAGCACCAGTTGGGTTACATGAGGACACATTAACTTTTTTTTAGGCAGAGAGAGATTAAGTGATTTGCCCAGAATCACAGGATGTTGCGCGTCCTTGCCGAGACACTAACCTGGTTCCCCAGCTATGAGGTTCACCGCCCTAGCCACCAGGCCAAATCCTTCCCCAAATTCCAAAGTCTTTTCTATCAGGCAGATCCTTCCAAGTGATCTCACCTTCTTATGGCTCCCAGGTGCAGTTTGCACATCATGGGGTTCCGCAGGGCTCAGCTTTGAGCCCAACATTAATTAATATCTACATTCAACCCATAGTGGTAGTAAAAAAAGAAGGGGCCTTTCCATGGTCTCATAAGCTGATAACACTCAGCTTGTGATCTCTCTATATAACAACTCTGACCAACACATAGCCAATTTCGAAATTACATGATGGTCATCGAGGATTGGATAGCAGCCAACTGCCTTCAGTTGAATGCGAGCAAATATTAGTTTCTTCTTCTGGGAAGACACACACATCTTTAAAGTGATCACTGGTGGCCTGAAATGTTACCCCTAAGGAAACTGTAAAAAATGTGGGCATTTGGTTTAACTGTGCACTTACTTTTCAGGCACAGACATAAGTGACGCAGTGAAATGTCATAGATTTCACTGCGTCACTTCTACGACCCTTCCTTGCGTCAATGTGCCCCCCTTGCATACATTATACCTGGCGCAGGCATAATGTGGCGCAGGAGTTTACAAAGTGACGCATCTACCTAGATGCGTCATTTTGTAAATATGGCGCAACAAGGCGCATTTTTTACGCCACTGGGTGCGTCACAAAAAGTGACGTACCGGCGGCATAAAAGTGACGCACGGCCTCATAAATGAGGCCCCTGGAAAGTGCCCTCCACTCCTCGAATTAACATCTGTTACATATTCCTCGTGTTAGAAGAGCACATGCTGCAAGTCAGTTGTTCCTAGCTTTAGCTTCCTCTCTCTAGAATGCTCTCCCATGCATTATTAGGAGCATACAGGATCATGGGGTTTTCAGGAGGGCAGTTAAGACTTGGCTCTTCCCTGAATAATCTTCTGTTCTGCCCCCTTTTTGGTCTGGTAATTTGTTGATCTAGCGCTGGAAGGCCCTCTCGCTGGGGCAGCTATGCACTATACAAATGAACTAACATAGTGAGGCAGTCAGAGCAATCATTCCGACGAGTAATGACATTAAATTGAATTTTGTCATTTCGCAAAGTGGTCCTACACAATCGTTTCAGGAAACACAGCAAAGTGGAAAGCAGCGGCAGCCAGCAATGGATTTGTCTACAATTGGAGCAGAAAATTAGTTTGAGCTTCCTTCAGCGCAAGAAGTTGTACCTCCCACATCTCCAGCAATAAAAAGAGCACCATCTTCTCCAAGCATCACTTCTGATGATGATGATACTAGGACGACGACGGGAGAGGCAAGGGAAAACAAAAGTTCCAGAAAGACTTACACTTATGGAAGGAGATGAAGAGGAGGATGACGATGATGAGGTAGTCATGGTGGAAGGTGACACAGAGGAATCTGACATTGCTAATCAACTAGCTCAGAGGGATGTTGCACAGGTAGCACCTCCACCAGCACCCGTAATGGCTGAACCTCAGCTGTAATCTGCACCAACCCCTGCCTCAGAAGAAGCAGGGAGGCAATCAACAACATGCCCTCCTACTTCCAGTTCTTCTTCAGGCATTGGCAGTGGCCTCGTAAAAAAATAATCCTCCCCAGTTTGGGACTTTTTTTACAGTTAGAAAAGAGGGGGAGCACCTTGCAGTACCCACCATTTGCCATCGTGGTGGTGGGGGAGACAGGGAACATAAGCTACAAGCCAAATCATGGGGGAAGCTGATGATGATGATGATGTTCATGCAAAGCAGGTCTGTTCCCAGAAGTGTGCCAGCAGATGTACCCACTTCAACGACTTCACAATGGTACAAGAAGACTCAGAGTGAGATGACGGGGACACGGCGGCATACAGTGACTACCCACCACCACAAAGCAAATTGAGTCTACCACTTGCATCTACTTCTCATAAGACTCATGTGTCAATGTCTCACGAAAAGAAGAAAATCCAGACAACTATATGGGCATGTTTAGGCAGGAGGGCCCTCTGTGCGAAACTACCCGACTGCATGTTTGTACAATGTAAAGCGGGCAAAAATGTTAGCACTGAGCCTCCTCGCTTTTTCTTCTGTCGAAGAAGTTGGATTCTTAGAATTTGTGGCAGCCATCTGCCCAAAATGGAAGGGACCAAGTAGGACCTATATAGCAAGATCGACTCTTCCAATGCTTCATCACGATGTACTGCAATTGGTATGACAAGCTTTGCAGCAAAGTGAGGTTCATACCACCCACCTGACAACAGACATTTGGACCACTTATCAGGGGACTGAGTACATGTTCATCATGCACACTGGATCTCATTTGCAGGGGTAAAGCAAAAAATATCTGCAGGTCTTGACCCTGAAGACATTCTAAGAGCATTCAGGTGGCATGCAATGATGCCCATATTCACAATGGAAATACACATACAGCTGTAAATATCTTGGAGGAATTTAGCAGCTAGGTGTATGAATGGCTGTGACCCAGAGGTCTTAGAATTGAATTTTTTGCCATGGGCAATAACATAAACATAGTCAAGACCATGTCAGGTGGAGGCTGTTTCAGGGTCCTGTGTTTGGCCCATTTATTCAACCTGGTGGTACAAGACTTCCTCAAAAAGGAAGACATAGTTAGCAACATACTGACCACCTGCAGAAGTATCTGTACCCATCTCAGCCATTCTTTCAAAGCACAGAAGTAGCTGCGGATTATTCAGCACAATAATAGAGCACCACTTAAAGCCCTGATACAGGAGGTGCCAAAACGGAACTCCAACTTTTAAATGCTGCAATGTCTGTTTAAGCAACACAAACCAATTATCGACTATGTCATTCAAAGAGGAGGGAATGCAGTTGGGAAAGCTATGACCATAAATGCGGAAAAATGGGGCCTAGTCAAATCCCTGACACAGATGTTACTCCCTTTTGAGGTTTTCACACTGGAAGTTAGCAAGGAGGGCAGTTCGATGGGCCAATCTATTCCCATGTTGCATCTCCTACAAGACCAGGTACAGAAGGTGTCTAAAAGGTTTGCCCTTGCAGGTGTGAATGAAAACAAAGAAGCACATGCCTTGATTGAGAGCTTAGTCCCACACTTGACTTCTAAAATAAGGCTGCAACATGACATCATCAAGTCCAAAGAGTACATATGTGCCACACTACTTTATCTACAGTACAACAAAATTCCTCCTACTTTCATCCCTTTTTCTGAAAGGGATGTTTTAGAATACAAGAGGTGGATTAAAGAGCAAGCCAGAGACTTGGAAGAAAAATTGTTGGAACTTCGAGTCCCACCCACAGCTCTGGGGTGGCGCCTTTAACTTCCAGAGAAGGCAGTCTTGTCTCACAGCAGCTAACAATACCATCAACCAGAACACCTGCAACTACAGCAAAAGAAGGACCATATCCAACCTCTGCATTGTGTTGGTTTCAATTGGCAGGGCTCAAGTCCAGTGCAGAGGTAATTGCAAAACAGGTAGAGCAAGCGGCAGCATTAATGACAATCCACAGAATGTTCCAGAAGTATCTGGATGATCCAGCAGAGGTCGATGTGGATCAAAATCCATTGATGTTTCATTATGGGGTGATGCGTCAATGGCCAGAGCTCAGCAGGCTGGCAATAAAGTATCTGGCCTACACTGTCGCCAGTGTGTCTGTTGAACGTTTGTTCAGTGCAGCTGGTGCCGTCTTCACAGTGAGAAGGCCCAGTTTCTTGCTCCAAAATGTGGAGAGATTGACTATGATACAGCAGTACAGTAGGAGGAAGAGGGTTATTGGTCTGAAATTAAATCAAATGTGTTAGCTGACCAACTTCTGGGTGAACCACCTGAGTTTGAGGGTGAACTCTACTTCCAGACTAAGTATGCCAGTGTCCTATAGAACTTTTGAAATGTTCTTGTTTAACTTCGTTTTTTATTTGCAAAAAAATGAATATCTAGAGGAATATTATTATTTTTGTGCCATATTTATGTTGCCCCACCATTTTATTAGTCACTGTTACATCTGGGGGTCTCTATTTGGCAATGTTATTCAACTTTGTCCAAATAGGGACCCTTACATCTAAGTCAGGATAAGGGGATTACACTCCTATATAACCCCTGCTCACCCCCTTGGTATCTTGGCACGAACAAACAGGCTTATCTCAGAGTCAGTGTGTTAAGCATTTGTGAATATACACAGTAATACAGTGAAAACACTACAGATGGACACAACATAGGTTTTATAAAAATAAGTATTCTTTATATAGATTTAACACAAGACCACACACGACAAAAATCCACAATACTGTACTTAAGATTGACTTATAGATGATAAAAGTTGCATAGTTCAAGTTGATGATAAATGCGAAACAGTTCTCAACAAAGTACCTGGATGCATAACGCAAAGTGAACAAAAGTCTCGCAAAAGGGGAGATGCCTTGGTTCCGTGATCCGGGGGGAAATGATGCATTGTGCCTCAATGCTTGCGCAGAGTAGGGGATGTATCGTGATCCTTACCGGTGCATGGTTGATGCTTAGATTCTCGGCTTGCTGTCCGGCTGCAATGCGCAAGATGGCGCCTTAGAGCGATGCAATGATCCTGGTCCGATGCGAGAAGATGGCGCTCTTAATGCGCTCGCATTAACCGGATTAATTATTTAATAATTGCACATAGATCGTAGCGCTAGCCTGCCTCGCCTTGTTTATCATTATAATATCACTGCTTGCGCTAGACTGCCTCGCCTTGTTCCTCATAATTATTTCACTGCCTAGAAAATACTCTTAGCGCTTGTCTGCCAAGGTGCGCTTTAACTAAACAATTATCTGTGCTGCCTGTAAAATTGTGCCTGATTGTACCAGCGCCATTACCGTCAGCTTAGCGCCATTCACGAGTGGTCTGCCCAATCCTGAAACTAGAATCCCTGCGACCATTTTAGTTGTTGTTGTTGTGCCCCCCTGACCTGAGCTCCACCTCGCTCCCGCCTCCCAGCTGACCCCCCCTCGCCCCTCCCCCTCCACTATCCATATATGACAGGAGTTCCCGCGCGCAGCGTTTACGCGCAGCGATCGCGCCCAATCCGCGCCGAAGGTGCGCCAAAGGTAAGCCCGTCTACGCCCGTCCGCGCCTGGACTGCGCCCAGCGCCAGAGCCCCTGCCCCTCGCGCTGCCCAGCCCTCCCGCATTACCTACGATGCCGCCACCCTCCTAGCCCTTAACCCCGGTCGCGCCCCCAACTGCGTCCAAGCCGCTCCTGGACACACCCATGGACCTTTCTCTTGCTACTCCTACAAATTCATCGGCACCGACAACACCACCGCTACGGCCACACCACAGATTCCCGACCCCAACCACCTACAATGTATCTTGCTCAACACCCGATCGGTCCACAGGCACGCCATTGACCTATGGAATCTACTAGGCACCACCTCTCCGGACGTCGCCTTCCTAACGGAAACATGGATGAACGCTTCCTCCGCCCCAGACATCACCATTGCCATCCCTGAAGACTATAAGATCATTCGCAAGGACCGTACCGGCCACACAGGAGGAGCAATCGCTATCGTCCATAAAAAATCAATCCACATCTCAACCAGCTCTGACGCCAATCTCGCCAACTCTGAACACCTTCACTTCCAGATCCACATTGACCCCAAGACCACACTCAGAGGCACCCTCCTCTACAGACCACCAGGACCCCGCGCAAAATTCAGTGAAGACATCACGGACTTCATCACTCCACACGCGCTCCCCTCCAAAGATTACATCCTTCTGGGAGACCTCAACTTTCACCTTGAAAAGAACAACGACCGCAACACCACCACCCTCTTGGACAACCTCGCCAACCTAGGACTTAAACAACTGGTCACTTCCCCCACCCACATAGCAGGTCATACTCTCGACCCTATCTTCACCTCCAGCAACCACGTCTCCTTCAGCCACACCACGGCTCTCCTTTGGACTGACCACAGCTGCGTCCACTTTACCTACAACAAGCCTAAACTCATCAACCACCCCCAACCAACTCTGCAAAGAAACTGGAACAAAATCACCATCGACCAGATCTCCTCATCGCTCCTTCTAAACACTCCAGCCCACTCTTCTAACCCAGACCAAGCCGCCGCCAACTTCACCCTATGGTTATCCAACAGCGCCGACATCCTAGCACCACTGAAAAAACGTCAAAGCAAACCTGGCAACAAGAAGGCCTCATAGTTCAACGATGATCTTAAGAAGTCCAAGAAACTCTGCTGCTCCCTTGAGAAGGCCTGGAAAAAAGACCCAACCACCAGCACCAAGGAAGCCTTCAAAAACGCCACCCGCATACACCACCAACTAATCCGAAAGGCCAAAAAAACAGCATTCAAGGATCGACTAGACAACAACGCCCACAACAGCAAGGAACTTTTCAACATCGTCAAGGAATTTACCAATCCCTCGGCCAACTCCAACGACATCACCCCCTCTCAAGCCCTCTGCGACTCCCTGGCTTTATTCTTCCACAACAAAATTGCAGACATCCACAACAGCTTCGACAACCAACCCGGAGACCAACCCACCCAACCATATGCTGAACATCCTCCCCCCTTGAACACCCTTAACGACTGGAACCCAATCTCCACTGAGGACACCATCCGCCTGATGAACTCCATCCACTCAGGATCCCCTACAGACCCATGTCCTCACCACATCTTCAACAAAGCAAACTCCGTCATAGCACCGCACCTCCCAGACGTCATCAACTGCTCCTTCAACTCCGCCACCTTTCCGGAAAGCTGGAAACACGCTGAACTCACCGCCCTTCTGAAAAAATCCACAGCGGACCCCACCGAACTCAAAAATTACCGCCCCATCTCGCTCCTTCCTTTCCCGGCCAAAGTCATCAAGAAAGCTGTCAACAACCAGCTCGCCGCCTTCCTCGAAGCCAACAATTCTCTCGACTCCTCACAGTCTGGCTTCCGAGCAAAACACAGCACTGAGACCGCCCTCATCGCAGCAACAGACGACATTCGAACTCTACTGGACAATGGAGATACAGTCGCCCTCATCCTCCTCGACCTCTCTGCAGCCTTCGACACAGTCTGCCACAGCACCCTTTTACAACGCCTCAGAAACATCGGAATACAAGGAAAAGCACTTGAATGGATCACCTCGTTCCTCACCGGAAGAACCCAGAGAGTCCGCCTCCCACCATTCAAGTCCGAGGCCACTGAAGTCATCTGTGGCGTACCACAAGGACCCTCACTCAGTCCCACCCTCTTCAACGTATACATGAGCCCCCTCGCGGCCATCGCCCGCCAACACAACCTCAACATCATCTCTTACGCGGATGACACTCAACTGATCCTTTCTCTCACCAATGACCCCAGCACCGCCAAAACTAACCTTCACGAAGGAATGAAAGAAGTTGCCGAATGGATGAAACACAGACGTCTGAAACTGAACTCAGATAAAACAGAAGTCCTCATCTTAGGTACATCCTCCTCTGCATGGGACGACTCTTGGTGGCCGGAAGCCCTTGGAAAAGCACCCATCCCGACAGACCACGCACGGAACCTAGGCGTTATCCTGGATTCTTCACTTTCAATGAACAGACAAGTCAGCGCCGTCTCCTCATCCTGCTTCAACATTCTTCGAATGCTCAAAAAAACATTTCGCTGGATCCCCACCGAAACCAGAAAAACAGTCACCCATGCTCTGGTCACGAGCCGACTGGACTACGGAAACACCCTCTACGCAGGTACTACTGCTAAACTCCAGAAAAAACTCCAACGAATCCAAAACGCCTCAGCCAGGATCATATTGGACATCCCACGTAACGAACACATCTCTGGTCACCTGAAAAACCTCCACTGGCTACCCGTCAATAAGAGGATCACTTTCCGACTTCTGACCCACGCACACAAGGCACTCTACGAAATCGGACCAGAATGCCTCAACTCACGACTGTCCTTCTACACCCCCCCCGCCAACTACGATCCTCCAGCCAAGCCCTCACCACTGTACCTCGCATCAACAAGACCACCATGGGAGGTCGCTCCTTCTCATACCTGGCGGCTAAAACATGGAACTCACTTCCCACTTACCTTCGCCTTACCCAGAACCACCTAGCATTCAGAAAGCAACTTAAAACGTGGATATTTGACAAGTAATCCTCCTCCCCTCCCTAAGCGCCTTGAGACCCTCTGGGTATGTAGTGCGCTATATAAATTTCATGACTTGACTTGACTTGACGATGTGTAGACGCCCTGACAGCCTTGCGACGACTCTGTACTTTGGAGTCGCGACAGGCCCTGCGACACGCTCTTCCGGTGATACGATGGCGACTCTCTCAATGGCGCCACGCTTCTCGGGTGATGCGACAGCAGGCAGCTTTGACAAAGACATGCTTCCTGGACGATTTCAGCTGCGGCGGCGTCACTCTTCTTCTCAATGCATCGCGCTTCCAGCTCCCAGCGACACGCAAGCTTTGGCAAACAGAATTTCCAGCAAGGAAACTCTGAGGGGAGCTGGAGGTGAAGTCTTTTGTCCCTGAGACTTCAGCAGGAGGCAAGCACAAGTTCAAGCCCTTGGCAATAAAGAATCCACTGCAGGCCAACCCTGCAAACAGCACACTGGCGGAGGGGCAGTCAAACTCCTGCAGCTTCCTTGTTTCTTCTCCTTGGCAAAAGGTTCCATCTTCCCAGAAGTAATCCAAAGTTCTTGGGACTGGGTCCCAATATTTATACCCCAAAATCCTTTGTTCTCTGAAGGCAGAGAGGCCTCTGCCTAGTCCAAACCAGTTCCTGAGCACTTTGTTTACATGACTCCTTCCTTCCTTTCACAGTGCAGGGCAGAGACTTCAGATGCTCCACAGGAGGTGGAGCCAGCACAAGGGAGGGAAGGCACAGCCCGAGCACTTTGTTGACATGATTCCTTCTCTCTTTTCACAGTGCAGGGTAGACATCGGACACACCACAGGAGGTGGAGCCAGCATTGTAGAGGGAAGGCCCAGCCTATTCAGGTCCAAGGTGCAACTCCTCCCTCCCGTCTAGATGCAGATAACCACTGGGCTGTCCCAGCCTGTCTCCTGGAATCCCCCGGCCCTGTCACTCAAACTCCAGACAAGGAATACACAACCTAGCAGAGGCAGGCCTGGACAGTTAGGCAAGAAAATACCTACTTTCTAAAAGTGGCATTTGCAGACACAGAATGTTAAAACCGACTTTACTAAATTTCGGAATTTGGAATTTCTTTCATGTTCCCTGAGTCAGTTAGGATTATAAGATGTAATAATCTAACTGCCCATTCTGGCCTATGGAGAACAGATAGCCTTGCAATAGTGAAAAATGAAAATGACTGTAATTCACTATTAGGACATGCTACACCCACCAGGGCATGTCCTACCTTATACTTACAATGCACCCTGCTTTGGTCCTACCATAGGGGTGTCTGATATGAAGAAAAGGGAAGGTTTAGGGACTGGCAAGTGGGTGCACTTGCCAAGTTGACATGGCAGTCACAGACTGCACACAGGCCTTACAATGGCAGGCCTGAGACACACTTTACAAGCTGCTTCTGTAGGTGGCACAACCAGTGATGCAAGCCCACCAACAGCATTTGATTTACAAGCCCTGGGCAAACATGGTGCACTGTACTAGGGTCTGAAAAGTAAATCAAATAACCCAATCATGGAATCACCAATCAGTACAATAATTTAACATAGGGATCACTTGCGTTGTGGCACTGAATAGCAGTGGCACAGTGCCCAAAGCATATAACCAGCAAAAACATATCAAAAACAGAGGAGGCATCCAGTTAAAATGGAAGAGAGACTCACGCCAATGCTGCCAGGTCTAACAGTCACATATATATTACCGGATTGTAGCTGGACCAGTGTGCATTGAAGAAGCCTCCACTATTCTTTCATGATATTGTGAGCAATGCCTTCCCCCTCGCATGCCTATTACTTAATGCCTATTCACTTAGCACTAGAAGGGCTGCCCTATAAAATGTTGCATTATGCTACAAGACTGCCTTCCAAGACCAAATTTTAATGTGTTGCCTGCATCAAAGATGATTGAATACCCATCACAACTACCCCTGCCTGGATTGGATGAGGTAACTTTAAATATTGCAACGGTGAGTGACTGATTGTGTGAATAATGATTTAAGTTGATTCATGCGGTGGTAGACACTGATGGAGGGTGTATGTTGAACTGTAATATGCAACATTTCTTGAGATGATTATGAACTTACATTGTTTGGGGCTTGACTGATGGGCACTTATTTATTTTCCCTGGATGGGATGATCAGCCCTTTCACACTAAGCCAGAAATAATTAATTGCAGGGGTGTTCTCCTTTTTCCTGGTTCTTCAGACACCAGAACAGTTAATTTAGTTAACAAACAAAACATATGCAAAATACTGCAATTCTGTATTATTCTCTACTTGTTCTTCAAAAGCAGTGCACTGCACTCCCCGTCTATCTTGCTAGGGTCATCGTGATTTATGTGGATGATGTTTTGGTCAGGGACAGTGTTTCTTGGAGTTAAGACTGGAAGACTGGAGGAGTATCACAGAAGAACTCAGGGTGGGGCTGGGATACTGCACGACTACCTCATCAAAAGCTCGAAGCAAGTGGTTATCAAGTATACTATCGACATAAGTTTGAAGGTAAATCAAGAGTCTGAGGCCTAGTATTCAGCTGTGTGGAATAGTGGCAAAAGTGATACTCTGAGTCCCCCTTTTGTTTATTTGGCACTGCCACTGAGTCTTCTTGATACACTCCTCATGAAGTTTACCTTCCTCCTGTTGTTCTCCTTGACTCTAAATACAGTTTCTCTTTTATAATCTGCAGGCCTTCTTCCAGTCTCCTTCATGAACAAAAGGTGAAAGCTAGCTGAGCCCAACAACACTCCTCATTACCTACTGTACGAGTGCAGACAGGCTCCAAAGAGTGGACAGTCCTGTGGCGAATGCAGATGCACCACCTAATTTTGCAATACATCATCATTTTTCTTTTAACATATTAACTAAGAGAAGTGGATGGGTAGGTTCAGTCCCGAACTTAGGAGACAGAACATTTAGATATATGGTAGATTGAGTCTTGGGGGCAGAAGGACAGTTTGCAATGCTTGTATCAAGAGGGTCGGAGCATAGGTTGTACGTAGTCTGAGGCATTTGAATCGGCAATTGCACAGCCCCACAGCTGAGTCAATTCTAAGGTTCTTACGCGCCAAACTGCTCCCGGCAGTGTCTTATGGCCACCTGGCTTCTCCTGGCAAAATGGGCTCATTTTTAGTGAACTATCAAATAATGGCCTATAAGAAAATATTTTCGGTTCCCCAGCATGCAAAGAGGGCCAGGTTGAGACTCGAGCTGGGCCTGGCAAGTGCAGATCTTTAATGTCTGGGTGACTAAATAAAATTCTACATCTGCACTCTTCACCAATCTATGAAAGAACAATTGCAATCATTGTTTACCAACGAACTTTCTTCTTGGTACAAACAGCTGCACTTGGCGATTACTATACTGAAGATTGAAACCATAAACCTTTCTAACCCAATTATTCCCCTGTCAACGTGAAAGAAAACAATAAAAATCCAAATTACTCTAGTTTCATTCGAGAGAGACACCGCTCGGCTTTTCAAAAAGCTGCTCCTTACAGCTCTGGATGCCTCGTATATGAAGAGGGAAACCTCAGCCATACTTTAATTACTCTCTCCAATCACTGACTCGCAATAAAATAATTTACATGAGGCTGCTAACCCTTCCAATTTAATATTTTTAACCTGCTGTGGGCTCGGAGGAATGGTCATCTAACATGTAGGCTCAGCAATTATCCACATGAATCTTGGCTACGCCTGCTATGCTGTTGCCCTCATCTTGTTAATGATCGTCGACATTTACCGGTCCCAGTCTATCGGGAAAAGTTACTGAGACATTGCAGGGAAGCATCAAATTTGTGCTTTAGCAATGATTTAGCCCAAGTTCTAGCAAGGGCTGGGAAGTTTGTTAATATTATTTTAACTTCACTGCACAATGTCCATTATTAAGAAACAGACAAATTCTATTTCTATTGTACAAATGGACTTTGATGAAAGTCAATTATCAGTAACAAACATTGGGACAGTTTTGTCATTGCCTTCCATACTATACACTTTCCTATGGACTAAACAGCTAATTAGCGATATATTGCCATCATCCGGATAAGCTGTTTTTGGAATTGACATTTATTTTGTACTGCTAGATTTTATAATGTGTATACGATTTTTAATCCCTAAATTTTATTAAGTATTAATATGATGGTTGAATGTTACGGTTTTAATTAACTATATAATAAAAGAGAGCGATTGCTCTTCAGGGGGAGTCAGGATGTTTTGAAAGAGAGAGGTCAAAGCACTCCCATCAATGTTATGCATGTTCCTTTTCCAGATTTTGGGCTTGGATCATTGCGTAGTGTTGTTTATCAGAACTTCCTTGATGAGGAATGTGATATGGTGGTTGTGGGTCCAATCACAAGTGAGGATGGATTGCATCTGAATTGAGTTGGGCATTACAATAAGATTTACAGATGCTCCTTTAATGTAAGTGAGTTTGTCGTAGAATTGAGTCAGGTTCAGGTCTGCAAGAAAGGTTATGAAGCTGTTGACTGCTGGATCATTCAGGTCATTTCAATGCAGATTGAAATCTACAACAAAGATTTGAGGGCATTGCTGATCAGCGTTTGTTCCAATGGTTTCCATGATTTGTTCAATAAATTCTAGGATGTCACCTGGGGGTGTATATACATCTTGAAATAGGGATAAGTTGTTGCATGCAATATCAAGACAAAGATATTCACACGTTGGTAATATAGGAGTTTGTGCACGTATGAGAGAGAGGTTGAGGTTCTTTATGCAAGCAAAGCCACCTCCTGGTCCATGGGGTTTATGCAGTCGGGTAATACCATGGTTAGGGAGACTAGAATGTCCATGATGGGTGTAGATGAGTCATTGAGCCAGGATTCCGTTAGGATTAGGAGGTCTAGTTCATGTGAGTGGATCAGGTCAGCAATATCTCCAGCATGTTTTGAGGTTGATCTGCAGTTGATTAGCATGCATTTAAGTTGGGTTTTGTGGGGTGCAGGGTTAGAGTGTGTGAAGTTACTTTGTCTTAGGTTATGTTTGTTGATAGCTCGATGGTTGAGTCTAGGAGCCATTAGAGGGTTGGTCGTGAAGACCTGCATGGTTTCCTGACTAACCCGGTTCCTAGAGGTAGGTCAAGAAGACCTGGATAGTTTCCTGACTTACAGGGTTCTGAAGGGGAGAGGAATTCTATGATAGGAGAAGGGATTGAAGATCCTTGTCGGATGTCCATGATCATTTTGGTAGTTTTGTCTACAGAATACGACTTAACTATTTTTAGGGAATCTTTGTTTTTTATCTAATCATGACCCAAATGACAATGCATATGAAGGGTTGTGTCATACGTGAAAAGGTGCAATAAAATCAGTATCTGCACAATGTCAACGTTTTACAAAATTAATAAAATGTATTAATCTATTTTACAGACTTTTGGGTTCTCATTGTGTGGCCAAAATTGGTTGTACTGTAAATTAAACTTGTAGATGATGTTAACTTCCTTTTATTTACTAGGCCCTAAAAATGTCCATTGCAGGGTGTAGGAAAATGGCCTTCAAAGAATCAGCAACCCAAATCTTTTGTATTCTTCCTTTTTTTCCTGACCTTCCTTTTGCTATCTTTAGGACTCTGGTCACTTTACCAGTGGTGACCAGTGCTAAAGTGCATATTTTCTTTCCCCATAAACATGGTATCATTGGTTTACACATGTATATCATATTTGATTTATTTATAGGTCCCATGTAAAGTGGTATACCATATACCCAGCGCCTGTGAATTATAGGCTACTAGTAGGCCTGCAGCACTGATTGTGCTACCCACAAAAGTGACCTTTCAAATCTGTCTCAGGATGCCACTGCCGGACCTGTGTGTGCAGTTCACCTCCACTTCTACTCGGCATTTAAAACAGCTTGCCAAGCTTAAAATTCAACTTTATTATACGTATGTCAACTTAAGTAAGCCTAGGTAGCCTTTTGGGCAGGGTGCTTTGTAAATGAAAGGTAGAACATAATATGTCCACCTAGTGACAAACAGCCTATTTTGTGTTGCACTACTGTGAGGCCTACTCATCTATAGATTTGCATTAGAAACTCCTTAATACACTTTGAACCTGTAATTCCTGATCAGATGATCAGAGAAGAGTAGCTTTTTCATGTTGCATATGTTTGGAATGGTAATAACAAATCCTCCTCACTGGTAAAGTTGGATTTGGCCTAACTTTTTTAGAAATTACAGTTCTGCAAAGTGGACATTTCTATGTCCTTATGACTCTTTTTGCTTTGCAGCCTGTCTCCAATACAAGTTTGGAATGGGTGACAGCTGTACTTTGTGCATTCCCTCTAGACAACCAAAACACAGGAATGCTAAATGTGTCTGAGTAGCTTTCTACAGACATCTGCATTCACATGGCTATGCTTGGGCATAAGGAAAAGGAGGGGCTAACACTTCACTTGAATTGGCTGCGTCATGTGCCAACACAAAGGACTGATTGCCCCCCACAGATAGCCTGGCAGATAGAACTGGGGTTAAAGGGATAGTTGTGCACTTCACAGAGCTGCTTTGATGTCACCCCCACATCAAAGGCATGTTTGGGTAAAACTACTGGATCTCTGACCCCATCAAATCAGACACTACTTGACTTGTTTCTGAAGCTCTGGCAGAAGAACTGCTGTGCTGGTTAAAGGACTCAACTGGACTGGAAGGCCTGCTTTACTGTTGGTTGCCACGCGGCCTGCTGCTCTCTGACTCTGCTGAAGTAAAGCTGAAATTTTCCTTCACTCCAAGTAATCTGCAAGGGCTTGTTGGCTTACCTCCTGTTGCTTGAGACGTAGGGATATCAAAGTCTCAGCCCCTGCTCCTGGATCTGGCTCACTTGAAGTGGCCCAGAACCGGCTCATTCGCCCGGTTGCGGGAGCAATATCAATCCATTGCATTGGAACCAGCAATTTGCCTCTAGAGATTGATGCATCGGAGAGCATACCACCGTCACTGCAGCTTGGTAAGATTCAAGCATCCCCTCAACTGTGTGGCAGGATCTGGCCTATCTCTTGATGCCTCTCGACTCCGGCAGCTGTCTTCAGAATGGACGCATTGCCTTCACTGTGTGGAGAAGATTGATGCATCTCGCTGTTTGCGACCAGAAAGGTACTTTGTTCACTAGGGCCTGTGTGGTCCTGAACCCAACCTGCGCTTTATTGCATTGGGCCTAATCATTGACTTTGCCCAGGTCCAGCACAACCTAAAGTAACCTTTTTTAGCTCTACTTGTTTCTCAGTGCTTAACTAGATTTATTCCTTGAAAATTAAATAGCTCAACTTCTTACACAAAGAAAATTGGAAAAAGGGCTCAGTGCTTTGCCATTACTCAAGCAATTTCCTCATTGCACAGAAAGTGTTACCATAGATGCAGATCTTCACATGGATGACTGTTTAATTGCTAATTGCAGCAAATATGATACACCAGAAAATATGTGTGCTGTGTAATGCCAAACCCAAAAGCCTGTTTATTCTTCTAGTAGAGTTTGTTTTTCTTCAGTTTACTTTTGAAAAAAATCTGCAGACTAGATGTGGAGGTTATAGAACTATTTCAGTCTTTTCGTGTTGTAAGACATTGTCAATGTTCTTTGAAGCTAAGGAAAAGAGTACAGATCATGTGCAATATTAATAAGAGACTACTTTGTGTCTTCTGGATGACTTTTGTGCCAGCATTAGCTATGCAGTACCTTTGTTTACAAATCCTCTCTGTTGTTTTTGTACTAAGTATTAAATAAATGATTCTGGGATGTTCCATAAGCACAAATCAATGCTTGTATTTTTGTTAAGTTACAATTTATTGCTTCTGGTGGCTCATTTTACTGACTGCTTAATAGTTCACATAATATTGAACTTTTTATGGTTTTCAAATAGTTTTAGGCAAATGCATGTGTTCTATAAGGGTAGAAATCTATAACAACAAGCATATATTGATTGACAGTAAACCATTCAGATTTGAAAGGCAGTTCCAGTTAGAAAAATACAAAGGAGATTTTAGACAAGGAAGCAAGATGACAGGTCTCAGTTGTACATATTTACACTGGCATAGCGCCACTGTGGCGTCACTTTTAGAGACACTCCGGCAGCACTATGACCTGCTTTAGATTTACTAAGTGGCACTAAGCCATTTTGAGTGTCTTAACGCCGCCTTATAAATACAACGCTTTTCATGCATCACTTTGTTTCAAAGGGGTGTGCAATGTTGCTGCATTTTGACTCCCCTTCCAATGTACAGTGATCTGTAAATTTGAGGCAGCGACAAAAACAAACACCAGTGAAAAGCAGGCATTAGAGTCGCGCAATGAGGAGAAATACTTTTATTTCTCCTCTTTTTTTGCTCTTTCTATGTGTGTTATATTCTGCAGCACACATAGAAGGAGCAAAACACCATTAATGATTGGTTTTGTGCAGGAGGGTATTCCTTCCTGAACATAAGTAGTCATCCCTGCAACATGGGGCAAGGGTGTCTGCGCTTACCCTAGGCAGCTATTTTTAGCGCTGGTGGAAAGGAAAACACAGGGGAGCGTGTATTCTAGTGAAAATGGTGCATCCCTGCATTCTTTAAATGATGCAGCATATTGCTACAAAATTGCTTACAGCGCCGTGCTGCGCCATTTCCTAGAACTATGGGCCCGATGTAGGTGGCCTTTACCGGTCGGTAACGGCCGATTTCGGCCGTTACCGACCGGTAAATGGGTCAATGAGATGTAGGGGGACCTTGTTTACCGATTCGTTATATTTACCGAATCGGTAAAGTTACCGAATCTGTAAAATACCGAATCGGTATTCATACCGATTCGGTATTTTACATATGTAGGTGGGACTCTTCTGAGTCCCAGAGGCCTTACAGAATCGGTATTTTACCATGAAATAAAACCTCATGGTAAAATACCGATTCCGGTGTGCATGCACAAGTGTGCATGCACCCCTATGCCATGTGACAGGCAGACCTGCCCTTAGGGCATGTATGCCTGCCACATGGCACCCACGCCTGTTTAGGGGGTGCCAGGGGGTGTCAAAGTGACACCCCCTGCACCCTTGTGAAATTCGGTATTTACCGATTCGGTAAATACCGAATCGGTAAAGCCTATTGATTCCTATGGGCTTTGAAGCCCATAGGAATCAATAGGCTTTACCGATTCGGTATTTACCGAATCGGTAAATACCGAATTTTACTGATTCGGTAAAAGGGAACATCTGGATTCCCTACATACCAACCCCTCACATTTACCGAATCTTGATTACCGAATCGGTAAAATTCGGTAATTTTCGGTAATTAAGATTCGGTAAATGTTACTTACCTACATCTGGCCCTATATCCCATGTTTTCTAATCCATCGGTTAAACTGAACTTTGGAGACGTACGTTGAGTATTACCATAAAAAGGGCGAATACCACTATGAAATAATTCAGATGTGCATTTTTGCAACTTTGGAGGATCATTTGGGTGTAACATGATCATTTCAGCTTATCTGCTCTAACTACCACGTTTGGAACCTATGGAGATCCAAATTGAAATCCCTGCCCCGGTGCTAGACTAAACATTGTGTGATTCTGGGCAGATCACTTATTCACTATTTGCATAAATACTTGTAAAATGTATTTGTGTAATCCCTACTTGATGTACAAGATCTTTTAGATTTGTAAATCTGTAATGTACAGTGCTCCATTGCTTCACAGTTAAGTTTGCAGTATTTTAATTACCCGTACATACATTTTATCTGGAGTTGCCCCTTGTTACAGTTGGTGTGCGTTCTCCACATAAAGGACAGTCAGAAGGAAACAGACCCAATCACCTGAGTATTTATGCCTGGGTAGTCCCGAAAATACACCAAATTAGGCAGGCAGAAGGCATTGTTGAGACAAAAAGCAGGCTATTTAAATACCCATTTTCATTCAAACAAGTCTTTAACAGATTGATACTCCTGCAATAATAACATCACTGTCAAAATACCATACAGGTAGCAGCTACTTGGCACAACCATGGAGACTGAAGCCTTTTCCTGAGCAAGTGGGAAAAAATATCCTGTCAGCAATTGACGCTCTGGACAGCATGGATCGAGCAATCCAAATCTTCTCGGGTGTAGTGGTAGACACAGGGGTGAGCACAAGCTCACGAATCAAAATACGTTCAATAGTAGAAATAAAAGATTGTCCAGTCAAACGCTTTCTTTTATGACAAAAGTAGAATGTATATATGAACACAAAGTGAAATATGGCATAGCCAAATAATACATGCAGCCCCTGAGGTCAGGGTTCTATTGTTTAATGGCAGTCCCCGGAGACCTACATCCCTTCTACTAGCTGTAGTGGTTATTTCCCATTCACTATAGGGGACATTCAGGTTAGGCGCCACTAACATTCTCAGGAGTCTCACTCCAGCTCTATTAGAATAGTCAAAAGTGTTCCAGCCCCAAAGTGTTTTCTGGTAGACAAGTTCACCCAGGGCCATCCAGCCCATAGCTCAAACTTACCCACACCAGAATAGATGGTCAGACTGAAGTCTCTGAGTTTGTCTTCCTCACGGGTGTGGCAGCTGCAGTGGCTACCTCTGGAGAGTATCACACACATGGTTCTGCAGTCTTCTCCTTTGTGCCCTCTGCAATCCTATGTACCAGACTTCCAATCAAGGGGCATTATTGGTTATTTCTGGATCCGATACTCAGTTGGGGCTCATGCCTGCAAGCGTCAACCATGGTGGCCTCTCATCATGGTGATGGAATTCACCAGGCAGCCTTCTCTGCCATCTTATGGTGGCCTCCTCTGGCATACAGGATGACCACACCTGCTCTTCACTTGGGCAATGGGTCAATCGGCACACCAGCAGGTTCCTCGTGACGGCACCCATCATCTGGCACATGGGGTCACTGATAAATACCAACACATGCATTGGCCCGATCGATTTGACAGTCTTCCCAGCAGCCCCCTCTAGCTTACGGGAGTCTTTGACTTAACCCTGTATATAGGCAACAACCTTATTGGTGCAGCAGCTGTTTCCTCACATCTCGCTACAGAGATCCACTCTCAAGGATCCCACGGCACCTGATCCCACCATCTCTCCTCTACATTTCAAGGCTCACCATTCATTGCAAGCAGGCAGGAACTGGTGCTCTAGTCTCCAGGGACAGGTCGATTTAGATGTCCCTTGATGATATATCCTCACCCGGCTGGAAGAGTGGCAGGCGATATCCTCCAGCTCTGGTCATCTGTAGAATTCTTGGAGAGCTTCCCCTCCTTACTTACCCCATCTCGCTGCTTGATAGTTGACTCCTCTGGGGGCCTTATACTTCCCTTCCTATAGTCCATTTCTAGATACCAAATGTGATCTAGTTTTTAAAGTGTGTGTGTGAGGTCTGCTTCTTTTTGTTGTGTATCGATTTAGATTCTGTATGAATTTTCCGATTCATGCCCTCATATAGGTACATTTTACATTGCCTTTATAGGCATAGAAATCCAGTCATTATTTAGGCATTGTCATGCTAACCTAATACAGGCATGGCTACTTACATCCATTCATCTACGTCACAACGAGTTCCTGGAAAACCAGACTCTTAAGCCTTTAGGACTTCTACTTGCTTGGATCTTGATTTCTCCAAGAGCTCATTTATTATGCATGAACATCAATTCCTTAGGGGTTCATTCATGTCATTCATATGCCCGACTTCTATGTCAATACTGGCATTCCTAATTGCCTTCAAGGTATAAATATACCTTCACTTGCTATGGCAGGGCACGGTGCGGTTTGATTACCTACTTGCACGACGCGGCTTGCCACAGCAAGTCCAGAAGGAAGTCATCTCCCCAACTGATGCACTGACCAGATGCTGTCATCCCTTCCTGCCCAGAATCCAGCTCCAGTGTTTCTGACTCCCCTTGCAGGGTGTTAGAGAATTGAGTCCTTGAAAAGAGATACCGACCTCTCTCATTCTAAGGTATGAAGCTGATTAGAACCTAGAGAAACCTTTGGCAATTCTTGGCAAAACTAAACTAAACTAGATATAGCTAAAACAGCACCTACTTCTTCCCTCATAATAGACTTAGGTTAGGTACACTGGGGTATGATTACTTTAGAAGCACAAGTTGAGTATTTTAGCCTTTGCTATTTATGTGTGTATTTTAATATATGTCATAGCAACAGACCATGCTATTACAGTATTATTTTATATTACTGTCTACGCTGTACGCTTTATACTTCGCATTCTATCTTACGATTGTAGCAGTTCATATCTCTTGCATGAGAAAGAAGACTGTTCAATAAACTCTTTTTATCGAAACGCTTGTCTCTCTATTTCTGTGCAACTCTGTAGAAACTAAATATGCACGATTGACTGAGTAAAATGATTATCTATTATTACCACGACTCTGAAGATATTATTCCGACTCGAAGGGAAACAAAGTTGTCATGTTTATGTGGCCTTCAGAAACGAATCCCTTCTTGTTCATTCGAGAAAGTTTCTAGTGACCTCTGAGTTAGCTGGCACACACAAGTAATTAAGTTTTATGTACTCAATAGAGACATACTGACCTCAGTCCTATGTCCAATCTATTGTGTATATTATTCCAATGTGAGAGCCTATCAATGATATAGGAACTACACAACATGGCACCCAACGGTTTGGTAAGGCACTAATTTAACGTTAGAAACTGAAGTAACACAGTTGTGCTTTTCACAGAGACCCCTATACTCATAATACTCCAATTGACGTCTGGAGTGGGTAAGGGATAATATCCGGAATAGCTGAGTAGAATGAAAAACCCTATGTATTAGCTTTTTGGTTTGTTCAATGTTGAAGGATACAGTGTACCAAAACATTGTGCACCTTATCTTTGACCCCTTGAAACTTGCTCTGCAACTTTCATTAAACAAAAGTCTGATGAAGACAACCACACCGGAAATGGTGGAGCTACAGGCGACAACGCCGAAGCAGGTTTTAACTTAACAGGTTTCCAAGAAACAGGTGAAAATGCTGTAATATTTCCTCCAAATTTAAGAAAAGCCATCACTATAAATCTTATTAAACATGGCCTATCATCAAGAGGTGGGAGAGCAGTTTTGTAATAAAGGCACGTGAATATCACCAGACAGCGGTATTCGATTCATGGGTAGTCTTCCCAGAAGCAAATACAGTAACATGTATGTTTCACTTCTACAAAGAAGATGATATTGAAATTCCACTCACATACCAGAAGCATGCGCTCTGGTTTAAAGGCACCCTAAAATATTTAAATCACATTACCGGGCTTGGTCCACTTGATAGACCAGGAGCCACATGGCCGGTTTTAGCAGTTTACACACCTCATCCTGAAATCGAAGACATGACAGATGTAGATTTACTTACTCAACTCAAAGAACTAATCAAAATCTATAGACAATTGGCCCAATATGTCATGCAGACTCTCACAGTCCAACCTCCAATGGTTATTCCACAACATACCTCTCACCAGAGGAATGTACAAAACATTACACCACAGACTTTACACGCAGTCATGGGTAAATTACCCGCAAAACAAGAACAAATTCCCTTCTGGATAGCTCAGAAAATTACTCAAATCGAAGCAGTATTTCCTAATACTAGCCCTCATGAGAAACACAGAATTTTAACAATCTGTTTACCAATGGGATCACACCACATCTGGAAGACTGCACCACTTGGGGTACGGTCTTCGCTGCAATCTACACTAAAACACAGGTAATACCTGACGTCCTGAAACAGATTCAAAACGAATAAGGGTCAGAGCCTGCTCTAAATTTAGGTGTGAAATTACTGCCATTTTTTAGCTAGGTCTCATCAATAATATTATCTAATATTAAAGGAGAAGCAGCACCAGTGGCAATCTGCCAGAAATTAGAGGAATTCGATGTAACAGAGCAACCACAAGAACTAGCCAGAATAATTGGGAAATCCTATGAAGAATTATGCAGAGACAGTTTGGGTGGGAAACCAGTTAAACCCCAAACTCCTACATCTTCCAAAAAGAGGGGGAAACTAGCAAACAATCTTCCAAAGAGAAGCGTTCTCATTCCCCAGGTAGGTCTCCACAAAAGAAACCCTCTGAAAGGAGGTATAAGCTCAGGAATAGGGGTAATTTGAGAAAACCTGACAGGTATCAAGATACTGATAACCGTTCCTCTCGTACCTTTCAGATCTCATCACAGACATACAAAAGAAGAGGACAGCCAACAAGGAAGAATGCGTGAAGTCCAAAGACGATCAACACGTTCAGAAAAGCAAACCAAAGCCTCAATAAACCAAAAAGAAGGTAGCTGGTTTAAAAATCAGAAATCCCGAGGATCTTTAGGACGAAACTCAAGAACGAAGAATGGGCTCAGACAATGTTGGACAGCGCAGCAGAAGTAACACTAGTTCGCCAGAACCTGAAGGGACTTCTGGAGACAGTGGACTTGAATGAAGACATTGAAATCGAAACTGCAGATACTAGAGTTAGTTCTCCACACAGGTTATATGAAATAACACTCGGGATAGAGGGAGACATACGAAAAAAAGGGAAATCACTCTTTTGGGAGCGACTTACCAAGGGTTATGATATACTTCTAGCTGAACAAGACTGGCCACCAGAATTTGTCAGGGAGAGCCCACATGGCGAAGACATCATTATGCCAGCCTTCTCTAACCATGTTCCAATACATTCAACATATACTTATGCCAGGAAATGAGCAGTCGCCCCAGCATTATACAAAAATCATGTTGGATGGCAAGAGGACTCACCTCACCACAAAATCCAGTAAAAAAATTAACCCACTGCACAAAGGCAGTACGCAGTTAAGCAAGAAACTAAAAAAAAGGTCAGGGAGATCTTAGATAAACTTGAATACCAAGGGGGGATTGAAACATGCACCTCATCAAAGAACAATCCTTTTTTTCCTGTCTCCAAACCAGACAATACATATCTTCAAACAATGTTTGCAGCACACCACTGTATCAACATCCCTATTGCACAATAATTTTCGCAGAAACATAAAATAATCCATTGGGCTCTTGATGATTCCTTCTTTCTTTTATAATTTATTTTCTCAAATCCAATCCCTCACGCCTTATTGCTGAAAATGATTGAGGATGCATGAGATGATGATGAGTTCACGTAAGAGGCGAGGACCTGTGGAGTGATCATATTTAATAATGTTCGGACCGGAAGGGATGTAAGGGAGCAATTCAACTAAAAGGGTATAGCGACATGGTGGATTGGTACTTTTATTGTACCTTTAGTGTGTAAAACATTGGAAACACCGATAGTGGTACACGCGGGTATTTGCAGCTTAATCTCAATGATATACATTTAGTCATTCAACGATGGCGGATCTGCGCTTGGGAGCGTAGTCCGCTTTCTATGATTATGAACAGTTTGCGCTTATATGCAAACCAGGAAATGGGTGGATGTCGCCTGTACTCGGGTGGAGGGGAACGCCAGTAGCGAAGGTAAGAAAATGAAGGAGAACCTTAGATCAGATTATTAAATGGTATTGGCTCATAGGGAGAATATTGATAGCTTTTATTTTCACTATTTGGCAGGGAACATTATTTGAGCAGCAGGCGGCGGTGAAGGAACGTTATAAATTGACCGGGACCAACATTTACCGGTAGGTTGCTGGGCAAACTTCGCCAGATGAGTAGCATAATTGGGCTATAGGAATTGGAGCTTAATAGATATTTTATTTTGGTTACAGGTAAAATTGGATTGCCAAGTAGTTGTGTGATTCACGGCGGCAGTTGTGGAAGTTCTGACACTGCGCGTTTTGAGTTTTGATTTTTGATTTCAGGTAAGAATAGCTCCATGACAATGTACACAGTTGTCTCAGCTGATATTAGGTTACGTTTGGTCACTTACACTGGAATCATTGGAAGTTAAAATTGGTATATTGCCAAGTGAATATGTGACGGTGCGAAATAGAGTTATAAGTGTATAATATGAATAAGCTCAATGGATAGTAACTAATTATATAGCATGTAGAAATGTTTAGCGATTTCATGCATGCTTCACAGAACTTGTAAATAATACATGCACAGGATTGTTGGTAAAATGTGGGCTCTGTAATTATAATATGTAGCGCTTAATGATGTAATTACATAAGCACATTTTGTATTATTTCCAGCTCTGAGGAAGCCAGTGGGTGACATTAACCACGGCGAAACGCGTAGACATAAGGCATTGGAGTTGAGAAAATAAATTATAAAAGAAAGAAGGAATCATCAAGAGCCCAATGGATTATTTTATGTTTCTGTGAAAATTATTGTGCAATACGGATGTTGATACAGTGGTGTGCTGCGAACATTGTTTGAAAATTTCTGTTTAATCTTAGGATTGCATACAGAGAGAAGTAGGGTGTTTTTCTCTCCCATGTCGTTTGTAAGCACCCATGAGATTATCATTTAAGGTTTACTAACTAGTGGTTTCCCGTAGGAGCGCCTTATTCTCCTAAACACCCAACGTTAGAGGCTATTGAACTTACAGAGGGCTGCTGTATAGGCACTTTGGGATCGTAGATATCAGGTTGAAGAATGAGTGACAATATAGATGGAGATAGGTTGGCAACTGAACTTTTTGACAACCTGTGCAAAGGCAGTACTGTAACCCAAGCAATCATGAGTGGTGTTCAACAAAAGGAAGAGGGACTACGGAATTAATTTATAAAATTAGAAAGACATCAGAGGTCTGAAATGTCAAAATGGTGGGACGGAGCAACCCTGAAGCAATATGCTAAACTCAATAGAGTGCTAAGGGTCCTCCGCTCAAAAATCATGCCCACGTATGACGACCTCGATTAGGATCTGTTAGGAGTGTGGGAGAAAAAACGAACCTCAAGTTCAATGAAACTCATGGAGATTCTAATTGAAAATGCAGAGAGGAAGGTAGCAAAATTCCAAGCTGAGATCGCACAGTTGGAAGGGGAAATAGCAGCCCTGAATTTGCCTGACCCCACGGCCAAGAACTATGAGATCTTAAAGGGAGTGCTGAATAATCACCAAAATTATATCAAGCAGAGGAAGGCGCATAAATTAAAATGCGATGAGATAGATTACAGTGGCTGAAGAGTGTTCACTTTTTCTAAAAAATATGATTATCTTATGCAAACTGACAGGAGCAAACAGGTACAAGAACCTGTATCCACGAGTCCGAGTAGCACCTTCTTAAATACTATTCCAACTAGCAGTGGTGACACGGAAGGGGCATCTAGCTCAGCAGTGAGGCATGTGCACCCTTTAGGGAACTCCTCCTTCTTACAAGAAGTAAACAGGATAAAGAGAGGAAATCGGGAGCAGGCAAAACGGACAGAACCCACAAAAAAACAAGAAGGGTAAAGAAAGGAGGGGCAGTAGGGGATCGAGCAGGACTGAAAACGAGATCATGGGACAAGAAGGAGTAGACAAACCAACGGATAAGGAGGTTGAAGTGGTGAACCTATCGGCGATATCACTTTCACAACATATGATTGAATTACTCAAAAAGGGTCTAGGTTTTTGCCCGAATGTAAGGGGTAATCTTTGTGAGACAAAAATTGATCTATTCAAATCTATCAGACGGCTGAAATTGAAAAAATATTTTGCACAGAATCCAAAGGATAATAAAGATACTGCTGCACAATCATGTAGTATGGTGTCTGATTCATTACTATAAATGATATTCAGGATACGGTTGCCTTACTCTTTATAACAGAGTTAGAGGAAGATCCTGTAACAGTAGCAAAGGTCTTAGAAGATCTAGAAATTAAACCAGATTCATCAGTATCTAGTGGCTTAAAGAACAAGTCCAGATGGTCACCCAATCTGCCCAGTGATAACTATATAGAAATTTTCCACAACCTTGTCATCTCTGATTTAGATGCTAACGACAAAAAGACTATCCCAGGAGGTTATATCAAGGACAATTTGACAAAGCATGAAACAAATGCTCTGAAGGATCTGATGGGCAATACAGATTTAATCATCAGAAAAGCAGACAAGGGGGGGAAACATAGTGGGTATGAATAGAGAGGATTACGAGTTTCAAATCTATACTCAACTGGGCAATGTATGTTGTTATGAGAGAGTGACTCAGAATTCTATGTACGCCCTCACAAATACTATTAATAGTTGTTTGAAAAAGTGGTTTGACAGTGCATTGTTGGATGAGGATGAATACCTGTGTTTGAAAGTTAATCACCTAAGATACCAATGTTTATACACTGTACCAAAGATTCACAAAGACCTCCCATTTCCACCAGGGAGGCCGATAGTGTTGGGCATAAGAGGACCGACAGAGCGCCTGTCACAATTTGTAGATGTCTTCCTGCAGCCCATTATGATTAATCTACCGTCCTATATCAAAGATACTCGTCATATCTTAAATATTTTAGGTGATATTCAATGGGAAACAGAAATGACACTGGTAACTCTTGATGTGGTCTCGTTATATACGAGTATCAAAAATTAGTTGGGACTGAAGGCACTGGACTATTTCTTATCCAAAAGACCAGCAAGTCATTGGGAGCATACACGAATGACACTAGCCATTACGGAGCTAATCCAAACACAAACCCTTTTCCTATTCAAGGGAGAATTGTTTAGGCAAAAACAGGCTGTGGCCATGGGTTCGAGATTTTCACCGGCCTACGCCAATAAATTTATGGGCTGGCTAGAGGAGAAGTTCATATGGGGGCCAGGAGCCAGTGAATGGAATTAATTCATCCTATATTGGGGGAGGTTCATAGACGATTGCATCATGATCTGGACACAAACAGAGGTGGCCCTAGAGGAATTTTAGAAGTATCTGACCAGTAATGACATGAACATCAAGTTCACCACAAACCACAGTACGACTGAAATAACCTTCTTGGATGTTGAACTGTATGTGAAGAATGGATGTATTGAAAGTCGAATGTATCGAAAACCGACTTCATGCAACACGATTTTGCATGCTAAAAGCGCCCATCCATCTCACCAGGTAAAAGCCATTCCATTTGGTGAGATGTTAAGGGCACGACGTAACTGCAGTGATGAACAGGAGTTTAATGAATGTATTAATGACATGGAGAATAGATTTCTCCGTAGAGGATATGGCAAACAAAATATCTTTCAGGCAAAGAAAAGGGCAATGGGAACTAAACGAATTGCAACCTTGAAACCTGTTAAGAAGAATGTGAAAAAAGAACAACCCATTAGGTTGGTTACAGATTACACCACGTTGCGTAATATTGTACTACAGAGTATAAACAAGCATTGGAAAGTATTACAATTGGACAAAACATTGTAAAAATTTGTAGGAACAAGACCCCAAATCACATTCAGACGTGATCGAACTTTGGGTTTCTTGTTGAGCCGAAGTTATCCGCGGTCAGAGCAACCAGTGACCTGGTTGAATAAACATTCTAAAGGCTTCTTTAAGTGTGGACATTGTGGCATGTGCAGGTGTGCAAAGGACAAAACAAGGAGATTTCAGATTAATGAGGGCAAAATGTATGATATCGCAACAAACATCAGGTGTAGCACCAAATATGTAATATATATCTGTGAATGTAAATGTTTGAAAATCTGTGTGGGGAGCACAATATGTATGTTGAAGGAATTGATGAGCGAACATTTAAGAGTGATAAAAAACAATGATCTGAGGTATCCAATAGCGGAACATGTACACAACTGCGCAATGCACGATCCATGCAGAAGTTTCATATTTTATGGCATTGGCATTGAGCATGTAAGCACTGACCCATGGGGAGGGAATAGGGAGTTGAAACTGAGGAGACAGGAGGCAAGGTGAATCATGCGGCTAAGGGCCGTAGAGGACCGCCTAAATTTTGATCAGGAGTTACAATATTTCCTTGGTGAATAAAGGCAAAGCCTTGAGGCATAATATTGGTGGACTGAATGATTAGGATTAAGAGCATAGAGAGGGGCTCCCTAGTAATGGGATGTTTTAGGGGAGCAAACTCATCACTGAAAGCAAATGTGTGGATGGTGTGATTAAGAGTGCATGAGATGTTGGTGGGTTCGCGTAACAGGCAAGGACATGTAGTGTGGTCATATTCACTAAGGTTTGATTGAAAGGAGTCAAAGGGAGCAGTATTCATGTAAAGTTGGAGAATTACTTGGCAGGCAAGTGCTCATATGGTACTATGTTGTTCAATAAATAAGGGAAATACTGCTAGTGATACGACCGGATAACGTAAGATATACTGCCGCATTGCTGAAAATAATTGAGGATGCATGAGATGAGGATGAGTTCATATAAGAGGCGAGGACCTGTGGAGTGATCATATGTAATAATGTACGGACCGGAAGGGATGTAAGGGAGCAATTCAACTAAAGGGGTATAGCGACATGGTGAATTGGTACTTTCATTGTACCTTTAGTTTGTGAAACATTGGAAACACCGATAGCGGTACAAGCGGGTATTTGCAGCTTTATCTCAATGATATACATTTAGTCATTCAAAGATGGCGGATCTGCGCTTGGGAGCGGAGTCCGCTTTCTATGTTTATGGACAGATCGCGCTTCAATGCAAACCAGGAAATGAGTGGATGTTGCCTGCACTCTGGTGGAGGAGAACGCCAGTAGCGAAGGTAAGAAAACAAAGGAGAACCTTAGTCAGATTATTAAATGGTATTTTCTCATAGGAAGATTATTGATAGCTTTTATTTTCACTATTTGGCAGGGAACATTATTTGAGCTGCAGGCGGCGGTGGAGGAACGTTATAAATTGACCGAGATAAGCATTTACCGGTAGGTTGGGGGGCAATCTTCGCCAGATGAGTAGTATAATTAGGCTATAGGAATTGGAGCTTAATAGATATTTTATTTTGGTTACAGATAAAATTGGATTGTGAAGTAGTTGTGTGATTCACGGCGGCCGTTGTAGAAGTTCTGACACTGCGCATTTTGAGTTTTGATTTCAGGTAAGAATAGCCCCGTGACAATGTACACATGTCTCTAGTAGTATGAGGCTCGTTAAGATTGGAAAGAGTTGATGAAAGCACAACTCTTGCTTTATTTTATAGCACTAATACTGACGAACAAGATTTTTTCAATGAAAAGATCCTTCACGGAGAGCCAATTGTAATTACCAAGGAGGTATGGAATCGTCTTGTAAATATTTTAATTGCTGAACAAAAAAACGCGATGAATCTAACCTTGCCTTGTCTGTGGGATTCTTATGGTGGTCTAAACAAATCTCATTTCACACCAGGTACCACAAAATAACGCGAAGTTAAGGTAACTACATCCTTGAGTGTAGTTTTATTTGTTTTTTTTCACATGGGCAATGTACACTTAAAGGACACAGTGGTCTCAGCTGATATTAGGTTACGTTTGGTCACTTACACTGGAATCATTGGAAGTTAAAATTGGTATATTGCCAAGTGAATATGTGACGGTGCGAAATAGAGTTATAAGTGTATGATGTGAATAAGCTCAACAGATAGTAACTAATTATAAAGCATGTAGAAATGTTTAGCGATTTCATGCATGCTTCACAGAACTTGTAAATAGTACATGCACAGGATTGTTGGTAAAATGTGGGGTCTGTAATTATAATACGTAGTGCTTAATGATGTAAGTATATAAGCGAATTTTGTATTATTTCCAGCCCTGAGGAAGACAGTGGGTGACATTAACCACGGCGAAATGCTTTGGCGTAAGGGATTGGAGTTGAGAAAATAAATTATAAAAGAAAGAAGGAATCATCAAGAGTCCAATGGATTATTTTATGTTTCTGTGAAAATTATTGTGCAATACGGATGTTGACACAGTGGTGTGCTGCGAACATTGTTTGAAAATTTCTGTTTAATCTTAGGATTGCATACAGAGAGAAGTAGGGTGTTTTTCTCTCCCATGTCATTTGTAAGCGCCCAAGAGATTATCATTTAAGGTTTACTAACTAGTGTATTCCTGTATGAGCGCCTTATTCTCCTAAACGCCCGACGTTAGAGACAGACAATGCATATCGTCTAGTTTTGGATTAAAGATATCTAAACTCTTGTTGCAAAACATTTGCAGTGCAAACTGCACACAGTACAGCATTAATGAATAACAATATGCATAAAAAATATTAAACCACATTAGACATATCAAATGGTTTCTTCTGTCAAAACATAGCACCTGAAAGTAGGTATTTGACCGCTTTCTGAATAATGGGGACACAGCATCACTTCTGTCGTCTCCCTCCAGGATTCAAGAATAGTCTGGGGTTATTTTCAGTAAGAGTAACAGAGTTACTACAAACTTATGATGTCGAGGCATTGTCATACGTCAACTATATCTAACTGACAGAAGATGACTTAGATAGACACTTGAACAGGGTAAACACTATTATACAGGGCTTTGCCTCTGAAAGGTACAAATTCAACTTTAAAAAATCTAGAATTACCCATCTTAACATCTTTCTTCTAGGATATAAACGCAAATTATGTTTTTGAATGACAATGTCCAACAAACGTCTTGCCTTGGGTTAGCCAAGATCAAAGACATGAACACACCGACCATACCAATACCTGCGAGTAATAGCTCTACATGGGGGGAGGTCGACGTACATAATATTTTGCATCACAACAGATCAGATCCGATTGGAACAAATGGTTACTCTGGCCCATAGACACAAACAACTGTCAAGATCGATTCCTGAACAAAACTCAAGGTTTCAAAGTCAATAGGTCGGACCCAAGATATGTTTAAAGGCAGCATCTTGGGGTAATAACAACATACAGTGTAGGGAAGCTATACCTTGAGTGGCTACAGAAAGCAACACTACAGGATGTAAAACAACACTTATCTTTGCCTAAAGATGGCACAGACCTTAGGAAATTCTTGTTAGGACCAAGAAAACAGCGTTAAAAACGTTTCATATGCCGGTATATATGCTGTTTATAATGAAATATGGAAGATTACGCAAGCAGAAACTGCAGAACGAATACGAGAAATTGATTGTATGAATTTAGAGAAATCTTTCGCCATAGTAGACCATTGGTTAACAACTCTGTCGTCCAGGATATATTTATTGGACAGCATTGTGTCTTCTGCCATAGTCATCATGGAAAAAGACTGGGTCATGTTGCAACATGGTCAGACCCAGCTACGTTCTATCTAAGCATGGGCACATTTTGCAAATTCGTGGTTCGCGAATTTGCGCGAATTCGCAAAAGAAAACGCTAATTAGCAGATTTCCCCGCGAAATCGCGGATTTTTTGGCAATTGCACTATTCTCAACTGGAGTACTTTCTACTGGCTAATCAGTAAGTGCTCAGTACAAAATTTGGAACCAATTGTGGACAATATTTAACGGGGTCCTGAGTAAGTGTCCAGTTAACTATGATGCAAAAGAATACAAAGTTCCCCAGGGAAAGTAAAGAAAGGTATATGTGAAAGTATGGAGTAGAACAAAAGCAGGGAACAGGGTGTTCCCTTGTTGGAACTAGAAGACCTCACACATCCAGAAACCTAGGTGTCATGCTTCATTATTGGTCTCCTGCTCCTCGTCAGACTGGCGCTGCAATGTCTGACGGGCGCCGTAGGCGCTCTTTGATGGAGATCTTTTGTTCCAACCAATGGTTTAGGGGTCTGGTGGGAGTGTAGTCGTGAGCGAGTGATGTGATTTAAAAGGAGGTGAGTCAGTCCACAAGGGACTTTATTCACGTGGCTGACTCCCTTGGTTAAAATGGTGGGAGGGGAGATAGGAACTGCTTAATCTACAGTGGGCTAACTCAACCCTCTATAAAGGTCAACATGTTTCTTGCCTGTCTGGCAATTCTTCAGGACCTCGGCTATTAATGTACTACACAGTGAAATTATAGTAAATACCAAAGAAAAAAGAAAGATACAACCTCAATGGGTCAATCAGGGAGCAGGCCAAGAAGTCCTGCTCTAAGGGGGAACATGAAAATAATGTATAAACATAAGCCAGTTAGCATGAATAGTGGTATTTACAACACAGTTCCAAGTTTTTTTTTTTTTTTTAATTTATTTTGAGTATTTATAAAGCGCGACTGATACCTTGCAGGCTTCCTGGCGCTGGAGAATACTCTGCTGAGGAGAGACCGGAATAAACTAGCAGGCGGGCAGAATTTAGGGGAATAGCCAGGTCTTGATGCGTTTCCTAAATGGAAGAAGTAGTGAGATCTGGCGTATGTCAATGGGCAAGCTGTTCCATAACTTGGCCGCTGCGACCCTGAAGGATCTGCCCCCGGTTCTGGCTTTGTTGAATCTGGGCACCTTTACCAGACAGGCCAAGGATGATCGTAAGTCTCTGGTGAGCGTGTACCACTGAAACAAAGCTTGCAGGGGTCTGGGCCCGAGTCCATGCAGAGCCTTAAAGACAATGCAGAGGGACTTGAAGGCCACACACTGCTTTAAGGGTAGCCAGTGTAGCTCGGCCAGAGCTGCTGTAGCCAAGGACCTTCTCTTCCAGCCAAGAGCCAGCTTGGCGGCGGCGGATTGAATTCTTTGAAGTCGGTCCAGCAGCGTGACAGGAGACTCAAGGAGCAGGGCGTTACAATAGTCAAGGCGACTGAGTATCGTACATCTGACTATCGACGCCCGGGCTTGTGCAGGGAGGAGTGGCATGATTTTTCGCAGAGAGCGTAGCAGGGCTGTACAGATCCCCACTGTCTTTGCAACCTGGTTTTCCAAACTCAGCTTGTTATTGAGCATGGCTCCCAGGTTGCGGACCGATGAGACTGGCAGAGGTTTGTCTCTAGTCTCTGGAGGCCAGAATTCACTCGGAAACTGGCGGGGTGTATTGGTGCCAGGCAGCACAGAACAGAACCTCTGTTTTGGAGGAATTGAATTGGAGGGAGTTTCTGTGGAGCCACCCAGCCGTCTCTCTTAAACAGTCGTGGAAGGTGGTTAAAGGGATGGAGTCTTCTCCTTCCCAAGAGAGAATGAGCTGCGTGTCATCAACGTAGTTGATCGTTTTTATCCCAAAAGACTTGATTAACGTGATCAGCGGTATGAGGTACACGTTAAAAAGAATGGGGCTGATGGAGGAGCCCTGGGGAACTCCCTGGGGGAC
This sequence comes from Lissotriton vulgaris, assembly GCF_964263255.1. NCBI lineage: Eukaryota > Metazoa > Chordata > Amphibia > Caudata > Salamandridae > Lissotriton > Lissotriton vulgaris. The sequence goes on along the minus strand of NC_141697.1, from coordinate 745,203,684 downwards.
CGGTGCAAAGGTGGATTGGAATGGGGGGAGGGAGACAGCCTGTCTCCTGTCCCGCAGGTAGGAGTGAAACCAGAGCAGCGCTGTGCCATCCACACCTGCTTCACCAAGTCTCTGCAGCAGCATACTGTGGTTGACCGTATCGAATGCGGCAGACAAGTCCAGCAGTATCAATGCTACTGGCTGGCCCCTGTCTGCACGCTTGCGAAGGTCCTCCATGGCTGTCAAGACCGCTGTTTCGGTGCCGTGGGCAGGACGGAAACCGAACTGGTGATCGTCTAGAAAGTTGTTCTGTTCTAGGTGACTGGAGAGGCAGGAACTGACCCATTGTTCAGCGACTTTCGCTGGAAATGGCAGTAGGGAGATGGGTCGATAGTTAGATAGACAATCTGGGCTCAAGGAGGGTTTTTTTAGGAGTGGGGTGACAAGCGCCTGTTTCCACGAGGTTGGGACATAACCACTGTGCAAGGACTGGTTGCATATTTGGCGCATGGTGCCGAAGAGTTCAGTTCCAAAACTTTTCCAAATTTTTGGGGGCAGGGGGTCGAGCGGGGAGCCCGAGGTAATTCCGAGCGCCAGTCTTTCAAACTCGGAGACCGGGATAGGAGGAAATTCCCGTAGTCTGGCCGTCAGGCCGGAGCCTAGAGGCGTCAAGTTTTGAGAGCTGGTGCTGGGTCCCTGGGTGTTGGGGGCTCCCAGCGAGAGGGGTGTCTTCAGGTTTTGAATAATGGTATTAATTTTATTAATGAAGAATGCTGCGAGATTATCACAGAAGGCTTGGGTGGGGGGCTGCGTTGAAGTGACACAGTCTGGATGGGTTAAGTTTTTAAGTATCTGAAAAATACTTTTCGTACTATTGGTGGCGTTGGTAATGGTGGAACAATAGTAGTTGGCCCTATTTTGGGCAATGGCAGTTTTGTACGCCCGGAGGTTATCTTTCCAAAGAGTTTTGTTGGCATCAGAATAGCCTTGCCTCCATCTTCTCTCTGCTTGTCTGCAGGCTAGTTTGAGGGCTCTCAATGAGTCGTCGAACCAAGGGGCAGGTACTCGTCTCTTTGGTTTGCCCTTTTTCTGAGGGACGAGTCGTTCGGAAATGTTGGAGATCCGTGTGCAGAGGGACAGATAGTTGTCCTCTACCGACTGAGCGGTGGAAAAACTGTCCTCCACCTCAAATACGGGGCCGGTCAGTCTTAGTTTATCCAGAGCTTTGCAGTCTCTATACGAATAGTCGGGGCCGAAGCTGAGTGACGGTCTACTGGCCCTGCTGCCAGCTATGTGAAATTTAATGAGCGCATGGTCGGTCCAGCACATAGGCAGAATGTCGCTCAGTAATACTAGCTGGGGAGAGGAGAAGATTAGATCGAGCTGGTGCCCCGCGGAGTGTGTAGGTTTATTGACCAGCTGGGAAAGTCCCATACCTACCTAAAGTTCCCTTTAGTGCTCCATATACCACACATACGTGTAACATAAAAAATTACAAATTAAAATTTCCATAATTACACATTAGTGGACGTATTGATGATAGTACATCCATGCCTGCCAATATGGCCAGTGTAATCAGGGTCAGAACATGTTTAAGCAATACTGCTAGAAGGAAAAAGAGGTTTATCACATTGTAATGGAATGCTGAATCAGTGCTTACCCTAGCAGAAAACTACAGGGCCCCGCAGACTGTTCCCTTGGGGCTTTTCGATCAGGTAAGATAACTGAAAGAGAGGAACATATGCAGGCACCCGGATGGTGTGTCGGATGAAATATGCCAGGGAAACAGGTCATAGCTAGATGAAGGAGCATAAACCGAACATGAGGTGGGGTTGATGGGAGAGACCTCTCTGAAAGGTAGACCCGGAGCTGCTCGTCGTAGGTTCTCTCCTCCGTCCAATGGGTATAGCCCAGACATGGTGTAACCCAGTGAGGAGAAAGACAATCGCTCGCAAAAGGGGCCGTGTATGAACAGTGGCCCACCTCCAAACTGGGAACCGGGTGGGCCGGCGGGGTCAGCGTGCTGCAGCCTCTCACTAACTGCGCCCGTAGAATAGCTCTCCCCGGGGGAAGAGGGAAGGAAACAGCCACAGTGAAAACCAGCACGGGGAGGGTTTAGCGGTCAGGTCCCAAGGCGTGTACCACTGCCACCACCAATGCCCAAGTGTAGGCGATTATGAACAGGCACACATTAGCTAAAGGCACGCCCCAAGAGAATCAAAGTAGAGACTCCCGATCGAGATACGGGCATAGTGATACCGATCACATCGGAAAAGCAACCCCTCACGTTGGTGCGGAAACATAGCGGTGCCGCTTACCTTAGATGCGAGCAGCCAGGGCGAGCAACCTACCCCCACGGAAGGCGCCCCAGAAGGTGGCGCGAAACAGCTGGTCACGGACTCGTGTGTCCACCGGGGTTAAAAGCTGTTTGCATTGTTTTCCGCATGATGACGTCCCACCGATGGGTGTGGCTGCAAGGACCCCAGATGCGCATGCGTTGGGCTGCAGACGCGCTCCATGCGTTCCACGCCAGTGTGACGAGGCTTAATGTGGCGGCCATCTTAGCAAGGGGTTAGACGGCTTAGGGGGAATAGCAGAGATACTACCCTCCCAAACTTGCTAATTGGCCGAATAGCCATCCCTTAAACAGAAAGGTGGAAAACGATGTTGCTGGAGGTGGTCCCTATGGTTAAACCCTCCGGAGCTGTTGGAAAGAGCGGTAGAGTTGGGATAGTGGAACTGGGTAAGTCAGACACCATATCAAAAGTGGCTCAAGAGACCTGGTGGACGAAATTGGATCAGCCAAAGTGGAAGCAAATACAATCGGATGGCTGGGATGGCAACTGAGAAGCAGCAAGCGAGTGTGCCTATATATAGAGAAGCAGCGATGAGTTTGCTGAAGTTATCCAAAGTTATGTCAGGAACACATAGCTGTCATCCCAAAGGACTGTAGTCCAGAGTGGTGGGATTGGGAAGACAACTGAGGGAGGGGAAATGATCCAACCCTATGAGCGATGTCCACAGTAGATTGATGTGTCCCAAAACTGTGATAGCAGTGTATGCTGTACATCCGTATATGGGAGTCATACTGAACTAAACTGAAAGAATGTCCAGTATGGATTAGGATCATAATAGTTGAAGGGCAGAAACTTGTTGTTTAGGACAGGTGGTTCATCTTGCTAGTAATGTCCAGGGTACAGAGTTGTTAAGACCCAGGGTGTCCAACTGTAGGCGATGTATCCATCGCTGTTCAATTCTGAACAGGGCTTGGTGGGTAATGGAAGCGTGAGACTCTAGGACCAGCCATTTGATGTTGTCGGCATGGTGGCCATGTTGGGCATAGTGTTCATACAATCTGGTGTGGGTTTTGGAACAGCAAATGTTGCTCTTGTTTTCCATAATTCTAAGTTTTACCTGTCTCATCGTCATGCCGATGTAGTGTTTGCCACATGGGCAAGTCAGTAGGTAGATGCATCTTGAACTATTGCAATTGGTATGCTTATTCATATGCCAGGTGAAGGTGTTCGAAAGTTTAATCTCTTTGCACTGTATCGTTTGTTGGCATACAGCACAGCCTCCGCAAGGGTAGTGACCCACCACCGGTGGAAGCCTCCACAGGGTACTCTGGTTGGTGGTAGTTTGTTTTCTGGGGCGTGTGTGAATCAGAGAGTCTTTCAGATTAGCCGTGCGCTTAAATGCAAAACGGGGGCGAGGGATATCTAAGTCCCCTGGGTTCAATAGACCCTAATGTTTATTGACTGTTTTCTTCAAAAAAGTGGAGTTTTGTGTGAAGCAAGTGACGCAGGTGATCACGTCATCAGGTTCTTTTGGACGTGTCACCAGTAAGGCCTCTCTGGGGTTGTTGAGGGCTCTTTTGCGAGAGTTGTTGATCAATCTGGTGGGTAACCTCTGTCTTGCAATTTATGTTGGAGCATCACAGATTCTTTTTTGTAGTCTGAGATATCGGTGCAGTTCCTTCGAATCCTAAGGAACTGCCCGAAAGGGAGGTTTTCCCTTAAGGATCTTGGATGATGGCTATCAAAGAGGAGTAAGCTATTCCTATCCGTATCCTTTCTGTACAATGAGGTGCTCAGTCCTTCTTGGTTCAGACTGATGGTGAGGTCCAAGAAAGGTATCTTGGTGTCTGAAATGGTAGCTGTGAACTTAAGGAACTGATTATGACGGTTGATCCACAGGCAGAAGGCTTCACAGCTTTCCCGGTTGCCATGCCACAAGACCAGAACATCATCTATATACCTGCGCCATAGTGTGATGTTCTGGTTAAAGGGATTGTTTTCTGAGCAGATGCAGAGGTTCTCAAAGGTGGCCATATAGATGCAGGCTAGATTAGGGGCAAAAGTCGAACCCATGGAAGTCCCCTGTATCTGGTGGTATAACCGGGACCCGTATTAGAAAAAGTTTTCTGTAAGTGCAATGCTGGCGCATGCCATAATGAAGGAAATTGGAGTGGGTGAAGTCCAATCCTCCAGGCGGAGGGTCTGCTCAACTGCTTCAAGGGTGGCCTGCTGAGGAATATTCGTGTAAAGGGCCTCCACATCTAAAGTTAGGAGGAGGTCCACATTCTCTCTACCCTCGATGGATTCAATGAGGCGGAGTACATCGCGAGTATCCTGGAGAAAGGATGGTATCTTTCTCACTATAGGCTGCAAGAACACATCACAAAATTTAGATAGCGGTTCAAGCAGTGAGCCTATGCCGGACACTATCGGACGCCCGGGGACCGGAGTGGTACCCTTATGAATTTTGGGAAGGGTGTAGAAATACGGGACGATCGGGTCCTTGGTGAGCAAAAAGTCAGCTTCATTCTTAGAGATCCATTCATTGGTCTCTCCTTCCAAAACCAGGCTGGTGATTGCAGTGGTGAGTCTGTTCCCTGCTTTTGTTCTACTCCATACTTTCCCGCATACCTTTCTTTTGCATCATAATCAGTAAGTGCTACCTCGTTGGGTAAATATATCGTGCTTTTCCTACACTACAGCAGAGTGAAGGCCCGGAAGAGTTGTCTTCAGTGACCACGTGTGTCTGTAACTTTTCCACCGTGCCCATAGGCGCCGAGGTCCCTCGAGTGAGCTGTCCATCACAGTGGGGGAAAGGGAGGGAAGAGGTTGCATAGCCTAGTGTGTGTGCGAAGGGGCCAAAAGGGCGGGCTTCTGTGCAAGTTCACATGCCTCTCGTTTATGAAGTGTCAGAGACCAATCAGAGCAGCAAATGAGGAGAAAGCAGTAAGTGCTGGTCACTGGAAGTACAGGGGGATTGCGATCGAGAATTTCATGGATGCCTAGACCCCATCATGGATTACAGCTAATTGTAGACGGGAGATCTGCGAAGAGAGCACACTTGCCTAGCATCGACCGTGCTCAGTAGATTCTTGGGCTGATTATAATGCGTTACTGAATTTGAGCTTCAACTCGGCACCTGCTTTATTTATATCTGTAAGTGCTTCCTGCTGAGGTTTAATTTTTTGACAAAAGCCTCTTTGCCTAATTGTAACTATTCTCTGATCCTGCTTCGAGGGTCAGAGCAGGGTCAGAGAATAGTTGCAAGTAGGCAACGAGGCGCCGCTCAGGAAGCACTTACAGGGTTACAAAGAAATTAGCTTCAACTTGGGCACCTGCTGTAACCCTGTAAGTGCATCCTGAGCAAAATTCGGTCAGCTCGCGGATTCGCAGATTTTTCCGCGATTTCGCACGATTCGCGAAATCGAGGAAAATCTGCAAATTCGCGAGCGGAACAAATTTTCCGCCCATACTTAGTTCTATCATGCTATTAGGTTGGATGCTCCAAAACTTGCGCTCAGGCTATGTGCCTTGGCATTTGATCAATACTAAGCATGGGCGGAAAATCCGTTTTGCTCGCGGATTTTGCGGATTTTCGGTAAATTCGCAATCCGCGAGATTCGCGAATCTCCCGCAAAATCCGCAAATCCGCGAGCAGCGGATTTTGCTCGCACTGTTCGCGTGAGTTCGCGGCTTCCCAGTACAACTTCGCGCCCCGCGAATAAGTGCAAAATTGCAGAAATACGATCTTAGCAAAACTGAAACTACTTACCAGGTTCAAAAGTTCAGGCTCATCATTAGTAGCCATTTCCTGTAGTGCTTCCTGAGGGGCCCCTCCAGAGTTCAGTTGCCAGTTGCAACTATTATGTGACCCTGCTCTGAACCTCAAGATAGTTACACATATGCCACAAAGGTCCTGAATTACAGCTAAGGGAGACAAGCAGGAGCCAGGCTGGAAGTTCAAATCCATTATTCAGCCCCTAATTCATTATTGTCAGTTGGGGCAGGGCAGGTGTTGTAACTAATTTTGCAACAATGAAAGCACTTAGCAAGTGCAAAAGATCACTAATCAGGAAGAACTAAGGAAGCAGGTGCCAGCTAAAAAAATATTCTGTGACACATTAATCAGCCCCAAATTAATTCAGGTCACTTGAGGCAGGGAAGGTGTGCTTGCGTTGCCACAATAATGTACACTGACTGGACAACCAGAGGGTGCTGTGATGAAACAGAGGGTGGCATGGGTGGGCCAGAGGGTGGCATGAGTAGTCAGAGAGTGGCAGTGGTGACAGAGAGTGGCAGTGATGAAGAAGAGTGTCCCAAACAGGCTGGACACGTAGAAACAACAAGTTCGCAAAACTTGCGACCCGACAGGTAAGTTCGCAATTTGCGAAATTGTACAAAACCCTCGCGAACTGGCAGAAACCCGCGCAAACACACAAAAAAAATCCGCAAATTCGCGAGAATTCGCAGATTTTGCGGATTGCGAGTTCGCAAATCCGCAAAATTCGCGAACGCGAGATTCGCAAAATTCGCCCATGCTTAATCAATACTGCGTCACTGTTTTCAGAATTCAATCTCACTGATAAACAGATCAAATTGGCACAAAGGGGAGCACACCATACAGTGCTGAGCATTGAAAAACTGGAAAGATTATCATTCACTGTGGCAGAAAAAACAGCTACTGAATGGATAATACATGGAACAATCACTCTGCCGGTTACAATTTTCCATTTTCAGTATTGCCTAAAACACATACCAGCAGGAAAATATGAAAGGTTGGATAGAGAATACATCAAGACATCCTGGGATTTACCATACACACACAGATATTGGAGTGGGGGGCGTGAAGTGTTTCTTAGCAGTTTAAACTGTGAAAACGTACTAATCACTTCTCTCCTTTGTCAGGGTATTAATTTACACGGGGCCTGCGATGGTTCCTCTAACAACTTGTCACCTGCAAGGTTCACCAGCTGCAGTGATTGATCCAATTTTTCGACAACTTTTAAATGGAAGTTACCTCATGTTGAACGATCACAGCTGCTGTGGCATGTTGCCAGGGATTCCATATCTAGTAACTGTGTCATGCAGGGTCACTTGCTGTATGCACGTATTGTTTCCACAAACCAAGACAGCAAGGGAGTCGCCTTTATGGCCTTCACTGGACTGTTAGCTTCTTTTAAAGCAGTCCTCGGAATCATTCCAAACTTCATGCACTCTGTGTTTGGCGGACTGCCCCTCCTTTTGGGATTTGTTGCAGGGATACTATTTTAGCTACTTCTGCTACGATATGGCAAGCCAAATAACCAGCAACACCCAATTCGCCATGGAGAGAGCTCAGCAGGAGATGAAGTGTTGTGAGCGCATCGTTCAAATTTTGGGGGTACCTTGTCTACGAGACTTAAATACCACATAGTTTCTGTCTTTCAGACCAATCTGGCAAGATTGCATCTTACCTGTTCTACTCTGCCTGCTTTGCGGTGAAGAATGCGTGCTAGACATCTGTCTAACACTCCCATCAGTCATGCCAACGGATGTCGGCCCATGCTCTGTGTTGTCCCCAGAGGCTACCAATTCTGATGACGCATTACTTGAGATCTCACAGAGGAAAATTGCAACTGCTGAGGTACGAGAGGAATCAACAGGTGCACAGGTAACAACCGATACAAACATTGCTGATGCGACCAATGGTGAAGGCGGTAGTTCACATCTTTGTGCTGTTAATCTTCTAAACAAGGTAATCCAACTTTCACCAACAATGGTAGATTACTTTTTGTCTACAGACATAGAAGACTTCATGTTTTCTTCAAGCCCTAACAATGAATTTTGATTTTGGCACACAGTGTACTGAGAGACTCTAAATTTGACCTTCAATTTTTAAAACAAGGAACTAACTTTGGAACTTTTTCCTATGATTAAGGTTTTTGTTTCCAAATTTGCATTTTTCATTTTTTGGCACAAGTAATCTGCTTATAGTAGAACTATTCATAGAGGACAAGGATTTGTTGAAAACTTCCAGGAGACAATAATACAAACAGCTTTATGTAATCTGACATGAAAGGGATTTGGCCTTTTTTCTTCTGTATTTACGAGCCATTTCATAAATGTATGTTTTCATGATTCATTCTATTTGCATTTCAAATGTCAAACATAGCTTAGAATTAATACTTGCTTTAACGTGTACAGCACCAATGCAGTTGTATGCTTAGAACTAGTTTAAATGCATTATTTACAATGTGTTTGAAACATGCTTTTAACACTTCATGTGTAGATACATTTTAGATATGTTATCATGTTTAGAATTTAGTAACGTTGTACATACGAAAAAGGTTTGGGTGTTGTGTATCGATTTAGATTCCGTATGAATTTCACGATTCATGCCCTCATATGGGTACATTTCACATTGGCCTTATATAGGCATAGAAATCCAGTCCTTATTTAGGCATTGTCCGTGCTAACCAAATACAGGCATGGCTACTTACATCCGTTCATCCACGTTTCAACGAGTTTCCGGAAAATCAGACTCTTAAGCCTTTAGGACTTCCCCTTGCTTGGATATTGATTTCTCCAAGTAATCATTTAATATGCATGAGCATCTATTCGTTAGGGGTCATTCATGATGTTCATATGCCCGACTTCTACATCAATACTGGCATTTCTAAGCACCTTCAAGGTATAAACATACCCTCACTTGCTATGGCAAGGCACGGTGCGATTTGGCTACCTACTTGCAAGACACAGCTCGTCACAGCAAGTCCCGAAGTAAGTCATCTCCCCAACTGATGCACTGACCAGACGCTGTCATCCTCCCTGCTGAGAATCCAGCTCCAGTGTTTCTGACTCCCCTTGCGGGGTGTTAGAGAATCGAGTTCTGGGAAAGAGATACCAACCTCTCTCATTCTAAGGTATGGAGCTGATTAGAACCTAGAGAAACATTTTGCAATTCTTGGCAAAACTGAACTAAACTAGACTATAGCTAAAACAGCACCTACTTCTACCATCGTACTAGACCTATGTTAGGTACACTCGGGTAACATTATTCTAGAAGCACCAGTTGAGTATTTTAGCCTGTGTTATTTATGTATATATTTTTATATATGTCATAGCAACAGACCATGCTATTATAGTATTATTTTATATAACTGTTTACGCTGAGAAGGGGAAGGGTCCCGCAGATCTTTAGCGCGGAGGAGGTGGCCGCACTAGTCTTTTATGTCCAGTTCCGCCTCCCCAGGACCATCATGGCAAGCGGCAAGATCGCAAGCGGCTACGGGATCTGGGAGCGCCGGAAGCGGTGGGAGAAGGTGTGCCGGGCCATGCACCAACACTCTCGGGTCCGGCGCACCTACAACCAGGCCACCCACCGTTGGACGGATCTCCTGGACCGGGAACGCGATCTGCTCGACCTGCTCGGACTTGAGATCCCCGGGCTTGGTGAGTAGTAGTAGCTATTTCTTTACTACTCTGTTTTCTCCAGCTCTGTGTGTTATTATCTTGCAAATTTTTGTTTTTTACCAAGAGCAATAATGCTGCTGATTACATTGTAGGTAAATTATATTTCAAAATCTTCTGTGCATTTCAGGTGCACTGCACTCCTTCTCAGTAGCGCTGCTACTCTGCTTATTTGTTTTCGATTTTGTGTTAATTACATTGGCCTGTGAAATTATGCATGAGTGTAGTTTAAAGAACTGCGTAATGCTAGACACTAAGGGTCAGATTTTTAATTACCGGCACATCCCTGCAAAGTAGCAGGGATGCGCCAGTAATTGTGCACCACGCCACCACCACCCATGGTGCGCCGTATTTACAATGCAGCGCACCATGGCCCCAAAACGTCACCGAAGCGTTACGCTTCTGTGCCGTAAAGGCGGCGCATTGCTGGAGTTGCGTCGCAACGATGGCGCAGCTCCAGCAATGCTCTGGGGTGCCCTATCTCCCCCAATGCTGTGTCATGCCGTACGTCTGCTTCAAGCAGGCGCAGGGTTTGAGTCACGCATCACTGTCCTCAAAGTAACTGATTGAAATCTTGTAGATTCCCCTCAGCCACTTTTAGGATGCGTTCTTGCGCAGGAACGCCCTTCCTTGCGCCGGAACGCCCCCTGATGGCGCAGGGCTTTACAACGTGATGCATATCCCATATGCGTCACGTTGTTAATATACGCAGCACCATGGCACCTCTTTTGTTCTGCCGCTGCGTCACAAAAGTCACGCAAAAATGGAGCAAAAGAGCCGCAAGGGTCTTCTAGATCAGCCCCTACAGACTCAAGTCCAGTCCTTCCTTTGTACACCTAGCAATAAGAAGAAATAGTGGTGGTGGATTGATAGTTTGAGTATTTTAATGGCTGGTTAATGTAGTAGGAAACTTTTTAGTGTTGTCGCTGATCTGCAATCACAATGGACTTTGTCTGTCACTTCGCGTGCTGCGGACTGCTGCCTGCCAGTCCTAGGTGAACCTTTTTAGTAGTTTGTTTAGTGAGTTACATAAGAACTTTCCAAGTCGACGGTCCGCAAATCAAGCAATACTAATAATGTAGTAGACCACATGAGATAGGTCAATATATCCATTGGAATAGTTTTTGCTATTTCGCCAAAATATTTTGTTATTGTTCTTTTGAAATGTTTGATTTGGTTGACAAATATCATCCATGTTTTTTGGTCTTTCTTTCTTTCATGTTGTACATCAGCTCCCCCCAGGGGCAAGAGGGCATTGGAGGAGGCTGCTGCTGCTGCTGAACAGGATCGGTCAGTCGAGGGCTCCTTTGCTGGCCCCGGTAAGTTTTAATTTTAATGTAGAGTACCTATTTTTTCCTAGCGTACCTCATTCGATTTTGTCTTCTTGTAGACTGTGTCTAAATTCTTATCCTGCCTCGCCTATGACTCCCTGTGGTATTACTTGATTATTCTTATTAGTCTATCTGTGTAGCTAACTAAGATTGCACATTTGGCAATTCCATTGGACTCCCATTCTAGTCAGCAATAGCTCTATGCTCTGAGTGCAGTCCTCTGGGATTGTCCATAATGTCTTTTCATGTCTTCTAAATGTTTATGCTTTGACAATTGCCAACAATAAAAAGATGAATGACCACCAAGAAAGAATAGGATAGTACTTTACTCTTGGTTTGGATAGGAGGACAATCCATTCTACTACTGTTGCAGGGACAAATCTGCACAAACAGAACTATGGACACTAAATAGTGCATTATTTATCAATTATAATAGGCGCAGGTAGACTTTCCACATACCTCAGTGATATCAGACTTTGAAGAACCCCCAATCTCCTTACTGACTAGATAGTGTGGCAGAGTCATTTAGCTCCCGAATTCATCGATGATTGATCCCCAATGATGATTATCCAACTCAGGACAAGAGTACGGAGTCAGAGTCCAGAGGTGTCAGAGGCACGGACTCATGCTTGCAAATTGCAAAACCTTTTGCTCATTCACTCATGACCAAAAACCACAGAGTCTATTTAAGTTTTAAAGCTTTATTAAAAGTAAAAATATTTATTAAAATCAAGCTTGTCATAAAACATAAACGGTTGATTAAAAATGGAAAAGTGCTTATACTCATTTTTTATTTCACACATTTATTGTGGGCGAGCCGAGCCCTCACCTGGTTTGAACTTTCATTTTTCTTTTTGGTGCTGAATCATTGGTCCCTTCGTCCTAATGATTTCTTCTTAGAAGTGAAGCTTCTGTCTGTTATGCGGAAAATGGTGCGTGTTAAAAAGCAAGCATTCATCAGTTGTGCCAAATAATGCTGCAAGACAACACCCTTCCCTGGAAAAAGGGACATTTTTACTTTAGAGTAGACAGTCACAATTTATTAGATTGGTTTCTGTATTCAAATTTCTTCATTCCTAGACAAAATACTAGTGAGTGGTGTATGTCTATGACATCTAACATTCTTAAATGTACTTTGTAGGTGGAACATCTGGTGCTGGGCCCAGCGCGGAGGTGGAGGGAAGCTCTGGGGTGGAGGCGGTGCAAGTGCCGGACCAAACTGCTGTGCGGGTTGCCAGTGGTAAGCTCTTATATTCCTTACTTATTGAGATTGCAGACTGCATAGTGTGCTGCTCCCCGTGAGAAAACGTAAGGTTTGTCGAGATGAGAGACATGAAGAAGAATGGTTGAAATTTAGGGGCCTATTATGATGGCGGACGGACCTGAGTCCGTCCGCCACCATAGAGTAGGAGGGACCGTCCGCAGGGGCAGCGGCGGTCCCTCCGTGGTAATTAGGATGTGACCGCCACCCTGGCGGTCACATCCTGTATTTTTTCTCATTGCGGCGGGTGCTGCTTGAAGCAGCACCCGCCGCAATGATAAAAATGTAAGTTGTGCATTTGCATGCACAAAGCGGCAGGCACCGCGCGGTGCCTGCCACTTTGTGCAGGCAAATGCAGGGGGGTACCATAGGTACCCCCCATTTGCACCCCCCACCTCTGGGGTCCCGCAACGGGCCCCCAAACGAAAATCTGTATGCCTTTGCACGCCGGAAATGCCGCTGTGTAAAGGCATGTTCCTGCAGACATCCTAATATGGCTGGCGGTGTTGATAGACACCGCCAGCCATGTTAGTGCTTTTCCGCCGTGGACAGTAGGTGACCGCGGCGGAAAAGCTGCGGACTGAAAAATGATCCCCCAGCCATCCTAATCTGGCAGGGGGTCTTTTTCAGTCCGCTGTGGATTTCCCGCATCCTCCGGGCCGGCGGTGGATTCCGCCGGCCCGGAGGATGCGGGAAATCCGCAATCCTAATCTGCCCCATAGTTTGAATGGATGGATGCCTGGATCATGGTACTATCTGACTCTTAGATAGCATATGTGTATCTAGAGAGAGTAGACGGTCACTGGATGAACTAAGTGTTACTTTGAAGAGCATGTAACACCGCACCCGCACGTCCGTCCCAGTGTAGGAAAGGCAAGGAAAAAAAGTTGTAATTTTGTCCGAATACTACCATGAATAGTAGCAGTAGTTTGTATTGCAAGCACAGCATATATCCGGTCATTCATGTGTGGATATATCACTATTCACTCAATAAAAAGCAAAGCACCTAAAGTCATCCCATATGTAAGCAAATACATACCATGTGCAGTGATAGATAATCAGATTATTTATCTTATTTATTTTCCTTTTCTAGTATTCATTGGCAGCCCTTGTAACAGAGTATTCTCAGTGCCACCCGTAATAGAAAAGTAAGAGCATCACCACCTGCATGTACTGGACGTGGTACAGTAACGCAAGTCTGTCTCACTCATCATGGCGGGCGTCTGTTTTCCTCGGGTGCAAGTTGACTGCGCTGGCATTATGCCGGCTTGCAGAAGTTAACGTACCAATTTTGCTAAACAAGAGAGAAGAAGAAGAATAAGACTAGTGTACTGTCATAGTCGACTCTAATGGAGTGAGTCCATAGTGCTCGTAGAATTGATTCCTTAAACTCCCACTAACGTTAGAGCAAGGGTGAAGAAGTGGGAGGTTAGATAGATACTGGCCACAATAGTTATGTACTGCACTTGCAAGTTGCTAGTTCTACTGTGACACAACTTTCTACTGAATCATTTTTTGTTAATCTTAAAGAGCATTGGTTACAGACTATGTCTTTCTTTCTTCATATAGATGCTCCTTCCAAACCAACCCTGAAGGAGCTGGCTAGAAGGGCCCGGGAACGGAGGATGGAGGCCACTGTCGCTGAATATCGCCGGCTGGTGGCCTAGGAGGAGGGGGACACGCAGTCTACCACAACATCTACCGGGACAGCTGCATCCTCCTCCGCACTCCCTGGGTCACCCAGACGGCGCAGGTCTCCAGCGGTACAGAGCCGGGGTACCGCAGCCACCCGCCACTGCCGAGCAAAGAAATCAGCTGCCCCCCACAGCAGTTTCAAGAAACGCATGCACCGCCTTTCCCTGAGGGTTTCCTACCTCGAGCAGGAGCTGCTCAACACGAAAACCCTGCTCGAGACCCTCCACAAGGAGCATTCCGAACTGGCCCGGAAATTCAACAGCAGCAGCTAGCAGTAGGAGGAGACTGTCCCTTGCCCCTTTTTTAAAGACTTCTGGGGAGTGGGAATTGGGAGTTGGGTTTTTTCACTTTTTTGGACTTTTCACAGACAATTGTTGGGGTTAGGGAGTGGGGGTGGGTTGGGTCTTGTGGGAGATTATTTTTGTCAGGGATATAAATATACTTTAAACTTTATCTTAGCATACATGTTTTTTTTACTGCTTTTGAAGCTGGTGGGTGGGGGTTTAACAGTAACTTTGTTTTGGTGACACTTAAGTGGCATCTTGATTCAAGTTGTGTAATTAATTGCCCAAATGTTTTCAAAACTAAGTGCCTCTCACAAAGTAAGTGAATTCAATAGTCCTAGGACTTTACTAGTACTAGCTTCAGTCTCTCGTCTCTCCTAATACTCCATTATACTTCCTCCCCCCAAATGCTTAGCTTACCTGTAATTTGTGTTTGGAAACAGGGCTAGGCACAGGGCTGGCTGCACGTCAAATGGCGATATGGCAAACCTGGGCGGATGAAATGTCATCATTGCGTTGGTACTAGTGGTGTTACACAGTGGCAGTTGCAGCATCTGAAAAAAAAGAAAATGAAACCTTGTTTGTCCTTACCGTAGCAATAGAACGGTACGATAGAGAATATAGCAGGTGACAGTACTCTAGAACAGGGCCACAATGTAGCCTAACAAATGGTAAAGTATTGAAAGTATAACTAGTACTTGCGTGGAATTTCTTTGACATTGGCTACTACTACAAGAAATAGTACTGAAGGTGAAGGACACAGCAGCGTAATAATTTGCCACTTCTAGTAGGAGGATGTTCTTGATGACCTATCAAGTTGATGGCGGCATGGCGCACATGAAAATCTGCTTTCATTTGCCAATAGTCACTGAGTGTGAAGCTGAGTATAGAATATATCCTCGGATTCCTTAACCAGCCTGTTGCTATGACCTTATCCTCCCCAACAAGTGTGTGGAATTATTGCTGTCATTTAGTCACACATCAATCAAACCGACACAGCCCAGGGGAAGAGGGTTAGGGTTTGTAAAATGGATGGGAATGGGGGCTTTTGGGAAAGTTTTTTTGAGAGAAGAAAAAAAAAAGCACAGCATGGACAAACAATAATTGAAGATAAAGAAATATTTGGGTACAAAGCTAACCATAAATCTTTTAAGTGACATAAAGGAAGGGCATGCACTATTGCATGCATTGTTACTGAAAAGTAAGTAGTACTTTCGACAACCGTGAATGACAAAATGCGACAGTACAGGGCTGCAGCTTTTTCAATTGCCTATCTCTGCACTCAGAGAAACACTTCCTACATTAAATTAGGTTTAAAAAATAGCCGAAGTAAAACCTGTAGAATAGCTTTAGGGATCAATTGAGAAGCATAGAGAGATCCAAGAAATGCAGAGTCACACTCATAGAAGTTCACAGCAATAACATTACTTAAAAAATAATTAGAAAAGAACGGATACTGTATCTGTATGCTGTTTCAGTTGTCCTGTTGAATTTGGTAAGTAAGTTGCACACATCAAACCATTCCTCTTATTAGCGGCACTCCTCCATTCCAGCAAACGCTTCGTCCATCAATGTTGGTGACCAGAAGACACCCTGTCCACTGCCTGCCTGGCGGATGCTGAATTGCGGCTCGCTAATGTGAAGCCTGACTTCATCCTTTTTTTCCCATTGCACAGACTGAATCCTGGCCTGTAATTATTGATGGAAAAACAGGAAGTGATATTAGAACACCACTGACAAATAAATATAAAGTATGTATGCTGTGTAGTGCAAAAAGTCACACTTTGAGTTTCCTAATAGACAGTACAATATTTTTGAAAGTGCGTACTCTGTCACCTTTTGAAGGATAAATAAGTATGGGCAAATTAATTTAGCGGATCTTTCCCCTCAAGCTAGGTGTACTGTAAACTGTGTTTTAGAACAAAATTAGACCTTCCCAGCAGTGCTCCCACCCAGACCCTTACTAAAGCCAGTCGCAAAAATGTAGAAGACCCCCAATCAGATCTCAAAAAACGAGGCCTAGTAGAAAACTGGTGACAAAACGTACTTTGAAAGTAAAAGTAGGCCCAAATCCCCTCTTACCCACCGTGGATTGTATTCAAACCAATTGCAAGCAAGCAAAAGTATCCATACCCAGCATCGCTCCAAGACTCGCAAACCCCCCCACAAACAGCCCCCACCCAAACACATGCAATACAAATACTGCTAACCCTAACGAGCCCTAAGTTAAGAATAGTGGCAAACGCTTTATTTAACTCTGCCAAATCCCCCCTTTCCCACCATGGATTTTCTTCAAATCACTTGCAACCAAAATTACACATTCCCACGAGTGCTCTAAGACCCCAGAAATCAGTTGCAAAAATCTAGAACACCCCGAAACACATGCAATCCTGCTGCTAGGGCTAACCCTAACGAACCCTAAGTTACAAAAAGTGCCAAAAGGTTTTTCCGCATGGATTTTCTCCAAACGAGTTTTATCCTGTATTAGACCTTCCCAGCAATGCCCCAAGACCTGCCAACCCACCCGCAAAAAAAGCACAACACCCCCAAACAGCCAAAAAGGAAAATCTCATACTTACAATATTTTTCGGCATTCTGTCCAAACGCGCTGTGCAGCTAGGTCATAACTCCCGTTTTCCACCATGCATTTCCTGAAAAGCAAATGCAATCAAAATTAGACTGTACCAGCAGTGCTCCCAGACCTCAAAACCCACCCACAAACCACCCGGAGCCCCCCCA
Source organism: Lissotriton vulgaris (assembly GCF_964263255.1). Lineage (NCBI taxonomy): Eukaryota > Metazoa > Chordata > Amphibia > Caudata > Salamandridae > Lissotriton > Lissotriton vulgaris. Next base: position 745,186,649 of record NC_141697.1, on the reverse strand, counting down.
AACCGCACCCCGAAGACAAGCAAGTGAGCAAAAACACTTTTATCCTGTATTAGACCTTCCCAGCAATGGCCCCAGACCCGTCAACCCAGGCGGAAATGAGTAGAGGACCTCCAAAAAGCCAAACAGCAAAAATACAAAAATGGGGACTTAGAAATTTTGAGGCAAATTTCCAAAATCACTCCGCGCGCGCTCTGCAGCTAGGCTCTAACTCCCCTCTGCCACCATGGATTTGCTTCAAACCTCTTGCAATCAAAAGTATCCATAGCCAGCAGTGCTCCCAGACCCTGAAACCCACCCACAAACACCAGGAAGCCCCCCAAACAGGCCCCCAAAAACGCTACATTGAGCGAAATGTCAGAAATAGCAAAAACATTTTCCTCATGGATTTTGTCCAAACCACTTCTATCTGGTATTAGACCTTCCCAGCAATGCCCCAAGAGACCCGCCAACAAAGCACAACACCCCCAAAACAGCCAAAAAGGAAAATCTCATACTTACAATATTTTTCGGCCTTCTGTCCAAACGCGCTGTGCAGCTAGGTCATAACTCCCGTTTTCCACCATGGATTTCCTGAAAAGCAAATGCAATCAAAATTAGACTGTGCCAGCAGTGCTCCCAGACCCCAAAACCCACCCACAAACACCCGGAACCCCCCCAAAGAGCACCTAAAAGACAAGCAAGTCAGCAAAAACGCAAAAAGAATTTCGCCTCCGATTTGGTCCAAACCACTTTTATCCGGTATTAGAGCTTCCCAGCAATGGCCCCAGAGCCGTCAACCCAGGCGAGAACAAGTAGAAGACCCCCAAACAGCCAAAAAACAAAAGTACAAAAATTGGGACTTAGTCATTTTCATGGCAATTTCCAAAATTACTCCGCGCGCGCTCTGCAGCTAGGCCCTAACTCCCCTCTGCCACCATGGATTTGCTTCAAACCTCTTGCAATCAAAAGTATCCATAGCCAGCAGTGCTCCCAGACCCCAAAACCCACCCACAAACACCAGGAAGCCCCCCAAACAGGCCCCTGAAAACATGATAGTGAGCAAAAAGTAAAAAACGTTTTCAAGTCTGATTTGGTCAAAACCAGTTTTATCTGGTATTAGACCTTCCCAGCAATGCCCCAAGACCCGCCAACTCACCCGCAAAGAAGTAGAACACCCCCACAAGTGCAGAGTCCTTCTTCATTGGGCGTAATCCAGCCCTCTGCTTTGAGGGAAATAGGAGTCTGGAGGAGGAGGATAGAGGAGCATGTTCTTGTGAACTTGTGAACCTGAGGAATGCAGACTGCGGCACCTTCAAATCAATAAGCAAATAAGTGAAGACAGCTCTGCTGGTGGGCTTGTTTTTGTGATTAGGTGATTAAAGTTTTAATTATATTAACTGTGCAAAACAAAGAAAGACAGACACCCAGGAATAAAAGTGAATAAGGACGAAAAAGAAAGTTATTGATTCAGTACATGCACATGTAATCAGTGCCTGCGCCACTGGTCCACATGTCTGTTTTCAGATGTATTGTGTGAACAGCACTCTTCTGCAAAGCTGCCCCAATCACCTCCAGCACATCTTCATGTAGTGCTGGAACCGCAACTCTGGCAAAATAGAACCGGCTAGGAACCTTCCATTTAGGGCAGAGTGCTGCCACTAATTCTAGAAAACCAACCCCTTCTACAAAAGAAAAAGGGAGAAGGTCCAGAGCTAGCATTTTAGCCAGCTTAGTGTTATACAGACGCATCAGTGGGTGATTGCGTTCATATGGCGCCTCTGAAAACAACATGGTTCTTATGTTGGCCTGGACCATTTTACGGGATGATGATGATGACTTCTTCGACCTAGTTACACTCGCTGATGAACTTTTTCGCATTGGTGTCTCACTCTCTCCCACACTCTTAGTGTGGCTCAAAGGGGGTCTGCTGACAGTGTTTGACGCTTCTTCCTCCTCGTCATCATCAGATGAAACATCAACATTTTCTTGACTTGCAATTCGGGCTTCCTTGATCTCCTTTAGGTGCACAAACCATTGGACAGCGTGCTGTCTCTTAAGATGACCTCTCTGGCCTCCGGTACCATAGTTGGTACCAAACTTACCACGACTAACTGCAAGCTTACAAATGCTACAAATGGCTATGTTTTCCTTTTTTGGGGAAACACTAAAGAAGTCCCAAACTGCGGACTTGAAATGTCTGTGGGGGCCAGAGGAGGCGATACTGGTGGTGGTCATGCTGCTAATGCCAGTTGGAGTGGAGGATGTGTATTGCCAAACTTTACTACGCTGTGCACTTTCACCACCACTAATTGAGGTCGAGGTGGATGGAGGTCCCTTCTGGCGAGGAAGAAATATGGAAGCGGTAGGTGGTGGTGTACTAGTTAACTCGAAAGATTGTGGTGTTCCCATTGCCTCCTCGTCGACAACATCATCACGCTCAGCAGCTTTTCGGGCTAGGGTCAAAATGTCTGTTTGCAGCATGCCCGCTGAGGCTGGAGTGACGTCTATGATGACTGCGTCGTCGTCGTGAGAGTCTTCATCAGCAGGAGTATACGCCACTTCTTGTTCAGCGTCATCATCACACTCCATAACTATGAGAGTTTCGACGACCTTCCTTTTTTTCCTCTTAGCTACCTTTGTCAGATCATGGTGTGCCTCACTCTAAGACAGCTGTAGTGGTTCCCAATTGTCATCCATATCATCAGAAGGAAGGGGGCTTGAAGAAAATGTAGACACCACCCTTGATCTTTTCCTTGCTAGGGGTGTGGAAGACAATAAATGATCATCAGGAGGAGTTGCTTCCTCAAATGATACCTCGACTTGATTGTCGATTTCCTGATGTGCCCCTACTTCGGGAGGAACAACTATTGTGGGCACTTGTGCCCCTCCATGCACCTCTGCTTGCGCATATTCTTGCGCTGCCTCTCCTTCCACATGTACTTGGGCTTGTACTTGCTCATGTGGTTGTTGTTGCGGCTGTGGTTGTTAAACACTCGTCAGATGAGTTACAACAACCTGTGCTGATTGAGGGAGATTGCTGCTACTTTCTTGCCATGAGCCAACATCACTGGTCAATGGTGATTGAACAACTAGACTAAGTGCCTCTGCAGCACTCAAGGGCTTGGACTTAAGTTGGCGTGGTGGTGGTGGCACTGAGCCCAATGGAGCGGGGGTGCTGCTCCCAGCTTGGTCCCCAGCAGATCCCGCTGCTGCTGCAGGTGTACTTTTTTTTTTATTCCCAAAAAATGTGGTGGGCGGCACACCAGTCTCCTTGGTAACTTGCTTCTTCTGCTCCTTACTGGCAAATTTCTCGCTAGAGGAGCTACGGGGAACTTTTTTGGGGGCCATCTTCTTCAGAGGTCAGAACAGCAGGCCGCAGTTGCACGAGTTGCAGAGTTGTCTGTGGCCAGACGTGACGTCGCGTGACGTTATGCTGCACACACACACCGCTGCAGGACTTCTTCCTGGCACTGGTGGTTCTCTTGAGTCTTGTGCACCTAAAAGCAATGGAAGACAGAGGAACATCAGTTCAGTTATACACCCCAAAAACTCCAAAACCACACAAAAATCAGCACAATCCCATGCCATCCAAGCCCTCAATGATGTTTAAATTCAAGACACCCCACAGAAAGACTACGCCCATGCACCACTCACTACCCCTGGGCATAATGGATGAAAGCTAGGCAACAAGGTGTAGGACTGAGAACACTGCCTGCATTCAAAATGGCCCCTTGCCTCCCAGCACATGGCCAGGGCCTGCCTGTACCAGCACTCAAAATGGCCCCCACCCGCATGGCCTGTCCCCATGAACACCCCAAAAAATTGAAAAACACAGAAAAATCAGCACAATCCCATGCCATCCATGCACTCCATGATGTTTACATTCAAGACACCCCACAGAAAGACTAGGCCCATGCACCACTCACTAGCCCTGGTCAAAAGGCCCCAACAACAGCCCATACATCGAAAAAACACATACAAATCACCACAATCCCATGCCATCCATGCCCTCAATCATGTTCAAATTCAAGACACCCCACAGAAAGACTAGGCCCATGCACCCCTGAGTACCCCTGGGCATAATGGATGAAAGCATGGCAGACTGGGTGCAGGCCTATGGCAAAACAAAGCACACTGCCTGGCTTCAAGATGGCCCCTAGACCCCCACCACATGGACAGGCCCGGCCTGCACCAGTCCTCAAAATGGCCCCCACCCACATGGACAGGCCCATGAACACCCCAAAAAATCGAGAAAACACACAAAAAGCACCACAATCCCATGCCATCCATGCCCTCAATGATGTTTAAATTCAAGACACCCCACAGAAAGACTAGGCCCATGCACCACTCACTACCCCTGGGCATAATGGATGAAAGCTAGGCAAAATGGGTGCAGGCCTGAGAACACTGCCTGCATTCAAAATGGCCCCTTGCCTCTCAGCACATGGCCATGGCCTGCCTGTACCAGCACTGAAAATGGCCCCCACCCACATGGCTAGTCCCCATGAACACCCCAACAAATCAAAAAACACAGAAAAATCAGCACAATCCCATGCCATCCATGCCCTCCATGATGTTTAAATTAAAGACACCCCACAGAAAGACTAGGCCCATGCACCACCTACTAGCCCTGGTCAAAAGGCCCCAACAACAGCCCAAAAATCGAAAAACACCCAAAAATCACCACAATCCCATGCCATCCATGCCCTCAATCATTTTCAAATTCAAGACACCCCACAGAAAGACTAGGCCCATGCACCACTCACTAGCCCTGGTCAAAAGGCCCCAACAACAGCCCAAAAATCGAAAAACACACAAAAATTACCACAATCCTATGCCATCCATGCCCTCAATGGTGTTTAAATTCAAGACACCCCACAGAAAGACTAGGCCCATGTACCACTCACTACCCCTGGGCATAATGAATGAAAGCTAGGCAAAATGGGTGCAGGCCTGAGAACACTGCCTGCATTCAAAATGGCCCCTTGCCTCCCAGCACATGGCCAGGGCCTGCCTGTACCAGCACTCAAAATGGCCCCCACCCACATGGCCAGTCCCCATGAACACCCCCAAAAATCAAAAAACACAGAAAAATCAGCACAATCCCATGCCATCCATGCCCTCCATGATGTTTAAATTCAAGACGCCGCACAGAAAGACTAGGCCCATGCACCCCTGAGTACCCCTTGGCATAATGGATGAAAGAATGATAGACTGGATGCAGGCCTATGGCAAAACAAAGCACACTGCCTGGCTTCAAAATGGCCCCAAGACCCCCACCAAATGGACAGGCCCGGCCTGCACCAGTCCTCAAAATGGCCCCCACCTACATAGACAGGCCCATGAACACCCCAAAAAATCAAGAAAACACACAAACATCACCACAATCCCATGCCATCCATGCCCTCAATGATGTTTAAATTCAAGACACCCCACAGAAAGACTAGGCCCATGCACCACTCACTAGCCCTGGTCAAAAGGCCCCAACATCAGCCCAAAAATCGAAAAACACACAAAAATCACCACAATCCCATGCCATCCATGCCCTCAATGATGTTTAAATTCAAGACACCCCACAGAAAGACTAGGCCCATGCACCACTCACTACATCTGGGCAAAAGGCCCCAACAACAGCCCAACAATCGAAAATTCCAAAATTGTAGTTGCAGCAACTGTAATGCCCCAAACAAACTTACTTGTGAAGTTTCTAATCCAAAAGTGATCCAAAGAAAGTCAAAAAGGCCTCAAATCCAAATATCCAGCAGCATCCACAAAAAGTAATCCTTCCAGGTCAAGATCCGAATGAAAGTAACCAGCACATGAAGAAAGCACTGGAAGGAGCCTGCTGGACAGGAACAGGAAGTTGGAGACTGTGGGGCACGTCCTTCCTCCCACCGCCCCCCCCCCCCCAAATGGACTCCTTGCAAAAAAAAGTGCAGCCAAATGTCAACCTGAGGAGTTATTCTGATAAAAATCATCATTTTCAGAAGGTTTATGCTGCTTGCTGGTGGATTTCTTGTGCAGAATTGCAAATTCTGTATTTCGCGAGTGTGAGATTGTTGCTGCCCGCCACATCTACGCGTTCGCATTCGCGAACTCTCGCGATGCGTGCTGTGCAAGGTGGCATGCCGTGATTATGTAATCGCGGTCGCCAAACTCCCGCGGGATCCCGCAGCAAGATCCAAAATGGCGCAGCACTCGCAAAATATCGAGAAAAACAACTCGGCAAATGCTGAATGACGGTAAGTGAACGCCGTGCGCCGCAATATTATATCACCAAGCAAAAAAATCTGCAGCGTGCGAATTGGCGGATTTTCGGCAAATTCGCGAGAGTTCGCGGATTGCAAATTTACCGAAAATCCACAAAATCCGCGAGCGGAACGGATTTTACGCCCATGCTTAGCTTCAACTTTGGGTTGAAGTTGAACTGGAAGGGGGCTGATTGTCTGGGCCAGTTGGCGGACTGGACCAAGGAGGGAGAGAACTGGCTGAGGTAGAGGTATCCGGGGTTGTGGGAGCCTGAGGTCTGCTTGGACCGGGTGGAGGGGTGGCACGGAGTGGTGGAGACATACTGTGTGGTGGCTCAGTGGCTGATGGTGAATGTTGATGACTTGGTCTCAATTGTTTTGGAATCCGATATCCCACAAGTGTCTTGCCAGGAGTGAGAAGTGAAATGGGCACAACAGCCTCCCTCTTCCTCTTAGGTGCTACAGGTGGTGGCTCTTCCCATGGGGATTTGCTGGACCTAGTTGTACGCTAGGAGCGGTGTTGCCTTTTTACATACATCCCCTGTTGTGGCGGTACACTCCCCACTTTGCTTTCCCACCAAGAGTCTTACTTGTTTCCCGCCACTTACCCTTGATTGGCTTGAGCTCTTGTTGGATCGGACCAAATTGTCTTTGCCTCTTGACCCATGTCCTCTGAAGACCCTGAAGGAATGTAGGCTTACGCTGCTTCCGCCTCTCCTGGAAGTGATGAACGGGGCCTTAACTCAGGGTATCTTCCCTTCAGCTTGGAAGAGGGCGATAGTGAGTCCTCTTCTTAAGAAGCCCACTCTAGACCCGGAACATCTGAAGAATTTTAGACCCATTTCACTGCTACCCGCTCTTGCAAAAATGCTTGAATCTCACCTGAATCTACATCTGTCTACCTTTCTGGATTCGTCTGGGTTCCTTGATAGCTCCCAGCATGGATTCAGAAAGGCCCATTGTTAGACCTGTCTGCTTCTGGGGATGTTCTAACCATTATTATTTATTTTTGTCCCCCTTAGCCTCCCAGAGTTCTGTTTTTATTTTTTTATATATGTCCACCAGGATTTTTCAGTGCTGTCAGGGGGCTAGGTGTTCCTTGGCTATGATGCCATTTTTCCCTCATAACCTGTGAGGCCTAGTCAAGCCCCTTGAAAATCTAGGGACATCCAGAAACCTAAAATGGTGTCCACCAACTGCCATAACGGACACTACTGGAGGACAGGCCCATAGGCTAACATGAGGAACTTTCCGGAACCATCTAGTGACTTCTGCAGGTCTCAGACCACCCTATATAAGGCCAGTGACCAGCAGCCATTGTGTGCTGACCCAAGAGTGGAGGAGTGAGGCAGTGGTGAGAGGAGGTGGACGCACTGGGAGCAGCTAGTTGTCTTTGAGGCAGACAGTCACTACAGAGAGACGTTCCCCCTTCAGCCTCTGACCAATCCCTCCCCAAACATCAACTGCTGATAAGGAAATTAATCTACTTGAGAAGGAAGACCCTTCTAAATCTGAGCCCCAGTGAACCCTCTCATAACGCTCTTATCAGAGGGTATCCCTGACTTCCAATTCCCAGCGCTGCACATACCAGTGTCGTAGAGCAGCTGTGAGCCCCGTGTCGTGGCTGGAGTCCACTGGATGTGCTGTGGTGAAGACGGGTGTCTGTGGCATCATAACGACCTGGGGAGCGAGTGCGCCGCTCAGGAGTATACTTTCCCTGGAGCCAGGTGAGGGAAGTGACTGCGTGTGGAGAGCGGCGCTGTGTTGGCTGTCTGCAGGACCCCGGGGGCACCGGCCGCGTCAGTGAAAGTAAGGAAGCGCTTCCGCGCATGTCCCCAGCGCGTCCGCTACTGAAGGCAGGAGGGGCCTAGGTTCGGGCAGGCCCAGGAGTGCAGCGTCTGTCCTGTGAGGCGAGGTGTCCTGCGAGGATCGCGCAGGCTCCGAGGAACAGCGCGACTCATGAGGGCGGAGGCGGAGTGGTAGGAGAGCTACGCGCATGCCCGGGAGAACAGCGCGCTCATCGGCGATTGCGTGAGGAGACGCCGGAAGTTTCCCCTGGCCGCTGAGGCAGCGCTAAAACCACTGGTTAGCTCAAGCGCTCCCCTGAAAGGCGAGTGAGAGGAGCCCAGCCAACAATCATCTGTGGTGATCTCTCTCCCCGCTTGAGCGCTAATAGTAAATACAGCGCGAGCGGGAGAGGAGAGGAAAGTGCACCGAGTGGCTGGTGTTTGACATCAGTGCTGAGTCCCCCCTGACCCTGTGAAGCAGGTTCTTCCCCTGGACCACGCAGATAACTCTGCCACAAGTAAGGAGTGTCACCTGAAGGGGAGGGGAACAATTCTTCAAGAAGGAGGGAGTGGAGAGTTCTTTCCAGAGTTGGTGCTACCTCCATGTGAGAGAGGGGTCAGCTATAAACTCCCAGTGGTGATGGAGGAAATCCACAGAGGGAAATTGTGGAGCCTGATTTAGATCAACTGAAAGGGGTAACACTGAGGGAGGTTGGTGCTGTGGGTGATTAGTGTTGAGCATTGTGACATAACCTATTGAGCTGTTCTGAAGTCTGGGCGGAGAGGGTAATGTACATGCCGAGTGGCACATTGCATCTATAATGTGAATTTACCCTACTGTAACCAGTGATTCAAGGAGTAGACTGGTAGAGTTAACTATCATTAATTCCGACTGTAATGTACCTGTGATTCTTACTTATTGACTAGGAAAAGTATTGGATGTCACTTGAGAGCTATGAGAACTGTGTAAATTATTTGTGTACTGCTTTTATTTAAACCAAGAACAAGAAAGTATATTATTTTTATAAAAGGTACCGGTATTTTCCTAAGACTGGTGTTGTGTCTTTTATTTTAGTGGTTAATCACTGGGTTACTGTGAGTGGGACTTGTAAGCACTTAACCAACGCCTTGAGTTTAGCTGTATCCACTACTGTGCCAGGCTACCCTATGTAGTCTAGGATACCCTAGGTCCAACACCCATAGTACGGAATCAGCTTTGACTACGGTGGTTAATAACATCCGCCTGAAAGTGGATTCAGGCCAAACTACGGTGTTGGTCCTATTTGACCTCACAGCAGCATTTGATACCCTGTCTCCCTCTATGCTAACATCTCGCCTGAGGGAGGCAGGGATTGCGGGTATGGCTCTGAACCTTCTGCACTCTTTTTTACATCTTAGAGAGCAGAGAGTCATGCTTGGCGAATTCCTCTCCCCTGCTAAATCCCTGAAGTATGGGGTGCCACAAGGGTCGGCCTTGAGCCCGACCCTTTTTAACATTTACGTGGCCCCCCTTGCGAGGTTAGTAAAATTGCAGCGGATGGAGGTTGTGTCATACGCCGATGACACCCAAATCATGGTGTCGCTGGCCCACCCTTCTTCCACCTCCGCCACCAACTTTAGGACCTGCATGCAGACAGTCTCGGACTGGATGATCCAGAATTCTCTAAAGTTGAATGGCGATAAAACTGAGATTCTGGTCTTTGGTAAAGACCAGGATGTTTGGTCTAGTGAGTGGTGGCCGTCAGCTCTGGGAACTTGTCCATCTCCTTCCCAGTCAGCTAGAAATCTCGGCGTAATTTTTGACACCTCATTGTCCATGACTCTACAGGTCAATCGAACAGTGGCTACCTGTTGGGGGGTCATTAAAATCCTCAAGAGAATCCTTCACTATCTCTCTCCTTCAAGTCGCCAACAGACGGTGGTGGCTTTGGTGGGTTCCAGGTTGGATTACTGTAATGCACTTTATTCAGACTCCAACAAGGGACTCATTCAACGCCTTCAGGTTGTACAGAATGCGGCTGCCCGATTTGTTCTGGCGCTTCCTAAGGCATCCTCCGCAACAATGGCCAGAAGGATCCTGCATTGGCTCCCTGTACATCTGAGGATCTCTTTTAAGAGCCTATGTTTAGCATATAGAGCCCTCGCAGATGGGCCATTGGACCCCCTTGGTGCCCTTCTGACCCGCTACAGGCCTAGTAGATCCCTCAGATCATCGGAGATGAATCTGTTGGTGGTCCCTCGGGGCAGAAGGGTACGTTGGGGAAGCAGAGCATTCTCCATTGTGGCCCCCGGATTGTGGAATTCTCTTCCCCCGGAGATTAAGTCCCAACCTTCTCTGTCCCTGTTTAAAAAAGCACTGAAAACCTGGTTTTTTATCAAGGCCTACCCACAGTGAAGAGTATAACGGTAAATAGCCAGTTCTCATTTGGTTAGGCGCCTTGACGCCCATTGGGCTTAGTTGCGCTATATAAATCTGTTTTCACTTCATTGTCCATGCTTCACCAGGGTATGAGTGGAAGTCAAAGATTTAGATGAAACTGCCTTCTGAATGTGTTTGGGCTTAGTTGTAACAGGAACCAGGTATACTGCAGATAGGGAACGTGTTTGTGTGTCTTTGGGATCAGGTGTTGGGATGGGGGTGCCCTTGGACGGTGATGATTTGGAGGAATGTAATGTGTATTGCCTTATGTCCTGAGTGTCCTATGATGGGCTTTTTTTCTTGCGGTCATATGTGCTCTTTGTGTGCTGTGGTGATAGTGTATGATGTGGTTCACTTAGAGTGCCGGTGTTATGTGTTGCGTGCGAATGGCTCTGTGCCTGAGGGCTCTGGTGTGTGTGTTCTGTGGTCAGGTGGGGGCACTGGCCGGGTAGTTGCGGAAGGGACAGGAACTGGAATGGGAGCTTGGGACTGCTGAATGGGTGCGGTCACTGTGGAGGACAAAGACTGGACAGTTCAGTGTAGGATACCCATGTCCAAATGAATGCACTCCATGAACGCAACAACCTGTGACAACTTGTTGCCATGATCCTGGAGGCAATTCAGGAGAGCAGTCTGAACCACACAGAGCTGCCGCAAAATATCTATTGCTCCCACACTGAGGGCAGCAGGGGATACTGGGACAGGGGCAGTGGTGCCTGGGGGAAGGGGACTCTACACTTCTTAGCGCTGCGGGCACGGATATCACTTGGGGGAGGATCCGGGAGGGTCGACACAGGACAAGGTGTGGTGGAAGAAGATGCAGATCTTGAACTTCCTGTTCAGGCCAACATGGAGGAGTCACCACTGGACTGGGAAGATGTAGAGGTTGGTGTTTCCAGGCAGGAATCCTCAAGGGCATGCCTGTCCCCCTCCGAGGCGCTGGTCTTCTCAGTGTCACTGAACTCCTGTTTAGCAGTCATGCCAGTAGCTTCTCCAATGGTGTCAGGCCCCTGCCCATCCCTGCCATCTGTAGATGCTGCAAAAGACAGAGACATAGGTTCAGTACAGTGCCATACTCACAAACATTATATGCAATACAAACTCAAATTTTTTGAATGGAACTCGCACATTTAACTACTCCATGTACTTTCTGCATTTTCCAAGTGTATGCAATCATCAGCTGATGCATGGAAACATGCTTAGTTGATTGTCATGCTCCATATTGCGTTGACACAGCCAAATAGCTGTGCATGTACCTGCGTTTAAATATCACATACAATTGTCTGTATGCACACCTACGTGCCTGTAGGTAAGATAGGTACCCATCCAAACATGTTGTCTCAGTCACATTTTAAGTATATTTCACGGAACACCACAGATACAAAGTAAAACCTATCCATTTGCAAGAGATATTGCCTCGTGAAATCCACCATGTTGGGCACTGAAGCACAACGTGAGTTGTACATTGGTGTCAGCTGTGTAGATGTAACAATTTATTTGATGTGCACAGCACACATCTCTATATGCACACTAACATGATGCTCACTGCTGTTCACTGCCAGTTGATGACTCTGACACACACTGCAGCATATGTCAAGGGGACACATCTTTTTGGGTAATGCAGTGCGAATAAGCCCCATGTAACAATGTAGTCACTTAGACAATGCACAATAGCATGAGAATGGGAATTTAATGCAAGGCCTTCATGTGTTGTAACATGTCACATACCAACATTTTTAGAAGTGCCTGACAGGCCTTCATTGATCCAAAGCGTTATAGTGCCTTTTGTAGATGAAGTTGTGAGTGGCCTGCATTAGGACAGATAATGTATGACAATACCTAGGGTCTGGCATATGACATCCCTACGTTGTGATAACTGATGACATTGATGACACATCTATGTGGCAAAAAAAACAATCACTGGTCAAAAGAAGTAGCAACAACTTCACCATGCACTGATACACATGGACACCCCTCCACAATGCACACATTATGAGGACTGACACTCTGGGTAACATTTCCTTCCATTCAACAACATCTCAGTCACATCACAATTTGGCTTACCCACTGTTCACATCCAACCATGTTAAGCCTAAGTACCCAAACAATCTCACAATAGCCTGTTTCTGCAACAATTTGCAAATGTTAATCAGCCAATGCATCACTGCAAACATCACCACCTACCCCTTCAGGACCTGTGTGCACTTGCTGTCACTGTGGCAGGAAATTGCATCTTGTGATGCCATGCTGCTGATATTTGACTAATCTTATTTGCAATGATGCTGTCATGTCAATAATTGTGAAAAACACAACCCATGTGATGGGTGTGACCTCTACCAACTCACTGGTCTCTCAGTCCACATTTGTGCATTGACGTATCCACTTACACATCATCACATAAGTACACTATTGTGGTAGACACACAGCACACACAAGCCTGACAAGTGTACTGGGCTACACACTTCACACAAAGATTTTTCATGTGTAGGAAGGAATCATTGCAGAAAACATTCACAAATATGAGATGAAAACATGTGAAGCTGATTTCCTACGCAACGTTTATGAAATTACCACATTGGTCACATGCAGACCCCCGGCACTCAACACCAAGGATACTTAGGAGCCACTGCATCACACCAGAGACATCACAGAGTGACGCACTTGTTCTGAGCTGGAAGCCAGGCAGTCACTCATGCGCAAAGTCAAACTTAGGGCAATACTCACCCCCGACTTGCTGCTGGTGGGCCCTTAAATGTCCATCCGACTCTACTGTGTTACTACCAGTATGCAGGCTTTTAGTGGTGTCCTGCTCCTGCACACCAACCTGCCACTTCGAGGGACCAGGCCCAGACTTATTTCTGCATTTTTTTGCTGAGCCAGCAGATGTCATACCACCTCTTGTGGCAGTGTGTATGGCTTCGGTTTGAGACACCCAGGGAGCGCACCTTGCGGGCAATGGCCCTCCATATGGCCTTACTTTGATGGACCTTGATCTGTTTACATGGGAGACAAGAAGATGAATATTTGCAATACTATGTTGTGTAACACTGTGTGACAGTACAGCAGCATGCAAACACATAACACACAGCTACATCAATGGACAGTAGAGCCCATACACCATGTCACATAGTACACTTTGATCAAGCCATATCATTGCAATGTAAACATATATGATGATGGACACGTTACATGCCCATCTCATACACATTTAGAGTGCCAGCACAGAAAGATATTTCAAAAAGTACCTCATCTGTAATGCACTATGCAAGTGAGAATTACGTACAATACACTGTGAATGATGTGTAGTGGTCAGACTCATTGTGTCTTACACTACACACCCCTTAATATCCTTCACCATTGCATCTACACATGTCATGGAGGTCACAATTAACTAACTGATCTTATATTCACACCCTCTTGTCACAAGGTGTTGGCCTTTCTTGTGAACTCCTCAGGCCTATGATATATCCTTCAAAAATTGGATGGTGGCCAACACATATGTTTATCAAAGTCATTTTAGTGATGAGGCCTTGAAACATTGTGCACTAACTGGGCAGGACTGAGGGCTTTACACTGTGGAAACGTGGGCCATCACAGAAATCACATGCATGTACAATCATTATGGCGGAGCAGTGCATAGACATGCAAGACTGTGCACATTATGGAATCAAAAGAAGGATGACATGTCCATTGTACATTTGGAAGATGTGCCTGAGGTGATTTAGCACAACTAGTTATAGATCAATGCATTGTACAGGATATCCACATCTCCATAGGGTGAATATGAAAGCAGTACACACATTATCACTACCCTTTGGCCAATCTACATTAGGCTTGTCACAAATGAGCATATAAACAGTTAATGATGCATGACATTACATGGCACAGGGAATGTGTGTTCAGAGTTCGAGTGTCTCAAATCAGCATTGTAACTGTATAACTGCTAAACCACAGTATACCCTTTACATCATCACATGCAGTCAGGGATCTGTGGAAATATGGCTATACACCCCATTGACGTGAAGTCAGCATGCTAGGCGGTGTCTCACACAATTACATTACCCAGTCTCAGAAAAACATGTATGTTTTTTGGCTTCAAATGAGCAGCACCAGTGTCTATGTTGCCATCCTCCCCACATACTCAAGTGCAATAAGTCCTAGGTCATGTATGGACCATGCTGTTGGCAAAATATTAAGGCATGAACATTGGCTTGCACTCACAGGCACATACTGCTGTACAGTAAAATCATGTGAGCATTAAGAGCACTCTCAAACTTTTACTCATACACTTACCAGTACATCTGGAGCACCACATAGCAGCCCATACTGGGCAAGGACCTCGTCCACCAGGACCTCCAGCTCCTCTGTGGTGAAGGGACAGGCCCTGCTGTGGTGAAGGGACAGGCCCTGATGTTCTCTGTTCGAGCCATGACTAGGTCCAGAGTAGAGGTACAGCAGCAGTTGGTGGTGATGAATGGCAGGCAGCAATGGCAGGCAGCAGTGTCTGAATGCAAGTGACAGCTCTGGCTCTCTCACAGACATTTATAGGCTCCTAGGGTTGTTTCAGTGGTACTCTGCTGATGCAATTGTTCAGCCTGGTTTGCATCTTTCAATTGTGTCCAATGCCTGTGACCGCAGTGGCGGTGCACACCTACCGCGAGTTTTAAAAAAGTATTGCACTACCGCGATGGCGGGATCAATTTGCTGCAATGACATTCGCATAGGCGGTGTCACACTGCAGGGGCCAGGTGGTCTCTACTGCAATCCTGCATCTTTCAATTGTGTCCAGTGCCCATGACCCCGGTGGCAGTGCACACTCAGCTGAAGGTCTCCATCCATCAATCAGACACCAGCCTAGAAAATCTCTCCAGATGCCTCGAAGGAGTCTCACAATGGATGTGTGACTCCCGACTAAAACTTAATGGTGACAAATCAGAGATCCTGCTCCTTGGCAACCCTAACAAACTACCTACAAATCTCTCCTGGCCACCCTGCATGGGAACCTACCCGACCCCAAAAAATGAGGTTAAAAGTCTAGGTATCTGGCTAGACCAGGACCTTAATTTTAGAACCTAGGCCCGAAAAACCTCAGGGACCTGTTTTGGCCTTATTCGCATGTCCCGAAAAATCCTCCACCTGATCCCTTTCCAGTCCAGGAAGTTACTAATGCAGGGGCTGGTCAACTCCAGGTTAGACTATGGTAACGTCTTGTACCTGGGAGCCCCGGCATCAGTCATTCAGAAACTTCAGGTGGCCCAGAACGCGGCAGCTAGAGTCCTTACAGGAACCAACGCAAGATGCTCGGTGAAACCAGCCCTCAAAAGCCTACACTGGCTCCCAGTTAAGGAGCGCATCACCTTCAAGTCGCTATGCATCCGCACAAAATTTTGCATAACAAATGCCCTCCAATCCTCAGACCCCTGATGAAGCCCCACCAGTCAACCAAAAACCTAAGATCCAACTCACTTGCCCTTGCCAACATCTCAAGAATAAATAAATCAAGATCCGGCGGCCGTTTGTTTGCCTACAACGCGCCAAAACTCTGGAACACCCTCCCAGTAGCCATGAGGAGAGAACACAACCTCCTCTCCTTCCGCAAACAATTAAAAACCTGGCTCTTCCCTTAAAACTCTGTCTTTCCGACCCTCCCCCTCTCCCCTGGAAAAAACTAGGTCCTCTTAGCGCTGGGATGCCCTAGGGTAGCTATGCGCTCTACAAATCCAATTCCAAATTCCAAATTCCAAAAATACTGCGACGGCGGGTCCCATTGGTTACAATTATATTTGCATAGGCATGTCACACTGTGGGGGCCAGGGAATCTCTACTGCAATCCGGCATCTTTCAATTCAATGACATTTTCATAAGCGGTGCCACACTGCGGGAGCCAGGTGATCTTTACCACAATCCGGTATCTTTCAATTGTGTCAAATGCCCATGACCACAGTTGCGGTGAAAGCCTAGTGGGAGTTTCAAAAATGTATTGCACTACTGCAATGGCGGGTCCCATTGGCTGCAATGACTTTCGCACAGGCGGTGTCACACTGCAGCGGCCAGGTGGTCTTTAACCCAATCTGTCATCTTTCAATTTTCATTTTGTCAATGCCTGTGACCACAGTGGTGGTGCACGCCTACTGCAAGTTTCAAAAATGTTTTGCACTACTGCGATGGTGGGTTCCATTTGCTGCAATGACAATCACATAGGCGGTGTCACACTGCAGGGGCCAGGTGGTCTCTACCCCAATCCCGCATCTTTCAATTGTGTCCACTGCCCTTAATTCCAGTGACGGTGCAAGCCTACCACGAGTTAAAAAAAGTATTGCACTACCGTGATGGCGGGTCCCATTGGCTGCAATGGCATTCGCATGCGTGGGCCAGGTGGTCTCTACTGCAATCGGGCATCTTTCAATTGTGTTCAATGCCTGTGACCGCAGTGGCAGTGCACGCCTAGCTGAGTTTCAAAAATGTATTGCACTACCACGATGGGGGTCCCATCGGCTGCAATGACATTTGCATTTGCAGTGTCACACGGGGGGACCAGGTGGTCTCTACTGCAATCCGGCATCTTTCAATTGTGTTCAATGCCCGTGACCACAGTGGCAGTGCCCGCTTTGTGGAGTTTCAAAAATGTATTGCACTACCGCGATGGCGGGTCCTATTGACTGCAATTACATTGGCATAAGCTGTGTCACACCACAGGGGCAAGGTGGTCTCTATCGCAATCCAGCATCTTTCAATTGTGTCCAATGCCCGTGACCACAGTGGCGGTGCACGCCTACTGCAAGTTTAAAAAAAGTTTTGCATTACCGCGATGGCGGGTCCCATTGGCTGCAATGACATTCACATAGGCTGTGTCATACCACAGGGGCCAGGTGGTCTCAACTGCAATCTGGCATCTTTCAATTGTGTCCAATGCCCGTGACCGCAGTGGCACTGCACGCCTTCCACAAGTTTCAAAAAAGTATTGAACTACAGCGATGGTGGTTCCCATTGGCTGCAATGACATTCTCATAGGCGGTATCACACTGCGGGGTCAGGTGGTCTCTACCGCAATCCGGCATCTTTCAATTGTGTACAATGCCCATGACAGCAGTGGCAGTGCACGCATATCGGGAGTTTCAAAAATGTTTGCACTACCGCGGTGGCGGGTCCCATTGGCTGCAATGACATTTGCATAGGCGGTGTCACACTGCGGGTGCCAGGTGGTCTCTACCGCAATCGGCATCTTTCAGTTGTGTCCAACACACGTTATCCTAGTTCCACCAAAGGCATGTGAGCACATCTTCCGTAACAGGAAGCATTACCATTCAATGAATGTGTAAGCAGTATGCCAAGCGGATATGAATATCTCCCATGTATGTGCCAAATATCCGGGTTCTGCACATGACGCTTACATACTGTGTCAAAAGCATCATCCCACTATTGATGGAAAAGCTACATCCGAAGAATGCGTGACTTGTTGGTGACTATGCTGAAACAAGTAGTGTGCTGTATGGGTGACATACTGTTCTCTTCAACTATTAGCATTACAAACTTGGTCTGTGTATCTCACAACTAGCTGATTCTGCATATTCCTACCGACCTTGGTTGCTGAGCCCTCTGAGGAATCTAAGGACCCCAGGGGAAGTCCGATTCAATGTTGCACATGGAAGGACATGTTGTGCAGTGGAGCATGCTTTTGTACTTCTAAAGGCTAGATTTTGGTGTCTGGACAAGAGCGGTGGTGCACTACTCTACTCTTCCCAAAAGGTGTGTCAGACCATAGTTGCTTGCTGCATGCTCCACAACCAGGCCTTGAGCAAAGAGATCCCCCTGATCCTGGACGATGATGAGCAGCAGATGCCCCACGCTGCAAATCCACACATGCCCAGTGACGATGATAGTGGAGAAGAGGAAGGTGTTGACCTGCGTCAACAGCTCATCGACAACTATTTCCCTTGAGTATAAGTACCATTGAACAACAATGACATTTTCTGTTGGCTTTGCTGTTAGTGGCAAAGCATAGATGAGGTGTTTGGAATGGATGCTGGCTATTGTTAACTCACTGCTAATGGCTGATGTGTGTGGCACAGTGTATTGTTTTCCACGTACCTCATGTCTAAGTTGATGTGTTGGTCATTGTTATGTGATGAGTCTTGTACTGACAACTAAATGTCATACTCTTGTGTCCTTCTAGGTTTCTTTGCCCCGTCAATGTCTCTTCACAATCAGAGCTTGTGGTACATTGGAATCAGAGTTGACATTGCACATACTGTGATAAACATGGAACTGGCACAACGGCATAGGTGTGTAAATAGTGATTATTTTCTATTAGATTGGGTTAAAATTAAAGTGGATGTAAGGTAATTTGTGCATAGTGAGTGTATAGAGTAGTCCCCATATTATTGGAATTACACAGTCCAACAAACTCCTGCCATCAACATGGCAATGTGGGATAGGATAATCAACAAAGTCAATGTTCAGGGCAACACCTGTGGCATCATGGCTGGCTCAGCGACTTGGCTTTGGTTGGTCCTTTGCCAAGTGATCCTCCTGTGGTGTTTCTCAGACTGTCCCTCTTGAGTTTTGCAGGGGGGAACCTGCTGCAGGCTCAGAGGTGTCTGAGGAGTCATTGTCCTGAAACTCAGCCATCTCTGTGGCCACAGCTGAGGTGGTGTGTGTTTCAGCAGGCTGGCCACTGGAGGGGGTTGGAGGGGGTTGAACCGTCATTTGAGCAGCATGTATGTCCCTCAGAACACCCACAAGCTGGCCCAAGAGAGCCACATGTTGTCCCATTTATGTGTCTATGACCTCTGCAGCAGGCGGAGCTAGCGCAGTTCTTCTACAACCTGGCCCATCTGTCCCTGGTTCTTTTGATATGCACCAAGGACTCTTACAACGGTGGCCAGGGCTTCTGTCTCAGTGTCCTCATGTGATTATCCCCCAGTTGCCCTCCCACCTGCCTTGCTGACATGGACCTGAGGCATTGACTGTCGATGCATCTGCAAACTATCTCCGGCATCCTTGGCTTGTGTGGTAGCGTTGGTAACCACTGAGCCAGGAACATTGTTGCAGGCAGCAGTTGTGCTGTTTTTTTACCTGATAGTAGGGGATATTCCCCATGGCCCAGTTTTTGGGGAAAATATCGAGTTAGGATTAAATCCTAATTTAAGACAAAATCCTATTTTAGGACAAAATACTATTTTAAGACTAAATCCTAATTTAGGACAAATCCTAATTTAAGACAAAATCCTAACTTAAGACAAAATCCTAAATTAAGACAAAATCCTAACTTAAGACTACTTAATGCCTGCTGTGAATCCCAAAAGTTGTTGTAAGTTAGTCCTGTGTATCGGCCCTTCGTATCTGATGTAGTATTTACCATTACAAAATGGATGCCATCATAGCTCTCTAACCTGAAGGCCCAGCAATTTTGTCCATTTTCTATGTCCATGAATCTGTATATAAAGTATGTGCTGAACAGAAACGCCAGTGTGTTATCAATACTACCTTGACAGTCGAAACGCGTTAGTGGCAATAGAATTTGTGGAATTTGCAGGTATCCTGAGTGTGCGCTTACTTGGTTTTTTATAAAATTGAAATAGCTGGTGAGCTCCACCGGCATAGTGCACCAACTATCTACAGGCGGGGGTGGAAGGAGCATATCGAGCGATCAAGTGATTTGAAGCGCTCGTGAAGCAGATGGCTGCTGGGGGCGTGTGGATTAAAGCACCAAAGGAGTAGGAGTAAGGAGTAGGAGATGCCAAGAACCGATGTCCACAACCATCAAGACCGCAGCCCAGATGTATTGGACCAAGTCCTGAGTTTGGAAAAGTAGGGGGGGTTGGGACAGGTTGGAGGACAGGTACAGTCTTCCCCGAAACCCGACCCACTAGACTGAGTTCATTTACGGCCCTTGAAGGCGGGAGAAGACAATCACCTGCTATTGCGGTTGTACAGAAGGGCACATGTAGCCTCTCTATAATCGCCAATCTCACAATGCACAGAGATACGTCGTAGCCCCGGAGCTTTACTCATGAACGGCCTTGTATCTCTAAGTAACAAAATGATGTATTACAAATAAACTACACAAAGCATAAAAGAATGCAATCATAACTCCCCTCAGTTCCTCTGAATGCCCGTGGAACTTCTACAAAGGAAAAGGGAAAACGAGTAACACGCCGGGCATTGTACCTGAATTCACCTATCCTGACGGCAATAGTAACTCCCTATACCAAGGGAGGGGATACTGAAAATCCACCCAGTCACCAAAGAATTCACATTGGGTTTTCCTATTTACTTTCCCAGTGGTGGAAGAAAAATACAGGTTAAAAAAGTAAGAGACAAACACTGTTAAGAATTGAAGAAGAATCAGAGAGACGGGCTGCTGCCCAGAGTCTCTTCACAAGAGCACCAAATAAAAACCAAACCTACAAAAAGGCCACCACCAAGGACACTGCCCTACATGACAGTCTTAAGAAACTAGAGAAACTGAAACAAACTGAAATCTCCAAATGGTGGTAGGCTATACCATTACAGGATTACATCAATAAAGGAATAGTTCCAAGGGGTTTCCGAATCTACACAACTCCGTCACATGAGTCTCCAAATCCAAAGATGATGGTAGAGTGGGTGGAAATTCGGCCCAAAGTTCCAAACAAATGCTAACCATTTTATTGAAGTATGCATGGGAGGACAGAGAACAAATCCTCCAAGATCTAAAAGCCTTTGAAGATCAATTTAAACACACAAAGAACAAGAAATCATAAGGTTATCTAGCAGACCTCAAAGTAAGATTGAAATTGTATGAAGAAGATATTAAGGCAGGAAAGCAGAGGAAACTCCACTATGACTGTACATACTATAACATTTGGAAGAATCCTGACCTACTGCCACATATGACCACTTATATGATAAACTGCAAGCAGGAGAAGAAATAGAAGATACAACAATTATGACAAGTGGAACAGAATCCATCACTAGCAGTGATACTAAGACTTTATCTAGTGTGAGAACAAACCAGTAATTATCACGGGAAGGCACAACAAAAGGTCCAACTACTTTTTTGGATAAATATTGCCTCTTGTGAATGGGGTGACAGACACCAAGAACAACAACTGCTCCAAGGACAAGAGGCAGAGGTGGCGGACAGAGAGGAAGAGGCTGAGGAAGAGTCAAGAAAGAAACAAGCGGAGAAGAAAGCGAGACAAACAGAGAAAACAGAAGAGGACCAATGGGCACTAGGTAGATGGGAAAAAAAATATTGGATAACAAAACCGTACATAAAACCATTGTTAATCTCTCCAACAGACCATCCTGAAAAAAGAACACTCTGTTTAGGGCTCTCCTGCCCTTCAGGCGGTTTTGGCTATCCAGAAACTAGGATAGACATTTCTAAATTATCAGAAAATTAAAATAAAATAAAATGGCACTTTCTGAAAAATTCCAGAACAATAATTCTGAATTAGAGAGAGATTAGTGTTAGTGAGGAACCCAATAATACGGAATTAAGGGTCAAATACCTTACAACATGGCTAGCCTTGCAAGAAATATTAGTTGAAACGGGCATAGAGGAAAGTACCTCCCTAGATGATATCGATGTCAGCTTTGATCATCCAGCTGCCGCCAACTTTAAACCAAAGTCTAACTTTTTGCCTGACCTCCCTCATGACACTTTTCATGACACTGTGATATGCGACCTGGTCCTAGCCAGATAACACAGAACGAAGAACACAACACGCAATATTTTAACCTATGCTCAAAAGCAAACCACAAAACCCTTATCAGAGGATGAAACATTGCTCATACGCCCATCAGATAAGGGTGGAAATATAAGGGGTCATTACGATGGTAGAGGGAAAGGCCCTCTGCCCGCCGTGGTTGTAGATAAAAAATGCTTGCATGTTTGGCAGCAAAACCGGTGGTCACATTACAATGCAATGAATGAAAAATCCGACTGCTCCGGTCGGATCCCACAAAAATCCGTCCAGAAAACCAAAAAATCCAACGGCGGTGGACGGAAATGTGGCGGAAAGCACCAAAAAAGCCGATCCACATGCGGAATGACCGCAAGTGAAATTATGATAAGATGGTGGTGCAAGCGGAATGATAAGTCTTTTCCGACCGCTGCAGTCACGCAAAAAGATGAATGACAGAGCTGCTTAGCCGTTCAGACCGCTGCGGTTGCATGAAAATAAGAATGGAGGCCAAATGCAGCAACACCACAAGGCCTCCAAGTGTGGCTGATTGTTTTTCCGCTGCCTTCAAAAACATTTGACACACCTCAATAACACACCCCCATGACATTTAAAAAGATACAAATCCCAGGCCCAGGAGAACACACCTGGCATGAATACCCCATTTGGACACACCCACATAGCTGAGTATAAACCCGACCCCATCCCTGACCAGCATCCTTTGCACAACTCCAGAGGTTGAGGGCCAAACACCACAATAGAAAGGATAGGCAAATCATCACACATCACACCATCACACATCACAACAACACCAACACACTTCTCACAAATCTCCACCACCACCTTTCTACCTGCACTTGTCACCCATTTGCACATTACACACCATGTCAAAAAAAACATGCCCAAATTCACAGAGAATGAGTTGTCAGTTATGGTAGACGAGATAATCAGAGTAGAACCACATTTATTTGAAAGCATGGTCCAACAGACACCACTAGTCATAAAAAATCAAATGTGGGAAAGGATAGTCTACATTGCAGTAGGGACCACTCTGCGCACACTGTGTGGTATCAAGAAGAGGTGGTATGACCTAAAGACCAGGGTGAAAGACCGTGCCAACAGTAACCACGAGGACGCTCAGTGGACTGGCGGTGGCCCTCCCATTCCAATACTAACATTTACTCAATGGGAGGAGAAGGTGCTTGCCATGCTGCATCCAGAGAGTCTTACATGAATAGCTGGGAGAGTGGAGGCTGATAAGTACCAACAAATACATCCGATCACACTGCCATGTACTGTCTTGCACAACTATAAAGCTACACTTCCTAGACCTAAATGCACTTATGTACAATACACTCTTCCCAACGCATGCCTCACATATCTACCATTTCCTTCCTCTGATTCACCTAAAAGGTAGCTAGCAAGATTTCTATGGGGGTATGTGTACAGGTAGCCAGCACTACAGCTCCCACCAGGCACTCTTATCCCACAGCTGAGCAGCATGGAACACTCCCCCAAGAGTCATGTGGCAGCCATTTCATTGCTCTCCTCAACATTACAGGTAGGTAACCATTTCAACGGGGAGAGGGTTTGTGGATCGGCAGCCAGCACTACAACCCCCACCAGGCACTCTTGTCCCATATCTCAGCAAGATGGAACATTCCCCCTACTCAAGAGCCATGTGGCAGCCATTTAATTGCTTTTCTCATTCCTACAGGTAGGTAGTCATCTCAACAGGGAGGGGGTTTGTGGATAGTCAGCCAGCACCACAACTCCCACCAGGCACCCTTGTCCCACAGCTGAGGAGGATGGAACACTCCCGCTACCCAAGAGCCATGTGAAAGTCCAGCCATTTTATTTCTTTCCTCAACCTTACAAGTAGGTAGCCATCTCAACAGCTAGGGGAGTTTGTTGATAGGCAGCCAGCAGTACAACTCTCACCAGGCACCCTTGTCCCACAGCTGAGTAGGATGGAACACTCCCCCACCTAGGAGCCATGTGGCAGCCATTTCATTGCTCTACTCCACCTTACAGGTAGGTAGCCTTCTTGTGCTCTTTTGTCTCCCTCCTGAGCAGGGTGGAACACTCCCCACACCCAGAACCATGTGGCAGCCATTTCCCTCTACTGTACTACCTATCAGGTAGGTAACCAGTAACCCTGGGCGTAGTGTGCGTAGTGGGGCTACGGAAAAATACGCAAAGTGGACGAGAAACTACGCCCACCTGCACACTTCGCGTAGCCCCACTACGCGCCGCATGCCCCCCTCCCCTACATACCTAATTTTAGTAAATGGGCACATAAAAATAAATAAGAGGCACTTACCTTGTCCGTGGCGTCCCGGGGGTCCCTCTGCTTGTTCACGCCGCCGTCTTGAAAACCAATGCGCATGCCACAGGACGCCGCGGACAAGGTAAGTGCCTTCTATTTATTTTTTATGTGCCCATTTACTAAATTAGGTATGTTTGGGAGGGCGGGAGGGAGGCGGGTGGCGGGCAACTTCGCTACGCCCAAGGTGTGGGCGTAGTGTTGCCTGCTTCGCCTACTTTGCAAAGGCCGAAGTAGGCAACACTACGCCCACTTCATGGGCGTAGCGAAGTACTTCGCCCAGGGTAAGTAATCAGTGCATGCACTATGTCACTCTTCTCAAAATGCATAGAGCCACATGACCATCACATCCCTCACATGTCAGTCAACTCTGTATAGATCCAAATGTTACATCCAGTGTGCAAATAGCTAAGTGCTTGGAACTGTCACAGAAATTACACTTTGACTCACCAAGTCACAAGTGAAATAAATTCAGGGCCCAATCACTCACAGCACAGAATGCAATGTTAAGTGCCATGGTTTCAAAGCAGGAAGGCTCATATGAACACAAAACATGCACGGTCAATCTGTCAAACAAACAACACCACATGATATGACTGAACATATAAATAATTAAATTATCAAGTTTTGGCATAACTGAAACAGAATCTCTGAAAAGTCAACTAAATCCACGCATAAGCCAAAGTTGATGTGCATAAAGTTGATAGATGATAACATGTCCTTGTAAACATACTATCTGTGCTTGTCACATGATTGTTATTTACATGCCACACTAATGTCAAGTAATGTATGTACCTCAACATCATGATGATGGGAGGTGGTCCGCTTTTGAGTACACTCTGGATTGGCCATTAAGTGGACAAAGTCAGAACATTTTCTATTAACCCCTGCCACCATAAAGTTGACATAGAATTCCCACTGAGATGGTGCACTGACCCCCCTAAATATTTGGGCATTTATCTACATTGCACTGCTGCAGAAGTTATCCGCCTAAACTACAGGCCGGCAATTGACCGCCTGGCTGGGAAAATTGACAGATAGATCAAGCTCCCTCTCTCTATAGCAAGGAGGATAGCCATAATTAAAATGATAGTATAGCCACAACTGCTTTATCTATTTTTGAACATTCCATTTGCCCTAACTGCGTCTTTTTTTAGCACCTTGCGTTCCCTGATGACACACCTCATTTGGGCAGACAAACAACCTCGCATAAGTCAGACCACTCTCACAATGCCATTTGAACGGTGAGGATTTGGAGTCCCCGACTTTTATTTCTATGTACTTGTAACACAAACACACTTTTCATACTATTGGTACCACAAAGACGCTCGCATTCACTACCTCAGGCCAGAGGACTCTCAGATACATCCACGCTCGCTCCCAACAATTCTACCACTAGGACTCCCATGCCTTCCTACTGAGATAGAGACAATGGTAACGACATGTTGGGCATGGACAAAGCTATGATGGTACCTACAATTTGACTACTTATACTTCCCCCACATTCCTTTACCTGACAACCCGTGTTTGCTTCCTACCACTGAAACTCTTACTAAAAAAGTTTGACAAATATAGAGACTTACTAAAGGATTCCCGCCCTCTTAAAATTGCCAAATTGACATCCGGTGGAGTCGCTACATTGAAGGACAATTTTGTCCTTCATAGAGTGAGGGGTGCCCTGCTGAGCATGTTACCTGACACAGATACAGAATTGAAAGACTTCCCTCCTCTCACACTGGTCATTACCTCTACAGACTGCACGCACCTGATTTTCCACCTCTACCACTTATCACAAACCCTAACTCCTGCAGTAGGACTTAAAGCCGGGGCGGCATGCAAGGGTGACCTAGGGGAGCCATTACTGGATGCAACCTGGGCATTCTGCTGTGCTCAGACAAGATTTATCTTGCCCAACTCTAAACACAAATTCTACATTATAAATACCTCCCCAGAATATATATTACCCAGACCCAATTAGCCAAGATGCGCCCGGGTACCTCTAGTGCATGCGCCAAGTGCAAGGCGTTGGATGCTGACTTTGCACATCTGGCATGGAACTGTGTAATTGTTCGGACATATTGGAGGGAGGTGTTCTGTCACCTGTAACTTATAGTCGAGCAACTTTTACATCCCACGCCACTGATGGCTTTGTTGGGCTATGTCAAACTCATCAAAAAGAGCATTAGGAGGTTCACTGCAATAGCCCTTCTGTTGGCAACATGTAAAATCTCATTGAATAGGGGTAGAGCACACCAACCAACAATAAAGGGGTGGCTCCGAGATCTTCATTATTGTCACACAACAAGCCACAATTATGCCACACTATTACCCATGACCTCAAGGCCACGGGACATATGGCAACCACTCAAGGATTACTTTCAACTTCACCCTCTGGATGAGGCTCCGGAGTGAACTGATCCAAAATATTAGAGACACACTGCCCTGATGGGTCTGCCTGGACACATGTCCCGCTAACTGAAATCCGGATTGTACACACAATGTAACAAAGCACTCTATTTCATTGAAATAGAAATACACGATGTTTGCTGTTGATGTATTGTCTATTTGTGGTTTATGAGAGAAATAAAAAAAAAATTGATGCTGATAATCATTCACTAATACGAAGTGATTGCAATGTAAAATGTTTTCCGTACCAAATGTAACATCCAAAAGTGTGACATCAAGGTTGAGGAGTGCACTTAACTGACAATCTAACCTCTGTTCAACAGTAGATCCCCAAGCAACAGCTGTTGAAAACACCACCTACCAGCAGAGCCAGTCCCCCCCAAAACGTGAACTTTCTGATGCTGATTCTCTATGTTTCTTGGATGAGGAGCACCAACCTGGCCCCTCAGGACTGCCAGGGTGCACTCAGTCTCAGGGCCTCATTGTCACCACCACAATCAACAGTCCTGCAAAAACCACTATGCTGACCCATGCTATCGGGTGAAAAAAATTATTTGGGAGCTGTTGTATGTTAAGGTACTCTACACATGCCCAATAGAAACATTATATCTTCAATTTGGGGGCGCCCTAAGGAACAGGAGGCCCTCAAACCTAGCCAACAATGTGAATATGCAGGACGTCTCTGGGACAAAAGACAATTGGAGAGGAAGGAGACACATTTATCTACTAATGGCTTATTTTCTGGAGAAGCATTGACTATTGACGAAATTTTCATATTCACCGCTCAAAAATTAATCAGTTCCATAAATATAATTGCTGTTCCAGAAATGTGTGACTTTTTCTCTATGTCGAATGACACTTGAGCAGGGTAGGATACTGATGTCAAAAGCTGGCAATATATTGTGATTGGTGTGCCGTTTTTGATTGTTGTTGGTGACTGAGGCATAATCTGGAATGGATGCTTCCGTAGAGGTTCTGGAGCTATGCCATGAAATCCTAGTTCATGGAAGAAGCAGGAAGAACTAATCTCTTGCCACAAGCCTGAATCTGTTCACCTTTCAGTAAAGGGGAGAACATGGGTTCTGCTACCTGAGCAGCTGCTTGCGTCTGGAACACCTATCCTTATGCCTAGCATGTAACTTTACCTTCCGTCTACCATGAAGTCTTCCGGAGTATTCTTCTTTGTGGTTTCTTCTCCGGGTTTTTTTTCCTCTTTGCTGCCGAGTGTGTGGTGGGTTTTGCTGAGAGCGTACTGGATGTGCTTAGAGTCCTCCAGCGTCCTCCATCCGCCCTGCCTTCCTCTCTGGTACGGGACCGCCCTGGAGCTGAGGCGCAGCCGTAGAGCGGCAGCTCGCTGGCTCCTCCAGGTTGGTGGTGTCAGGGCCAGCCTTAGAGGGTTCTTCGACATGGCAGCTACGAGTCGAGCTGGGGGAGTGCTCGAGGTCACTTCTGAGGAGCTTACTGCACCGACTGCTTCGGGCATCTTACCCCCGTTGGTCTGTCTCAAGTTGACCATGTGCAGCAGGGGGGAATCATCCCCAGTGCCTATTTCGGAGAAACTACAAGTGCATCCGCAGGAGGACACAAGTGTCAAGGAACGTTCCTCAACAAAGGTGACGGCAGAGACCGCAAGGGTCTCGAAAGCAGGTACAAGGCGAGGCAGCAAAAAAGGTAGGAAACACGGGGGCTGCCTCAGGTTCTGGCTCTAGTGGTGCTAAGAAGAGCAAAAACTAAGAGGTCAGCTAGAAGAGGAGCAGGCCTTGGAAAGTTCTTTTAAAGAGGTAACCTCCAGTGATTGCTCAGAATTTTAAAATTATCAGGTTAAAGGAAGGAGCATAAAAAGGAGGAGGAATAAAAATATCCCCTCGCACAGTAAAGTCAGAGTTACCCCCTAACTGCGGTCTTTTTTTTTTATACGACCTGAGGTCTTGATTGTCACTAAGCAAGGAGAAGACCTTAGAGGCCGCTTTAATATCTGCTCCACATCTAGTATATCTATAGATAACATGGAGCCTGTTGGGTCTCTTCCCAGTCAGAGTGATATATCTACTCAATTGCTGAATATTTGCCTGAGCCCTCACTGGGAGAAAAAGTGGAGTTGGCCGTCCAGAGTCAATCTGAAGCTGCCAGACAAATTCATGGAGGGGCAGAGTCAGGCCATAAGCCTCAAGGGAAGACTGGGTCCCGACAGGCTTTGATGGAAACTTTATTTGCTTTATTAATGGAGGATATTAAGAACGGTTTCGCTGTATTAGTTGCCACCAAGGCGAGATAAGGAATTCATGTTAGAATCTAGAGAGGAAGGCGGATCTCCTAAATTCCAGGACTGAGGGCTAGATGTAGGTAAATCTTATTTACCGATTCATAAATACCGAATTTTACCGATTCGGTATTTATGAATCGGTAAATAAGATGTAGGTAAAAATTCGGTAATTTTTACCGAATCGGTAGGATTCGTTATTTATCAATTTGGTAATTACCAAATCAGTATTTTCCATTGATTCCTATGGGCCTTGAAGCCCATAGGAATCAATAGCAAATACCGATTTGGTAATTACTGAATCGGTAAAAATACTGAATTGCCAAGGGGGACAAGGTGTCACTTTGACACCCTGTTACACCCCTGTTTCCGGCTTGTGTGCCATGTGACACACATACATGCCCTAAGGGCATGTATGTGTGTCACATGGCACAGGTGTACATGCAAGGATGTGCATGTTCACAGGAATTTGTTATTTACCAGCCAATGGTATTAGGTGGCAAATAATGAATTCTAAAGGCCCTGTAGCACTGTTTGAAGTGCTACCTACATAAGAAATTACAGATTCAGTAATTTTACCAATCAGTCATTTTACCGAATTTGTAAAATTTACAGAATCAGTAAATTTACCGATTCTGTAATTTTACCGATTCGGTAAAATAACCGATTCGGTACATTTACTGAATCTGTATGTTTTTGCTACCCCTACATACCAATGTCCAAATACCGGTCGGAAACAGCCGAAAATCAGTATTTTCGGCCGTTTCCGACCGGTATTTGGAAACCTACATCTAGCCCTGAGTCCCTAGAGAAATCTGTGGAAGAACTTTAAGCTAATCTTGAGACAGCAGAGTCTGAGATTCAGATGCTTTAAAGGGAGGAAGCTGCTCTTCAGGATACAATGGAGATGCTGGAAAACAACCCCGCAGAAATAATCTCCTTATTATAAACATTCCAGAAGGGCAAGAAAGGTCTGATCTCAAGACATATATTGTCTTGTTGCTTAAGGAAGCCCTGTCGCTCGAAGAGTCAGCAGAGTTACTAGGAAAAGACATACAAAGATCCCATAGGAACCCGTTTCGAATGAACACAAATAGAGCAAAGCCAAGGAAAATTCTTATTAATTTTCTTACCTACTCCGTAAAGGAAAAGATCTTGAATTTGGCTTTAAAGTCAAAAAACTTAAGGAGCAAGGATTTTTCCTTTGAAATTCGCTCAGATCTCTCTACAGTTACCCATGAAAGGCAGTTGGAACTCAGCAGAAAGATGGATGATTTCACGAATATCGGCGCAGTAGTACAAGTCAAATTTCCTGCCTTCCTGAAAGTTGTGTATAATAATAAAATGCACAACATTAGATCAGTCCAGGAGGCATTTGAGCAGCTTGAAAGCATCAGTAAGGAGGTCCCTTAGTCCCCTAGTGGCAGTCCTTCTTTCTTACTTAGTGCAGTACGTGGTAAATACTTGTCTATGTTGCATTAAAGTATTAAACGGCTGGGCCACATATTCTTAGATTCTGTAAAAATGAATTGGGAAAGTAGGAAAGAAGAAATGTAGTGGAAATACAGAAAGGCAGAAGGACCCTTGGCTGCACAGTGTACTTAACTATTGTCCTTCATGGCACTTATTTAGTTTTTTCTTATCCGGCATGGGTTAAATCTCTGTAAGGTTTAATTTTTCTTTATTACACAGACACAAATGGGATAGGGTGGGTAGTTCTGGGATGCAACACATGGACAACGTTGGTCTAGATATATGGGGGAAGTGTTCTCCATGGGG
Organism: Lissotriton vulgaris; assembly: GCF_964263255.1. Lineage (NCBI taxonomy): Eukaryota > Metazoa > Chordata > Amphibia > Caudata > Salamandridae > Lissotriton > Lissotriton vulgaris. The sequence continues at coordinate 745,155,773 of NC_141697.1, read as the reverse complement.
GGCTGAGAGGGATGGGTGGGGGGCAGTGGAGCACAGGGGGATAAAATATGAAAAAAACTCTTTTGCTTCAGACTTGTTAGATTAAGTCCGGATATATGGAGGGAAAGGTCAGGTCAGCAATTGGATGTATCATATAGCCATTTTATGTATAGACATAAGTCAGGAATAGAATATATCTTGCATAGCCACAGCCTCAGGGATAGGGATACGGACATAAAATATTTGCCATCACATTTGTCGGACCATTCAGGCATTTTTTTAGACCTCGACTGGGCACAGTCCCAGCAGACCAGAGCATGGTCCTTTGATTGATCATTACTCCTTGAAGAGGAAGAGATGGCCTTTCTCTCTAGAGAGACAGATTTATTCTTGGGAACCAATATAGGAACAGCAGACATCACCATGGTCTAGGACACCTTCAAAGCCTTTTTGAGGGGTTATCATCACCAACAAATTGAGCTATAGGAGCAAAAAGTATAGGAAAGTGACTGCAGCCTTGGAGGCAGAATGAGGGAAGTGGAGGCAAAAATGAATGGTCAGGCTGGTCTGGGTATGAAGGAATACTTGGAAAAACAAACAAAAATTAAAGGAACAGCTGGAGGGCATTCTCCAAGCAAGGCTCATGCGTAGATGGGCGGCAAGTAAGATCGCCCATTTCGAGTATGGGGAAGGGGCAGGAAAGTTACTTGCTTGGAAAATTAAAGCAGAACATCTCCAAAACCATATATAGGAAATCACTGTGGTAAATGGTGCAGTCTCCTTATCCTCCAACAAAGGTATCGGTGAAGTCTTTTCCGAATATTTCCAAGACATATATAAAGAGACCTGTGTAGAAGATAGGCCTAAAGAAAGGAATGGTTGGATAGGACTACACTAACATCTATTAGTCCTAAACAACAGCAAGACTTAGATCAGGCCATCACACAAGAGGAAGTAAAAAAGGCTATGGCAGTCTGTAAAAAAGGGTAAAGCTGCCAGCCCGGACGGGCTACCAGCTGAATTATATAGATCCTTGGGGGAGGTTATAATCCCGGTATTAACCCAACTATTCAACAAGATACTACTGGAGGGAATAAGCCCTCCTGGATCTTGGAATGATGCCACAGTAGTCCTGAAACTGAAACACAGCAAAAAGCCAGCCATCTGTGGGTTTTATCGACCCATATTGCTTTACAATTTCAACTATAAAATCTTTGCTTCCATTTTAGCAGCCAGGCTGGGGCTGGTGGCAAATTACATCCTCCACTCGGATCAAAAAGGGTTTGTAAAAGGAAGACAACTAGCAGACCTCACATATGATCTGGTCAGTGCAATAGATATCGCTTCCACCTATTCACTCCCTCTTTCAGGCTTAACTCTGGATGCCACCAAGGCTTTCAATGAATTGGGTTTACCTGTTGGAAGTCAAGGAAAGTTTCAACTTGGGCGATACGTTTCGTCTTACCATCCAGCTGCTATATCAAGCACCATCAGCCAGGTTACTGGTTAACAGAAACCTGACCAAAGCACTTAGGATAACCAGGGTAACCAGGCTCACTTAATAGTGGTGCCCTCTCTGCCCCCTACTTTTCGATATGTATACAGAGCCTTTCGCTCAAAGGCTCAGAAAAAATCCTAGCATTGAGCCTTTTAGACATGGGGAATGGGAGAGGAGGGTGACCCTGTATGCAGATGATATCCTGATACTTTTGGCAGATCTGGATACAACCTTTCCGGCAGTTAACAGATTGGCAGATGAATTTGGGCAGGTCTCGGGCTATGAGGTAAATGCCCGAAAGACCAAGATTATGATCTGGAATGTCACTGCAATTCACCATCAGGCTACTACCAGCATGAGATACTTGGGGGTCAGAATTGTCCATAATAATATAATCCAAAATTGCAGAAACCAACTTAGCACAAGTCCAAAGAGAATGCCAAAAAACAGATGAAGTCATAGGCTCACCTCCCTTTAACCATCTTGGGGAGGGTGAATCTGGTTAAATGGTGATATTACCCAAGATCACCTTTCTCTTTAATACAATCCCCCTACATTTTGACAAATGCCGCTCGCATACAGAGGTATTGCCAGCATTTTCCTGCCTACCTGCCACTTGCTACTGGAGTAGCAGAACTCTTGCCAAAGTCAATTGCCGCCGAGGAAGGAGTAAAGAACAGCGAGGCCGCAGAGGAGGCGAGAGGCGCGGCTCCGGGACTGCGAGGTACAGCGCTACTGACACCAGCTGTTTCCTCTTCCCGAGGGTGCCGCGCCCCCTCCCAGTGCCCCGCCCCCAGGCCTTCATAACCTCTCGCGGCCCCCGCTTCGCGGGAGCCGCTCGCATACAGAGGTATTGCCAGCATTTTCCTGCCTACCTGCCACTTGCTACTGGAGTAGCAGAACTCTTGCCAAAGTCAATTGCCGCCGAGGAAGGAGTAAAGAACAGCGAGGCCGCAGAGGAGGCGAGAGGCGCGGCTCCGGGACTGCGAGGTACAGCGCTACTGACACCAGCTGTTTCCTCTTCCCGAGGGTGCCGCGCCCCCTCCCAGTGCCCCGCCCCAGGCCTTCATAACCTCTCGCGGCCCCCGCTTCGCGGGAGCCGCTCGCATACAGAGGTATTGCCAGCATTTTCCTGCCTACCTGCCACTTGCTACTGGAGTAGCAGAACTCTTGCCAAAGTCAATTGCCGCCGAGGAAGGAGTAAAGAACAGCGAGGCCGCAGAAGAGGAGAGAGGCGCGGCTCCGGGACTGCGAGGTACAGCGCTACTGACACCAGCTGTTTCCTCTTCCCGAGGGTGCCGTGCCCCCTCCCAGTGCCCCGCCCCCAGGCCTTCATAACCTCTCGCGGCCCCCGCTTCGTGGGAGCCGCTCGCATACAGAGGTATTGCCAGCATTTTCCTGCCTACCTGCCACTTGCTACTGGAGTAGCAGAACTCTTGCCAAAGTCAATTGCCGCCGAGGAAGGAGTAAAGAACAGCGAGGCCGCAGAGGAGGCGAGAGGCGCGGCTCCGGGACTGCGAGGTACAGCGCTACTGACACCAGCTGTTTCCTCTTCCCGAGGGTGCCGCGCCCCCTCCCAGTGCCCCGCCCCCAGGCCTTCATAACCTCTCGCGGCCCCCGCTTCGCGGGAGCTGCTCGCATACAGAGGTATTGCCAGCATTTTCCTGCCTACCTGCCACTTGCTACTGGAGTAGCAGAACTCTTGCCAAAGTCAATTGCCGCCGAGGAAGGAGTAAAGAACAGCGAGGCCGCAGAGGAGGCGAGAGGCGCGGCTCCGGGACTGCGAGGTACAGCGCTACTGACACCAGCTGTTTCCTCTTCCCGAGGGTGCCGCGCCCCCTCCCAGTGCCCCGCCCCCAGGCCTTCATAACCTCTCGCGGCCCCCGCTTCGCGGGAGCCGCTCGCATACAGAGGTATTGCCAGCATTTTCCTGCCTACCTGCCACTTGCTACTGGAGTAGCAGAACTCTTGCCAAAGTCAATTGCCGCCGAGGAAGGAGTAAAGAACAGCGAGGCCGCAGAGGAGGCGAGAGGCGCGGCTCCGGGACTGCGAGGTACAGCGCTACTGACACCAGCTGTTTCCTCTTCCCGAGGGTGCCGCGCCCCCTCCCAGTGCCCCGCCCTCTCCTCACACTCTTATAAGCAAGGGCTACAACGCGCATCGTGGGACGCGCGCGGGTCGCAGCACGGGGCGAAGCCCGGGCCAAGGGCGGGCCCGTTGTTGCCCATTAGCGCCCGATAGAGACCGGACCGGGCCATCTCTCTTTCATCACTGACCCAGCTACAAACAAACATGCCACCAAAAACAAGGAGCACCTCCAAGTCAAAATCCAAACACGCCCAGGAGGTAGCACAAGTAACAGGCCCTATTGACCTATTCATCTCGCGGGTCTATGAGACAATAAACCAGAGTATAGCCCTGATGGAGAAGAGAGTATCATTAGATCTCATGAGTGCAAACGCGAAGCGTTCTTCATTAGGAGCTATAGCAAACGCCACCTCTCCCATCAATCTCAACACACAAAACTGTTCTCTTCCAGTGACTCTGTCAGTACCAGATTTAAACACAGTTCTGTCGGTAGTAGACCTGTCAGTTACACACTCTGAGTCGGATCTCTCCATAACATTCGACGACCTGGAAGCAACCCCTGATCTAGCCGGTTGTCAAACTCAGGGGGACGCCCAACCCAATGAAAACCTCCCCCAGAAAGGTGATAGGGAAGGAGCAATCCCAAAAACACGTCCAGTAAACAACGAAGAACTACCTAGCGTACCGTGCTCGGAACACACAACAACTCTTTCAAACTTCACAACGTCCCATAGCACACTACTTCTCCCAGAAACTATCCTCCCACACAAGGCAATCTCAAACGACTATATTGGAAATCAATGTAAAACTTTCAGAATCACCTTGCAACTTCTTACCACAACAAAAGACCTGTTATATCAATATTTAAAGCCCATTCAACTCAGCATTAGAAATCTCGAAGCCCAACTAACCATAATTTCGGCCACCCTCCTAGATTCAAACACCCGTATAGAAATAAAGGGGCAGCGTAACACCTCGCACCCACCTAAAAAACAGAATCAAGTACACACGCAGAAAACAGTCAACCACACAAAACCAACGTCCCTAGCACAGAAAAACCACAAACAAAACACCACACTCCCCAAACCGGCAGCTAAAACGTCCCAACCTCAGAAAGAGAAACCTCCTGCTATAACTGTACAGCAAACAGTAAACACAGATACAGACAAGCTAGACACTTCAGGCCCAACGATAAACACAGACAACAGCAGAGCCTGCTTAGAATAAAGGCCCGAAACTCTTCCACTGAAACCACTGCCCCCCCAAAAGACTCCAAAAAACACACCCAAAAAACCTACATCAACCAGACGTCCTGCCCATTTGCCCCCGGAAGCTACTCCCTACACAATAGTCCTCACAGGAGTACCAGAGCTAACCGACGATACACCAGAAACTGCATGGTCACTTAAAAATAAAGCCATGCAGTGGTTAAGCATCAATAGACCTCTCGAATCCCACCTATCGGGAGGGATCACCACAGCCCGTAGGGTAGCCTGGATAGGCAAAACGACAAAATCAATATGCGGTGACTGCATCATTATAACGTGCAGAGATCCCTCAACAGTAGACTATATTTGTGCTTGGCCTCAGCTCGACAAAAAAGGGGGGATCGATGCTCGACATCTTTCCTTCTTCTATCCCCCAGCGAAACAACAGCGTAATCCCCCACCCTGGGCATGGCACCAGCTCCCCAAAGACCCTTGGAACCAGGAGTCATGGTGCCAAGCGCCATGGAAACAGATGGAACACTCATATGACTATATAGTTAGGGGCGGACCGAGAGAAAGGCCCAGAGAACGCCAGAGGCCATATTGGCAGGACAGACCCTACCAAACCTATGAAGGATGGCAGGGCTTCCCAACCCAAAACCGTTTTGATTGTCTCGAAATGGTCGACTGACCAACCGGGACAAACCTAGCAAACATATACACGATATCACTCCGCAAATAGCAATCGCTAAGCAACATACAACATCCCCAGAGTCTACACAGGCGAGGCACGAAAATACGATGCAGGAACCTTCTAATATCCTCTTCATTTCAACCGAAAAAACTCCCCATACCTCCGAGGCACACCCAAATAAGTTTCCACCAAACATCCCTCCAGCAGAAGTTGATACCAACACGGGAATGTGCATACAACAAGCCGCAGCCAATATCAACAACCCGTCAACATCCGCAACCGCGAACGAATCATCAACCCTGACCTTGGCCATTGCCTACTGGAACGTCGCAGGCTTAACCACGAAAATAACCAGTCCTTCATGGCTCGACACAGCAAGGAGCCAACAAATTTTGTGCCTGCAAGAGACCTGGCGCACAACTCCACTTCATCTAGCGGGCTACAAAACATTCTTCACCAAAGCAGTACCTAGTACTATGGGAAGACCAAAAGGTGGACTTATGATTTATGTTTCCAATACCGTCCCACTCACTGTGAAACTATTAAAGGAAACATACATCTTCCAAATCATTCAAGTCACACAGCCAACGGTATCAAAGAGAAACTTATATATTTTTATAAACTACTATAATAACACCGGCACGCTGGAATGCTGCTCACACCTAGACGAAATAGCGGCATATTTACTCTTACTCCAAAAAAACGAATCATAATTCCACACTCAACTACATCTGGGGAGGCGACTTCAATTTAACATTGTGCCCAAACTACAAACATGGGAACTGCGGGCTCCAGAACGAACTCGGAAATCCCATCCCCCACTTTGTGCACTCGTCGGGTGGTAACAAATTAAATGAAATCCTCTTCACCCTAGACCTTGACTTTGTCAATGAACTAGTCAATCCTGTGCAGGACTTTTTACCCACCTTTCACGGGCGAGGCAGTCTGTCTACCATCGACTATATTTTAGCCTCAAACTCCTATAAAGGGCAACTAAAAAACTACAAAACAGGGTCTAATCCAATTAGCGACCATTATCCTCTTAGCGTGGAAATCCTCATGAAGAAAGCTGGAACACTCTCTCCAAAAGCTAGCTCCCTTGACCAACAATCGCTGGCCATGAGGAAGACGAATGGCTACGCAGTTAAATGGTCAAAGATCGACCCGGAAGAGATAACACAAAGGGTACTTGAAAAAACGCATCTCTGGTTAACGAACTGTCTGTCCACCGAGGCACCTCCAGAATTAATTATCACCTCTTTTTATAACATCCAGGAAACAATAAGGGACGAGCTATTCATAAACATAAAAAACAACCCAAGACTTCCTACCACGAGATGGTTCGACACTGACTGCCGGAAGGCCCTTACATCTCTCAAAGAAGCCCTAAGACAGAAACCGAGAGATCCCCAAATAATCTCACAACGGAGAAAAATGTACAATAATGCCCGGAAAAATCGTAAGAAGCAGATAAAGCAAGATCTATGGCTTCAACTACACGACAGTGCATCAAGGAAAGGTAGCACTGCTTTCTGGCAGACTATAAGATCTCCCTTTCTGGCTAACATCACCGACCCAAACCACCTTGATGTGGCAATAACTGAGGACGAATGGGTCTCCCACTTTTCAAAAATCTTCGGAACACCAACGGGTGCCGCTCAAATAATCCAAGCACAAGACTTTGAACCAGCCAAGAGAAATATCTATCCCATTAGGTTACGCTTCACCCTCAATGAGGTCAGAAAGGCTATTAAGGCCTCAAAACCTGGCAAGGCCCCCGGCCCAGACGGGGTCCCCATGGACTTGTTCCTACATAACGTTGATTATTGGTCAATAATAATCACACGGGTAATGGCAGCAGTCGCCGAAACCGGTCTCTTCCAATCATGGTCAACATCTACATTATTGCCCATTTTCAAGAAAGGGGACCGCAACGACCCTGCGTGCTACCGACCGATCTCCCTTCTGGACTCCACGGGCAAGATTGCAGGTCGAATACTCCTGGACCGACTTCAATCATGGGCCCAGGAGAATAACATCATTACTGACCTGCAATACGGTTTCCAGAAGGGGCTCGGAACGGTGGAACAGGCCCTAAACCTCGTCCTTTTGGCTGGAAAGTACGCGCGCGCTAAAGGAGGCAATATCTACCTGGTCTATGTAGACCTAAGCGCGGCGTTCGACTGCGTACAGCATGCAAAGCTATGGCAGATCCTGGCAAACCTCGGAGTGGACCCTCCCATACTAGCCTTCCTGAGAGAGCTATACACCAACGCAGAAGGTCGAGTTTGTTTCGGCATTGGCGGTGAACTATCACGTCCCTTTAAAATATCAAGAGGAGTAAGGCAGGGGTGCGTGCTGGCTCCCTTCCTGTTCAATCTATACACAAACGGGCTTGAACAGGCCATGCTGGAAGGGAGCCGGGACCTCCCGCAGATAGACCATCGCCCGATACCCATCCTCCTATATGCCGACGACTCTGTCATCCTGGCACGGACATCTAACCAACTCCAGCGACAGCTAAATAAATATGTGACTTTTATGGACTCCCTGGGACTAAAAGTTAATATCAAAAAAACCTTCACAATTACCATCGGACCAAGGCCAGGAGTCTCCAAGCCCATTTTCATTAACAACAGCAGATTAGAAAAAACATTGGTGTACCCATACTTGGGCATTTTAGTGGAAGACACAATGACCTGGCGTAAGGCAGTGGAAGCCAGAAACCTTAATTTTCGTCGTGCAGTATCAGCATTAAGTGCTTTCTCAAGGAAACTAGGCAAACCAGCTCCAGCGGAACTATTAACGATATACTATGCAAAATGCCACAGTGTGGCTACGTACGGAGCAGGCATCTGGGGCCATGGATGTATCGACCAACTCCAGGTTACTGAGAACGCTTTTATCAAATACATCCTAGCTCTCCCCCAAAGCTCCCCGATCCTAGCTTCACATCGGGAGCTGGGTATGGAATATATGACCGACACCATACGATGCCAGCCCATTCTACTGTGGCAGCGTATATGGTGTAACCCCGAAAGCCACATCACCCGCTCCCTCATCACCGAATGTCTCGGTCTAGCGTACTGGAGGAAAATACCTTGGCTCAATTATATTCACAAATTCTTTCTAGATCTTGACTGCGAGCACTACTTCCTCGAACCCCCTTCAATAGAAGATATCTCGAAGAAACAACTGAAGGAACTATGTATGGGCCATTTAAGGGAACTCCGCAACCAAGCTGAGATTACCAAAATACAAAATGGAAAAACTCGTACACTGCAGACAGGGAAACTCATACAGCCATACCTGACATACCTCCTCTCAAACTATGAAAAGTTTTTAATCACAAGATTCCGGTTCAATCTTTTTTTCCGCCTGGTCTCATTTCCAGAAATGAAGAACTGGTCCAGAAATCTGCCGAGATGCCACTGCGACGGAGTTTCTGAACAATCGACGATACATGTTGTCCTTTTCTGCAAATACTATAGACTAGCAAGGAAAACATGGATTTTGCCCTTCCTCCGTTCAAGCGGTCTCAGACAATCATATTCAGCACTCTCCCACTTACAATCCCCGAAATCCCAGCATGAAGCAAAAATGATAGCGACCTTTCTTAAAATAGTAATATCAACACGTCACAAAGTCTACTCCTAAATTTGTATCATTCCCATAACAGTAACCCACTTTTTTCTGTGATCAAATGCATATTGACCTTTTTTTTCTGACTATGTTTGATTTCTTTGTTTTAAAATGTACTTTTTATGATTATACAACTCTATAATCGAATAAAAGTTGATGAAAATGAAAATGACAAACTTACCATCAATATATTCCAGTAGGAAATACATTCCTTTATTTGGGTATTTAGAACTACCAGATAAGCTTGGAAAATACTAAGGCATAGGAGAGAGAAAGGGGGTCTCGTGTTACCTGACCTACAGTATTATGCCTGTGCATTTCAGCTCTCACATTCCCGGATGCTATTAAAAATGCCTGTTAGCACTGGGGGAGGAGGCATGTTTCTGACCATGCTAAGAGGGGCTGGTTTACCGGAAGTTGGCTTTATGTTTAAATTCGGGGATCAAAAATTCTTTAAGAAGGTCAAACTCAAGGTCCTCCAGGCATTCGCCAGAATATGGGCAGGACTAAAATATTTGGTGGGACTTAACTATTTCTCAAACATAGCGCCACTTTGTGATTCACCGGGCTCGCCGGAATGCCTCCTGGACAGATTGGCTGTACCACACAAAGAAGCAGGGCTAAAAGTATGGAGAGATCTTGTTAGTGAGGAAACACGTATCTCATATGAAGAACTAAGAGAGAGAGAGTGGGCATGGGTCTTTTAAAATGTAAGTACATCCAGTTGTAGATTTGGGTACAATCCCAGCTAAGACAAAAAAAAACAATAGGTGGGGGCAATAGTCTTGAGCAACAGTTAGTCGCGAGGCCAGCGGGTAAGAAAGAGTTTTCCCAATGGTACTGGGTTATAGTAGAGGCTGTGAATGGCGAATTCAAACTTGCAAATGAAATATGGAGCGAACATATTACAAGTGCACAGTGTGAACTTCTAAGGCAGAACTCATTTAAAACTCTCTTTACCATAGTTAAACCTGCTTGGCTGAAAAGAAACTACTTGTGCACCACTGTGCACAGGGCCTAATTATCTCCTCTCAGGCTATCTACATTTTTAAATGGGTCTCAAGTAATTTGCAAGAAGTATGGGTTGGTTGAAGCCTCAGACACACATGTTCAAAGACTGCCCCCTCTATCGCCTCATTCTGGGAAGAAACACCGAAAATGCTGGAAAACATCTTGAGGGCCCCAATCCAAATTGACTTAGGCCTGATAATTTTTGGTCTTAACAGTCAAATCGCTGGTTCAGCCAGATCTCTCTTATTTTATGCTCTGTTGATGGCCAGGAGGCAAATATGGAAGCATTGGATAGATCCAGTCCCTCCCGTTCATTCAGAATGGTTGACATCACTATATGAGGCATCTAAAATTGACATGTCCAGAGCTTGCAGCAGGAAAAAGATCGCATTTTGGGACTTGCTGCTTCAATGGAAGTAAGCCAAGAATTAAAGTGTGCTATCCATCTATGTTCCATTGCTTTATCTACACTTTTATGAAGGGCGGGTCCTTTGATTATGCCTCCTGGTTACTCCTTGGACCACATTGCTGTGCCATCGAAAGTGTCCATCAGGTTGTTGGGGACCTAGCTGGAACCTCTCCCCTTTCAGAGGGGAAGTAACATACAGGTGTGACAATGTACCGTTACAGGCTGAAGGCACCAAGAGTTTGAACTACAAAGCCTACGTCTCCTCAGATTGTTGAGTAAAGGTACGGACAGACGGTTCAATGTGGTTGGAGGCGAATGAGGACAAAAAAAAAGAAAAAGAAAAAAAGCATGAATCTGTTCATTGCGGCAAAATACTCCCCTTTTCACATTTTGAAGAGGGGATAACATGTTTCAGAACAAGTTCGAAGTAAAAAATATTTGAAAATGGATATAATTGTTCACACAGCTTTGCTCCCAGTCTTTTCGGTATTTCTACCTTTTAGTTATTTTTGCCTCAGGAAGCACTCTGCTTTTCTCAAATAAAATCTAAAAAGTAAATTACAAGTTTTATGTTGGGCAGGGGGAACTGCATGGTGTCTGCACTGGTTAAGGGACTGCAGGATAGTGTGGACAGGCCAGGGCTTTTACTAATGGCCTTTGTGAAGGAGAGACAAACGTAAGGTGTCTTGGGTCTTTGAGAGCAAGGAAGCTCTGAGCAGGGGATGGAGGGCCACTGTCAAACAGCATCTGTCTATGCATTATCTTGAGCAACTCATCAACGTTGCTGGAACATTTTCCCACTGGAAAGAAGGGTCACCAAAGCTGTCCATTATTACATTTTCAATTAGGTCACTGCTACACAAGTTCTTGAATCCTGTGGCTTTGCCATTTCAAAAACCTTACATTTTTGGTATTTGATAGATGGATGGATGGATGACTGCTTGTGGAGCATTTTTCCAATGGTACTAAGGATAGACTCCATATCCACCCAGGTATTTCAGTGGTATGGTTGATCAATTTAATGAGCGTACAACCTTGAAGGGAACCTTGAAGGGAACATGAGTAAACTTGGGGCTGTGCATACCTTAAGATGGTGGTTGCCGGTGGGTGGCACCGGCACTCTTTTCTCCCCACAGGCACTCTTTTATTTCAGCCACAGATACAGTCCCTAAAAAATAAGCATAACCCAAGGTGCTGAAGCCTCACAAAGCCTCCCTGTAATGAGCAGCAGTTCAGACAGTGAACAACTGAAAATGAATCCTGTCTGAGGTATTGGGTGGGTGCCACCAGCACACCAGTGACCAATAGTGCCCCAATTTTGGATCCCGACCTGCAGCTTCCATAAAAGGCTAGCTGCTCTGCCTACTGCCTGCCACATGTATACGGTAAGATATGAAAATCTCTGCTATTCCCAATGGTCTGTATTTAATACATGCAACATATGCACATATACTCTACAGACCTAGCGTTGAAGTATTGCCTGTACAGTGCTGCTCAGCTGAAACCTGGATATGCTTTCGTCACCATCTCGCTAGGGGGAAACTCTGCAAGGAGGCTGATTTCGCTGCACTAGCAATCGCCCGTGGATATCGCTCCTCATCAGACATGTGATATTGGTAAAGCTGCAACTCCTGAGAAAAAGATATGCATATTGTATATGCACCTGTTGCGTTTTTTATAAAAAGGCTAAATTGGAGCTGAGCTTTATAGCTCAGATAAAATGCCCCTGGCTTGTGCCGAATGAACAAGTACCATTTGCTACTTTCACTGATAAGTATATTCAGGGCACAAGTTGGGGGTGCAGGTGGGTACATGGCGTCCACCCACTATTTTCATAGAGTGGATGCCGTCCGCCCTTCAAAAAGTGGAGCCCACTGAAATATGCTGAATTTGTCCTGGTGAAATTTACAGGCACGTTCAGAAGTGTCTACATGTTGTATTTTTTTGCTCAGAACCGCAAAGAATAGGTGGCGAGGAAGCTTTTGTATTTCAGACTCCAGCTAGGCCCAAAACAAAGGCCACATTTAAACTATCCCTCCTCGGAGCTATCTGGAGCCTCACACCTAAATTCAAATACAAGGGAAGGAAAACAAAAGCACACAGCTTATCACTTCATAAATACTTATGAGAGGCATGCTTGTTACTTTGTTTAATTCCTGTATATAAGGGATATGCATGCATTGTAAAAATGCCCGATGTGTTGGTGTGTCCCAGTATTTACACAAATAACAATTTAACCCCTTCACTGCGGCGGCTATTCCGCAACAGTGCTAAGGGGGTGAGGGGGCCGCATGGCCGTCCCGTGCTCGTGACGGAACCGCTCCGTCACGGCACACGGGTGAGCTGTGCTTGTGACGGAACGGTTCCGTCACGGTGCCGCCCGCGCTAGAGAACGTTAGCACAGGCGCGGAATTCCCGCCGCGCAGGCGCGGCGAGATGGCCGTGACGGAATTGTTCCGTCACGAGCCTTGGGTGGGCTGTGCTGGTGACGGAACAATTCCGTCACGAGCATGGGAGGGGTTAAATACTAAGCGATTTACATCACACATAGACACATTATACATTGACAAAAATCACATGACTGTGTGAATCAATGTACGGGACCTGTTGCATAATAAAGAGCCCTTCATAGCTCGCAGCGATAAAATATAAGGATTAGAAATGATGAACTGCATGTAACAAAAGGATCTCTGTGTTAAAAGCAGTTATTCACTTAGCTACATAGAATAAAAATATGTCTTAGATGATGTACTTTGCAGGAGATACCTACTTCATTTTTTGAGACTTGTGCCCTGAGTGCATTATTTCATTTTGACCTTCTGAGAGCATATTTTTGTCCTTCATGTGTTGTGTATTTGTAAGTTGGGCCAGGTAGCCTGAGGGTGTAATTTAACTCAGATTAGTGCTGTATTTCACAGTTTAAACAGAGGCTGGAGGAGACCTACTTTGTGCTTGCAGTAGGACCCACTGAGCCTGATAGTTGTTTTGTGCAAGTGTTCACCACTAAACTTTTTGCTTTGGTTTGTGACTTGGTGTTAGTTATTTTTGGCTGCAGAGAACTTTAACACGGTGTCCCAGTGTAAAGTGCGTGCGCACTCTGAGTGCATGTTGTGAGATTGGCCTGCCCTCCCATAGGAATGCATGGGGAATGTATGTGTCCATGGTAGTTCCTGATGTGTGGGGAGTGCAGGGTCAAGTTTGGTATGTGCAAACTCGTGAGAGAAAATGCTGCGCGATGATGTGTGCAGATATACTTGTCTAGTGTGGAAATGCCACTTCTAGAAGTTGGCATGTCTGTGTAATAAATGTGAAGTGACTGCCTGGCTTGTGATTGGCTGGAGCTGGCTGGTGTGCCTGGCTTTAGGAGTCTGGATGGGTCTGCCCCGATGGTGAGTAGGGAAATTTACATCCAGATGGGTGGGAGGAGTGCACCTGGGACCTGAATAGGGCTGGGCCTTCCATACACAATGCTGGCTCTGACCCCTGTGGTGCGTCTGATGTCCCTAGCCTGTCCAGTGAATGGGGACAGGGGCTGAGCACAACAGAGTGCTCCAGCACCAGCTGCGTCTTGTTTTCCCCCCACCCTGCAGCCAGAGACAAAGGAAATGTGTATATAAAAAGGGGCTGTGACCCCATGCAAAATGTTCTTTCCCTGATCCTAACTTGAGAGGGGCCTGCTGCTGCTGGGCGCCAGGAGGAACTGCCACTGGGGAAGGCCTCCCTGTCAAGAGGGCCCTGTGAGCTGGCCCCTGGACCCAGCTTTTGCCCCCCTGCCTTCCTAAGGACCTTGCTGGACTTTGACTTTGTTTCCTGAGGCGGTTGGGCAATGCCTGATTTGTCCTTCAAGGGAGCGGTGTGGTTTTTGACTGCAGCCCAGAGCTGCCATCCCCTTTCTCAAGGGATTCCCCAGCGTGGGGATCCCCCTTTTTCTGATTTGCGGTGCGGGTGCCCACCCTGCACTGCCTGCCGCTTATTTGCCCATTTTTCCTTAATTTTGGGTGCCCACCCCGTTTTATTATTTATTTTTCAGGTGCCACCCCGCTTCAACGCTTTACTTTCAAGCGGAAGCCTACCCCGCATTGCCCCGATCGAATGCCGAGGACGCCGCCGCAATATGGGAAATCCTGGAAGTCAGGCAATCCTCGCCGTGACGTGGGCGGGGCCTGACCCAGAAGAGTTTAGACAGGAATCAGTGGGAGCCTATGCCACGCTCCTGCGTGTGCTTGGGGCAGCTGTGCCGCACATCACCGGTCCCCCGTGTGGAGAGGGAGACCGGCAGTGCACCCCGCCCCCACAGCCGCCTGGTGGAGTCAAAGGATTCCCGGGCGACAGAAAGGTGCAGCAGCCAGCCAGAGGCCCTGTAGTGCGGAGAGCCCGCCCGCCGCCAGTGAGGACACCCGGCCCCAGGAGCAGTACTGGGTGAGTAAGAGAGCCCCGTGGTGCCCAGAAGAAAAGGGCCAGAGTGCGGAACCGGCCAGACAAGTCCTGCCGATCCGGTGAGTGGGGCCACGGTGTTCATTGTAGAAGAGGAGGGGGCGGGCACATTGCCGGTGCCCGCCCCTTTCCTCCTGCGGGTGCTGTCGTCGCATTGGGCCACATAGTGTTGGTGGGAGTCCCAGAGCGGGACTCTGATGTTGGGGGCATTTTCCTTGGTTAAAGAGCAGCCCCGGGAGGCAGCGGGCCGCTCCCCCTTTGCTCTCAACCTCAAGGGGGCATTTGGTGTTCAGAGCCCCGTGGCTCCAACGTTAGTGGCGGCATTGTTGTAACTCGAGCCCACGAGGCTCCAAGGGGGCATGGTTCTTTTGAGCCCACGAGGCTTCAACGTGAATTGGGGGCATTTGGTATCTCGAGCCTGCAGGGCTCCCACGTTGATCTGAGGGTACAGTTGTTTCAGAGCCCACGAGACTCCCACGTTGCTTTGGGCCCTATTGTTTATTAGAGCCCAGAGGAGAGCCAAGACACACACTGGTGCCAGGCTCAGTTTCTCCAGCTGCCCAGCACTTAGTGGGCAGCTGCATCGTTTAGGCCTGTTGCGCATTCTTCTTTGGCTGCCTGCGCAGCCAGCCCAGACATTCTGAACATTGGGCCTGTGAGCCCCCGAGAGGCCAAGTTGGCCTGGGGTCAGTTATGTGATTTTTGACGTAAATGTGATTACTTGCCTAATGTGATTTATGCCTAATATGCAATGCTTTTTGCCTATACCTCTAAATGTGTGTTTGTGCTTAGGAGGTTGTTTTTCCTAGAATAGGTTATGTTAGTGAGTTCATGGTTCCCTGCGTGATATATGCCTAAGGTGTTTAGGATTGCGTAGGGTGTACTTACCTTTTACCAGTGGTTACTGGTTGTGTGCTACACTTGCTATTTGGTGCAACAATTATTCCATGTTCTAAGTGCTATTCCTACAAAGTGCTAGTTCTAAAAGTGCTTATTCCTGACAGTGGTCCATGTGGCCCTGTCCTGTGTATATAATCCCCTGTAAATTCCACCCGTGCCAGTGGCACAGTGTAAATTGTGTGTTTATTATCTAATGTGTTTGGTATAATACAAAGGCTATTTTAATATATAACCTTGTGTGGAGTTTCCTTTGTGGTAGGCCTTGGGTGTTGCTGGGTGCGCACGCAAATGCTTTACACATTGCCTCCTGGATAAGCCTGACTGCTTGTGCCAAGCTACCAAGGGGGTGAGCAGGGGTTATCTTGGCGTGTGACTCTCTTGCCCTGACTAGATTGGTGGTTTCTGCCTGGCTTTGGCGCAAGCCTCAGACAACCAGAAATCGCCATTTCTAGCAATATGCATGTATTTTAACAGTATGCAGGCATGCACTTATATTAATGCGTGTCTGTCTGTGTGCAGGTATTCTTTGGCTGTTGCTGAAGTAGAAGTGGTTTCAAGCCTAATTTTTCCTGAAATTCTTTCATATCTGGGCATTAGTTTCTTAAAAGCTGCCACTTATATCAATCCAGTTGATGAAAACATTTAACAAACAAATATCAGATGCGTTTACTTGGTTAATTAAGACTTGTTTTAGGTAATTTAACAGGAAACATATTATGGTCCAGTAATGCCATTTCTAGGTTGTTGTGACCTTTAACCAGGAATTGGCCTTCGGCTTCGTTGTGCATGATAAATCATAGCTTAGGTCTTGTCTATGGTATATGTATACATATGAATATCTGCATTTGGGTAGATATTTGGGTATCTCTTCTCAACAACATACACTCAGCACGACATCTTCAATCAATCAGGAGTTTGTAAAGCGCAGCTACTCACCCGTGAGGGACGGGAGGTGGAAGGAGGGGCTGTTGATTCGTCTGGGCGTGGAAGTTCAGTCAAAGAACCAGGTCTTGAGATCCTTCCTGAATTGGGTCAGCGACAGGGACTGCTTGAGGTGGAGGGACATGTTATACACTAATCTGCACAGTCAGTCAATACAGCTCATATATATGTGATAGCTGGGTATCAAGGTGCTTACAAAAAAAACACACAATAAAAAACATCACAATTTGGAAATACTTTCTGTGACACCACTTTAGCTGTATGGGGCATGCAAATGTAGGATAGTGGAACCTGTCTACTCTCTGATCCCATAAGCTTCTAATTATGCGGTGGCGCTGCGCTATATGCCTAACACTGCAGTTGAATGTAAGTACTCTTTTTTCTCCAATTGGCACCTTCCAAAAGGCCTGGATAGAAAAATCAAGAGAAATATAATAGTATATGCATTTTGCTACATGATAGGCCTTGTGAACTTGAAAATCATATTTTGTAGCTGCCTGTCATATATATAGCTCTCTAGCCAATGCTGACAAAAAACGTGCTGAAAAATATATTATTTTGGCACCATTTTTCAAAGACTTCCTGTGGAGAATAAGCCCCAGTAACTATTGTCTGGTGCCCCAAAATTGTTTTGAAATAGTTCATTTGGGCCCAGTAGTAACCTCTGGAATGTTAGTTCATGTATGTGAAATTTGTTCTGCAAAATTCACAAACTAGAATTGCTTTTCAATATTTTCTTGGGTTGAAAATCCACTTGATCCCACACTTATAATAAGTCAGGCTCCTTCACCACTTCATTTGCATGATTCTTTGATTCAGTATGATGCAGCTATTTATGCCTAACCACTGTCAAAGCTCACCAGTAGTCACTACGTGCGGGTGGGTCTGGAGCTAGTGACAAAGGGCCCAATTTACAGAACTAACTTAAGACAAAATTCTAAACTTACTACCATTTTGGTATTCACAGAAGGCACTTACTCATTTTGGTAATCACAGAAGGTACTTACTCATTTCGGTTTCACAGAAGTTAGGAGTCCTAACTTTAAGACTCTTAAATGCCTTCTGTAAATACCCAAAGTATTACAGTTAGGATTTTTGTCAGTTTAGAGTAGTAAAGTTAAGACTCCTAACTTTAGAACTCCTAAACTGAGAAAAATCCTAACTTTAAAACTTTTGGTATTCACAGAAGGCATTTAGGCATCCTAAAGTTAGGAGTCCTAACTTTACTACTGATAAACTGATAAAAATCCCAACTTTAAGACTTTCGGTATTCACAGAAGGCATTTAGGAGTCCTTAAGTTAGGACTCCTAACTTCTGTGAATACCGAAATGAGTAAGTGCGTTCTGTGAATACCAAAATGGTAGTAAGTTTAGGATTTCGTCTTAAGTTAGTTCTGTGAATCGGGTCCAAAGACAGTTGGTGGCAAACATGGGGCAGTTGGCGCTGCAAGTGATGGTAGTGGGTCCCACTAGAGGTGAACTGCATCACAGTGGGCATGGGACTTCTTAGAAAGGTTTTGGGCACCTGCACCTACATTCTTACAACTTAAGCAGTGATGGGGCAACCAGTACTTCCCTCCAAATAAGGGCTTGATTATTAGTTAGGCAGTCCACGGAACACCAGACTCGATGTGGTGTGGCGATGGCAGTCTCCCGACCACCCTATCATAATTAGGGCACTCAGACCTCCATTGCCCCACTGTAGCCACGAGGGAACCACCGTTCCTTGGTAGGAGTGAGGAGATGTAGAGGCAGTAATATGCTTGGTGGGACCGCCGTACTCCTGCCAGTCATATGACAATTTTCCTTTCCACCATGGTTTTTATGGTGTTTCCTCCTCCATGAAAAAAGCTGTGGCGTACAGGAAACCACTACGTTGATGCACACCGTGAGGCACAACATGTGCCTGCTCATGAAATTACCAGTCTATGTCGTGCAGGAACTGTTTTGGGCGTTCTCGTTGTGGTGCCCATTTTAGAGGCACCGCCGTGGGAATGCCAAAAGAAAGCCTACAGACAGGAAGAAGCTCCTAATCTGGAGGGCAGCCCGACCACATCTTTAGCGGTCCGGCAGCAGGAAGGACCCAGCGCCACACCGTCAAACTCGTAATCGGGCCCTAAGTCTTTGCAGAAAGCACAGAGAGTGAGCTAACATTTCCGATCATCATCCCTGCTTCCTTTAAGGTAGTGGTCACAGAAGCCACTAATCCAGAAGGTCTTGAAACGTACATTTAAATAACTACTGGTTTGTCAAACAAATTAGTAAAATAGTGATTGACTACAAATCTGAAGTCAGCAAAGGTGAAAAGTTAATGAAGCCAAAAGAAATAATGGAAACAAATATGAAAGTCAAATGCTGTCTTAAATAAATCATTTTATTAAATCCCTTATACAATGTAGGAATTTACAGCTGTATAAATAGAGATGACACATACCTGTGATGGCCTAATGCAAACACGCTTATGTCTGATGTCTGAATATGCTGACTGGAACTCGCAAGTGATGCTATTCTGCACATGGGTAAGTGCAGCTAAAACTTTCCTACTTGAAACTAACAGCCCAATTTAGTTCTTCGAAGTCGGATTTTCTCCAATGTGTATTTCCTCAATCTCTGAAAATGAATGGTGAAATTACTAGGTTTTATAAAAGTAGTGTATGTGTATTTTATATATAGTAAAATACCATCAGAAAAGAAACGTGTTTAGGGGTAGATCTTAAGCATTCCAATAGGAATGCATTGCTACAATCTAAGAAATCAAGTGCATGTAAATAAACACAATATATCTACGTTCACGAATAAACATCATAGTGAACTGATGCCACGGAACCGTATTTTTAAATGACACTTTTCCCGATCCTGATAAGATTTCCCTTCACTTCTTTTTTTCTTCAGCTGTATTTGGCTCACCACTGCAGTCAACTTTCTGAATCATCACAAATATAACATAACTGTGTTGAAGGGCTGCATTGACACTCGCCTTCCTCGAGGGTCGGCGCTATCCCTCCAGTATTTCACTATCTGTAACCTCTCTGGATGATCTACGTCTGTTTACCTATTTATATATGATGATTTAGACAGCGCGGCGTGATCTCGAGTAGAAAGCACCAGAACACTGTACACAGACGGGAGTAAAGTGGAGGAGTAAGGAGAAAAGCAATGCGAGTGAGGATGTATGTCAGACATCGACGGCTCTGGCTGTCCATCATCCAGAGGATTACACATGGATTAGGGTTTGATTAAAGGCAGTGGCCTTAGGTCCTTACTTTGCAGTAGTAGAGGGTCTTTTAAATGGCCATAGCTTGCAGAGGAGCAACTAGAGCCAAATTTCGGGGGAGGGGGGTAATAAACATTTCGGGGGGCTAATTCTTCAAACAATAGGCAGAGTGGAGATGCAGGGGCTGTAAGAAGGTGAGAGAGCGCAATTTGAATGAAAAATATATCCGTACCATATTTACAAGCATATCGCATAAACGTAGAAGTTGTAACATGAAGTAGCACTTGTAGAGTAAAGTTAGCCGATGTAACCTAAGTAATAGGAAATGTGTTTGTATTCATTTTAGAAATGCATTAGAAAGACCGTGTATATATAGTGGTCTAATATAGAAATGTATAGAAATGTTTAAAGAACGTTAGAACGTACTAAACTGAATATCTATATGACATCATTAGAAGGAGAAAGCTGTGAAATATAAAGTGAAGAAATGTGTAGATTATATAGCACTGTGTAGAAACGAGAATGCAAACGCTGTATTTTATGTAACATGGATTCAAGTATAATCACCGATTCGTTAATTCGATATATATATGTATGTGTGTTAAAGGTTATACTGTGTAGACGAAGGAGTTTTAGAAAGTGCGGTCATGTGTGATTTTAACCTAACGGACCAAGCGTTCGCAAGAGTGTAGTCCACTGCATATAATTTAGTGGTCTCACAGGAAGAGGGGATAGCCTTGATCTGGACGTGCGAGACAAGAGTCAAAGGTCTTGCTAGATTTAAGGTGACAATGCTGGACGAAGTTTATGGCCTAAGTGAGATAAGAGACGCTTGGAATTTGGGTCTTGTTTAGAAATGACCGTTCACAGGACCAAACGAGGTTACGAACACAAACGTAAAGAATGGAGTTCTGTTAAGGTGATAGACTTTGCTCTGAAAGTGTCAACTGGAATGTCAATGAAGTCGCCAGCAAGATGACGAAGATGGTGCCTACGAAGCAAGGTCAACTTAACGGACGACGCGAAGAGATGAAGCTATGGAAAAACCCAAGGATGAGAGCATGTGTAAATGAATACGTGGTGGGCGTCAAGGGGCGTTCCACCCATACTGTGATTGTGTATTTAGGGACAGCACCCTGGGGAGAAGATAGCGCAGATGGCCTGAGGAGTCAGAGAGAAAGAGCAGAGCGCAAGAGAACAGTAGGCCGAGGACCCTTAGAGAGCGGATGGGTAGGCAGAGAGGATACTGTTTCTCGATACAAGTTACCATTAGAGGCTAAGGGAGTTTGAACTTCTTTGGAAGTCAAACTGCTGACACCTTTTTAGGGAAGGAACTTGCGAAGTAGGGATGTCACCTAGTATAGAGTAGGGACAGAATTAACTTGTTGTTTTCTTTTTGTAGATGACGCAACGGAACCACTTTGTGTCTATGCTTTTTAATCTGTTGATTCTGGAATTGATTTTAATTGTATTCTTTTGTAGACTTAGATTCTTTAGGGAATTTATGTTCCTTTTAGTTCCTGTATACTTGTTGAATCTTATCCTGAGAGGATTGTATATGCAACTGATATTAATTTTATATTAAACTTTTAAACTTTATCAGTCGTAAGTGGTTCTTCAGAGTTGCGTCAGTATATGGGGTTGATTTAACCTATGTGGGGTTGTCTTTTACTCAATGACAGAAAATAATCGATCCAAAAGGAAGAATGAGATAAGTATCTAGGTAATCAGAAACGATATCAAAATCTCATTCCCCGCAGTTGGTAGTAGAGGATGGTTTTCTTCTTGAGGAAGACAACCTAGGTCAGGTTTAGATTACCCCAAGGTCCCTAGTCATCGACGACCAGAAGAAGAATCCCTGCCAAAGACGGTGCTGACGGTGCGAGAGAAAAGCAGCAGAGTCGGTCGAGAGTGAGTATAAGGGTCATGCGTTGCCAGATTGCGGTGTTTTGTGTTGTACCTGTGTTGTAATGTCAAGCGGAGTTGAATGCCTGTAGTGTGATTGAGGGAAGGTTGTGAGCGCGCGCAACCGGATAAAATCTTAAGATCCAGAGAAGGGCTTAAGTGGTTCGGGTGTATCGAACACCCAGAGTAATTGTCTACCATTGTAAAGGGGGTCATGAGGTACCATTGATCGCCCGAAGGACCGATGATAGGGGGAGTGACAGAGTGAGTGTATGAGTAACGGACGCTGGTCGGACGTTTTACTGTGTGTAAGTAACCTATCAGTTAAGGCGAGCGTCTGAACGTGAGAGGAAAGACGTTTCGTCAGTTGAGGTGACAATTACAGTTAGACTGTGGACGTACAGTCAAGAAAAGTGATCGCTTGGACGGAAGTAGTCATTTTTCGGCGTATGAATGAAAACGCATGCAAGACCGTGAGACGAGCTGAGAAAGGAGGGGAACTGCTGCAGAGGGGACGAGTGACGTCAGCGTAGAGCCGCGCTGAGATTGGTCGGTTAGCGTAGAGTCGCGCTGGGATAGGCTGGTCAGCGAGAGCCGCGCAGGGATTGGTGGTTGTCATCGGGAAGTAAATAAGGAAGAGAATTAAAAGGAAAATCGTAGATTTTGAAAATGAAGTGTTTTAAGCGTTTTAGGGCGATCTTTAAGAGAGATAGAGGAAACTTATATGCAGGAGAAGAAGCTCCACCAGAAGGCACACCAGCTTATTATATGGCGGTGAATGTAGGGTTACACTCAATACTATTGATATCCGAGTGGAGTAAGCTAACGGAAGGAAATAAGGAACTGACGTTTCCAAGATACGGGACGTTTAGGATAGAAGCATTGAACCAACTGAAAGCGGTAATGCTAGCAACGAGACCTCTACCGAGGCCAACACAGTTCGAAGCCCTTAGTGCATGGTTTAGAACGGCACACGAAAAGAGCTCGAATAGGCGCCAAGAAAGAGTGAGACGATCGGTAAAAGCAGTGCAGGATGCTAAATGGGATGATGAAGCTAAAAAGTGGAGGGTGCAGAAGATAGAAGCAGACAAACTATTCACAATGCTAGAGACTACGGGAGAAAAGAAACCTCTTGAAGAAGATGAGGATAGCGAGCCGGATGAGGATCTGATAGAGAGGCTATTATTAGATAGACCACCTCCGTACAACAGAGAAGCCGAAAGTCCCGAACTACAGCAAGGGGAGGGGGCTAGGTGGGGGGAATATAAACCGCTCCCCACATCAGAGTGGGATTCCAAGAAAGGTGAGGAAGTACCTCAATCTAGTCCCGTACAGAGAGTAGTAGGAAGATTCGTGGTCCAGAAGGTGCCAGAAACGCAGTGTGCAAGGTCGTATCAATTGCCGGATGCTCTACAAGTACCTGTTACCATAGGTCCTATAGTGTCAATCTACAACCCGGAGGGAGTCCAGCAGGAGGAACAGGCACGATGGGACAGGGAAAGGGCAGAGATGGAAAGTAGGAATAATACGATCAATTCCCAAAGGCAGTTGTTAGGACCAAGGAGTCGGAGTACCCCATTGGATTCAGCAACGGGTCCCTGGATAGAACAAGGGGGTCAGAGAGGACAGATGGATCTGAGGGGACCGAAACCGAAAACCTTTAAGGAATTAAGGGAGTATTTGAAAGAATGGGATGCTGCCGAAGAGACTCAGAATAAAAAGTTAGAAACAGAAGCAGAATGGAGAGATCAGGATAACAGGATCCTCTCTCACTGCGGAGCTGGCGAAAGCAGCCCGGAGTGGGAGGGAGGGAGTCAAGGAAGCAAGGGAGATACTTGCCATACCATCGGTGGCACTAGACAAATGTGTGAGGACAAGAGTGCAGGGTGTGGGGGAGTGCCTCGCCTCATTCTTAGTGAGGGAGAACGAAAGACGCAGGAGTACCGAGATAGCTTCAGGTGCACTCACCATGCCCCGGGAGAAAATGCGCAACATTGGAGTCACGAGAATATAGGGAGTCGCGAAAGGTCTCGCCATACATCCAGTGATCACGGACGGGATCGCGGGAACATGGAGGACCGTGAAGGACCTTACCGTTTATTGAGTGACACCAGACAGCAAGGAAGTTGCAGTGATATAGAGCAGAACGGAGGATCCTATCTTGCATCTAGAGAGACCGAGCCGAAAAGACAGAACGCAGTAATGGGGGATAAAATATTGTTCCACCATACCCCAAGGGAAGATGGGAGAGCTTGGGATCTAGAGAGGTGGGAACAAAGAGAAGCAAGAAGGACGCCTCATAACTCACCTGCACCGAGACGTAGGGCTCATAGTGGGGGTGAGAGGGATGTAAACGAACCACCTAGGGGTGAGGTACTGAGAGCTGAGATAAAAGCAAAACGGCTCGACGTAATGAGTTTAAAATCAGATTTGGATGAAATCATAGACGGCACATTGCCAATGGAAAGGATAGAGCTGTATGATCATAATGAAATACTGTTTATGTCTAAGGACGTTACTCGGAAAGCGAGGTCAGTTCATGAAAAATTATCTGAATTGGCAGACAGGTATATGATAGACATGTCACGAACTAAAGCTTTACAGGGTAACCATAGGCTAAATTGCACGGATCAGAATCTAGATGAGCGTAGGACGATTGGGCTGAAAGTACACATAAAGGAACTGATCCTGAGTATCAGAGTATGGAGGGATTTGGATAAATGGGAGGAAAGATGGTCTAAGAGGGGATCCGTCAGAAGGAGTGCACTTGCGAGGTCCCAAGATGGAGAGATAATGCGAATGGAAGCTTTCCCTTTGCGAGAAATCGCGAACGGAAGCTACGTGCATGTACCCTGGAGTAGGGGGGATTTAGCGGCATTTACCAATTCCTTTCCAAAGCTCAGGGAGAATCCCGTTGAGTGGTATAAACAGGTAGAGAGGTTCGTGAAGATCTCTAAGGTGCTGTGGATCGATTTGAACACTCTGTTTGATATCGTAGTACCCGGAGATTTGTGGACGGCATGCAAACTTAGTGTTGAATGGCCCATTTGTGAACCCGCGAGGGATGCCCAGACGAATGGTCCATCAGAGAGAGTCATGGAAAAGTACGAGAGGGTAATTGCATGGTTAAAAGAGAAGGTGCCGTTGCAGGACATAGACTGGGTTAAGATAGATCGAACAACTCAGGAGCCTAAAGAAACCGTTCACGAGTTCTATGAGAGATTGCTGAAAGCATTCAAACAGTACAGTGGGTTGGATGTGATGGATCCTAAAGACATAGGACAGTTTGTGTCGAAGTTTGTCTTGGGATTGCGACCAGACGTAAGCTTAATGATACAACAGCATTTAATTTGTTGGCAAAACAAACCTTTAGATGAGATTCTGAGGTATGCGAGGTACTGTAGCGACGAAATAGATTCCAAGGCAAAGAAACTTAAGGAGAAGCTGATGTTGGTGCAGATGCAATCAGCTGGAAAGGGTGGACAGCGACAACAGGGAACAGGAACACTAGGAAAGAAACCGAATAATCAAAGCAGAGATGAGGAAGAAAGACCGAGACCGAGGGTAGATATCGCAACACTGAAAAAGACAACAAGGTGCCATCAGTGTAACGAGGTGGGACATTGGAGACGCGAGTGTCCTTATAATGTCGAGACGGGGGAATTAGAACAGGAGGAGGATGAGGTTCAACCCAGCATGGTAAAGGGAACAGCAGTCCCGAAGGGAAAGTTTATCAATGGGGGGACTCAGACTCCTCGAGCACCGTTCCCTCAACCGCCTCGCATTACAAATGGAGGAAAAACCTATAGACAGCTGCCACTGTTCGTAGGAGGAGAAGAATGCTACTACGTTGATCCTCTTACGGGGCAACGAGTGAATAGGGAAGAAGACTGTACCCTAGGTGCAGCCCTGGAGGTAGACCAGAGAGGACCATACGTAGAAGCTGAGGTGGCTGGATGTCCTACGACCTTTTTGGTAGATACGGGGGCCACTCGATCCACTTTGAGATCGGCGGTAGTCCCAGGTTTGCCAATGTCGGGAGATACGATTCAGGTGGTAGGAGTCGCAAACAGGAGAATGACGAATCCTCTGACTGAACCAGTGACAGTGAAGATAGGGAATTACAGTGATGAACATCAGTTTGTGATTTGTGATTCTAGCCCTGTATGTCTACTAGGTAGAGATCTGTTGTGTAAATTAAATTGCACAATATATTGCACACCTGAAGGAGTAGAAGTGCAGACTAACGATGATGATGCCGATTTTAAGGTTGTAAACTTGCAGGAATGCGTGGAACTATATCCTACCCTAACGGTGGAAGAGCTTCCACAGGACTTGAAGGAGACAGTGTCAGCTGAGGTGTGGGATTTTACTGGAGAAGAAATAGGACTGATCAAAGGGGTAGAACCGGTAAAGATCATGGTAAAACCCAATGCTGAGTATCCAAGAACACCACAATATAAGTTGACACCGGAGACAATTGCAGGAATAAAGCCTGTGATCGAATCCATGATTAAACAGGGAATACTGAAGGAGATCGTGGGAAGTCCATGTAACTCCCCGATTATGGGTTTGCAGAAGCCTAGTGGGAAATACAGAATAGTGCAGGATCTTCGAAAGATTAATAATATCGTTGTTTCATGTTGTCCAGTGGTACCGAATCCATCAGTGATATTGTTTCAGATACCGTTCCAAGCTGAATGGTTCACAGTGATAGACTTGTGCCAGGCTTTCTTTTCGATTCCTTTAGATGAGGAGAGCCAGTATTTGTTCGCTTTTAAGCTGGAAAATCGCGTTTTAACATGGTGTCGTATTCCCCAGGGGTATACAGAGAGCCCATCGATTTTTAACCAGCTGCTGAAGAAGAATCTTGAAAGTCTAGTACTGCCCAAGAACTCAGTTCTGGTCCAGTACATAGACGATCTCCTAGTGGCGTCAGAAACTGAGGAAGCTTGCAAGGTAGACACCATCACCTTGTTAAATCACTTGGCCGAGAACGGACACAAGGTGTCTCCTAAATTACAGTATTGTCTCACCGAAGTGCAATACTTGGGCCACAGGATTGAAAAGGGAAAACGGAAGGTGTCTCCAGACAGAATAGAGGCGATCATGAAAATGAACGCGCCTAAAACACAAAGAGAAGTCAGGATGTTTCTAGGCATGGTCGGTTATTGTCGGCAGTGGATAGCCAACTTTTCACTGAAGGCAAAACCTTTACTACAACTGACGCACAAAGGAGTAAGTGATCCGGTACCATGGGACAAAGATTGTTTGATGGCATTTTTGCAGCTGAGGGAGGACTTGTGTCGTGCCCCGGCTTTAGGAATGCCTGATTACGAAAAACCATTTTTGCTTTACTGCTGCGAAAGAGAAGGTTGTGCTTTAGCAGTTTTGGCCCAGATACACGGAAATGCGCGTAGGCCAGTTGCTTACTTTTCGGCTACATTAGATCCAGTAGCCGCAGCGTTGCCCGGATGTCTCAAATCCGTAGCTGCAACGGGTGTCAGCATTGAAAGATGTGAAAATGTGGTAATGGGACATCAGTTAGTGGTGTACGTACCGCATTCTGTGGAATTGTTAATGACCAGGACTAAGACTCAGCATCTGACGAATAGCAGGCTCACACGCTACGAGCAAGTCATATTGGCTGCTGAGAATGTGACCCTAAAGAGATGCTCTGTCTTGAATCCTGCTACTTTGATGCCACTTCCAAATGACATTGATGATGAAATCTGTACAGATCATGACTGCCTTGATGTGACTGAACTATGCACCAAACCGAGACCAGATATCGTAGATGAACCATTGACTGACCCCGATGAAATATTCTTTGTTGATGGTTCATGTGTAAGAGACGATATCGGTCAGCTGAGAGCAGCGTATGCAGTTTGTACAATTAACAGAGTTGTGGAAGCCGCCTGCCTGGAAGGAGTACATTCCGCTCAGGTAGCTGAAATCATTGCTTTGACCCGTGCCTGTTTGGCAGGTAACAAAATTCGAGTCACCATATACACCGATAGCCAGTATGGTTTCGGGGTAGTTCACGACTACGGGCAGTTATGGTCTCAAAGAGGTTACATGACCTCCTCGGGTTCTCCTATTAGGAATGGAGAATTCGTGAGATTATTGTTAGAAGCATTACAAGGTCCGACAGCCATAGCGGTTGTCAAATGCGCCGCGCACACAAAGAATACCGACTTCGTGTCACAAGGTAATCGTTACGCGGACGAAGTTGCACGTTATTGTGCAGAACAAGGTTATTCTCACACCAATGTAGAAGTGGGGGGAATACAGGAAAGAACTGAGTTGACTATGTTATTAGACACTGTAGATACGTGGGACGAACTAAAGTGCGTTCAGGAAAATGCACCAGATGATGAGAAAAAAGCATGGGAGACAGCTGGATGTACCAAAAGTGAAATGAATTTTTGGATTTCTGCAGATGGGAGAGCAGTTTTACCAAACAAACTTGTTAGTCCAATGGCAAGGAGATTGCATGGACCAGCACACATAGGTAGAGATGCTATGGTGAGAGTATTCAGACAGACGTGGTATAATCCGAAGTTTAGAGTAGCGGCAGAAGCAGTATGTCAGCGTTGTGCGATCTGTCAGCAACTAAACGTAGGAAAAAGAACACCAGTCACTTTGAGTCACATAGGGAGGTCTGGGGGGCCTTTCAATAGAATGCAGCTGGATTTTATTGAAATGCCTAAGTGCAATCGACTCAGATACGTCTTAGTGATTGTTTGTATATTTTCCAGATGGGTTGAAGCTTACCCGACACGTAGGTGCGATACACTTACAGTAGCAAAACTGTTGCTTAGAGAGTTGATACCGAGGTTTGGGGTGCCATCCTCTTTGGAATCGGACAGAGGAACTCATTTCAACAGCGAAATAGTGAAGATGCTATGTTCAGCCTTGAGTATTGACCAGAAGCTCCACTGTAGTTATCGACCAGAAGCTTCGGGGATTGTAGAGCAAATCAACAGCACAATTAAATCCAGACTTGCCAAAGTTTGTTCATCGACATCTCTGAGTTGGCCTGATGCACTTTCATTGGTTCTTATGAGCATACGTAGCACACCAGATAGAAGAACAGGTCTCTCTCCACACGAGGTGCTAATGGGAAGAGCTATGAGATTGCCATCGGTTCCGACTGCAGTGTTGTTGAACATCACAGACGATTTAATCTTGGACTACTGCAAGGGACTATCTGATGCCATTCATTCTGTGTCCCTCCAGGTCCAGGCTGCAGAGGTTCCATCAGCACAAGACCTGTGCCATGACCTGTGTCCTGGGTCCTGGTGAAGAAGCATGTCAGGAAGAGCTGTCTAGACGTGCGCTGGCGAGGACCATTCCAAGTCATACTAGTTACAAACACTGCAGTAAAGTGTGGAGGCTTGCCCAACTGGATACACGCCTCACACACCCGAAGAGTTCCAGCACCTCTGGAAGAAACAGCTCCTCTCTCGGATGAGAATCCAGCGGAAAGCGGAGAAGCCACAGAGAGGGAAAGCCAAGCTGTAGAGGTGATTGAAGAGACTGAGCCTGTGTCGGAACAAGCTGACGACGGTCAGGACACCAGTGAGACCGAAGTTGCCTCAGAAGAAGAAAATAGCTGGGAGTTCGAGTCAGATACCGAACAAGCTGCAAATGATCAAGAGACGGGTCCAAGAACAAGGAGCAGGAGGACAAGGAATGGAGAAGCTAGTTGGCCGGAGAGAAGGAGAAGGTCAAGCTTGAGAGAAAATCCAGAGAGCACCCTTGTCCCGATCTACGAAGATTCAGAGCCAGACGAAGAAGCTACGGATTCAGGCTCTGAGAGTCCGAGAAGATCAAGAAGGGTACGTGTGCCCTGCAGAAGGTACGCCACCCTAGAGTGGACTTATCTAGCAGATGTCTTGGGGACAGAGATCTGGGAGAGTGAGAGAAGTGCAAGTGATCAATCTCGATCCATTTGTGGCAGTGGAGATATGGATGTTGACGCCTGGAATCGAGACTGAGGGGTTACTGACTTTCACACTTCCCATTCCCCTTTACCTAAGTCGGATCAAAGACCTAGTACTGAATCTATTAGAGTTTCCGACTTTTGGTCATCAAATACCAGAACAAGAAGAAAAAGTCATTTGTTTAGAACTATTGGAACATGTTATTAGAGCTGCAGGTACGAGAATCATTGTAGATGCATAAAGACTTTTGTGTTTAAGCTATGAAGAAGAAGATAACCTAGCGCCGAGTGGAAAGAAGAATAAAATTAGGGATTGCATTTAGAGGACGGAGAAGTGTTAGGGTTGTCTGTTGCTGAAAAGAAAAAGACATTGTTGTGAAAAGAGACTTTGTTGATTAAGAGCGCTTCACAGACTGAGAAAGCAAATAAAGCAAGACAAAGACTTGAAAAGAAAACTTTTCCTCGAAAAAGAAAGAGCTACGCTGTTTTGATAACATGGAGAACGGCAACCCAAACCGAAAAGCCAAATGCATAGTAGGTACACTAATAGCGGTAGTAATTTTTCTCATTATTACAGTAGTTACCACATCGTACATGGTAGGACATGCAAGTGAAAGGGAGACAACAGATGTAAAGCCTGTAACGACTTTGAAACCTGCTCTTGTTGGGAAGAAGGAGGAGAGCAATGTCATCCGTGAAAAGGCGTTACTGGCAGATGAAGCTCGTAGGTTACACGTAGACGAGTCGCAGGGAAATTTTAGATCAAACGCATATGCCAAGCTATTGTATGAGTATATTGATGCCATGGAGGCCAAGGATTGTTATGTGTGCATGCAATTGCCGGCTTCCGTAGATGAAGGCATCAGATATCATCATCTCCCACTGACATATGGGATAACATGTAGTTTATTGCTCAGTATATTTTATGGTAGAGAAGGGTTCGAGTACTACTTTTCAAATTATGATTCGGTACTGCCTGAAGTCCCGAATTATAAACAAATGAATAAGTGGGACTATCACAAAAAGGAAGATAGATTAGCCAAATTCTTTCTTCCTTGGGATACATTAGATACTTGATATGCACGCAGAAATAATCTGACTTGCAAGGTGTCAGAGGTAGAGAAAAAGTTCATAGGACAAGTAGATGACCGGTACAGAAGGCAGAAGATTCTAAAAATGTCAGGACAGTGGAAAACTGATTGGACCGAAGAAGAAAAAGCACACAAGAAGAAGGGTAGCAATGGTCCAATAGCTTTGGATAGAACGCAGAAAGGAAAGTTATGTTTAACTCGAAGCAAGACATATTATGAGAGTGTATTTGTAGGTGAAGTAAATTGCGAACATGCTTTTCGGTTAGAGTATTATACGAAAGATTTCATGAAAGGGATGCAAGCGATTCCTAATGTATATTTTGTATGTGGAAGAAATGCCTATGTAAAACTGCCTGACAATTGGTATGGTTCGTGTTACTTGGCAATTGTCTTCCCCAAAATATATCATGCAAAGGATTTAGCGATCATAGAAGGAAAGGCTTCGACAAGAACGAAAAGGGAAATAGGAGATGCTGAGGTAGTTGGAGACATATTTGGAGCAATGTTTCCTATGTTAGGTTTGATACTTAACGATGTTAAGATCAGGAGACTAGCTACAGTTGTAGATAGATTATCTGCTAGTACTGCAAGGTCATTGATGCTAGTAGAAGGAGAGATGCAGTCGATTAGAGCAATGGTTCTTTAGAACCGTCTTGCTTTAGATGTTCTGCTAGCAAAAGAGGGCGGAGTTTGCAAGGCTTTGAAGGTCCAGGAATGCTGTACTTACATTCCAGACAATTCAAAACCACTTGAGAAAGTCATACGGAACATTACAGAGATACATAAAGAAATCGAAGATTTAACAAAAGTAAATGTTTGGGAAAAAGTAGGTCATGGAGTGGGAAAAGTTGGAAATTGGTTTGCCAACCTTGGTAAAAGTGTTGTGTGGTACATATTGAAACCTGTTTTAATAATATTAATTTGCATAATTACATTGTTGGGGTTAGTGAGACTGTACAAATGGTATAGGACGAACCGGTTACAAAGGTCCATGAGAGAGCAAGAAAGGAGATTAGCTGTTTTACAAGATCAACAGTATAAAAGTTTGAGAGCTCTCGAGACGATAAAAAGAGGGAACCTTGTAACTAGTTCTGTGTAAGGTGTCATTCAAATTGAAATTAGTGATGACCCCAGAGGTCATCAAAGGGGGGAACTGAGAGAGCGCAATTTGAATGAAAAATATATCCGTACCACATTTACAAGCATATCGCATAAACGTAGAAGTTGTAACATGAAGTAACACTTGTAGAGTAAAGTTAGCCGATGTAACCTAAGTAATAGGAAATGTGTTTGTATTCATTTTAGAAATGCATTAGAAAGACCGTGTATATATAGTGGTCTAATATAGAAATGTATAGAAATGTTTAAAGAACGTTAGAACGTACTAAACTGAATATCTATATGTAATCATTAGAAGGAGAAAGCTGTGAAATATAAAGTGAAGAAATGTGTAGATTATATAGCACTGTGTAGAAACGAGAATGCAAACGCTGTATTTTATGTAACATGGATTCAAGTATAATCACCGATTCGTTAATTCGATATATATATGTATGTGTGTTAAAGGTTATACTGTGTAGACGAAGGAGTTTTAGAAAGTGCGGTCATGTGTGATTTTAACCTAACGGACCAAGCGTTCGCAAGAGTGTAGTCCACTGCATATAATTTAGTGGTCTCACAGGAAGAGGGGATAGCCTTGATCTGGACGTGCGAGACAAGAGTCAAAGGTCTTGCTAGATTTAAGGTGACAATGCTGGACGAAGTTTATGGCTTAAGTGAGATAAGAGACGCTTGGAATTTGGGTCTTGTTTAGAAATGACCGTTCACAGGACCAAACGAGGTTACGAACACAAACGTAAAGAATGGAGTTCTGTTAAGGTGATAGACTTTGCTCTGAAAGTGTCAACTGGAATGTCAATGAAGTCGCCAGCAAGATGACGAAGATGGTGCCTACGAAGCAAGGTCAACTTAACGGACGACGCGAAGAGATGAAGCTATGGAAAAACCCAAGGATGAGAGCATGTGTAAATGAATACGTGGTGGGCGTCAAGGGGCGTTCCACCCATACTGTGATTGTGTATTTAGGGACAGCACCCTGGGGAGAAGATAGCGCAGATGGCCTGAGGAGTCAGAGAGAAAGAGCAGAGCGCAAGAGAACAGTAGGCCGAGGACCCTTAGAGAGCGGATGGGTAGGCAGAGAGGATACTGTTTCTCGATACAAGTTACCATTAGAGGCTAAGGGAGTTTGAACTTCTTTGGAAGTCAAACTGCTGACACCTTTTTAGGGAAGGAACTTGCGAAGTAGGGATGTCACCTAGTTTAGAGTAGGGACAGAATTAACTTGTTGTTTTCTTTTTGTAGATGACGCAACGGAACCACTTTGTGTCTATGCTTTTTAATCTGTTGATTCTGGAATTGATTTTAATTGTATTCTTTTGTAGACTTAGATTCTTTAGGGAATTTATGTTCCTTTTAGTTCCTGTATACTTGTTGAATCTTATCCTGAGAGGATTGTATATGCAACTGATATTAATTTTATATTAAACTTTTAAACTTTATCAGTCGTAAGTGGTTCTTCAGAGTTGCATCAGTATATGGGGTTGATTTAACCTATGTGGGGTTGTCTTTTACTCAATGACAGAAAATAATCGATCCAAAAGGAAGAATGAGATAAGTATCTAGGTAATCAGAAACGATATCAAAATCTCATTCCCCGCAAAGGGGTGAAAACACAACAAAGCCTCATTAACGAGTAAATGGTCTTTTAAAGACCTGTGAAGTACTCGTTTGCGGCTGCAATAAGATGGCCGCCAGCCCAGCCAGCCCGGGAAGCTGTCTCAGCCCGGGCTGACACACATGCCGACGGGGGCGCTGAAGCCTAATGAGCCCAATGGGCGTTGTGCGCATGTTTGCCTTAGATGTCTGTATTGACATCTGTGGGGACTTAGAGGAAATTGGGAGCTGAGCCAGGTGCAGTGACGTAGCAGGCGGGGGGGCTGTCCTGGGAATCGTCAGCACCCCCACCCCCGCACCCCCCTCAAATGCGGCCGCCGGGCGGCAAACTCCGAAAAGTGGTGGTGCCTGAGCAGAGACACGTGCTACTTCTTGGCTGCTCTGGCACATCCAACGCCCCCTTTCTCTTTCCCACTCTGTTAAGAGCTGCTCCTTTTCATGAAGAGATTGTACGAAATGCGGAAGTCCTTTCTGACAGCTCCAGATCTTTTGAGGCAGTTGCTTTCTCCAATAACATCACACCAGCAGCTTTCTGCACATTGTGCTTCTGACTTTCGATAGGATGTTGCTATTGAAAGATGTGAAAAACATTCAAATTCTTGCTTCTAATTGGTAAGCATGGGCCATAGCACAGCATAAAATCAAAAGGCCCAGTGTAACATGGGAAATCAAACAATATCATACCACAGCATATCATTCTGAGCCATAAAATAAAATATGTGAACACACACTATGTATGTGGGTGAAAAGGGAGGAACCAAGAAAGCTCGACTGTGTTAGGACAAGGACCCTCACTCACCCTAGGATGACATGCTTCATCATAAGTTCCCGTCCTCGAACTGGGGCTGCAAGGTACCCAGTGCGGGCTACGACTCTCCCGCAGGAGAGGAGCAGGGGTGTTCTACAGCACAATAAGTACTACTTCCTATGCGGGGAAATAGTGGCAGAGTGCAAAGAAAAGTGAATAAAACTATCTCCTAGTGGGAAGAGAAGTCTTTATTCTGATGCCCCCAGTGGATAGGGTTAAAAAGAGCTAAGTGGAGTTGGGATATACATATTACCCTAATGTATGGTCGTAAAATATCACACCATTCTGATACTCAATTGGTGTAAAATATTGGCTCAATCAAGATCATGACTCTTGCTAGAGTATTGGCTAATAAAGAATGTCCAAGGCTTACCATTGAACTTCTAAGGAATGTTTATTTTCCGGATTTCTTTAAGCACCACCTTCCTAACACTGTTCCACTGTATGTGTTTTTATTGATAGAGGTGCATACATATCATAGAAAAGATGACATTATTACATAGTATATAATCTTATAGCATACAGTAAACCATCAGATAATAAATGCATTTATATCCCAGAACATAATGTCTAAAACATTATTATCATTAACCAAAGTGGGGACAAGAATTGTAAGGGTACTTCCTTTTATACAGCCCTTTAACCTCCCCCAACCTCGAGCCTCTAAATTAACCAACTATTATGAAATCCATTTACCTAGCCACAATATCCTTCCTCAGGAACCATGCTCTTCCAAGACTTAAGCAGACCCCTTATCCTCACCAGCTAAACCCCTTTATGCAGTGTCTTCAAAAAGTAAGTTTTCTTTTTTGTAGTGATTGATAGAGGCAAACCAGCACTGCCTAAGATTAAGCGTCCCTTTTCCAACTGCTGTTTGGCAATACAGAGTCACTTTATCACCAATGCCAAAAACTCCAGGTGCTTATACTGCTTATTGTACAACAGAGTGCATAATTTGAGCCAGCGGTTTGTGGTGCTCGGCACTGTCACTTACTTGTCAACTCCAGCACATTTGCCACATGGTTGTACTATCTGTTTAATTTAGAGAGGAGCACAACAAGAGTTGTTTATTTATATAGTATACATTAAAAATGACTAGTATCTTCCCCCAAGCCATTCTTATAGCTTTGGTGGACTGGTGTAGTCTGGCTTGTCACACTTTTAGGAGTGTGATGGTCAATTGTTCTTTTTTTGCAGCACTGACGGGGCAATTGGTGATGAAAGCTGTAGTGGTCTCCTGATGTGGGCCCTGGCACTTATTATTTTTAGGTTGAAATTGTTTTATTTATTTGAAAGACAAAACAGGATGCACCAAGCAATGCAAAGGCCAGATTGTGGGTTATAAGCTTTCGCAGTGCTATATAGAGCATCAAAAATGAAACAAGGACAACATCCTGACCACCCACCACCCCCTCCCTACCACCTTCCCCCCTTCCCCCCCACATCAGTGGTCGCCGGAGAGAGAACCAGACATGGTGCGGGTTATGTCAGTGTGTCGGATGCTGGGCCAGATCCTGTGACAACAAAGGAAGGCACACCAGCTGCATATACCTGAGACAGGTAAGCTTGTGTAATTCAGAGCACAACAGGGCAATAAATTTGTGGCACAGATCTGCAAAAGAGTCCCGTCCCCCTGGAGTGAGAAATAAATGAGCTCTATGTCTAGCATATACCACATCCTGTGCAACCACCCATGCAATGTGGGGGTTCTATCTGTGCCCCAGTGAGACAGTATATTCTGTAGTGCTGCCTTTACTGCTATTCCCATCTGCATACACTTACAGGACTTGAGGGGAAATGTGAGTCTGTCAGAGATGCCCAGTAAAATGTACTCCTAAACGCGTAATATATTGGTATCAATATGTTTGTTGATCTCATCTACAATCTGTTTCCAGATGAATTTAAGAGTGGGATACTCCCATAATAAGTGGAGCAGTGTACCCCTAGCCCAACATCCACTCCAACAGCTCGGGGAGCGGCTGGGGTCGCTCCTGTGTAGTTAGGGGGATGAGATACAAATAGGTTGTTATCTTAGTGGCAGATTCTATGCTGGAGATATTGCACGCAGTGTTGGGCCCTGTAGTGAATGTCGTCCCATTCTTTTTGAGTCAGTGCCTGCCCCAGCTCCATTTTCCACCATTTCTGGCACGCAGATTTGGTCAGTTGTTCCGGGGGGGCGTAGGATGTGATAGAGTTCTGTGATAAGTCGTTTGTTAGACTGCTTAGAGAGCAACCATCTCTCATACTGGGTAAGCCTTCACTCTGCTCCCGGGTGTCTGAGGTTGCATTACCCAGAGTCGTATCTGCTGATAGTGGTACCGCTCAGTTTCGGGT
Organism: Lissotriton vulgaris; assembly: GCF_964263255.1. Taxonomy (NCBI): domain Eukaryota; kingdom Metazoa; phylum Chordata; class Amphibia; order Caudata; family Salamandridae; genus Lissotriton; species Lissotriton vulgaris. The sequence goes on along the minus strand of NC_141697.1, from coordinate 745,118,935 downwards.
ACTGCAAATTCAGATCGAAATTCCTTGAAAGACAGGGGCCCTCAACATTAAAAAAATGCCCTATTGATCTTTGACCTTCCTTGTCCCACTGAACAAAGGCTGCCTGGTCAAGGCCCGGGGTGAATTCTGGATTGTTGGTTATGGGGGTGTGAGGCGAAAGGAACGTGGTAAGACTATTGCGCGTAGCCGTGGTGTCCCAGGCTTTTAAGGTGGCCTGCACTATAGGTGATCCATAGAGTCCTGGAGGCCTGGAGGCTCTACGGAGGAAGGGGATCTTCCACAGGGGCTGGCCAGCTTGTGCACTCTCCATGAAGAGCCAGTGCTTCTCAGATTCTGGTTGAGTCCATTCTATCAAGGATCGTATCTGCATAGCCTTATAATATCCTTCGAGTTTGGGGATTTCCAGGCCCCCTTCACCAGGGTTCTAAAGCTCATGTCCCTGCTCATCCATGGTTTCTTGTCCACCCAACCAGAGGAATAGAACTCATTCTAAAGCTGTTTCAACATGCCCGGGGGAGGTTCTACAGGCAGAGTCTGAAAAAGATATACCATTTTGGGGAGTATGCTAATCTTGAGGGCTGGTACTTGGTCCAGCCAAGAAAGGCCAAACAGCCTCCAGCAGAGAAAATCCCGCAGGACCTGTGCCAACAGATCGGCGTAATTTAGGGAAACTGCCTCAGAGAAGGATACTGATACTTTAATGCCTAAATAAGGGATAGTTTTCTGGTCCCACCGGATCAGACATATCTGTTCAAGGGCGGGGATAGTTATCATATTTAAGGCGAGCCTTAGAGCTTGCGACTTGGATACATTGACTCAGAAGCCTGAGGCAGCTGCAAACATCTCTAAATTTGCAAGGAAGGCTGTGGTTGACATCTCGGGGGACTCTAGTGAGGCGATTACATTGTCCACGTATAGGCTGATTGTATGCCGCTCTCACCCGAAGAGAACCCCTCTAATCTGCTGGTTCTCCCGGATCCTCTGTGCTAGTAGCTCCATGTAGAGAGCGAACAGCAATGGGGAGAGCAGACAGCCCTGTTGCATCCCTCTAGTGAAGGGGTCTGATGTAATGCAATTCACCCGGACAGTGGACGAGGCGTGGCTATATCCACTGAACACCCACTTGCGAAAGCGTCTCCCTATTCCAAACTGCTCCATAGTGGTCTCTAGAAAGGACCAGCGTACCATGTAAAACCCCTTTTCGGCATTGACAGACAGCACTACCCGCTCCTCTGACTGTCGTTGGGCCCTGTCCAGGAGGTGAAGCAGTCTTCTGGTGTTGGTGCTGCATTGCCTAGTTGCAATAAATCCGGCCTGGCACTATCCATCCTGTCATTAGCAGTCCAAGTCTGGCTACTAGGATCCCTGTAAAGAGCTTAAAGTCAATATTTAGCAAAGATTTAGGCCTTAACGAGGCACAGGGTCTACTGTCCTTTCTGGCCTTAGGCAGGACAGCCACCGATGCCAGGAGCATCGTGGCTGGTATTTCCAAGGCATCTCCGATTGCGTTAAAGAGTCAGGTGAGTATCGGGTCTAGAATCGAGCAGAATGTTTTATAAAAAATTGCAGTAAACCCATCCCGACCTGGGAATTTATTGGAGCTTAAGCGTGGCTGTAGCTGAGATAACTTTTCTACCCGTATTGGGCTCTCAAAGGAAGAGGCTTGGTCTAGCGCTAAGCAAGAATGCGTTATACCCTGAAAATATGCGGAGGAATTCTGTTCTGGTATTTGCTCGAGTCGAGTTCTGCATAAAAGTCCCTAAATGCACAGGATATATCTTCCCCTCACGTAACCTTGACTCCCTCAGCATAGAAGATCGTTTGGACCACCGCTGCCTGGCGCTGAGTGCACAGTTTGTGAGCTAACAAGTGACCGCACCTGTCTTCTCCTGTATAAAACATATGTTTCAAGTGGAGAGCAGCGTGTTCAGCCCTATCCAGGTCCAGGCTGACTAGTTGAGCTTGCGCTGCTTTTAGCTGCCATCATACCCGAGGAGCTCTGGTCCATTTGTGCATCCCTTCTAATTCTAAGACCTGCTTAGAAAGTTCCTCCCTCTTCTCCCTGCGTAACTTGTTGTCTGCAGAGGACTTGGCTATAAAGACGCCCTAGCCACTAGTTTAAATGTTTCCCACAAGGATGCAATGGAGATATCTTGGGTGTCGTTCACAGGTAGTAAGTGCTCGAGCGTCTTAGTGAGGCGGGGAATGAGTTTGGGGTGATGGAGGAGTGTGTCCCTCGGTCTCCAACAGTATGATGGTCGGGGTGGAAGGAAATAGTAGTGTTGTGGTTAAAGCTGCATGGTCAGATAGTGCTTGTGGTTCTATAATTGAGTCCTGCGCTAAAGAAAGAAGGGACCGGGACCCCAAGATGTATTCTAGCCGGGCATACGTTCCCTGAGCGTCAGAATAGAATGTGTAGTCAGTTGTATGAGGGTGGAGGTGGAGCCACACGTTGACTAACCCCAAGTCATGTAACCACTGTCAGCTGCTGTCAGATAGAGCCCTAGTCTGTCCCTGCCTCTAAGCCGAGCGGCCCAGATGGCTGTTGAACACTGTGTTCAAATCGCCTCCTAGGAGTATTTGCCGGTCCAGAGAGGATGTTATGTCTGCTACTGCTTTTCACAGGAATGTCTCCTGGCCCTTGTTAGGGGCATAGATAGTGGCCAGCGCAAGTGTGTGTGTTCTCATGTTCACGGAGAATGCCATAAGTCTCCATGCGATCTCTGATACCTTTGCCCCCACCACCCCCAGAAACGTGCAAGATATGAGGATGGCAACCCCGGCCCTCTTAGTGGGAAGAGAAGAGAAGTATTGCTGTGGGAAGGCTTTGGATCACAATCTGTGCTTGTCACTGTGCAATAGGTGTGTGTCTTGAAATAAATAAATATGTGCTTTAGAGATCTCCAGATAGGACAGGATAGCTCTTCGCGTGGTAGGGTTGTTAAGCCCTTTCACATTCAGGCTTAGAATTTTAAAACTCATTTATGCGTACAGTGGGGGAAAATGGCATTGTTAGTGCACGATTTTAGGTTATGTCTACCCTGTGTGGGGCAGGTGGGATCCCATACACCGAGATCTGGCTTGCTGGCGTCATGTACATGCGGGAGAGGCAAAAGAAGTGCAGACAGGGGAGGGGGAATCCTCCAAACAAGAGTTACAAAACCCCAACAGAATAATAACATAAGTGTGAGCAAGATCATCGAACAGTCAATGTCCTGAGCATGTGGCTCCTTGGAGAAAGAGTATAGGGTACCTGTAGCCTGCGGCTCCCCACTCCCCCCAGGCAAAGCCCATGCAAATGTCTGGAGCTTTTCCAATGACGGGCAAGGGAGCTGGTGACTGACCGTCAGTTCTCACCTTAAACAGCTCTATCTTCATTCGGAGGATGCTCCTGTCAGAAACACCAGAACCACCTGCCACTCTCTGGCCATAGTGTCCGAATCAGGGCATACCGACAGGCTGGGGGCTTGATGGTGGTCCATCCATGGCCACCCCGGCGTCTGCGATTCTGGTTGTTCTGGTGGAGCTTGTCCGTTGTGGGTTCCTCCATGCCCAGAAGTTTGTAGGCTGCAGAATGAGAGCGGATTATTCTCAGCTCCCCCTTAAAGTGAAAATTCAGTTTAAAGGGTTGCACTCACATGTATTTGATGCTGGATTCTTGGAGGTGAGATGTGAATGGTCAGAATGATTTACGCTTAAGTAAGGTGGAGCCTGCTAAGTGTTGGTACACAAAGGCTTTTGACCTTTGTATGTAAAGTTCGCATTATGCCTGGCTTCGGGAAGGATCCGCTCTTTTAACTGGTAATCGTGTACACGAGTCAAAATGTCTACTGGGGGAGCAGAGGCCAGCCTTCTGGGCCCACCCTGTGAGTGCAATCCAGTTTGGTGGAAAATTCTGGATACTTGCCCAGGATGCAGCGGAAGAGATCTGCCACCAAAGCTTCGATGTCGCTGTCCCTCTCGCCCTGTGCCATGCCACGGATGCAGATGTTGTTCCGCCGGGATCTGTTCTCCATGTCAATCAATCAATCAAGAGTATTTGTAAAGCGTGCTACTCACCCGCTAGGGTCTCAAGACACTGGGGGGGGGGCTGCTACTGCTCAAAAAGCCAGGTCTTGAGTTGCTTCCTGAAGGAGAGATGGTCCTGGGTGAGTCGTAGGAGGGTGGGGAGTGTGTTCCAGGTCTTGGCCGCCAGGTAGGTGAAGGATCTTCCTCCGGTGGTGGTTCTGCGGATCTGTGGGACGGTGGCGAGGGCGAGGCTGGCGGAGCGGAGCTGGCGGGTTGGCGTGTACAACGCGAGGCGGTTGTTGAGGTATTCGGGGCCCAAGTCGTGGAGAGCCTTGTGTGCATGGGTGAGGAGTCTGAACGTGCTCCTTTTTCTGATGGGGAGCCAGTGCAGGTCCCTCAGGTGGGCGGAGATGTGGCTGTGTCGGGGGATGTCCAAGACGAGTTGTGCTGAGGCATTCTGGATGCGCTGGAGTCTTTTCTGTAGTTTGGCGGTGGTCCCAGCGTAGAGGGTGTTCCCTTAGTCCAGACGGCTGGTGACGAGGGCCTGGGTGACCGTTTTCCTGGTTCCAGTGGGGATCCAGCAGAAGATCTTACGGAGCATGCGGAGTGTGTTGAAGCAGGAGGAGGTAACAGCGTTAACTTGCTTGGCCATCGTGAGGGAGGAGTCAAGTATGAACCCAGGTTGCGTGCGTGGTCCGTGGGCTTGGGTGGGGGGCCCAGAGTAGGGGGCCACCAGGAGTCATCCTAGGCAGAGATGGATGGGCCGAGGATGAGGACTTCCGTCTTGTCTGAGTTCAGTTTCAGGCGGCTGAGCTTCATCCAGTCTGCGATGTCTTTCATTCCGTCCTGGAAGCTGCCTCTGGCGTAGGTGGGGTCGTTGGTGAGGGAGAGGATCAGTTGGGTATCGTCGGCGTAGGAGATGATGTTGAGGTTGTGCTTGCGTGCGATGGCTGCGAGGGGGCTCATGTAGACGTTGAAGAGGGTGGGGCTGAGTGAGGAGCCTTGAGGTACGCCGCAGATGATCTTGGTGGCTTCTGCGAGGAAGGGCAGGAGACGGACACTTTGGGTTCTGTCGAAGAGGAAGGAGGTGATCCATTCCAGGGCCTTACCTTGGATCCCAGCGTGGCGGAGGCGGGTTGTCAGGGTGCGGTGGCAGACCGTGTCGAACACAGCCGAAAGGTCGAGCAGGATGAGGGCGGCAGTTTCTCCGTTGTCCAGCAGGGTCCAAATGTTGTCGGTGGTCGCGATGAGGGCGGTCTCAGTGCTGTGGTTCGCTCGAAATCCGGACTGCGATGGGTCGAGGGAGCCGTTCGTCTCCAGGAAGGCTGTCAGCTGTTTGTTGACGGTTTTCTCGATGACTTCTGCCGGGAAGGGGAGGAGCGAGATGGGGCAGATGTTCTTGAGGTCTGAGGGGTTTGCGGTGGGTTTCTTTAGGAGGGCACTGATCTCTGCGTGCTTCCAGCTCTTCGGGAAGGTGGCGGATATGAAGGAGTTGTTGATGATGTCCTGAAGTTGGGGTGCGATGATGGAGTCGGCTTTGTTGAAGAAGTGGTGTGGGCCAGGATCGGCTGGGGAGCCTGAGTGGATGTTATTCATCGTGTGGGTGGTATCTTCCGTGCTGCTAGTCTGCTAGCTAAGTGATATTTAAGACTATTTTTGGATGGGTACTTAGATTGTCATCGCGATCTGTCTTTGCTGTACATGCTGCTTGTTGGACCCGGCCCTTTAGGCAGGTTCACCCCTAGACTTTTTGCTTTTTCCTAGCCTGTTTCTGTGACCTGGTGTTGGTGATTTTAGGCCTCTGCGCACTTTTTCACTGTGGTACAGTGTAAAGTGCTTGAGCTCTCTGTGTATGTGCGGTGAGTGACCTGCCCTCCCATAAGAATGAATGGGGAATATGTATGCCCATGGTAGTTCCTGATGTGTGGGGAGTGCAGGGTCGAGTTTGATATGTACGAACTCGTGAGATTGAATGCTGGGAAATGATATATGCGGCATGACTGTGTCTAGTCTAGAAGTTCCACTTTCAGAGGTTGGCACATTTGTGTAATTTGTTGCTGGCGTGTGATTGGCTGGTGAGCCTGGGTCAGGAGTGTCTGGGCCTGCTTGTGGATTGACTGTCTGGTTTGAGGGTGACAGGGGCTGGAGAGCCCAGGAGGTTGTCTGAGTCAGCCCATGGATGAAAGGCAGCATCTGCTGCCAGGGAAGTGGGAGGAGATGGCACCTGATAGTGAAGGGCTGTGCCTGCCAAACCACAATGCTGGCTCCAACCCCCGCTGGGCGACTGTCACCTCTGTTCCTGATACTGACAGAACTTCCCTATAACCAGTTCTAGCTGGTTCTCACACTGCCTACACAAAGACTTCAAAGACTTTTCTGTGTATAAGAAGGGGCTGTGTCCCCTTCCAAAATGTTCTTGTTTCTGACTTGAATCTACCAGGGGCGGGCGCTGCCCAGCCCCTGGATGCCTGGAGGACTGCTGGGGGACCCCTCTGCCTTGCCTGGGCTGATGGGGGGGACATTGCTTTGCCCCCTTGAAATCTCTGGGACCTCTGGCAGCATGGAGAAGCTGCATTTTCCTTCAAGAGACATTTTTTTCCTTGCCTTTACCCAGGTTTGTTGAAGCCTAAGCGCTTGGGAGCGCTTGACTGGTATTTATAGCACCTGGGAGCGCTGTATATTACTTATAGCGCTGGGAGAGCGCTTCATTTGAACCCCTTGCGAGCGTGGCGCCCTCACACATTTTGCATGAGGTTTGGCAGGTGCTTACCCTGCGACTTTGCCCGGTTATTTATTTATTTTGCGAGTTCCCACCTCGCTTCTTTATTTTATTTTAAACTCGAGGGAGCCCACTCCTCGGTTCCTTCACCCCCCGCCTACGAGTGCCTGGAACGGGCCGCCGTGCTGCCCACGACGACCCGGAAGTGATTGACCGGCCGGACAATCCTGTCGTGGCCGGCCGGAAGTCCCGCCCCCGCAGCTCGGGGGAAGGAAGAAGCATGTCGGGCTGGTGCGGGGCTCCTGTGGCCTGGAGGGAGCCCCGGGGAGGGAGAGAAGTCTGGAGCGGCATGAGGAGACGAGCGGAGGGGGCGGGAGGCACATTGCCGGTGCCTGCCCCCACCGCGAGCACAGGAGAGCCGCCGCCCAGCAGAGAAGCTGCCGCCCGGAGGAGCCCGCCCAATAGAGCCCGGTGAGTCGGAAGGGCTGGGGGGGCTCCGTGCAGCCGCTGATGGTGCCGATTAAGGCACAAAGTCAGGGCGGCCCCGATTGGCAGCGGGTCGCCCCAACGTTTGAGAGCCCTGAGAGGGGCAGGGGCATTTTATAATCTTGAGTCCCCTGAGTGGGACTCCAACGGAGTTGGGTGATTTCCCTACAAGCCCTGAGAGGCTCCAACGACGGGGCAGAATTGTGTAGAGCGCCTGTGGGGCTCAGAGGGCCATTTTTGTGTTTAGAGCCACGGAGGCTCTAGGGGACATACACGATTTACAAGCCCAGCAAGGCTCGAGGGCCATATTAGATAGAGGGGGCGTTGGGGCACATTGCCGGTGCCCGCCCTCTCCTGCCTGCGAGGAACGTGTGTTGTAGAGCCTGTGAGGCTCCCACAGTGGGTGCAGTTTGCGCCCAAGGGTCAGTGAGGACCCTGTCACAGTTTCTTTTCATGATTCCCCAGCTGCCCAGCAATTAGTGGGCAGCAGCACCGTTTAGGTCTTGGGATTGTCTACAGGTGCCCAGCAAGTAGTGGGCACCTGCTACGTTTAGGCTTGTGCTTGGACTGGCGCTGCATGGCAGCGCGCCCTGACATTTGGACCCAGGGGGTCTTAGCCCCAACAAGGCCAGTTGGCCTAGGGACTGCCACAGGTGGTGGCTTATGTAAGTTTTGCGCAATTGTATGGGTATTGCACCTCTGAATGTGTGTTCTTGCATCATGTGTTATTCCTGCACCTCTGAATGTTTTTAGACATCATGTGATTTTTGCGCTATTGTATGGTTTTGGCACCTCTGAATGTGTAGGTTTATGCATCATGTGTCTTCCTTTTCCCTGCGCTGCACCTCTGAATGTTTTAGGCATCATATGTCTTCTTGCGCTGCACCCCTGAATGTATTTTATTGCATCATGTGCTCTGTCCTGAACACCGCTGAATGTGTAGGTTTATGCATCATGTGTTTCCCTTGTCTTACACCTCTGAATGTATTTTTATGCATCATGTGTCTTTCTTTCCTGCGCTGCACCTCTGAATGTTTTAGGCATCATGTGTTTTCTTGCGCTGCACCTATGAATGTATTTTTATTGCATCATGTGCTTTGTTCTTAACACGGCTGAATGTGTAGGTTTATGCATCATGTGTTTCTCTTTACTACTCCTCTGAATGTATATTTATGCATCATGGGTAATGTGTTCTTTCCTAGACCCCTAAATGCTGTGTGATACTTAGGTGGTTGTTCTTTTTAGTACAGGTGGTCCTAGTGAGGTCCTGGTACCTGTTCCCAGTAGTTACTGGATGTGATTTATAACTTACTTTGTGCTACAGTGATTTTATATCCTTTTATTCTAATTTCTGACAAGTATTTCTATTTCTAAAAGTGTTGATTATGACAGTGGTCCAATTGGCCCTGTCTTGTAAATAATCCCATGTGAATATTGCCCGTGCCAGTTGGCACCATGTATTTTGTGTGATACTATCTGATGTGTTTTTACAATACAAATGTTATTTTATAATAACCTTGTGTGGAGTTCCTTTTGTGGTGTGCCTAGTATGTTGTTGCTGTTGTGTGCTTGCGCAAATGCTTTACACATTGCCTCCGAGTTTAGCCTTACTGTTCGTGCCAAGCTACCAAGGGGGAGAGCAGGGGTTATCTTGGAGAAGTGTGGCTCAGGGGTTAGAGGCGGCAGACCCGGAAGCTGAGATCGGCCCTGGACCAGGGTTCAATTCCCCGCCTCGGCGGGTCTTGGGCTCAAAAATTTCACGGACTCGATAATTCTCGCTCCGGTGCCTTCTCGACTCACGGGTTCACACTCTGCGACTCTGGGCAATAGCTTGCTTAATCTCCACAACGGCCCCTCGCGGCGGGATGCCTGGCTTTCACCTTGTGGATACCCTGCCGGGGTTATCTCACAGGGGAATACCAGGACGGGTTCCCTAAGCAAGCGCCGGGAAACCCTTTGTGTGTAGCTGTGCGCTATATAAGCTCAAATACATTTACGTTTTACATTTACATCTTGGCGTGTGACTTCCTTACCCTGACTAGAATGGTGGTTTCTGCCTGGCTTTGGCGTCAGCCTTAGCCTACCAGAAATAGCCAGTTCTAACATTGTTGGTCAGCAGTGCGGATTTGGACTTGTGTTTGCGCAGTGCCACAGCGACAACTGGCTACATTACAAAACCCTGCAATTTTTTCAGATAGTCACATGTTTGGGAATATTGTTTTGGATTTTTGTTTTTCCTCAAAGTGTCATTTTCAAATGTGTTCCTGCGCTTTAGGTTTAGTGGCAGATGAGAGAAATTGAAAGAGCGGGACACCAGTAGAGGGGGAGGTTCCCATAGATTAGGAATCCCTTGCTGGGTCCAGTGCCCATCCCAGGTCCTGTCCCTGTGTGGGAAGATGGAAGAGAGGGAGTGTGGAGGAGAAATGAGTAGCTTGGGATGGTGGTTATCCCCTGAGTGTAGTGTGAGTGTCTGGATTCCCCAGTATGGTAGGATCCAGTGCTGGCAGCTTAAATGTGTCCAGTGCATGTGAAGTCCCATTCCCAGTTCCCAGAGTATGGTGCCTGGTGCTCAGTAAGAGGGTGACAGGTTGAGAGTCAGGGGCAGTGAGGAACTGTCTCACCAGTCTGGAGGGGGAGTGTGTGGATGAGTGGTGTCTTGAACTGGAGGAGTTGGTGTGAGTTTTTTTAAGGAGCTTGCACGTGAGGTGTACCTCTGGTGGTGTGCAGGAGGTCCTGCAGAGGCACTGGAAAGGAAGGTGGATGTCTGGCGGTGTGCTAGATGTCTTGCATAGGCATTAGGAAGTGATTCTAAAAGGAGTGGCTTGGGTATCTGATGATCCTGTGAAGGGAAAGAGGTTCATGTGTAACCCAGCTAGGTCCCAGTAGTATGGTAGGGGTGTAGGGGCTCACGCCCTGTCTCAGTGGAGGCGGAGTGAGTGTGGGAAGGTGTGTCGCACGTTGGCCAGAAACCCAATCTCAGGGCCTGGAGGGTTCCCTAAGGGAGCGCCAGGTCAGGGGCCTAAGCTGTACATAGGTCATTTGAGGAGGATCTTCCTGTGTCTAGAGGACGGGGAGTATCTGTAACCAGAACTCCGGTGGTCCTAGTGTTGGGCAGTACCACTCCTAAGTGGAGGGTGCAGAAGTCCTGTCTCGCTGAGCATTTGACCGTCTAGAGTGCTTGCCCATTTGTGGGGCCTCTGGAGGTCGTTCCCCGAGGAGGGGGGAAAGCCAGGTTGGGGTTGTGGCCTGACCTGGAAGGAGTACTGAAGGAAAGTGTGCCACTGATACGCCGCTGGCGTGTGCTCTGTCTAGCCTGGGACATACTGAGAATTACCCTGTGATAAGGAGTACTGGAGGAGAGTGTGTCGCTGATACGCCGCTGGCGTGTGCTCTGTCTAGCCTGAGACATATTGGGCCTGTAGTCATGGAACTGGAAGGGGGTGCAGAGGGACGGTGTCCTTACTTCTGACCCCGGTGCAACCTGAGGGTTTAGATCTTAGGTTGGGAGATTAGGAAACTTCTAGGTCAAGAGGAATCTCTGCCAAAGTGGATCAGCTGAAGAGACTGAGGGGGCTGCCCTTGCTGTGTGTTCTGGGGCTCACCTGCAGTTTGTTGTTTCCACTAAGGTAGAGGAAAGGGGACTTTGCTGTGTGCTGTGTCCCCCCACCTGCTTGAAGAGGGACTGTGCCGTGTCCCTCAGAAGTGAAATAGTTTCCAGGTGGTAGACCAGTGATGGAGTGAGGTCCTGATCTGGTAGGAGAATTGTGTTCTGGTGAGTGCTTTTCTGTGAGGGTGCGGGAACCCAGAAGTAGAGGTAGGGTGGGGCATTCTTGCCCATGACCTCTGGTCAGCCTGAGGGTATGGTCCCTAGGTTGAAGGATCAGTGGTAGTTGTAGCTACACTGAGGAAGAGTGGAGAATGGCTATTGTGTGCCAGGGGTTATTGCCCCCCGCTCTGTGGATTGGTTAGGACCTGTGCTATTTGGATGGTCTTGGCTGTGGATGACTAGGGAGTACCAGTGTGGTATCCTAGTTGTGTCAGAGAGTTCTTGTTTGGAGGAAACCATGTAGGTTCAGAGTGGCGAAAAACCGGAGGGTGTCCCTGCCGTGCGGGCCAGTGTCCGTGTTGTCGCCCAAAGCAAGGAAGCCCATCAGTGGAGTGATTGGTCTACCCTGCGTTTTGGCTGGAAGGGGGTTGTGTTGGACCCGGCCCTTTAGGCAGGTTCACCCCTAGACTTTTTGCTTTTTCCTAGCCTGTTTCTGTGACCTGGTGTTGGTGATTTTAGGCCTCTGCGCACTTTTTCACTGTGGTACAGTGTAAAGTGCTTGAGCTCTCTGTGTATGTGTGGTGAGTGACCTGCCATCCCATAGGAATGAATGGGGAATATGTAAGCCCATGGTAGTTCCTGATGTGTGGGGAGTGCAGGGTCGAGTTTGATATGTACGAACTCGTGAGATTGAATGCTGCGAAATGATATATGCGGCATGACTGTGTCTAGTCTAGAAGTGCCACTTTCAGAGGTTGGCATATTTGTGTAATTTGTTGTTGGCGTGTGATTGGCTTGTGAGCCTAGGTAAGGAGTGCCTGGGCCTGCTTGTGGATTGACTGTCTGGTTGGAGGGTGACAGGGGCTGGAGAGCCCAGGAGGTTGTCTGAGTCAGCCCATGGATAAAAGGGAGCATCTGCTGCCAGGGAAGTGGGAGGAGATGGCACCTGATAGTGAAGGGCTGTGCCTGCCAAACCACAATGCTGGCTCCACCCCCCGCTGGGCGACTGTCACCTCTGTCCCTGATACGGACAGGACTTCCCTATAACCAGTTCTAGCTGGTTCTCACACTGTCTACACAAAGACTTCAAAGACTTTTCTGTGTTAAAGAAGGGGCTGTGTTCCCTTCCAAAATGTTCTTGTTTCTGACTTGAATCTACCAGGGGCGGGCGCTGCCCAGCCCCTGGATGCCTGGAGGACTGCTGGGGGACCCTTCTGCCTTGCCTGGGCTGATGGGGGGGACATTGCTTTGCCCCCTTGAAATCTCTGGGACCTCTGGCAGCATGGAGAAGCTGCATTTTCCTTCAAGAGACATTTTTTTCCTTGCCTTTACCCAGGTTTGTTGAAGCCTAAGCGCTTGGGAGCGCTTGACTGGTATTTATAGCGCCTGGAAGCGCTGTATATTACTTATAACGCTAGGAAAGCGCTTTATTTGAACCCCTTGCGAGCGTGGCGCCCTCACGCATTTTGCGTGAGGTTTGGTAGGTGCCTACCCTGCGACTTTGCCCGGTTATTTATTTATTTTGCGAGTGCACACCTCGCTTCTTTATTTTATTTTAAACTCGAGGGAGCCCACTCCTCGTTTCCTTCAGCCCCCCCCTACGAGTGCCTGGAACGGGCCGCTGCACAGCCCGTGACGACCCAGAAGTGATTGGCCGGCCGGCCAATCCTGTCGTGGCCGGCCGGAAGTCCCGCCCCCGCAGCTCGGGGGAAGGTAGAAGCATGTCGGGCTGGTGCAGGGCTCCCGTGGCCTGGAGGGGGATCCGACGAGAAAGAGAAGTCCAGAGCGGCATGAGGAGACGAGCGGAGGGGGCGCGAGGCACATTGCCGGTGCCTGCCCCAACCGCGAGCACAGGAGAGCCGCCGCCCAGCAGAGAAGCCGCCACCCGGAGGAGCCCGCCCAAGAGAGCCCGGTGAGTCGGCAGGGCTGGGGGGCTCCGTGCAGCCACTGATGGTGCCGATTAAGGCACAGAGTCAGGGCGGCCCCGATTGGCAGCAGGTCGCCCCAATGTTTGAGAGCCCCGAGAGGGGCAGGGGCATTTTATGATCTTGAGTCATTCGAGTGGGACTCCAACTGAGTTGGGTGATTTCCCTACGAGCCCTGAGAGGCTCAAACGACGGAGCAGAATTGTGTAGAGCCCCTGTGGGGCTCAGAGGGCCATTTTTGTGTTTAGAGCCACGGAGGCTTTAGGGGACATACACGATTTACGAGCCCAGCGAGGCTCGAGGGCCATATTAGATAGAGGGGGCATCGGGGCACATTGCCAGTGCGCGCCCTCTCCTGCCTGCGAGGAATGTGTGTTTTAGAGCCTGTGAGGCTCCCACAGTGGGTGCAGTTTGTGCCCAAGGGTCAGTGAGGACTCTGTCGCAGTTTCTTTTCATGATTCCCCAGCTGCTTAGCAATTAGTGGACAGGTGCACCGTTTAGGTCTTGGGATTGTCTACAGGTGCCCAGCAAGTAGTGGGCACCTGCTATGTTTAGGCTTGTGCTTGGACTGGCGCTGCATGGCAGCGCGCCCTGACATTTGGACCCAGGGGGTCTTAGCCCCAACAAGGTCAGTTGGCCTAGGGACTGCCACAGGTGGTGGTTTATGTAAGTTTTGCGCAATTGTATGGTTATTGCACCTCTGAATGTGTTTTCTTGCATCATGTGTTATTCCTGCACCTCTGAATGTTTTTAGACATCATGTGATTTTTGCGCTATTGTATGGTTCTGGCACCTCTGAATGTGTAGGTTTATGCATCATGTGTCTTCCTTTTCCCTGCGCTGCACCTCTGAATGTTTTAGGCATCATGTGTCTTCTTGCGCTGCCCCCCTGAATGTATTTTATTGCATCATGTGCTCTGTCCTGAACACCGCTGAATGTGTAGGTTTATGCATCATGTGTTTCCCTTGTCTTACACCTCTGAATGTATTTTTATGCATCATGTGTCTTTCTTTCCTGCGCTGCAACTCTGAATGTTTTAGGCATCATGTGTCTTCTTGCGCTGCACCTCTGAATGTATTTTTATTGCATCATGTGCTTTGTTCTTAACACTGCTGAATGTGTAGGTTTATGCATCATGTGTTTCTCTTTACTACTCCTCTGAATGTATATTTATGTATCATGGGTAATGTGTTCTTTCCTAGACCCCTAAATGCTGTGTGATACTTAGGTGGTTGTTCTTTTTAGTACAGGTGGTCCTAGTGAGGTCCTGGTACCTGTTCCCAGTAGTTACTGGATGTGATTTATAACTTACTTTGTGCTACAGTGATTTTATATCCTTTTATTCTAATTTCTGACAAGTATTTCTATTTCTAAAAGTGTTGATTATGACAGTGGCCCATGTGGCCCTGTCTTGTAAATAATCCCATGTGAATATTGCCCGTGCCAGTTGGCACCATGTATTTTGTGTGATACTATCTGATGTGTTTTTACAATACAAAAGTTATTTTATAATAACCTTGTGTGGAGTTCCTTTCGTGGTGTGCCTAGTATGTTGTTGCTGTTGTGTGCTGGCGCAAATGCTTTACACATTGCCTCAGAGTTTAGCCTTACTGCTCGTGCCAAGCTACCAAGGGGGTGAGCAGGGGTTATCTTGGCGTGTGACTTCCTTACCCTGACTAGAATGGTGGTATCTGCCTGGCTTTGGCGTCAGCCTTAGCCTACCAGAAATAGCCAGTTCTAACACTGCCTAGCTGTTAAATCTGTTGAGACAGCCTGGAAGAACTGCAGGAGCTGTTGCCGAGTTCTCATCGCATCAGAACAAGATGGCCCTTACTGTTTATGGTTTAGTGAGTTATGCATTGTATGCTTAAATGTTGAGTATTTACATATTAGGCACATATGTTTGGTCTTAATTGTTTTAATTTTGTATGTGACTTTTTTTCGGTAAATTTCTATACCATCCATTTGCATGCCAGTAACCTTATGATGAATGACGTTTGTTTATTTAGAATACTCTTCTTATTCCACATGGGATTAATTTACAAATATTAGCAGATTGTGCTGCATTGTTTCTTGCACATACAGAGTACGATGACTACAGTGTACATCTAGTTAAAAGTGTATCCTGTCTTTAGCTCCTATCACTTCTGTGTTGAAGTATATATTCTTTAAAAGACTGTCTGATTCATTGATATTTGCTGCTGTCTGCTTTTTTGGGTCACATACATTCACGCTGAGGTATTGTTTGATCTATTTTAAATTGTTGTTGTTGCATCATTTCGAATACACTTCCTCGTTCTTGTAGTTGAATGTAATGTTTTGATTTTTCAGTCAGTGCATGGATTTCGTGGTTCATTCTAGGGGAGTTATTTTCATGTGCTATCCTTTATGAAGTTGTATTTATTCACCTGCGGTGGGGTGTTTGACACAGTATGTTTTGTCTTATATCCTTTCTCATCCTGTTTTCAGTCTCAATTGAGTTTTCATAGTTATATCTTGAAAGAGATGATTCCAATGTTCCTGCTGCAAGGTCGCTCCCTTTTATAGCATGCAAGTACCCATAACCCCCTGTTTTCAGTGAGGCTAGAGTACATTTCTATTCTGTTTATCTCTTCCAATTTTTGCTGAATATATTTCTTGCAACGGGTTTTAGTAAGGCGATGAGTTTTAGTCCCAGATTTATGAAAAGATGTGCACCAGTACAAAGTGGTATAAATCCACACAACGTTTTGCAAGGATATTCACAGTGCAAAAGTAATTTTATACTGAAAATGTGCCCTTTTTTTAGAGAAAACAGCGGTTTGTGTTCCTTTTCGTCAAATTATTGTTAGTGGGGTGTAACTGGGACAGATCAAACTCAAGTAGTGCTTGAAGCAAAGCCCGATCTGCTAACTAACATGGGCCCTTATTTATGAGACCTTGCGTCAGTTTTGCGCCGCTGGTGCATCACTTTTTGTGACGCTCCAGCGGCGTACAAAATGCACCTTGTTGCGCCATATTTAAAAAGTGACGCATCTAGGTAGGTGCGTCATTTTTTAAACCCCTGTGCCACATTATACCTGCGTCAGGCATAATGTATGCAGAGGGGGCGTTCCCCCGCAAAAAGCCTCGTAATAGTGACGCAGTGAAATCTATGAGATTTCACTGCGTCACTTTTAGGATGCTGTTGCGTCAAAATCTTGCGCCTGCCTCACAGCAGGCGTAAGACTGACGCAAGCCCTTTCACATGGGGCTTTCCCCATGTGAAAGGAAGCATTGCTGGAGTTGCCTCACTTTTGTGACACACTCCAGCAATGCGTCACTTTTGCGCTTACAGATGGGTCAGAAATACTGGCGTATCTGTAAGTCCTTGCGACATGATGCATCATACATTAAATATGATGCATCATTGGTGTCGCAAGGAGTGCGCAGTGAAAAGTGATGCATCGCTGTTTTCACGCAGCGATGCGTCACTTTTCATAAATGAGGCCCATAGACAGCAGGGATTTCTGTTAAAAAAATAAAACCTTCTGGAAGCAGGTATTAAAACGTGGAAATGCTTTCATTTCTCTAAATAAGCTGCACTGTACTGCACACATCCAATGAGCAGGATGGTTCAGGGTTTGTCTAGGCATAGGAATTTGTACTGGAAGTGCATGCTTCAATGCTAGACAGAACACAAACACCTCTGCGCGTTGATGAGAAGCTGTGCACCATTCAAGGCAGCCGTCATTTGGTGGCAGCGCAAGGAATGACAGCAATCAGCAGGTCAATTTTTATAAATATGTCTCTACACTGTTTTCTCTCTCTATTGTGCAATGCAAAACAGCAACTTTGGTTGCTGATCTGTGTTGTGACAAAGTTTAATAAATCTGGAATAGTCCTTTGACGAAAAGTGTTGGAAGATGGCCTGTTGTTTATATTTTCAAGTATCAATGGGTTGAAAAATATGGGGGGGGTATTATGATGGCATGCGATCCGCCCCCCATCTGCACCTGATTTACCCTCCCAATAATAATATGGAGGGGGTATTGCGGTGGATGGAAAGATGGCCGGGCAGAGCTGGGGCATAATATGGTGGCTGTGCCTGGAAGGCACAGCCATCCATATTATGCCTTTGCACCATTGCGGAAGGTGCTGCTCTAAGCACCACCCACCGCTAGGGTGGCGGTCACATCCTAATCAGTGGTGCAGGACCGCTGCATGTCTGGCGGCCGGTCCCAGCACCGCTAGGGTGGCGGGCGGACGAAAGTCCACCCGTCATGCTAATCAGCCCCCTAATGTTCACAGTTTCATATATGTGAGGACCGTAAGATGTCCTATGTTAAAATGTATGTGTTTGAGGATTAAAATATACCCTGTGGAGATGTTTACCAAGGCTGTGCACTCATTATGGTTGTTAATATTCCTTATGTTATTTGAGTCAGGCGAGTATGGTGCTTGTTTTGGAGAAGAAACAAAGAAACATAGGTAATATCATGTGGGTTTTGACCTTAAAATTGTTTATAAAATATTGTTAGTCTTAAATATTGTTCTAAAAATTGTGAGGGCCGAAATTTTGTGTGACATAATATCATAGGTAAGAATATAATCATAGCTTTTTTGTTTGTTGACAATATCTACATATTTAGGGCCTTATTATGAGTAGGGGACCTAAGGACCGCCGTACTTGTGTTGGTGGTCTAACCGTGACTAGACTGCTGCATCTACCGTGATCCAGGAACCTGCGGCGGTCGTCGCTTGTTCTTCGGGGGTGGCTGTGTGTGGGTCTCCATTGCCTACTGCAGGTAGTCGTCCGGCTTTACACCTGCAGGAGGCAGGTGTTAAATACCTGCTGCTACCATGGCTTATCATGTGGTTTTAAGTAGCATCGCGCATCTGGCAGTTCATTGTGAAAGTGGTGTTGTGTTTTTTTTGGGTGTTTTTGCAGGGGAACACTGACTCTGCATCTCATTAGGGTTAGTTGGTGGTGTCCACTGTGGAGATAAATTTTGGGGCAGTTATCGCAGAAATACTGGCGATGTCTGCAGTTTGTGAATGGGGTGTTAAATCTATCTCCACTTTTGATGCGTTAAGGTGGGGATAAATCAGAGATAAGTCCTTGTGAATATCCCCCAAAGAGTCTTGTGAGGGAGAAGGAATAGGCACGACATTCCCATGTTTCACAGATTGAAGCTCAAGCAGATGCATGATGACTCCAACAAGACCATTGGTAGAGAGCTGACTATCCCACGAGAAGAAATTGGATGTATGAAGTTACAACGCATGCTTTTACCATGCATGCCTTTACAACGCGGTTTTAACTTCGCAAACCTTTACAACGCATAGCGCTTAGAGGTGCTGGATAGTGAAAAGTTTAATTTACTATTCCAACACCAGTCCCCATGGACACTAGGGATGGTGTTGGATAGTAAATTAAACTTATTCCCTATCCTAGAGCGCCCCCCATTGTAATGCGTTGTAATGGTTTGCGTTGTAAAGTCACTGCGTGGTAAATGTTTCGTTGTAAAGGTTGTTCACTGAAGAAATCAGAACTCACTTGCTTGAGGTAGCGAAGCAGATTTGGTGGGCCTCTACCACCTGTATTTATGGATGGGGTCACAAAAATAGCAAACTGTTGCATTGGTTGCCATCTCGTCCCCTTGTGAGGTGGATTGTCCCAGAGTTGGAGGACAAATACATTGCTCCTCTCTTGCAATTGCCCAAATCTTTGCTGACTATTACAAAACACTTTACACGGCCGTCCAATGTCCCTAGGCCAAAAAAATCACTCCCCTCATAGTTGATATATCCTTGGCCAAACTTTCTGTTGTGGAAAGATGAACATTGGTTGAGCCCATTGGCCTGGAAGGGATCGGGGAAGCGATATCAGAGGTGGCTTGTGATAAGACTCCTGGCTCAGATGGGTACTCTTCGGAGTTCTATACTAAGTACAAAGATGTCCTTGCTCCTCACCTACTGAATCTCTACAAGGAAGCTTTCCACAGAGGCTCCTACCCCAGGGAGCTCAATCAAGCCACTATTGTGGTCATGTAGAAGACATGGCCGCCGTCCACCACATGTGCTGAATATCGGCCAATCTTGCTAATCAATGGTGAGATACAAAATATTCAACTGTGTTAACTACCCATTTGTGACCGGTTTTGTGGTCTTGTATTCTTCTGGATCAATATGGCTTTATGCCAGGCAGGAGTACTAGACATTGCTTGCAGCTCCTACACGTAGCCTTAGCCCATCCTCACCTACACACAGCTCTGTTGGCCTTGCTCCTTATAGATTGTGCAATGGCAGTTGACACCATTGACTTCAGCTATTTGTTCGAATGCAGGAAGTGGCTGGGTTTAGTTCCCACTTATTCAGTGTGGTGTGCATTCTCTGTTCTAATCCAACAACCTGTGTACAGGTAAATGGAGTGATCTCTGGTGAGTTTCTCATCTGCCGGGGGACTAGACAGGGGTGCGCCTAAGTCCGTCCTCCTTTTTTGTTAGCTATAGAATCCCTAGCAAGACTTATACAATGTGATGCCCAGATTCGGGATGGGAATGGGAATCGGGCCATGATGACTGCATTGCACTTTACACTGATGACATGGCGTTGTACCTCTCACACCCAGTGGACAGTGGCCCTCAATGCCTTCGTCTCTTGTAGTTGTTCATAGAAGCTTGAGGCTTGGTCGTTAACCCTGTCAAGACAGATTTTGTGTGGCTGGCACCCACATGATATTGATTTGATTGGCAAACTAACATCCCAATTTGTCACCTCAGTTATCACTACCTGTGACTCTCATTGCCAAATGGACCTGGTCTCCAAACTTTACCTCTCTTACTCGCAAGATCACAGCTGACCTTAAGAAGTGGCTGACATTGTCGTGGGGAAGATGCTCCTGTATAAAATTATGGTTTTACTAAGATTCTTATACCTTCTCAAAACCTTTTCCCAATACATTTCTCATCATTGGTTCAGTGAGATGAACTTACTAACTATCTCCTTTCTCTGGCACAACACCACGTCTCGCTTGGCCTTTCCCACTTGTCAGTGCGTTCCCTATGAAGGGGGGCTGAGAATGGCAAATGTATATTTGTACTACTTAGCCACACATCTCTTGGTCATTAACAATTGGTTTACTGAGGGATGGCAGATCCGTCATACAGGTGACAGCTCAACACGCTAGGTCCCTCACGCATTATGGCACTACTCTATGGTACTACCAATACGATACCGGAGGTGACTCGCCTGTAATTTACTGGATGGGTGCAGCCCAGTAACTCACAGGTTGGTGGAAGAAAGTCAATAAACAAAGAATGCTATGGCATGGCACATGGTTGGGGGAGATGGCAACACTCAAGGTAATTGCTCATTGGGTCACCATAGGTGTCACACTTCTAGGATTTCTAACAGACCTATTGCTAGAAAAAGGCTTTCTGGTTCGCTAGGGTAGGCACCTAAGCCAGGCAGAACTCTCTACTTTAGTCAGTGCAAATGGGCTACACACCAAAGATAACCTGAACACACTCCTTGCTAGCTTGGCACAGAGCAGTCAGGCTTATCCCCAGTCAACGTGCAAAGTAATAGTTCAACACACGCACACCAGTAACACAATAAATACACCACAAAAAAGATTCCAAACAATATTATATATAAAATAAATCATATATTGTACTTAAAACATAGACCAAAATGACATGAATCATAAAAACTGTGAGCACCATGCCAAACCTGAGTCAGTACTCTGAACTGAACTTTAGCTTTATTCGATTTTTAGGTATAAAATCATAAAAGCACATTACAAAATAAATACACAATTACATTTCAAATCGTATCACAGTAAATAACATTACAACTAAAAAATCTTTAAGAAAAATCAGAAACCAAATGCACAGTGTATAAAGTAAGAGTCTGGGTATTAAAAACCCCTCAACCCGGAGCCGTTTTGGTCCTGCCAAAAATTTGCCTCTTCGATGATCTTGTGTGGGGATAAAGTGAATCTCTGGGATAAAAGTCAGATAATCCCCAGGTATGTATAGGACCATCTCCTATCTGTGGTTTCCAAGACTGGAGGTAAGGCACAACATTACTGTTTATAAACTTTATTAGAACCAGGTCACCAGATCTCTCTTTCCGGAGCGGACCCAACCATCCCACCCTTCTAACACATTGTATACTACCATCAATGTCAGGGGGTAGGGGTCTATTTTTTGTTAACCAAAATAGGGCCTTATTTCTCAGCTCCTGTTCACTTTCGGTTTTTCCTTTTGTGAGTTCAGGGACCCCAGAAAGGACACCCACGAACGGGGCAGCTTCTGGTGGTAGGTGGATATGATTTGTTCCTCTTTGTATGTTCCTTATCTTGGAAGGTGACCCTTTAGGAGGCGTGGTTACTTTGTTCTGTCCCGACTTATAGGAACAGCTGTTTGCTGTTTTTATCTTGGTGGAGACTTTCTCGGTAGCTTGAGTTAGTGTGCCTGGTGAAGCCCGATGGAGTTGAAGAACACTACTTTGTGGAGTTGTCAGCGGCTTTACAACATCGCGTGAAGGCTGTGGTTGTTTGGGGTCGGCCTTGTTTTTTGGGAGTATCGAGTTTGTCCTAGTCATTTCCTCTATTGCCGCAATCCTGTCCCCAAGATCGTTCATTTTTTCTATTAAAGGGTGTATTGCGGCATTAAACATAGTCTGTATCTGGGCCAAGAGGGTTAATGAAGTTGGGGGTGCAGGTAATGTATTTTCCTTGGCTTGGGAGTCTGTTTGATTTTCGGCTGATCGTTTTCTTTCACCTGAAAAGTCCTGGGGGGACATTATAGGGTTCGTACTGCCTATTTCAGGTGGGCAGGGGGAAGTAGCCATGAGATTTTCATAGGGTGGGAATGATGTACTGGGGTGGGGGCTTGTGATGGCTGAGGGGCAAAAGGAGGCATTAATATGCTCCGATGTCGACTTAACGGCCGCATACTTAGTTTTGCATAAACTGTTAAGTTCCTCCAAAAATGATAAGTTTGGTGATGTGTCAACAGGCGGTGTTGATTTGATTAAATAATGAACCATCGACCCCTTTGCCAAGACCCTAGTCACAGTGGGAATCTTCGGGGCCCCCGTATGAGACATGTTGTAAATAGCAGTAGGTACCTATGAGGAGTGAGAGTGATTTGGCACAAGAGGTCTTACCTATTATAGGTGCACGGCCAGGGGGAGAGGCCCGACCCGGCCTCTTCTGTCCGATGAGGGCCGTAGAGGGCCCGCCCTTCGCCCGGGCTTAGCCCGGCGCTCCCGCGCGCGACTCGCGATGCGAGAGGTTCTCCTCCCTTTTGGCGGCGCCTCCGGGCGCTCCGCTGACGTCACCTGACCGCCGGGGCACCTGGGGGATGTAGTCCCTTGCCCTCGCGGCGGTCAGGGTGCTGGCGCTATTGTGGCACAAGATTCTCGTCGGCCGTTCCCCTCACGGCACTTGGTGAGTGTTGGAGGACCTCCCTGGGCGCTCTCCTCCCGCTTGTCTGCTCCCCTGCAGCGCTCGCCTCCAGCGCTCGGCTCTCCTCCCTTTTGGCGGCGCCTCCGGGCGCTCCGCTGACGTCACCTGACCGCCGGGGCACCTGGGGGATGTAGTCCCTTGCCCTCGCGGCGGTCAGGGTGCTGGCGCTATTGTGGCACAAGATTCTCGTCGGCCGTTCCCCTCACGGCACTTGGTGAGTGTTGGAGGACCTCCCTGGGCGCTCTCCTCCCGCTTGTCTGCTCCCCTGCAGCGCTCGCCTCCAGCGCTCGGCTCTCCTCCCTTTTGGCGGCGCCTCCGGGCGCTCCGCTGATGTCACCTGACCGCCGGGGCACCTGGGGGATGTAGTCCCTTGCCCTCGCGGCGGTCAGGGTGCTGGCGCTATTGTGGCACAAGATTCTCGTCGGCCGTTCCCCTCACGGCACTTGGTGAGTGTTGGAGGACCTCCCTGGGCGCTCTCCTCCCGCTTGTCTGCTCCCCTGCAGCGCTCGCCTCCAGCGCTCGGCTCTCCTCCCTTTTGGCGGCGCCTCCGGGCGCTCCGCTGACGTCACCTGACCGCCGGGGCACCTGGGGGATGTAGTCCCTTGCCCTCGCGGCGGTCAGGGTGCTGGCGCTATTGTGGCACAAGATTCTCGTCGGCCGTTCCCCTCACGGCACTTGGTGAGTGTTGGAGGACCTCCCTGGGCGCTCTCCTCCCGCTTGTCTGCTCCCCTGCAGCGCTCGCCTCCAGCGCTCGGCTCTCCTCCCTTTTGGCGGCGCCTCCGGGCGCTCCGCTGACGTCACCTGACCGCCGGGGCACCTGGGGGATGTAGTCCCTTGCCCTCGCGGCGGTCAGGGTGCTGGCGCTATTGTGGCACAAGATTCTCGTCGGCCGTTCCCCTCACGGCACTTGGTGAGTGTTGGAGGACCTCCCTGGGCGCTCTCCTCCCGCTTGTCTGCTCCCCTGCAGCGCTCGCCAGTACTCATTACCCTGACAATACAAGAATTCAAATGAGATACGTCTTAAATTCAGGGCCTGAAATACAGTACTTAGATGAGGGACAAAAAGTACATGAATTACCAAATGTCACCATGATAAGTAATGTGCATAAACCTAGGCCAATGCAAGGTGAATGCAGCATACATTATGACAGGAAATGTGATAGTTGAACGCTGTGTACCACTAAGTATCACCATAAGCACATGAGTCAAGATAATAGTGCATATCCCACAAGTCCTGTGACCACACTTGTTGTCCTAAGTAGGGTAATAATCCCCCCATGACATACAATGCACTGCTGGTCCATATTTTTAGGGTGAAAGGAAATCCTTGGGAAATAACCCCTATGCATGAAGCATCATATGTAACCATTAAGGAATAGTAAAAGAACTCAGGGATTCCACAATGTAGACACAGAGACCTGCATGTGTCGAGCGGAGGTTCTTCACCCACTGCACTGTTAAGCAGGGAGACCTCTTAGCTGCTATTCCAGAATGCAACTTCATTCTTTGTGGCGGGCCCTCCGGTTGGGGACATTTAGCACTTGTCTTGTTCTGAAAATCAGGCTCCCACAGCCTGTACTTGAAGCCAGGAGTTGCAGCCTGCTGTCACTGGGGCTTCACAGCAATGTGGCATCCTGACAGCTTCACTTCCTGACTGGTCTCCTTTCCTTGCACGGAAAGTGAAACTGGCATCGCCTGTAGTGCAGAGTCACGTGAACGAGATGACCCAGGATCTCCTTGGCAACACTGAGGTCCTGACTCACCAGTTACCTTCGTTTGTTGGGGAAGCCGCTGTGCAGGTAACGGCAGGTGATTGCAACTCACGGGGTCGGATCTGGCTCCACGCTGAGTCGAACTCGGGACTACACACACAGGGGCACAGTCGAGTTTGTGGTCATACAGTGCTCACCACACATAATAATGAAGAAGCAGGGCACTACACAGGTGCTGGTTGCTTGCACAAGGTACAATGAAGTGCTCAATATGCGCTAGGATTATGAGAGTCACTTAGGCACAAAGTAGGATATCAGGGCAACAGCCCAGCACATAGGATAGGTTACCACAATGGCTGTCTCTCCTGGCAACACAGTTTTTCTCTGACATTGTGCAATTTGGGGAGCCGGCATCAGGGAGCAGCTAGCATTAGGCTAACAAGCAGAAAAGCAATCCAGGGAGTCCTTTAGGCCACCCAGAAACTAGCAGGGCAACAACAGAAGACCAGTCCAGTTGAGTTATTTGTGCAGGACTGTCAGTCCTTCTGACAGAGTTTCAGTCCCAGTTCCAAAATTGCTCTCTAAATGTGGGATCAGAGCCCTTATGCTTATGCTCAAAATGTCTTTAATGTAGGGTGACTTCAAAGAAAGACCATTCAGTATGCAGATGAATGGAGATGCAACCATGGTACACCCAACCCTTCCTGTGTGATGGCTGTCTGAAAAGTATGCACAAGCTTAGCTGTCACTCTGCCCTAGATGTGGATTGGAGTCAGGTGGCAAAGCACAAACAGTCATAAGCACATATAAATGCCCACTTTCTAAAAGTAAAAATAACAATTGATGGCCAGAATACTGCACAATGGCAACAGTGGCATTTCAAAAATAGTAATGAAAAATCCATCTTCACCAATAAGCAGGATTTATCACCACTATTCCAAACATATCAAATATGACAACACTACTCCTTTCAGATCAGAAATGACAACTGAACAAACATATCAGTGCATTCCCAATGCACATCTATGAGAGGAGCACAGCAGTGAGAAACCAAATGGGCTGTTTGTCACACCAGGACATGCCACACAATGAAGGCACATGTCATACCATTTAGCTACACAGAATGCTGCCCATAGAGCTACTTAGGCTCTAACTTAGGGGTGACTTATCTGTAGTAAAGGGGAAATTTCAGGCTTGGCAAATCATGTTAAATGACAAGACAATATAGCAGTAAACGGTCTGCACAATCGGGCCTGAGGCAGGTTTGAAAGGCTACTTCAGTGGGTTGGGCAATGAACTCTGCATTCCCACTAGTAGCTTTGAATTTACAGGCCCTGGGCAGAGGGGAATATGGTATGGTAGTATGGTAAGGTTAGAGTGTATGGAATGGGGATGATGTTTTCACATGGGGATTCTAGAATGTAAGCACCTGCCAAGCACTTGTTATGCTGCGGTGCAAGGAAGCAGTGGTGGGTCCATCTGTTGAGTAAAGTTCCTGTTTCTACCAGCATGGTTTGTAGTATTTTATTTCTTAGAGGAGTCCTTACTACAATGTATTGGCGATGAGTGGTATTGAATTCTGTGGACCTACTGACACCATGTCATCTTCATTGGATTTGTTTGTATTTTTATTGTGTGGCTGGTGATTTAGCAGTTAGGGGTATTTTTTTGTTTCTGGAATCGCTGCTACTTCATCTGACCTCATGCGTTTTTATTTTGCACCTGTGCTAGTCCAGGGCTGGGGCCCTTGTCATAGTGTCAAAGCTATATGCTGGTGAGCCTTAAGTCTTGCTTGAAAGGCACCATTTTTTAAGTGGAAGCAAATGGTGAAGAGTCGGTGGAAGACTATTTGGCTGTGCTAAGAGTCTTGGCAGTTAAGTGTGACTTTGTGTCCAAATTAGATAATTACTTGAGGGAATCTTTAGTGTTTGTCTGTTATAACAAGAACATCCAGGAATGCATTTTAACATGTGAAAATCCATCCCTAAATGGGGTGATGGACATTGCTCGTAGCGCTGAACGTTCTGAAATCTCCTCAAGAATTCCGATGGAGGATTTGAGGGGTGAGTTGGGTGAGGGACATCTTTCACAAGTTGACACTGTATGTGAGATGGATGATGTTGATGTCAATGCTGTGTCTAACAAAAGTAAGGATAAGAAGACCTTTGGGAAAATGTATACAGGGTGTGTTACAGATGTGGGTCTAGGTATCTCAATTGGAAACAGTGCTTTTTGCTGGCACATGGCAAGAGGTGCAATAATTGTAAAAAAAAATGGACATATTCATGTTTGCAAATATGTCATGCCCAAAACTAAGGTGAGCCAAATAGGTATGGAAGAAGACATGCTATGAGTTATACAACCTTTTGTTGACGGTGGAGGTCAATACCTTGGAAGAACAACCCAAAAGGTGCAAAGGTCCTATTTGTGATGTAGATATTGGGACTGACAATTTGGGGGTTATGGCTGATACTGGTTCATCCATAACTATTCTGGCTGAGGTCACTTTTGAAAAGGTATGATCTAAAAAATGTTTATTACCTTCTGATGTTAATCCAAAGGGCTGTGTTCATTGCGGCAATGATTTGGAGGGACTGCTGCTGTTGCTTCCAAGGCGGCATATCTTTCACCGGGCCACTATGCTACATCTTGCGGCCCCCAACCTGGCATCGGGTTGTTGTACCAGAGGTTAATTATTGAAAAAAATTGATAACTGAGGGCTGGTGTCACAAATTATTGAAGGACAAGCGTTTGCTACATAGGGCATGGAGGATGCACATTGTTGGTCTGTATTCTTTAGATATGTAGTCATTGAAATAGGACAGGAAAAGGCTAATTTTACTGTAAGTGTAAGGAGGATGAAGAGTAAGTAGTATATAGCGTGTGGATGCGCTTACATTGGTGGACACATTAACTTATGATATACAGCGACACTATCCACACGGGGTAGGATGATGTTCCTTCTTCAGCGAGTATAGTAGGTAATGAAAAAGGCGTGTTTTGATTGGCTATTATCCAACCTATGACAGGGTCGTATTCAGCGTGAGGCCCAATAGCGGACCAGAGTAGGTGTAGTACTGTTTGTTTCTCACGAAGAATTGGTAGATCCACGATTGCATAAAACATCAATAGAGAAGACATATGATTGAATACTTGAACATTTTTAATATGATTGGTCCACACAGATGGTTTTGGCAGCTTGCGGAGGAGTATAGAAAAGAGCAAGCACACAGGTTGGCAAGTAAGAAGTATTGTGATTGGCTGGATGACAACCAGGACCGTATCCAGTCTAAGGTCCAATAGCGGGCTAGTATGGATTAATACTGCTAGATACAAGCACACGGTATCTGCAGGTTGGCCGCCCTCGTAAAGGAGGACGGAGAGCTAATAGGTGAAGGCATTAACCATTACACAAATGCGGAAATGGAAGCCCCACGGATCGGACTAAGGTCACGTAGGGTAGATTGGTGATAGGGAAGACAAACAAAATAGGAAATATACAGGCTATCAAGTTAGAAGGAATATGATCGGCTCAATTACAACCAATGACAGGGTTGCATCCAGTCCAAGGTCCAATAGCGGGCGGAGATAGATATACACCACCCGATACGAACATACGTCATAGACTGGCAGGCCACCCTCGTAAAAGAGGGGATGAGGCATTGGATTGGCGATAGAGAAGAAACGAGACAGGAGGCGGACCATGAAGGGAACTTTAGGTTGAAAGCAGGTGCTGAAAATGTGCTGTCATTACATGAACTAGTTAGCAGAAGACTTGTGATTCAAACGGTATATAAGCACAGCACGGTTAAGGTAACATTGGAAATGGAACGAGGCTGAAGACAGGATGTCGAGGAAAGCGACGAACTAACAATAGTAAGAGGTTAGGATATAACCATAAGGTATTGAAGGAAGGGAGATTATAAATTTGGTGTCCAGTGGGTTAATGGAGTGATCTTTTTCTTTGTCTAGTCCACTTTATGCATAGCCTGGACACTTGGATAACGAGAATGGAGAACTGAGAGATAAGAAGTGTTTATTTTTTGGGAATATTAAAAGAAGGTGAGAAACCCAGGGAATACTAGGATAGTACAGGGGCCTGGGTTGAGATGAATTTGAGTGTAGTGGGTTGGAAGGAGTTAAGCTCCTTTTCTTCTGATAATGATGTTGGGTGCCTATTGATTGTTGCAGGAAGACGAATTTATGTAGGAATATATTGGCGGAACTTTGGATGTGCAAACTCTTGGAACTGATTATGGTTGAGTGCAGGACATTCTATGAAGTAAGTTATTTAATACGCTTGAAGGAAATTTTAAGTTGGAAGGGAGGCCATGATAGTAATCTTGTGGTTTGTCTATCTTTTTTATACAGTTAGAAGTATACACCGGATACAGGGATTTGCAGATAATAAAAGAGGACTGATTGAGATAACATAAAGAGGACCAGGTAAAAATGAATGTGAACAAGTGAAGAACTGCCTTTAGGGGGCATCCCCTGGCTAATATATGGATGGTGATTTTTAAAAAAAAATTACATGGGACTACATTTTCTACCCCCATACTGCAAATAGTGGGTTCTGTTAGTTGATAGAGTTATTTCTTCTCCCTTCAGATCTGAATTTTTTCTTGATCGGGGATTCCTACAGATTTTGGGTCGCCTTCAGAAACTCTGTGAATAAGAGGAGAAATACTGACTCATCAGGTCATATATGGGGTGTATTACAACTCTGAAAGGTGAGCGATGTAGAGATGTTCAGCTTGTTTAAAATGCAAGTAGTTGAAACAATTAAACCTAACTTGACTTACAGGATAATATTTTTGTATAACCCATTTGGGAAGTTTAGATAGCCACTTTGTAAAGCACACCAGACATTTTGCTCTGAGTAGAGAAGACACATGTTGTAATTAATCGGTTTATTTAAAGACATATCATTGTATATTTGTGGAACGAACAAGAACAATTTTGTGATTATTGTTTGTATATATTTTTCCACAGCCCTGAGGACGTCCCATCACGGGATGAAACGCGTCGGCTGTTGGTTGTTGAAATTGTATTGTGAACTTTGAAAAACTCTCTAAAAAGAATAAAAGAAATTAATGAAAAATTGAGAAGACGTCTCTATGGAGAAGAATTATTGTGAAATTTTCAGTTATATTTTTTGTGCATGTATGATCAGTAGGCTCCTTCCTAGTTTGTGAATTTAACTTGTTTGTGGGGAGGTTGGTGGTACCTCTGAAGGGAGTTGAGCGTAAACAACAGATATTTTGGCAGATTGCCTGTTTAGTGTGACCAACCAAATAACCCCTTTATCACCAGATTCTTGTATGGAATACATTTGATGTCTGAGTTGTGGAGTTTATAGTTGTAAATGTTGGGAACAAAATGTATTACACTTAATTCATGGTTCGTTGTTAATTGTTAATAATGTTTTAGTGTAAAATTAGTTATGGGAATTGTGTAAATATTTTTTGGTGTGTGTTTTGGTGTTTATTGGGGTAGAGGTGGAAACAAATTTAGTTAAAATAAATTAATCATTAGTTGATCACTAATATTCATTGATTAATTTATAAATATTTATGGTATTTTTTTGTTTTTATTTTGTTTGGGAATTTAGGTTTAATAGCTGTAATCTTTGGTTTTATCCCCTCTGCTATCCAACACTTTCCCTACTGTTGCACCCGTTGGAGTGGGACTAGTAATTTATTTCCCTCCGCTATCCAACACTTTCCCTGCTGTTGCATTAGCTGGAGTGGGAATAGTAAATTATTTCTCTCCGCTATCCAACACTTTCCCTACTGTTGCACTTTTTTGAGTGGGAATAGTAAATTATTCCCCTCCACCATCCAACACTTTTCGTACTGTTCCACTCGCTGGAGTGGGAATACTAATTTTTACCCCTACGCTATCCAACATTTTTCCTACTGTTGCACTCACTGGAGTGGGAATTGTAATTTTTACCCGTCCACTAACCAATACTTTTGCAACTGGTGCACTCCCTGGTGTGGGAATAGTAATTTTATCCTCTACGCTATCCAATAATTTCCCTACTGTTGCACTTATTGGAGTGGGAATAGTAAATTATTCCCCTCCGCTGGTGTGGCTCACTGGTTAGAGGCGGCAGACCCGTAAGCAGAGGACGGCCCGGGACCAGGGTTCGATTCCCGACGCGGCAGGGTCGTGGACCATGGTCAGCGGGCTCGTTAATTCTCGCCTTGGTGCCTACTCCAGTCAGGGACCACACTCGGCAACTCTGGGCATTAGCTTGCCTCATCTTCACAACGGCCCCCCCAGACCTCCGGGGATGCTTGGTCGCACCTTAGAGATATCCATTAGGGACCATCTCTCAGGGTGAGCCAGGACGGGTTCCCCAGCGGTCGAAGCGTGGAGATACTCCTCCGGGAGTCGATTCCTAGCGCTATATAAACCCACAATTAAATTAAATTAAATTAAATCCCCTACGCAATAATTTCCCTACTGTTGCACTTTCTGGAGTGGGAATAGTAATGTTTACCCCTCCGCTATCTAACAGTTTCCCTACTGTTGCCCTCACAGGAGTGGGAATAGTAATTTTTACCCCTCCACTATGCAACACTTTCCCTACTATTGCACTCCCTGGAGTGGGAATAGTAATTTTATCCCCTACGCTATCCAACGCTTTCCTACTGTTGCACGTATTGGAGTGGGGATAGTGAATTATTTCCCTCCACTATCCAATACTTTCCCTATTGTTGCATTTGGTGGAGTGGGAATAGCAAATTTTTCCCCGCCACTATCCAACACTTTCCCTACTGTTGCACTCCCTGGAGTGGGAATAGTAATTTTTACCCCTAAGCTATCCAACACTTTTCCTTTTATTGCACTTGCTGGAGTGAGAATTGTATTTTTCCCCTCCGCTCTCCAACCCTTTCCCTACTGTTGCACTTATTGAAGTCGGAATAGTAATTTATTATTCTCCGCTATTTAACACTTTTCCTACTGTTGCTGTTCATGTAATGTAAAATGTAATTTTAGAAATTATTAAATATTTTAATAATTTAATTTATAATATATACATATTTTTATGTTACAGGTATATATATATTCAATGAAAAAACCATAGGTTATAGACCATATATAGTTAGGGATTAGCATTTAAAAACCCTTATTTTATTTGCACAAAACCATTGAAATTCCATATATAGTTAGAAGCGCTAACTATATATCGCGCACCCGCAATCCACTGCTGATGATGTCACATATTACATCATTCATGACATGGTCAGTGACATCACTGATGACATCACTGATGACATCTCAAATGACATCACTGATGACAACATCCAGTGACTGTATGTTTCTGTAAAGTTAAAATATGTCTTACATATTGAAGAATGAGTGGATGTATAAGTGTCTGGATGAAGGATTTAGTAGGTGCATGACTGACTGTATGAGTGAGTGATTAAATGTGTCTCACTGAGTGCATGGGTTAGTGACTAAACTGTCTTAATTTGTGCATCATTATGTCTGTTGTTCTGTAAACTGTTGCATGTGTTGATAAGTAGCTATATGAGTAACTATATGGGTTATTGATTGGTTGCCCAAGTATTTGTGTGGGAGACTGAGTGTGTGTGTGGGTGGCTGGGAGGTGTATGACTCTGTGCATAGATGTGTGAGCAGTTGATTCACTAGATGTATGGTTTCAAAAGTGCATGTGGAAACAGCTGTATGGGCGGTTGACTGTGTGCATGAGTGTATTGGTGAGTGAATGATATCTCAGTTCTACATGTCAAAGTAAGTACATATGTAAAACACAGTACATGTGAGAGTTGACATATATAAATAACTGTGCATAAGAGCCAGTGAATGTGTGAGTGGCTGTATGGATCATTGTGAACTTGTATCAGGGATTGTATAAGAGAGTAAATATATGTTAGTATATGTTTGAATAAGTAAAGTTTATATAACTGTATAGTTGAGGAAATGGAGGTGTGATTGATTCTTTGCATGACTGACTAGGTGTGTGAGTAACTCCATGGATGAGTGACAGTCTGTGAGTGTCTGTTTACACTGATTGTATCTAAGGTTATATTAGAGTCTGAAGAGGTTCATCGTATTATCACATGAATGATATCATCAGTGATGTGATCAGTAATGTCAAATGAGATGTCATCAGTGATGTCATCAGTGATGTCATCAGTGATGTCATCAGTGATGTCATTTGAGATGTCATCAGTGATGTCATCAGTGATGTCACTGACCATGTCATGAATGATGTAATATGTGACA
Organism: Lissotriton vulgaris; assembly: GCF_964263255.1. NCBI lineage: Eukaryota > Metazoa > Chordata > Amphibia > Caudata > Salamandridae > Lissotriton > Lissotriton vulgaris. The sequence continues at coordinate 745,086,614 of NC_141697.1, read as the reverse complement.
TCATCAGCAGTGGATTGCGGGTGCGCGATATATAGTTAGCGCTTCTAACTATATATGGAATTTCAATGGTTTTGTGCAAATAAAATAAGGGTTTTTAAATGCTAATCCCTAACTATATATGGTCTATAACCTATGGTTTTTTCATTGAATTTCAATGGTTTTTTAAAAGCTAATATCTGTAGCTGTACAATGTATTGTTCTTTAAATTTTGAAATATATTTTTCATGTTCTTTAGACAATTTTTTTAAAACATTTTTTTTTGTTCCGCTCCCAGTCCGCGAACCGGTCTGCTTCCCGTTAGCTCAATTTAAAGCCGCGGCTTAGTACGCGAACCGGTCAACGTTCCTTTAGCGTAACTGTTACGTTTGCATGACGTTTTGCGTTATCGCGTAATACGTCATTGGACGCGCCAAGTTAGCGGACCCGGAAGTGGACCGGAAAGCGGAGCAAAGCGCGAAACGTAAACACAGCAGGTCATGTGACTCGAAAATAACACTTTTCATTGGTTCATTTCACTTTTGGTTTCCTAATGATGTAATACTTGGTCATGTGATATAAAATTAACACTTTTCATTGGTTTAGAATTTTTCCTTCTCCCAAATGATGAAAACCCCTCCTTCTTTCCTCACTCTGACTTTCATCTTGGTGAGAGAAAGACCTTTTTTGATTCATCAGCAATGGCTTCAATGGTTGCTTCTGCCAGTGTGCCCCCACCACCTCCTCCACCTCCTCATGGGAAGAAAAGACTACCTGCTTCACTAATTATAGAAGAGGAGGAAAATCAAGAAGAGGAAGAACAGCAAGAAAATGACGAGTTTTTGCCAGAGGAGCCCAGAATATATAAGAGGAAAGAAAATTATATCTGGCAATTTTTTAAATTTCCTGCTGACCAAAAGAAAGTAAATGCCAGATACGTCTTTTGTCGCATTTGCGACGAACGACTTTCAAGGGGCACAGACAAAAAGTACAGTTTTGGCAATCATACAATGCACAGGCACATGAGTCGATGGCACCCTAACAATTACAGCAATGCCCAACTTCGCGACCAACAACAAAATCCGCCAGAAATGGCAAGAAGATCTGTTGTTCAGGAGGTATCGGGACCGGAGGCGAGGGAGGTGATCCCGAACATCCAAATCAACATGGGAGAAGTGAAGCAAGTCTGTGTGTGGTGCAACCAGACACTTTGCTACCGCGAAAGTAGCATTACCCTGATAATGAGAGCCATCACCAATCATGTGTGCCCAAAACGCCCCAAAAAGTAAATTCTTTTTTTTTTTGTTGCTCCTGTTGAGCCGTCTTCGATGAATCATTTTTGTTTCCCCCCTCCCCCCCAAAAATAAAAAAAATACAAAATGTTCAGAAAAAAACAAAAAAATATAAAAAATGTTCAGAAAACTAATAAAAAAAATTTAAAACAACAAAAACAAAAAAAACAGTTCTTTTCAGAACTACCTCCCCATTATTAAAAAAATTGGTAGAATTCTTTGAACTCTGCCAAGCTCTATTTCTATTAGTTCGCTCCCAGTTCGCACTCCGGTACGCGTACTTTGAGCGTACCAAAAATTTTTTTTTAAAAAAAGGAACAGTAAGTATAAGGAAAGGAAACAGACAGTTATGTTACAAAAAAAGACAGCTATAGGGAGTAAAGAAAAGATACTGTTACCCGCAATTCACTTCTGATCATGTCATATATTACATAATTTTTTACATGGTCAGTGAGATCATCAGCAGTGGATTGCGAGTAACAGTTTTTTCTGTTTACTTCCTATAGTTGTCTTTCTTGTAACATAAATGTCTTTTCCTATCCTTATACTTACTGTTCTTGTTTTAAAAATTTTTGGAGATCATTCAGAAACAGTAACATTAATAGAGACAGAATTAGTGAATAATAATGAAGAAGTATGAGAAGAGAGGGACTGAGAAAAATACTGGAAGGAATAGAAAAATTAAGTAATAGAGAAAGGAAGGAGAGAAGTAGCAAACACAGGAAAGTAAAGATTAAAGAAATGAAGCAGTAGAACTAATAGATGTTAAATGTGATAGATTAAATGATTGAGTGAGGGTGACGATAAGGTGTGTCCTCTCTAAAAGTTTGTTTAAGGTGAACCGTACTCTGGGTTGCATATCAAATTTATGCTTGTTGAAGAATACAGACGAGATAATAGATGTGAAGACCTACCATTGCAGTAAAACATGCCCATTTATTACATCAATCATAACATAGTCAGTGACATCATCAGCAGTGGAATGTAGGTTAAAAAAGTAGAAAACATTTACCTTATAATTCATGTTAACTTTTCAAGCAAATTTTTCATACATTCAATCTGTAAAAGAGAGAACAAACATTTCCAAAAATATTAAAACATGTATTTAAAAATTAGAAAAAAGAAGGGAAAAGGTTCAAGAAGAAACAGTTTTTAAACAACTTTGACATTTACAGAAACCTCTACTTCCCTACGACCCCTACACAATCCTAAAGATATTTATTTTAAAAAAACAGTATCTTCATGCTGATGAAATGAGGCCTATTTTGAAACATGATGCTTCTTTTGCATTGCTTATGTCTCACAATAGTGATGCAATAACAGCGCAAAAAAGATGTAAAGCCATCATAAAATTGTGTCAAACATTTTAAATGATTGTTTTAGGATGCAAATAAGATGTGTGCTTTCAAGAGCTTTCTTTGAGGTGAGGCCTATTTCTTTTTTTTAAAAAAAAACAATACCTAGAAGTACAGCACTGTAAGCATTAAAATTGACACTTACAGAAGACTCTGCTTCTCCATATCTACCTCACATTTCTAAATATATATCATAATTTCAAAAAGCATAACATTAATTATACATGTTAAATGGTTTATTTTTGCTGTTCTCAGAATGTATCAAATTTCACTTAAATCAGTGACTTGAAGGTATTCATCATGTAACAGCGGGAAAAAAAAAACACAATCAAAATGACTGTGTTTAAAAAACCCATACAACCTTCGAAATCTGATTTCAAAACTCCTTAAAATTAACTTACTTTCAATGACGTCGAACGATCTCCTATGAACAGCATCCACTCTGTTGTGCTACAAATATTTTCAGCCCGCCACTTTCTGAAAGAAAACCTCCATCGATACGTAAAATATGTTACATAGAAAAAAAGACTTCTCTCATTATATCACATGTTTCCACTAGGCCAAATCATGTTGCCGCGATTCGCAAGTCTTGTTATTCTTCCAATCAAATCCCGACATTTTCTATTTTCGCAACTTTCAAAAATAAAATATTTGAGATTATTTTCACAATCCTGGACTACTAATAACTTACTCTTCTTTGTCACTCATGTTCTCCTTTTCCTATGACACTGATACTGCTTACTATGAAGCAGACTTACTTGCATTAGGTTTATATAGTTGGATTTTTAATCTAGACAGCATTGCAGACTTACATTCCCTCTACTTAAAATTTTGGTTTTAAAAACACCAGGTAAGAATTTTTAAGGTCAAACGGCAATTTTTTTTTGAACGTTACAACGGAATCATTACAGAATGACCAGCCGTTTCCAGACTTTAAGTAAGCTGTATAATGTCCTGATGTTGTTGATGGACCATCGTGATAGATAATTGCTACAGTAACAAAAGTCCTCCCTGATATTGACAGCTGAGAAGCCACAAAATTTTTTATTAAAGTTGACAATTTTGATCCATCAGGCCTACAACGTTGGATCATTAAAATGACATACTGGCCATATCTACGTATAAATAATGTTGACATCATATCACATTTACATTGGCTACACTCCATGTTGTGATCCGCTGCATTTACTAGCTTATTAAAGGAGACTGATTTACTGTCTGGCAAAGTTAAATATATAAATCTTTCTGAGTCTACACTAGTAGTACTTGATACCATACAGTTCTCGCAGTCATGCTGCCATTGATAAGAAAGCCCAAACAGGTGATCTACATCTACACCCTCAACTTGCAATATATCAAGCATATACATTAAAAACTCCTGACAATCTTGCTGATTATTTTCAGAGAAGTCTGTTTGACCTGAACATTCATCTAACAGATAACGAACTTCAGACACACTTTCTACTTTTGTTCGATCAGTGCTACATTTCTCGAAAACAGAATTCAACAAACAGCATAAAATTTGTTCAGAATTCAACAGAATCTGTTCTTTTAAACTCTCTAGTGAAAAGAGAACATTAACCACTACATTTGCATAGCAGTTGACACCAGAACTGTTTTCAAATTGAAAACCGACAACATCTTCAACAGAATCCACTTTCTTTCTGCTAACAATTTTCGGTTCATTGACTTTTAGTCTTTTTGCAACAACCTCCCTACTATTACTGCTATTTCTACGTTTGCGGCCTACCACACGTTTCTCAAACAAAGGATATTGAGGCAAATGTGGCGCATACTCTCTTCTTAACCTATTGTATTCCTTAACACAATCTAGATCCGCACAAATGTTTGTGACATCACAGTCAATCAAGTACAATCCCGATAAAGTTCTAACTCGTGACAATGCCACATATGCCATACCCTCCTTGAACACAGAACTGCCAATATTCACCAATGCACAGTCTACACTTAAACCTTGCGATTTATGGATTGTCACCGCATATGCCAAGCAAACAGGAAACTGTTTACGGCGAACATATAAATCTTTAACAAGCAAAAACCTAGCAGAACAACGACCAATTTGCTGTACTTCCTCAATGCCATCAAATTTAATTTTTAAAAATTCTATTCCATCTCTATTTCTGTATTTCTCAAAATCAACAACATTACCCATTGATCCATTTACCAGACCTCTTTCTACATGTAAATTCCTTCTCAAAATAATTCGGCAATTTAAACACACATTCAAAGTCTTTTCAAAACCCGCTGTTTTAGATATAGTCTTCTCTAATGAATCCAATTTTGATTTCAAATTGTCTGACAAAATAATTGTTGATCCCATATGCTCTAATTTGTCGATAGCTTCAAGTTTCACAATCTCTTGCTTTTCTAAATTCAACATTTTGTTGTTGAAGATGGCACATTCTGCAAGAGTTGGCATGAGACATATCCCGGATTTCTTCTCAGTAATTTTCTGAAAAATATTCTCAGGCACAATCTCTTGTTTGGGATATAAATTTGACAGTAATCGTGCATTTAAAGCTTCTTTCCCATGCTCGGTCACTTTTCCAATTCTAATATCTTGTAGAATATTCTTGTAATCTTCATCCTTTGCCTGACGCATATTTTGATGCAGTTCTGCATAATTGAAGTTTAACCATATATTGACGTTGCCAATGCTCCCTAGGCACTTCCTGGTATCTTCATGCGTGAGTATTTTGAACACAGGTTGACCTTTTACTGGTGTCAGCTGCAGAAGATCTCCGAAAACAATGATGTGTTTCCCACCAAATAACACATCATATTCAGTTTTAAGTACTTCTTGCATTCTCAAATGCACAAAGGCAAGCATGACATTGGAAACCATGCTTACTTCGTCAATGATAAGTAGTTTCATTTTCCTCAAGACTCTTGAAACTTCACAGCAAGCATCTCCAGATAACTTGTTGTATTGTAATTTGTTGTCATGCTCCACCGGCAGCATCAGTAGACGATGCAAAGTAATACCTTTAATGTTATGTGCTGCCAGTCCAGTAGGAGCGGTGACAACACAAGACAGCGATGACTCAGTCCTTTCCTGCAAATAACAAGAGATTGCTTTAATGAGGAAACTTTTTCCAGTTCCCGCTTCTCCACTCACGTACAGTCGGACAGGCTTCAACGATGTACATGAGCACTTGTTCTTCTCATGACTTAATCCGTGCTCAATTTCCGTGGTAACTTCATCATATATTTTCCTCTGCTCAACGTTGAGTTGTTTTTCCAAGTCTTCTAAGTTAACTGAATCCTCCTGAGCATGTGCCATGGCTCTTTCCACTTCATTCATAGCAGTGGCAGCTTCATTTTCGATAATAGGTCCTCCAAGTGGATCTTGACTCAATGAAACAGAACTCTGACTGTCCTGAGAACTGTCTCTGGCAATCTCGGCTGCAATCGTTGCTTCCTGCTCAATTTCCAAAGTTAGCATTTCTTGATATTTAGAAAAAGCAGGACATTCTATGGACTCCTTGGCTGCATTGAAAGAGTCTTCGTAACAGAGGAAATCTCCAAGCAGTTCCTCTTCTGCACGCCAAGGCTTGAAAAGTTGCAAAAGTGCTAAATAAAAAAACTCCTTTTTTTCTGGAGATTCACCACTCAATTTTCGATGGTTTACTAATTGGCATTTTCTTTGCTTGACCAGGCATCCCTCACTTCCAATTACAGCATACACTCCTTTCTCAATATCTTCTTTGATGTTCCTCTTGAATATATAATTTTGGAGAACCTCATATAGACAAACATTCTCAAGGTGACTGCTTCGATTTGGATAATATGTATCCAACATGTTGGTCTTCAAAATGTCGGTACTGTTTGGTTCCTTTTCTGCCAAATACTCAATTTCCCGGACAGGTTTTAGAACTCGATTTCGCGTTGCAGCAAGACCAAGACTCGCCCAAACGAGACTCCTGGATTTGGCATAGAGACTTGCTGAAGACAACCGGTCAGAACATTCGTAAGCTCCGATTTCTCGATGCGACAACATCTTCAGACTGAAACTGTACAACTTCTTGCTGAGGCTCTTTTCATGAGAAATGTCCTCCCACATATCCTTCAGTTCGGTCTTTTCTTTTTTGGTGATGTAAGATGTCACATACCGAGCCACAGCCATACAGTTGTCAGCCACAAACTGTATATCCATGTTAGCATTCCACATGGACAAAATCACTGGGTTGTAGTCATTGATGTACTTGGACTCTTCGTTCCTTTTCAAATTGTATGTATTCTTGGGTGATTTCCTCGTCACATTATGTCGCAGCGAAGACATCAAACTGTTCACTCTTCCTTTAGAAATCACCGGTCGTGGAAAGTTGAAACGACATTTGGTGTAGAACTTGTCCTTGTTTCTGAATTTACGACGACAGTACTTTCCACAACGATGGCTTTGGAAACGTAGAACTTGTTCTCTTAGACTTTTCTTCTCCGTTGCGTTTGGAACAGCACACGTAGAATACTGTTCGATGAAATTCATCACTAAGTCATCCGGATCTGTTCCAAATTTAGGTGCATCCTTGATCCACAACAACATATGTATATGAGGGGCACCTCTTGCTTGGTACTCCTTTCTCCAAAAGAAATCCAACACCTGTCCAAGAGGTGGATTCTTTTTATTTGTGATGAAAGACATCATAGCTTCAAATCTATGATTGAAGTACCTGCATACATTGACTGGATCCAAAGAGCACAGTTCTCCGGGTGTCTTGAATTCGATGTTTTCAATGTTTCCATTTGCCTCTCGTAAAAATTCAAGTAAGTCTTCCCAGCCATACTCGGCACAGCTCAGAGTGAGGAACCATGTTGGAGTTCCTAAGTTCCTCAGCATACATTTTAAATCACCATGACGACGGTACCAGTACTCATTAGTACCACGCTGACACGCCATGAGATTAATTAAGTGAGAATCCAAAATACTGTCTTGGACATTGACTTTATGCATAAAGTCACTTGCCGAGATGTTTCGCATCTGTATACCACTTTTTAAGATGTGGTTCACTGCATATGACAGTCCAGACAGATCGCTTTCAAACAGGAGATGAAACAAATAGGGAATGCATTGCCGAAACCTAGGATCTGCTGCATACAATCGTAAAGTCCGGTATTCAGACGCAGGAATTTGATGAGGTCGCTCATCATATCTTCCTCCTTGACCTGTGGGAAATAGCTGTGGGAAACACCGAGCTTCCAAACTTTCCTCCCAAACACTAATGGGACTCCCTTTGGCTTGTTTCATTTGAAACAACTCAATAGCATTCCCCATGACTTCCTTGGAATGCAAAGGATGAACACTATAATGTTCATATATTTCTTCACTTTTAGAGGCCTCTACTTTCTCAATTTGGCCAGCACACAAATCGCTATCCTCTTCATCACTTACTTCCTCTTCTGCAACATATACATTCTTATAGTACTTATTATTTTTCTTCAAATACACTGTTGCCTTTTTGACTTTCCTAACATCCACTAAATCTTGCCATATTTTCTTATTCTTTGTCGGAACCCCATTAACCAAGATAACCAGAGGTTCCTCTTCCACTTTTTCTATTCCAATTGTGTTAATGTTTTTCTTCAAATCTAGAGGCAAATAAACAACTCTTCCCTTTAATCCTCTCTGTAAATCTGCTGGAGGCAACTTCCCTGTCTTTGGCTCCATTCTTACAATAGCCTGAAAGGGATGGATACTTTGAATCAAAATAGATTCATAAGTATTTAAATCCTTCAATTCAGAAGGAATCTCAACCAATTCCAGATTATTATGAACTGCCCTAGCAGGCATCTGGTTTTGGTTTAATTTATTACAACAATAAGTACACACACGTTGATCCGATCCCAAATCAAAATAATTTTCTACCATCAAGTATGTGGCAAAATCCTTCCATTCACTATTATTTTCCCTTTCACTTTTTGCATATAAATCCACTACCTTAGTCTGATTCTTATAATAAGTGCGTCGACAACATACACAAGTGAAATTAGGCCTCTCACTTGATTTCATCTGAAACGTGGCAATTTCCTTCTGAAAATTATCTGTACTGGAAACCTGTACATTATCTTCCACATTACCCTCTACTTCAGGGTCAATTTGAACATTCTCATCTTTACTACCAAAGTAACAAAACTCAATTTCTTCACAAATATTCTTCACATCTATTTCAGAACCATGCAAAAGAGCAGCACATAATTGTTTAAGCATAATTGCTGGACTCTTAGCATAATACAACATTCTCACTAATTTTCTCACTTTATTATGATGCACTGCTAGCATCCTGAAATGATGAAAAACACTCTGGCATACTCTCCTGGAAAGACAAGCCAGTGAATGACCACGCAAACCTGTCATTTGTCTCACTCTGCAAGGATCTAAATCTTGCAACAACTTCATTTTCTGCTTCAAACTTTTCTTATTAAATGTCCGTATAAAATCACAAAGCAAATTGATGGAAACCTGTCGCACACTGCAAATAGAACTACACTTCCAAATGTACACAGGACCCTTAGGACGTCTTCCTAAAACCTCATCACTTAGCGCCTCTTCTGTCTCTGTTGTCACAAGTTGTTCTTTTTCAACTGGACAACCATCCTTCACTTCATAAGCTCGACCACTGGTGTCAACTGCAAACACCAAATCATTATCCTGAAAATAACTCTCCTCATTAAAAAATGCCTCACAACTAGAACTATGCATCCATTCTCCGGAAAAAACTTCACAAAAGTTAGTACGATTTACTACTCTCTTCCATCTACTTTTAGTTTTGAAATCAGAAATTACCTTGCTTAGTTTCCTAATTCTATTGATTACCAAAATAAACAACTTTCGCTTAATTTCAAAAGCATGATCAATAATTTTCTCTACATTTTTCTTCTTCTTATAAAATGCCGCTTTCTGTTGGCCTTTTTTTTAAATATTTTTCAATAAATTAACTATTATCCTATTACGGAACATTCGATGTCGAATGTCCCTAAACTGTTGTTTCCTTCTACTATCATGCACAGAGTTCTCTCTTCCTCTACCAGTAACATTTTTGATGGGTCTCTCCTTTCCATTTAAATTGCTTTTCTTTTTGAGGACTGAAACATTTTTTGGAGAAATACTTTTTTTATGACAAATATTTCTTAAGAATGATTTCGTGCTCTTACCCGGACCTTTCTTGGTGTTTTGACAAGTATTTGGGGAAGAGGACTGCTGCAATAAAACATCATCCTGCTGTCTTTGACGTTTTCTAGCCTTTCGTATTCGACTTTTGGAAGGCATTTTCCAAACTATGAAAGAATCTGCAGTTGAATCTGTGGAAAAATATAATATAAAATGTTATTAACCACTATTACCAAACAGTAAATAAATAACAATCATCTAAAACTTAATGCCGTACTAATTATTTAACATAGCAAATGTTTTCCACCAGCACTGCATCACAAAAATGACACTCAATGGTGCAAAAAAGGCATACAACACTCATAAATCACTCCCTAATATTTTAAATCATTAATTCAGGATGACGATAAGATGTAGCCTATCTAAAGATTTGTTTAGGCCCTGATCTTTAGACTGGGGTAAATGTGTGTCATTGATCCACATTCAGTCCATCACCTGTTTTGTTTATTTGAGGTGAGGCCAACACATGGTTGCAGATAAGATTTTCACTGAAAAATATCAAAATAAAAAAACATGTGAAGGCCTACCAATGAAGTAAATCATTAAATGAAAACCAATACATTTCTGGAAATATGCACTACTAGTGCTTCATAAGATGTTTTGGGTCATATTTATAAGGCATTTGAGTATCTAGTATGCTATTTTACGTTCTTCCTGGTGCAAATTTATTGTAAATATGCTCCCACCTGCGGTTGGCAAATTTAGATTTTGATTATGGGAGTTAGATAGGCATGTTAATAATTTCCCAAAAATGGTGTATAACCCCAAACAACCTTTGAAGCAAATGCTCTTAGCCATGTTATCCACCTCCCATTGGATAACATGGCTAAGAAGTGCTCAGGGCCCCATGAGGAACGCTTTCCATTTAAAAAGGGAAAAATAACATCAAAGACACTAAAATGCCTTCTAAATATGACCCCAAACAACCTATGAAGCTCTAACAGAACATATCCTGAAATGTAATTGATTTCAAAATTCGTTTTTAAACACAGCATATAAATCAATTGTATACCTGCATTCATGGAGAAATGACTAAAAATGTCCTTGAGACACATGAAAGTGTTTTCTGGAATGCCCTAGCACCATTTTTGGGACACTATTAACATGGCTACGTAACTCCCATAATCAAAATCTAAATTTGCCAAGCGCAAGTGGGAGCGTATTTACAAGACACTTGCCCCAAGAGGAACACTTTCCATTTAAAAAGGGAAAAATAACATCGCAGAAAAGTCAGCAATATTCATGCACTTTCCAGCAAATGCTCTTAGCCATGTTATCCACTTCCTATTAAATAACATGGCTAAGAACTGCTCAGGGCCCCATGAGGAACGCTTTCCATTTAAAAAGGGAAAAATAACATCAAAGACACTAAAATGCCTTCTAAATATGACCCCAAACAACCTATGAAGCTCTAACAGTACATATCCTGAAATGTAATTGATTTCAAAATTCGTTTTTAAACACAGCATATAAATCAATTGTATACCTGCATTCATGGAGAAATGACTAAACATGTCCTTGAGACACATGAAAGTGTTTTCTGCAATTCACTAGCACCATTTTTGGGACACTATTAACATGGCTAGGTAACTCCCATAATCAAAATCTAAATTTGCCAAGCACAAGTGGGAGCGTATTTACAAGACACTTGCCCCATGAGGAACACTTTACATTTTAAAAGGAAAACATAACATCTTAGACACTCAAATACCTTATAAATATGGCTCAAAACAACCTATGAAGCTCTAGCAGTACATATCCAGAAATGAAATTGATTTCTTAAATCGATTTTAAAAGCAACATCTCTGTTTCAGCTTACATAACAGACCATAAAATGGGCTCCATGTACCACAATAACTTGTGTTACTGCATGCCAGAATGTTACACCAAATATGCAATTACAATTTCTCTATGAAACTAATTCTATTAGTATATCACTAGAGACAAAACCACATTTTATAAACACAGCTTTCTTCATCATTTTCTCCTTAAATCATACTATTCTCTATCTAAATTAAATAAATGTTTTCTCACCTTAGCAAATATTTTTTGAGTTTTGAAAACAGTCTGAGAAATACACCAAATTGTCTTCAGCAGAAGAAAAAGGATGCACTCCAAAGGCTGCAGCTATTGAAAGCACAGAAATACAGATATTCTTTTCACATATCTCTCATATTAGCCAATCATACCTCTTCCCTCACTTTTTTCAAATCAAAACCCTTCCCCCCTCTGCCCTGTCTGCCTTGTATCCATAGCAACCACCTCCTGGAAGACCTCTCATGTTTGCAAATTCACACAACAATGTTTCAATTGAACTCTGAACTCTCAGTGCACCTGCGTATCCAGTGCAATCTTTCATTAAATGTTTCTTCCTTGACCATTCAAATTACATCTTTCAAAGAACACATCCATGCACCCTAACTTTCTGTTTTCAGAAATGGAAATGCACCAATCACTGCTAATGAATCATTAGCATTGTAAATCCACAGTTTTTTTTCTTTAGAAACTCCTACTGTTTCAACTGCCCTTTCATTACCACACTTCATCTGACTACAGAACAACCTTCAGCCACCATGTTTAACGTCTGGATTGTTGGACATAGTTACATCCACTGGGCTCAAAGGTATGCTGAGAACAGAAATTTACCTAACCTCAATTTACAAGATGTGGAAATTAAGTGGTTGGGCCAAAGAGGATTAAAATGTCACCAATTGATACCATTGGTGAAAACCTTTATGCATTTGCCAAAACCTGACCTGTTAATAGTGCACTGTGGAGGTAATGATTTGGGCACTTTGACAGGGGTAGGTCTGGAAATGCTTTTAAAGGACACCTTTGAGCAATTAATGGCACTTTTTCCTCAAACTGCCTTGGTATATTCCAATATATGCCAAAGACAGAAATGGAGGTGGTCCAACCAATTTTGTCCACAAATTGAGAAAGCGAGGAAGCATGTAAACAAATCTGTGTCAGCTTTCATGAGAGACCATGGAATGGGCTCTCTGTAGAACAATAACTTGCGTTACTACATGCAAGATATCTACAGAGGAGATGGAGTTCACTTCTCAGATGAGGGCAACAGAATTTTCATTCTGAATTTAAGACTGTGCATTGGTACCTACTTATAAGTACCTAAATGTACCATAAACCCAAAAGCTCTTCTCAGAGCTACCCTTCATCTGATCACACACTTTTATTATTTTTTTTCTAACTTTTTTCTGTAATTTTCAACAAACTACGCTTAAAGAGCGCTATCCGGTACGCGAACTGGAAGCTAACCGCGCAAAATTTCAAAAAAAAGTTTTTTCTTCGCAAATATAGTCCTCCTCAGCCACCCTCAGAAAACGTAGGGGGGCAAAATACTTGTACCATGCCCCCTTCTACCCATTCAGAACATTATTTACCCTCCATTTTATACCTTGATTCGACCGAAACACAAAATGGTGGACTCCCGTTACGCTCCAAGTACGCGGACCGGACCGCTATCCGGGAAGCGGTCCAAAAAAAAGGTGGGAAAGTAATTTACAGAAAAACGACTAGAGACACTCTCACCAAATATAAATTAGCTCATACTACATAACAATCCCTTTCATTCTCACAAATTTGATTGAAATTTCATTTAGCCATTTAGCCTTTAGACCTCTCCAAATACCGTGAGGTAAATTACTTCACAAAACACATCTGAACTGTTGGAATTGACAACCAATGAAAATGTTACTTTCATTTTCTACTTTTATTACCTGACATTTGATTGGTTATATACTTGAATATATATAAAGGAAGAGAAGAAAACACAGCCATTTTGACTACTACTTCTTGTTGTACAACACCTTTTAATAGCTTCCAAAAACTTCAACTTCTTTGTGAAGGTAAGATATAATTTTTAAAAACGAAATATATTGTGCACTATAACTTAATATAATAGAATTTTTCTGCTACATATACACTATCCCTCTGTAGTAGTAATGTATTTAGATAGACTTCTCTGTTATAGTTATGAATGGAGTTAGGCTTGTCTTGGTTAAATCACATACACTTTTTTATAGTCCTATTTCCACTCTGATACTATACACTGCCAAAAGATAAATTCACTGATAAAAAATGACTATCTAAAATTAATCCCAACAGTGCCCTATCTCTACTAATATATATTTTCTTATTCAAAATTTCAGGCAAAATGGAAGGCGAACAACAAATTTCATTTTCGATTGAACTGAAGGAGAGCAGCCAAGACAAACTTGATGACTTTATGGATGACAGTAGAGACCACGAACTTCTACAATGTGTTGAAGCAGTAGACAACTTGCTTCAAAATGAAAAACAATTACACCCTATAATAAATTATGACATTTCTGACAATGAAATGTTAGAAAATTTAATAAAGTATGAAAAACAATGAAAATAACAAAAATAACTTTAAAAATAAAGACAACAAAAAAAAAAAGAAAAAAAAACAAACAATTAACATACAGTCTTTGAAAAGTGTATCATTCTATTATCCTTATAGTACGCTGCCCAGAACGCTTTCCGGTTCGCGTACTAGACGCTCATCGCGAAAAAAAGAAAATATATATTTTTTTGGACCCTGCTGGGCCCTTTTAAAAACACCACATAAAACCTAGGGGGTCAGGGAGGATCTACTATGCCCCCTTATGGAAATTTCCCTCTTTGTTTTGGCCTCCTCTTGTCTCTCGATCCTACCGAGAGAGAAGATGGCGGCTGCACCGGACTGTTTAGAATGTTGACAGACACCGAAGAGCCAATCAGCTTTCCGTGCGCAAAGTTCCGATAAGCGAAAAGTACGCGAACCGGATCGCTGCCCGGACCGCTGTTACAGATATATATCTTGATTTAAACGTTAATTTCTCAAAATCCACTGAAGCACATATATTGAGACCTAGCAAAGGCACATCGGGCTACCAGTCCCTACAATTTTGCCAAGTTTCGTGGAAATCCATTCAGCCGTTCGGGCTAAAAGTGAGGCCAACCGCCCTATGGAAATTAACATGGGAAAAACGCGTTTTGGGACCCCCCTTTTATCTCAGCCCCCCCTTGCCGAAACCCCCCCAAATTTCCAGGAGCTGCTCAGAAACAAAATGTGCCATTTTCCAGAAAATTTCAGCCAATTCCGTCCACAAACGCCAAAGTTATTAGACATAGAATTTTCAGAAATCCCATAGGGAAAAAATCCTAACTATATATACCTACTGGCGACCGCCAGTAGGTAATATATATATATATATATATATATATATATATATATATATATATATATATTCCTTAATAAACCCCACTAAGCATTAAGCCTTGCCTACAGAGTTTGTTTCCTGGTTCCGCGCTGCTCCCCTGGATGGATGCACTGCTGGGATTTTGATGTGATATATATACATGTAAAATGTTACAAATATATTAAAACTTAAATATATATATATTCACTGAAAAAACCATAGGTTTCACACCAGTTATAGTTAGCTGGAAATTTTACTGATATAAAACCATTGAAATTCCCACGTTATAGTTAGTTGGACTCACTATAACTTGCGCGCCTGCAATGCACTGCTGATGACGTCACATATTACATCACTCATGACATGGTCAGTGACATCACTCATGACATCACTGATGACACCATCCAAAGAATGTGTGTCTTTCTGAAAAAATAAATATGTTTTATATATGAGTGTGTATACATATGTTTTATTCTAGTATATGGAGTATTGATTTATATAAGTGAGTAAATGTGAGAGTGAGAGATTGTAAGAGTTCCTGTTTAAATAAGTATGTGATTCTATAAGTGATTGTTTAAGAGAGTAAGTATGTGTAAGTTTCCTTAGGAATAAGGTGGTAGTGTGTGTATAGCTGTATATGCAAATAAATGGATGTTCAATAGTTTTTTTGCATGTGTGAGTATATGTGTGAGTAACTTTTGGAAGACTGTCGGTGTGTTAACGGATGTAAAGGTGTTTCACTACATATGATAAGTGAGTATATGTATGAATGACTATATAGAACTGTTGGTGAATGAGTAAATGTGTATATAAATGGTTGAATTACTGAATTGGTTGTTGTAACTGGTATAGGTATCGCCACTTTTTTGTAAATGTTAGTTTCTATTTTTGAATATGTGTTTCAGGGGTTACATTACACTGAAAGGAGGTCAGTCACTCTGTCACAGGGATGGTGTCATCAGTGATGTCATGAGTGATGTCACTGACCATGTCATGAGTGATGTAATATGTGACGTCATCAGCAGTGCATTGCAGGCGCGCAAGTTATAGTGAGTCCAACTAACTATAACGTGGGAATTTCAATGGTTTTATATCAGTAAAATTTCCAGCTAACTATAACTGGTGTGAAACCTATGGTTTTTTCAGTGAATTTAATAGGTTTTTTAAATGCTAATTCCTAACTATAACTGGTGTGAAACCTATGGTTTTTTCAGTGAATTTCATAGGTTTTTTAAATGCTAATTCCTAACTATAACTGGTGTGAAACCTATGGTTTTTTCAGTGAATTTCATAGTTTTTTAAATGCTAATTCCTTTGTATATCGAGTTTCTAACCTTTTTTTTTTTTACAATTTGCTGTTTTTTTTTAAGTATTTATTTTTTTTTATATTTTTTTTCTTTTGCGCTCTGGGTGCGCGCTCCGGGAAGCTTTCAGCTAAGCTCTCCTGTAAGCTTCTCCGAGAGCTCATCTGAAAGCGCACCCAGAGCGCAACTGTCGTTCGTGAAAAAAAAATATGAATGAAAAGTTAATAATAATGCAAAACATTTCGTACCATACAAATAAAATTTGTTTTTTTTAATATGGAAAATGATTATGCATTTCTATAAAAGATTGATGACGTCACTTCGGCGCGCAACGTAAGTGCCCTCGGAAGCGCATACGTGCGCGGCGCATAAACGCACGGAAAAGCGCCTACGATCGCGCCACGTTTGCGACCCGGAAGCGCCTACGATCGCGCTGCGTAAACGCACCCGGAAGTGCTCCGGAGCGCGCAGCGTAAACGCATCGGGTCATGTGACCCTAAAATAACACTTTTCATTGGTTGCTAACAGTTTTTTTTTACAATGAATGAAATCCCCACCCATTTCCTTCACTTCTTCTTTCACTTTTGTGACTGAAAGACCTGCCTTTTTTGCTGCTCCATATTCCTGGATTCATCATGGCTGCCAGACTATCCAGCAGTGAAGATGATTTCATTGATGAAGAGCCTCCTACCCCAAAGGTGAAGGAACATTTCATCTGGAAATTTTTTAAGTTTCCAGAAGGCCAGAAGAAGGTGAATGCACCAAAGGTAGAGTGCAGGATCTGCAAACAGGTCCTGTCACGGGGTAACCCCCCAAAAAAATACTCTTTTGGCAACTTCACCATGATTCGCCATGTGGAGAGGAGGCACCCCCAGAATTTTGCCCGGGAAAGTGTCAGGGCTCTGGCACAGGAGGTTCCCAGAGATGGGGCCTCTACATCAACAGGAGGAGCAACTTCTTCTGGAAGAGAACAATCTCAGGGGCAGGTAGCAAACATTCAACCTGCATTCAACCATGGGGTCGTCAAATGCAGATACTGCAATCAACTCCTCACCTATGGGGAGCAAAGTGTCCTGCTCATGGTTCGGGCATTGGAGAACCATCACTGCCCTTCCCACCCCTAATTTTTTTCTTTTCTTTTTGCTCCTGTTGAGCAGTTTCTATTCCCTGTTTTTGTTCCTCTTCAGTTAAAAGAAGAAAACCAAAAGTTCTTTTCAGAACTACCTCCAATTCTCATCAAAGAGCTATAATCTTAAAAAATGAAGAGTAAGTGAAATATAGTGCATTGATAATTGAAAGGAGAATGAGTAAGAAAGAACAGAAAGGTATGAGAGGTGAAAGGAAGTGAAGTAGGAGGACTGAAAGAAGGTGAGTGTTAGAAAAGAAAGTTATGACACAGTGAATAAACTGGAGGCCTCATTTCTGAAAAGTGACGCATCGCTACGTGAAAATAGCGATGCGTCACTTTTCTGGGCGCACTCCTTATGACATTCCAGATATGTCATATTTAATTTATGACTAATCAATTCGCAAGGAGTTACAGATACGTCAGTATTTCTGACGTATCTGTAAACACAAAAGTAACGCATTGCAGGAGTGCGTCACAAAAGTGACGCAACTCCAATATTGTGTCCTTTCACATGGAAAAAGCACCATGTGAAAGGTTTGCTGTGAAGCAGGCGCAAGATTTTGGCGCAACTGCATCCTAAAAGTGACGCACTGCGTCATTATTACCAAGCTTTTTGCAAGGAACACCCCCTCTGCATGCATTATACCTGACACTATTTTTTAAAAAGTGACGCATCTAGGTACATGGGTCACTTTTTAAAACTCTGCGCCATATTGTATCTGCATCAGGTATAATGTATGCAGAGGGGGCAATCCCTCGCAAAAAGCTTGGTAATAACAACGTACTGAAATCTATGAGATTTCCCTGCGTCACTTTTAGGATGCTATTGCGTCAAAATTTTGCGCCGGCCTCGCATCACTTTTATGTTTACACATATGTCAGAAATACTGACGTATCTGTAACTCCTTGCAACATGATTCGTCATACATTAAATATGACACATCTGGAATGTCATAAGGACTGTGGACAGAAAAGTGACGCATCACACCAGCAGTGTAATAAAATGTGCCTCGTTGCACTATATTTAAAGGATGCAACAGCATCCTAAAAGTGACGCAGTGAAATCTCAAACATTTCACTGCGTCGCTATTACAAAGCTTTTAGTGGGAGAACACCCCCTCTGCATGCATTATACCTCACGCAGATATAATGTGGCGCTTGATTTTAAAAAGTGACCCATCTACCTAGATACCTCACTTTTTAAATATAACGCAACGCAACACATTTTTTTACACTACTGGTGCAATGCGTCACTTTTCTGTGCGCACTCCTTATGACATTCCAAGTAACGCATTGCTGGAGTGCGTCACAAAAGTGACGCAACTCCAGTAATGTGTCCTTTCAAATGGGGAAAGCAGCATATGAAAGGTCTTGCCTCAGTCTAACACCTGCTGTAAAGCAGGCACAAGATTTTGACGCAACAGCATCCTAAAACTGACGCAGTGAAATCTCAAAGATTTCACTGCGTCGCTATTACAAAGCTTTTTGCGGGAGAACACCCCCTCTGCATGCATTATACCTGACGCTATTTTTAAAAAGTGACGCATCTAGGTACATGGGTCACTTTTTAAAACTCTGCGCCATATTGTATCTGCAACATGATTCGTCATACATTAAATATGACACATCTGGAATGTCATAAGGAGTGCGCACAGAAAAGTGACGCATAACACCAGCAGTGTAATAAAATGTACCTCGTTGCACTATATTTAAAAAGTGACGCATCTAGATAGATGCGTCACTTTTTAAATATTGCATAACAATGCGCATTTTTTTACACCGCTGGTGCGTCACAAAAATTGACGCACAGGAAGCGCAAAACTAACAGCGCAAGGCCTTCATAAATATGGTCCTGGATTTTCCCCGTGCTTCGCCGGTGCGCGTACCATGCGCTTCCCCCGCGCAAAACGAAAAAATTTTTTTAATGCCCTGCAGGACCCTATTTTAGTCCCTACATCAAACCTAGGGGGTCAGAGGGGGTCTACTCTTCCCCCTTATGGTCATTTGCCCCTTTTTTTTTCAAACCCCTTGTGTCTCGATTTTACCGAGACACAAGATGGCGGCCGCTCCGCACTGTTTAGAATGTTTACAGACAACTGAGATCCAATCAGCTTCCTGCGCGCAAGTCGCGTGTCGCGCCTGGAGCGCACTCCGGTGCGCGCACGGGAGAGCGCCTATAGATATATATATTTTTTTGAACCTAAATTACTCAAAATCCACTGGAGCACATATCTTGAGACATAGCAAAGGCACATCGGGCTACCAGTCCCTACAATTTTGCCAAGTTTGGTGGAAATCCATTCAGCCGTTCGGGCTAAAAGTGAAATCGACCGCCCTATGGAAATTAACATGGGGAAAACGCGTTTTGGGACCCCCCTTTTATCTTGGCCCCCGCTTGACGAATCCCCCCCAAACTTTCAGGGAAGGACCGGACCGCCATGAGACCATTTTCCTGAAAATTTCAGGCAGATTCGTCAACCGGCGCCAAAGTTATTCAAAATAGAATGTTGAGATTTAACATTGAAAATTATCCTAACTATAACTACCTACTGGCGACCGCCAGTAGGTAATATATATATATATATATATATATATATATATATATATATATATATATATATATATATATATATATATATATATATATATATATATATATATATATATATATATATATATATATATATATATATATATATATATTGATATTTATAAGTTTTAATATATTTGTAACATTTTACAATTTATCAAAATAATTATGTACTAATTATTATTAACTAAACCTATATAATACATTTTATATATGTATGTTTAATTTATTTTTACAGTACGTTTATTACTTACAATTGTTAACATTTTCTAATAATTCAAACTATTTGTTTAAGTTAGATGTATTATTTAATTTATTTTACATAATTTTTTATTCATTTAAAAAAACGATATTTTTAACTTCGCTATTTTTAACAACTTTATATTTTTTCGATATTTTAGTACCTACCATTATAAAGATACAGGAGCATATTATCAAGGGAGTTTATGTCCGCTTTTTGGCTTTAAAAGCCAAGAAAGCGGAGATAATTTTATCTCCCTATTACCTAGCTGTCGCTAACACCAGTTAGCGACAGCTAGTAGGAGATAGCGACCATCTTGGGCCCTGCTTTGCATGTCAGTGATATTTATCACTAATGACATGCAAAGTGGGCGTGCCAAGATGTTAGCGACTGGAAACAGTCGCTAACATCGCTATCTCCTATTACCAACTTTTGGAGATATTCGCGCTGAGCGCAAATATCTCCAAAAGCTAACACCTGCCCCTGAGCAGTTCTTAGCCATGTTATCCAATGGTAGGTGGATAACATGGCTAAGAGCATTTGCTCGATAATGCATGAATATCGCTGACTTTACAGCAATATTCATGCATTTCGGCCGATTTTTATCGCTTAGGAGATAAACCTTGATAATATCAAGGCTCCTAAGCGATAAAAATCGGCGATGCTCAGTGATATATTTTCGGCCGCTAACCAAGCTGAGCGATATTTTTCGCTCTCGCTTGGTAATATGCCAGACAATGCTGATATTTTTGTCTTCCATATTTATGTCCTGATATTTTGGGAACACAATATTTTGTCCCTCAATATTTTGTCAGTGATCCCTTTGCTTATATGATAAAACTTGCTCTGTTTGAAGCTTGTTTACGGTCCAGGGAATACATGGCTTGGCAGTTCGGGCTGGACTGTTCCCGTGAGGCACAGGGTCAGACTGATTTGCATATAGCCATGTCTGAACTGGGGTGGCAGAGTGGGCTAAAGAATGGTGATGGATTAAACCCAGATCTTTTGACTGGGTGTGAGTGTTTGATTGATTCAGATGCTACGTCCATCACCACCCCCTTTTGTACCTGTTTGAAAAACAGCAGCTGGATTTCTCTATTTTGCCTATTTTGTCTGAGTGTTAGTGTCCGACCACAGAGAAAAACAAGGCAGAATTTTATTTGGCCTTGCATGATGTACAGACTGAATCGTAGCAGAAGAACAGAAAAATAAAACATATGCATCTTATTTCGAAAATAACAAGGTGGCACAATAGCAAGAGTTTTACTGCTTAATGTGTGCAAAGGAAAAGTGGCCTATTATGTGTGTACCTGGGCTCACATAGCTAAAAACTACAGTGGGCCCTACAGGCGACTCACACAGGAGGAAGTGTCAGAGGAGGTGGTTATTGCTAAGTACATAGATGCTATGAAGACCTTAGAGGACAATTATGGCAAAAAAGTAGGCTTAGTAGTGGAAAGACATAAATTCATTTCTAGATCTAAGGGCATCATTATAATGGCGGGTAGACAAAGTCCGCTTGCCACCGCAACGGCAAAAGGGACTGCCCGCCATAGATGCGGCTGTCTGCCATGCCAATCAGGAATCAACCGCCACCCTGGCAGTCGCATCCCGCATTTTTTACATTGGGGCGGGCGGTGCTATGAGCAGCACCGGCCGCAATGTAAAAAATGCATGTTTTGCATTTGTATGTAAACCTGGGCAAAGCACTACGCTACGCTCGCGTAGTTTGCGAAGTCTGCGCAACTTCGCACTAAGCGAACTGCACGTAGCACAGTGCGAACATGCGAAGCGTAGTGCAGCGGTAATTTTTTGCTTGCTCGCGATCCTCAACATCAAGTTGGCGACCACGAGCAAGCAAAATGACATCCTCGCAACATCAAGTTACCTATCGCAAACATGGAAAATAAAACTCCTGGCGAGATTCCTAATGCGAGGAGGTCAGGTTTCTCATTGCGAGTGCTCGCACATGCTGGTGACCGCTCGTGATGAGAAACTACCAGTCCGTGTTGAGAAAGCTGCAGCTCGAGTAAAAATCTACTCGAGCGGCAGAAAAAGTACAGCTCGCACAAGATGCAGTTTTCAATGATTGCACAGTGCCGGATGCCTGTCCGCACTGTGCAATCATTGAAAACGACATCTTGCATAGTGCGAACATGCTACTACAAAGTTAGCATAGTGCTACGCATAGCTCATGTAGTGCGAAGTGCACTTAGCATAACTATTCGTAGCGCTACTTCGCGAACTACGCCCCCCCCCTATTTGTATGCACAATGTGACAGGGACATGCACGGTGCCTGTCACCTTGTGCATGCAAATGTAGGGAGGTACCATGGGTCCCCCCCATGTGCACCCCAACACCCCGGGGGACCGCAACAGGCCCCCAATACAAAAGACTGCATGCCATTCCATTATGGCATCGCCGCCATGGAAAGACCATCTCCCCTAGGCATCGTGATATGGATGGCAGTGTCTTCCAGTCACCGCCACCATATTAGGCCAGATATCCCCCCGGGAGGCAATCGGAAGAATTGTCTGCTGGCGGAGATGCGGTGGACGGTCTTTCCATCCGCCGCTGCCACCTACTGCCATTGTAATATGGCAGGGGTAATTGGAGGGCGTGCGTGGATAGATGTCGGGCGGATCGCCACCGCCGGTTGGGTGGTCGCGATCCGCCCGACATCCTAATGGACCTCTTAGTTACCAAGGGAAAAAGTAGAACAGTATGTGTCCATATTAGGACCAATAACTTTGACACATAAATGTAGGTATCTATGTGAAGAAATCGAAGGGACCCGTTTATAGATTGGACCGGCAATGTCAAAATCCAGGAAAGACTGCTGGAACTGAAGAATCTCTCCTTACAAAAGTCATAAATATAGCAAGACGTATAGAAAACACTTCTAGATATGTTAGAGAACTTAATGATGATCAACACAAAGGAAAGAGTGAGTGCAACAAGGTGAATGTGGAACGAAAGGTGAAGAAAGGCCCTGGAAGATTGGGCACTGTATCTGCAATTAGAGTAAAACAAGTGTGTTACAGATGTGGAAGCAGATGCAGTTATGTGTCCAGCTACAAAAGCTGAATGTTTGAAATGTAAGAATCAGCAAATTGCCTTTAAAGATTGTTTATGTGCAGGAAGGTGTCCCTTCCTGCACATAATCAATCACCCTTGAAGCACAGACACCCTTGCAACATGGCGCGAGGGTGCCTGTGCTGGCCCTAGGCAGCTTTTTTAGTAGCAATGCTAGGGGAAACGCAGGGGTGCGCCGTAGTTTTTGTACATATGGGGCATCACTGTGTTCTAAAAATGCCAGAGCACGGCAATAACAATTTTGCTGTAACACTGCACTCTGACATTTTATTGTAAATATCCCTCTGAGACTCTTATAAGCCCATACCCGCAATCAATGGCCTTTCTTTTTGTCGCTGATATCCCTGTCCTTTCAGAACTTGAGCCCTTCTGATAAATGTGCACGTGGCATACTCATGTCTCCCCCTTTCTTTCATCTCTCGCTCCACCCCTTCTCAGCAAGTAAATGTACTCAGAGCTTTATTTTTAAAATAATCAGTGCCCAAGGTTTAGGGCAGAAGCTCCTGGCTAGCACTAGGGAGTTGTGAACACCAAGTCTGGGTAGCCTGAATTCCACCTCAACAGTCTCTAAGTCACCGCCAGACACTCCCTGTCCATTTATCTGACTCTTTCAGGTTCTTTTTCATTCATGTTTTCTGTATTTGTAATAGTTTTTTCTGCTTCCTCTTTCTTTTCCGCTTTTGTGTTTTTCTGGCACTTGTATGATGAGGAAAAATATATGCCGGTGCCCAAAAGGAGTTATGGTGGGTCCCACCTGCAGTTACTGGCTCAAAATAAGCGCTGAATATATTCCTTGTTCATAGGAAACAGTAGGGCTTCCTTGCAACTGCAGTTTTGGGTAAACAACTAGGAATACATCAACGCTGGCATACAGAATAGACTGTTACCACTCCAGAGATGGACCTATAGGTTTACAGGTCACTCAGTGACGTGTCACAGATCATTACTGCTCACTTTCGACAACCACTAGAGCTATCCGCATTGACAAAGGCATCAAAGGAATAGGTCACTTGTCTCAAACATCAGAAGTTGTGCCAGAAAATAGGCAGCTTTTTTGAATTAACTGTAGGTTTCCCTTTGTGTGGCAAGAAGCTTATTTTGTTATTTGCCTTTTAAGCCTCCATTGTGTGCACTGTTGTCTCTCTGTGCTTCATCTAGAGAGTGATGAGGAGACAATGCAAACGTTGCTGCTAATTTATTTTAACTAGTTTGGAGAACAGGCAGACTTAATAACAATATCACTTCTAATAGAAGCTTCCCGACCTCATTCACAGCTATTATGGGAAAGGCATTTAATTGCCAAATTGCTTCCCTAGTGCCCTGTGTCATTACACTACTCCACTCAGTTTTCTCACTTCATTAGGAGCTGCGGCTCGTGCTGAGGTCCCCGGCAGCCTTTGTTATCCCATCAAATCAAATAATTACAATAAAACATTAGATAGATGCTAGAGCCCATGCCCCTGGGTCCTTTGTGTTTATATGTTTACAGAAAAAAATACGTCTGAAAGGGCAGAAAACTCTCTTGCTATAGAAGTCTTTTAGCGGAGAAATGTTAGAAGTGAAAGGCTTAAAGCCATCACGTGGAAAAGAAACATAAGTATCTGTCATTCCAATGTCTTAAATTAGTATTTTAAATTCCTAATTGAATTGGCCGGAATTACATACAGCTTATTTATTGCTTTCAAAGATCATTGACATAGTAGAGAACAAATAATTTATTCAAATCCTACTGTTAGTGATATTGTAATTGGAAGTACTGAGCTCTGATTCCAATTGCAGTGGAAAAAAGTGTAACACAAGCATTGGCAAAGTCAATAGGTTCCTTTTTAAGGACAAGGGCTCAATTGTTGCCTTTGTCAAAAGTCTGCTTTAATGTATTCGACCCATATGCACCCACAGATCACCAAGCAGCACACACATGTACTCTCAAGGTGTCCGTTTAGTTGGCCTATCCCAGATGGCCACAGTTTGTTTGCATGTTCATTTAGGGCCTGATTGTAGTCTGACCTAGTAGCACTTTCACAGTGTGTCATCTCTCAACCAAATCACTTAACAGCTGAGGAATAATTAGAAGATAATGAATGAGAAGTATTTGTTGATGTTTGGAAGGTGGCAGTCTTTTGCCATTCAACTGCTTTTTATAGTCTGCCCTAGTAAATCTAGAACTTTTTTTACAAGATAAGGGCTAAATTCTGACCCCTGTTCAAACAAAAGTGTGCACTCGGATCCATACTGAAAGTTATCTGGAGAAAGGCCTGTAAAAAAGGCATGACATGCAGGATCAGTGTGTCAAAAGCACGTTTGTGTGGTATGCCTCATTTTAAAGTTGAAAACTCTGAACAAAAGATATTCACCACATGTAGTACACACCTCTATCAGAACCCCTTTCAAAGGGCCATGAGTCAAGCTAGGGTTACAGGGCCCAACTGTGGGGTTGAGGCCTTTTACTCCTGATGTCCCAGGACCCAACTTACTATGGATTCTGAGTAACTGAGCCAAGTACCCCTTCTGTGCTTGCCTCCCAATATTGGCATGCATTCTACGTCCATTACCCTCCCACCACAGAGGAAATTGTACTGGGCATCTTACTAATGGAATAATTGTTTAGTTTTGATTACAACTGTATTTAGGGACAGGCCACCATAATAGGGTTACTGGCGGCATTGAGAATCATAGCCAGATCCATTGCAATCTAAATTATTCTGAACCTTTCATCCTTAACGGTGCCTTAGGATTTGTATTCTTTTCTTTCACCTTCACTTGAGCACAACAAACCCTCACCTCCTCTTTTCTCCTCCCTTTGAAGTAGCCTTTTTGATGTGCAGGAACTCATGTTTGTGTTGTGTATGGTTTTCCAAAATGTGCATATATTTCATCATGTAATTAAATTATGCTAACAATTTAATTGATTTGAAGGATACCTTTCTACTGAAGAGTTTGTATTGTTGAATGTGCTTTTCTGTTACATATGTCCCTATAATAGGATTGATTTATCAAACAAAACTGTGTGAACTTCGCAAAGACTAATAATTTGATTAGGTTTAAATAGGTTTGTCCAGGACCACCTGTTTCCTTTACCAATTGTCTCACCCATGTTCTTTGACAATTTTGGATAACCCCATTTATAAAAGTGCCTCGCAGGGTTAGCGTAGTGCGACCAGTCCAAGGCTCCCTCCGGGGAGAGGGCTGTAATCAGGATAGTAAACACAGACTCACGACTCAAAATGTGTGCAGTAGGAGCAATTATTAATTATCAAGCTAAATACTCACTTTTATGAAAAAAGAGACATTAAAAATATTTTATTTTCTACGGCTTACAAGCACAAAGGAAAATGGGACATTCACAAGCAATCATACAATTCCCCCTGAGTTTGGGGTTCTCATGTTTCTTTTGCACTTCTCTGATCCACTCTCTTCTCGCGTTAGTTATAGTGATTATTCCCATTCACTATTGATAACATCCAAGGTATGCCCAAGTATCAGTCTGAGTCTCAAGTCCACTTTGGCTCCAATTTAAGGTCAATAGTGTTCCTGCACTATCGTACTAACTTAGCAACAAGTCCTCACGAAGCAGACAGGCCTTAAACCAGTTTTACCCGCACCCGCAGAGATGACGAATCTGGAGTTCCTGGTTACTTACTGCCATAGTGCAGAGTTTCCCCTGCTCATACAGCACGCAGGTGACAATTTCTGAGGTCTCAAACTGCCTTTCTTATAGTCTATTTCCAGATACCAAATGTGATTTAAAGTCTGAGTCTTTGAAGTTTTATGTTAGGGATACCTTTATGCTTCTTTTGAAGTGTCCACTCCTCTGCTCTCTCTTCCTCTTGAAAAGCAGTCTGTCACAGCAGGAGTGTCTCCAAATCTGATCGTCTCACAACACAATCCATGGGAGTGACTGGAGTTTACAGCTGGATGGCAGCCATATGCGCAGTCAGTGATGTATGCAGTAAAAGGTTAGCCCAGAGCCTCAGCCCTGCTCTTTATGATTATTTTATAAGCCCCAACTCCTTACTGAAATGTATCTAGACCCCTTCATTGTCACCTCTCACTGAATCAAAGGGCACCCTTTACAGTGTGCTGAGGAATCCTGGCTTACCCCTCTCCACTGTGTGTCCCAACCAGCTTACATGAATGAAGCAATGCACAAATCTGTCTGGGGGGATTGCTCTACCTCCTCGCCATGTTTCACTTTGAAGCCCTGGGTATCCTAAAATGGAACCCAGGGTACTCCATGTATTGTACCATCCACAGGCATACATACTCCTAGGCATATATACAGCCACACACACTGCACAGTCCTGTATCCTTCGTGTATTTTACCTCTCATAGGCACACCCAGCGCATTCATTCACCATGCACGCACCTCCCAGCACTGCACCCTTCATGTATTGTATCACTCACAGACACATATACAACCAGCATAGGCATTTATCCTGCACACAGCATACATTACTATATCCCTTGGGTACTGTACCACTCATAGGTGCGCATACATTCAGTGCATGCATTCAGCATGCACGCATCGCACGGTACTCTATTCTCCATGTATTCTCCCTGCATTGTACCCTTCCCAGGCAGACATAAACCCAAGGCATATATATCACTTCAGTGCCTCACAGCATCTCACAATAAACCGATGTGCCGGGGCCCAGGATAAGTTATGCAAACAGTAACAGAATTTTAGAAATTAGTGAGCCAGTAGGCCTTTATCCATTGACATAGGTCAAAAAAGACCTGTTCACTCCTACTGATCAATACGCTGTATGCTGCCACATTGCGCTTGTGCTGCTTACTTCCTGGTGAAGGAGCCTTCTACCACTATGAGAGTAGTGGTTTTGGCACCCCTCCTAGTCCAACAAGACAGCAATCTGTGAGACAGGTTTATGCCATTGCTAGATGGGCACTCATGGCAGGGGTGCAAGTCCATTACTACTCAGAGGACTTTTCCATTCCAACAACCATATCCTAGCATATTGGGATTTTTCAGTGTGGTAAATATCCCTCTCTATTCCACCAAACTTATAAAGAGGGACCGCTATCAGAATACCATGATTTGCAATTCTCCCATGGCTTGCCTTCTTCTTCTTTTACCTGCAAATCAGATGCCAAAGACCAGCTATCCACAACACATTAGTTATAGTTATTGATTTATATAGTGCTGAATCACCCATGAGGGTATCTCAGCGCTTAGGCTGTGGAACCCTTCCTAGCTCTCCCTGTGAGGGGAGGAGCCAGGCATCCCAGCGCTGGTGGGGCTGTTGTGGAGATTAAGCAAGCTATTGCCCAGAGTTGCAGCGTGGGGCCCATGACTAGAGAAGGCGCGGAAGCGAGAATTATTGAGTCCTCGGACATTGATCCTAGACCCTGCCGTGTCAGGAATTGAACCCTGGTCCCAGGCCTGATCTCTGCTTCAGGGTCTGCCACCTCTAACCAGTGAGCCACACTTCTCCACTATGGTGCATATTAGCAAGGAATAGTGATATTTATCACAAAATGGCTGCCTATCGCTGGATATGTTAGCAGAGAAAACATGCTATTAGCAACGTTTTTCTCCATTGTGCTAAAATATCCAGCGATCGTGGAAACATGTGTGAATATCGCGTGTTGACTTGTACTTGATGGACTGTTAATTTTGTTTTCAAATTTACTTTCTGCACTTTTTCTTGAGTGCATCTTCTAATTTTCCAACTTGTTGTTGCGGACTATTCTGCATCACAAAAACAATTTTTAAAAAAAGTTATTCAACAAAAGAAACGTTCTTTTAAGAGCTTCATGTTGTGGTTAAAATAATGTAAACTGTCTGGGTGATTGTATGAGTTCATAAGTAGCGCATGGGTAGTTTGATGAGTGTATGATTCGTTTCTGGTGATTTCATGAGTGTATGAGCAGTGCCTGAGTGATTGTATGAGTGCAGAAATTGTGCCTGGGTGATTGGATGACTGGATAGGCACTGCTTGGATGATTGAATGACTATATGAGTGCTGCTTAAGTACTGCTTGAATGATTGGATGAGTGCAAGAGTAGTGCCAGGGTGTTTGGATGAGTGCATGGATAGTGCCTAACTGACTGAATGACTGCATAGGCAGTGCCTTAGTGAATAGATGAGTGCAAGTGCACTGATCGAATGACTGCATAACTGCATGCATAATGCCTAAGTGATGACATGAGTGCAAGTGTGGTGCTGGATGAATGGATATGTGTAAATGCAGTGCAGAGATTATATGAGTGCATGAGTAGTGCTTATGTGATTGTATGAGTGCATGAGTTTTACCTGAGTGATTGGATGAGTGTATAGGTAGTGTTAGGATAATTGGATAAGTGCATGAATAGTGCCTGGCTGAATGCATGAGTGTATGAGTTGTGCCTGGGTGATTGTATAAGTGCATGAGTGGTACCTGGGTGATTGCTAGAGTGTAAGAGTAGTGCCTGGGTGATTGGACGAGTGCATCAGCAGTGCCTGGGTGATTGCATAACTGCATGGGTATTACCTGAGTAATTGGATTTGTATATGGGTAGTGCCTGGTTGATTGCATGAGTGCCTGGGTAGTGCCTGAGTGATTGGATGAGTGCACAGGAAGTACCTGAGTGAATGGATGAGTGCAAGAGTATTTCCTGGGTGAATGCATGTGTGTATGGGTAGTGCCTGGGCGATTAGATGACTGTATGGGTAGTGCCCGGATGAATGGATGACTACAAGGGTAGTACCTGTGTGACTGGATGAGTGCATGGGTAGTGCCTGAGTGATTGGATGAGTACATGGGTAGTGCCTGGGTGAATTAATGAGTGCAAGGGTAGTGCCTGAGTGATTGGATGACAGTAAGAGTAATTACTGGGGGATTGCATGCATGCGTGGATAGTGCCTGGGTGATTGGATGAGTTCACTGGTAGTGTCTGGGTGATTGTATGAGTGAATGAGTAGTACCTGGTGATTGCTAGAGTGTAAGAGTAGTTCCTGGGTGATTGCGTGTGTGTATGGGTACTGCCTGGTTGATTGCATGAATGCATCGGTAGTGCCTGAGTGAATGGATGACAGTAAGAGTAATTACTGGGGGATTGCATGCATGCGTGGATAGTGCCTGGGTGATTGGATGAGTTCACTGGTAGTGTCTGGGTGATTGTATGAGTGAATGAGTAGTACCTGGTGATTGCTAGAGTGTAAGAGTAGTTCCTGGGTGATTGCGTGTGTGTATGGGTATTGCCTGGTTGATTGCATGAGTGCATGGGTAATACCTGAGTGAATGGATGAGTGCAAGGGTAGTGCCTGGGTGATTGGATGACTGCATGAGTAGTGCTTGGGTGATTGGATGAGTGCATGGGTTATGCCTGGGTGAATGGATGAGTGCACAGGTAGTGCCTGAATAAATGAATGACTACAAGGGTAGTACCTGTGAGACTGGATGAATGCATGGTAGTGCCTGGTTGATTGATTGAGTGCATGGGTAGTGCCTGGGTAATTGAATGACTGCATGGGTAGTGCCTGGGTGATTGGATGAGTTCATGGTTAGTGCCTGGGTGATTGGATAAGAACATGGTTAGTGTCTGGATGAATGGATTAGTGCAAGGGTAGTGCCTGGGTGATTGGATGAGTACATTGGTACTGCTTGGCTGGTTGGATAAGTGCATGGATAGTGCCTGGTTAGTTGCATGAGTGCATGGGTAGTGCTTCAGTGAATAGGTGACTGCAAGCATAGTGATTGAGGGATTTAATGAGTACATGGATTGTGCCTGGTTGATTGGAAGAGTGTATGGGTAGTGCCTGGATGATTCGATAAGTGCATGGTAAGTGTCTGGATGAATGAATGAGTTCAAGGTTAGTGCCTGAGTGATTGGATGAGTGCAAGGGTACTACCTGGGTCATTGGATAAGTGCATGGATAGTGTCTGAGTAAATGCATGAGTGGATGGGTAGTGCCTGAGTAAATGGATTGGTGCATGAGTAGTGCCTGGGTAAATGGATGAGTGCACGGATAGTGTCTGGGTGATTGGAAAACTGTATTGATACAGCATGAGTGAATGGATGAGATTATGGATAGCACATGAGTGAATGTATGAGTGCATGAGTTGTGCTTGAGTGAGGGGATGAGTGCAACAGTACTGCCTGGGTTATTTGATAAGGGCATGGCTAGTGTCTGAGTGAATGGATTAGTACATGAGTACTGCCTGAGTAAATGGATGAGTACATGAGTACTGCCTGAGTGAATGGATGAGTGCAAGAATAGTATCTGGGTTATTGGAAAAGTACATGGATACTGCATGAGTTATTAGATGAGATTATGGATAGTGCCTGAGTGAATGTATGAGTGCATACACTACTTCCTGGGTTATTGGATAAGTGCATGGGTATTGCCTGAGTGAATGGATTAGTGCTTGACTAGGGCCTGAGCGAATGGATGAGATTATGGGTAGTGACTAAGTAAATTTATGAGTAGTGCCTAGGTAATTTTGTAAGTGCCTAGCTGATTGGATGAGTGCATGAGAAGTACCTGAGTGAATGGATGAGTGCAAGGGTAGTTCCTGGGTCACTAGAAAAGTGCATGGGTAGTACCTGAGTGAATGGATGAATGCATGGGTAGTACTTGAGTGAATGGATGAGTACTTGAGTGGTGTCTGAGTGAATGGGTGACTGGATGAGTAGTACCTGAGTGAATGGATAAAGGCATGCGTAGTGCCTGAGTGAATGGAATAGTGCATGAGTAGTACCCGGGTAATTGGATGAGTGCATGGGTACACCACTCTCAAACAAAGGAACTATAAAATGGCAAACTCTTCAACTTTCCACTCTACCATAATGAGGAAGGCATTACATGAAATCATGTCTTTCATTTTAGACTACACTACCTTCACTTGTTTAGCATCTGTTAACCCTTTCCCTCTCTATCAAAGCGATATTCCTGTTGGCGCATTTTCATGATGTATTCATGATGAACACGCAAGTTCAAACCTATATTAAGCTTCATTTTATTTTAAACCTCCATTTTAACTGCTTTTCCTTTCAAAACTACCTCATTTAGCTCCAGACTTCTCCCAGCTAGTATTGTGCCTTCACTTCAAATGCTTAGAGTATGGATTGCGGGCCACATCTATATCTATTGGGCTAAAGAGGTTGCAAAAAAGAGAGGAATTAACAGGGACTTGGGCTTGCCAAATGTGCAGAATACTTGGTTTGGCTAGAGAGGGTTAACGTTTCATCAGTTGCTGTCTCTAGTAAAATCCATTGTGAATTCCCAAGCTCTTCTTCATCCTATGATTGTGCACTGTAGTGGTAATAACCTAGGCACATTAACTGGGGTGGGGCTGGAAATCCTAATGAAAGAAACCTTTCCAAAACTGATGTCGCTTTTTCCTCACACTGTCTTGGTGTACTCTAATATATGCCAAAGACAGAAATGGAAGTGGCCAAATCAATTCTGTCCACAGACTGACAAAGCCAGGGAACATGTTAATAACACTGTTACTGCATTCTTCAGGGATCATCGCATGGGCTGTATCTATACCAACAATCTGCGTTTTACCATGCATGGAATTTATCGAAATGATGGCGTGCACTTAACAGATGAAGGCAGCAATGTGTTTTCAAGTAACAGCCATATACACAAGTCAAGTCAAGTCAAGTCAAGAGATTTATATAGCGCGCTACATACCCATAGGGTCTCAAGGCGCTTGAGGAAGGGTGGGGAATTACTTGTCGAATATCCAAGTTTTAAGTTGCATTCTGAATGTTAGGTGGTTCTGAGTAAGGCGAAGGTGAGTGGGAAGAGAGTTCCAAGTTTTAGCTGCCAGGTAGGAGAAGGATCTACCTCCCATGGTGGTTTTGTTGATGCGAGGTACAGTGGCAAGGGCTTGGTTGGAGGATCGATTGTGAAGTCTTTTTCTAAAGGGTTTTTTTTCTTTAGTTTTTGGGGATGTTTGCCATGACGTCGTGACCCCTGCAAACATCTCGCGAAAATGTTAAACAAAAGCAGACATTCAATGGCCACGAACACATCCAAAAATAATATGCAACAAAATCCATTCTGATCATTGCCCTACACATATTAATATATACATGCATCTTTCAAAGCATGTTTAAACTTATATTTTCCTACTACGTTTCTTTATAGTCTATCTTTCAGACCTATTTTCCGTTTTCGCCATTAGCCGGGACGTCGCAATGATGTTGTTAACCACTACGATCGCACCTTTTCCTTAAAGTGAAAATACATATACGCACACATATTACAGTACTTTATACACTATGGGTTTCTTACTGTCATTTGAGATGTCATCAGTGCTGTCATGAGTGATGTCACTGAACATGTAATGATTGATGTAATATGTGACGTCATCAGCAGTGCATTGCGGGCGCGCGAGTTTTAGTTAGCTGAAACACCTATAGCGGAGGAAATTCAATGGTTTTGTATGAGAGAAATGTCCAGCTAACTATAACATGGATGAAACCTATGGTTTTTTCAGTGAATTTCCAAGGTTTTTTAAATGCTAATTCCTAACTTTAACATGGCTGAAAAATATGGTTTTTTACAGTGAATTTCTAAGGTTTTCTAAATGCTAATTCCTAACTATAACGTGACTGAAACCTATGTTTTTTTCAGTGAATTTCTAAGGTTTTTAAAATACTACTTCCTAACTATAACGTGCCTGAAACCTAGGAGGCGTTGCTGCACCCCCTCCTGCACAGGAAAGCCTCCTACTGGAGCAGGGCTTTACAATGTAATGCACCCTCCAGATGCATCACATTCTTAATACAACACACCATGGCACATCTTTTGCACCACTGCTGTGTCACAAAAGTGATGCAACGGCTGTGTACCCCATAACCCAAACCCAGCCCTGAACCCTAAAAATACCCCTGTACCCCATAACCCAAACCCAGCCCTGAACCCTAAAACTACCCCTGTACCCCATAACCCAAACCCAGCCCTGAACCCTAAAAATACCCCTGTACCCCATAACCCAAAGCTATATATATTAAATTACTTAAAATGTTTAAATAAAATGATATACTTACCTATACTTACGTTGTAATGGCATATGTTGTAATAGCATCTGCTATGTAATGTCATGCGTTGTAAAGGCATTCGTTGTCAATG
Organism: Lissotriton vulgaris; assembly: GCF_964263255.1. Taxonomy (NCBI): domain Eukaryota; kingdom Metazoa; phylum Chordata; class Amphibia; order Caudata; family Salamandridae; genus Lissotriton; species Lissotriton vulgaris. Next base: position 745,052,127 of record NC_141697.1, on the reverse strand, counting down.
ATCCTGCGTTGTAATGGTGTGCATTGAAAAAGTATGCATTGTAAAAGTTGCGTTGAAACGGTTGTATACCATTGTATGTTGATAGTAGCCTTGCTACCCACATCTGAAACGTGGGAGGCACCCTATCAAGCCATGTTTTTGCTATGCCAATCCTAAATACTGGCATTGCCATAAATAAAGATTCTGTGGGGAGGCCTTCTGCTCCTACAATCACCCCAAGCATTATAAGTTCGTCTGTCATTTTGATCCTAATCCCCAGTGACCCTTCCAAAAATTCCACGATTGCCTATTTCAGTGTATACAATTGTGGACATTGCGCGAACATGTGAACAATATCCTCATTACTCAAATCGCAGCGCGGGCAGGTTATTCCGGTGGTCCCCCCTCACTGTGCAATTCTGTCAGGGGTGTGGGATAATGTATATACTGTTTTGTAATGCTGCGCTTGTAATGTCGCTGAGCACAAAACTGTCCGGCCTAGATCTAAAGAAGCCTGTAGTCCCTCAGGATGCGAAGCCACTTTTTCCATCCATTTCCTAGCATATTTGCCCCTGTCATCACCTTTTAGTGCATAAAGTTCTGCATACAGTTGTCTTATTGTACAATAACTACTGTGTTCTATATAGTCCATTATCCTGCAATGACCAAACCCTAAAAGGCTTCCTTGTTTATTATGAAAGTAACTCCTTACTTGCAGGTACTTAAAAAAATTGCTTCCCGATATCTCAAATTTACTTTGAATCTCCTGGAATTGTAAAACCCCTCCATCCGGATACATTATATCCCCTAGTTTCTTGATCCCCTATTGTCCCATTCTTTCATAACTACATCCCTGAAAATCCCCCTGTGAGTGAGTGATTTGTATACAGTCTCATATATCTATTATGTCTACCTATTCCCCGTTTTTTTGCAACAGCCTTCCAGATTTTATATATTGCTCTTAAAGTCCTAAACCTAGTATGTTTGAAGTAAGTATAGTCTACCGTATTTAGTAGTGCATTCTCCGCCTCCCTGCCCACCAAAGCTTTATAAACATTCACAAAACCGGGTCCGCCACCTCATGGACTGGCACTTCCCCCTCCACTCAGCCCCTGTGAATATTGCAATGCCGCCGCCCAGTAATAAAACCTAAAATCAGGTGCCCCCCTTGTCCCTAGTGAGTGTCATAAATCGGTAGGCTCTCCTTGCGGCCATATCAATCTATTTAATATTGCTTTTAGTTTGTTAAACCATATGCAATAAAAAAAAAGAGGTATAGCTCTGAAAAGATACAAGAATTTTGGGAATGTAACCATTTTGATCACGTTGATACACCTCATTAGGGTCAAGTGTAGATTATTAATCCTTTCAGTATTACTTTTTACTTTCCCTAACAAGGCTTCCATATTTATCCCTACCAACCTCTCTAGATCCGCAGTCACTCTAATACCTAAATATACCGCTTCCTGAACCACCCTGACATCCTGATATGTTGTAAACCTGTTCTGCACTATCTGAGTCTTCCCCTTATTTATAAGATATCCTGATATTAAGCCAAAGTTCCTTGCCTCTTGCTCTATTTCACCTATTGCTCTCCCTGGCTCCGGAGTTATAATGGCCACATCATCCGCATAGGCAAACAATTTATATTCCTCATCATGCAGCCTAACAGGGGGAATATTACAGTTTCTAGCAAGTTTCTTTAGCAGCGGGTCCAGGTATAATGCAAACAACAAGGGCGAAGCTGGACAGCCCTGCCTGGTCCCTTGTTTTATCTGGACTGCCTTCGTATAGGTTTTATTAATTCTTATCCTTGCTGTCGGCTGTTTGTATAGCGCCTGTATTGCTTTTATGTACCCCTTGCCTATCCCTGACCATTCCAGGGCCTTCCACAGATAGTCCCAGGAGACCCTGTCAAACGTCTTTTCCGCATCCAAAATTATAGCTGCGACAGGGTCTCCTGCAACCTCCGCGGCATCTAAGATGGTTATCATTTACCTTGTATGCTGGGTTGTCCCTTTCCCTGGAATAAATCCGTGCTGTGATGTAATAACTAACCCCTCAATAACCTTACTTAACCTTTGTGCCAGCGATTTTGAGTATATTTTTGCATCCGCAGGAGTGTTATTGGCCTGTATGATCCTGGTTCTAGAGGGGATTTATCCTTTTTTAATAACACTATTATATCCGCCCCTGCCCAGGAGTGTGGTACTGCCCTACCTGCCTGTGCCTGCCTAAAACTGGCCCACATATCCTCCCATATTACATCCCAAAATATCTTATAAAATTCTGGGGGTATTTGGTCCGGTCCTGTTGCTTTTCCTGATGGAAGATTAAATGCCGCTTATCTTACTTCTTGGAGTGTTAATGGACATTCCAACTTTTCTTTATCACTGAATTTATCCTTGTGTGGTGTTTGTGCGATAAGTATTCCGTAATTCCTGCCTCTATATTAGTTAGATCTTGCTCATACAGGTTTTCGTAAAATCTCCTAAAGACTTTCTGCACCTCTTCCACTTTGTTTACTATATTCCCTGTGCCATTTTTAATCTCGTTTATCTCCCCTGCTGCTAAGGTTTGCCTAGTCTGAATTGCCAGCAGGTGTCCCACCTTTTCATTGTATCCATAGCACTTTTCTTTTTTTGCTAGAAAGTTCCCTGCCGTTTTCCGTGCCAGGCTTTCGCCCGCCTCTGCTTTATTTAGCTCTATTTCCAGAAAAATCTGCTCTATAGGATCTTGCCTACTTATGGCCAGTACTAAAACTTCTTCAAGCATCTCCAGCTTTCTCACCCTCTCCTCCATCCTGATCTTTTTCTTTTTGTTCCTTAGTAGTGTATAGCTCAAAGTCTCCCCCCTAACTCCAGCCTTGAATGCATCCCACACAATATCCGCTGGGGCTGTACCCCTGTTGATGTCCCAAAATTGTGTTATCCATTCCTGCATCCGAGTGACATATCTCTCCTCATTCAACAACCCTTGCTCAAATGTCCATGTGCTAGTTTCCTTTTCCCCACTGTTAACCAATGGGATACTTAACACCAACGGATTATGGTCCGACACTATCCTTGGTAGACGTTCTATTTGGGCCCCGCCTGCCAAAGAGCTAGAAATGAAAAAATAATCCAGCCTGGCAACCATCCTATGGGGTGCTGAATAATACGTGCCCCCTGTCCCTATTGGATTATTCTCAGCCCACATATCCACCAGAGCGTTGTGTTGAATTAAATTCTGAAGTGCTTTGTATGTCTTTCTCTTCCGACCACCATATACTCCCCCTGCGCCAACCTTTGCACCCAGTCCATCCAGTCCATTAATATTAAAATCCCCACAGCATATTACAGGCTCTGGCCATAGTGACAGTTCCAGATCAAGATATTCCAGCATCTCAGGTTCATCATCAGTAGATCCATACAAAGAAACAAGCGTAAATCTCCAGCATCTGTTTCCCCTTCCAACAATGCCCACCTCCTATCTTGATCCTCCTTCTTTCTTTTGAGTTTAACAGCACCTCTTTTTGCTAGTATTGCTACCCCTTTAGTTCTGGTTTCTTGTCCTGTATAGGCAAGCACCTCAAACCCCATCGGATCTAGCATGAACTGATCCTTTCCCATAACATGCGTTTCCTGTAGGCATATTATATCCAGTTTCCACAATCTTAGCATGGCGGCTACCTTCTGCCGCTTTTCCCCATTATTAAGACCGCAGACATTCAGTGAAGCCATCCTTACCACCATATATGCTTACTGGAGTTTTCCCTACTGGTCACCCTCTTAGCTCTATTTCTACTTCCTTCTGTGTGAATGTCTAGCCAACCATCCTCCACTCTTGTGTATTTTGAGTGGGCCATATGCTCACAATGCTGTATCAATCCTTACACCTGCTTCAAGCATATGCAAGGTTTTGATGCAGCATAAGCGCAAAAGTAACTGAATTAAATGTTATACATTTCACTCGTCACTTTTAGGAGGCGTTGCTGCACCCCCTCCTGCACAGGAAAGCCTCCTACTGGAGCAGGGCTTTACAATGTAATGCACCCTCCAGATGCATCACATTCTTAATACAACACACCATGGCACATCTTTTGCACCACTGCTGTGTCACAAAAGTGATGCAACGGCTGTGTAAAAGAGGAACAAGGGGATTGAAAATCCGCCCCTCACACATACAAATTCACCCAGACAGTTTCACCAGCAGCGCAAATTGAAGCACAGACTTGTAACATATTTATGTACATATGTTACATTCAAGTGCTTCGGACATACTACAGTATACTATAGGTAAACACCTTATAGATTTATGCTGTAGCACTTCCTTATAGTTCTGCACTTTCACATTCTTCATACAATAGTAATATATTCACTCATTCATTTATAAACTACACATTCATTCTGACAAACTTATACACACTAACATAGAAATATAGTTCTTTCTTTGACCATTTTTTACTTTTCATTTTTTTTTGTGTTTTGTCAACAAGTTTTTTTTTAAACTAAAAAAAATTAAACTGGAACCCAAAAAGTATCAAACAAGAACAAAAGAATGAAAAAAAAAAAATAATAATGTTGAGGACATCAATGCTCCTGCATCCTGCGTTTCATCAGATCAATAGATTGCTCCATATAACATAAAAGTCTATCGCAATGAATGCATACAATATTAATGTCAGCAAAATCAGGATCAATTTGTGGGTGTGGACTGCTTGCTGAATATTCTGCTGCAGTAGTTGATGTGCTTGGGGCAGAAGCAGGTGGGTTCTCCTGCATCTTCCGTCTTGCAGCTCGAGCAAAGTTATTGGGGTGCAAGTTCTTCACATGCCGCACCATATTTGCTGTGCCAAAGGAGTATTTTTTAGATGGATCACCCCTTGAAAGAGTTGTTTGGCAAATTTTACAGGTTACTTTTGGAGCATTAACCTTTTTTTGCCCTTCTGGAAAAGTAAAAAATTGCCAAATTAGAGCTTTTTTCCTCTTCTTTGGAGGTTCTTCAGGAATGAAACCTCCCTCAGAAGAACTGCTGGAAGATGAGTCCATTGCTCTTATAATGATCTTCGTTCTATTTGAAAAAAGTGTCAGAAGAGATGATTCTTCTTAGAAAGTCAAAGTCGAATGATTATAATGGGATGGAACTTTCAACAGTTACAATAGGAAAACTTATGAACCAATCAAATCTCTCCTTTTAACGTCAAATGACTTTACGTATGCTTATGATGTGCTTACGCAGCTGCTTTGATACCAGTACGAATGATGTTCTACTGCGATTTGTGTAATTGTTTTTAAAAGCAATATATGATTGTTAAAACTATAAAAGAAATGTTCATAGTTATCTCAAATAATATCTTCCCTTAGTATGTACATTAAACATATAAATATATGTTTTTAACCATGTAGAAACATTGGTGACTTTCGCGTACAGGGCGCCGTTCATGACGTCACATTTAACCTTTGATGCGATGCGTAACGTCAAAGCATATTCGTACTGTATGCGCGGGTACACGCTGACTATGATTAGCAGTACATGGATGGTGCGATCACCCTCTCAGTGACAAATCAGAGCACAGGGCGCGCTAACAAGAATGATTAGAAGTAGTCACTCTTCGGAGATCCGATTACTGGGCCTGCCTCTGCGCACATAATACCACCGCCCCCATCTCTCTCTGTTGTTAATTGTTGGTGCACACACTCACACTTGCACATGCACGGTGCACGCCCGCCCACACTTCCCACATGCCACCACCTAGCATGCTTGCTATCACTAAGCCTGGACACCAATACATTAGCCAATGTGATGTCCCCAAAGGCCATCATACTTATAGACCGCGAAAACGCTACCAATGATGCTCCTGGGCTTGATTTGCTCAGCCCCTGCGGTTCCCATATAATCTGAACACTGACGTGAGCACGCTCTCTATTTGCCTGATTGTGCAGCGATGACCGACAGAGTGTCGTCATCGATTTCACTACAAACTCATTGCTCAAACGGAGGAGGACTCCTGACACTCGACATGGAATCACTACTGCTGCCGCCCAGCCACAATACCATAGGCATGGAGGCGGCGGTGCCCGCACCCAAAACACCCCAGAACCAGCGAAACCGCAGCCTTTGAAGACACGACAAAAGACGATAGAAGCAAACGTAGAGAAATCGTCACAATATCAGACTCCGCTGTACATTGTATATACATGTTGCTATTTTTTCTCCATCATATGGCTCTCCTACCCCTTAATGGTTTAAAATTGTATGCACACAGTATAAAAGTTTCTATCTGCATCGCGAGGTCCTATACACCTCTAATTTTATAAATTATGCGTCCATAAATTTCTGTGTTGTATTTTTGTACTACGCCACGTGCTTAGGCCTCTATCGTTATTAATTGTGGGTCCAACATGATATTTTTTTTAATGCGTCACAAGGCCGTCCGAGGCAGGCCCGGACTGACCGTTGCAGGCACAGGCAATTCCCCGATATGCCGCAAGAGTGGGGGCCGGTTTTGGGCCCCCGGGGGTCGATTTTGTTACAGGGCGGTTTTTGCAGCATAGCTGCAAAATCGGCCCTGTAACAAAATCGGCCGAAAACTGACCCCGCCAAAGAGCTCGGTCGCACCCCCAACTCCCCTCCTCCCGGGGGAGGGGGTGGGAGCGCGGCCAAGCACTTTGACAGGGCCTGTTTTGGTTTCCAGTCCGGCCCTGGTCCCAGGCGTCTATTCTTATTGATCTTCCTTTGTTGATCCTAATATTTCCTTCTGTCTTACGGAGCACTCCTACGCCTTTTTTTTAATAAATTGAGCTTCCATGAATTTCTGTATCCTATTTTTGAAGTGTGTCACATGCTTTACAATGTGTTCTTTTTATTGTATGTTCATGATGGTATTCTTTTCTGCATCACGTGCCCCTCCTACCCCTCAATGATTTTCTATGTACATAGTATAAGGGAGGACCCAGGGGGAGCCGCGCGCGAGCCGCTCTCTCCCCTGGGTTGGTTCGCACAAGGGAACTGGCCACAGGTGCAAGGGGCGGTGATTAGCTAGTTGGAGTGGAAGGGAGAAGGGATAAATAGGGGTAGAAAGGGCAGGGAAAGGAACTGTGCCGGGGGAGGCGGGTGGCGAAGGTTGTTTTTGCCCCACCCACCCTCTTGCTCTTTCAGGTCCTATTTGTTTGTTGTTTTATTGTGCTTTGGGTACTGCCGAAGCTGTTTATTCCTGGTTGCCACTCTAAGACAGGTCTAGGTGCAATTTTAATTGGTAGTTGCTTTTTCTGGGGGGTGGGCAGCCTAGACCGGGTTGGTCCATCCTCAAAGGGCAGTTAAAGGAAAGGAGGGGGGTATCAACAAGAGTCAGTTGCTCCTGGGTTTGTTTGGGTTAACTTGGTGGGGGTTTCATCTTTCATAAGGATGCTAAGATAAGTTGAAGGAATTTTTGGTTTATTAAATCATTAATTGCAAGATGTTTGATTAGAAGTTAATTTGCACCTGTCTTAATAAAGTGGCCTTTCTTACTAACCAAGAAGTTGTGGACAGTGAGTTATTGCGCACATTTTTTTTATTCTATCCATCATGAGGCCCTCCCAGCTCTGCTTTGCTTTATTTTTCTGGAAAATATGCTTTCTGGTTCATCGATGATGGATCCCAAATGCAAAAATACCGGTCATAAATGGAAAGATTCTGAGAATCTGCCCGTTTGCCACCATTTTTTTGCTTGATGCAACTTCTTTAAAATACTCGTAAACACCAACGAGGGTTTCAAGGATAACATTTATTTTGCAAATTACCTTTTCAATGGTTAGCATTGATATTATGATTCCCTAATATACATATTTTTTACATTTACAGTCTATTGAAAAGTATTGTGGTGTCTGCAACCAAAAAGCTTCAGCAACTTATACAAAAAACTTTATGGTAAGAATCTTTTCTGGGTTTCGTGCACTATATTTGAAAGCTGACTATGCACCGTCAAGGATGTGTAATTCCTATAGCCCGACACACAGCACATATTGTTTGAGGTCAAGGCAACAAGTTTTCATGTGTATTGTGTCCTTGGCACAAGTAGGCCCAACTCCCACCAGCACAAACCCTATGGCTGACAGTTTGCAGTACCACATAATGGGTCAGAGAAGGACACTGTCTGTAGTTAACGTAATATGATTGCCCATATGTTAATACTGTTCAAACCTGTATTTATGGTTCATTAATTGAATGCATTTATTACTCGGGTGCGCACTCTAAGTAAATGTTGTAACCTCTGAGTGCACAACTGTCAGTGCTCCAGTATACAAAAGCGTGCAGCTCTGAAACACGCCTGACCCACGTATACTTATCAGAAATGTCTACTGCTGAGTTAATATTTCTGTCCATATGTTAAAGACCTTCAAACTTGTACAACATTGATGCAGTCATTATTATTAGTTAGAGTGACTCTTTCAAATAAATGTTGTAAACTCAACTGCACTACTAACGATTTCTGTAGTAAAAAAAGTGTACACACACTTCCAAAGTTTAGCACTATGAGGCTATGTATACTGCTCCCACAATACTCTGCGATTTGACACAAATAATTGCAGAAGCTTAAAAGCAAGTTTGAAAATTCTTTGCTTTAAAAAATAAAATGTTCATAAAAAAGAGAAAGCAGGAAAAAAAACATTTTGCTAAACTACTATAACATTTCTGTTACCATTTTCTTGCAGCATCATTTAATAACGTGTTCATCCATGCTAGTATTTCCCCAAAAAATTAATTATGGAAAATCTCTGTAACTACTTTCAATAAGATTATGGGAAACACAATTCAATAACAATTGGCAAACACAGTAGGTCTGAAATTGATGGTCACCTTTTTACTTTCGTCATTGTGTGACTCGTTTTGGCATTGTGTTTGTAAAACTAAATTTGCATGAAAGCTGCTGCCCCCTCACTATTATACCAAACAAAGGCAAAAGCAAAAAATATTTTTGGGTTTTAAAAAGCTCAAACTTCCACAGTAGTTACTGGCACTGAACAAAACTACTTTGTGTGCTGATATACTCCTTGTGAAACAGCATAATGCTGTGACTCACAGTGAAGCCATCTGATACAAAGACAGAGAGAGAGGGTGAGAGAGAGAGAGACAGGAGAGAGAGCAGAGTGGATGAGAGTGGAGGGAACAGAGACTGAGAGAGAGAGAGAGAGAGAGAGAGAAAGAGAGAGAGAGAGAGAGAGAGAGAGAGAGAGAGAGAGAGAGAGAGAGAGAGAGAGAGAGAGAGAGAGATGTAATAAAAGCAAAAGGTCATGGTAAATGCCAGACCAAATTAGGGGCCCAATTATTCGAGAAAGTCTCAAAAGTGCACCCATCGAATATGTCCTAGCATTAAGTGCAGCTATACAGATTTTGTAAATTTCCAAAAATGTACACAAGTAGGACAAGAAACAGTACTCCTAGAAAATATTTGTGAACTACATTTTAGCATGAGCAAATTTGCATGTGTAGATTTGCCCATGCGAAAATCTGAATGTTTACAAATTCATTTTTCCTCCAAGACCTTTTTTCCCAACTCAGAAAGAAGGTTGATGTATGCCATTGTCGGGAAGAAATTTCCAACATTCTTCACTATAACAAAAGATTAGAGAAGATTTCTTAAAAACGGATAAAACATGGAAGTTAGTGGGTTTGCACAGACTCAAAAGGCCATTCTGACCCTGGAACTATGTTTACCATGTAAATACATACAAAGTTTTTATTTCAAAAAGCTATTCACCTTTAAACAATGCAATATTAATTACAACGTACTTTTCACTTTCTTCTCAACAGGCCTAATGTTTCGAATGCAGCAGATGACCACCTTCAATTAACAAAATCAAATGTAAATCAAACTTGTTTTTTTTCTGCCTGTATATGTAAAAAATGTATTAATTTTGTTGAGTCTAAACACACCTTTTGGATTAGGACTATGGAATAGTGGTATAAAAATATAAATTATTCTATTGTCAGATATCTACCTTGGTGATAGTGGAATTACCAATACTTTTTAGACAACAATATTGTGTAGAGGAGCAGTGTTGCTTTTACGCGGGGAGGAAGAGGAAGATTTAAATTTATATTTCAACAGATAAACAAAAAAATTACTCCATTTCAAAAAGAAAATTAAGTAGGAATGTTAGACGAAGTCTGCTCCAACTCTAAAAGCATTGTGGAAATCGTAACAGGTGAAAAAAGTGTGTCTCAACATTACTTTTTAAGATAATTTGGACACAAGACTGGACTGCAGGAATGTCCAAATACTTATGCACTTTTTATGCTGGACAGTATTTCTTCTAAACACCATTTCACTGCTTTCCCAACTTGCCTTGACAGATCTTTCTGTCAACAACTACCTTCAATCTACACTGCGGACAGCTGGGTTCACAACTTCAATTCAGCTTTCCCTCTACATTAAGGACAGCATTGTATTCAGCTTTGCTTTCCTTAAGGCAGAGACAATTATACTGTGTCCTCAGGTTATTCAAACAGTGACAAAATAGCTTTCGTCGAACTTTGTGTTAACAACTGCCTTTAATCTACAATGCACACAGCTGGGTTCACAACTTGAATTTAGCTTTCCTTCAACATTTAGGACACCATTGTATTGAGCTTTACTTTCCATAAGACAGACACATTATACTGCGTCCACAGATACTGTTAACTTGTACACCTTGCATTGACAGATATTTCTGTCAACAACTACCTTCCATCTACACTGCGGACAGCTGGATTCACACCTTCAATTCATCTTTCCTTCTACATTAAGGACAGCATTGTATTCAGCCTTGCTTTTCTTAAGGCAGCGACAATTATACTGTGTCCTCAGGTTATGCAAACAGGGACAAAATAGCTTTCATCGATCTTTGTGTCAACAACTGCCTTCAATCTACACAGCAGACAGCTGGGTTCACAACTTGAATTCAGCTTTCCTTTTACATTAAGGACACCATTGTATTGAGCTTTACTTTCCTTAAGACAGACACAATTATACTGCGTCCACAGATACTCTTAACTTGTACAACTTGCATTGACAGATCTTTCTATCAACAACTACCTTCAATCTACACTCCAGACGCTGGGTTCACAACTTCAAATCAGCTTTCCTTCTAGATTAAGAACAACATTATATTCAACCTTCCTTTTCTTAACGCACAGACAATTATACTGTGTCCTCACAACTAAAATAGCATTCATCGATCTTTGTCTCAACAACTGCCTTCAATCTACACTGAGGACAGCTGAGTTCAGACCTTCAATGTAGCTTTCCTTCTACATTAAGGACAGCATTACATTCAACATTATTTTCCTTAACGCAGATGCAATTCTACTCTGTCCTAAGATTCTGTTAACTGTACAAAATACCATTCATCAATGTTTCTATCGATTAGTACCTTCGATCTACATTACAGACAGCAGCGTTCACAACTTCAATTCAGTTTTCCATGTAAATTTCTCTTCACTATGTGTGCTGAGAACTGCCTTAAATCAATTCTGCACTCAGTAGACTTCACAACTAGATACCAAGAGTGCCACCACTACAGAAAACATTCAATACAATCATTATTTACTTAAAACACAGACCATTGACAATATCCTCACATTTTCTTAAACTTTGAACACTAAGAAATTCAGCCTTCATTGATTTAATGCAGACAAAATTCTACTATATGCGTTTCACATTTTGTTTAAATAAGTGACAAAAAACATTCATCCATGTCTGTTAACAACTGCCTTCAATCCACACTGCACAGGGAACATACAAGTTCACCGCCAAAGATACTACTTACTCAGCGCACCATACATAATCACAAACAAGAGTGAACACTTTTATGTCACAGTGAGATATACTGTCCCTTTTAATCGGAATTGATGCAGAATTCAATCAACAAAAGACATTACTTCAATTACTGTACCTCACCCCGACCACAAATCATCACCATGTCACCGTATTAAATGAGATGGCTTATTTAGAAAAAATACATCATACTTTTTAAAAATATAGTTCAACTTACTTCTGTGAATGGACAACCAATATTTATTAGAAAACTTGATTTTAAAGATTTTGCTACCATTCTGTTGCGCTTGCACCACACATCATCACACATTCCACAGAACTTTGTTGCTTTAGATGCACACTTGCTTCCTTTCTTGCCTGGGATTTCCAAAATCTTGAAGCCAGAGTCGCAAACCTGCGTCCGCCCTGGCGTTGGAGCTTAAAAGAAGGAGTGGCCAGTAGATGGAGATTGGCAGACCAGAGGTTGCGAGAGGGGACGTACCTAGGCTGAAGAATAATAATGGAATGGGGATTGCGGGCGTGAAGGGCTTGAAACTTATGCAGGCCGTTTTGAATTCGACTCGTTGGGGGATAGGGAGCCAATGAAGTTTTTTTAACAAGGGTCTGGCTGACTGCCAACGTGGATGTTGATGTATCAATCTTGCGGCTTGGTTTTGAACCAAATGGAGACGTTTACTGAGGAAAAGAGGAAGGCCTAAATAGATGGAGTTAGCATAATCCAAATGTGACAGTGCTAAAGCTATCACCACCTGGATCAGAGTCGACTGAGTCAGCATCCTACTGATCTTCATGATCCTACGGAGCTGGAAGAAACAGGAGGACACCACCATGCTTACTTGAGTTTTTAATGACAGGTCCTTATCGACAATCACCCCCAGGCTCTTTACCGAGGGGGAGGGAATAGGTGGAGAGCCAAGTTCTGGAGGCCAGTAGTGTGGGCCCCAGAACATTTGACTTTTGCCGTTAAGGTCTAGTTTGGTCTTGCTGGGATTCAGCTTCAGATGGTTAAGATCCATCCATTGGCGGATATGAAGCATGGTGCCCTGAAACTCCAGGATGGATTCAGGAGAGTTATCTATTGTAAACATAAGTTGAAGATCATCGGCATAATTGAACGTGATGGCCTTGAATGCTTTCAGGGACTGGATGAAAGGAAACAAGTACAATTAAACAGTAGGGGGGACAGTGAAGAACCCTGAGGGACCCCACAGGAGGTATAAAGTTTGGGAGCAGTGAAAGGAGCTAGGCGAACTGCATGAGTGCAGTCGCTAAGAAATGGCACAGGCACCCTTGCACCATGGTGCAAAGATGTCCGTGTCATGCGGAGATTATTTTTGTGCAGGAAGGGACACCTTCCTGCCAATCAGTAAAGGCATTTTTCTCCTTCAATATATGCTGTGCATTGCAGCATATATTCAAAGTGAACAAATGAGGAAAAGTGAAAACTATTTTCCTCGTTGTGCTTTGCTATAGCAATAGAAGGATGGTGTAGCATTCACAAACATGTACAGATTCATGATTTCTGATAAATCTGGAGATGTGTCTTGTTCTATGAGTGTTCTGTGCAAACACAAAGAGCAGTACTGTGTATGATGAGATCATATTTACACGGAAAAAAAAAGGTATACAGAATGCATTTTCCTCTCCTTATAAATAAGAAATAACGTTAATGGCTAGGTCAATTGTTATTATAGGAGAACATTTCTGTACTGATAACAGAGAACAAGATACATTTACGAACTACTTATGTTTTAGGGAACTGATAGGACATGTTTATATATTACTGAAGGGAAGGGATGCGACCTAATATGACATTTGCAAAAACACTGACTGATGTGCTTTAAGTTAAAGAGTTTCATTTATTTTTATTCTGAAATTATCAAGACCTGCAAAACAACCATATCAGTCTATTCTGTACTATACCATATATCTTGCAGACAGGTGTTCTGACGCTGTCCCCTATTTTATACCTGTCTGCATTGGAATTTTCTGGCAGTAATCTATTCCATCCATGTTCCTTTTCTTCAACTGTGTGGAAACGCAGTCCATTGTGCATTTTAAGACTTACTAAAACTTACCTTAACAGAAATACACGTAAAAAAACAGTACACATTTAATTCACTTGATTTTTATGATCTAAATGGTGGTAAATTTGATATTTAAAAAATAGGATCTGTAAAAAAAAGAAAAAATAGTTATAACATGTAATAATAATTTTTTAATAGATAGCACACCATTGTTTTAACATTTTACAAAGTCATTTCTTTTCCGTTTTTGCTGTTCTCAAAATATATTGAATTTCACTAGTAATATTGATTTCAATCATACTCATCACATAACAGCGGGCAAAAAAAAACAATCAATTAGATGGTTTAAAAAAAACTAAAATCCAGCTATAGTAAAATACTAGATAATACAAATCACAAATATATAAAATGATTACTGCTAAGAAAATGTTATAACTTAAATTTATAAACACTATAAATTATGTCAGTTCAAATTATACACTGAGACAATGTGCAACAAAAAGTCCATAATTCAAAGAAATACCTTTCCTTAAGGTCAAATTGTATTTTTGCTGTCATTTTTATGTAAATTGTCCAATGGTAATCCAATTAAATCATAATAATACATTCCTCAGAGGCTGAATTATCTTCCTAAAACTTTGGCTTTAAAAATGTTAGGTAGGAATTTGGTAATTCAGAAGGCAAACGTTGTTTGAAAACCAACTCAGCATCATTACAAATGCTCCAGCCTTTCACACTTTTTAAATAGGCAGCGTAATGTCCAGATGTTGTTGAAGGTCCATCATGGAAAATAATTGCTACTGCTACAAAAGTCCTTCCTGATATTGATAGTTGTGTAGCTACAAAATGTTTTATTAAAGTGTCCAATTTTCTTCCAACAGCTGTACAACGTTGCATCATTAACATTATATATTGTCCATATCTTTGTATAAATAATGTTGATAACATTTCTGATTTGCATTGGCTACACTCCATGTTTTGATTTGCAGCTTTAACTAATTTATTGAAAGACACTGATTTACAGTCCGGTAATATCAAATATAAAAATCTTTCAGTGACTACAGTAGTGCTACATGTATACATACAATTCTCACAATAATGATTCCATTTATAACAAAGGCCAAAAATACTCTCTGTGTTTACACCTTCATTTCCCAAAACAGTAAGCATATACATTAAAAATTCCTGAGCATCTTGTTGGATATTTTGTGTAAATTGTGTAGAACCAGAACATACATCCAAAAGATTTAGAACATCAGAAACGCTTTGTATTTTACTTTTATCAGTTCTTAATTTTCCATAAACAGCATGCAACAAGGATTGCCCCAATGATAAAACTTGCAAACCAAAGCAGACTACTGGGGATGCTAACATTTGCAAATAAGCCAAAGCTGGCCTGACTTGCTCAAAATTACGCCCTCTTAATATTGGGATGATAAATTTTATGCGTAACGAAACATAAAACTCGCAGAAAAATATCATATGTAGGGTATTCTGTTACGAGAAGTTGTCACAGGGAGCCAACATCCCTTTTTAAAAAAAAACCTTTGGAAAGGCAAGTAGCCAGAGCACTATATTATGCTTAAATCTAATTAAAGCAAATAGATGATACGGTTTATTTATGTATGTTAAATATGGTTGTATCTGCCTACCTAAGCTCAGCATGACAAAACTCCTCACAGTGGGTTTGACTAATTCCCTTTCTTCCCTTATTAACATAGATCTAGCCAAGAACTGCTGCTTTAATTCTCTGATAGCTGACTTACCAAGAGCTCTAGGGCTTAGGAATAGGTCAGGACAACCAAGAGATTATATTTGTGTCTTAATGTAACGGACCCAAGGTATTTCTAACCCATTATCCAGAGAAACGCAATCTAGGATGATTAATTGGTTCAAATTGGGGGGCGGTGGAGCCCAAATTCTCAGCCAGCATAATAAAGGGGCAATCGCAATCTGGTCCAAAATAAACTCAGCACCTACGTTCTCATGAATGTTATAAATTGGGGTGTAGGCCGGGACTGACAGCAACTTACGAAAAAAATTATTTTCAACTGCCTGGATTTCACCGGTCTCTATATTTCCCCAAACGCCACTCCCATAGTTTACCATAGGGAGACACTTGGCATTGTAGATCTTCATGAGAGCAGGGAGCGGTTTGGAGCTAATTCTTCCAGCAAACTCTAGGATGGCCCCAGAGGCTCTAGCAAGGGTGTTCTTTTCATGGACGCGCTGGGTAGACCACGAGCGTCTATCATCAAAAAGAACGCCTAAATATGGGAAGGTGGGGACCTTGATAAGTTCCATTCCCTTACAGTAAAATTTAGCCTTCCTTGCTTTAGCTCTACCAATAGTCATTGAGTGTGACTTTTTAAGATTTGTGATTAGATCTAGAGAGTCCCTAAAATCTATAAAATAATCTAAAAGAGACTGCAGCCCTCGCGACGTCCTTGCCACCAAAACTGCATCATCGGCATACAGTAAAGCAGGGATCAATTTTGGGCCAACTTTTGGGACATCTTTACAAGAGGATATCAGGGCATCCTTAAGTTTGTTAATATAAAGTGTGAACAACAGGGGAGCTAAATTGCACCCCTGTCGCACCCCTCTCTTGACAGCCCATGCTTCAGTTAGGCCGCCATCTTCATTATAACGGACAGCGGCTGTGGTGTTTTCGTGAATGGCTGCCAAGAACGAGATCAAATCTTCCTCAATGCCGATACTGTGAAGGGACGCCCAAAGTTTTGGTCTATTTACAAGGTCGAAAGCTGTGGTTAGGTTCATAAAAGCCAAATGGAGATCCCCACGCTTTGCGACAGTGTACTTCCCTATTACTAAATGTAAATTTATACTTTGTCCCACTGTGCCTTATCCCTGTCTAAAACCATATTGAAGATCGGAGATGATGCTGTTTTTATCCAACCAATCTGTTAAGCGGGCAAGAACCACTTTCCCCATCGTTTTAGCTGCGGATTCCAAAAGTGAGATCGGTCTATAACAGGCCGGATCCTCTCTTGAGCCCTTTTAAAAAATTGGGACAATTTATTTATTTATTTATTTATTTATTAAATTTCTAAAGCGCGCAAATACCTTACGGTGTCTCGGCGCTGGAGTTTGCAGATTACGGGGGACAATTACCCCCTTCGCCCAAGACGGGGGGAACCGACCTGGGTTGCAGCATTAAAAACAAAGGTTAAGTTTTTTGCCCAAAGAATAGGATCTGTCCTGTAAAGATCAGCCGGCACCCCATCCGGGCCTGGTGCCTTCCCCCTTGTTGTTGACAAAATTGCCTCAGTGACTACGTCCAATTTGAAGGACAGGGCATTTGGGACACAACCTGTTTCCCCTGGCCAATTAACAGGTCCCTGGCTCACATCGCTGTATACGCATCAAAATGCTGAGCCCACCTTTCTGGAGAAATAAGACAATCATTTACAGAGTTAGTGGAATCATTAAAAGTGAGGCTATTTACCACAGTCCAAAACCTAGTGCTATTCGCCAAGACACTCGCTTGGCTAAGTTCGTCCCAAGCCATCTCTCTTAGCTGAGACTTTCTTTTTTGCACTGCAGTTTTATTGGCCCTTCTGGTTTGCTTAACCCTCTCAGGTCCCTATGCTTTACATTAAGCTCTTCCAAGAGCACTCTGTGCATACTAACACAGGCTTGGTCAAACCTTTTTTTATGTTTCTTGGGCCTTAGTTTGCAAGGGACTGTCACGCTTATCGCTGCCTGCTTGGTAATACCATCAAATGCACCTAGGAATATTGATGGATCAGAATCCTGTTCCATACAAATTCCAAACTCCTCTACGCAGTCATTATACAGATTTTCAAAAAAACTATCTGGGGTAATTACCTCCCATCTTAACATGCAAGCTTGATCTTTTGGAGCGATATTGGAGTTACTTATGTGAACCAGGGGTTTAGTCTTCTCAGTAACAGAGATATTGATAGTCAGAGTCAAAGGGTTGTGGTCACTCAGGCATGTATGGGTTACACGGAAAGTACCTAGTAAGTCTTTCAATAGTTCAATAGTCCTGAGACTAAAATATAGTCAATGATACTTGGGTCACCTTGGCCCGTTCATGTAAAGATGGGAGATGAAACGTCCGACGGTACAGGGCAGACCAGATTATAGATCGATAAAAAGCTCTCTAGAAAAGACCAAGAGTTTGTATGCTCAAAATGTGTTAAAATCACCAAAGATTAGTGTATGGCAGGACATATCGACCTTAGCCCCATAGTCATCCAAAAAGGCAACAAGATGTCTTTAATGCTCTAAGTCATCACTTCTTGTAAAGGAGTTATACAAATTTACCACTAAAAAACTCAGTAAGTTTTTCCCTTTTAGTTCAACTCTTAGAATGTATGGTGAGCATGTATCTATTACCTTTGCCCTATGCAATAATTTTAGACTAATTAGCAACAAAAGCCGCCCACTCGATCTCCCCTTTCTAGAAGGAACAGCATATTTACAAAATGACAAGTACCTGTCCAGAAAGTAGGGTTTGGGTAGTGTAGGGAGGCATGCTGGGGTAGTGTTCTAGGATAGTGCCGTCGTGTTTGGGTAGTATAGGAGGTCGTGCTGGGGTAGACTTAGGGTTTAGGGTAGTACAATGGTGTTTGAATAGTGTACATGTTTGTGTTGGGTAGTGTTTTAGTGTTTAGGGTAGTACAGTGGTGTTTATGTAGTGTAGGGAGTTGTACTAGGGGTAGATTTAGAATTTAGAGTAGTGCACTGGTGTTCGTGTAGTATAGATGGTCGTGCTGTGGTAGTGTTTTAGGGTAGTGCAGTAGTGTTTGGGTAGTATAGGGGTCATGTTGGTGTAGATTTAAGGTTTAGGGTAGTGCAATGGTTTTTGGGTATTCTAGTGGGTCGTGCTGTCATAGTGTTTTAAAGTTTATGGTAGTGCATTGGTGAATGGGTAGTGTCAGAGGTCGTGCTGGGGTAGTGTTCTACGGTAGTGCGGTGGTGATCATGTAGTGTACAGGATCATGGTAGGGATAGTGTTTTAGCTTTTAACGTAGTGCAAAGGTGTTTGTGTAGTGTAGGGGGTTGTGCTGGGGTAATGTTCTAGGAAAGTATAGGTGTGTTGGGTAGTGTACGAGATCGTGTTGGGGTGGATTTAAGGTTTAGGGTAGTAAAGTGGTGAATAGGTAGTGTAGGTGGTCATGCTGCAGGTAGATTAAGGGTTTAGGGTAGTGCACTGGTCTTTGTTTAGTAAAGGAAACCATGCTAGTGATAGTGTCACTGCAAGAGTACATGAACTATATGTCTGCAAACACATAAAGCAACCAAGTCAATCTCTCTAATTTTTCACAAATGGACACTGACTCACAGTGTGATTCTAGACAAATAACAATATTTCTTATAAATGGAGTAGTAGGGTTGTACAGTGGTGTTTGGGTAGTGTAAAGGGTCGTGCTGGAGTAGGTTTAAAGTTTAGGGTTGTACAATGCTGTTTGGGTAGTGTAGGAGGACGTGCTGGTATAGTGTTCTAAGGTAATACAGTGGTGTTTGGGTACTGTAAGAGGTCATCCTATAGTAGATATAAGGTTTAGGATAGTGCAATGGTATTTGGGTAGTGTAAGAGGTCGTGCTGGTGTAGGTTTAATGTTTAGGGTACTGCAATAGTGTTTGGCTAGTGTAGGAGGTCGTGCTGAGGTAGTGATCTAGAGAATTGCAATAGTGTTTATGTAGTATACAGGGTCATGCTAGGAATAGTGTTTAGGGTTTAAGGTAGTGCAGTGGTGTTTGTCTAGTGTAGGGGGTCATGCTGGAGCAATGTTCGAGGAAAGGACAGTGGTGTTTGGGTAGTGTAGAAGGTTGTCCTGGGGTACATTTAAGGTTTAGGGTAGTGCAATAGTGTTTGGGTAGTGTAGGAGGTCATGCTGGGATAGTGTTCTAAGGTAGTACACTGTTCTGGGTAGTGTAAGAGGTCATGCTGTGGTCAATTTAAAATGTAGGGTCTTCCAATGGTGTTTGGGTAGTGTAGGATGTTGTACTAGGTTACTGTTCTAGGGTAGTGCAGCGGTCTTTATGTAATGTACGGTGTCATGATAGGGATAGTGTTTAGGGTTTAAGGTAGTGCAGTGGTATTGTGTAGTGTAGGGGGTCGTGCTGGGGTAGTGTTCTAGGAAAGTACAGTGGTGTTTGGGTAGTGTAAGGAATCGTGCTGGGATAGGTTTAAGGTTTAGGGTAGTGCACTGGTGTTTTGGTAGTATAGGAGGTCATACTGGGATAGTGTTCTAAGGTAGTACAGTGGTGTTTGGGTAGTGTAAGAGGTCGTGCTGTGGTAGATTTTAGGTTTAGGGTAGTGCAATGGTGTCTGGGTAGTGTAGGTTGTTGTGCTGGGATAGTGTTTTACCATTTAGTTTAGTGCAGTGGTAAATGGGTAGAGTAAGGGGTCGTGCTGGGGGTACATTTTGGGTTGTGCAGTTGAGTTTTTGTAGTGTAGGAGATCGTGCTGAATTACTCTTTTAAGGTATTGCAGTGGTGTTTATGTAGGGGGTTGTGCTGGAGCAGTGTTCTAGGAAAGTACAGTGGTGTTTGGGTAGTGTAAAATGTTGTCTTAGGGTATATTTAAGGTTTAGGGCAGTGCAATGGTGTTTGGGTAGTGTAGTAGGTCATACTGGGATAGTGTTCTAAGGTAGTACACTGGTGTTTGGGTAGTGTAGGAGGTTGTGCTGGGGTAAACTTAAGGTTTAGGTTAGTAAACTGGTGAATAGGTAGTGTAGGTGGTCATGCTAGAGGTAGTGTCACTGCAAGACTACATGTACTTATGTGTCTGCAAAAACATCAAGCATGCATTCCATATATTTCAAAACTGCATTTTACTATTAATACTAAACTCATTTTGGAAACACATAACCAATGGCTATTTTCTTATTCTACAAAAATGTGAGAACACAATACGTTCTTAACCAATTACATGTCAGGAAACACATGAATTACCAAAATGCTTTTCTCAGAGTGATTCTTAAATGCACAGACTCACTGAGTGATTCTAGACAAATAACAATATTTCTTATAAATACAGTAGTAGGATAGTATAGTGGTGTTTGGGTAGTGTAAGGGGTCCTGCTTTGATAGATGTAAGCTTTAGAGTAGTGAAATGGTGTTTAGATAGTATAGGGAGTCATCCTGGGGTAGTGTTCTAGCATAGTGCAGTGGTGTTTATGTACTGTAGGGGATCATGCTAGGGATAGCGTTTTAGGGTTTAAGGTAGTGCAGTGGTGTTTGAGTAGTGTAGGGGGTCGTGGTAGGGTAGTGTTATAGGAAATAAAGTGGTGTTTGGGTAGAGTAGGAGATTGTGCTGGGGTAGATTTAAGGTGTAGGGTAGTAAATTGGTGATTAGGTAGTGTAGGTGGTCATGCTGGAGGTAGATTACAGTAGTGCAGTGGTGTTTGGGTACTATAGGAAATCATACTGGGGATAGTGTCACTGCAAGTCTACATGTACCTTTTTTTCTGCAAAAACATTAAGCATGCATTCCATATAATTCAGAACTGCATTTTACTTTTAATTCTAAACTAATTTTCGAAACACATAACCAATGACTATTATCTAATTCTACCAAAATGTGAGAACACAATACGTTTTTACCAAATTATATGTTGGGATACACATGAACTACCAAAATGCTTCTCTCAGAGTGATTCCTAAATGCACAGACTCACTGTGTGATTCTACTCAAGCAACTCTATCCCTTGCTTTTTACTAAAACACGTTTACTATTCAACAAGACTTCAGGTAACTCTACACATTCCACAAAAATGTCTACTACTCATTAGTATAGAGTGCTTCTATCAGTATAGTTCCTAAATGCACACAAGACTCACAGTGCCACTCTAGACAACCAACAATATCCATTGCATTTTACCAAAACACATTTCATAGTCTAGAATGAGTACTGCATTTTAATGTAGAAACTTGAGTCATTTTTGCAAATCAACATGAGAACAGCATAGTTATTTGTCTGCAAGCACATAAAATACTCAAATGCTTATCTCAGAATGCTTATTAAATGCACACACACTCACAATACAATTCTAGAGAAAAAAAAGTATTCCCTGCACTTTAGCAGGACAAACACATTAGCCTGATTAAAATCAAAATGCACCACATACATTCCCTCACAAATTAATAACTCACTTTTCAAATTGTTTTGTAGCATAAGAAGTATATCAATCACACAGCAGATTTTCTTATACAGAATCTCTGTTTTGAACACCTCTCAAGAGAACCAAATAATGGCACAGTTTCCCTCTCATTTTGAACACATATACACCTTCACATCAAATCACATTGCTTCGCTCATTAATTCAATAAGCAAACACTCATTTCTATGGGTAACAGATGTCAACCCTTTCACGACTCGGACCCCCATAGAGAACAGAACTCTTTACCACTGATGAGGTAGTCTCTCGTTATATTTGGCCATAGAAGGGAGCCTAAGGGACAGCAGAGTCATTTACCGTCCCATTAAGTAATTCCCGAGAAGCCCAACCGTGAATCCCTTTCCATCAACAATCCCCTGCGACATTACCTGTAAAAAGTTGGGAGATCGGGATATCCATACACGGCAATTGTGGCCTAGTCACTGATACACTTAAGGGCCGACAGTAAAACCAATTTAACTTTGGTGACTTATGTTAAGTGGGAACTACAAAAGTCGTATACATTCAGAACAGAATATTCTACTAGCAGAAGCATTTTCCATGAGGCGATAATTGAAGCCCATGCTCCAATCAGGACACGGAACTTGATCATTACAAGTGACCCTCCATATTATCCCAGGGCGATTGTATACACCCCCTGTGCTTGGCAGACAATTCACATGTCTTGATAAAGGTGGTTATAATAAGGAAACATCACCGAAACGCGTTGACGCAACTAAAATTGTATAATTCAAGTCTCCAACACTACAATTGATACGCTGAGGTGGTAGCGATACAACACTGGTGTTATCAGATCGGAGCAAGAATATACAAATCTGTATCCAACAATTTTATGTTGTAACTGTTCTGTCTGCTTGTAATTGTGCAGGTCGCAATTAACTGTACTGTCTCAATTTTACTTTTGTTTTTGATTAGGGATCTAGTTCAGTTATCCCTATTAACTGTTGTTTTTTTAATGTATTCAAAATAAATGAATTTTTAACTTTCCCTATGCACTTGTTGTATGTAATTGTCACGTCATAAGGTTCGTTATTTTAAACCTGTACTAAGTTGTGCCTTAAGGGAACTCCTTTTCTCTAACCCTTTCCAATTGACATACATTTCAACCCTACCCCCAATCTGCCTTATGCCTGTTACCATAGAAACAGTTCATGGAACACTTAACTGAGTACACAGTTCAAAAGTTCATCACACAATGTTGCTAAGCAAAACAGCAAGTGGGCTTGACTTCTCAATATACCAACTTATCCTATGTAATGTTCTTTTCAATCACTTTCTCATAACCAATAAGAATCATGCTTTTAAAAAACAGAAACATGCACCCTAGTGTTAAGTGTAGAATGTTGTCAAACAACCAATGATTTCTTTTCTGTTTTTCAACACTGCATGTTATCCACCATTTTGGAAAAATTGTAGTTTTCAAACTGACACTTCATTTACAGAGACCATGTGAGTGAATCCAGACCACCCTTCAAGATGCTTAGAATGTGGATTGTGGGACAAAGCTACATTTTCTGGAGCCAAAGGTACGCAGAACAGAAAGGAATTCACAAAGACCTAGCTTTACCAAATGTAGACATTAAATGGATTGGACAAATAGGGTTAAAGTGGCACCAATTGATGCCATTGCTTGAATACTTTTTGCATCTCCAACACCCTGACCTCGTAATTGTGCACAGTGATGGCAATGACCTAAGCACTTTGACTGGGGTAGGTCTGGAAATGCTTATGAAGGACACCTTTGGAGAGTTGATGTCACTTTCCCCCAAACTGACATTGTCTATTCTAACATATGCCAAAGGCAGAAATGGAACTGGTCCAAACAATTTTGTCCACAGATTGAGAAAGCCAGGAAACATGTAAATAAATCAGTTTCTGCTTTTCTCCGAGACTATAGAATGGGGTCCATATATCACAACAATCGGGGGGCCCTGAGGGGTGGTGTTCCACAGGGCCATCGAGGGCTCAAGGAGGGGGGCCACATGGTCTCCCTCCCACACATTAAAGAAGCTCTAGGGTGGTGGTCCCCAGGGCCGGGGGGACCTCAGAGCCCACCTCAATTAATGTTTTGAAGCCCCCCCGGGGCTGGGTGGGGCCTAAGAACCCCCCACCCTTTTTAACAAGCCCCGGGGTGGCGGTCCCCGGGGCTGCAGGGGAGCCCCATGAGCCCCCCATATATTAAGTTACAGCCCTGGGGGGTGGCGGTCCCTGGGGCAGAGTGTGGGGGATTGGGACCCTGCACACTATTATTTTTAATCCCCCCCCCCGGGAGCTAATAACCTTTAAACCGCAGGAGCCCCTGCTTAGTTTTTGTTTTTCAGCAGCAAAATGTGCAGATCCCACGCGCATCCCTGTTTTTTTGTTGTTTTTGTTTTACATTTTTGCCCTGGGGGTGCTTCTGGTACCCCCTGAGCAGACCTAGGGGGTCAGGGTGTGTCTACCCTGCCCCCTTTTCGCATTTTGCACACATACTTCAGAGACTTCTTCAGCCTCGCTTCTACCGAGGCATAAAATGGCTGACAACAGTTTCTAGATTCAAATGTTGACAACCACTTGACAGCCAGTTAGCATTCAGCGTGTGACCGGGTGGGTGCGCTTATGGTGCCCTCAAGGTACACGCAGGCTTGCACTGGTCCACCGCGCCCATAGATATATATGTACATTTAAATGTAATTTTCTCAGAAACTACTAAACAGATTTACACCAAATAAGCACAAGCGACGAGTCTGAACCAAGGACTACCTCTTTGCCAAATTTGGCGTAATTCCCATCAGCCGTTCAGGCTGTATCCGTGGCTAAAGGTCCTATGGGAAATTGCATGGGGAAAATATGTTTTGGGACCCGCCTTTTGTCTCTGCCCCCGCTTGACCAATAACCCCCAAACTTTGTGCTTGTGGAAAAGCAATGCAGACTCCCAAAGAACGCGGGAAGCCGGCTGGACCGTGGGAGCATTGTAGCTCCCCTCACGGTCCCCTATTATAGAGAACAATGGCCCCTATTTTGGAAGGAGAAATAACATTCAGACAATGATCATACTCTAAATAGTTAGTATGTCTTTTGTCCAGCCGGACAAGAATTTATTTTCCATATATGTGCAGAATTTAGGGAGTTGTTTAAAACACTTGATGCCAAGTGGGCACAGCCGTGACCCACAGAACACTTAGACAAAACAACGAAAACAGAATGGACAAAGGGCAAGGCAGAATACGTCTGCACACTCGTATTTGAAATTTTACAAACTATTGGCCACATGCATCAAAGTCCGTTTTTGCAATTCCTAATTAGCGATTTTTACCGAATCGCAAATAAGGAATCGCAAAACGGGATGCATGATTAAAATTGCATAAAATGTGCGATTCGGTAAAAATCGTAATTTTTACCGAATCGCAAATATTATGCGAATTACAATTTGCGATTTCGCAAATTAGAATTCGCAAAATGTTGATGCATTCCATGGGTGCAGGGGGGGGGGTCCTTTGGACCCCCCCCCCCCTGCACCCCTGAAATTTATTTTGAAGTGCATGTTTCAAACACACATGTCCTAAGGATATGTGTGTCTGTAACATGACAGTGTTTTAAAATGCAAATTAGAGCATTTTAACACTTTTTGGCAAATTACCACGAGGTTCAACCTCGTGGTAATTTGCACCCCAGATTTGCGAATTCGCAATTTTAAAATTAATCATGCATTGCTTTTAAGGAATCACAATTTTGAGATTCCTTAAAAGCAATCGCATTTTTGGAATTCGCTAAAAATAGCGATTTCACCAAAAATGCTTGATGCATCCCAGAAACCTATTTAGGAATCGCAAATGGCCGATTTTACCGAATCGCACCGTTTGCGATTCCTAAATAGCTTGATGCATGTGGGCCTTAGATTATTATTTTATACACCATTGCACATTACAATATTGCTTAATCATATTGCATATGGCGTTTGGGTGTTGACGACATTTCGATGCCAGCGCTAGATACCGGGCATCATCCTCAGGACAATAAAATCAATCATTGTTGTCTTCAGAAATACAATTACACTATGCCTTTATCGCATTACTGTACATGTAATGGACACAGGGAAAATGGGGGAAAAAAGAAAACATATGTTGATGAACATAAGGTCTGCTAGGCATATTAGATCAGTGACTTTGGTGGGTTTAAAACTCAGCGAGCTGTGTAAGTGGAAGGGGCAGCAGGTCGGTGAGTAGAGATTTAAAACCGGCGAGTGGCGTGAATGAGTGGATCCTAATCACGGCAGGGCAGGCTCAAAAGTGCTCAAAGTGCTTTTGGTGCAATAGTAGCGGTATCAAGAAAGGTAGACCTACTCGTAATTCCAATTTTTGGTGAAAAAGGAGGCGCAGTGGCCCTCGACCAGAACTTTGTGGTGTCTAGGGGAGATACCGGTGAAAGTGTGGCCTGCCGGAAGGGCTCCTATTGCAGTGTGGCCATTTAAAGGGGGGCACAGTGATCAGTATCAAGGCAGAATGATAAAACATATTTCAGCGAACCATGCATTATATACGCTAACGATTATGGTATCATGCCATAACGTGGAAAATAACGTGAACACGGTGCCGTAATGCTGAACAGGTGAGTGATGAGGTACTTACAGTGAAATTGTCAAAAACATTGGTGGGCGTGATGGCTCGCGTTCAATACTGGCGGTCGGCCAGCTGAAGAGACCTGATGAGTGAGGAGGAGGAAGGAGTTAGAATGCCGGTGCCTTCGTGGTGAGGCGGCGGCACATGGGAGGGCGGGAAAGTAAATTGGACATAATTACCGTGAAGGTTGAGGAGTCCAACCTACAGGAGGTGATAACAGATCCATAGAAGTGCGCGATCGCACAATCTGCAAAATAATATTTAAATCCGCGGGTTAGACGCGGGTCGCAAAGGGCCATGGGCAATACAAGGCAGCGGAAGTCCTTACAGAACCTGGTGGTAACTTACTTCGAGGGCGGGAGTTCAGTCGCTTGTCCGGCTGCACAGTGTGGAATGGAAGCCCGCTGGGAAAGCCCTGTTGTAGCGCTGCATGGCCGCAGAAAGTGAGGAAAGACTAGGGTACCTAGGATGCAAAAGTTGGGATAGGAAACGTGGCAGCCATTTTGGAAGGGAGTGCAATGGCCGATTAGTGTTGGAAAGTGGTAGTATTACCAATGGAGGAGAGCGTGGGTGACAGTGTAGTGGGTGAAAACAGTGAAAACGACGCATGTGACTTGAGATTACATTACATTTAAATATTGAGCCATACTAAATAAAGAAAACAACATTAAAGCAGGGATGTCTAGTCTTCAAGGCGATTTAGACCACTGCGGAAACTGTTAGTCCTTAAAATCTAATGTATTTCTTCTTTGTTTAGTAACATAGATACATCTGCTCCCCTGGGTGGAGGTTTGATCAATGTTATTATAGTCCAGACCAGATCTTTTTCACTATGCCCTTTCTCTGTGAAGTGATCCACGAGGAGGGCGTTGGCCGTTTTGCAGCGAATCCTGCTGCGGTGTTGTCCAATCCTGAGTTTTATCTTCTGGCTGGTTTGACCTACGTAAATCAACATGCAGGGACAAAAAATAGCGTATACTACATTTGATGAATTACAATTTGAGAAATATTTTCTGTCAAATTTGATGGTTCCATATTCAAAGCTTTTTCCCTCAATGGTTAATTCACAACATACACAACTGCCACATTTGGCATGACCTGTGAGGGTAGGTAGGCCCCATGCATCATTAAGTGTGGTTTTTAGTGGTTGTTGGGGGAGAGATGCGCGCACCAGCTGGTCTTTTATATTCTTTGCCCTTTTAACACCATCGCTGCTGCAGCAATTCTCCTCATAAGCTGACTTTTATGTTTTCCCATTGTTCATGACGAGCTCAGCTCGTCATCAGCACAACTCAACTGTGCCTCATGACGAGCTGAGCTCGTCATGAGCAGCGAAGGGGTTAAAGGCGAACATTGGGCGTTCAAGGTTGAGTAGGCCAGCGTTAAGTATAGGCCAGTGTTTTAACACACTTTTCCTAATGGCATTAGATGCTGGAGAGAAGGTAGTGACGCAGATAAGCCTATCCTGGTCTTTTTTGGGTTTTGGTTCCAAGAGGGTCTCTCTTGGACAATACCACGCCCGTTTTAAAGAGCGGCGCACAAATTTGCGTGGATATCCCCTACTTCTAAGTTTGTGGCTTAGGACTTTGACCTCAGTGAAGTAGTCCTCTTTAAAGTAGCAGTTTCTCCTAATGCGTAAGAACTGTGAGAAGGGAAGGAATTCTCTCAGTGCCCGTGGGTGGTGACTGTTGTATTTGAGCAAGGTGTTTCTCTCGGTGGGTTTGCGGTGTAGGCTGGTGGTGAGGCGGCCTTCCGTGTGTTTTTTTCAAGATCTAGAAAGAGAATTGATTCTTTGTTGGTGGACAGTGTGTACTTGAGACCTCCACTATTATTATTGAGCCAATGTTGAAACTGCAATAGGCTGTCAGAGGATTC
Source organism: Lissotriton vulgaris (assembly GCF_964263255.1). Taxonomy (NCBI): domain Eukaryota; kingdom Metazoa; phylum Chordata; class Amphibia; order Caudata; family Salamandridae; genus Lissotriton; species Lissotriton vulgaris. The sequence goes on along the minus strand of NC_141697.1, from coordinate 745,023,692 downwards.
GGTCCATAGTAGGAAAATATCATCTATATAACGTTTCCACAAGGCAATGCCGTTGTGGAAAGGGTTAGACGTATTCAAGATGCTGGATGTCTCTAGATGGTACATGTAGAGGATGGCCTGATTAGGGGCAAAAATAGCACCCATGGAGGTACTCCGCACCTGGCCGTAAAATTGTCCTTCAAAAAGAAAGACGTTTTTTGTCAGACAAATCTCAAGAAGTTGTAGGGTAAAGATTGATGGGACATTGTGAGGACGTGAACGTGTCTCTAGGACCTTCTCGATGACACGAAGGGACTCACACTGGGAAATGGTAGTATAGAGTGATTCCACATCCAGCGTACACATGGTGCTGGATGTGGGGTCAAACGGGTGGTCCTCAATGAGATTGATCATGGCCATGCTATCTTTGATGTAACATGGAGTTTCGGGGAAAACGGTTTTATGAAAAAATCTATGTAATGTCCAAGGGGTTCTAGTACAGACCCGTACCCTGAGACAATAGGTCGGCCAGGGGGGGTTCTTGGTTTTTGTGAATTTTGGGGAGACAATAAATGACTGGTGTCCGGGGTGATTTGGTGTTGAGAAATTCGTATTCCTTCTTGGAGAGAAAACCGGATTCGAGTGCCTCTGTGGTAACTTGTACGATCAGTTTCTGGATCTCACTGGTGGGGTTGCCTGGTAGTTTGCAATAGTGCTCAGTATTACTGAGTTGGCGTTGTATTTCTTTTTTGTACTGTTCAAGATCTTGGATCACTATGCCACCGCCCTTGTCTGCCGATTTTATAACAAGGGACTGATTGTTTTTAAGGCATTTTTCTCATGGATGGTGATATTGTAGGGTACTTACTTTCGAGGTCGGTCAAGTCATTGAGGACCAGTTTTTCGAAAGTTGGTATTTCGGGGGTATCATTCCCGCAGTGGGGGAGATTTTTGAAGGTGGTTTAAAAGGGGTGTTGGGATGCTTTGGTGGAGTGGGGTTCAGAATGAAAAAACTGTATAGACGTATTTTTCTAAAAAATCTTAGGAGTTCTGTTTGGGCATCAAAAAAGTTTGGACATATTGTGGGAACAAAGGATAGGCCTTTGTTGAGGAGTGACACCTCGTCAGCCGACAAAATGTGCTGGGTAAGGTTAAAGATGGGTAGAAGACCTTTCTCAAGGTCAGGGGCCATATCTGTTCCTGTAGGGTCAGGTGTCGTTACCAGCGATAATGTTGGCGGCGGGTGAACCGTTCGCCTGGGGGATTCGGGGGATTGGGCCATCTCTGTGGTTGCTTTCCTTTTCCAGGCCCCTGTGGTTCTGATTGGCCTCGGCCTCTTCCTAAAAAATTCCTATGTGAGGGACCAGGGCTATCGCTTTGGTCTGATTGTTCCGATGAGTCAGCCGAACTGTCGGTGAAGCCTACGAAGTGTTGTCTTCTGTTGTATCTATCCCAAGGCCTTTGGTTTTGTGGGACATTGTAGGGGCGGTTAGTGTAATAGTCTTTGGAGAGATAGGGGTACGCTCTTTCCTGACTGAAGCCTTTTATGTCTTTTCGAACTTTGATTGTCTTTTTATTTAGTTCGAATTTGTGAAAGTCCTCAATGGTTTTTTGTATTTGTTCTAGGAGTTTTTTGGCTTCAGTGTTCATGTTCTTGTCTTTGATCTGTTTTTCTAAGTCACAGATTTCAGTGTTTAGTTTTTTAGGTCCCTCAGTGGCGATTTCTATCCCGAGCACCATCCAGTGCCGGGAGCACGTGGTACTAATATAACTGAAGCCGTTCAGATATTTGGGGTTACTGGTAAATACCCCTGGATATTGCGCACTTGCAGGCCGACAGGAATTATGTTCGTTTTTAAGTTGTCAGTCAACAGTTTAATCATTAGTGTCAGCCGTACCTCTTTTTTCTTAAGTTTTTCTAAGTCATCCACTAATGAGGTGCTTGGCTCAGAGGGGGTTTCTGCAGAGTCTGACAGAAGAGAGGGACCTCCCAGAATTGTATTGATCCATTCAAGGTTGTAGAGAGGGGGGTGGGGGTCGGACATGCCTAGCCAACAATTTTTATAAGACCCAGGGGAAAGGGTCCCTGGAGATATTAGAAATTACTGATAGGGCCTATTATTTTACGGTAAAATTACAAGTCGCGTACTCAGTGCAGCCCTCAGTGCCACCCCCTGGAGTGCACGCGCTGGATGCACGACTCATAATCTGTTGGATGCACGACTCCAGTGCCTTTGATGCACAACTTCTACGCGTTTGGGAGTCAACATTACTTTTTCACATCACGAGCTACTAACATACAACTCCCCATGTGGAAAAGCAATCTGGTTTTGATTTTGAAAGAGAGAACATATTTCGTTGCTATGGGAGGGCAGAATGGACACCCCGGAACACTGCAGGAACCGGCCCTCCCACAATACATAAAGCCCCGGGAAGTGGTGGTCCCCGGGGCTTTGGAGACTTGCCTAGCCATACTTCTTTTGTAGCCCGGTGGGAAATGGGGCCCTTGAGTTCTCCAGGGGGGAGCCACATAGTCCCCCTCCCACAATATATAAACCACAATGGGTGATGGTCCCCGCGGCATTCAGGACCTTCGACCCCTCCCCCCACCATTTTTTTTCTTTTTAGCCCCGGGCACTGATGATCCCAGAGGCTGGGGGGCCCCTCTGAGTATTTAACCCCCCGGTAACGAATTATTTAAAAAAACTCCTTTTTATTTTATTTATTTTACGGCATAGTCCACGCACCCTACACGCATCCCGGTTAAAAAAAAACATGTGGGCCCTGGGGGTCATTCTGGGACCCCATAAGCAGGTCTAGGGGGTACAATTATTTCTACCCTGCCCCCTTTCTCCGTTTTGAACACATATTCCACTGACTTCCTCAGCCTCGCTTCTACCGAGGCACAAAATGGCTACCAACAGTTCCTGGTTTCAAATATTTACAACTGCTTGACAGCCAATTAGCATTGAGCGCGTGATCGGGACGGTGCGCTTATGCTACGATGCCAATCCTCGCACAATCAGCGGATCCACGGCGCCCATAGATGTATATGTACTTTTAAATGTAATTTTCTCAGAAACTACTGAACATATTTACACCAAATAAACAAAAGGCATGAGTCTGTACTGAGGACTACCTCTCTGCCAAATTTTGTGTAATTCCGTTCAGCCGCATGGGGAAAAACATGTTTTGGGACCCCCCTTTTTTCTCAGTTCCCGCTTGACTAATCAACCATACACTTCCAAAATAGGAGCAGAACTGAGCTGGCCAAAAGTTTGGAAAATTTCAAGCAGATTCATCAATCGGTGTCAAAGTTATTGGCAATAGAATGTTGCAGATTTCCTAAGGATAAAGGTCTTAACTATGACTACCTACTGGCGACCGCCAGTAGGTAATATATGTACAATACCAATGTAAAACAATAATCATAATATGTGTAAAGGAAACAAAGTGAAAATGCAATATACAACTAAAATTTGTCAGTGGAGAATATTTGCGGATGGTTTTCTAATATGGCTGCACACTGGCGAAATGTGTTTTAAAGCAATGAAGAAGAAATGTGACAAAAAAACACACAGTGGTTTTGCTATCCTTATTCATTTTCAAGCACAATTCATCCGAAATATGCAGAGAGTTTTAAAATGTTGACAGTGAAGCAGGTTATCGTCAATCAACTCTCTGAGATGCAGATGTGTTTTCTGTTTATACTTAAACATCCCCTCTCATTAATTTTGTGTCTTTATGCAGCTACTGCTATTAGTGTACAAGATGCATGTTTCACTGCCTTTGAACTGTCTCAGATCAACATTAGCTGCTGAATGAGAAAATCCATTAAGCTTTCCCTAGAAGTAAATGGAGGAGTTAATTACCGAGCCTGGATCAGAATTACAAAGCATTGACTAATATTGCAATAGAGAGTAGAAAATGGGCACTCCAACTCGTTTCCAATGTGATTTTGTCCATGTTTAAAAAATAGCTGTAGTTATAGTAAAGCTACAGGTCTTATTTAGATAAAAATATTGAAACTAAAATGGTATTGTGTGCAGACCTTACAATCTAAGAATCTTGTTCAAGCTACACAGCTAATCTCCTCCACAGCAATAAGGTACTCATATGGTGCAACCTCCCATGTCCTGTGTAGGTTTTAAATTGGAGCCCAGTTGAATAGATTGTTCTCACCTGAGCTGCAAACCCCTTCTGTGCAAGAGTGGTGTATGACGTTATAACGCATGATTTTACCCTGCATGTTGCGACAACCTAGATTTTTACCCCAACTTGCTGTCGGGCTTGCCCTGGATGTTGGAATAGTACAATTTACTATTCCAACTCCTGTATGTGCAACAGTAGGGAAGGTGTTGGAGTTAAATCTAACACCTTATACCCCCTGCAATACGCCATTTGCGTTGTAACAGCATGTGGGGTAAAAGCATGCGTTGTGTAATGCATGCGTTGTAACAGCTGTTTCCCGTGCAAGGGTTATCAGCTCAAGTGAACGTGCCTCCTCATTGAAACAGCTGTGCTCTCGCAACTACTTAAGGGTATCAACATACAGTACAATGACAAATGAAAAACAATAAGAAGAAGCAGATCCTTTGGTGTGTATCTTGTCACGAGGACGGTTTAATATGTCCAGACTTGAGGTACAGTCACAATAAGCCGACACGTGTTTCGTCGTGTGCAGATGAGTCAACACGACTCTTCAGGGCTTTGCATATGACTCAACGCAAATGAGTTGAGGAAAGTCTGGAGCTCAATTTGGAAGTCTGTGTAGGATACACTAGTTCTGTTTCATATATGCGTGCTCTTGGTAGTGCAGTTTTATCCAATTGCCAAGGAGCACAAGAACGGACAAGCTACTGTATATAGCCTCGTGAGGTTGGTCGAGTTGTCTCGACAGTAACACACTAGTTCTGTTTCATTTAGCGTGCTCTTGGTGGTGCAGTTTTATCCAATTGCCAAGGAGCACAAGCACGGGCAAGCTACTGTATATAGCCTAGTGAGGTTGGTCGAGTTGTCTCAACAGTAACACTTAATACATGTGCGTAAAAAGCAGTACCGGGAGGGGATCCGTCTTTCGTAGTATACCAGAAAACGGGTGCGTTCTCTTAGATGCGATGCGCGGTAGCGCGGTATCCCTCCTCTGAAGTTTCCCGGTCGCCGTCTTCCCGGAACGGACACTTTCCGGGAAGACGGCGACCGGGAAACTTCAGAGGAGGGATACCGCGCTACCGCGCATCGCATCTAAGAGAACGCACCCGTTTTCTGGTATACTACGAGAGACGGATCCCCTCCCGGTACTGCTTTTTACGCACATGTATTAAGTGTTACTGTTGAGACAACTCGACCAACCTCACTAGGCTATATACAGTAGCTTGCCCGTGCTTGTGCTCCTTGGCAATTGGATAAAACTGCACCACCAAGAGCACGCTAAATGAAACAGAACTAGTGTGTTACTGTCGAGACAACTCGACCAACCTCACGAGGCTATATACAGTAGCTTGTCCGTTCTTGTGCTCCTTGGCAATTGGATAAAACTGCACTACCAAGAGCACGCATATATGAAACAGAACTAGTGTATCCTACACAGACTTCCAAATTGAGCTCCAGACTTTCCTCAACTCATTTGCGTTGAGTCATATGCAAAGCCCTGAAGAGTCGTGTTGACTCATCTGCACACGACGAAACACGTGTCGGCTTATTGTGACTGTACCTCAAGTCTGGACATATTAAACCGTCCTCGTGACAAGATACACACCAAAGGATCTGCTTCTTCTTATTGTTTTTCATTTGTCATTGTACTGTATGTTGATACCCTTAAGTAGTTGCGAGAGCACAGCTGTTTAATTGTTATTGAGGCTTGGACTTCATTAGACGGTTAAGGGTGTTTTCCGTCTGCTCTTAACGCACTACATCTTACTCACTCCCACCACACACTGTGACGTACAAACCAAGGCAGAGCGCCCCTCCTATCTGAATTCTCCTAAAAACCCCACTCGCTGATTGTGCCTCCTCATTGGTTGGTCATTTGATGAGGCACGAATCAGTGTGTCAAGTGGTGTAACTATTTGAGTTGAAAGGCCTGGGTGTGCCTCATTGCCTCCCTGTCCGTCATTCTTGTTGCAGTCCTGACAAAATGCTGGTAAAGGGTGCAGCCTCAAGATTGACACATCCACCCTTAACTTCATAAACTTTTGACCAAAAATGTTCAGGCCAAACCACAATATACAAATCTGGCACAGTGAAAAAAAGGCTTCTACAATTATTTATAGAAATCCCACCTCAATAATCTTCATGAGCAAGGATTCCTTCTGTGAATCTATGTGAATGGCTGCCATATAAAGATGCATTTACAATCCTTAAAGAGCCCTCAATGCAGCCCCTTGTCCCTCAAATGGTGTGGGGCTGCAATATAAAAAAAATGGAACTGGGCATAGGGGGACTTGCAGTGATTCTGGGGCTTCCTCTGATGAGAGTAGCTGGCAAATGCACAGTACCTCTTGGACAGTTTCAGCTCTGAAATGCACACCAACATTTCTCATAGTCTTTTAACTTTCAATAGTTTGAAATATCAGGACCATTGATACATGTATTTGAAGTACCAAGAAAGCAGACAGCTGCTTTACCGTCCTCTCTCTCTATGAAAACATTTGCAAGGGATGATCAATGATATCACTGTAAGATGCAAAACAATTTACAACTCACAATGACACTTTACTACTATTCAAATGGAGTTTATACAATTACAATAAGGCCTGAAAATGTTCTTATGTTCAGGATTTGTGATTGCAATATGGTTTCATACATATGGCTTACATTCACTCTTCGAAAGCACTCTTATTTGACAGTCCATTACAATTTGGAAGTCTGCCCCATGTAAAATATTGTACACCCTCCATGAAAAAACATAGAGGTAAAAACAATCTACAGAATCAATCAGTCTTAAATATTTGGGCCTTATTATGAAAGGTTCCCCAGGGATGCAATGGACATGTGCGTCTGCTTTATGCTTCGCAGGGCACTTTGTTATTATGGAGGGGTTCACAGATGTTTGTGCAGCCCTTTCTTAATATGGATTGTGCTGTCACTAAGGGGCAGATTTACAAGAAATCTGCCCCTAAATGTCTGCTGGTGCAACATCAAGGAGGCGTTTCTTCATTTGAGTGGGAACATTCTTTGAAACTTCGTAGTGTTATATGCATATGCACAGACGCAACAAGGTAATTGCGGCCATATTACATAAAGTGCCCCTGGGGCACAATGGGCCTTTGCGCCAACTTTGCGCACTTTGGTATTACAGAAGGGGCCTCAGACATTTGTGCGGCCCCTTCTCTAATACCAATAGCGCTGGCACACACAAAGTGCCATCGCCATCTTCAAGGGGGCTTTCCCTCGTGTGCATAGGGGGCATGTCCCATGCAAATGAGGGAATCCCTTTGCCTCTGTGCCCTATTACAGACGTGGGTGCAGAGGCAAAGAAGCCCTCAGTGCGCCACCTTCAATATGGCTCACTGTCAGTACGCACCTTAGACCAGCCCTCTCATGGGTGTAAAGGGGGTCTCATAGACCCCCCAGACATCCCCTTGCAGGTGGCCTGCAAGGGGATCTCTATTCCCCTCTAAAGTTTTGGCGGGTTGCCGCCTTCACAGTGAAATAAGGTGGGGCTTCAAAGTTGCTGCTCCATATTTCACATGAATGTGCTGCCCCCAGGTCAGCATGAGTTTGCAGCTGCCCTGGGGGCAGTGCATTCACCATAATGGGGGCACTTTCCTTCATTGCGCCAGGCGCACCTTTAAAAATGTGTAATGCGGCTCCTGGAGAGGCTCTCACTGTGTGCTAAATAGAGGGGACACACTGTCAGAGTGCCCTCTAAGAATAACCTTTGGAAGGAGGAAAAGGGGTTCTATGGACCTTCCAGAAATTTTGCTGCAGGAAGATTCAGTTACTAATTTCACCCGCCTGCACAGGGATCTCTACCATTCTTTCAAAGGCAGGGCGAGTTGCATTCTGCACAGTGAAAAGCAGGCACATAGATTCAAAAAGCGGGTCCTCCTTTCACTAATACGCTGCCTTCAGAGCAGGTGCGAGTTCAAGGCTGTGCTGGGAACACAGCATTTATTATGATAGAGGGCACTTTTTTCCCCGTCTGTGCATTGCAAACCCAGTTATAGGAGCCCATGGCACAGACCAAGGCAGAGAGACATAGAGATTGTTATGTAGCTTGATATTCTTTACCAGGACCAACATGAGGGTTGAACACTCCTGGGGTGGGAGGGGGTAGTTGGGTGCACGGATTGGCCACAATGGCCCATGTGCATGGCTGAAGGCCGTGTGCCACAGAGGATGGCTGATCTGAGGAAGCCTGGGTGCAGGGCCAGGCTGTGCTCTGTAGCATTTGTCCACTCCTGATGCGTTTGGGCACAGGGTCTTGAAACAGGCCATGCCTTGCAACCAACCCCCACTGTGTATGGCAAATGTCTATATTCAGTAATGGTATGCCTTGTATTTAAAATCTTGAAAACTGCCTCGCCACCCATGCTCCGTCCCCTCTTGACCGCGTATATTCCTCGGCGGACACTACGTTCAGAAGGCCAGAACCTAGTAGTCGTCCCTCGTATAGAGCAAGCTCAGATGGGAGGACACTCCTTCCGGTATCTCTCGGCAAAACTCTGGAACGCCCTTCCACTCCAAATTAGTAACTTAAATGACCTTCTGTTATTTAGGAAGGCCGTCAAGACTCATCTTTTCCGCTAGACTGCGTTGTTATGTTATTACCACATTTTCCATCTGCTGTGGCTGACTCTTCTGCCTCTCTCAGAAGCGCCGGGACGCCCCTTAGCTGGGGCAGCCGTGCGCTATATAAGAATTTGTATAACATAACATAACAAACATTGACTGTGGCCAAACCCTGCTGTGTAACATGGTAAAGTGATTGCAAACATGTTGCTCTACTGTCAAAGTAATCAATGACACTGTGCTCATTTTCCAATATGACTTTGCTGCAGTCCAGAGAACATATTCCAGTTCTGGCAAAGTACAAATCACACTCCTGCTGTTGAGCTGCAAAGACAGTCAGGGAAACGGTGTCTCCATGAGCCACTACCCACAGGAAGGAAGTGCCGATGTAGATTCCACCTACATCTCCTGCTTTCTTCTTTTTGCAGATATGAACTGCTCGCAATTCCTTACTTTCAGAACGTATGCATCCCAGAGGTACCGAAGTAGTAATGTTTTCCTTGTTCTTCCGCTGAAATCCTTGTCACATATTTTGCACGTGACTTTCTTGGCAGAGACCTTTTTCATGAGGGATGGAATTTTATGAACTCCAAAAGTATGGATTTGGGACGGCCTCTGCTTTCCTCCTCCACCTCCTAAAGGTATTGAGAATCAGGGTGGCCTCCTCCTGAAGCATTCTTCGAAATATTTTTGTATAATCCCTAAAAAAAGATTGAAGTCCCAAAAATATAACGACATATTGCAAAAGGTGTGAACCAAATGACATCCAAATTTCTAGGGGACGAAATGGGGCTGAAATTACTTCAATTTGCTTAAATATAATCACACCAAAAAATCAGTTGTAATTAGATTGGGAGTCATTGGTACTACAGTTCCATTTCTTTTTATATAGTGGCATGCAACACGTACAAATGCAGAAATGTTTATGAAAATTGAAAAATCTGAAAACTGGCTTTAAAAATGTATGCTATTCTGCTAATTTCATGGCTGTGTTTAGTGCATTTTAGTGTGTAGTACCATCTCGAAAATATTAACTCTGGTCATTAACAGTACACAGGCATGCAGCAGGCAAGGTTTAAAAAGAGGGTAAATCCATTAAAGTCTATCCAGGTGTTCAGTTTTTCAGGTGCTTGAATACCGATTAAACAAAAAAAAGATCGTATGCAGCAACGTGGGCTAGTTCACAAACATGCAACTGTCAGGCATGCTGCAAAGATAATGTCTATTATCAGTGGATTGCTAATAAAAGATGGGACACAGGTGTAGCATGTTGAATTACGTCCAGTTCACAAAGTCCATGGCGCACTGTCACAATAATGATATGATTTTTATCAGTTGAATCATCTTTTATGTAATTTGAGATGTCATTGGTGGTGTCATCAATGATGTCATTTAACATGTTGTATGTGCTGTAATATGTGCGGTCATAAGCTGTGCATGATGGGGGTTCAAATTATAGTAAGTTGCTTCATGGTGCTGCTGTATTGCTGTTGCTGCCGGCAATGGACTTGAGGTGCCAGTCTGCCCCTTGCGAGGAGAATAAGGGGCTCCTGCAGCTTCCTTCACCACGCGTTATTAAAGCACCAACCACCTCCCACAGCATGGGTATGTTGTGCTGCTGCGTTGCTGCCTGCAACAGACTTGAGGTCCCAGTCTGCCACCAGCGAGGAGAAGGAAGGGCTCCTACAGATTCGTCCTTTTTCAGGAAACCTGGAGCATTGATCCTGTCTTGATGTCAATGTTTTAATTTTGCTTACCACACCGGGAAGGGTCGCCCCTCGGGTGTCCTTTTAATCTGGGTTTTTACCTCTCCAAAAGCAAAACTAGGCTCATTTGACACTGCCTCCTACGATGTTCAAGGTATAATGGCTATTGGGGAGGGTTCCTGCACACACAACATCTATATTATTTATAATCGAGGGGTTGGGGGGGGCGGTTAAACAGAGACCATCCAGCACCTTGTTGCACATAGGAACCTTTTTGCCACACATGAATCATTCATCATCACAGGCGATTTTAACACAACATATGAGCCCTTTGAATAATAGCCTTTACCTCTTAGATGCAGAGGATGAGGTGTGGGTTATCCTGCCCACAAACACTGCCCCTGTGAAACACTGGGCAAAGGCAGCATACCAGCTACTATCCTTCACGCTATCCAACTTTCGAATTAAGGGCATTTAATTGATGCATTCCATCTGACCGAATTTCAATCTGCATGGCTCTTCTAGTAGGATAAATTATATATTTATTCCCAACTCCCACTGGAGTACTGTAGAGGACGACAAGGTGCTTACTAGGGTGGACAGTGATCATAATGCTCTGCATTGCACATTGAGGAATATTTTCAAACAGCCAGTTGGTACCCCTCTCTACCTTACCACAGATCCATTAACATCTAATAACGGGTAGAGAAGTAGTCCACCCTGACCTCTGGGCTAAAATGAACAGGTCTGTGCGTATAGCCATCTCTGAACTAGATAACTCCATCTCCCTGCAAGATAAGCATTATGTAGCTTCATTGATACATGAAACACTATTTAACCCCGTAGATGAATTCTAAACACGATACCATGCACGCAACCACAAGGTCTCTAAACCTGGTCTCATCTTGTTTAAGAAATACTGTAGTAATGGAAATTCTGAGTTGTGACAGGCCATTAGAGAGGTGATGTCACTGACATCAGAGCCAGTAGGAAGCACTATAAACGGGTCCGACCAAAAGGACACCATGACTGGGACATTTGGCTCCGGCAAGATATATATGAGGCTACAGTTAACAAGGACGCTAGGAAATTCTGGCAGCTAGAAGCAAGTAAGGGACAGAGCCCGGCAACCTGTCTTGCAGACTCCATTCACCCAGAGTCCTGGCACAAACATTTCTTGGATCTTTATGGTTTTCCCACAACAATGAGTGTGGATGCTAAAGCTCCACTAAATTCACCACAGCATGTCCCTACCACCAAACTAACTATTGATATAAATGAGTCTATGAGGGCAAATAAAGGCTATAGTGGGTGGTAAGATTCCTGGGGAGCTCTTGTAAGTAGACATCGAGAATTTGCCATCTATGTAAATAAGCCAACCAACATTATATTGGGAACCAATGGAACTCTTGAGCAGCTGGAAAGTATTTGGATTGATCCTGTCTATAAGAAGGGCCCAAGTGACCCCCCCTCCTGACGTTCATCCCCCACAACTAACCAGGGAAGCACTTAAAGGAGTGTTTTGGGGATGGAAGGGGAACAAGACTTGAGGAGCGTGAACCAAGGCTCCCCCTCTAATGCCTTTCTTGATATCAAACCCCATATTGAACTCAAACCTTTTCTTAATTACATGCTCAGGTCTGTTGCTAGACAATTGTTCCTCAAATTCCGATATGGCACACTACCCCTTTTAGATTTTTGCTCTAATTGTAAATCTAATGCTGATCAAAAAAATTGTGTTGCTGGTATGTCTGCTGGCGGAAGAATCCTTGCACACCTAATTTTCTTCTGCCCTGGGCTGCTATGCCTGGCCTAGGAAAACCTGGATCATTCGCTAATCAAAATAGCTGTGTGTAGGTGTCCTGTGACACATGTTTTTGCAGTTTTTAGCTCAAAATGATTTTTACATCTTTTTTTGTTCCCAAGGTAAAAGATGTGAATGTCTCACAATAACATAATTTTATGTAATTTTTAGGAATTTTTCATAGTTTCCCTAAATAAATATTACCCAAATTTTCATTCCTAGTTCTGATAGCTGGTACCAGTTAGAAAGTGTCTGTTCCTTCCAAGTTATTTCGTCTAATAATTTAGGATGAAGGGGCATATTAACAAGTAACAGGGAAAATGGTATGTCTGCAGGCGGAAGAATCCTTGCACACCTAATTTTCTTCTGCCCTGGGCTGCTATGCCTGGCCTAGGAAAACCTGGATCATTCGCTAATCAAAATAGCTGTGTGTAGGTGTCCTGTGACACATGTTTTTGCAGTTTTTAGCTCAAAATGTTTTTTACATCTTTTTTTGTTCCCAAGGTAAAAGATGTGAATGTCTCACAATAACATAATTTTATGTAATTTTTAGGAATTTTTCATAGTTTCCCTAAATAAATATTACCCAAATTTTCATTCCTAGTTCTGATAGCTGGTACCAGTTAGAAAGTGTCTGTTCCTTCCAAGTTATTTTGTCTAATAATTTAGGATGAAGGGGCATATTAACAAGTAACAGGGAAAATTAACGCTAAGGGCGCTTAGCGTAAATTTTTTTAACACCCGCTATCGCTGGATAATATCGCCTGGTTATCGCGTTATTAACAATGCTAACCACTTAGGCGATAAAAAATCCAGCGATAGCGGCATTTTGGAAGGTTATCGCTGGTAATGCAGCAATAAAACTGCAAGGATAGGGATATCCTTGTTGATAACCCACGATGGACTTAGCCATGTAATCCACCCCCCATTGGATTACACGGCTAACTCTGAAAATTAGCAGATGTAAAAAAGCAGTGTTAACCATAGTTAGCGCTGCTTTTTCTGTTTCTAACAGGCATAGCGGCATTTCTCCTACTATTTTGCTCTGGAACGCCAACTTTGCATCTCATTGGAGATGCAAAGGGAAGCATAGTGAAAAAGGGTGCTAACATGCGATTTTGCATGTTAGCACCCTGTAGTTGATAGGGCAATATTTTTATCTCCGCTTCTTTGGGTTTTAAAGCCAAAAAAGCAGGGATAAAGCCCTTGTTAATGTGCCCCGAAGTTCTTGAATGTGCCTCTCCCCGCTCATCTCTTGAATTCTCAGAAAGAGGTAGAGCAGGAGTATTAAGAAAGAATTTGGCTAACATATTGGTATAAGAAACCTCAAATACAATAACACATTTGCCATGTCTATCAATCCAAGCTTTACTGCCATATTATTGTTTGAGGCAAGTTATATGCTTTCAGCCTAACTAAATCCTACTTCAAGTTCAGGAAAAATGAGCAGATGGTGGAGGGTTTCTTACGTGCAAGAGAGTTCTCTCTCAAAGCTACATCCTCACACAAAACAGCGTTATCTTCCAAAACTGAAAAGGAGGCATCAGGCCAATCTGAAATACTTCAGGAAATCCTGAAAAGTTTGCAGAACTCTAATTATCGTCCAGTGAACAGAACAAGCAGAAATCTGCATTATACACACCTGTCCTGCGTTGACTTCTTGTTATTTCACAGCCTGTATGGGTACTTGCTCTTTTTAATTCTGGGTACCAAGAGCCATGTCGTGGTGGTAGCATGATTGGATGATCAATAGAGCAATCAAGAACACTTAAAGAAAGCATTGTCACTAACACTTATCACCCCTAGCTTTCCTAGACTTATTATGGCAGTGATACAGACACTGCTTTCCAGACATGACTCAACCTAATCCGAATTGACGAGGCCTAAGTAAGCATGAACTGATGTGGGTTGCATGTGTTCCTATCTGAAGGGAACCTGGCCTGGCATTTCTGGTTGCACTGTCCTTATATGTTCAGGCTTAAGGTTGAATTGCATATGGCTGACCTCTGTCTAGAATGGCAGGGTACATGAATAACAATAGACTAGAATGCAAGCTGAGTGATCATCATTGACTCGGATAATCCAGTTATTGTTCCATTACTTATTTTCCTTTGGAAAAGGCTCACAGCATATCACGTGGCTTCATTCACACACTACTATAATTGTATGATTCCCAAGTGAGAACCACATGGCTTAATGCTTATGGTTTAGATAAGAATGTAGAGGGTGTGTGTTCCTTGATTTTCTGTGAGATCTCTCCTTGCCATAAAACACAGTTGGTAGTCTATAATGTGGAAACACCTTCACTATAAATTTAACTCTGTTCATTAACAATACACAAGCTTGCTGCAGGAAAAAATAAAACAATAATTGTATTTTATATTGTCTTTATATGTTTCGCATTATATCACCAACTGAAGTTTACACATTCTCTGTATCCCCTTGACGAAGCAAGATATATTTCAAGAAAAATATTTCAAATAATTACCATCGATACATTTTTTTAATTAATTTCTTGCAATAGAGGAGGAACTATTTCAACATCACTGTAGAAGGATGGGCTCTTTGTTGCATTAACTAATTCACTGAATTTGGGAGTACAATCACATTTCATCTGCCTGCTTTTAGCTCTGAGACTAGCACTGCTACCAGTTTTTTAGGTTAGGTAGAGAGCTCTAACTGTCTGCCACAACCCATCTGATAGATAGCAAAAGGAACATGCATGGAGAGATTGTCATTGTTGATTTCAGTAGTTATATATTTGCATTGGGTTTTTTACTGGTGAGGTTGCTACAAAAGTTGTCTCTTTCCACAACTGCACTACCAAACCTTCCTGACACAAATGCTGCCACCAATGGCCCCCTTGCATTTGGCACAAATTGACAGCAGGGACCGCAGCTATGACCACATCTACCACCAAAGCAAATAACAAAGCAGCAACCACCTTTGCTACTAAAACAGTGATGACAGTTGCTGCAACATCAGAAACCACAGCTGTCACTCTAGCTGCTACAACGCTTAGAAAAACAACATTAGCAACAGCAGTTGCCAGGGACAGAATCAGTAAACTATGGCTCGATGGCTACCCCAAGTTTCTGGCTTCTCTTGATGTTGTTGGAGGGGCCTCAAATTCCTTGGGCCATATGGCAGTAGGCGGGTATATTTGCCATTGTCTGCAGATCATTATCTGTTTATATTGTTGAACTTTAGATGGTTATTCATCTATGTGTTTATGGTGTAAAGGCAGTCATCAAGTTTTAGATTGTAGAGGTATTCCAGACGATTCACTAATAGAATGATTTAGGTGCCATCTGCACACTTGTAACAGGTGAGGTTGAATGATTAATTCAGCTTTAATTCGGTGGTTAGGTAGATGTTTAATAATAGCGAGGATGTGATGTCCCCTTGAGGGACACCACAGTGTTGGTTGTGAGGAGCAGATTTGAAGGGTGGTAGTAAACTGCAGTTTGTCTGTTTTTGATATATGAAACAATCCATTTTAAAGCATTTTCATGTAATCTGGGAGATGGAGCCTTTGTGGTAGCATGTGGTGGTATAGGGTCAGATGCAGCTGATGAATCCAAAAGCAACAAGGAAAATACACCCTGTGAGTTATAGAGCATCCCAAATGGATATGATGGCTGAGTCTGTGCCTCTGCCTGTTTTGAAACATGCTGGTCTGACATTCAGTCATTATCTTCCATAATATGTGAAGGTTAGGAAAACATTGTTCTTTCACATATTTGTATGGTACATTTGATATAGGCCTGTAGTTTTCTGAGTCGTGAAGGTTGAGGATTTTCATTTTGAGCGGTGGTCTAACCTAGGAGGTACGAATATACGTAGCTCAAGTGATTTATTGAGTATGCATCTAGATACCTTCAATGCACAGGTTATGCAAAGGATAAAGTTAAAGATTTTGGAGGTGCCAAATCTCAGAATGATCCTGATAGTCTGCTAGGAAGTTCTCTGTGCCCCGAAGAAGCTGCCCATCTAGGTTTTGGTGCAGCATGCGGATTACGGGGTACCCTCCCCTGGTATCTTTACATCCAATTGCATCCCTTTTTGAGTGCGTCTGGGAAATCATGACGGCAAAGAAACTACGCTCTTGGAAAATGTTCTTGTATAGACATTGTCTAAAAACAATATTTGATCCATTTAGAAATAGAGCATGTAGGAAGGTAGGATCCTTCTGGCATGGTTACCCCACTTTTTGCTGGTGTCATTATGTTTTTTTTACTAGCCTGACTGGGACCCTGCTAAGCAGGACCCCAGTAACTGTGCTTTCTTCCTAAATTGACATGGTAAGTATTAATGTACATCCACATTTGGCAACTGGATTACCCTTGTAAGTCCCTTGTATACAGTACTAAGGTACCCAGGGCACAGGTACACCATGGTTCCCCCATGGGCTGCAGCATGTATTGTGCCGCCTATTAGAGACCACTTGAAATGTAACTACAGGCCTGCCATTGCGGCCTGTGTACGTTGGTGCAAGCACCACTTATGACAGCTATACATTTCCTTATATCTGAGGTCACTGCACTTAAAAGCTATAAGTCACCCCTATGGAAGGCGTGTTAGTCCTGAGAGCAGGGTGCTTGGTTACAAGTGTGAGAGTGCTCCTGCATAAGAAGGACACTCCTACAAACCACAGAGTCGATTTTCCAGGCTTCCTGAAACGGGGCAGCCGTTTTGATACAGATAGTGGCTATCGGTCATTACACAATGGCTAACTATGTAGTGCTGTGCTGAACTTGGGCATGTTTGGTATCAAACATGTTGAAATCTTATCCCAACACCATTATCGGTGTTGGAGGTATGATTCAATGCAATGGGGGACTCTGTCGGGAAGCCCCCACTACTCCTGGTAACAGCCTTTCAGGATCTACCAGCAAGCTAGTGCTACTGCTGACCCCAGACATGATTCTGTCCTCCTGCTGCTGAGCGGAGCTTGATCAGTGGACGGTAGAACAATAGGGTTCCTGTCACAGGGAGGTGTTACCACCTCCCAGACAACACTTAGTGTATTGGGCTGCGGAAGGGACGCTTGCCAGTGCCACCAAACTACTTTGAAGGGTGCATTTGGTGCCCTCCTTGGATACTATGGTTTGAGCTAGTTCAGGGAGCCCTTGGCTCCCGCTCTGGTGGGAAACTCCCTCTGTCCAACCCGTCCTCTGGGAGGAACCCCATAGTTGTCCTAACCCTCCTTTCTAGGGTATTTAAGGGCTTACCTGTGGTTGGGTCATCAGATTCATCAGGGTACATGACTCAAGTCTGAAACTATATCACTCTTTGACCGTCTGGGCACTTGGACTTCGCCTGAAACTGAGACTGCATCATGGAAGACTACTGCTGCTTCTGGTCTTGCTGTTCTGCAAGTCTTTTTTGTTGTATTTTTCTGTGCTTCTTCAGGATCTTCAAATGACCAGTCGGCATCAAGGGCACCTGAAGTAATCTCCCTTGGAGTGAAGGAGTCACTCACCTGCATATGCAGGCTCTGCAACAAAGCGGACTGGTCTGCTGCTCCTGATGTCCCACAGACTTCGAAAGGCTCAGCAACACAGGTGGTGGTTCTGCAACTCCACAAAGGACTGACCTGTCCTCTCTGCAATTTTGAGGCAAGTATCCCTTGTCGGAACCACTGAGACTGAACCCCTGTGCACTGCATTGACTTACCATTGCCAAGGCTTGTTCAGATATATCAGGCAACAATAAACTCCAGCATCTCTTCCTGATAAGAACAGTGTCCTCACTGTATCATCTGCACTGTGGGCCTTCATCTTTGATGAGCTGCTCAATGTCCTCTTACAACTTCTGTGCTTTTGGCCTGTGGGTCCTCTTGAAGGTCTTCTCCTGCTCCAGGGGCTCCCCTGCTTGCATGGTGCCTGCCCTGACTCTCCTGCTTGTGATGAGTCCCTTGGACCTTGCTGATCCCAACGTTGCTCCTTGTTCCCTTTTCATGCCTGTTGCAGCTGCCAAGGCTTGTTGGCGTTCCCGCCAGACACTGACCCCCTGGTTCTCGACTTCCGACGTGGGACAGCTAGTGCATTGCTTCTGGTGTTCCTCAGCTTTGCCTGGTCGCTACAGCTGCAGTGACAAGGGCACTATCATCTCTCCTGAACCATCTGACATTGGTGGGCATTGCTCTTCCTTGCCTCCAGGTCACCTTCGAGTGACATAGACTCTGTCCCCTCTGCTTGCAGGGTATACACTTCAAGAATCCACCCTTGGATTTCACAGTACTGTTGAACAGTCTTCTCCAGTGGCATCTTTCCTAAAGCCCTCCATTGTAGTCTACGGCTGTTTCCAACATGACTTTGCACCTACCCTGGTGTAGCTATCCTGGTTCCTGGGGTTTCCATGGGTGGGGTGACTCTCCAACCTTCTGTCATCCACAGGGTTCACTGGGAAAGGTACTTCTTCTCCAAAACTGCAACTGCAACTTTCCCGTTGACATCCATTGGACATGCAGCAGTGTCTCCACTCTTCACACAGCCTCCAGTGGGTTCCTGGGTGCTTATCTTGAGTGTTTCCTTGTGTCCCCAGCTCTGCTGAGACTCCTGAACCAAGTTCCGACTCCGGTCGCATTTCGCATTCCACTTTTTTAGTATATGTTTGCTCGCCCCCTGGAGACCACAGTATTTAGTGCTTACTTCTCCGTGTACAATTTAAGTATTATTGTATATTTGTGTTTATATGAAATGAAATGAAATGAAAATTTACACTTGTATAGCGCGTAACTACCCGGAGGCCTCGCAGCGCTTTTGACTGATTACTGTGGCGAGCTACAGGATAGGTCAACACGCTTTAGCGAACAGATGGGTTTTCAATACTTTTCTGAATGACATCCGGTTAATATTTTCTCTAAGGGCTAGAGGGAGAGAATTCCAAAGCCTCGCAGCGGTGTGGGAAAAGGAGCGGCCGCCCCATCGGGCCTTGTTAATTTTGGTTGTGGTTGCTAGATGCAGTGAACTAGAGCGAAGGGCTCTAAACGGGGCGAAGGGCACCACTAACGGGAACAGGATGGCAGGGCCTGTGCGGTGGAAAGATTTGTGCAGAATGCACATGGCCTTAAACTGTGCTCTGGCAACCACTGGGAGCCAGTAAAGTTCTTTTAGGGCTTTCTTGGCTGACTGCCAGCGGGGGATATTGAACAATAATCGGGCGGCACAGTTTTGTGTGACTTGAAGCCTATTGGTCACTGCTGCCGGGGCTCCTATGTATAAAGCATTTCCATAATCCAGGCGGGAGAGTATCAGGGCCTGAACCATGATTCTCCTCGCCTGGAATGGAAGCATAGGGAGCACTTTGCAGAGCATTTTCATTAGCCCAACACAGGTAGAGGCTGTTTTGGTGGCTTGGACTGAAAAGTCTAGCGCTTTATCGAGCCAGATTCCAAGGCTCTTTATCTGAGGTTTGGGGGGGGAGGAGGACCGAGACATGTGGGCCAGATAGAGGCCAGGGTGGTCAGTGGAGGGTTGCCCAGTAGCATAATCTCCGTCTTCTGCCAGTTGAGTTTGAGACAGGAGGATTGCATCCACTTAGCAACAGCCTCTAGACAGGGGCCCAAGGTGTTGGACGACCCCTCAGTGTGGTCCAGAGAGACTACCAGTTGGGTATCGTCGGCGTAGGTGACAATACGCACACCGAAGGGATAGACTATCTCTGCTAGAGGTTGCATGTAGGCATTAAAAAGAGTGGGGCTTAGGGAGGAGCCCTGGGGAACCCCACAGCTGAGTGAATGCTTGGGGGAGACTACCTCGCCCTCAAACACCTGGAAGAATCGCTCATCCAGGAAGGAAGTCAGCCATTCCAGAGCCGCGCCCGACACGCCCATGCCCTTCAGACGATGTAATAATGTGGCATGGTTAACCGTGTCGAACATGGCACTGAGATCGAGTAGTGTGATGGCTGCTTTTCCTCCCCGGTCCAGCACAGCTCTAGCTTCTTCCGTTACTGCTAAAATGGCAGTTTCAGTTCCGTGTCTGAGAGGCACGTAGCAGATTATTAGATTATAAATAATCTACTAAAATGTTATTGACGTGCCTCTCAAGCAGTTTGCTCATCCAGGGAAGCAGGGAGATTGGGCAAAAGTTGGCCAAGTTGTTCTGGTCCAAGGTAGGCTTTTTCAGTAAGGCTTTGACCATCGCACACTTCCATGGGGCTGGGACGGAGTTGGAGGTGATGGAGGCATTAAGGACATCCAGGATGACCGGGCGAATGGCATCAATGACCTTGGTAAGAGTCTGCATAGGTGCTGGGTCATTAGGAGATCCCGAGGTGACTTTGGGGATCATTCTGTCTAATGTGATGGAATCAAGAAGTGGGAATTTGTCCAGCAAACAAGGGACAGGAAAGTCAGAATCTGTTGTGGAGGTGAATTCCATGTCATCACTACCAGTGGTGAATGAGGAATAAATGACCTGAATCTTCAGGGAGAAGAAAGTAGCTAAGTTGTTACAACGGGTTTGTGCGCCGCCCAGATGACAGACGCTCAGGGGGGGGGGAGATTAGAGACTTGGCTATTTTAAAAATTTCTTTAGGGGAGTTCGCAGCAAGATTAATTTTGGATTCGTAAAACTGGGCTTGTGAAGATTTTATTTCATTTTTGTAGAGCTTTATTGCGGCTCTATGCTCTGCCTTCTTCAGTTGTGAGCGTTCTTGTCTCCAGGCTCTCTCAAGTTTGCGGCAAGATTGTTTCATAGTTCTAAGGGCGGGAGAGTACCAGGGGGCGACTTCGGATCTTTTTATCGATTGCAGGGAAACCTTCGGAAGGACTTGATCGAGGGTACTAGAAATCCAGTTGTCAAAGTTGACAGTGGCTGCATTAGGATTAGTCACCTTCTGGGGTGAGTGTTCGGTGAGAGCCAATTTTCATTTGGGGAGCGGGAGCGAGGCCCATTTTCGTCCCCAGTGTTTATTGTGATTTTGTAGAGTGGGGGGGGGGTGCTTATGGACCATGTAAAGGGTATTAAAAAATGATCGAGGTAGGAAATATACTAATGTGTTAGTGAGTGTTGTGTAAAAAATAGACATATTTTTATATATACACTGTGTGTTTCTTTTTGTTTAATCTACACTACAGCATTAGATATGATAAAACAAGCTACTTATACTCCTTGAAGATTCCCCTGAAGGCTGCTCTCCACAGCGACCACTTTGAGAGATTTTAAAAGTTATCAAATATGACTAAAATCACCATAAGTGTTGCCTGCTTTAGTGCAAGGTGCTTCACTTAAATAAGTGTGTACAATATACTAAGCCGGCCTCCTCCAGAGCACCTCACTTCAGAATCATCAAAGGGAGTGGGATTCTCCCCGCATTTTTCCAAAACGCTTCTGAAGAAAATTCCACTACTATGTCCGGGATGCAGCTGGGGTTGATCATGAGCTCGTTGATGAAGGATTCCTCCCAGTTGGTGCCTTCAAAACTACTAGGTGGGTTAAATGCTTCTTATCAACAACAACATTTAGAGACCCATCTCAATAAAGGACAAATAAGTCCATTGAGCACCAGCCCATCGATTAGCAATGATTAGGAAGTACAGCAAGTTTTGCAAGGCTCCCAAATGCCTATTGTTTTGGATTATATGCTACTGAATATATTACCTTTTAAATCCAGACCCTGGTAAGGAAAGAAGCGCCATCGCTAGTAAAGCCTTTAACACAGAAAAAGTTAATGGACTGGTTTTCTAGCACCCAGAGTCAGACCGGTCCTGTAATGTCAAACATTTCAACTACTCCTGACCTGTCATTTAAACAGCCAGAATCACTGCAAAGTTTGGAACATAGGTGCATATTATCAAGGGGAGCGATAGGCAGTTTTTGCCGCTTTAGCGGCCGTTTTTGGCCGCTAAGCGGCGATAATACTACCGCCTTATTACCAAGCTGTCGCTAACAGCAGTTAGCTACAGCTTGTAGGCGATAGCGAGCGGTTTGGGGCCCGCTTTGCATGTCAGCGATATTTATCGCTAATGACATGCAAAGTGGGCGTACCCAACCTGATAGCGACTGAAAGCAGTCGCTAACATCGCTATCACCTATTAGCAACACAGGCGTAGGGATGGAAATATTCGGGCTAAGGGCGAATATCTCCAAATACTAACGCCTGCTCAGACCAGTTCCTAGCCATTATATCCAATGGGAGGTGGATATAATGGCTAAGACCCTGTTAACAATAATGCTTGAATATCCCTTTATTCTCAACGATATTCACGGATTTTGCCGCTATCGCCGGAAATATTATCGCTTTTGAGATAAACGTTGCTAATAGCACGTTATCTCAGCAATAATATCCGGCGATGTGCGTCAATAAAAAAATTGCTGCTATGCCTACTTAGCGATAAATATCGCTAGTTGTTGGTAATGTGCCGCATATCCTGTTGTCATGGCTGTACTGGAAAAATATACAGACAGTTCGGAACATACTCTAGATACCTTGATGGTGATATTCAAAGAAGTTGCTGATTAGATCGGTTGGGGTCACAAACTGAATACTTTGAATCTCCTGCACCCAGATTGGGAGAGACTGGTAAGCAAGCAGGTAGTTCTTGGGTTAAGTTTCAGGGAATGGGCAAAAGACGTGATTTGTAAATTGACTTAGCTCAGCTAAAAGACCTCTTCAAAGAAGAATATCAATCTGTCTCAGAGCCTGCAAATAAAAAGGAGGGTTGCCTAAGCTTCTGAACTAGGGGAAAGCAAAAAAGTGTATTTAATCTTCAAAAAACAGCAACAAGAGAAAATGCGGCATCTATCGCACAGGAAGATGTTCAGAAGGTTGGTAGGAAAAAGATAAGAAAGAAAGAAGAAAGGTAAAAAGGAAGTTGAAAAGGATTAGTAAAAGAGGGTTAAGAGGAGTCAAATTCGCTAAGACTGAGTACAATTGGAAACGCAAACAGATGGACTGTGATACAACCAACTGGCTCCAAGGGACTGGTCCATGAGAATTCAGATGTAGCAAAGTCTTAGACAGATGCTTAACATAGCCGAAGAACGTGATGGATTCAAATGCCAATACCGACACATTTCTCTCAAGGAACTTTGCCTCTGGAACTAAGGGGATAAATGGCACTGATTATACATTATCTGTCTTAAATTCGAACGTAAAATCATATGCTGCATGATATGCTCTAGAAATACGGATCCTTGTATGATTAACCTGGAAAGTTGACCTAGCTATCAAAAGGGCAAAGAGTCGTCTGTTATTTTGAAGACTTCATTTCATTGTGTTATTCGATCATAATGATTTTGCCCTAAATAGATCTTATTTGCTGTATCTTTTGGCCCAAATAGACCAGTTGAATACCATAAAAAGCAGTGTCTTTAAATTAGCAGAATTGTTACAAGTTGGAGGTGAGAAAAAGCCAAGGGTTACCTTTTATTCACCAGTTTTGTTAATCTAATAATGAAAAACTGCGCTTTTTTATCTTTAAAGGGGATGATATAGTACCATACTTTCCAAGATCTTGCAGCTTTAAGGTAAATAACTATAGTGATATGAATAGGTTTACACTCTTAGAGAATGACCTAATCTCGCCTGACGAGCTGGAGTGCAATGCAAAGTTGCCTGTAATTTCTTCTTGCAAAGCGGGGAGTAGAAGGGTATCCCTTGCAAAGCAGAAGCTGATCTCGGAGTCACTTGATGAAGGTTTGCCTTAAATGATGATAGTGTTCAAGGCTGACCTCGTGCAGTCAGTCTATTTAACAATCAATGTAATAGTTTTGCCTTGGAACTTTGCGGGCTGCTCAAAAAGTGTTGGGAAAATGGCTCAATAAATTGAGACATAATATGTATACAAGAGACTTGGGTAGCTGATACATTTGAAGTGAAAGATTACTGTGTTATTAGCAAGCCCGCAAAGAAGTCTAGAAAAGTTCTGTATAGTCGTGGCATTGCCACATTATTGAGCATGAATTGCTTGTGGTGTTATAAAGTGTTCTATCATCAATTTACTTCCCTGTGATAGCTTCTATGTTATTGAAGTAATTACCGAGAAGGCATAGACCAGTAACATAAAAGTGGTTGGTGACCTTAATGCCACTATTTCCAATCATACAATGAGATGTTTCACCGAGGATGACCGAGAGGAAGCTATGAATATTTCAAAGGTGCACTTCCCATTGGGGTCTAGAGTAAACAAGAGAGGGTCTCTACTGCTGGTATCATGTTGGGACTTAGATGCTATCATTGTGAATGGTAGAATAGAGACTGATATCCCGGCTCGTCTGACCCATAGCATGTACAATGGTCTCTTGATAAGTGATTACATTTTAAGCTTGTACTTTGCCTTTTCCCTTATAAAGGTTGTTGCAGTAATTGGCAATACGTGGAGTGATCATAGTATACTATATTTCTCCATTAAGGGTAAACTTCAGGCCATTTCTTATTGGAAGATTGGAGAGAAGGAGCAGGTACAGTTAAAGGTTGCTATTGGTAGGGTACAGTAGAACTCATTAGAAACAAAAGGGGGGTCAAGGGGAATGTTTTATGACCTGTCTGCTTGCTCCCCTACATCAAGATACATAACACACAATAGAGCAGATCAAGTCAAGGAAAAGTATGTGCCTACAGCAGTACCCGTGCGGTACTGGTGGTGAATGCGTGAAGCAAGGCTGCCAAAAGTATAAGCTGTTGGTGACGGGAGGCTGAAACAGTTCCCATCAGACCACCCATGTGGTGGAGTTTACGTCACGTGGGAACTGTTGATCATGCCATCCCTGGTCCGCCCACATGGTGCCAGTGCGGGAGTGGATGTCGAAAGTGATGAACATAATCTCCATCTACAGATGATGTGAACGAAAAAAGTGCAGTGCTCAAATAATAAAATTGACTAACAGGACTACAGGAAACGTTTAAACAGAAGTCCTGGTGTCAAGGATTAAAAACACGCTGGGTAGTAAGACTACCCTCTAGCGCTGTGCAGTTAGGTCGACATGTTTCAGCCATGGGGGTATCTAACCCGGCTTTCTTCAGGACCGATTGAAGGAAATAGCTACTGCAACTACATATAAAGTGTATTGGTGAAGATTTCATACATGTACTAAAAAAGTTACATATATACCAGAAGAATTCAAGCATGTACTAGAGAAGTTACATATATACCAGGACTTTAAATACTTAAATGTCCACTGGAAGGAAAGGAATGATTCTTCTTCCCAGCTTTGTGTGGGTGATGACCTCACCTCACCCGGCAACCGCTCGGGGGAATGAGGCCCCGCTCTGTCCGTCGGTGCCCCAGCTCTGAAAACGATCTGTAGATGGAGATTATGTTCATCACTTTCGACATCCACTCCCGCACTGGCACCATGTGGGCGGACCAGGGATGGCATGATCAACATTTCCCACGTGACGTAAACTCCACCACATGGGTGGTCTGATGGGAACTGTTTCAGCCTCCCGTCACCAACAGCTTATACTTTTGGCAGCCTTGCTTCACGCATTCACCACCAGTACCGCACGAGTACTGCTGTAGGCACATACTTTTCCTTGACTTGATCTGCTCTATTGTGTGTTATGTATAGTAGAACTCAGCAAATAAAAACTGCAATAGAGTTAATTCCAGCAAAAGGTCAGAATTCAACAGATTATTTCACAAAAGATATGCAAAACTTTGTAAGGGCAATTGCAAAACTCTCAGAGAAGGCCGGTATTAAACCCAAGGCGCAAAGGAAGAGTTTAAATAAGGGTTTTACTCTCAATAGGTTGATGAATAAACTGTGAAGACACCTATTTATGTTTTATTCAAAGGAAAGTAATACAGTCATAAACTGCCAAAGAAGGAGGAGAACGAGATGGCTACTGACACAAAAAATGTAAAGATGCTGATAGGAGATGGGTAGAAATCGCAGAAGCTGTTAAGCAAAAAAATAAGTAGTCCTTCAGGAATATTACTGGAGAATGAAGTGGTAGCGCATGTAAGTCCAAATCTAACTACATCTCTAGTGAAAATTGGGGCAAGTATATGTCCTTAGTGCAGTCGTTCCCAAACAGTGTTCCGCGGCACCCTGGTGCGCCGTAATGAGGTGCCAGAGGCGCCGCGCACAGTCTAGGGTGACCAACCGTCCGTAAATTTCACGGACCATCAGTACGCCTTTTGTCTGTTATTTTGGCCATCACAGGGAGCAGTGCTGCTCCCCTGTGAGAGGCCTCACCCCCGCTGATGGAGCCGCCTCGCACTCCTCCTAGAGCACAAGAGCAGCCCCTCCCGCCCATTGTCATTCAGTATGCCACTGATTGCCACACACAGAATGACAATGGGGCAGTCTAGGGTTTTAAAGCATGTGCCGGCCTCCTCCTGCCTCAGTGTACAGAAGGGCATTCTGTTAGATAAAAAGTAAAACGCCCAAACTGCAACATTAGAGAACACTTCATTTAAAGAAGCCTGTAAAACAAGTTAAAAAGAACGCGTTATCGTGCTTTCTTGGTCTCATCATTTAAGAACTGAAGTATTTTCGATATTATATTCAACAAAGCCATGGTTGCTGTTTTTTATTTTAAGGAACTAGTAACCATTGACAAAGACAATAGTCCTGGCTTGTTGTTGGTGTAATGATACTTGCTGTATTATATATATGGATGCAATGACAGAAATAACATAATACCATTCGGGCGCAACACTATGCTAAGAGCAGATTTTTAGCCTAGGTGTTTTAAACTACGCTCTTAATTACATCCAACACCCCCTTTGAAGAGACTCCCAGTTTTTTTACACCACTTAAAACCCTGGAAACAACACCATCTTACAGTCACCTCACATCCTGGCACTGTGCAGCATGTGTTACTCATGACTTCTACGTTTTCAGTATGTCTCTGTGCAGGGGCATAGTGAACTCTCCCCCACCACAAACCTTGCAGTAGTTCGTTCTTGATAGGCCTCTTCTGCCTGCAACTCTGCAGACAAAGACTCAGCTCATAATGTGAAAAGGTGGGTGAGTAAATAAGTGAAGGAATGTCTGAATAGCTGGATGGATTGCTGAAAGGATGAAAGGATGAATGAAAGGGGGGAATGGATAGATAATGAAAGAAAGGATGGATGGATGAGTGAATGAGTGGAAGTATGGATGAGAGAAAAGGTAAATAGATGGATGTATGGGTGGAAGGGTGGATGGATGGGTAAAAGGGTGAATGGGTGTGTGAAAGGATGGATGGATGGATGAATGAAAGGGTAGATGATGGGCAAGTGAATGGGTGGATGGATGAATTAATAAGTGAACTGGTGAATGGATGGATGAGTGAAAGGGTGGATGTAAGGATTGATGAGTGAGTGAAAGGGGGTAGATGGACAAAAGGATGGCATCCCAATTACTTTAAGGAAGACATCAGGAAGTACATACCCACCGGTAAAAAAATGGTGAGGAGCCACAGCCAACTGCTGGTTAGGTCAAGGGAGCCACAGGTCAAAAAAGTTTGGGAACCACTGCCTTAGTGTATGCCTGGAATAGCAGAGGGTACCTTTTTATGGATCAGAACTTGCTGGACTCCAATTTTAGGCATAGGGTGGATGTGATCCTTCCTTGCTCATCCAAGTCACAAGTAAAGAATATTAATCTGGGTGCAAGGTGTACAGGGGCAGGAGGGCCTGGTGCGCTGCCTATCACTGTGATTAAGTTAGAGTCAGATTTATGGGCAACCTACTTGACTGCTTTGTTTAAACTCTGCAACATATCTGGGTAAATGCCTAACTTGCGACAAGCAGTGTTATACTCCCATTGTATAAAAAAATGCCCTATCAATGTACCCAGTAATTAAAGACGAATCACACTTTTAGATGCAACTCAGAAAATCTTTGCAAAATCTGTATTAATTTATCTACAGGTCTGGGTGAATAAAAAGCAGGTGTTGCCCTTGGAACTGACCGGATTTCGATCAAACTGCTCCACCCTAGATAATATATCAATGTTACATCTTATTATGAAAAAGTATGTCCAGAAGCGGAGTATGCCTGTATACTCAGCATTTATTGATCTGTCTACCACCTTCTATTGCATGGATAGGCATACCCTTTGGAAGCAGATGGAGTGTGTGGGAGAAAATTCCCCAATGGTTGGGTGCCACATGATAGGGACTCTCTTATACACAGAGGATATTATATTTCTCTCAAGACAGCTACAGTTACAAAAAACTGAAGTCTGAGCTCCGCAGAGACTGCTGGGTGGAGTACTGACGTCAGACTCCAGAGATTCGGTGGAGGTCAGAGGAACATGCACGTAGCAGCCCAGGAAATTCCATGCGGGGCTGAAAGAAACCGCATTAGTCTGCGGTTTGTTGTCTTTGGCGGGGGTGCCATCAGCAGCTGCGGTCTGTGGTTGAGCTGCATTCTGTTGGTCTGTTTGGACTCAGCGGGGCATGGTGGGAGAGCCCCACAGTGTCCCATCCGCCCATCCCCCTGCCCTGCCTCCTAACTCCTCTTTTGTTCTGCTGGCAGAGGGATCAGGACATTGACAGCCAATTACCCCACCTGGTTAGGCAGCGCAGGAGTTCTGCAGGACTTTGGGGTACACGGAGACATGGAAGTCCTAGCCAAAATTAGAAAGACGGCACAATGGTGAGGGGGTGGTCCCAGCGATTGCTTGGAGACTGCCTGGTGCCTTATGTATCCAGTAGTGCCCCAGGATTACCCCTGGACTGCCTAACAGAGTCCTTAGAGGGCATATCATTCCCCCAGCAACCCAAGGACCAGCTGATTGTTGCTCTCAGACGCCACATCAATCCGCCAGAAACCCACATTTTTGCTGATTGCTGCTCTCGGAGGCCACAGCACTCCCCCTCAAACCCAAGGACCTACTGATTGTTCCTTGCACCAGCTTGAGAGCCTGTTGACATGATCAAATGGTGAGTGCTGAGGGTTTTCTGTACAGGTGATCTTCACTCACCCTAGTCAGCACCAGCGCCTTAGCTCTCAGCCCACAGCTCATAGCCCCTAGCTTATAGATCCAGTCTATCCTCCAGGTGCTAGTGGGGGCCAATAGGATCAAGTATGGGGGCAATGAAACTAAGGGAGCATATAGCAGTAGAGACTAAAGCACATTGGAAGTTCAAAAAGCACAGAAGAAGCACGAAAGTGAGAGGCTAATAAGAAGGACATAGTAATCAGTCTGGTTTCAGATGGTGTGACGCAGCTTTAGGTGCTGTAGTTAAAGGTAGCACTGGAATTGGAGAAGACATGGTCTAATTAGGGTCAGGTGTGGCTTGGGCTTCCTGAGAAGCTCCAAAACTTGATTTCAGATGTCTACCTCTCTCACTTTTCCTTAACTCAACAAATTATGACTGCTGAACTTCAATTAACCAGCGCAACTCACTGCCAACCAGCATGAGATCAGAAAAAGTATATCCAAGCCCCTGGTCATTATCAAACATGAGGCGAGGTGAAGGAGAAGCCAATGTTCAACCCTAATTCACTGGCTCCAGCTACATATCCCATCTTAGAGATGACCTGCAAGAAGGACTGTCCTCCTTAATCAACAGCACATTGTTCTAAGCTTCCATACCTGAGAAAGCCAAGATTACAGGCTTTTTAACAACCACCTGTAAAGCAC
The DNA here is from genome assembly GCF_964263255.1 of Lissotriton vulgaris. Classification (NCBI taxonomy): domain Eukaryota; kingdom Metazoa; phylum Chordata; class Amphibia; order Caudata; family Salamandridae; genus Lissotriton; species Lissotriton vulgaris. The sequence goes on along the minus strand of NC_141697.1, from coordinate 744,993,930 downwards.
CCAGCTCTACCACCCAAGCAGATCAAGTAGTTGGTTGTGACAGCAAATTTCAACTAGCAAAGAAGTCACCACCTCCCATAGTAGAGGACAAACAGCAAGCACAGTCAACTTCCTTGAAGAGCCTCCTTCCCCATCATATCTCGCCACCCCAGCACATCTCACTGCCCCTATAATGACAGCTCCAGATAGTCTGGATAGGGCTCAGCTTCTGGTCGAGGTCCAAGTACATGAAATAAAGCAGAGGCTCCGTAGACCAAGCTCCATGCAGACTGTGCAGTACCTCAGTACATTTGGGCCCAGGATCTCCAATTTGGCAGGGATCTAACCCACATCAACCCCCTGCACTCGGATTGGCTTATACCTGGGATGCCCTGCCCAAATCAGGCTCACAAAGGTCTAAAGAATACCATACTGGAGGGGGCCAATGAAGACTCCTCACTTTAGCGTGAGATGCTCCTAAGCCCCTTTGAACAGTCACATGTATCACCAACATTTCCGGTCTGCTCTACACTCTCTCTTGCCCCAAAACATAACTATAACTCTTTGCTCTCCCCAATCAAATTATCATTAGGAGCCCCTACCTCTGTGGAGGAAGGCTGCAATGGCAGTAGAAGTACTGAGGAGCAGACATTAGGACCGAAAATGACATAGCTTCCATCTGATCGAGCCAGATGAAATGGTCATTCTCACTCATCACTAACCAGCCCTTGGGCCCATCAATTTGGCCCAGCTATTAAGCATCTTGGAGGTGATTTCATCAGCGCTAATAACTCATACTGACAAGTTGGATACTCAAGTTGACCTACTCAACACAATTGCTGCGCATGTTCAGGGTATTGGTCTTGAACTGCAGGAGTTAGCCTCTTAACTGCAGAGCGAATTCCGCCGCAATGCTGGACATTCCAATCGTGAGCATGGTCATGACAGCTCCTGGCCGTCATGAGCACAAGCCCACTGTGACTCATGATCGCCGAGAGCTGTCTTGAGTATGGAAGAGGTTAAACATCACAATCAGAAAAGTATAGCGTGACCCAGCTACCGCTTATCACACTTGTCAATGCACCAGCACCATGGAGACTCTTGCCACGGTCTCAAGAATGCTTTCAGAATTACTGGAATTAGTGAAGGTGACCCAAACAAGACTCTCTTCTGGCAATCTGTGAATTAACACTGTACAGGAAGACTTGATAGCCCAATACCAATATGAGTATCACTGTAACTTTCTATGCTGGAGGACCAGAAACATAATTTACCCTTGTAAACAGAGGCTCTGCTACTGAATGAATAAGTAATCATTCTGTTGACACATCCAGCCATAAAAAATGACCTGTTAAAGGCCACACTGCTGTCAAGCCCACAACCCACACTTTCAAAAAGGGAAGGTAATCTACTGAGAAAATCCAGGGGGAAAAAGTGCAAAAATGACCAATGGCGCAACTTTGACTCAAAAAACAGACATATCAATGCCATCTGGATAGGAGGATAGTCATAGTGACAAATAAAAATATAAATTCTAGCATCACTCCATACCTGATTTTTCAGTAACTGGGAGCATTGGATTCTGACAAGGTTCCGGCATCAAGCAGCTGCTCAGGGCCACTAGCTCTGACAATGCCAGAATGCCAAGAAGACTTGAGCTACGCTACTGCACCAAACGGTTACTCTTGGCCATGAAACACAAAAACGCTTCAATTACAAATCTCCACTCATGTTTCCTCTGTTGACAACATAGGTCTTCCAGTGTCATATTGGGGTCTCAAGGGCACCCAAAATAGACCAATCCCAATTATCAACTTACGAAACTGAAATCTTGACAGACCAGAATCACATAACAGGCATTCTTCTGCAGTAGGGGGTTACAACTGTCCAATCTTGGTCACCCTAGTGGTTTCGAACTCAGAAACTAAAAGAGAGCTCTGGCAGCACCCATTTGGAATTCAAGCTTTCCCACTCTGGGTGTGGCCCCCATTGGAATCTGAGGCAATCTCCATGATTCAGGAATGTTGTCAGGGGCAGGACATTTGTAATCAAGAAACCATGAAGACTGAATCGATCCACCAATATAAATCAAGGAGTCTCCATGACATCTTCAATCAGAGCGCAGTGCTAAGGTTGCTAAAAGCAGTGCAAGGTTTGCATCACATTAGGTCTATCAACATAGAAGCGGTTGAATTTAGACCTAACCCTGAGCAACAGGGAATGATATTAGCACCATTACCTAGTCAGACTGAACTATTGCATCTCAAGTCTGGCAGCACAGAGAAATATTTGCAGTTTGGGTATCAACAAGAGAAAACATAGGACAGCTCGCTATCCAAGCCCCTTGCTTTCACCACTTCCAACAACAGGCATGCTGAAGGGAGCAATCGGCCCTGAGCACCCCATAGTAGTTAGGGATGTCTACAAATAACAAAGTCAATGCGTCCACTTAGAGCTGTTCAACAACAGGTCAATCCTGCTGGTCTCCCGCAAGTCATGATGACAAACAGCAGACCTTTCAAAGTTTCATGAGGGTTTGCTTATTGCCCATCCTCCTAGGACCACTCTTGCAGAATCTGCACCTGGAATGTGAACGAACTTGCAGCAAAGGTGGGGGTCGATGATTTTCTATCATTCCTACACAACTATGAAACCTGGCAGCAGTCATCAACAACAACTGTGGTATTTGAGGAATATTTTAATGCAGCAACAAAAAAGGCTAAGCCGGGAAGGGTCTAAGAGAGCATAGCAATTTACATCTCGACTGACATTGTGTGAGGACATGAGGAAGTGACATGGGTCTCTAAGGAATGCAGTGTATTAAGATGACAGTGGATCCACATGCCAACCTATTAATTGTAAATCTGTACATCCACCCTGCCCATAAGCACAAGCCTGAGAAGATTCAAATCTTAATTGGTCTAATTAAAGCCTTGAGTGCCATGTATCCACAAGCTTTTATTTTAGTATAAGGTGATTTTAATATGATCTACTGCAAAGCTCAGATGTCAAACCTCCAAATCATTTCCCCGAACATTTTTGGAAATCAAACTAGAAGGGATCTACAAGGCAAGTCATTCATAACAGCCTTGGGTTTCTATATACTTCATGAGCAAACTCCATTGGATAATCCAGCAGTCCTCACTAGAGTCACAAACAGATCACGCTCCACTTTAGACTATATTCTGGCTGCCCCTGCAAGGAACTTCAAGGGACTAACCACTTTTGCTATAAAAACAAGATTAGATAGCAATAATATTGCCCAAACTTTAATATTCTGGAGCTCACTCACACCTACCCAGGCATATAATTTGGAAGGGCACAAATTAGGTGAATGCTCAAATCTGTCCAACTATAGATTAATTGCCTACACAGACGTAGTAGCCAAGATCTATGCCTTAAATTTGCTCATTGATCTAGAGGACTGGGTCTACCATTTAAACATAATCCTGAAAACTCAGACTGGCTTCAGGGCAGGAATTAGCACTTTTACAAACTTGTTGGCAGTCATCCTAGTGGCTAAGACAGCATAACCTCAAAATCATCTCCTATGCCGATGACACCCAGCTGATCAAATCCCTCACCGAAGACCCCCACACCGCCAAAGCCAACCTCCACAGAGGAATGAAGGCCCTCGTCGAATGGATGAAGCACAGCAGACTGAAGCTGAATTCAGACAAGACGGAGGTCCTCAACCTCGGCTCCACCCCCTCAGCCTGGGACGACTCCTGGTGGCCAACATCGGTCGGAACAGCCCCAGAACCCTCCGACCACGCACGCAGCCTGGGGATCATCCTAGACTCCGCTCTTTCTATGACCAAGCAAGTCATTGCAGTCTCCGCGTCCTGCTTCGACACCCTCCGAATGCTCTGCAGGATGTTCAAATGGATCCCCTCCGACACGAGAAAGACCGTCACCCATGCCCTCATCACCAGCAGACTGGACTACGGGAATGCCCTCTACGCAGGAACAATAACCAAGCTCCTGAGGCGGCTGCAACGCATCCAGAACGCTGTAGCACCACTGATCCTCGACGTCCCATGATGTAGCCACATCACACCCCACCTGAGAGACCTGCACTGGCTCCCCGTCGACAAGGAGATCACCCTAAAACTCCTCATCCATGCACACAAGGCCCTCCACAACGCCGGACCAGGATACCTCAACGACCGACTCAACTTCTACAACCCCACCCGCAGCCTCGGCTCTGCCAACCTCGCCCTCGCCACAGTTCCTCACATCTGGAAAACTACCGCTGGTGGCAGATCCTTCTCCTACCTCGCCGCCAAGACCTGGAATACTCTCCCCGCCAACCTACAACAGACCCAGGACCTGCTGGCCTTCAGAAGACCTCTCAAGACCTGGCTCTTCGATCAGTAGCAGCCCCCCCCCTGCGCCTTGGGGCCCTCACGGGTATTTAGCACGCTTTACAAATGTATTTGTTGTTGTTGTTGTTGAGCAAGCGAGCAAGCAACCACCCAGTCCAGCAAGCTGACCTTAAAGCCACCTTTGATGAAGTCCAGAGGACTATGCTGTGGAATTAAATAGCAAGGCAGGGTGTACCGGGAAAACTGCTGGAGGAGAAGACAGTCCATGTAGCCGTCCTCTTGCTATGTGAATGCGCATCTACCTCTCTACCCAGAGTTATCATTTTAGAACCTACATACATACAACAAGCCCTGATGAAGTCCACACCAGTTGGACGAAACACGTTGGCTGTTTGGCTGCCTCTTTTTTTGCAATAAGAAAAATAAAGGAACAAGTGTTGTTGATATCAACAGTGCACGGATATTATTATTTCTGGAACCGGTGGTGCATTCCACATTCATGTGAAATTGGACATTGGTCATGGTGATTGATCCTTGGAAACAGTGGGAGCGGTGGTCAGGCACACCTTTTTTAACTTAAAAGACTAGTAACTTTGGACTCTCTTTTGGGGGATTGTTTCATGTGGACATGTGTCACAAGTACATTCAGTGTACAAGTTCGGCTTACTGTTTCATTTTGGATGTGATTTTTTTTAAACATTTGATGATTGACAGCCAGGCCTCTTTCAAGTTTGTTGAAGATAGAATGGATTTGTGACATGTGGATGCAAAGTTGTTATTGTATTGATTTGCCAGAATGTAGAATCACCCAAATAAATGTACTTCCTTGAATTCCAAGATGGTGCAATGCTTATTGTCTTGTACTCCTGAAATCGTATTGCTTTTGATTAAAAATATTCTGATGAGTAAATAGACTGAACTTGACGGCTGCACACATCATACTGTAGATTCTCCATAAGAGCACCTTTGGTATTTTCTATGTGGACTGTCCATGACCTGTACATTGAAATATAAACTTTTCAATACCTTCCAAATGCTAAAAGAGGTTTGCAGTAACTGGTCCCATGGACCGAGGGTAAAGGAAAGCAGGAGACTATTGTTGTGAGTCATTTCCATCTCGTCGCAAATCACTGATGATTAGATGCAGGATGCTTGCCTAGTTTTTAGCAATGTGAATAATACATGAAAGTGTCATATTCAATGTTTTCAAATTATGGTTTATGGACTAGCTGTTCATCTTACAGAAAGCGTCATTACTTGTCCCTAATTTATTGCTGCTTTCCTTCAAGTTATATTTAATCAAGTAATAAGTGTGCATTTGGTAACTTATTTAAATGGAGGAACATGGTGAGTATCAATTTATTGGATGACTGACGCATTTGGAACATAGTCAAAAATTAATCTTCTAAATTGAATTTGGTTTGTTGCCTTCCTTTGTCTTTATAAAGATAGTGCTTAATTTGTAAAACAATGAGTGCTGGTGCTCAAAGCACTGCAACAACAGTGCTATAAAAAATCGGTGCGCCGAATACCAAGGCTGCAGAGTGTTGGTATTACTTCAGCCTCTTCAATCCGCTACCAGACCCTGCTGCCATTTTATGTCACTCTAATTGAACCCTGCTTACTCTCTTTGTGACTGATTTTCCGTCTTTTCCTTCCTCCTTCTTTCCTGTTTGTTTTTCTCTCTCTTACTCGCAGGCAATATCTGATGAGGAAAAATAAGTACCAGTCCCGAGAAATGACTGCTGGTGGGCTCACTGGCAACCACCACTCAAACTAAGGGCTGTATAGAACAAACATAAATCTGGCTTACCTGTTAAATACATTCCACGCACAGCACCACATTCTACATGAGGCTGCGCGTGGGGTACACATGTGACATTGTCATGACACTGTGTGAACCAGCATCATATTTTGCCTGCAAGGCTGATGACCCTCTTGCCCCTGCCCTCTGTGACCCCCCTTCTGTACCTAGGGGTGTTTCTGGCATTTTAGCACACTTCTAGCACTTTTAGCACACTTTACAGTTCACAAGCTCCAGCCTTGCGTTTTTCTGACATATGAGTCCCAATTTCTTCACACAGAACTACATTCCCCATGATGCAGGGCATCGAGGGTGCACATGATGTACATCGCTGGTCTGATGCCCGTCTTGCCCTGGCTATTTGCCACCGTCATCCCACTGATGTATCTGGGGTCTTTTGAACTCCCTATCATGCTTTCAAGTTTGTCTGCCCCAGCCTGTTGGCCTTGTTGTGCTCGAGCAGTGTGCTATCTCCTCATACACAACACTTCATTTCGAATGATGCTGTGCACAGGGAACGGATGTGATGCATCACGTCATGTCCGGTAGTTGTGTATCCGCTTTAAAAATGACAGCTTCTTGGGTCTTCTCCCTCTCGCCAGGACCCTGTTTTACACAGTTTACACTGCCGAGAATGGTGGTAAGTCTGCACGCTCCTTCCCTTTGTTCCTGTAGTTATTTGGACTGCGCAACCATGTCTGGTTTTCAAAACTGGGTCTCACTTGATGGAGCAAGGTTGCGCATGTAAAGCGACTTGCTTGTTTTCAACTCTCTCTAATAACTCATAATGTACTAACTAACATGTTTTGTCTTATTAATATTGCATTACCAACATATTAGGTATCTAGAGGAAGCTAGTCTATGTGCTTTCACTAACCATAATCCGCTTGCACTAAAATGGTTGCTGCTATGCGGGATTTCTTACTGCGCATGCGTCTGTCACACTCACGTGACATGACGTATCTTTCGCTTGGAGGGAAACTTTTGCTTCTGCGCACTAGAACTAAGATGGCTGCTATGTGTTATTAACATGCAAGAAGCTTGTATAGCTGCTTATGCTACACTGTTTGTTCTGCCTAAATTCTAATGCAATAGTTAAAATAAAATAGTGGGCATAGAGTAGTGATAAGTGGTATACACAACATTCAGTTATTCTTTGTTCTAAAACTGTTTGTCTTTTATTTTTTTACATGTAACATTTCTGGCCTGATGAAACCCCACTGCACCCATTTTGAACATGCGCACAAGACTCTAAAAGCTCAAGAGTCATTGGCATTGAATGGAAGCCAAGTCCAAACTTGCGAAAAGATGTGCCTGGGAGCGTGAACTTTCAACCCCAGTAGAGGAAGCTGAACTGTACAATACTGAACGCTATTGTTACTGATTGATACATTCATTGCCGGGTGGAAGAAAAGTGCATGGGAAAATAAAGTTATGGGCGGGAACGTTAATTTTAATATCATCAAGAAAAGTTTCATTTTTGGTATGGTGTGATGACCTCTCCTCTCTTCTAGTCTAATCAAAATTGGGGATTCTTACACTTGCAACCTTGTGGGATGGTACACTGACCTGGAAAATAGTATAGCTAGGATTGGCTTAGTTAGCTAATTTGTCCGACTTGTCTGAATAGCTGACCTGTCACTAACCCAACAAACTCAATAGGTGATCGAGAACAGAGGTGCTGGCGTAGCACTCTGTCAGAAGATTTGATAACCCAATTGGGGTTCGGGAGCAAGGGTGCTGGCGGAGCACTTTGATGGAAGATTCGATAACCCAATCGGGGTTAGGCTGTTAGCTGCAGTGAGGATTGTAGCGCTGGCTTAGCAACTTTAACTCTGGGTGCCAGTCTTAGCCTGTGGTGGTCCTATCCTCATCCAATTTGGCTGCACCTGTCCTGATTTCTGGTCGACACCTGTTGTATTTCTGGCACTTGCACTTTTGCAGTTCTATCTTCTAACTGACCAGTGGCCAAGGTTAGTTCTTTACACCATATACTATGTGGGTACGTCATTGTACTGTTTCCTTCTCTCTTCCCACCCTAATGTCAAATGCGTAAAGACTGCCTTATAAAATCTTTGCATATTCTCATTCTAATTGTTATTTTCCTAATCGAAAGTTTTCTGGTTACAAATGTTTGGATTATGACTTTTAAAGAATTCTAGATAAAGAGTTTAAACCGTACCTGGGTTTGTGGTTATTATATGAGTGCAAAAGTTATTTTTCAACCTATTTTCTTGCTAACTCCCTGATCCTTTAGGACTTTTTAGGTACCGTGACAAGGATTGGTAAGTCAATGGTATAGGTCCTAAAAACGTATTTATATAAACCACTGGTTAGAGGAAAGTGCGCAGGTTACCTGATTAAAACTCATTATATGTTGTTTTATGGGCCCAGGTGAGTATGGAAAAATCGAGTCAGGTGACCTGCGTGCTCTATCACACTCGCTCCTGGCTTCCTTGCACCAACTTAGGAGGATGGTGTTCTTCCCCCGCTGTATCGCTTCCCACTCTAGCTCAATTTCCCATAATGGGTGTAGCCTTTCTCCACCTGCTTACTTCTGAGTGATACTCAGACTCAGATTTGGTTCAGTGCTGCCATTTGTGGCTGGGGCATGTGCCTCCTCCACATTTTATCATCTATAGGGTTTGGGTGGCACAGGAGGGATGATCACCGCGTCCCCCGTGTGCACAATACTGTAACATACGCTACTCTTTTTACCCTAAGATGTAAAAATATATAGGAGGGTGCACACACACAGGGAGGAGCTATAGTGTCTTGTACATGTTTCTTATTGTATGTCAGATGTGGCTCCTTTTCCTTGCCCCTTGGTCTATCATTATGATGTTCAGTAAGTTTGTGCTAACCAGGCCTTCTTTCCTTTCATTTGCACTAAACACTTGATGAACATGAATGCTACTCTCATTACACTGCCATTGTTTTTAATTCATTTTTCTCTCAGTCTCATTAGCCAAAATGGCCGCTGGGTACCATGTGGCTGTAGAGAGGTTAAGTGTAACTCCTCAAACAGGTAACCATGTTCCCTCCTTCCGGCTTACAATACACCATGTATTTTATAAACTGTTAATGAGGGAGATTGTGGATGTGCCTTGGGACACCCCTTGTGCAACATAGTGATTTAATGCACTGTTTATTTTTTCTTCTTGTTCGCAGATCGAGATGTTGAATTAATTACCCATTGTTCTTGTGACCGCAGATGAATACGGCCAGTATAGCCATCTTGTTTGATTTTCATGTTGTTTGCAGTGTGACTTGTACTGAAGTTTGGGCCTGAAGAATGCCTAGGAACTCTTGTTGGAGTCTAGCAAAGGCAAAAACATGTTGACCACCAAGGGGGTATATTTGCTCTCAACCTCCTGTCCTCTCATTTTAACCCTATCCAATGACACTACTTATTAAAGAAATTGAGCCCTTGAGATAGTTTGAATCATTCACATATTTTGTTTTGGCACTCTGCCCCTTATCACTTACACTGCTCAATGGCATCCCCCATTCAAGACACCTCAGATACTCTCCACCCTCTACATTAGGTGGAGAGTTGTAGCCCACATCTGGGACCTTGCAGCCCGATGTGAGGAGGGAGCCCAATGCTGAAGCATGTCACCCTTGGGTGAGTGAGGGTTCTCGTCCTGATAAAGGATCACTACCACTTAGTTCTAATAAACAACCCCCAACTTAAGTAGAGAATATCTTTAGTGAGTATCCATGTATAGATAGGGAGTGGTACGTTCTCTTTTGGAAGTGTCTCCCTTGGATCCTATGTGTGTTAATGTTACCTCTTAAATGCCCTCTTCAAGTGTTATGTGAGATATTTTTCTGTTTTAGAAAATGACTTCATTAGTCAACATTACCATTCCAAAAATGTGTTATTTTCTCAACTAAAACGCGGCTTAGTAGAAAGTGGCTTGATGCAATGTTTTACGCTCCCAATATTAATGTGGTGTGTGTATGTGGAGCAAGGTGAACTATGGCACTTGACCTTAAGTATCTATTACTGTTTGTAAGAATGCCACTGCCTTAGGAGTGGCTAAACCCACATGAAAGAAAAAAGGGAATGTAGGGATGGAATGTTCGTTCTTATTTTAACAATTATATATTTTTCCTTTTGGTTTTGCATTGATGAGAAGGTTAGTTCCTTCCTTGCACTAAGGAGCTCCCATAACACAAATGCTGCCCCTTCGGGCAGAAGTGGCCACACACTACTGACTGCATTCTCACACCCATCACAGAGTTACAGTAACACTACAGAGAGCCTTGTCGCACCACTAAAAGACTAGCAGTCTCACACAAGCGAAACACTTTCATACATTTTGCAGGGCTACATCCATACAACAAACAACACTCACCCCCAATAGAGACTAGCACTATCTCACTGCCTTCAGCACTGAGTAGCTGTAACCTACTACTAACAGTGGTCTCATGCCCCTCACAGAGGGGCAGTTTCACAGTAACCAGAGCACTTTCACACTCCCTCGAAGAATAGCAGTCTCTCATAGAGAGCACTCTAAAATCCCTCACAGACTAACATTTAAAAAATGTTTTAGCACTCTCAAACCTCTTCTAGACAGGCAGTCACACATTACCGATAGCACTCTTACACCCCACAGAATAACTGTCCCATAGCACTCACACGTCCATCTGAGAAGAGCAGTATGACTACAGATACAACTTTCATACCAGTAGCAAACTACCAGTCTCATTTTACCACCTAACTCTCACATCCATTGCAGAGTAGAAGCCCCACACTACTAGAATCACTCTTACACTGTTCACAGGCTTGTAGTTTTGGACTGCAGACAGCACTGCTAAACCCATCAGTCTAGTAGTTACATACTACCAGAAGCTATTTCACCCCATGATAGACTAGTAGTTCTACACATTCAACAGTGCTCTCACTCTACTCACATACCAGCAGTTACACATTACCAACAGCACTCGCCCACCTCTCACAGACTATTAGTGACACAGTAATGGATGCTCTCTCACAGAATAGTAGTTGTTAGACTTGGCATCTTTGGCGTGGTTTCCCCTGTCTTTTTGCTTCTGCCTCCTGTATTTTTGACGCTGTGCTGGATTTCGTTTTTGCTGGTTTAGATGCATTGGACACTTTGCCATTGCAAATCAGTGTCAAAGTGCAAGTGCTCCCTGTATAAATTATTATTGTGATTGGTTATCCATGATTGGCATATTTGTATTACCAAGAAGTCCCTAGTAAAGTGCACTGAGTGTGCCAGGGCTGGTGATACAAATGCTACTAGTGGGGCAGCAGCACTGATTGTGCCACCCACATGAGTAGTCCTAAAATGGTGTCTCAGGCCTGCTCCGCAGTGCCTGTGTGCAGTCTGTAAACTGCCATGTCCACCTGGTCAGTGTCCTCACTGACCGTGCCTAACCCTTCCCTTTCTGTACACATTGGTCACCCCTATGGAAGGCCCAAGGTACCCCCCAAGGGCAGGGTGCTGTGTATTTGAAAGGTAGAGCATGCACTTGTGCAGGAGACATGCTCTGGTAGTGAATGACAGACATTTTCTTTTTTTCACTATTGTAAGGCTATCTTGCCCATAGCCTATCATGGGGAATGCTGGCTACAGTGACTACCAGCATATCTTCCTATAGGAGCAAGGTAGGACATAAAAGCCTGGTATCCCTGAACTCAGAGTTTAATAACACATCTTTTAGGAAAGGTGGTTTTTAATTCCTGTGTTTGAGAACAACCCTTTTAGAAAGTTGCTGTTCTCTTGTCTGACCTTTCTGTGTGCATTGGCCTGTTTGTGAATTGACTGTCTGGTTTGAGAGTGACAGGGGCTGGGGAGCCTCCAGGAGGCTGGCTGAGTCAGCCCTAGGCTGAACGACTGAATCTGTATCTTGGGTGGTGGGAGGGGATAGCACCTGGGCCTGAATAGGGCTGTGCCTGCCTTCCACAATGCTGCCTCATCCTCCTGCTGGGCAGCTGACGACCCTGCCCCTCTCTCTGAAAGGAAAGGAGAATCCAGGAAAAAAAAGTGCTCAAGGAACACCCATAACTGGTTCATACAGGGCTCAGAGCCCTCCTGCACAAAGGGAACAAAGACTTTTAGGGGTATAAGTACTGGATCCAAGACTACGGAAAATTAGATCATCCTGGAATCAAGAAGTAATCTCTGCCAATGAGAAAGCTGGAAGACTGAAGAAAGAAGATTGTCCTGCTATTGCTTTGCTGGATTGACCTGCAGTTGCTTTGCTGCCAAGGAGAGGGTAAGGACTTTGCTTTGTGCTCTGTCCCCGTTCTTGAAGGAATATCCAAGGGCCTGAAGAAGAGCTAGCTCCCTGTTAAGAAGTCCCAGGAACAAAATGACTTCCCCCCAGCTTCCCTGGACTCTACTGAGAGAGTTCTGTCCTTCTTAAAATGCTTGGGCCAGTTTTGGTGCCTCTGGAAGTTGTACCTGTGTTGGGAAGCTGGAAACCAAGATTTTAGGAACTTTCTGCGAAGTTTAACGCATCGCTCGCTTGTGGAGCGCATCCTCGTCAGTGAAAGAAAATTCACGCCGCCGCGAAGGCTAAGATCGTCGCAGCGCCAGTTGCTGCTGCCAGAGCCGTCGCATCCTTCACTTGTGGGACGCAACAGACCGGTGCTGGAAAATTACCATCGCTGCAAGTATCATCGCAGAGCCTGTCGTCACTGGGTGAGTTTGTCGCACTGCTTGCTTGCAGACCGCATCACGTCACTGCGAGAGTTGTCGCAGAGCTTTTGAATCGAGGGGCCGCGAGAGGAGAAGATCGACGCTGAGCCGCGCATTATCACCACACCGGAGATTGTCGCATCGTACCTTTGGTAGCTGCTACCACCGAAACCTGTGCACCGGAATACATGCAAGGTATCGCATCCCTCCCCATACAGTCCGGAGTCACCGCAACACACCTGCTGCATCCAGCGGGGTTGTCGCATCACCTCCCTAGGGTCTCAGGAGTGACGCATCGCTTGCTTTTCAGCGCTACAGCTTTCATTTGGAACTTTTGACGCATCTAAAGGTACTGATGGCTAAAACGTGACACAACTGTGGATTATTTTAACACAACCTTAAGAACTCTTTTTAAACCATATTTTTGAACTGTGTACGTTGGATTTTTGTTGTTTTGGTCTTGTGTAGTTTAGATAAATACCTTTATTTTTCTAAAATGTTGTGGAGTCAGTTTGTGGTGTTTTTTACTATGTTACTGTGAGTGTTGGTACAAATACTTTGCACATTGCCTGCAATAAGCCTGACTACCCATGCCAAGCCACCAAGGGAGTGAGCAGGGGCTATCTGAAGAGTGTTTCCTCCTTACCCTGACTAGAAGCAAGGGTCCCTATTTGGACAGTGGTACCTACCTCTGCCAACTAGAGACCCCCAGTTCTAACAGTAGTCTCATACCACCACCAGCCCTATCACACATCACATACTGGCAGCATCAAACTACAGACAGTACTCTCTCATCCCCCAGAGGCTGGCAGTTAATTACTACTGACAACACTTTTACACCTCTCAGAGAAAAGCAGGCTCACAATAGGAGTCAACCCCCCCGTAGACTAGAAGTAATACGTAACCAGAAGCACTCTTAGAATTTGTAGACTGGACACCTGTGATAAATTGGGCTCTTGGTCGACTGAGGTGTGAGCCCTTGTCAAGCAAAAACCATGATTCCTTGCAGGTTGAACTAAAAAAAGTCACTAAATAAATCTGTGCTTAACCTTGGGTAGCTTTTCACAGTTAGGCTCAACTTTGAGGACATGTGTAAAGTACTTATGCAGCACACAAACACTAATAAAGTGAAAACACAACACAAGAAAAATCCCACACAATTTAAAAAAATTTGAATAAATTATTTGACACCAAAACAACATAACTCCAGTCAGCATGTTGTATGTTATGTTTCGCATAGCACACGTACACCATACGGTTTCATGGCGCTTATAGAAGAGGTGATCTGCCGCTCATAAGATTGTTTATTTGTAGGCCAAGAGAACAGCCAGGTGTTTAATTGCCTCCTAAAATAAGAGTAGCATGGAGAAGATCTTATGTTGAAAGGGAGTGTGTTCCAACAGGAGGGGGCCAATACTGTAAATCGGATCCACCAGTACTTTTCCACTTGAAGGAGGGAACGGCTAACTAATACTGGTGGGAGGACCGAAGGGCCCAAACAGAGACATATCTCTGGATAAGATTGGAGATAAATTCCCGGCATGTGCATGAAGCGATTTGAATATCAGGCCTCCGACCTTGAATGTGCAGCCTTGGGGTACAGGAAGCTAGTGCTGTTTCCTCATAAGGTGAGTGACGTGGTACCATCTTGGCTGATGATAAATAAGTCTCCCTGTCTGATTTTTCACTAGTTGCAGTCTTCTCATTAAGTACCCTGGAAGCCAAAGTAAGTGGAGTTGGTATAGTCGAGGTGTGAAATTACCAGCACAGAATAGCTTGAATGACCACTTCTGTTGTAAGGAATGTACTTATTTTCCAGATCTTATGGAGTTGAAAGGAAGAGACTACTGTTCTGATCTGGGTTTTCATCAAGAGATCCCTATCGAATGTGACACCAAGGCTTTTGGATAAAGGAGACGGGAGTGGAGACACCCCCAACTCTACTAGCCAGAAGTTCGAAGTCCAAGGGTTTCAAGAGCATTAGTTAGGATCAGCTCTGTGTTATCAGGATTTAATTTTAAGTGGCTTTTATTCATCCAATTGCAGATGAGCAACATAGTGGTCTGAAAATTCAAAATGGAGGCAGGAGAATTAGCAATGATGAAGATCAGTTGCAGATCATCTGCGTAGTTGAAGATGCCCACCTTGCTTTCCCCCAAGGACTTAATAAGGGAGGTAGGAGATACAGATTGAACAGGTGTGGAGACAGGGAGTAACCTTGCAGGACCCCACAAGTTAGTTTAACTCTTGGAGCCGTGTATTGGGAAAGATGGATAGATTGTTAGTGATTGACTAAGAAGGACGTCAGACATTGGAGGGCAGCTCCCTGAACCCCTGCATCCCTGATACAGTCTAATAAAATGTCATGGTCGACCGTGCCAAGGGCCACCCAGACATTGAGGAGCACTAATGGCTGGGTAGTGCCTTTATCAGTCTCCTTCTTTGGATCATCCAGTACACTCAAGATTACCATCTCAGTAGAGTGGGAGTGATGAAAGCCTGCTTGGCGGGGATTGAAGAAGAGCCATTGTTCCTGACACTCGTCTCCAAGATTCCGATAGGCAAAACAGGCTATAACAGCAGTTAATCACAGATTTCCCTGATACTTGAGACTGCGGACGCAGCTCACAGCTCACTGGGTTACCATCCCAGATTCACTGCAGACTTCTGAAATAGGCCTTCCTGGACCCTGATTCCTAGACCTCTATGCGGCAATAACCTCTCAGGCTCGGAAAAATACCTGATGCCCTCCGGTAGCTTAATTAAGCTATTACAGCCCTTCTAATTAGGTCAACCATTACCCAGCCTCTACTTGTACAGACCGCACCTGCGGCTTTCTGCATCTTTCTTACTCGGCCGGACCTTCTAATCTGTCTTTGCCTGGAACGAACCTCCTCCAAGTCACTCTGACATGGACCTAGGTATTTCAGGCAAAAGGTACACAGGCATACCATTGATAATGTCCTGATCATGATCCTATATCTTTTGTAAGGATCGAAATGCCGTCAACTTGTTGTGCCCCATATACACTTCTTTATTTACTACTCATTTTGTGTAAAGGTGTCTCCACTATAATTTTTTTCTTATATCAGAGTGTGCCTCATACAAACAATTTACTCAGCCTGAGCCTTTCTGTTTTCATGTTGTACGTTCTTCCCACTAAGTTGGATACAGGCTTGTGTCCTACTTAATGGTTTCTTGTTTTATTTTGTATATATTTAAACAACTTGTCGTAACTTGGTATGCCCTTTTCCCCTGTTCCCCACTCCCTTTTTACCCATATTGGTATGGACCGCACTGACAGCTCAGGTGCTCGCTATCGAATGTTGAGATAGCAGCTGAGCCCCTTGATGATAAGCTGACGGCATCTAAGTCTAATTTCTTAACCCATTAAAGCAACTTAAACGAACACTGCCTCCTCCTTACTACATTTGTTGGCGACGAGGTGAGGAGACTGTGCCAGGGACAGTGGATGCCGTTCCCCTGGAGTGATTTACAAGAGCTTCTCTGAAGAAAAGAATTATCGGAGTGAACCGCTATCTTCTGAAGGCAGCTAAGTGACACACTTGCGGTAATTTAGTGCTGGCGGCCAGCTTATTGGCACGTTATGAAAAGTATATAGACTTTAAGAGTTGCCATTGGAAGTCCGCGTCAGCGTGTCCTTATGTGCTTGCAGCGTAAAGGATAATCAGAAGGAAATTGGTGTACTCGTGTGTCAGGTCGGGCACACGGGGGGGGCGTATGGTAGTCAGCGCAGCGAGTTGAAAGGAACATCGCTATTGGTGGCGCTCGACGGCGCAGTAAAGAAGCGTGTGAGGCGAGCATGAGTTTGATGAAGGAACTGGCAGCTAATGCTTAAAACCTGTGTGGTGTTCTACTTCAAGATAAGCGTTTAGAGCAAGTTGCCGGCGCTCGTGAGGAAAACTCGCCATCTCAATCCTAACGGCTGCGCAGGGCAAGCGCGTCTGCAGAGAAACGAGAGAAATAATCATCCGGCGCCACCCTGATCATTAGCCGATTTCTACTTAGTCAGAAGCTTAACGGATTTAACTGTGTTTCAAGTGAATTGATGAGCAGCTCAACGAACGGAACAAAGTGAAAGGATTAGTCTTACCCTCTTCTGAGCCAGCTCGGGTCCGACAGGAATTGTTTAGTCAGACGCTCCACACAGGAAGTTCCCGCCAATCGGGGAGGAGATTCGCTCCATTGGTTTTTTGAGACAATAACTATAGAAAAAGAAAGGGGACTTGTAGAAGGAGTTTATACCTGCTATTGTGTGAGAAACCTATTTTGGGTGTGGGAAACTGTGTTTGGTTTTTGCGGTAAAAAATGTATTTTTGACAAAATTGTTTGCAAAGGAAGTAGTCCCTTGGGGATTTCACCCTTAGATTTATCTAATATATCTTTCCAGCTCATTCTCAAGGAGTATTGGGATTGAATCACAGTTGTATATGGCAATGGCGGGTGCAGGCATGAGTCAGCCTCCACCTTTTCTGAATGAATTGGGGGAACCAGTTATACCCTGGAGGAGGTGGGAAGGCATATTTAAATCGTATCTTATTGCCATTGGAGGAAGTAATTACACTAACATAAGGAAACAGCACATACTTCTCCACAATTTAGGCACACATGGTAGGAAAATGTATGAGGATATTACTGGAAGACTAGTGGAGGATGATCAAGAAGAAGTAGTGGAGGGTGTCAATGTCTATGAGAGTACGTTGATGGAGCTAGAGGCACACTTTAAAGAGAAAATAAATGTGGTAATGGAAAGACATAAGTTTTTTAAGAGGGCACAGAAGAAGGAGGAGAGGGTGAGTGCGTACATAGCAGTGTTGAGAGGATTATCAGCCACATGTGAATTTGGGCAACAAACTGACTCGTTGATAAGAGATCAACTGGTGAGATGTACCAATGATACTTAAACACAAGAGGAATTACTCACTAAGAACCCCAATTTAGAGGAAGCCATCAACATAGCTAAGGGTCTATAACACACAGCGCGGTGTATGAGAGAGATGAAACCACAGGAGGGGACAAACAAAGAGAGGGCAGAGAACAAGGAGGGAGAAACTGTATGCAAAGTGGGGGACAAGAGTAAAGAGATGGTTCGAAGTAAGACAGGAAATATGTTGTGTTACAAGTATGGTATTCCTAATCACTTAGCCAACAACTGGAAATGTCCAGCGAGAAATGTACAATGCAGGAAGTGTAACAGGTGGGGGCACTATTCTAAAGTGTGTAAGGCACCCAGCAAGTCGGTACATGCCATTGAGGAATCTCCTCAGGAGGAAGAGGGGGAGAAATCTTATATCTTTAAGGTGGAAGGAGAGGAGGATAATAATGATGACATCTATCCCAAATGTGATGTTTTACTTGATGGTATAAAGTTCAGTATGTATGCTGATTCGTGTTCTCCCTACACTTTGGTTGACAAAAATGTATTTGAGGACAAATTTGCAAATCATCCCGTTAAATTGATGCAGGCAGATATCAGTCCCAAGGGGTACAGCAAGGGAAAAATCCCCTTAGAGGGAATGGTAATAATGAGAATTGCATTTAAAGACAGGCACACTGTGGGGAAGGTGTATGTGTCCACTAGTGGTTCGACCTTATTGGGCTGGAAACACCAGAAGGAGTTGGGCATGAAACTAGACCCAAATAACAAGGAGCAGGTGTTACTGATCAACCCAGAAGGCATATCAGGGGACCTCACAGAAGAGTTTAAGGAGGTATTCAGCGAAAGGCTAGGAGTATTTAAAAAACTACATGCA
Source organism: Lissotriton vulgaris (assembly GCF_964263255.1). Classification (NCBI taxonomy): domain Eukaryota; kingdom Metazoa; phylum Chordata; class Amphibia; order Caudata; family Salamandridae; genus Lissotriton; species Lissotriton vulgaris. The sequence goes on along the minus strand of NC_141697.1, from coordinate 744,975,368 downwards.
CAAGATTATTCTTAAGAAGGAGGCAGTACCAGTAGTGCACAAGACTAGATCAATACCGTTGCGAATGAGAGAGTCGCTTCAGCAAGAACTTCAAAGGTTAGTCAGTCAAGGAGTTATCACCGAAATTGAGAGTTCTGCATGGTTGGCTCCGATTGTGATCACGGCAAAAGATGGAGGAAACAGCATAAGGCTCTGCGTGGACCTGAGAGATCTAAATGCAAACATCCTGGTGGATAGGTTTCCCCTTCCCCGTATCAGTGAAATGTTGAGCACTATCAGGGGGGCCAAATATTTTAGCGTCTTAGACCTTTCCTCTGCATATTACCAAATCAAGCTACATCCTGAATCGCAAATTTTAACAGCCTTCACCACTCCTTTTGGAAACTTCAAGTTTCAGCGAATGCCATTCGGCTTGGCGTCTGCGGCTGCTGCCTTCCAAAGAGTCATGCAACATGTGCTGAAGGACTGCAAGAAGACCATCTGTTTCCAAGATGACATATTGATCTATGGAAGTAGCGATGAAGAACATAATGAGATGGCAAAGAAGGTGTTAGAGAAGCTGAAAGAAGTAGGATTCACCACCAAACCAAGCAAGTGCAAGCTAGGAGTAAGCTCGGTGGACTACCTTGGACACACCTTATCGGAGGAAGGTATAAAGCCTAAGTACGATTTAGTCAAAGCAGTGAGAGACGCTCCCACACCTAAAGGCAAGGAGGACATACTATCGTTCTTAGGGCTTGCTGAGTACATGGCTAAATTTATCAAGGACTTTGCCATGGTGTCGCAGCCTCTGAGAGAATTGATTAAGAAGGATAGTGTTTTTGTGTGGGGGAAGGAACAAGAGACGTCCATGATGAGCATAAAGAGGGCAATCATTGAAGCCCCGTACATTGGAAAATTCGATCCAAATGGAGCCACCATCATATCGACAGATGCCAGCAACAGAGGCATTGGGGCGACATTAGCGCAAAGAGAGGGAAGCAATATCAAAGTTGTGGCCTTTGCATCAAGGACCCTCACTTCATCAGAAGCTAATTATTCGACCATAGAGAAAGAGGCACTGGCGGTATATTGGGCTATCCGCCATTACAAATTCTTCATATGGGGAATTCCGTTTGAGGTACAGACGGACCACAAACCCCTGGTCTTACTCTTCACCAAGAAAGACATGGAAAGCATGACACCCCGTAAAGCCAAATGGGCTGTAGGACTACAAGCATATAATTTCAGGGTGACATATATTCCAGGGCAACAGAACAGGGTTGCAGATTTTTTTTCGAGAGCACCAACCGAAGAAGAGGAGGAGGAAGAGCAGAGTGGTGATTCCATTCTAGAGGTGAGCATAGCAGCAGTGGAGAAGAATGCTTGGGTAACCCAGATGGAGCAGGATGAAGTTATGAAAAAAGTGAAGAAACATATCCTCACGGGATGGCCAAAGAAGTGTAAAGACATGGAGAGCGACATCCAGCCATATTGGAATGTGCGGGAAGATCTTTCTGTTGAAGGAAATTTCATACTCAAGTCTGGGAAGCTTGTTCCGCCAGAAGCTTTAAGGAACTAGATCGTGGAGCTGGCGCATGAAGGTCATCTGGGCCGCAGCTTGAGTAAAGCCAGACTACGAATGGACTACTGGTTTCCTGCAATGGACAGCGAAATGGAGGACAAGGTTCGGGACTGCTACGCATGTAGCCTAAGCGACAAGTCTAAAGTCACTGAACGGGCACCATTGTCACCAGTGGAAGTTCCAGAGATTCCCTGGGACAAGCTAGGCTTCGATATAGCCGGACCTGTTCATGGCAAAGGGCCACAGGATTGGTACCTACTAGTCCTGGTGGACTACTATTCCAGCTGGATCACATGCAAGATGGTCCACAACGTGAACACAAGGACGATCATTGAATTCATGAAGGAGGTGTTCTCGAGAGAAGGCATTCCGTTGACACTAGTAACGGATAATGGGGTGCAACTTATCTCCGAAGAGATGAAGGAGTTCCTGAAAGACTGCTCCATAGCCCAAATATCCGCACGCCACTATATTGCCCCAAGGCAAATGGAAAGGTGGAAAGAGTTAACCGCATGTTGAAAGAGTGCATGCAGCTGGCCAACCAGGCTGGGGAAAACATTGAGGAAGCAATAAGAGACATGCTGTGGGCATACCACACCACTCCGAAATCAACCACAGGATGTACGCCGTTCGAGTTACTGAGAGGGAGGAAAGCTGGAACGAAGCTGACCCCTAATTGGATGGGAAGGAAGCAGATAGATGAAACCGATCCTAAAGAGATCAAGAAGAGGATCGAAGCCAATCAAAGGAAATACAAGGAGTGGTATGACAGGAAGTGGGGAGTCAAGGAGAGGGAGTTTCAGCAAGGACAAAACGTCTACATCAGGAAACCGGAAAGACTAAGAAAAGGTGGTGAAAAGTATTATGCCTCCAGTACTATCAGTAGGCCAAAGAAGAACACTGTGGTCATGGAAGATGGAAGGTTATGGTGCCATGACCGGGTGGTGCCCACAGAGGGGATTGAAGCTAGGTCAGGCTTAAGAGGAATGGAGGGTGGAGACATCAAGGATGGGGACATACAGCACAGGAAGAGCGATAGACCTAGGATCCCCCCACACTGGCATAAACAGTACATAATGAGATCCTGAGCAGCTATGTTATTACAGTATTATGTGTTGTGGTCTGCTGCTAATGACTTAGAACGGCTATGGTGGGGCGGGAGTTTCGCCCCCCAATTTACCTTTACCAGTTTTTCCCTCTAGTGCTTATCATTTGTGTTCCTTTCCCTTACATCCTCCACTTTCCCTAGGGAGGATGATGTGTTGTAACTTGGTATGCCCTTTTCCCCTGTTCCCCCTCCCTTTTTACCCATATTGGTATGGACCGCACTGACAGCTCAGGCGCTCGCTATCGAATGTTGAGATAGCAGCTGAGCCCCTTGATGATAAGCTGACGGCATCTAAGTGTATTTTCTTAACCCATTAAAGCAACTTAAACGAACACTGCCTCCTCCTTACTACACAACTGCATATTAAAAAACTCCTGTCCGGCTGGACAGCTGTCAAATGTAGTGATTGGGTCTGTATTTATTGTTTTCTCATATTAACCCTTGTCTAGGGACCACTGTCTTGTTCTATAAAGAAGCAAAAGCAGTTAGCCACATGGGCTTCTAGCACTTTTACCAGGTAAGGAAGGAATGAAATGGGGCAGTAGTTTGAGGGGATTGGAGACCGAAAAATCTGCACCAGTTTTCTTAATCAGTAGGACCCACACAGCTTCCTTGAAGAATCTGGGGACAAATCCCTGATTAAGTGAGCCAATTTGGACGGATATAGCAGGCTCGGGACATGCTAGAAAGATTTCTCTTCAAATATGTGAAGGGCAACTGTCAGCCGGAGAGCCTGATTTTATTTTGGTTAACAAGTCCGGAAAGGATTTTTTACTAATAACTGGAAACTGATGTAACGAGTGAGGATTCCTGGGTTTCACATCCTGATTATCAGAGGGTGGGTCATCCGGAATGTTAGCTTTGATGGAACTGACTTTATTGATGAAGAAGGTATTCAGGGAATCATACAGTGCCTGGGTGGGGTCTAGTTTAGCAGTGATTCTGTCTGGATTGGATAGCTCATTCACAATCGCAAATATATCTTTAGATTTATTTGTAGAATTCAGAATCTTGTTTAAACATTGAGCTGTTTTAGTTTGTAGGATGGGTTTTTTATATTGCTTAAGTTGAATGTGAAATACATATTTTTTATCAAGGCTGTAATTCCGTCTCCAAGCAAACATTTTCTACAGTTGTAAGAAGCAAGTTTGCTCTTTGTTTTAGTGTCTTGCTGTCACTCTCAGTGTGCATCCAGTAATGGGCCAGAAATAAAATTGCACTGGTTGTACAAACTGGTCACAATTTGCAACCTGTATTTTTGCCACAGTGTGGAATTTTGCAAACAGACCTATGTACTTGTAGGCTGGTTTGCAAACACCTGAATTAGACTGAGCTGCAACCTAACCTACCTAAATGCTATTTGTTAGGGCGCTTTCAACCTGTGACTCAGTCCAGTTGGCCAAAATAATAGGTATGATGGCCAGCAATGGTCAGCAGGCCACCATGTTTGCAATAGATATTGAATAAAGTTTTTTTCAAAGCTGCCCGTTTTCTACTGCCTAACCCATCCCAGGAAATTTTTTAAAAACTTCCCAATGGGGAAGTGGCCCAAGATTCCCCAGGGTTCCTTCCATCTGTTGGAATGGGTGAATATGATGTCAATGATTACCGTGATGTGTGCAGGCCTAGCAACAGCAATACAAATTAATGCAAGATCAATGTATGCCATAACCTGTGCCTGCATTACCATGCCAGGACCCATCAATTCAATGTTAATCTGGGTCATAACCTGTACCCTCACAGCAGCGCCGACACCGGCAATGATGAGATCAATGTATGTCATAATCCATGCTCAAATGACAATACTGTTACTAGCGACAACAATGCCATTGTACATTATGACAAGCAAACATAATTGTGTCAAAACCAGTAAGAAAAAAGGCAATGTATGCTATGACAACTGAATGCACAATGCTAGGGTGCTCTATAAAAAAGATGCCAATGCACTCGTATCATTGACACTCAGATTCAACCAAGGTGACCTCCCCATCAACCCTGAGTAAGAAATAGGTGGTTAGACAAGTTGTTCGACCCACACCTATGCCTATTGAATACCAGATGGCAGATGAGCTCTCTCTTAACTTAAAGACAAATGCACACACAGGGAAAACCCTTCTTCATCACACAGATAGATGGTTTCAACACAAACAGGTTCAATGAAATTGGCCTATATAAAACAAGTTTTGCCAAGGGCTCGCATTTCCCAACGTACCATAAAGCTTGATACTAAATGTAGATAGAAACACTCAACCAAACAGGACACGACAGGCACACCACACATAGTGATCATGTGCTCCTCATACTGGACATCTGGACACATACATTCTGGCCCACACTAGCTTTCCCAAGGTGGAGAGCCATCTGTGTCCTTATCAGATGCATGCATTTATTGATTTATGATAGAGATGCTTTTTGGAATATAAAAAATTGCTTAATTGTGCCTCAGAAACTGTATAAAACAGCAGCCAAAACTTTGTACATCAAGAGACTTTGAGCAGATGCACTCTGTTGAGTGTCTCCCAGTCGCATCTTTTAAAAAAAAAAACTTGTTCCTGTTTTGCCAAATGCCTCTTGTCTTTTAATTTATTTAAGGTAAACTCATACCCAAGCAACATTTTGGTGAGACAGCCAGGAGAGATTGGTACATAAAACCTGACTGCTATCAAATGAAGAACGCCGTTCCAAATGAGTTTTCATCTTCGGAAAAGGATCGGGAGCAGATGCCAACATTGATTAGAAGTTCTGCTCAATCCACTGTGTGGAGGTCAGTCTAGAAACAGCTGTCATACGGTAAGAGACTATATCTGATCCTTAGTCCCAGCATATGAAGTATGACAAACTAGGGCAAGCGTACAGATCATTTTTGTTTTTCCCTTTGTCAGCATGCTTGAAGGCAAAAGTAGCTACCTTACCTTGGGCATGAGCACAAGGTACACCTTGTACCTGGGTGTTAGTAAGAGATAGCCTGACCTTGGGCATGGAGCACGGTTTGCCTTATCCAGTAAGGGAACATGCGTACCTCTGGGGGTGGATCAGCGGATATGCTGCATCCCTGGGTGACAATAAGGCATAGCTTGGACAGCTGGACATGATGACAAGTTGGTACACATAGGCTCTGGGAGTGATATGGAGCTACCATATCAAACTTATTTTTTTAGTCACAAAAGTTTTCTTAGTGCTATTAATTCTACACTGGTAGCATCTAAAGGAAGTGAGAGGTGTTCTCCTTTTTCTGTCCACTTGGACATTCGGGAAAATTTGAACATGGTGAAGCAGGTTTAGGTTGTGCCAGGCCACAGACACCCAATAGCTATAAGGTGATTCCTTTTTCTCCACTTCAATTGTTGCAAATTGTTGTCTGCCAAGCCAATAGTGACAGAATGTCAGTCTCACCTAGCTCGATGTACTGTGCAGAGCATACCCTCTCTACTATCTATAGGCTCTAGGAAAGAGCCATTTTTGGACAATATCATTATTTTTTCAGTCAACATTTTTAATCTCCATTATATTTTTTCCATTTTTCTAATGATTTATTTGATGTTTTGGTGCTGTTGAAATTTTGCAAATTGTGCCCCATGTTTAAACGTTATGTCATGTTTGTAATTCTTTGCTTTAGGTAATGATAACCCCTTTTTTCCAATTCAAAGGTTCTCAATTACTAGTTTACTGCTACACACCAACTTGCACTGCTCTGAACTAACAATTGCACTTTTGTTATAGGTTGTGATTTTTTCATTGCATATTTGTCTTTGATGCATCAGTATTTTTCAAGCGCATGACAAGGTAGATAGGTTTTCAGTACAACCCTGTATACACAGATCTCCAAAATTAGAGTAGAATTGTGATTATTTCAAAACCCTCTTGAGACAATCAAAATTTTGCAAAGATATTAAAACAAAGTTCTCACTCCATCATGGAGACTCCGCTAGACTACATGAAAGCATGGTTCCCCACCCAGGTGATTAGAAAAACACTGCTGTGTTTGGCACTCCCATACCAGGACAAATGCATTCCTCCTGCTTGAAGGGGGCATGTTTGACATCAACACCATGGAACACGCAAAGTCTCACATATAGACCAGGTATACAGGACATTGGAAAGCTAAGCGGGAGGCCCTAGTAGAATTATGGGCCATTTTATTTTAGTCCTTGAGGAAGGCATCTGCACCTCCCCCACTTTACATTGGCAGGGATTTGCTCTCACTGATGCCAGCAATCTCTGTTGCCACCACGCTGAGTTACACCAATCCACTGGTTGAGGAGGCTGCTGGACCACCCCCCCCCTTCCCAGGGCAGCAAGTCAACGGGAATGGAAGAGGATCCCAGGCTCCACCAGCCTGAACCGAATAGCCCCCAGTATTTTATAAGATCCCCTGAGCATTAAAAGTAAGAATATGTTCAAATCTTCCAGCGTAACCAGTAGTCCTTTATGCATCCAGCAAAAAGAGCAATTGATAGAGAGAATGCTGCACAATTTCCAACATATCCTTGCTTCAAGACACCAAAGATCTATCAAGAGAATTACTGTAAAATAAAAACACAAATGGGGGGCAATATACAACATTGCCTCACTCCTCTAGTCACTTTTATAGGTTGTGTGCAACACCCTGTATATGTATAACGCACTTCTAGGGATGAATCCCAATGCATTGCTTGAAAAGATCCAGCAGGCAGGGATGCACTCTCTCTCCTGATCCATTAAAAAGCATAGTTTTTCCCTATCAACAAAGTCATATTTTAACCTACCTCTGTGAAATACATAGTACACAGTCATCCACTAAACTGTGATTACCGTAATGGTTGATTTATATGCTGTAATCTCTGATATGCTTGTGTTGATTCTAAACAGGCCAGTGCTAACTGTAGCAGTATTAGTCAGCAGTTTATGTTCACCTGTCCTGATCACCAGACTATATCACTGTGTTTCATCTGTACCGCGGTTTTATGCGTTACACACATTGTTTGCAATTTTAACGTTTGTGTATATTTTACTGAGTACACAGTCATTCAATTCTTCGCCTTAGTAAAGTTTCTGTCCCAAGCTCATCATTAATTCTGTGCCATCGGTGTTCCCTCCCCATCCCGCACCCAGACAAAGATCGAGTGTGCAGCTCTCTTTGTTTACCCAGCGCACGTACACGACGCTACACGGTACTTCCTCTTGTACATTGTACCGCTGCGCTAACCCTGGTTTCGTGATCCAGCAGTCAGATCCAGGCAGACTGCAAGCAGCGATCGAGCTCTACACCCAAGGTGAGACGCACTACTGTGCCACCCCTAGTCTCAGTGCCTACAATGATCGCTTGGCAAACTTTTGCTAACCAGATGCACACCATGTATCTCCATAGGCATTGTCCTGGGCTTTTCTTGTCAACACAGTGGTCGCACTTAAAATTATCCTTAATCGCCCACCGTGGGTATCTACTTTGCACCTTGACATCGATTACGCATTTACTGCCTTCAGTGGTAAGTACCTCCAGCTTCTAGGTACTGCTCGCTTGGTCTCTGGACTGAGTTGTTTCCTTACCTGACCTTGTTTCCCCCATCCTTCCACCCCCGCCCCTTGCCACGCCATGCAACAGAACCGGGTTCACTGTGAGTACTTTACTCTTAAGTTCACACATGGTTGGCACACTTCACCCAGTGTTTGAGCTTGCATGATCTAGGTAATTACGCTCTGGCAATGGTCCTTCACAATCCTTTCCAACACATAGTGTTCATGTCCTTATACTTTTGTTTTCACCCCTATAGATGTCCCACACTCCCCTGGTCCTGACGAGACCCCTTATCCACTTCCGGGTCGAAACGCCATCAACGCTTTATGGAAATGAACCATACAAACCGTGTCTATGAATGAAGATTGTCACTGTAACATTCTGTTATATTTATTGCTTTCATGGTCGTTTTTCCTTTTTCCTTGAAATTACACTTTGTAGAAACCTTGTATATATCTCACTTGATGTCATTCAATTGTTTATTTGTTTTTTTGGTTCTCATAATACACTTGGGACACTTTGCACTGTGTTAAAAGATTATGTCTATAATGTGTACATGATTTATTTCATTTTGAAACAATACAAACTCAACTATGATATGAAACTTGGTGTTATGAGCTTGGTCTCTCTCTCCAACAACCCCTTGAACCCTCAAACTTTTATTGATATTATGTTTTGTACTGACTCATGACCATACACACATTGCTCCACTGGAACCACTGTTTCCTATATAAAGTATGCACTCTGGTTCCGTAGTGAGTAGGGTTCCCTTGTATTTCCTTTTGGTCTCTTAGACAGAGGGCCTGCTACTGGGTTCCGGTTGGCGAGTATGTCTGTCATAAGATTGCCCGCCGACTAAGAAATTATTTTACATTATTAAAAAGAATTACTCAACCTTGAAGTTAGTTTAGATTCAGGGGTGTCTCTGGTCTCTCATATCAGTTACATTGCATTCTGTCATCTACCTGTACCAATACATCCTGCCTAATCTGCTTCTTCAGCAGATAATCGTCCTTTTCCAAGCAGTGATCATATCCTTTTTATCTACACAGTGTGGCATTTGTATTATGAGATGACATTATGAAATGCACATTCCTTAGAGTCTTTTGGACTTGATTGAAATATATATGTTATGTTGTTGTTTATGTATGCTTTTATGTTTGCTTATGCATGTTATACTTGTGTACTACTAAATATTGACACCAACAAAAGCGTGACATACTAATATCCTGGACAGAATAGAGAGGGACAAAATATTTGAAAGGTAAATGAATATAGGGAAGTATAGCATTACTATTCAAACTTCACATCTACGTATCTTGAAGATATATGTATTGTATATTTACCTCGTAGGTACATATATGTTAAGTTAGTTAGTTATAGAAAACCTAGACTTTATTTCCTGTCCATTTTTTTATTCCCTTATTCTGTCCTTGATATACTGTCCAATCAATATTGTTGATTCAATATTCAGGAGGCACATCATGTCTTAGAGCATGAAAGCATATGTGATGTACTTTATTATATTCTGAAGCCAACTGCTATTCTGGATAGTGATGGTTTAAGGAAAATGTTAAATGACGAGATTTCTTCTCATTTGCAGCCTTTAGTCACTAGAATTACAAACTCATAAAAAAGCATTGTAGTGGTTGGATTACTACTAAAGGCTGCCTAGCTGGATTTGTTATCATCTCTCTGTGAGTTGATAACTCCCTTAGATGGGATGCTCAGCAGTAGCCTCCAGGCTGCAGGATGGACAGCTTTTGCATCCTTTTTTACCATAAAGATGGAGTATCTGCCAATGAGCTTCTAAAACATAGAGCCACTGCATCTAGTTTGATACCATCTATTCAGACCAGAGGTGGCATCTTCAACAAAAAGCTTTGAAAGCCTGAATAGTCTGCAGCTCACATTTTGCAACTAGCCAATAGTAAAGAGGCATTCTAGTGTAAACATTTCTAACGGTTTTCTTTCAGGGTTTTTGAGGCATTTAACCAAAGTTTATCAAGCTGGTTTATACAAACAATCTTCTTATTTCTTGAAGGTCATTCTAGACCTGAAACAAGTGATGTTCAATCTTTCCTATAAACAGTTCTTAATGATTTTTGTAAGTCATCTCTAGGTTGTAACCAATGATAGGTCAATTTTGCCCAACTTTGTCCAGCTATGTAATTTAAACAATTTATATAATTTTCTTGAAAATTATCTCTGGCCTACACACAATAGAGTGAACGCTCTCTTCTACAACCAATTTGCTGTTCACCTTGCAAGCCATCACTGACTGCTGACCAATAGCCTGCTGGTGGTCTAACATAAACAGTTCTCTGTGTTCATTATGCAAGCCATCTCTGGCCTGCTGGCTACTAAATGTATTGACCTTAATCAAGTCACTGGAACACGATATCTGTAGCATTGACCCATATGCACATAGAGAGGACAGCAGAGAGAGCTGTTCGCACACATAAAGATGTTAAATCTCTGAGTGATGAAATAAGTGGCTATAGAGTCCTACTAAGATCCAGCACTACAATACACTGAAAACTACAGCTCCATGTCAAAAGATGCGTTCAATACTGGGAAGCCAAACCACAAACACTAAGGTATGCCAGGGATGAGGTCATGGGTAGCTTTTCTCTGTATTGTGGTGGACTGCAAACTTTAGGGAGGTCTGCCAATCAAGATGATTGCAAGCTTCAAAGCGTACACAAGCATACCACCTCTCCCACCTGCTTCACTGCTGACTTAAGGAACACTGAACGCATCAAGCCGGCTAGGATGTCTCTTCAACAAACCTGTCCCAAACAAAAAGGCTGAATTCAAAACTTTCTGCTCTGTGCACAAAGTGCTCCAAAACATGCATCATCATGTCATCCAACTATGTGTTACCCGAACACAGCAGCGGTCCGTGCAGGTAACAGCAGTGGGGCGGTGGGTCTGGGTAAGGGGAGATTTTGAGGGACGATGCAGAGGGAAAATGAAATTAGTCATTAATTTTCCCTCTGCATCGTTGCTTGAAATCCCCCCCGACACAGGCCCACCGCCCCAATTCTGTTACCTGCATAGACCAGTGCTGCCTGTATATAAATTAGAAGAAGATGGTCAGCTGTTCAAAACAACTGTAGCCTGGCGTCCCATGGCCATTATACAGATTGAATATATGGGGCTTTATTGCATTATATTTAAAAACATACATTTTATACATAATTATCTATCTAGGAAGGAAGACCATTCATCAACCGTCTCCAACACAAAAAATCTTATTTTAAAAAAAAATGTTTTTGTCCTCATTACGCAACAGTTTAAAGTAAGGAGTTTTCAGGGACCCTTCTCAGCTTCGCGGCATCTCTGGGAAAGGGAACCCCTTACATCTGTATACTTGTAAGGAGGAGGATTCTTGTTTCGTATTGGGCTGAGCTAGCCATTATGGCTACTCTTGCAAGCCTTCCTCAATATTGTTGCGATAGCGTAATCATTGGACATTACAGTGGAGTATAATGGGAAATCCAGGTATATTACTACCACGTTATATTTACGTTATATGTACACCCCACCATTTAATTCATTTCTTATGGAATTCTTCGCAAATATCCCAAAATTTATATTTTTTAGAGCCAAACTTCTTATTTTTATCTAGGTTAAACACTTTCAAAACTGACACCAGGCATTCGTTATGGGTCGGAGGGACAGGGTTTATCCATTTTACACATATCTCCCTCCTTGCCAAAAGAATCAGTATGAAAATTAAGTTCTCTTGGGCTTTCGAAAAGGGTCTTTCTGCATTCATATTTGTGACCCCAAAAATAACTAAGTCCATACTTACAAAAAGTTGTCTTCCAAACCCCGAAATGATGTTGAGCATGGTGGGAAAGATGGCGGCCGGCTGCTGAGACCGGTCGGGAGCTCTGTTCCTGAGCTCTATGTGCGGTGCTTTGTGGAGAGGATGCTGTTGAAGATTAACGATAGGCACGGCACAACAAGCTTTTAGATTTAGTTCCTGATGTCCCCGACTCTCTCTTAGAGTAGCGGGATGTGCCTACCCTTTAGATAGATATTGGTGCAAAATCCCGACCTTCTGATCGGAGTACCGCAGAGCACTGTGGTGTGACACAATCGCCCGTCTCCTACCTGCTGCGTTGCTGGAGGAGGTCGGGTGCTCCTCCAGGCTCCAGGTCTCTCCATGTTGATTTCTTCCGGCACCCAGGCTCCCGCTCCAGTCCCCGCTGTTGAAGCAGAGGCATTGAGCTCTCAGAAGCGGAGCATCGGTGAATCGGCGCTCTACACAGGCGTAGACACCGGAAAGTGGGAGACAGGGGTGCAAGCTCGGCAAAACTGCAGGAGGGCAGTAAGCCGGTTTTCGTTCTGCATCAGAGGTAAGGCGAGGGGTGCTGAAGGGTTTAAAAGTCAGGAGCGGCTTTTCGGGGGGTACGTTAGATTTGAGGTTCGACAAAGCAATTGGGATAAAACGCAATTGCCTTTCTCAGAGTCGTAGATTAAGACATATTGGCCACAGTTTCAGAACACGCTGCATTTAGCTGACACTTCCAGTTCGAGAATCCTATGCAAACTAAGTGACCCCTACAAACAGGCTTTGGTGAATTACAGACAAAATATAGCTTCAATATTCCCAGTTGCAATTTCAATACACTATTATAGGGAGGCTTGGTGGAGCAAAAGTGGAGGGGGAGGAAGAAAGCTCAGACTGTGTTTCCTCATCTCCCAAAATCTCCGAATTGTTAGAGCAGACCCGGGTTTCAGCTAGCTCCCATACTACAGGTAAAATTGATACTAAAGGACATAAAGTGTTTATACCGGAACCTGAACAGCAGGAAAAGACCACTTACTGTCTAAGGAACAGGCAATTTCTTAAAAAAACAGCTCCTCCAGTTTTTAAACAACCTGTAACCCTGTGAATTACAAAGAGAGTTTCAGGTAAGGCCCTGAAAATACAAAAAGGGATACCACTGAATAAAAAGGGGCCAATAGAAGGGAAGCTGGAAGTAGGCGAAAGGGGAAGAAATTCCAAAATAAAAATCACACCATCTTTGAGGTCCTATTTCAAAGTACAGGACAAAGCTCAATTTAAACCTGTTATGGAAAGCTCTGCCTCATTAGTAGTATCTGAGTCTCTATTGGGTGACCTAAGTGACCCGAGTAACTCTCTGGCAGAGGTCTCCATGAGCGAGCTGGAGAATCAGGAACATGAGGGGCCACAGACGTCTGCTTTAACTCAGGGCCTAATCCCGAGGCCATCTCTCTGCCAGAACTTGAGTCAAGCACTTAACACACCTCAGGATTCTTCTGGAACTGTATCCACCCTTAGTTGTCCAGCTACGCCTTCTTCTTCAACTTTGGAGAATGACATAACTATCTCTGACTCTATTACCACTGCTGAAACTAACATTAACTCTAAATCTGATAAACCTCAGAGTGAGTCTAGTAACAGTATGGAGGTTATAATGGAAAAAATGTTTGAGTGGATGACAGCCAGATTTAAAATATCAGAGGAAAATCAAATCAAACTTCACGACAGATTCGAATCTTTGGACTCAAAGCTATTAGCGTTAAATGAGAGAGTCTCCACAGTGGAGGCAGAAGCTGTGGGCCTAACTAAGAGAGTTGAAGTATCAGAACAGAATATTAGAGACTTAAAAGCAAAGGACAAAAGCATAGAGGAAAAGCTGGAAGCTTTAGAAAATCAGTCTAGAAGGTCCAATCTGAGATTTCTTAATGTACCGGAAGGACGAGAAGGGCCGGACATAAAGAAATTTATAGAATCGCTAATAGAAGAACACTTTCCATGGAGTAAAACCCTAGATCTGGAAAACAACATTCAGCGGGTACATCGTGATTCTTTTGGGAAACCCAAAGAAAGAAAGAATCCAAGGAAGATCCTGGTGAACTGTAGATCATACAATCTTAAAGAGAGGATCCTGAGCGAAGCTTTAAAAAGTGGGGCATATAACAGGGATGACTGGTCCTTTAGGATCCGATCTGATATTGCGAATGTATCTCAAGACAGGCAATGGGAGCTGGGTCAAAAAATGCCGAATTAAAATCACTTGGGGCTACAGTCCAAATGAAGTTCCCAGCCTCACTCAGGATAATGTGGAGGAATAAGATGTATAACATCAAGGATCCTCTAGAAGTTGATTCTCTCTTAGTACAGATGCGGGATCAAATTCAAATGCAATCCCATTCCTAGTCTGAACACACTTGTCCGGCACTGTATATATTCAAAAATGTAGCAGTAGAATTTTGTAATAAGCTATACTTATAGCAGTAGCATCCTCAAATAGCTTTTTTCCATGAATGCAGGCACGGGGCTCAAAGTGGGCTATAATTAGGGCCCAAAGGAAAGGGAGGCTTTCCCAGGGAGGGAGTGTGTCTCCCCATGCCTTCTTCATTCTTTTTCTTTTGTTTATTCTATATAATCACAACCACAATTGGTTTTCAGCACATTTAAGAAGGGAGGAGGGAGGGGAGCACACGGGTGATGGGAGCAAAGTATGGAAAAATAAAAATAAAAAGTCCTCATCTTAAAGGAAAGGAGATAATCAGGACCCAAATGGTTAATAATGGATTTCAGTTACTTAACAGATGGAGATGGGAAGGAACCTAAAGAACATAAAAATAACTTCTTGGAATGTTAACGGGTTAAGAACTAAGAGCAGGAGACAGAAAATCTTTGAATATCTAAAATCTATTGACAGCGAAATTTTAATCTTTCAAGAGACACATTTACTTAAAAAATAATGGGAGGACATAATTAAAACTCTCCATTGGGTCGATGATTATGTATGTACCAACCAACAGTGTATTATAAAAGGGGTTGTTATCCTCATAAAAAAATCTTTGAAGGCAAGAATCTTATCATCTGAAACAGACCCTAAGGGGAGATGGACGTTAGCTAAGATTAGCATACTCAATAACACTTTTATTTTAGCTGGGTATTATGGACCTAACACAGATGATCCTACCCCACTACAATCATTATACTCCCAATTGATTTCAGAAAACTTTCCTGTGATTTTGGGTGGAGACTTTAATATCATTTTAGACCCAAAAGCAGATCAAAATCCTAGAGGAAAACAGGATAGCCTGCCAAAAATGAGGGAATGGTTGGGAATATACAAAAGAGACTTAAGCCTAACTGATGTATGGAAAGAGAAGGGCATCAAACAGGACAGGTTTACCTTTAATAACAAAAAGCTTGGTATACAATCGAGAATCGATTATTTCTTAATAGATATGGGGTTAATAGAAAACACTCATAATGTGACTCTCCTTCCCGCTCACCTCTCAGATCATTCGGCTGTCCAAATGACGTTAAAAATAAATAGCGATATAACGATACCGAGATGGGTACTGGATCGCTCAGTTCTCCTAGACCCTGTAATAATTGACCAACTTCTACAGGAGACGGAACTATATTTCCAGACAACAACGGGAGTGCCTCACCCCAAATGGTCTGGGAGGCATACAAGGCAGTAATAAGGGGCAAGATCTGTGGCCTAACTATATACAAAACAAGGGAGGCAAAAAAAGAGATCCAGAGAATAGAAGAGAATATAAAAACACTGGACCGTCAGATCTCGATAGAAACATCATCTCTGAGATGCCAAGATATAATTAAGGAAAGGCTTAAACTGAAAGAAAACTTATCAATATTACTGGAAGGTAAAATCAGGGAAAGATGGGAAAGCAGTAAACTTGCTCAATATGAATATGGAGAGGGTTGTGGGAAAATGCTTGCGTGGAAGCTTAAAACAGACCAAGCTAGAAACAAAATAAGCAGTATAGATCCAACAGACAGCTCTCAAAACGGGTCTGAAGAACAAGTAATAAAGGAAGAGTTTTCAGCCTTCTTTGCCAACCTCTATATGGAGGACTGTAATCCAAGAATCGAGGAAATAACCACATTTCTAGAAGCACATAACATCCCGGCCCTAACCCCTGAGGAAAAAGAATTTTTAAATAGCAAAACAAAAACAGAGGAGGTAGACCAAGCGATAAAAAAACTAAAGAGAGGCAAAGCAGCAGGTCCTGACGCCCTCCCAAATGAATTCTACATAAGGCTAAAAGACACTCTGGCTCCCCAATTAACAGCGCTATTTAATAGGATGTTCATAAATAATGTTAAAATCCCGGAGTCTTGGAATGATGCTACCATCTCTATCATTTTGAAACCAGGTAAAAACCCGAAAAGGTGCGATTCCTATTGCCCAATATCCATCCTAAATTGTGATTACAAGATCTTCACCCAAATCCTGGCAAAAAGACTAGTGAAAATCCCGGGGTCACTAATAAACTCTAATCAGAAAGGTTTCGTGGCAGGAAGGCACCTTCAGGACCTCACACACGAGTTGATCGGGGCAATTGACATCACTATCGTAGAGAAAATTCCACTATCAATAATTTCGATCGACGCTGCCAAAGCGATTGATAGAGTTAACTGGTGCTACTTAAGTGAGGTATTAAAGAAGTTTAAGTTGGGGGATAACATCGTAAAGGTTGTAGAAAATATCTACAACTCTCCTAGAGCCAAAATATTAATTAATGGCAACCTAACTAATAATATCTTGATAGGTAGAGGAACACGTCAAGGGTGTCCCCTCTCCCCCTTGCTTTTTAATTTCTATATTGAGCCAATCGCCGAATGCCTTAGGAATCTCCCTTCAATCTCCCCATTTCGTTATCAAGGGTGGCATAAGAAAGTAGCTCTTTGTGCAGACGATCTCATGATTTTTACTTCAGACCTAGAAGAGGCACTTAAAACAACAGAAGAGACCTTAATAACCTTTGGGAGGATATCTGGTTACCAGATAAATCAAACTAAAACTGAAATTATAAGCTGGAATGAAAATTATGTATCTCCCTTCTGTAAAGAAAAAATAAGATACCTGGGTATCGATCTGGTAAAGGATATTGATAGAATAACCCAAATAAACTTCAATAGGGTAGAGACTGAGGTAAAAAAGCTATTGAAAGTATGGAGGGGTCTGCCTTTAACATTCCTGGGCAAATCTAACATCATAAAAATGGCAATTTTGCCAAAATTCACCTTTATTTTTAACGCTATCCAGCTCGAGTTTAATAGAGAAAAGATAAAAAGATGCAGGGAGATTTATCCAGTTTTATATGGTCTTCTAAAAAACCAAGAATTGCATGGCATAAACTAAGGAGAACTAAAGAGCAGGGAGGCATAGCCAGTCCAGACCTCCTAGAATACTGCAGGGCCTTTCAATTTAAAAGTAGAAGAGTGTTGTTGGAGCCATACGAAAACTACCCATTATTCCTTCAAAATTTAACAAATAACACCAGCCACTTCTTGTATAAATTCGGTCATCCAAAGTTCTTTAAAAAAAATTTAATTGAAGGTCCTGAAATCAGCCGCTAGACTGTGGTACGGTGTCAGGTCTACAGTAGATAACCCCTTCTATAGCGATAAGGCCCCGATTTGGGATTCTCAGACCACACCAGACTGCCTTAGGGACAGTTTAGCGATCCCTCTAAAATCTGCTGGAATAACAGAATGGGGACAGCTCCTGTTTCAAAATAAACTTCTAGAATGGGAAATATTATCGCAATGTACAAACTCCACTCTTTCGAAATTCAAATACTACCAACTATTGAGTTGGAGTAAGTCCCTCAAAGAAACTAGGAAAGGTAATAACGCCCTGGAAATAAAGATGCAGTTGACTAAACCATTTTCGAAAGAAATCTCCTTCTGGTACTGGGCCCTAATTTCGGCAGGGGAGGACGACTTCCGAATTCCACAGAGTATATGGGGAAAAGACCTGCCGACGCTGGATACAAGCAACTCATGGCAAGTATCTATGAGCATATGCTGGTCGATTGTATCATCTGCTGCTCTCAAAAGAAATCATTTGCTCACTATACATAGAGCCTACTGGACACCGAAAAGATTATCCAAACTGAATGGGGCCACAGTGAAGAGCTGCCCAAAATGTGGTTTACAGATGGCTGACGACTTACATATGTTCTAGCGATGTCCAGTCTTGATGGCTTCTGGAAAGATGTGGGTATTACCTTAGAAGGGGTATTTGGAAGACAAAAAATCTTATTACAATGTTCTCATACTCTACAGGTTATCACAGTAAGGATGCTAAATATACCGGTTTCTCATATTTACAGAGTACCAATTCAAATGAAATACAGTACATTAACAGAACACTAGCAAAACATTCTGATTTAACGTAAATGATAACATAGGCACATTAAGGGCAATCATTATCTCAACCAAACCTCTGTAGTACTTAAAACCTCACCCTTAGATCTCCCCACCCCATGCCAGAACAAACCAAGCAGTATTTTAATCAAGGTTACTAAACATACAAATAAAGAGGTAGTGTTTGCACAACCAGAAACAAAGGAGTCAGGGGTTGACGGGAAGGGAAAATGGCCAAACCTGGACCCACTGAAGAGGATAAACAAGGCACAAAATGGCTGACAAACTATAGAAAGGGAAAGAAGACCTAATACAATGGTCACAGAAACTAAAATAGGACTTCCTACACCAGGATATGATTAGTTAGCAAATCGGCAGCCATATTGGAATGGGCAAAAGATCTGAACAATCAAGCCTACAGAGACATTCAATGCATGTTAATGAGAAAGGAAGAAACAGAATAAGAAAAAAATAGAAGGAAGGATAACAAGAGATAATTAGAGGAGAGTGAAGAAGAAATAGAATGAGAACAACTAGAAAAAAGTAAAGTTAAACATTTTTTTTAAATGGCAGGATACTTAAAAACAGCAGGAAACAACATAATTTACCCTCCCAACATCTCCATGAATGCAGCTCAGACTTTTAACACCATCACTGCTGCAGCAATTCCCCCTCTGTGCTGAGAGGCTTTGAAACCCATTGTTCATGACGAGCTCAGCTCATCATAAGCACAGCTCCACTGTGCCTCATGACGAGCTTAGCTCGTCATGAGCTTCGAAGGGGTTAATCACAACTTAATGAAACAAAATACAAAGAGACCGACGTTAGACCCTTATTTCAACATAAAAAAATTGGTCAATGACCTTATATTCTTCACAAGAAAGCTGGAAAAATGTCGCTTGACCATAACCGAACTATTGAACACACAAGATATAAAAAACATACCATACAGCGTTAAGCTTCTGATCGCTCCCTCACAGATTAGGAGCTAGAAGACATGTTGAGCACATTAAGGGCTGCACAGGAGGGAATTGCCCCTAAATCTTGGGCAGAAGCCACTATTGTGGTCTTCAGTAAAAAGGGTAAAGACCCGGAATTGGTGGGGTCCTATAGGTCGATTTCATTATTAAATTGCAATGGCAAAACACAAAGATCTTGGCTGCCCGCTTGTCCAAGATTATTAGTCCTTTAGTCTCACAGAGCCAACATGTCTTTATCCCTGAACGCAGTACAGTTTCGCATGTTAACAAGGTGGTGACGCTGTTCGATGTCGCTCAGATAGAAAGACGGGATTTAGGCTTAATTTTATTAGACGCAGAAAAGACGTTTGACCATGTGGAGTTGGAGTACCTGTGGGAATTGATGTTTCGTTTGGGTTTCGGGAATCGGTTTGTCACTGCTCTACAAGTTCTATACACTTCACTGGTCGCTTCCTCAATGGGCTTATTATCGTAGACAGTCAATATCACTAGGGGTACATGGCAGGGGTACCCCTGTTCACCCCTGCTTTTTGCGTTGTATATAAATCTGTTTTTTGAACAGTTAGGCAATAACCCTCTGATTAAGCCTTTTGTAGTGCATAATATTCCTTATTCAGTGTTTGCACACGCAGACGATATTGCAGTAACTACTAGGGATCCGTATCTTGCCCTTCTAGAGATTGAGCAGCTTGCTATACTATTTGGCCAGGTATCCAGCTACAAATTAAATGTTACTAAAAGGCAAGTTTAAATCACTGATAAAGTGATTTTGGATGATATTCGAGTCGTGAAAGAAGTAACTTACCTGGGCATTAGAATTAGATCATCGTTGCAGGAACTAATGGATGCAAACTGGACGATGATATTACGTAACATTCAGGAATCACTAGATAAGTTGACACGATTACATCTCACATTAATCGGAAGAAGCAATGTTATCAAAATGAATGTGCTGCCTAAGGTTTTATATGTGTTTAGAGCTGTACCTCTAGAAGTAACATGGGCCCAACTCCAACATCTGCAGTCTACCTGTTCTAAGTTTCTTTGGGCCCCCGGGTAAACCTAGGCGGGCTATGAGGTTTCTGACGCTACCAATTGAACGTGGGGATTAGCCATTCCTGATTTTACTTTGTACTTTTATGCTTGTTTTTGTTAAATATCCGGATCTTATTGACTGGTGAAGATAAAGCCAACGCTGCAGAGGCCCCCTCTATTTTTCAGATCCTGTTGGGACTAGAGGCGCAACCATTTTTTTCGAAGAAATAGATGGCAGTTACTTTAAATTGACAAGGTTTTAGGTGATTTCTGCTTTTAATGTTTGGAAAATAATTCTTAAGCTATGTCTAGTGGAGAAATTGTCTCAGTATACCCCAATGAATGCTGTAAAGCTTCTTCCTCCTATTTTTTGGGACGGAGTCACCTTGGGCTGGAGGGTAAAAGGTATTGTTCAAGTGGGGAATTTTTTTGACAGACCTTGGTCTTTAATGTCTTATGAAGAGCTGTCAAGACAGTAAGATTTGTCTAAACTTCAATTTTTTAAGCTTCTTCAAGTCTGAGATTTTATTACTCGGAAAAAAGTACATCTGCTACCAATGCTGTAGTTGAGGCCATTCAGCGCCAGGATAAAATCGGGGTGGTTTATAAGCTATTATTGCAGTATAGAAAGGATGATCTAGATAAACATAACACTAAATGGTCTAGGAAATTGGGAGTAGACAATATATCATTAAAATAGATTATTATAGGATCTAGGGAAGCTTTGCTCTCCGCTAATTTGAAAGTGCAATGCTTGAAAACGGTTTTTAACTTGTATTATATGCCGGCTTGTATGCTTAAATGGGGGGCAGGACAGGACATGATGGTAAATGTCTTTGGTGCGGGGGGGGGGACAATGCGGATATTTTGCATATCTTTTTTAGTTGTGGTCATTTGACGAATTATACTGCTAGTATAGAGCAATTTTTTTCTAGGATTATTGAAACTCCAATAGGTACTAGACCCGCAATTATGGTTTTGGGTGTGGGGTCTAAACTTGTGAAGGGTACTCCTTTGTTTAAACACCAATATTTGATTTTCATAGCTATGACGGTTAACCAGCTGTGCATTGCGGCTGAATGGTTACTAGATTCCCCTCCCTTCCTTTGAACATTGGAGGGCAAAGATGTATAATTTATTTAACTTAGAATTAAGTTTGTATTCAGTTAAAGGATTGAAGAAACGTAAAATTGGTCTTGGGATTTGGGGATTTTTTTCTGATCATATACATATATGAAGTTATGACATTGTATGTATGAGTTACTTGAGTTACTGTGGAATAAAAGAAAATTGAAAAAAGATACTAGGAGCTCATCTGTATACAACAATCTATAAAAATGGTAAGATACTCATTCAAGCAAAGGACAAGGATCTAAACAAATTTGATGAATACTTCTCCACACTTAAAGAATAAGTAGATTATTCCACTCGTACGAGGAACCAACAAGGCCCCGGTGCATGTTTAATTACACACAACAATAATGCAACTCCTAGAGAGTAACATGAGAAGACAACGATCCCACAGAGGTCAACCCCTTCCCCAACAAAAGCAACAGTGCATAACAGGCGCTCCTCAGAACTAATGGGCCTAGCACTGAAGTTCAAAATGAATCCTTCATCAAAAGGCAAAGCCCAGAGCAATGTACAAACATGTCAATGTCCATGCCAGAAACAAATCACCACATTCATCAAGAAATAGTGGGAAGAAAATCGAGAAAGTCTGCCATGCCACCAAAAGATAGGGGATTATTACAACATCCACCTAACCACTGTTCACCACTCTGTGCACATTCAACTCACCAGACAACGGGAGCCCAACTCCTATTCTATTAAAAAACCTGCATACCTCTCCTTGAGGTCGGATCCCGGTTACTCAGAAGACAAAATCCGCCAACCTTATACAAACCATTTTCTAAGAGATACCGGATCTGAAAAATATTGAGCGCCTCACAGAAAACGCACTCTCCAAAGTAAAAAATATGCAAGAGAAAGTACTCCCATTACACAAAAACATATAAACAACACAAATGTTGCTATCAAACAGACATAATTGACCCCAAAAACTCCCTAGCTACCCATCGAAAGAGAAAACCAAGTACTACTGCAATTCTACAAGACGTCAACGGCCACAACTAACCCTTGAAACGAGAACAAGGGACATGTAATCAACTCAGTCCCAATCAACTCCTTCAGAGAAGTCAGGTCTAGTGACAGAAAATTAAATTAACATTAATCAACCCAAAGCAAGACCCCACCCAGGATTCTCAGAAAAAGATCACAGAGCTACTAATCAACTGCCGCTCAGCAGTGAAACACGCGTCCGACATCGCTGACCTTATCCTGAGTCAGGAGATCGACATCGCAATCCTAACGGAAACATGGCTCACAGACTCTTCCTCGCCATGCTTGGATCTACTGGTGCCCCCTAACTATTTCATTGTGAAGCAAGCAGGCTGAAGAATATAGGTGGTGGCATTGCAGTTATTCATCGCTCAGAGATCTTGGTTACTCCATTGCCCGCCGACCCGCTTGAGTAATGCGAATACCTCGCACTCTTCATAGTTAACAACAAGAAACAGCTATGCAAGGTTCACGCATTCTATCACCCACCAGGTAAGAATGAACCTTTTATTGACCACTTAAATGGAGATCATCACAGCAAACACCTCGCCACACTCCAATGACATACTCCTAGGAGACTTCAATTTACGCTGGAACAATCCTAATGACAGCCAGGTAAACATTATCAAAGACTTCCTAGCAGATCAAAACCTAGTGCAAGCCTGCACGCTTCCAATGCATGTGAAAAGCTCCACCCTAGACTGGAACATATACAAAGAGAAAGCGGTGAGCCTAACCTCAATCATGCCTTGTGACTGGTCAGATCATCACATAATAACCTTCCAAATTCCAAGAGTACTACAGAAAAGAACCCCTCAACCAATCAAACCCAAACAATGGGTAAGGACCACAGGAAACGTGGACAAGGAGAAACTGGCATTGCTATGCAGGAAAGATCTTCCCCCTCCCAGAAATATGACAAAAGTTAACGAACTCACGGAGCACTACAATGCGAAGCTGTCACAGATAATAGACACCATTGCACCATTAAAACTAACACGAACATCGGACAAAGATAAAAACTCCTGGTTCAGCGACACACTAAATGAAGAAAGACGTAAACTGATACTAGGAAAGGAAATGGAGGCAGCTGCCATCATCCCCACAGCTAAAACTGCTAAGAAAAACCAGAAGTGCCGACAATAAAAATATTCTGAGGTCAACAAAAGAATTCTTCAGAACGGAATTGGAAAATGCGAAAAACAGACCTCGGAAACTATTTGAATTGGTTAAACAACAATCAAATGAAACGTACAAATCTGTACTAGAAGCAACAAAATCTCAAGTTAGCTGTGAGAAATTCTCAAATTTCTTTACATCTAAGGCCACGTCCCTGGAATGCGAACTTAAGTCAGCAGCTTCTACATGGGAGGCCTCTCAACCAAATAGTCCACCAATGCTGATGATTCATTACCCAAAAACCAAGCTCATTGGTCCACTTTTGTGCTATATGACCAAAACGAGATCCTGAAAACCTTATCGGGCATTAAGCCTAACAATCACTTCAATGTCCCACTCCCTGCTAAATTTATGCTGTACTTAGACAAGGAGATCATTCCCAGCTGGGCATCAATAGTCAATGGTTCCCTGTCCTGAAGATCCTTCCCAGACTGTCTAAAAATGGGACAAACCATTCCTATCATAAAAATACCGACAGAGAATCCCACTGAATTTAGCAACTTTCGGCGAGTATCCAAAATTCCCCTATTAGCTAAAGTGATTGAAAAATGTGTTCAGCAACAACTAAGTCAGCACATATATAGATTCCAACTACTAGATGATTGCCAATCAGGATTTAGACCAAACGATTGTACGGAAACTGCAATTCTCCACACAGTAGACAATGCATTACTTGCCCTAGACCAAAACAATGCATGTCTGTAAATCTTTCTTGGTTTATCATCTTTGTTCAACAAAGTTAACCATGAAATGTTGCTAGAACGCCTGGAGAACAGGATGGGTTTCTCCTGGAACGTTCTTGAATGGTTCAAGACCTACTTGAGGAACAGATCACAAAGATTTCTGGTGAATAACAACTTTTCAACATCATCCACCATCCAGATAGGGGTTCCTCAAGGATCAACCCTCTTCCCGTCACTATTCAACTTATATGTGGAACCACTAACGGACATGCTCCACCGTGCCAACATCCGTTTACACATGCACGCTAATGACACTCAGATTTACATTAAGATCTCCTCCTTAGAGGAGATAAGAACAATGAACAAAGCTCTAAGGGCAACAATGCAATGGCTAACAAGCAATCAGCTTAAACTAAATGCAAAGAAAAGCAGAATTCCTACTAATTTCCCCCACTATAGGCCCGCCCATTATAAAAGAATGGACTAATTTGATCACCACACTCAATTGCACCCCGATCTTTGTAGATTCAACCAAATCTCTAGGAATAATGCAAGACCAAACTCTAAACATGCAGTCACATATTAACATGCTGGCTAAAAGTGCAAGATTTCATCTGAGCTACATTAAGAAACGGAAACCCTTCCTCGAAACGGCGGACCTCAAAATGGCAGTTCAAGCATTAGTAATGTTTAGGATCAAATACGGATGCACAACACTTTCTTGGCTCCTCAAAATTGCAACAGCACCGCTAAAAACCTTCTTCAACCCAGCAACAAGGCTCATAACAGGGTCAAAAAAATTCGACCACATCTCTCCTCACCTGAAAGCACTGAACTGGCTACCTTATGAAGCCAGAATGCAGCTCAAACTGGTGTGCATAACACACAAATCTCTACACTTCAAGTCATCATGATACCTAGCGCAGAAACTGGTGATTTCTGGGGGAAACAGACAATGAAGGAGCGCCAGAGACCTAGTGCTGAAACACAGATTGTCTGCAAAAAAAACTTACAACAGAGCGTTCTCAGGTGCCGCTCCGAGAATATGGAACTCGCTACCTCCAGACATCAGAAGGCTAACCAACCACACAAGATTCAAGAAAGAAACCAAGATCTTCTTAATGAGTACATTCCTACTATAAGCATTACACAACATCCACACTTGGCTCGATTAAATACTCTCGCTCAAGGACACAAGACTTGCTTCCCTTTAGGTCATGGTCCCTCTAATCACACAGCCTGTGTGCGTACTAAAGCAGTTATCAAAAGAAATAGATGTGTCATCTTTGAACTGGACTGGAATATATTAAATGCTATACAGGGCTCTGCACTGGAAAAGTTTTCATGTTTCTGAACTGTGAAGAGCTCTGATACCCTATGGGGTTAAGTTCACGCTTTACAAAACACTGAATAAATAAAAAAATAAACCTACAGAATCACAATTTAGTATAATCCTCCATCGAAAAAAGGGTTCTCTAAACTCTTTTCAGAACTTGTCACTTAGACTCTTCAGATTTCTGATCTCACAACACCAACTCCTGGTAACACTGTCATCCATTGGACCAGTGTGTCAACCCATCAAGCACTCTGGTAGTACTCACACAATCTTCTTAAAATGCCTCATTTTCCTATCTGACTATTCTGGTACTCACCTCCCAGCCCTAATGATCTGCAAAGGTTCTGGGACCCTCGTCAGTACATTCCTGACTCTCTGCAGTAGCTTCATCCTGATCAATTTGTTGCAGGGATTCTCCTCTAAAACAGAACTATGCTTGAACCATGGAACATCAGTATGTAGGGACTAAATCACTGTACCACCTCATTCTCCATGAGTCCGGGTCTTACTAGCTATAGTTTCTCACTTGACCTCCTAACCTTACCAGCCTTAGTTACATGTGTTCCAACATTGCAAGTGTAACCATGCTTGCCTTAACCACACAAATGCCTTAACCACACATATTCATTGTTAAGGCAGTGTGCGGTCCAGCTGCTGGCCGTTGCTGGGTAAGATTATCTAGACCTCGCCAGGAAGAGAGCGAGAGGACACGGTGAGGAAAGTGGGTCTGGGCTGGGGGTCAGGGTAGTTTTCATGGCCGGAGGAGGGTCGAGATAGATTTCAGGGCTGGGGGTCGAGGTAGTTTTCAGGGCTGGGGTTTTTTTTTTTTTTTTTAAACATTTTTTTATTGTTCTTAGCACATCCAAACTGCAAACAGAATCACAAATTAGTGTATATCACATTGATCATCAAAAAGGAATGTCCGAGTTTTTGCTTTCAGGAGAGAAAAACTCATGATTCATAATAGTCCCGAAATGCGCTCCAAATTTTTATACCCAGTCTCTTATTCCTTGATCCTTTAATTGAAAATAACCTCCAATCCAAATTATATAGACTCATTATTTTAGCACGCCATTGATGAAAATCCGGTGGTTTTTCCTGTAGCCACTCCATGGCTATACATAGACGTGCAACAGTCATCGCAAAGAATATAAAATGTCGATATTGAAAAAGTGTTTCCAAATGATTATCTTTTTGGATTTTACCTAACAGCATCATTGCTGGGGAGATAACAATCGTTGTTTTAATCACCGAAGAAATACATTTTTCCAAATTCTCAATAAAACCCCTCAGCTTAACACAGCTATAAAAAATGTGTATCGCCCCAGCATCCTCATCCCCACATCGAAAGCATTTACCTTCATTTCCAGCTCCCCATTTTCCCATTCGCTTAGGCGTGTAATATAAATCGTATAACGATTTAAAAAACTGAGCTTTCAAGTTTGCAGACATGAGCGCCTCCTTTGACAAAATTAAAAGATCCTCTACATCAATCTCTAAATCTCCTAGAGATTCTCTCCATTTCAGTTGCACTTTCTCAAAATCATCTTTCTTAGCGGAAACCAAGGATTGATAAATCACTCCAATTTTAGCCGATCTACTAATTCCTTCAATGACTTGGTGTTGAATTAAGTTCGTACCTCTTCGATTTAAATAGTCACGAATTTGTAGGTATTTAAAGAAATACCATCTGGGCAGTGAGTATTTATCCTTGATCTCTGCAAAAGATTTACAAATCCCATTCTCATTAACAATGTGTCCTAAGATCTTAATGCCTTTCTGCTGCCACTTATTGGTCATTACATCAGAAAAAATTCCAGGTAAGATCCTATGTGCATTGAGCGGGGTATAATATGATACTCTTGCTAAATCCATATTTTTTATAAACCATTTCCAGACCTTAAATGCCCTCATGGTTACCTTAAACCTTGTTTGCTTAAAATAGCTCCCATCAATTTCTTTGACTAGAATATGCTTTGCATATGGCCCTAGCTGTATATCAAAGATGTTTGGCATATTAGCGTCATCACTTTCATGCTCTCCTGTTATCAGGACCTTCATTTTCAGTAAAAAGCAAGTTATATAATAAAGAAAAAAGTCTGGTACCCCCATCCCTCCCCTTAGAACTGGCAATATCATGGAATTCATTGCCCTTCTAGGTCTCCCAGGGCTCCATATGAATTTCCCACATTTGGATTGTAACACCTGTATCTTATCTTTAGTAATTTCTAAAGGTATAGATCTAAATAAATACAGAACCTTTGGCAATATATTCATTTTTATGACATTTGATCGTCCAATAATAGTTAAGTACAGCCTCTCCCATCTATCCAGAGGTGACGTGATTTTTGCCATTAAGGTATTCCAGTTGGCTTGCACTAATTCCGTCATATTTGCCCTAATTAAAATACCTAAATACGTTACTTCTTTAACCACCCTGCTATCTTGCCATTTAATCGTATCAGAACAAAGAATTTGGGTTTTTGACTCATTTAATTTATATCCAGTTATAAAGCCAAATACCTTTGCTACCCGTTCTATTTCCTTTATTGCAGTTACAGGATTAGTTGTAGCCACTGCAATATCATCAGCGTAGGCAAAAACTGAAAAACAATAGTCCTGAGCTTTCTAAGGGGGAATCAAGATGTTCCGGCTGAGTAACTCAATTAAGGGATTTATGTAAAGGGCAAATAAAAGAGGGGAACAAGGACAGCCTTGTCGTGTACCACGTGATATAATGACAGTTTCAGAGAGTTGTTCCATTACTGATATCTTTGCCACAGGATGTAAATATAAAGATTGAATTGCTCTAATACATTTTGGCCCAAATCCCATTTTTTTCATTAATTCCCAAAGAAACCCCCACTGCACACGATCAAACGCTTTTTCTGCGTCTAACAGAATCAGCGCTAGATCGTTCTTGTTCACCGAGACAGCATCAAATAGAGAAATACCTTTATTGACGTGTTCTACCGTCCCCCTTCTGGGTATGAATCCATGTTGATGCTGTGATACTAAGGGGGCAATACAATCAGACAACCGATTGGCTAATATTTTAGAATATATTTTGTTATCGGCGTTAAACAATGAAATCGGTCGATATGATCCGACAAGTTCTGATGATTTACCCTTTTTACAGAAGAATGCAATGGTGGCTTCAGTCCACGTTTTTGGTGGATTTCCCAGCTGGGCTTCTCGCATAGTTTTTAGTAGTTCTTTTTTAATATCATGATAAAATTGTTCATATACTTCGCTAGGTAATCTATCGGGGCCTGCAGCTTTCCCTTTAGCTAGACTTTTAACAGCCCTATCCAACTCCTCCTCTGCGATCGTATCCTCTAGCCATTGTGATTCAATTGAGTCCACCCTTTTTAAGCCTTCTGCTAATATTGCATTCCAATTTGGTCCCGGAACAGAAGGTCCTTCATATAGCTCAGAATAAAATTGTTGGAAGACCTTGAGTATCTCTTTTGGTTCCGATTGTACTACCCCGGCAGAATCTATCATTTGATCGATATTTCTAGCTGATTCTTTAATACGTAGTTGAATCGCCAATTTTCTCCCAATTGCCTCTCCATATTCATGTTTATCAATCTTAGAGGAAATATATCTCCTAGCATTTTCTTCTGCCCAGAAGCCTGATATTTTCGCTCTGTCCTTGGCCACCTTGTCCTCTAATATGGTTAAACCAATCCCCTTATTGATTATCCCCTGCATTAACAATGTTTCAGAGGGAGTTAGTTGCTCGTATAATCTATTTAACTCTTGTCTAGCCTTTTTTGATTCCTACAGGAAAAACTAATACATTCTCCCCGAAATCCAGCTTTAAAAGTATCCCATATTATTGCCTGTGAACTGGATCCCTTATTCTCTTTAAAGAATAGTTTCATCCACTTACTAATATGATCTCTAAACTCAGCATTAAAGATTAATATTCTATCAAATGTAAAGCTGGTTTGTCTAGGTTTATTTAGTGCCGTATCAATTTCTAACAATAACGGTGAGTGGTCTGATGAGATTCTAGGATATACAGAAATTGTTGCACCATGAGTTACTGAAACAGGGGTAAAAAAGTAATTCAGGCTGACCAGTTTTTTGTGAGGGTAAGAATAGAACGTATACCCACTATCTTGTGGTCTTAAATGCTCCCACACATCCACCAGCCCATGATCCTGCGCTAAACTTAACAAAGCCTTGTATACTTTTGGTTTGCGGCCCTTATACTAGACCAACCCTTCTTTCATAGCAGTATTGGTCAAATTGATGTTCATGTCCCCACAAATCACTATAGGTTGGGGCCAAGTAGTTAACTCCATATTTATCTCAACTAAAGCATATAAATCGTCTAAGTTTGCACCGTAAATATTACAAAGCGTAAACTTTTTACCTTCTAAATTAAGTTCAGTTATTGTCCATCTTCCTTTTTTATCGGCCAGGGTTCTACCTGGTACTACATTGTTACCCTTGCACATAATAGCAACCCCCCATATCCAACTAGTTTGGCCTGTTGCAATCACAAGTGTAAATCCAAGTTCTCTTAAGACCCCTCTATTGGACCAGGGTATGTGCGTCTCCTGTAAGCATACTATGTGTGGTGCTATGTATCTTAATTCAGCAGCAACTTTCTGTCTTTTTATCACATTATTCAATCCTGATACATTTAGAGAACACATTTTTAGTCGTTTAGTTGCCATTATCATTTATATTGATTCTACCAAGGTAACCCATGAACATATTCTTCCCCTTTAATCTTGACTTTCGGCTTATATTCAATAACCAAGTTATTTCAAACCAGTCAAATACAATAAAATACAAAGTAATCCATACCAACACAAAATCATAAATGATCTTCTCAATATGCAGTTTGTGTACTCAAGAACTATTTTTCCCCACAATTTCTCCCTGCACCTCCCCACTGTGCCACCCGTGCACCCCACCCAGCCAAGTGTCCCCCTGCCCCCCTCCCAACCCTTTAGTGAGGCTTTAGGACTTATGGTCCTGTTGATGCGAGCTTGCCCCATTCTACCTGCCTTCGCCCGCGAACATAATACTAATTTGAAAGATAAGGAAAAAATAAATCTTACACGTCAACCTACTGAAAAGAGGCTTATGCCGTACACAGTAATACCAGGCTCATAGGTGATACATTAAAGTTGTTATATACTCATTTCACTAGATAAGATTATATTGTGACTAAAAACAGGTTACAGTGAGTCCAAAAAAGTCTTAGCTGCAAGTGATGTTGTAAAATAATGAGTACGTTCTCTATAAACAGCTTTTATTTTTGCGGGAAACATTAGATAGGCTTGAGCACCCTTAGATTGAAAAACAGGTATAAACTGTCGCAATTGGCATCTCAAGTATTCCGTTTGTTTGCAAAGATCAGGGCGGACAAAGTAATCACAATCAAGAGCTCTAATTTTCTTATCTGGTCTTACCTTCATAAATACTTCCTCTCGAGCTAAGAAGCTTTTGAATGCCACTAGTAAGGCTTTTGGTTTTTGGTCACGCTGTTCCGGATAGTTTGATCTAACTTTAAAGGGAAGCCGGTGTGCTCTTTCTACTTCCCGATCCCATCTAGTTGAATCTGGAAATTACTTTTTCAGGAGCTCAATAATGAACCCTCAAGGGTCTGACCCCTTCTTTCCTTCAGGAATTCGTAAAAAAAACGCAAGTTATTTCTACGAGAACGATTCTCTAAATCAATAACTTTCCTGTTGATCTCGTCTTTGTGGGCCAGTTGTTCGGCTATCACCCTCTTCTGTTGCGTTACCTCATCCTCCAATGTGGATATGCGCACTTCAGTATCAGTTACTCCACCCAAAAACTCTGAGTGCGATTTAGCCAAGCGTCTAACTGCATTTTGAAGTTTTTTGCATGAGTTCTGCACTCTTAAGCTGTCCTGCCTATGTTCCTCTCTGTGCAACATCATAGTCTTGTAAATAAGGTCAAGTGATATTTCTTCATTTAGCTCTTCTCCAGGCAAGAATGCAGCCCCTGTGCGGTCACGATCTCCTACCTGTGTCAACCGCAATCTACGTACTGTATGGCCATTCGTGTGTTCAAATTCCGCTCTTCAGCCTCATAACTGTTATTAAGGCTTCCTTCCGCCATACTCATCAGCGTAGCATATTGTTGAGCAAGATCCTCAGTGGATGACACAGAATGCTCTGAGAGAGAGTAAAAATCTGCCGAGTCTGTGCTTTCTATATACTTGAGCGAAGGGGTGCCAGCAGGTGAATTACCATTTAAAACCACCTCTGCTGCGGGACCTTTCTCTGCTGGCTCTATCAAGTTATCTTCAATCTCCCCTTCGTCCTCCTCCCCAGCATCATTTAGCTGTACACCTTTTAGCTCCATGCTCCCGGAGGCTACATGTGTCCCCTGCCCAGTCTCCACACGCTCCATTAAAGCTTCTACAGATTCTATAGGCACTGTATCTTTAACTATTTCTTGATTCATAACATGCTTAGTTCCTTTTTAAGCCTCTTTATTTTTCATCGAGTTAAATAGCTCAGGAATACCTTTGGTTGCCTTTGTAGTCTTGGATACTTCATGTGGTATACTCTCCTTTTCCTTCTCCTTCTCCTTTAACCGAGGATTGCCTTTTCCAACTCTCTCCAGTTCTTTAACCATAGCCTCCGCTCGAGTATTATCTTTGATTGCACTACTCAGTGCACCTTCGGCATTGCGCGTAGGCGTTGCAGCATTATCCACTCCCAAGTTCTCGTGCACCCCCTGCATCTCGACACCGGAGGGTCCCTGCCCTTGGCCCCTCCGTCCTTTAGGAGGCATTGTTTGGATACTCACCGTATTCACCGCGTTCGCTCTGCTCGCGTTCTGACCTTAGGCGCCAACACTCGTTCTGCGGCAGCTACAGGTGTGCCGTCTTGCGAGACCCACCCACCGTCTCCAGCGCAGCCGCTGCAGTCTCCCCAGCCCAAGTCCAGCCTCAATCAGCGCCGAACCCGATGGCGAGCACATCGGCGTACAAGTCTAGAATTACGGGGGTAAGTCTTTTGAACTTTCTGAAATATATATCAGGCAACCGATGGCAGGACAGCTATTCCAGCAGCTTTTCAGCCTCCCGGATCTATGACAGAATTTCGACAGACAGAATTTCGAACTACACAAATATCGGCGTAATTATATCGATAGCAAAAATATCGATGCCCTATGTACAACATGGTAAGTACCAAAATATCGAAAAAATAATATTGATGTTAGAAATATCGTTGTCAAATATATCGATTTTTTTGGGATTTAAAATAACATAAAAAATACTGTAAATAATACTTATTAATTACTTAAACATATTTAAATATATGTAATAATGGTAAAAAAAATATTAATACATATTTAATTAAAAAAATAATAATTAAAAATCATATATAATATATACTTACCTAACAATAATTACTATTCCCACTCCAGTGGGTGCAACAGTAGGGAAAACTGATCCTGAACCCTAAAAATACCCCTTTACCCAAAAACCTAAAACTGACCCTGAACCCCTAAAAATACCCCTTTACCCAAAAACTGAAAACTGACCCTGAACCCAAAAAATACCCCTTTACCCAAGAACTGAAAACTGACCCTGAACCCAAAAAATACCCCTTTACCCAAAAACTGAAAACTGACCCTGAACCCTAAAAATACCCCTTTACCCAAAAACTGAAAACTGACCCTGAACCCTAAAAATACACCTTTACCCAAAAACTGAAAACTGACCCTGAACCCTAAAAATACCCCTTTACCCAAAAACTAAAAACTGACCCTGAACCCTAAAAATACCCCTTTACCCAAAAACTGAAAACTGACCCTGAACCCAAAAAATACCCCTTTACCCAAAAACTGAAAACTGACCCTGAACCCTAAAAATACCCCTTTACCCAAAAACTGAAAACTGACCCTGAACCCTAAAAATACCCCTTTACCCAAAAACTGAAAACTGACCCTGAACCCTAAAAATACCCCTTTACCCAAAAACTGAAAACTGACCCTGAATCCTAAAAATACCCCTTTACCCCAAAAACTAAAACTGACCCAGAACCCTAAAAATACCCCTTTACCCAAAAACCCAAAACTGACCCTGAACCCTAAAAATACTCCTTTACCCAAAATTAATTAATATTACAATTAAATTACTTCCCACCCTATTCCCCTATAAACCCACAACCCACTCCAGTAGTAAAACATATAATTTAGTTAAAATTATACATAAATTATCAATTAATTATTCAATTAAAATAATTCATTGCCAATTAATATTTAATAGCAAAATAAATTAATCCTAAAAAATAATTATTTAATTAGAAATAAATTACTTCCCACGCTATTCCCCTATAAACCCACAACCCGCTCCAGTAGTAAAACATATAATTTACTTAAAAATATACATAAATTATCAATTAATTAATCAATTAATCAATTAAAATAATTCATTGCCAATTAATATTTAATTGCAAAATAAATTAATCATTAAAAAATAATTTTTTAATTACAAATAAATTACTTCCCACCCTATTCCCCTAAAAACCCACAACCCGCTCTGGTAGTAAAACATATTATTTACTTTTATATAATTTTTATTTATAAAAACATATTAAACACATATTATAACAATTAATTTAAATACTTAACTAAAATTTCTAACACATATTAGTAAATCGAAATTACTTACATCGATATATATGCTATCGATATAAGTAATTTCGATATTACTTACCTTAGGGTCGATATTCTGGCCATGGATATTCTGGACATCGATATTCTGTCCCATCGATATTAGCAACTCGATATAAGTGTAAGTCGAAATAAAAAATTCGATATTTTGACTGTTTACCCAGCCTCCCTTATCAGTGGTTGAACGCCGAAGTCCGCGAGGTCCGGCAGTAGAGGCTAGATCACGCGACCGTTGCTGTCGCCATCTTGCCCGGGGGGGCTGGGGGTTTGAGGTCATTTTCAGGGCTGTGGGAGGGTCGGGTAGGTTTCAGGGCTAGGGGTCTGGGTAGTTTTCATGGCTGGGGGTGAGGCGATTTTTAGTTTCAGGGTTGGAGGAGTTGGGGTAGTTTTCAGGGCTTTAGGGGAGGGTGGAGTAGTTTTTAGGGCATGTTCAGGGTAGTTTTTTTAAATTTGGGGTTAGGGGTTAAGGCCTAAGGGCAGTGGAAGGGGTTGTGGTGGTTTTAGGGACAGCACAGGAGTGGCAGGGCAGGGTAGATTTCTGGGATGTGTTTCGGGATTCAGGATGGGAGCAGGTAGAGGGTTTGTAGCTTAGGGAAGGGGAGGGGTCAGAAAGTGGCAAACGTAGCCACGTATACCCATATACCATTCATGCCTTTACCCTGAAATTGCATGGTAAAAGCATACGTGGTAAAGGAATGCATTGATAGGATGCATTCGTGATTCAGGTCTGCATGGTAGGGGCACGCATGGTTTAGCCATGCCTGTGCCTCTGTCATAAAACCATGTGAAAGTACAAGGTGGGAAAAAGGCAAGTACGTTTATATAGTAATATGCACAAAGGAAAACAGGCCTACAATATATACAGTTAGGCTAATATAGGGAAAACTACAATGGTCCATGCAAGAAACATATGACACCCTCGCCTTGGTCAGGATAAAAGTACCAAAGAGATAATAAGTGGTACTGATGTACTCTGTAGGTGAGCACACTCAAAGCATTTATTATAAAAAATATAAACTAATAAAACAGAAAAGAAACCGATATTTTGAAGTAAATGTACATTTTGAAAAAAACGTCAAATTTAGTGCTTGGGGGAATCCATAATGGTTGTAGCCTTTCATAGGACAAAGACTCCATAAAGGAAGCCAACTCTGAACATAATGGCTGGTCAACAGACCAAGTCAAGAGCTTCAAGGAACAAACATTTTCTTCAGTCTATTCCGGTGATGAGGCATTTACCTTGCACCCTGCATCGTGCCAATAGAGCCTGATTTTCTGATCCATGTGCTGATGCACAGATCTCCTCATATGTTAAAGGCTCAACCCTCACATTGTGCAGAAGTTGCAAGCCCAGAGGACAGTCCTGAAAATAGGACTCTAAGGGACTCATAAGCAGTTCAAAGCTGAGGCAGCGGGTTTCTGTGCAGCCAGGTATATGTCCAGTGCCATTCAAAAGGACACCAGATGCAGTGGAGAATGGGTTGTATGCAAGTAAACCAGGCAGGCCAAAATGTCAAAGATCAATCAAGATCTAGTTCTTGGTCCCCCGGTGGTATGAATAGAACTCTGGAAGAGGCAAAGGAGGACCCGGCTGCGTCGGTCGAGTTGACTCTACAGGATGTCATGGGCGCCATTGCTGGTATAAAGACTTCCATTGGCCAGCAATATGAGGCTCTCCCCCTTAAGCTCGACACCGTAGCCATTGACGTCAATTTGATCAGAGCGGATCTATCGAAGACTAATGAGAAGGTCAAATCCTTAGATCTAAAGACCTCCAGCCTAACGACCGATGTGTCCGACTTACAGACGAAGGTCGGCAATCTGCGATCCTCCAATGATCTCATGGCTCGTCGACTTGAGGATTTTAAAAATAGGGCCAGACGCAATAATGTGCGTATTATTGGGGTCCCTGAAAAATCGGAAAATCCCGCTGCAGATCTCCTTGTGGAGGATCTCATCCTAAATTACCTCGCCCCCAAAGGCCTAAGGAAATTCTTTGCTGTGGATCATGCACACCGAGTACCGGGTGGGAAGCCGAAGCCAGGTGCCCCTCCGAGGCCGATTATCGCCAGAATTTTCAACTTTAGAGACTAAGACGCTATCCTGCAGGCATCGCGTGTGGGCGGCCCCGTGAAGTTTGAAAACACAACGGTGAGCTTCTACCCAGACTTTACCCAGCCCGTTCAGAGGCAAAGGATGGGGTTTCAGGGGGTGAAGCGACGGTTGAGAGACATGGACTTGAAATACGCAATGCTATTTCCAACCAGGCTCCATGTCGAATATGAGGACCGGACGTTTTTCTTTGATCGTCCCGAGAGCGTGAGCGACTGGCTGGATACATTACCAATGCGGAGCGATAGAACGGAACACTCGGGTGGAGCAGAGGGTGGCCTGCCGGAGCAAGAATGACAATGTGGTTCCTGATTTCCGAACAATTAACATACTGTACTGCTCTGTTTGATGTCTTTCATACTTATGTGAATTATGGTGACATACCCGAGGGTGGCGGGGGGAGTGGAGCTTTTTCCTCCTCTGTGTTTCTTTTTGTAGACTAGTTTAATGTTAGGGCGACAGGCACACTGCAAGTTGGGGATGCTTTTGAGGTTAACGCAGGGGTGCAGGGTGGGGGGTATTGTAACAGGTCAATGTTGGGGGGTGGAAGGGGTAGTTTGGGTATGTTTCACCTTTTCTCAAGGCATCTTATTGTTTTATTCTTGGATCTGGGTACTGTGTTCGCTATGGGGTAGATTCTGCAATCATTTCTGGGATGGGGGTAGTGGGTTGAAACTAATGAGTTGGAATGTCAATGGTTTGGGGATAGGATATAGCGGGGAGTAGTGTTGCAACTGTTGAGACGCCTCTCCCCTGATGTTGTGTTGTTGCAGGAGACGCACTTGATCGGAAACACTTGTCATGCCATGAATCGGCGAGGATATCGTCTTGCTGTACACTCTGGGTTCACTACTGGTTCTAGGGGCGTGGGCATCCTAGTCAAGAACTCTCTCCCTTTGGAAATAGACAACATGATCCTTGATGACAGGGGGCGCTACGCTGCTCTCACAGGGAGGGGGAGGGGAGGATTGTCTCGCTGATTTCTGGATATGTCTCGCCTAGTCTACAGACCTCGACTTTTGCTGATCTTGGGCGTGTGGTACTGGGGCTTCCGGATGGTATCCTGGTGATGGGCAGAGATTTCAACTCAGTTGTCTCCGGAAGTGTGGACCGCACCCCCCTGAGACCTCACTAGGTCACAGTCTTGGTTAAGTGGGTTCTTGGAGACACTGGGTTTGGTAGACTGTTGGAGGTTGATGCTTCCGGGACAGGTACAATACACCTTCCACTCTGGGCCCCACAGCAGTCTCTCTAGACTTGACTATGTTTTGATGCTGGCAGTGCAGGCCTCCTCTGTCAGGGAGGTTAGACATCTGGCCCGGGGTATATCAGATCACTCCCCACTGTGGCTCCAGATCGGCACTAGTATGGGTGTCGAGGGACGGGTTGCCCCGATCAATCCCTGGTATCTTTGCAACCCCAAAACTCGTGCTGAGTTGATTAAGTCCCTGGATCAGTACCTTGCTGAGAACGAGGGGTCCGTGTCCTCTTCTGTGTCCCTGTGGGAGGCATTTAAGACAGTCATCCGAAGACAGGCATTATTGTTAATCGCTGGTGAAAAGAAAAGTAAAAATAAGGAGGTGGTCCATTTAGAGACTGAAATAACTGAGCTAGAAAGGGATTTGGAACTAGGTGTGACTCATAACAAGCTTCATGCCCTCAGCCTCAAACAATGGGATTATAGTGCCCTGGTGACGCATGCCGCTAAAGTCATGCGTAGAGAGCAGCAGGGCAGACTGTATGATGTGGGAGATAAGGCTGGGAAACTGATTGCTTGGCTAGATAAAAAGTAGAGGGTGAGTCGTGTGGTTCCTGTGATTGAGAAACTTGATGGAGTGTGTGTGACTGATCCGACTGATATGTCGTGCTTGTGTTCGAGGACGTGGTTGGCAATCCTCACCTCCAGTTGGTTGGCATGATCAAGGCGCATGTGTGAAGAGTCGGGAATGCGTGGATGCATCAGTCCCGGCATTTAACCACTCCCTTCCCTACATTGAACGCTTCGCGTTCCGTTCCGGTTCCGGGGTCAAGTGTGGGTTGTGTCCGGGTCACGGTGGTGGCAAGTAGCGGGATCCGTCGGGACTTCGGCGGTCGTCGGGTCGTCTCCTGGCAAGTACAGACTTGTGACTTAAAATTGATTGTGTTAGCATCTTACCATAAAGCGAGAGGTGCTGTTGTGTTGCAGTACTCTCGCGTTATTTCGTGTTATCCTTAAAGCATCGGCAGCAGTTCCCTGAGCTTCTAAGGGATTGGCTATTAGTTCGTTTTGTAGTTTTGTTGGAGTTAATATTGCCACGCGGTGCGTGCATTACTTAAGGTGAATTCGGAAGACGGTGTTCTTCCCTTGATACTTGTTGGAACTAGTGGAGTATTGATACTAGTCCCGGCGCTTATTTATTGTTTACCTGGACCTAGAGGAGTGTTGATTCTAGTTCCAGTCTTTTAGGTTTTCCTTCATTCCATACACAGGTAGGCAGAATGTTATATTTTCCTCATTTACCTGTGTAGTACAGATAGTAAGGGTACTCACTCTAAAACATATTGCAGGATATACAGAAAACCCTTATTCCTGATCACCAGACCATACTTCCCCATGTACATGCTGCCAGCTCTCTCACCTCAGCTCAGTATGTAACTTTCTCACAATTCCCACATTTCTTACTACCACTCATCTATTACTACACTAACCATTGTTCTTTGTATTCATATAGGACTCCAGTATTCAGATATTTGGTGGCTCCCCAGGAATAACAGTTAATCCTCCTGTGTATGAAGAAACCTGTGCTTTTTCCCCCACTTTCCTTGTTTTGTCTCCCTGTTTTCCCCTGACGGGCATCACTATCATTGCTCAGTGATATCATTCTGGCATGTGGTGAACCAGTTAGGGGAGTCAGTGGAAAGAGCATCACCTTCCTGGTACTTCTGAGGCAACATTTGTGTCAAGCATCACAAGATATTGTCGTATATTTTGCGGAACATTTCTGAAATGTGTATTCCCCTGTCTCGGATAGGCCGGAGGAAGACTCCCACCTGTTGCTGCGTGACATTGCATTGCCTCGCCTGTTGGATTCAGAAAGGGACCTAATGGACACTGCATTCTCAGCTGACGAGGTGGCCCTCGTTATTCGCTCTGTGCGCTCGGGCAAAGCTATGGGCCCTAACGGTCTTCCCATCGAACTCTACAAGTTGCGTCCTGACAAAATGGTGCCATATCTCCGTGATATGTTTCTAAAGTCGCAAGATATTGGCTCCCTTCCTCGTGATCAGCGTCTTGCTACCATTGTGGTGATTCATTAGGAGGGGAAACCGCGGAA
This sequence comes from Lissotriton vulgaris, assembly GCF_964263255.1. Lineage (NCBI taxonomy): Eukaryota > Metazoa > Chordata > Amphibia > Caudata > Salamandridae > Lissotriton > Lissotriton vulgaris. The sequence goes on along the minus strand of NC_141697.1, from coordinate 744,935,568 downwards.
TCGCTGTGCGTCCTACTGGCCCATTTCGCTCCTAAACGCCGACCCAAAGATTCTCGCTAAGTTGCTCGCAAACCGCTTGATAAAAGTTATTAGTGACTTGATTCATTCATGTGGAGTGGTGTGGCTCACTGGTTAGAGGCGGCAGACCCGAAAGCAGAGGACGGGCCGGGACCAGGGTTTCATTCCCAACGCGGCAGGGTCGAGGACCAGGGTCAGCGGACTCAATAATTCTCGCTTCGGTGCCTACTCTAACCAGGGATCACACTCGGCAACTCTGGGCATTAGCTTGCCTCATCTCCACAACGGCCCCCCACATACACCGGGGATGCCTGGTTTTACCTTGGAGATACCCAGCAGGGATCATTTCACAGGGAAAGCCAGGACGGGTTCCCCAGTGGTCTACAGCGCTGGGACGCCCCATTGCTGGGGTAGCCATGCGCTTTACAAGACAACCTAACATAACATAACATCCGGATCAGCCCGGTTTCATCCCACACCACAATACAGCACTTAACCTGAGGCGCTTGCACAGTGTTCTCACGAAGGCGGTGTCGCTGCGTGAGCCTGCCATTTTGGTTTCCTTGGACGCTACGATAGCCTTTGCTACGGTGGAGTGGCCGTACCTCTGGGCCACTCTTGCGAAATTTGGTTTCGGTCCTGGAGTTATTGGCTGGGTGAAACTCTTGTATGAGGAGCCATTGGCACAGGTTGTAGTGAATGGACGAGTGTCTAAGTCTTTTGGTTCTTAGGAGGGGTACGCGGCAGGACTGTCCGTTGTCCCCACTTCTTTTCGCCCTTGCCCTGGAGCCACTGGCTGCCTGGCTGCGATGGGAGCCTTCGATGAAGGGTATTCAGTGGGCCCCGGAATTTGAGGATCGCATATCGCTCTATGCTGACGACATTTTGTTGTACCTCAGGTCAACTCGTAAGTCGTTGAATGTATTGTTTGATGTGCTCACCTCGTTTGAAAGGAACTCCGGCCTTGTGATCAATTGGACCAAGTCCTGTGTGTATGTGCTTTCGGGTGATACCCTCCCTTTACCGCGCAGTTGTCCCATCCAGGTGTCGCAGACGGGATTTAAGTACTTGGGGATTTTTATAACTTTAGATCCCGTGGCTCGTTATGATCGTAATCTGCTCCCTCCTCTTCAGAGGTTAAAATCTGACATTGTGGGCTGGCTCAGGTTACCGCTTTGACCACTTGGGCGCGCAGCTCTTTTTAAAATGATGTCCTTACCGCGATTTCTATATGCACTCCAGAATACGTTTGATGTTAATCCGGCGAGTTATTTTCGGGAGGTGGTGAGTTTGCAGAGATGATTGATCTGGGATGGACGCTCGCGTATTTCCCTCGCCAAGCTCACACTTCCCTGGTACGACGGAGGTATAGCACTTCCGGATATCAGGCGATATTATTGGGCTTCTCAGTTGGGAGCGATTAATCATGTAATGTATGGACCAGCCTCTAACCCTGCATTCGAGATGGATAAGTACTTGTTACCGGGTGGGGATGATAACAGAGCCCTTTATTCCAAAGCAGCGGTAAGGGAACTCTTGGGACCCACCAAGATAGCGGTACGAGTGTGGCATGATGCTAATGCGGCAACGGGATGGAGGGTTCGACTGACCCGTGCGACTCCGCTTTATGCGTCTGAAAGACTGGGTCGCCTGTGGAAGACGAAAGGATTTGAAAAGTGGGATATGATTGGTATTAGTAGGGTGAGTGATCTATGGGTCAAGGGTAAAATCAAGACCTTCGAGGCACTGAGGGCAGAGTATGAGCTGAGTGATAGGGAATTTTTCCGTTATGCACAGATTACCCACGCACTGAATTCGGTTTTTCCTGAGGGTACTGACATCCCCGAATCTAGAAGATCGGGTGCTTGACGGCCACGTGCCTGACAGAACTATTTCTTTGATATATAAGAAATTGATTAACAATCAAACGGATCTGTTGGTGCGGCTCTGGGAGGTTTGGACCAGCAACGGTTTAGAGTTGGATGGCAAGGACTGGCAGTCAGCGCTATCCTCACCTAAGGAGGTCGCGATTCCGTCCTGTCTCCGACTCATTCAACTTAAAATCCTACATCGGATATATGTCACTGGGTTATTCAGTGGATGGGTTATGTAAGCGTGGTTGTGGACTGGTTGGAACCTTCCTCCATATAATTTGGGAAAGTCCGGGGGAGGTGGAGTTCTGGAAACGTGTACATGCTGTGATGGAAAGAGTCACGGGGTGGCATTATTGCCCGAAGCAAGGTGTTGCCTGTTGAACGTCTGGGAACCAAATGACTATGACGTGGCGCAGACACAGTAACCGACCCTTGGGAATATGATTTCTAAGAGAGACATCGCGCAGTTGTGGGGCTCCCAGCGGCCGCCTACGGTTTTAGCATGGAAGGAGAACATGGACTGGTGTATGTTCAGGGAGAAGACGGTGTATATGGCACAGGGTAGACCCAGGAAATGGAATAAAATTTGGAGCCAGTGGAACTCCTACCGTGGAAATGTATGCATGCCTCTATTCGTGGAGACCCCAGAGGTTCCCCTTTCCCCCTAAACCGGCATTCCAAGTCTTGTGTAGCTTTTATAATCACTGAACTTGTTTCCTCACTGCCCCCCCTTGCATCAATGATGTTTGTATTATTTTGTACTTCAGTTTCCCTCCTCCTCGAACACAGGTCCGAATGTAATGTTGTCTTATTGCCTTTTGTATAAGTTCTTTTTCTTTAATAAAATAAAAATTATACCTCAAAAAAAAGATCTAGTTCTTGTGGTAGGAACATTCCAAAGATTTCATTCATTAACTTAATGTAGTGTTGGAGCGAGGCCAGTTCCAGAACACCTGCAAAAGGAGCATCCATTGCGCAGAATCAGGAAAAGGATGAGAATGCCACAAATGAGGAATAACAGCCATGGGAATCCTCCAAATACACTCGAAAATATGGAGTGGATAAAAGCCAGGATTACTCCAAAGATGGTCTGAAAAGAACTAACAAAGCTGGAACCTTTAACCTTATAAAAGTGGGCCAGGCCGATAGCACTAGGAGCGATATACATTTGATGCACCAATTCCCAAAAAGCAGGGGAAGGTTACTACTTAACAAAGACTGTAATTCACTAGAGGTTCTAGCCACCTGCAATTCAAAGGTTTCGTGAGCAGATGTAAGATTTACTTCTCGATGATGATGATGAATCTTTATTGTTTAAGTTAACAAAAACCATAACAACTCCAATAAAATTAAACAGTCTGCAGAGGAACATATACTGTACATATTAAAACCATTAATTATCATTAATAAAGTGTACAGCATTTGATGACATCATTTCAGGACAGTATTAGCACCAGTGTATATTCATATTAGACTTACTGGTTGTCCGCTGCAGAAACCAGTTCCAATTGGATAACATGATAATTGAACCATGTATCAATACTAGTTCAAAACAATTTTTGATATAAAAGGAAAAATGTTACCAATCTACAATTAAGTTGCGGGTCATATGCATCAAGACACTTTAATATAGCAGATCTGCCGGTGAGTATGCCCCTATCTTTAAAAGGACTTTTTAACAATGAAAAAACGATTTCGTTTTAAAACGGGACATATACAGATCATGTGAAGAAAGTCCTGCTTTGAAGCACAACGCAATGTACATGACGGCGGACCACTATATTTCCAGAGGGTTTAATCAGCATTAGTTGGTAGTGCCCCAAGACGTATTGCTTACAATTTTCTTTTTGGATAAACGGAATACGTTATGTCCAAATAAGCCGCTGGTTGTAAAATCCTAAAATATTGCAGTACCATCCAGGCATTGGAGCGCTTGCTGAATATAATTTTGTCCTCCATTATCGAGTGTCTTTTTGCTGCTTTATTTATTAGTCGTCAAAATGTTGTGAATGGTAAATTCAAGTTCCATAACTTTGACCCCTTTGTTAACTTTATTGATAACTGCAAATATTTGCGATAAGCTGATAGTGAATTAATCTCTTGAGCTTCCCAAATGGCGCTATTAAGTGGATTCTGGAAGCTTGACCAAATTTTATACCATCGTTTTATTGTCACATACATTCTTGCTAGACTTTGCTGCAATAAACCAAACTCTAGGCGAATCTGCGCAGGAGAAGAATTTCTCGGTAAAGCAAATACGGTTCTATATGCCCTAATTTGCATTAGCTCAAGAACTGCTACTTCCTTGACATATTGTTTTTTCTTTGAAACAATAATGCTTTGAGTCTGCTCAGCTTGTGAAAGTCCGCCTTCACAGTTGGAATGGAAGGCCACATTGAGCTATTTACAATCCCATTTAGAGGGGGAAACAGGACGTTGTTGTAACAAGTGACTAACTGGGAAACAGGTACAATATACGGGACTCCAGGCGCATTCCACAACAAGCTTAGATAAGCATTAAATAACTCCCATTAAAGACTATCGTAATGAAGGTTGAGAATTGCAGGAACTGGGACTTTTTTTTAAAACAAGCTAAATTGGGTGCCCAAATGTTTCATGCGCCATGAATTTTTACGTGTTTTCAAACAAGTGAATGTTCAGCAGTAGAGTTGTATTCTTCACCAATAATACAAACTTCCTTGTTACTAAGTTCACAATGATACGCAAAGGGGAGTGACAATACTTCATGCATGCAACTGCTACCTAGGGGTTCATATATACTTACAGGGAATGTTTCATGCAAGATGGGGATTGAAATGTCGCAATAGGCAATGAAATAACTCAGTGAATCAACCACACTGCCGAAGGCGTTTCTGCTATAGTGAAAGGGAGTTGTTCTAATTTTTCTAAATGGAGCATTGAGTAGGTTGTGTTTTTTACTGTCAGTAATTGTCGGTAACATATTAAATTAAAGGGTGTAAACAAATCAGAACAGTTTAAGTAATGTCATGGTATTCTCCCATTTATAAGTGTTACAGTACCCAGCTAACCGGCATAAAGGATCTAATCTGACTTTCCCATGATACAGAGTTGACATGTCACCTTGCACAATAACAATACCAGATGACACAATATTGTTTAAGTTATAGATATGAGATAACAGTATATTAATACTAATATCACCAACAGCAAGCACTTTATCCTAATTATTGTGGTCAATTTATCTTAAGCGGGTAGCAGCTTCTATCTGGGATAATTTCTAATTTCATTGTAGGTAGCCTATATAAAGCTTTTAGAAAAAGGCGATTTGGGACCTAAAAGAATATCTGGTAAATTCATGTTCTTGGAGAAGAGAGAACGATACTGCTTCACTGCAGACAGTGTCAAATGTTCTAACATAACTTTTTTACTGAAAAAGTGTTCATGGTACCAGAACATTTTGACTGTAAATATTGGGGATCAGGACTGTTTAATTTAAACCCAGGTGTGAAATTAAGAAAATAAGCATGACAACCAGTGATGTCCACTGGCCATAATAACCACCTGTTGCGACTCATAAATTAAAAATTAAATGTACCATTCTGCACCACGCTATTCCATTTTCTTCTTTGTAATTTGTACAACTCTGACAATCATTAAAACAGGCAACAGAGGAATGATCTGGCCATTAATTTCTTTCATTTTTGCCAATCCTAGGCAAGTAGTCTGCAGGATTGTTTCATTTGTGTGGGAATTAAACAGGCTTGAAATAAAGTTTCTATGCTTGAATCTACCAGGACATCATATCCCAAATCAATTTCAAATCAATAATGTCTTTCCAGTAATCATAACCTTATGGGGCCCACTGATTAACAAATGTAGTTGTATATATAAGATTAGTTTAAGTGAGCATATATTTCTTCGGCGGTGTTGGACTTAATTTACAATAATATGGCATATGCTCTGAAGCATCATATCCTCTGAAATAGGCATATTTATCTTTTTGCAACTTTCTGGAGTGGGAGTTGGACAGTGTTCCCATTAGGTATAGTTAAATGGGTACGCTGTCTACCTGTTCTATGCATGAAAGTATGTCTATTAAGATAATAGTAGAACATATCAGCGTAGTTAGGGGAATTAAGGTATACATCTTATGATTAGAACAGTATAATATTCTTTTTCAGAAAGCATAGAATTCACAGTGTAAACATCCCAATCATCTGAATATAACCCTGGTACTCATACATCACTCATAGAAAGTTTGAACACATATTGTATCTGCAGGATCTCCGTCGGACTAAATATGTAAAAAGGAACTTTATCCCAAACAATAAGTAACTGAAATGATATTGAGGGACATCTCTTTCTATTTTATGTGATGAAGAATGTGGGCCAACACTCCCGACCAGTTCTGTAATTGAACATTCTGGGATGGCCATTGATCAATAAGAAGAAAGCAGTCACAAATCCAATCCACATGAACAAGAAAAACCCAAGAAACTATGATCCAGAGATATATCTAAGGAGGGACTAGATAAGTGTGTTTTAACCAGGAATTTAAAAAACAAATCTGTGCTGGAGGTGTGAACACCGCAGACGTACTGTCAGAAGAAATATGATATTTGATCCATATAGTACCCCGATGTACTCAGCTGAACAAAGGAGGATGGGACTCAGCAGTAGGACTTCGAAAGGCCAACTCTGATGGAATCGCCAACAGTAGTTTATTATAAATGACATCTCTTGTAAAAGACATTATATTGGAAGCAAGTAGCATGTCAGGAAAATTGTCGACTGAGGACTTAACCCCTTCCTTCCTTAGCAGGGAAGTTTTAGCATTGATGGTGCTCACAGGCTGCAGAGAAAAGTCTAGCGAAAAAAAAAGGCTCACATGGCATACTATTAGGTATCCTCAATGTGTTGTAGTTCGACATGTTCAATGGAGACAAAGCGCTTGTCTTAAGAACAGGAAGTTGTGGCAAATCACAGTTTGTGTACCTTGAAGGCCAATGACCAGAACAGGAGCATGGTACAGTGGAACAAATTCCTTCTTGATGGCCACCTTCTCATGAACCAGATCACCAAATTTTGGAAGCCAACCTGAAACTGGAAGAGAAACCTCTGAAGGCAAAGCATGAGATGCAGGCAAATGTTTGTATGAATTTGCGTCACTGAACTCTTATAAGTCCTGTACGACAGAACACTGGTTATCTACATCAAAGGTTGTGGCAGCTGCCGCAACATCAGGACCGTGAAGGTCTTGAACATATATCTTGATACAAAAAAGCACTTTGTATGGGGTCTGTACAACCAGAGATCTTTTAGGGACTTTATTTAATGCTTGTTGAACTCTGTATAGATAGTTCAGCCAACCACGCAATGTGCCTAGTGGCCTACTTGTTAAGAACTTATTTAAGTCATTGTTCCTTCTTTCTACAACAGAATTAACTTCTGGTATATACAGAGAAGAAAAATGCACTTGCACACCAATGTACTTCATCAAATCATGGTATGCCTTAGAAGCAAAAGCTGGACCTTGGTCTGAGTGGAATGCACAGCAGGTGTATGTGTCCTGATAAAGACTTGCAAGTCCTTAATAACGGTTCAAGTGTCAGCTGACTGCTGTGTTCAAACTCAGATTTACCAGGAGCAAGAATCTACTGCAAACCAAAATAAGGGGCCGATTATGATGGCGGACGGACCTTAGTCCGTCCGCCACCATAGAGTAGGAGGGACTGTCCGCAGGGGCTGCGGCGGTCCCTCCGTGCAGATTAGGATGTGACCACCAGGGTGGCGGTCACATCCTCAATCTTTAACATTGCGGCGGGTGCAGCTTGAAGCTGCACCCGCCGCAATGTTAAAAATGCATGCATGGCATTTGCGTGCACAAAGCAGCAGGCACCGCGCGGTGCCTGCCGCTTTGTCCACGCACATGCCGGGGGGTACCATAGGTACCCCCCATGTGCACCCCCCAACCCTCCTTCACCAAGGGGGCCCGCAACGGGCCCCGAAGTCAATGTCCGTATGCTTTTCCACGGCAGAAAAGCTACCGTGGAAAAGCATATGATTTCCGCAATCCTAATATGGCTGGGGGTGTCTGATAGACACCGCCAGCCATGTTAGACCTTTTCCGCCGCGGTCGGAAGTCGACCGCGGCGGAAAAGCTGCGGACGGATTTTGAGCCCCACCGGCCTCCTAATTTGGCGGTGGGTCTTTTGTGCCTCAGCAGCGGTTTTCCCGCATCCTCCGGAGGATGCGGGAACACCTCGATCCTAATGAGCCCCTAAATTTGAACGCAATATCGGAAATTAGAGGACCGCAGTGATCTAATTAAATTCATTTGAACCAGTTGGTTGGACATTATTAATTGTGTCTGCAGGGGATGAGATACAAGATTTAATCTGTTAACATACTTCACAACATAAAATATATTTTCTGTATTATTGGTATAAACCTTGCTACCAATATCTTTGCTGTAAGATTTGAGATGGTGGCAGCCACATAGGCATGACCAGAAGCTACACCTCCATGTGCGGCCACAATTAAATCATGTCTGCGGTCTGCTTTGGAATTCACGTGATCTCCAACATCGGGAATAGTTAGAAAAGGAAAATGCTGGTCATTTCAATGCTAGAAATATTTAGAAAGGAAACCCTTTGGTAAGGGGGTGCCGTTTATAATAGTATTAATGGCAGCCAAATTATCATTGTCGATAAGAGTCTTACAGTGAGTTATCACTGCTATTTTAACTGTGGCAACTGCTAATTTGGCTGCTTCATCAGCCAAAGAGTTCCCTACCGCGTATGCACCCACACGCTGATGCTCAGTGTATGTATAACATGAGTATGTGACAACCTATCAGTAAGAATTGCCACTTTAACACAAAGCAGCTTGAGCTAGATAGTGCTACCTTTAGAATCTATTTAATCATTTTTTTTCCAAAAATGTAAATTATCAGTAGAAGTTTATCTACAATAATACAAATCAACCACTAGTAGTTTGAGGAATTTAGTATCTGCATTCTCAAGTGCAAGACGCAAAGCCTTCACTTCAGCTAACTGCGCATTACAGTTCCCAAGAGACTATGTGCAAGTATAATGAGGGTGAAAAACGCCATTAGAGATGGTACCCAGAAAAACAGCGCATGTTGCAAAATGTTGCTGCTTAGGACCTATAGCTGGTTGTGAATATATTGGTAAAGAGGGAGAATAGAAGAAGATAAAGGATAAACATGTTTGTGTTACAAAAATTCCTGAGTTTGCAAAGAAGAGTCATAGACGAAGTCTACACGGAAACGCTGGCTTTTGTAACAACCTCTAAGGCTGTTATAGGAGACACAACAATAATGCATTTACCTTAATTAAATGGCCATTTTTTCAGTATGTAACTGCAAACATGATGGATGGAATGCTGAATGACTCAAACATTCTCTCCCTGTCAAGAGGTCTGGGTTAAATCCATCATTATTTTGCCCACTTTGCCACCCCAGTCCTGAAACCGGTCCTAAGATGCCTGTTTCCAGTCCAGGAAGGACCTGGCCTGGCAGTTTGGGCTGGACTGTTCCCATGGGATGCAGGGTCAAGACTGATTTGCATGCAAAAAAATGGTGGATTTAGGCCCAGATCTCTGTAGTGGGGTGAATGTGTCGATCAATTGAACTTTTTGCATTTGTCACCCCGAGTGGGACAGGGATGCCGAGACCTTGGTCCCTTGCTCTCCATGCAACTGGGATCAAGATATCCTGGCTGATGAAGGCTAAACGGCCGAAACCGGTCATAGGAAGCTTGTTTCTAGTCCAGGGAGGATCTGGCGGGGCAATTCAGGCTGGACTGTTCCCATTGGGCGCAGGGTCAAGATTGATTTGCATGTGGGTGGGCCCAAACTGTAATGTCATGGTGAGCAAAAAACGATGGATTTAGGCCCAGATCTCTGTACCAGGGTGAATGAATGACATTGTTCTGCATTCTGTCCATCATTTGTTCTTTTTGCATTCGTTCTTCCAGGATGGCCATCTGCACAGCAGTGAGATTTTTTTCAGTTGTAGCAAAACACATTTCTGCAGGTGAATACAAAGTGATCTATAAGCATTGGGTACAGTTTCTCCTTTGTGAAAGGCGACATAAGTAAATCCAATTGCACCCGGTAAAACCCAGTTGACTAAATTTGTATTATTGATGGATGTTTGTAAAAGGCGAGATTTAAGAAAGGCAGACTGTAAAGTGTTTCAATATGTTCCGATGTCCAGTAGGAAGCAGAAAAATCTGAGCGTATTAAGACATAAATAGGTTTAATACGTTGGACATAGTCAGGTATGTATGTCCTGCCCAAATATACAAATCCCAGCAGAGATTGCAATTTTTTAAGTGTACTTGGTGTTTGTAATAGAACACATTTTTTCTAAAACAGAGGGGCAAGACTTCTTCCCTCATTGGTAAGCTCATATCCTAAGAAAAAGACTCTGAGTTTTTTTCTGGTATGACATGCTTGCCAAAATAAAAACTTTAAAAAAAAAAAGAGAAAAGCAATATAAGATTTTTCTAGAATTTAGGGGCTCATTAGGATGGCGGACGGAAGTGCCTCCGCAACCCCGGAGCATGTGGAACATGCCTATTCTCCGTCCGCCCGTCCCGGACACTCCGTCCGCCAAATCAGGATAGGAAATATGGGCCAAAATCCGTCCGCGGCGGTAGATCACGGTCCGCCGCACTACCACACCCAACCACGCGGCGGACGTAACCTATCCAGAGACTCCGTCGTACGGACTGACGTCTAGGACCGTCATCCAAATCAAGATGGCGGAAAACACACATAAAAGCGCTGCGGAAAAACAACCTGCCTGAACATTGCGGATGCCCCACAGCGACCATACCCACCACGAGCCGCTCGCCGACATGAACCCTGCACTACACGCTTACCCGATACTCTTCGCGATCCACCACGTCCTAGTCTTGGCCCACCATCGAGGACGACGCAGGTAGGCTACAAACCATTCGCTGTCTGGAGAGGAGTACCTGCAAGGGCCGTGACGTAGGGAGGGGGGAGTGACATGTACCGGAAACCACAGATTCGTGTGGAGGGCAGCGCCTTCAAGGGTGGTGACCTAGGTAGGGGGGAGTGACATGTATCTGAACCCACTGCCTTGAAGTAAGGACAAATACACACCACCATCACACACGCAAGAATGACTCCGACAACCCACGTCACATGATTGACAATTTTATTTACACATAATCGGGGTAACATCACAGTCTAGGCTCGAGCATGGGCAGAACATCAGAGGGCATACATTAGTATGAGAACAGCAACAGGGCAGTGTGGACACCAGAGCAGGTACATCAGAGGGCATACATCAGTATCAGAACAGCAACAGGGCAGTGTGGACACCAGAGCAGGTACATCAGAGGGCATACATCAGTATCAGAACAGCAACAGGGCAGTGTGGACACCAGAGCAGGTACATCAGAGGGCATACAACAGCAACTTACATCACACTATCAGGTGGATTGCGTGAAGTACCCACATCGTACAGACTGGCAGCACCAGAAACCGGAGTGTGACACACAGCCACAGAAGTAGTGACTGACACGTGAGCCACAGACCCAGATACACTGCCAGCACCTGATACATGAGTGTGAGACAGAGCCACAGCCCGAGTGACTGACACATGGCCCATAGACCCAGATACACTGCCAGCACCTGATACAGGAGTGTGAGACACAGCCACAGCCCGAGTGAATGACACATGGCCCATAGACCCAGATACACTGCCAGCACCTGATACAGGATAGGGCTCAACTGATACAGTGCCACTACATGATGCATGACAGCAAACAACAGACACAGTGCCACTACCTGACACATGCGAGTCAACTGCAGCGGCGCCACTGGGACCACTGAAATGATGAGCCACAGGGCTGTATGGTCCAGGAGGCAGGGTGGCTCTGGGAGCGGGGGATAGTTGCAATTGGCCGACATCGGGTTGGGCATGTGTCAATGCTGTGTGTCTACATTTCTTGGGGACATGTGACTGCACCCTGGACAGGACAGGACTGGAAAGTGGGCCGGACTGAGAAGAAATATCACCCACCATGGGAGGTGCATCTGCTGGCGGGGGAATGCTCTCTGGGGACGCGCTGGAGCCTGCTTGTCGTTTGCTGTGTGGCTGCCTTCTGGCCTCTGCAACATGTGTCAGGAGGGATGCCACTACAGGGTCCACCTGCATCCGTTCCTGACGGGCCCTGATGGGAGTGGAGGTAAGGGGTGACTCCACTGCGGAGACATCTGTATTCCGTTTCCCAGAAAACAGCAGCCTCAGTGCATCAATGGGTGATGTATGCCTGTCCTTGACAGCGCCACTGTCCATGGGAGATGCCTTGGCCCTTGGATGTTCCATTTCCGTAGGAGGAATGTTGTCTGTGGACTTTCCCTGTTCCCTGGATGGTGCCCTGTTCCAGGCAGCAGACTTGTCGTCTGTGGTGTACCTATCCCCAGGACACACCTTCTCCCTGTGTGTGTCCCTGCCCCTGGGAGTGTCCGTGCTCTTCTTAGGTGCGTTTGTCTTGTGACTGTCCTTGTCCCTGCCCTTGGTAGAAGCTCCTTCCTTCCTAGTCTCCCTGTCCTTGGGAGTGGCTCCTTCCTTCCTAGTCTCCCTGCCCTTGGGAGTGGCTCCTTCCTTCCTAGTCTCCCTGCCCTTGGGAGTGTCTCCTTCCTTCCTAGTCTCCCTGCCCTTGGGAGTGGGTCCTTCCTTCAAAGTCTCCCTGCCCTTGGGAGTGTCTCCTTCCTTCCTAGTCTCCCTGCCCTTGGGAGTGTCTCCTTCCTTCCTAGTCTCCCTGCCCTTGGGAGTGGCTCCTTCCTTCCTAATGATTCAGAAAAGGGGGTGGTGATGAACAGAGTGTCTGAATTAAGCAGACCACTCCTACCCAGTCCAAAGATCAGGGCTTGATCCATCACCGTTTTTCACCTCACTGCACCATCCCAGCTCAGAACTTGGCTTTATGCAAATTAGTCTGACCCTGGCCCAGTGCATCATGGGAACAGGGCAGACCAAACTACCAAGCCAATTCTTATACTGGGAAGGAAACAAGCTACCGGGGACCGGTTTCTGGCATTTCAGCCGTCTTCGGCCCGGCTTGCTTGAATCCTGATGGTGCAATGAGCTAGGGACTCACATCTGAGTATACCCTTCCACGCTTATGGTGGACAAAAATGATTCAGAAAAAGGGGTGGTGATGAACAGAGTGTCTGAATTAGGCAGACCACTCCGACCCAGTCCAAAGATCAGGGCTTGATCCATCACCGTTTTTCAGCTCACTGCACCATCCCAGCTCAGAACTTGGCTTTACGCAAATTAGTCTGACCCTGGCCCAGTGCATCATGGGAACAGGGCAGACCAAACTACCAAGCCAATTCTTATACTGGGAAGGAAACAAGCTACCGGGGACCGGTTTCTGGCATTTCAGCCGTCTTCTGCCCGGCTTGCTTGAATCCTGATGGTGCAATGAGCTAGGGACTCACATCTGAGTATACCCTTCCACGCTTATGGTGGACAAAAATGATTCAGAAAAGGGGGTGGTGATGAACAGAGTGTCTGAATTAAGCAGACCACTCCTACCCAGTCCAAAGATCAGGGCTTGATCCATCACCGTTTTTCAGCTCACTGCACCATCCCAGCTCAGAACTTGGCTTTATGCAAATTAGTCTGACCCTGGCTGAAATGCCAGAAACCGGTCCCCGGTAGCTTGTCTCCTTTCTGGTAGTTTAGTCTGCCCTGTTCCCATGATGCACTGGGCCAGGGACAGACTGATTTGCACATAGCCAGGTTCTGAGCTGGGATGGTGCAGTGAGATAAATAACGGTGATGGATCAAGCCCTGATCTTTGGACTCGGAAAGAGTGGTCTGCTTAATTCAGACACTCTGTTCATCACCACCCCCTTTTCTGAATCGTTTTTGGCCACTATAGGTGTGGCAGGGTATACTCAGACATGAGTCCCTTTCTCACTGCACCATCAGGATTCAAGCAAGTCGGGCCGAAGACGGCTGAAATGCCAGAAACCGGTCCCCGGTAGCTTGTCTCCTTTCTGGTGAAGAATTGGCTTGGTAGTTTAGTCTGCCCTGTTCCCATGATGCACTGGGCCAGGGACAGTCTGATTTGCACATAGCCAGGTTCTGAGCTGGGATGGTGCAGTGAGATAAATAACGGTGATGGATCAAGCCCTGATCTTTGGACTCGGTAAGAGTGGTCTGCTTAATTCAGACACTCTGTTCATCACCACCCCCTTTTCTGAATCGTTTTTGGCCACTATAGGTGTGGCAGGGTATACTCAGACATGAGTCCCTTTTTCACTGCACCATCAGGATTCAAGCAAGTCAGGCCGAAGACGGCTGAAATGCCAGAAACCGGTCCCCGGTAGCTTGTCTCCTTTCTGGTGAAGAATTGGCTTGGTAGTTTAGTCTGCCCTGTAGGCATGAGCGGATTTTGCGGATTGGCAATCCGCGAATTTGCGGATTTGCGAACTCGCAATCCGCAAAATGCGCGAATTCCCGCGAATTTGCGGATTTTTTTTTTTTTGTGTTTGCCCGTGTTTCTGCCAGTTCGCGAGGGTTTTTACAATTTCGCAATTTGCGAACTTACCTGTCGGGTCGCAAGTTTTGCGAACTTGTTGTTTCTACGTGTCCAACCTGTTTGGGACACTCTTCTTCATCACTGCCACTCTCTGTCACCACTGCCACTCTCTGACTACTCATGCCACCCTCTGGCCCACCCATGCCACCCTCTGTTTCATCACCACACCCTCTGGTTGTCCAGTGTACATTATTTTCGGCAAAGCAAAGCACACCTTCCCTGCCTCAAGTGACCTGAATTAATTTGGGGCTGATTAATGTGTCACAGAATATTTTTTTAGCTGGCACCTGCTTCCTTAGTGCGCCCTGATTAGTGATCTTTTGCACTTGCTAAGTGCTTTCATTGTTGCAAAATTAGTTACAACACCTGCCCTGCCCCAACTGACAATAATGAATTAGGGGCTGATTAATGGATTTTAACTTCCAGCCTGGCTCCTGCTTGTCTCCCTTAGCTGTAATTCATGACCTTTGTGGCATATGTGTAACTATTCTGAGGTTCAGAGCAGGGTCACATAATAGTTTCAACTGGCAACTGAACTCTGGAGGGGCCCCTCAGGAAGCACTACAGGAAATGGCTACTAATGATGTGCCTGAACTTTTGAACCTGGTAAGTAGTTACTTTCAGTTTTGCTTAGATCATATTTCTGCAATTTCGCACTTATTCGCGGGGCGCGAACTCACGCGAACAGTGCGAGCAGTGCGAGCAAAATCCGCTGCTCGCGGATTTGCGGATTTTGCAGGAAATTCGCAAATCTTGCGGATTGCGGATTTCCCAAAAATCCGCAAAATCCGCGAGCGGAACGGATTTTCCGCCCATGCCTACTGCCCTGTTCCCATGATGCACTGGGCCAGGGACAGACTGATTTGCACATAGCCAGGTTCTGAGCTGGGATGGTGCAGTGAGATAAATAACGGTGATGGATCAAGCCCTGATCTTTGGACTCGGTAAGAGTGGTCTGCTTAATTCAGACACTCTGTTCATCACCACCCCCTTTTCTGAATCCTTCCTTCCTAGTCTCCCTGCCCTTGGGAGTGGGTCCTTCCTTCCTAGTATCCCTGCCCTTGGGAGTGGGTCCTTCCTTCCTAGTCTCCCTGCCCTTGGGAGTGGGTCCTTCCTTCCTAGTCTCCCTGGCCCTGGGAGTGTCCCAGCTCTCAAGAGGTGCCTTCGTCTTCTGAATGTCCTTGTCCAAGGTAGTGTCAATGGAACTGGGAGTAAGGCTTGCCTAGGGAGTACCTTGTGTGTGGGTTACCTGTGCAGCATGTGTAGCCATTACACCCAACCCCTCTTTTGGATCACGTGTGTGTACTCCACTGTATTTTACGTTGTCTTTGTGAACAGATTTAGCTGACCTAGGGGATGGTGTCTGAGGCCTCCGTGCCTTGACGTGCTGGCTGACGCTGCTTCTAGTGCAATAACCTGTATTAGAGTCCTGGTCAGAATATTCACTCCCCCTGAGACATCCAGTGTTGTAGATGGTGTAACAGAAGTAGCACACAGTCCATGCAACTGTACAATAGCAGACGACACACTGTTAGCCAAAGACTGCACTGTCCTGTGTAGACCAGCCAGATCGCCATGCATACCTTCCATGAAAGCCACCACCTGCCCCAACTTCCTATCGTGGTGTTGGAAAGCATTTATCATACTGGTCTGCCCCACACACAGCTGTCGCAGCAGATCAACAGCCTCTGCACAAAGAGCATTTTGGCTCAACGAGGCTGGGGCAGCGGTGCCGACACCGAACGCCACTCTGCTCCCCCTACTCCTGCGTGCACGAACAGTACATGGTGCAGTTGGCGGCAGGGTGGGCCCTGTGTGCTGTGTCCCGACCGAAGGTGTTGATTGTCCACTCCCAGTCTGTAATAACAGTGCTGACTCACCAACACTGTCGGAAGATGATGACGATGTTGTCTCCACATGCGAGTCCTCTGGGACGGTCCTGTCCCCCTCTCCGGCGCTGGCCCCTTCTGTGTCAGTCTGCGTGTGCGCGACGTCAGATCCGGATGCATTGCCTTCTATCATCTCCTCTGTCTGTGGCTGAGTGCCCTCTGCCAAAGCTGAAATGCACAGGAAATGGGTGTAAGTCATGGGCACACTCACGTACAGTACTGCTACTGAATCCCTAATGCCATTGATGACAATGTACATTGATCCCCCAACCTGCACACGGGCCACCCCTACCAGTCATCCTCACAGGAATTAAGTGGCGTTGGCCGTGCTACATGTACAGCATGCAGACAGGGCATGAGCAACTACATCTGCACACCAGTCTTGCCAAGGGGTGACGGAGCACTACAGCATGTGCATCAACACTCAACTGCTTAGCGAGTGGCGTCTCAACATGCCGCACCAGGAAGTGACATTTAACTGCGCCAATGTCACCAGCATGCCATTGCAACGAGCCACACGATACAAGGAAGTCACTAATGTGTCTGGGCAACAATACATGCATTGCACTCACAAGCAACATACACTAACAGTATGCTTACCACCACATTGCTGTTCATCCACACGCAACTGCTCGGACAGGTCAGGATGCGTCACAGCTATGATACGGTGCATGAGAGGGGTCATTGAGCGTCGGGCCAGACGTGCCGTTCTTGGAATCATCCCTAGTGTCACTTCCGCTACATTCTTGCTCAGCCTGGAAATGTCGTCCCAGCGTTTGTGGCAGTGTGTATGTCGTCTATTGGACACCCCCACTGCTCGTACATCACGTGCAATGCTCCTCCACACGTCCTTGCGAAGGTGCAGCTTGACCTACCATGATGGGAGACAAAAGGGTGCAAGTCAGTGGACAGTTGGCCAGTCTCACAGATAGGGGCAACACATTCCTCTCTGCAGCCATGCCCATCACACCGCCAAGATTCCAGAGCCCAGGTGTCATGGAACACCTCATGCACAACCACTTGTCCCCCACTGCACTTACCACCTGTCCAGGTGCGCCGTACAGGCGTCCGTAGTTGCGGAGCACACCGTCCACGAGGACATCAAGCTCCGCAGCGGTGAAGGGCGAGACCGGATCTCTTTGACTCTCGACATGCCAAGGTCACGGAGTATGGCACTAGAGCGGCAGTCGGTGGTCAGCTCTGCAGCAGCAGGTGGAGGTGATGGTCACAGGCAGCAGTCGGTGGTCAGCTCCGCAGCAGCAGGTGGAGGTGATGGTCACAGGCAGCAGTCGGTGGTCAGCTCCGCAGCAGCAGGTGGAGGTGATGGTCACAGGCAGCAGTCGGTGGTCAGCTCCGCAGCAGCAGGTGAAGGTGATGATCACAGGCAGCAGTCGGTGGTCAGCTCCGCAGCAGCAGGTGGAGGTGATGGTCACAGGCAGCAGTCGGTGGTCAGCTCCGCAGCAGCAGGTAATAATAATAATAAAACCATTTATTGAGCGCCTGGTTACACTGAACAGTGTGTCCCCACGCTATAGAACCCCATCACTAGACCATCAGACCAGCCAAAGGAGTAGAATCTCTATCCAGACACAGACCGCTAGTCTTTAGGGAAGAGATGCGTCTTAAGTTTCAAGCGGAATCTCCTCTCGGAGGGTTCCATCCGCAATTCAAGGGGTAGTTTATTCCAATAGGAGGCCGCTAAATAACAAAATGAACGGCCGCCCATTTTGGCTTTAAAAATGCGAGGAACTGAAAACAGCATACTGCCCAGTGACCTTAAGTGACGTTTTGGGCGGTGGATGCTGAGGAGCTTGTTCAGATAAGGAGGTCCTTTCCCTTGTGCAATTCGATGGGAAATGCACATGGCCTTGAAAAGTATACGCTCCTTTATAGGAAGCCAGTGCAATTTGGATAATGCATGTTTTCCTGAAGCTCTGCGTGGGAGGTTGAGAACTAGGCGGGCAGCCATATTCTGGACTCTTTGTAGCTGTTTCAGACCTTTTTGGCTCAGCCCTATAAGTAGGGCATTGCCATAGTCAAGATGTGGGGTGACTAAGGCATGGACAAGGGATTTCCTTGTACTCATCGGTACTAGGTCCAGGACCTCACGCAGGATTTTAAGAACTGCGTAACATTTGCCAGTAACCTTTTCGATATGCTTCGCATACGAGAGTTTGGTATCTAGTATCATTCCCAAATTCTTGGCTGAATCCGTAGGGACAGGGGTCTGACCAAGTTCTGCTGGCCACCAGTCTGATGACCACGCTGAAGGAGCCTTACCAATGAGCAACACCTCAGTCTTGTCTCCATTCAGACGCAGACAGTTGTTGTTCATCCAGCTCGCTACAGCTGAGAGACAAGCTGAAAAGTTGATAGCTGTCTCTTCTCCATCTTGACTGAGTGTGATCATTAGTTGCGTATCATCGGCGTAAGTTATAATATTAACACCGAAGGACTCAACTATACGTGCAAGGGGTTCCATATACAGGTTGAAAAAGGTAGGGCTCAGACTTGAGCCCTGTGGAACCCCGTGCTTCAGCTGTCTGGGAGTGGACTTGAACGGCGGACAATGAATTTGGAAACTTCTATTTTCCAGAAATGACTTTAGCCACTCATATGCATCTCCTTCAACTCCAATCTCTGATAGACATGACAGCAGCGTGGAGTGTGACACAGTATCAAAAGCTGCGCTTAAGTCAAGTAACACAAGCGCTGCTGTCTGGCCTTTATCAGCTATTTGCCTCAGCAGTTCTGTTGAGTAAAGGACTGCCAATTCAGTAGAGTATTGAGCTCTGAAGCCAGATTGAGTAGGGTGAAGGAATCGCCCTTGCTCCAGATGTTCCATGAGCTGTATATTTAAATTTTTTTCTGCCACTTTCATACAGAAGGGCAACAGAGAGATTGGGCGGAGGTTCTGAAGTTGAGACACGAGCAAGTTAGCTTTCTTTTTTAATGGAATAACCTGAGCTCTTTTCCAAGGTTCAGGTACCTGCTTTTCAAGGAAAGAGAGGGAGATGAGATGACTTATGTGATTTAATAAAACATCTGTGATGTCAGTGAAGCATTTAGGTGGAACAGCATCGTTTGGTGAGCCTGATTTCACACTTTTAACAATGCAAAGCAGTGACTGACGGTCTGGCATCACAAAACTGTTTAAGCGCATAGTTCTGTCCGGGCAGCTGTCTGTCATCTTCACCTGCATAGGAATCGCAGGTATTTTAGTAAATGAAGCGTGTATTGTGTCCCCTTTGTTTATGAAGTGATCTGCTATGGAGTTGCATAGTTCATTGGACAACGTATCATGAGCCAATAATCTGTTGGGGACCGTTATTTCTTTATATATGGCAAAGAGTTCTTTGGCAGGATTGTTTGCATTCGAAATTCTATCGTTAAAACATTTACTCTTTGCTGCTCTGATCATTTTAGAGTATTTGCTTAGTTCAGTTTTGTAAAGTTGTTTACTCCCTGTATTATAATCTCTTCTCCAAAGGCGTTCCAATCTTTTGCATGTTGCTTTAGCCCTTTTTAATTCGTCAGTGAACCAAGGAGCCGTTTTATTACTTCTTACTGGGATTTTAGTAGTCCACGGTGCGATTTTATCCAATGCCTTTTCCATCCATTCTTCATAAGCCGTCCAGCTTTTGGATAGGTTATTACTCAAGGGAGGGGGATTTTCCAATAAGGCCTGCCTGTAAGCTTCTTGCGTAAATCTCTTCCAATTCCTGCGCCTATGGGACAGGTATTTAGGGAGTTTCGTACTGTTAGGGACGTGAGAGATTTCAAAGACAATGAGTTTATGGTCTGACCAAGGAATTGTGAAGGGAGGGGCAGTCAGAATGGAATTCCAGTTAGCAAAGAGCGGGTCAAGTAGATGGCCTGATTGATGTGTGGGCGTAGTAAATTGCAATTCTAACATCAGGGATTTGAGTGCCCCTAGAAGAATTTGTGCTTCTATGCACTCTGTATTGTCAAAATGGATATTTAAGTCCCCTATCAGGAGAAAGTGGTTATATCTAACTGCTGGTTGAGTAATTGCGTCCAATAAACTGTCGCAAAAAGTTGCAGCAGGACTAGGTGGTCTATAGAGCAAGTAGCCATTTATGGTGAGTTTCGGGGAGATCATGATAGAAAAGACACCAGCCTCACATTTTGTAATATTTACAGGTTCAAGGGTACATGTGAGTTCCTCTCTATAAATAATCGCAATTCCACCTCCTCTCTGTTTCTCACGATCTAAACTAAGTAAGCAATATCCCATCGGGTCATGACCCCCCTTACAGTGACATTGCATCATCCAGCCTACACCGGCCGGCCCAGCCCTGCCCAGAACCGCCGTACCGGCCATGTCAACTACCGCCGTTTCAGGCCCCGTCCACTACCGCCGTGCCAGGCCCTGCCTAGAACCGCCGTGCCGGCCATGTCAACTACCGCCGTTTCAGGCCCCGTCCACTACCGCCGTGCCAGGCCCTGCCCAGGACCGCCGTGCCGGCCATGTCAAATACCGCCATGCCTGGCCCCGCCAGGGCACGGCGGTAGTGCACGGGGCTTGAAACAGCAGTAGTTGACATGGCCGGCACGGCGGTCCTGGGCAGGGCCTGGCACGACGGTAGTTGTCATGGACGGCACGGCGGTCCTGGGCAGGGCTGGGCCGGCCGGTGTAGGCTGGATGATGCAATGTCACTGTAAGGGGGGTCATGACGTGCCATGTGCATTGACATCAGCTTATGGATGTGTTGGCCTGCACCTCCCCCGCTGAATACGTGCCCCGCCATGGTGGCGCCAGTGATCGAACATTGTTGCAAGTGAAGCATCCGTCCCGAAGTCTAGCACATGCACTTGCCGGTGTGTGAGCGTGACGGACCGTGCACATGCAGACAATGGGAATGTTGAACGCGGGCCGCGTATGCCCAGACGTAAACAGCGGAAGCAGTGCACCGCCATGGCGGGGTCAATGATTGCATCTCAGCTGACGATGCACCTTGTTCCATTGTCTGCAGCTGCCTGATGACGGTTGTGTGCGTGATTGCGTGACTCCACATGTCATGCTCTATCCCATGTGTGTCCATACCATGGCCATCGGTGTGCCACAAATGTCCATCACATGTGCATGTCGACATCGGGTATTTCCCTACACAAGTTTATCGTACCTCACATCTACACAGTAGATCCCGGATGTATCGGCACATTGTGATTCAGTTGTCAGTGAGTGGTATATGTGAGATATTGACTATGGTGGGGGTTCACTTGTGTTCAGTGCATGCGTGTTGCCTATTGTGTCACCATGCATGTGATGTCCGTATGGCCACAATTATTGGTGTTGCCATTGGTGCATCAAGAAATGGTGTGTGTGTGTATATTTTCATTTGTGTGCATGCACTTGCATGTGTGTATGTGAAGTTGCGCATACACATGTGGGTCATGTCACATGTCTTGTTGTCAGTAATGTTGAGATGAGACAAAGTGCATTGCACATGTTGCAACACATCATGTTGCTAGTGGCTGCACATTGTTGCTACGTCAATCCATGTTGTAGTGACAATCAGAGATGTCACACATATGACAATTATACACTGCCTATTGCATGTTGGATAGAGTGCGTTGACATGTGAGTGAGTTGCACAGACATGCATTGTATGTGAATGACTTCCATTCCATCTACTCCCACACAGGAGGGCTCAAAATGTCCATCGCCCATACACTGTGCTGAAGGATATGGTGTACGAGGAGGTGATCAGGAAATTCAGGCTGGATCAACGTTGATTGATGGAGCTTGTGAACCAATTGTCTCCTCACCTGCAGCCGCGAAGAACCTATCCAGGTTCCATTACACCCACGCAACAGGTGATGGCGGCACTCCATTTTTTTGCAACAGGCACATTTCAGTACACAGTTGGACATGCCGGGGGAATGTCACAGGCCATGTTCAGCACGGTACTGACAGCCATGATGCTGTACAAGCATGACTACATTCATTTCCCACAGGCGGCAGAGTTGGCAGCAGTCAAAGCTGACTTCTATGCACTGGGTCGCATACCACACGTTGTGGGTTCCATTGATGGCACGCATATCGCGATCATTCCACCACGGGCACGTGAGCAGGTGTTCAGGAATCGGAAGCACTTCCATTCCATCAACGTGCAGGTGGTGTTCCAGGCCGACAACATAATCTCACATGTGTGTGCAAGATTTCCTGGCTCTGCACATGTCGCCCACATCATGCGCAGCAGCATTGTCCCCCAACTGATGGCAAATCTGCGTCCGGCACAAGCGTGGCTTGTTGGTGAGTATGCTGTGGTGACAGGAGTGATATCTGTGTGGCATGGTGTGCCCACCTATTCAGGTTGTGATGTTTCTCTCTCTCTCTCTCTCTTCCACCAACACAGGCGACTCGGCTTACCCAAACAGGCCTTGGCTGCTGAGTCCCATACGCAATCCAACTACAGCAGGAGAAATGCGATACAATTATGCCCATGGAAGGACACGTCGAGTGGTAGAATGAACATTTGGCCTGCTTAAGTCTAGGTTTTGGTGCCTGGATAAGACTGGAGGGGCCCTGCCTTACTCACCAGGCAAAGTATGCAAGATCGTGATTGCCTGCTGCATGCTCCACAACCTGGCTGTGCGCAATAACATTGAACTGCTCTTGGACCCAGATGAACAGTAAGTTCCTTGCCCTCCCGACCCACCCATGTCGACTGATGAGGATAGTGGTGAGGAGGAAGGTGTGGACCAGAGGCGCCAGCTCATTGATCGCTACTTCCCTTGATTGTGAGTGTGCTCCTCTTGTGCTGCTTGTGTATGCCCTGTGTTGGTTTGCTGATCTTGTGTCATTGTGGTGTGCATCATCTATGTGTTCTGCATTGTGATGTATGCATGTGTGTGTGTGTGTCTTCATTTATGAGTACATGCACGTCTCCATGATGTGTGTAGTCTCATCCATTCCTGTTGTGATGTGTGTGGTTTGTTGAATGTTGCACTGCAGTGTGTTGGGATGAGTGTGATCATGTTTCCTAACTTGTCTTTGCGGTTTCTATGTTTCCCTAGGTCACTCCCTTGCGGCATGATTCTGTACCAGTTGGATCCCTGAACCTGGTAACGTCTGTTTCTGATGCAATCATGTGAATAAACATGGAGGCAACACATCATTGAGTGAGTAAGTGGTATTTATTTACAGATTGTTCATAGGTGTAGGTGCATATTTACAAATGAGTGAAGGGGTGGGGGAGTGAGAGTTAAAGGTTATGGCAGATGAAATGTCCATGCTGACACCACATAGGGTGGTGTCTGCCTAGTGCAGCAGGCCTGTGCCAGGTGGGACCGGATAGTTGGCAGGGTGAATGGCAGGCTCAGGTACTGTAACAGTCATTGTCAGCTCCTCTTGGAGCGTGTGGAAGGAGCTTCAACACTGCTCTCGCCCACTTCCAGCCTCGGACGGCCCCTCCGTCTTTGTGTCGGGACGGAGTCAGCTGGGGGCGCAGGCTGATCAGGTACCACATTCGCCGCCAGGGGCACAGGTGGCGGTGGCGTTGTTTGAGGGGGTGTGGGGAGGGTGGTGTTGGCAGATATCCATGGCATCCACATGGTATTAGTCATGGTAAATATGTCCACTAGTTGGCCAAGCCGCCTCTCAATGGCCCCCAACATTGCAGTGTTCTCAACAAAGTCCTGGTGGGCCCGGTCTGCCTGTGCCTGGCCACGTAGATAGTTTTCCTCCACCCTGGCTAGTGCTTCCAGTGACTGTTGCACGGCATTGGGTGTATTTGTTTCGTCATGCCGTCTTTATGCTGTGCTCCTGCCTGCCGGATCTGTCCTTGCATCTCTGCTTTGTCTCACACTCTCCCTGTGTGGCTGGGATGGCGCTGGCCCGGCGTTGGGCGGTGGGTTGGTCAAGGTGGCAGGGGCAGAAGTGGTGGTAGTAGTGGAGGTGGTGGAGGTGGTGCTGGAGGTGGCTGTGCAGGTCACAGTGGCCGGTGTTGTGGAAATGGCAGAGGCTGTAGTAGTTGGTGCAGGTGTGACCTGGGAGCCAGATGTCCCTGGCTGCCTGCTTGTGCCGGCACCATCCTCAGCCCCGGAGGTGGCTGGCCAATCGTCCCCTGAGACTTCTGAGTGTGGCGAGTCTGGAGGCCGGGTGTTTATTCCAGCTGTCAGATTACGATCACCTGCAAAACAAAAATGTGAGGATGAGTCATGTGGCCATTACGTGCTATTTTCATTCTGTTGGCAATTCAGTCGGCACCCACCACCACCGCCCTCCCTATGGACATGGGGGCCTGTTGGGAGTTGTACTGCCCTCCCCTCACACACACCACCCACCACCACCGCCCTCCCTATGGACATGGGGGCCTGTTGGAAGTTGGTGTAGTGACCTCTCACACACACCACCCACCACCACCGCCCTCCCTATGGACATGGGGGCCTGTTGGAAGTTGTACTGCCGTCCCCTCACACACACCACCCACCACCACCGCCCTCCCTATGGACATGGGGGCCTGTTGGGAGCTGGTGTAGTGACCTCTCACACACCCGACCCACCACCACCGCCCTCCCTATGGACACGGGGGCCTGTTGGAAGTTGTACTGCCGTTCCCTCACACACCTCACCCACCACCACCGCCCTCCCTATGGACATGGGGGCCTGTTGGAAGTTGGTCTAGTGACCTCTCACACACACCACCCACCACCATCGCCCTCCCTATGGACATGGGGGCCTGTTGGGAGTTGGTGTAGTGACGTCTCACACACCCCACCCACCACCACCGCCCTCCCTATGGACATGGGGGCCTGTTGGGAGTTGGTGTAGTGACCTCTCACACACCCCACCCCCCACCACCGCCCTCCCTATGGACATGGGGGCCTGTTGGAAGTTGGTGTAGTGACCTCTCACACATCCCAGAACCACCACCGCCCTCCCTATGGACATGGGGGCCTGTTGGGAGTTGTACTGCCGTCCCCTCACACACACCACCCACCACCACCGTCCTCCCTATGGATTTGGGGGCCTGTTGGAAGTTGTACTGCTGTCCCCTCACACACCCCACCCACCACCTCCGCCCTCCCTATTGACATGGGGGCCTGTTGGAAGTTGGTCTAGTGACCTCTCACACACCCCACCCACCACCACCGCCATTCCGATGCACATGGGGGCCAGTTGGAGTGGTTTAGACGTTGGTGAGTATGTAGACTGCATGCATGGGTTGGGGTCTGGGAGATTTGTCTTCAGAGTTGTGTGAAGCACACCGTGTTGTTGTGCTTGTGGTGCATGGTTGGTACTTACCAGCCTCTTCTCCCTCCTCAAGTCCATCAAGGCTCTCAGGTGCAGGATGGTCAACACCTTGTCCTCCCACTCGGTGTACGGTAAGGGCTCCGGGGGGTTTCCACCGCCTGTGTGATTGGCCCGGAGATAGTTCTTGGCTCTGATGGATTTCACTCGGGTCTTGAGGTCATGCCACCGCCTCTGAATTTCCTGCTTCGTCCTCGGGACGGTCCCGGAAGCATTCACCCTGGTGACAATCCGGTCCCACATGCTGTTTTTCTTGGCTATGCTGGTCTGCGGCACTAGGGCCCCAAATAAGTGGGGTTCTACACGTATTATCTCATCTACCATAACCTTTAACTCGGTGTCAGTGAATTTAGGGGGTTTTTTTGGTGCCATGGTGCTCGGGTGTGGGTTTGAGTGAATAGGGAGGTGCAGGTGTGTGGTGTTTAGGGATGGTGTGGTGGGTCTTTGTGTAGTGGGTGTGTTAGGGTGTGGGTTATGTGTATGATATCTGTGTTTGCTGTTGGTTAAGTGGTGTCTCCTGCTAGCAGCTATGCTGTGATGCAGAGGATTTCTGGAGTGGGTGGGAGTTAATTTATAGTCTGTGTCTTGGCCCTGTCTGAATGGTTATTGGCAGTCAGGTGATAAGTGGGTGTGTGGCCAGGTGTGCATTATGCGGATCTTGGGGGTGGGTCATTGTGTCTTGTGATTGGTTTAGATGTTTCAGGTGGGTGGTCGTTCTTTTTCCTGTGTTTGGTGATAACTTCCGTCGCAATGAATGGCATTGGTTTGACTGTAGGGATGTTGTTCGTGTTGGCCTTCTGCTGTGGAGCACGGTTTCTCGTAGCATTGGAACCGCAGCGGACGTGGATCGCGGTGGCTACCGGGGTATTTGCGGAGTTATCCTAATTGCGGACACGGACACTACGCAGGTATTGCGGGGGAAGTGGATGTCATGTGCGTACGCGGCGGTCGGTGTTCTTTTGGTTCCGTCCGCCAGCCAAGGGCTCAGGTGTACTTCGACCGCCGCGGACGGAGATTGGTGTGCTCCATCCGCCGCGATCGGCGTTTCTATCATATTTTATCGTAATCGCTATTGCGGTTTTTCCGCGGACAGGTCCGGAGTATCTTGCCACCTTCCTCGGCGGACGGAACAGGTTTCCGTCCGCGATCCTAATCGACCCCTAAATTTGTAATCAAGCTCTATTAACTCTTGCTAAATGAGAGTTCAATTTGTCATCTGTTAAGTAGAACAGGAAAACTGGGCTATTCATTTGAGATACACAGGGCCTCATATATGAAAAATGATGAATCGCTGAGTGAAAACAGTGATGCGTCACTTTTCATTGTGCCCTCCTTGCTACGTGCTGGATGCGTCATATTTACAATATGACGCATCATGTCGCAAGGAGTTACAAGTACGTCAGTATTTCTGACGTATCTGTAGGCGCAAAAATTACGCATTTCTGGAGTGTGTCACAAAAATGACACAAATTCAGTAGTGGGCCATTTAACATTGGCAAGTCCCATTTCAATGTGCCTGCGTCAGTCTTACACCTTAGAGGCAAGCATAAGATTATGACGCATTTGCGTTCAAGAAGTGATGCAGTGTAATCTCATAGATTGCACTGCGTCATTTCTACGAAGTTTACTTGCGTTAAAACGCCAACCCTGCATACATTACACCTGGTGCAGGTATAAATGTGGCGCAGAGGTTTACAAAGTGATGTATCTACCTAGATGTGTCACTTTGTAAATAAGATGCAACATGGCAAATTTTTTACCCTGCTGGTGCGTCACAAAAAGTGACGAACCAGCGGGGCAAAAGGGACGCAAGGGCTCATAAATAAGCCCCACAGAGTTTAATAACTCCCTGGTACTCCAGTTAGGAAATAATTTCCTTGACGGGTGCTGTAGCATCATGTTTAATAGAAGACCTAGGTTGTACCTATGGGGCGGACCATATAGAATTAACATGGTAAGGAGAATCCCTATCCCAACCAGTATGGTTACATTAAAGTGCAGGCGCCAATGCAAGAGCCCATTCAGAAGCATAAGCCTGGTTGACTTCTTCCGGAGCATGGTGTGAAAAAGACGGGAGAAGAACATTCACCCTGAGGACATTCAAGAACATAAGGTGGGGGCCAGTCAACCTCCGCCAAGAGAATATCAAAAGACATAATTAAATATTCTCAGAAGATTGCTTCAATGGTGCGTTTAATATTATTCAACTATCTAAAAGATATAGTCTGTCCGGTGGGGCTATATGTGTGTCCGAGGTTTGAACTGTAATAAATATATCAGTTGATTTTGCCACCAGAAATTGGTGGAGACTCAGCCGTATTATGGTGACCTCTGCCGCGCGGTTGAGAAGATTCACCACCCACCTCCTCTTCAGAAGTAGAGTTCTCAGCATCTGTGGCATATTTAGCTGTTAAAGCTGCAACTTTCTTTTTCTGGAAAGAGGGTTTGTATGGAGGAGTTCTTTCTTTATCGTCAAGTCACACAAGCATTGTGTTTCCTTTTTTAGTTGCATGTACTCTCCTTGTTTCTGATTAGATCAGATCGCCCTCCTTTGTCATACTGTTGGTCAAATGACTCCTGAAAGGAACGAGGAGAACAGGGATCAGCAATCGGATATCTTTCTTGAGATTAAATTTTTGGGCAATCACGAAAAATGTATCATCCTACAGATTAATCTGGGGGTAGAGAACCTCCACATTGTCTAGGTTTCTCTTCTTGTTTATATTCATCCCATGGTTTCTTTTGAACCTCATAAGTTGGCCTGGCATACCTGTGGGGTCGAGGTTTTCCAGGTGGTGGAACTGCAGGTATAGTTCCCAAACTATTGCATCCTAAAGACATATCATCGTATACATGTCAACAATGAGAGGCAATCCGTATTCACGGCAGAATACTGCCACTGCAGCAAGTCGTTGCCGTATTGCTAAAGATGCTGCTTCACGTTTAACATTAGAAAGAACACTTTTGGAGATAACAGGAACATTTCCTACAAGTTTTATCCCCAAATCCAGGGCAGGACCTGCCCCATGCTCCTTCAGTTTATGTTTGAGGACGTTTGGTAGAACGGCTACCGAAGGAGTGACATGACAAAGATAGTAAACTATAGCAAAAATGGCCCCCCAGGTGTTGCAGTCAGCCAAAGTAGGAACCAGACCATTGGTGTGCACATAATAAGTATCCTGTGCTAGCCTTGTGGTCCCGAGAGAGGGAACACAGCTTTGAGTTCATCTCTTTTCTGGGCATTCAAAAAGGGGATTTCATCACAATAAGTGGGTCTTTTGCCCATAACTGAATTAACAACTACAGGAATATTTCTGGGTCCAGCAGGCTGCTGCACCTGCGCCTGCAGACCAAACCTGACTGGACCAGCTAGCAAAGTACTAGAAATTAATTGTTTAAGACATCTATATAGGCTAAATAGTATATTAAATAAAGCATGTGTCAGAACTAAATTGAGTGCATTTAAATCTGGATACAGGGTATAATCCACCAATGTCAGTCATGTGACCCCCTCCTTACTTAAGGGGCCCATTTCAAATTTTGTACGGACATGGGGAAGGGTGTAATTAAACCAAGTTTGGTGTTCCCAAACCATAGCTGGAATTTTTAGAAGTGCATATGGACGATATACAGCAGGTGCCTGAGGCACTGTCTAGTCATGAAAATTGTTATCATTAGCGTCCATAGCAGGAAAGGTGAAACGTCAAAACGGAAAGTGACGTTGGCCTCAACTACAAAAATGACAGGAGCTCCTGTATTAGGGACTCCATGTTGAAGCAAATGTTGACTAATTGCTGGGAGGCAATTAACAGCAATAGCTACTGGCTGAGCCATAGCTCAACAGAAAAAGATTCAAAGTGTAGCCAAACAGGGCATATACCTTTTAATATTTAAGCTTGAAAAACCAACACAACCAGATACTGCCCAATAACTGCAGGAGTACTCCATAGCACCACAGAGGTCTCCAGGAAAAGGTGCTAGGGTATTGTGGACAAGCTCAAGCACTACTCAGGACTCCAGTAAGTAAGTACCAGACCACATGTTGCTGGCTCCATGTTGCTGGAATTCGGCTCTAGAACAGAACTATGTTTTGAACCCCAGAACATCAGTATATAGGGACTGAGTCACGGAACCAATTCAGTATCCATGAGTCTGGGTCCCACTAGCTATAGTGCTCACTTGCCCTCCTATCCTTACCAGAGAAGAAAGTGAATTGGCATCCCCAGGATCGAGGTAACAGGAAACACTCTTAAGCTCTCTCACTCGTACTTGTCTACAGTGAGATAACCAGGGGACACAAAGGAAGTTTAGAATAGTTATTCAAACTATTGTGCTCTGAAATGCAGAAGTTGCCACAATTAGAAAACAAATGCATAATAAAAATACTGTCAGCATGATTAGTAATCCATATACCATGAAAAGAGCTGTCATTTTATAGGACAGAGTGATCGAACCCTGTCTCTTGCTACTAATGCTAAGTGATTATAGGAAAGATCTCTGGGATTACCGGCAGACCCTGTACCTCAGCATACACAGATAGACACTACATCTCAGCGGACGCAGTGCTCGTGTCTCAGAACTCTCGTTCCATGTGTGTGTTTGTGGCTCATGTACTCATCTATGTTATACAATATTTATGAGCATAAACAACAACTGCATTCTTGCATTATATCTAAGTGCTAGACAGAAAGGCCAGACAGAATAAGAAAGTACCCCTTTGTTTGACCTTCTTGGTGCTGCTCAGGCTAAATCCAAGGAAAAGAACAGAACACAAAAACATATGCAGGTTCCGTGTGAAAAAACAATGAAGCACAAAGGCAAGCGTGTATATAAATTAATGTGTCAAAGGAGAACGAGGCCTACAACATGTATAATTAGGCTAACATAGGGAAAACTACAATTGGTGATGCAAGAAACACATGACAAAATCACCTTTGAACTTTTGATCGCTTATAGGGGTTCTCGCCTGGGACTACTGTACTGCTTGACCTCAGAATAGAAGTTCCTTCCTGCATCAACTGGAATGGAGTCTCTGTTTGAGCCACATTGGGTGCTGTGTCATACACCCATACCAGTTTCCTAAAAGTATCACTTCAGTCTTCTTCCTCACTCAAAGCCAACTGTAGACCATCCTTCGATAGTCTGTCCACTAACCGGTTGCTTTTAAAATAAATACAATCATCTTCATATTACATGCTCCTAATTTGTCCAAGACATTTTTGTTTCTTATGACACCAATTAAATGCTGTTATCAGTAACCATCTCAGAATTCATTCTTTCCCTTATCCCCAAAAAATTCTTCTAAAAACTCAGC
The DNA here is from genome assembly GCF_964263255.1 of Lissotriton vulgaris. Taxonomy (NCBI): domain Eukaryota; kingdom Metazoa; phylum Chordata; class Amphibia; order Caudata; family Salamandridae; genus Lissotriton; species Lissotriton vulgaris. The sequence continues at coordinate 744,904,591 of NC_141697.1, read as the reverse complement.
AACAATAAATGTTTCCATGTGCATATAAAACGGAACTTCCAGCCAACAAGAGAAATAATCCACCACGGCCAGTGCTTCATTTGTACAAGAATGGATGCTGGTGCCCAAAACTCTGCTCAGAATCCCAAAGCGAGTCTAAACCAAGGTTTTCATGCTGAATATCAAGGCTGGTAGTCTTAAATCAACTTCATGTCCTTTAATTCAGTACTAGACACTCCCTGCCCCTTTATACTACACTCATTGTCCTGCTTTCTCCCTTTGTGCTGTTTTTCCTGTTTTTTTGTTCCTCTGTCTTTCTGCTTTATGTATTTGGCCAAAAATACGTGCTGGTTCCCTGTAATGAGCGCTGTTACCTTCCACCGGTAACCACAAGCTCAAATTAAGCACTGACCACAACCAATACAAACATGGAGCCTAAATTATATCAAGGGAAATTCTCTTGGTTGGACCTCTCGAATTGTCTGTCATTTGTGCTGGGCATTCCACCACTTTCTGTGAACTTGTTGTTGCAAGCAATATCTTACCATGTTTCCAGGTCCTTATCCAGTCCTGACAACCAAAAGTCAGCATCCTCCTTTTTTTTTGTAATCATAAACAATTGTTGGACATAGACATTCTTTGGGGATGTCCCTGAAACCTTTTGCTTTTTCTCTTACTGGTTTTTGGTGATTCTCTTGTTATGGCCTTAGGACTCTGAGCACTTTCCCTCTGTAATACAATGTGAAAGTTCATATGCCCTTCCTACCCATTTTAGGGAGGGGTGCTTACATGATTGGTTTATGTGTTGTACCTGTGAGGTCCCTGTAAAAAGGTACACCACAAACCCAGGGCAGGTACAGAACTGGCTAATGGTGGGACACAGCACTGATTGTACCACCCGCCAGAGTTGCCATTTAACCAGTTAACCAGACTGCCAATGCCGGACTATGGGTGAGCAGATACTCCTATGCTCATGTTGGCATTTCCAGGTAGTTAGCCACGGCAAGCCTATATTCAGTTTCAGGTAGTGTGCATGCTGCCTTTCAATTGCAGTAGTCCTCCTTGTGCACCACAGATTACTCTGACAGTGTGCACCATGCAGTTCCAGGATCTCCAGCCCAATGTCCCCACAAGTGTATCTCAACTCTGATGAAGTAGTTATACCGTAGTGCTCTTTTGAAGTTGGGGGGTGGTTTAGTGGGTTTCCCCTTGAAACACAAATGTCTCCCCTGAATTTCAATACCGTCTGCCAAGAGGCCATGGAATGCAGATCTTAATCTTTAGTGGGGCCATGATCTGGCTTCCTAGAGGCCAAGTGTCAAAACCTATCCCTCCAATATAACCAGACAGGCTCTCAAATGGCAAAAGTCTGTCATTCCAGTTGCATGACCAATGTTTATAGCTGTTTTTGGGGAATGCACAGATGTGCTCCCCCAGTCTCCAGTGTGGACTGGAGTCAAGCTAAAAGGCACACATCGTTTTAAAGCAGAGAAATGCCCACTTTCTAGAAATCTAATATTAACAAGGGGTTTGGCCTTGGCAGCTGGACATGGCCGTAATAATAATGTATGACAATACAATGCAAAGCAATACAACACATGCATTTGCAACAATATTTTTACTTCGCAAATACTAATACAACGCAAGTTTTAGTTTGCTTACCATTAGTTTGCAAATGTATTGTAATGGACAAAAAGTGACATTACAATGGATACAAATATCACGCATACTTTTACATCGCATTTTACATTCAAAATAATTATATATTTTTTTTTAAGTAAGTTAACCCCTGGGACAAAATGCAAGGGAAATAGGGTTTTGGGTGCGGGAATGTATTAAAATGTGGGTAATAAAATGTATACACAGGTAATTATTTTAATACTCAAGTGTTACAATAAATACTATGAGTGGTAAAATTATTACTTCCACACTTTAAAAGATTTGAACATTCAAAAATACACTAATCAATATACTTAAATAAAACGAAAGATAGCGTATATATGAAGACAAACAAGTTAAATAATATTTAATATTATAAACACGTTTTAAAATGTAAAATATTTCTGCCACCATTTTAAGACACAAAACAATTAGAGTCCTTCCACTATTTTGATACATATACATATTGCTAGAACAACACAAAATGGCTGACAGAACAGTAGTCATCACAATAAACACAATTTAAATCCATATCAATTAAATTATCCATTCAGTCAGAAATTAAATCGCGGAAAAATGCAGTTTTCAAAACATATTTCAATTTAAATTGACAAATACCCAACAAAAACATATAAAACCAGCCGACCACCATTTTGAGTGCAGTGGAGATCTGACTTTTACAGTGTCCTCCACATGCATTTTTTAAGGCAGAGCAACAACAACCCTTTAGACAGCTAAACAGTGCCATCTACAGTTAAAAGTAAGTACTATTCAAACGAATTCTAACAAAAGTAAAGAGAGAATTGAGTACAAATACTCTTTTAAAATAAATATTCTATTTTCCTTCCTTATTCATAAGGGTTTTCATTTTAATCAAGTGAAAGCCAGGAGAAGTATGAACAAAATAACCGCAAGCAAAAACAATTTATTCAAAATTGGATTGCATATGAATATTTAAAAAAAATAGAATTTTGTGAAGATTTGTTATATTAAATCACCTTTTGAAACATTTTAGAGGAATGTTGTGCATATCCCCTAAAAGAAGGGAATGCTGGCGGTTACCTAAAAAATGAATTTTAAAATCAATGACAATTTGCATCTAGAATACATTTTTTGATTGAAAGTGGATTAAAAAAAATTGATGTAAATCATCATGTAAATATGTTTTTTTGTTTTTTAAAGTTATCAAAATGACACTATATTTGGGTGTGGAGTGTATCAAATTTAGAGTATTAAAAAAAAATACACAGATAATTATTTTAATTCTCAAGTACTATTACTAGTCCTTGAAGAGTTTGCCTCTGGAAACTGCTGCATGGAATTGAGGCACTATTAATTAAGTATAGGGGAAATTTGCGAATTTGCGGTCCGCAAATTCGTGTAAAATGGCCAAAAATTCGCGAGTTCGCGAATAGCCCCGCAAACTCGCGGATTTTTGTGCCATTTGCACAAATATGTGACCACGTGTGCCTGTAACTTTGCCAGCGCGCCAAAAGGCACCAAGGTCCCTTGAGTGAGCTGGCAATTATAGTGGGGACGGGCGGGAAGGCGTTTCATAACGCTAGTGTGTGGTGGACAGGGCCAAACGACCGGGGCTTCTATGCGAGTTCACATGCATCTTGTTTATAAAGGGTCAGAGACCGAGCAGAGCAGCAGATGAGAAGAAAACAGCCTTCTGGTCACAGGAGCTACACGGGGATGGCGTTCGGGAAAGTCATGGATACAAAAATACATTTGGCACAGGACCCCAGAATGTCCAAGATAGGTCTGCTGCGCGTGTTGGTACAAAGCCATTCTGATCCTGCTCAGTGGGTTCAGGCGCAGGCAGCTGCTGCTGCTGGACAATGTCCCATCTGATACTAAATTTGCCCGTACAGGCATATGCTGGCGCTGGCAGTAGGGTGTAGTGGCATGCGGGTGCTCCACACCTGGTACATGTGCATTCCAGTGCCAGGGGGGACACAGGTTTATTGGTGCTGTGTAGCAAGTTATGACTTTACGTTCTGACTGCACCAGACGGTGGTACCACCTACACGGATCAGGAGCATCCAGGCACCAGACTTCATGGTGCAAAAGCATAATGGTGCTGCGCAGTACGGGTATATATGTTCTGGGGGCAGGGGGGCACTTAGCACAATGTGTGCTCACACCCAGAGGGCTCCAAGGCAATTGAGCATGAATGATTTTCACACTGAGAGGGCTCTGGGGAAGTTCACACCCACTAGGCCCTGGGGCAGTTCAGTAGCCCGTGGGCTCATAACCCCATGGCAGCTCAGCAGCATGGGGGCTCACACCCACAGGGCTCCCGGACAGTTTAGCAGCGCCACCCTCTGGTTCATCACTGCCACCCTCTGATTCATCACTGCCACCCTCTGGTTCATCACTGCCTCCCTCTGGTTCACAACTGCCACCCTCTTGTTCATCACTGCCACCCTCTAGTTCACCACTGCCACCCTCTGGTTCACCACTGTCACCCTCTGGTTCATCACTGTCACCCTCTGGTTCATCACTGCCACCCTCTGGTTCATCACATCACCCTCTGGTTCACCACTGCCACCCTCTGGTTCATCACTGTCACCCTCTGGTTCATCACTGCACCCTCTGGTTAATCATAGCACCCTCTGGTTCACCACTGCCACCCTCTGGTTCATCACTGTCACCCTCTGGTTCATCACTGCACCCTATGGTTCATCACAGCACCCTCTGGTTCACCACTGCCACCCTCTGGTTCATCACTGCCACCCTCTGGTTCATCAATGTCACCCTCTGGTTCACCACTGCCACCCTCTGGTTCACCACTACCACCCTTTGGTTCACCACTGCCACCCTCTGGTTCATCACTCTCACCCTCTGGTTCATCACTGCCACCCTCTAGTTCACCACTGCCACCCTCTGGTTCATCACTGTCCTCCTCCGGTTCATCACTGCTACCCTCTGGTTCATCACAGCACCCTCTGGTACATCACTGCCACCCTCTGATTCATCACTGCCACCCTCTGGTTTGCCACTGCCACCCTCTGGATAATCACTGCCACCCTCTGGTTCATCACTGCCACCCTCTGGTTTGCCACTGCCACCCTCTGGATCATCACTGTCACCCTCTGGTTCATCAAGGCCAACCTCTGGTTCATCACAGCACCCTCTGGTTCACCAGTGCCACACTCTGGTTCATCACTGCCACCCTCTGGTTCACCACTGCCGCCCTCCGGGTCATCACTATCACCCTCTGGTTCATAACTGCCACCCATAGGTTCACCACTGCCATCCTCTGGTTCATCAAAGAACCCTCTGGTTCACCACTGCCACCTTATGGTTCACCCCTACAACCTTCTGGTTCATCACTGCCACCCTCTGGTTCATCACTGCCACCTTCTGGTTCACCACTGCCACCCTCTGGTTCATCACTGCCACCCTCTGGTTCACAACTGCCACCCTCTGGTTCACCACTGTCACCCTCTGATTAATCACTGCCAGCCTCTGGTTCACCACTGCCACCCTCTGGTTCACCCCTGCCACCCTCTGGTTCATCACTGCCACCCTCCGGTTCACCACTGCCACCCTCCGGTTCACCACTGCCACCCTCTGGTTCACCACTGCCATCCTCTGGTTCATCAAAGAACCCTCTGGTTCACCACTGCCACCTTATGGTTCATCACTGCCACCATCTGGTTCATCACTGCCACCCTCTGGTTCATCACTGCCACCTTCTGGTTCACCACTGCCACCCTCTGGTTCATCACTGCCACCCTCTGGTTCACAACTGCCACCCTCTGGTTCATCACTGTCACCCTCTGTTTCACCACTGCCACCCTCTGGTTCATCACTGCCACCCTCTGGCTCACAACTGCCACCCTCTGGTTCATCACTGTCACCCTCTGTTTCACCACTGCCACCCTCTGGTTCATCACTGCCACCCTCTGGCTCACCACTGCCACCCTCCGGTTCATCACTGTCACACTCTGGCTCATCACTGCCACCCTCTGGTTCATCACAGCCCACTCTGGTTCACCACTGCCACCCTCTGGTTCACCACTGACACCCTCTGGTTCACCACTGACACCCTCTTGTTCATCACTGCCACCCTCTGGTTCACCACTGCCACCCTCTGGTTCATCACTGTCACCCTCTGGTTCATCACTGCCACCCTCTGGTTCATCACTGCCACCCTCTGGCTCACCACTGACACCCTCAGGTTCATCACTGACACACTCTGGTTCATCACTGCCACCCTCTGGTTCATCACAGCCCCCTCTGGTTCACCACTGCCCCCCTCTGGTTCACCACTGACACCCTCTGGTTCACCACTGACACCCTCTGGTTCATCACTGCCACCCTCTGGTTCACCACTGCCACCCTTTGGTTCATCACAGCACCCTCCGGTTCACCACTGCCACCCTTTGGTTCACCACTGCCACCCTCTGGTTCATCACAGCAGCCTCTGGTTCACAACTGCACCTACTGTTTCATCACAGCACCCTCTGGTTCACCACTGTTGATTATGGGGAGAAAGCACACCTGCCCAGCCTCAACTGGGGGCTGGTTAATGTGTTACTGAATTTGAGCCAAGTCCAGCACCTGCTTCCTTATCTGTAAGTGCTTCTTGTTGTGGTTTAATTTTTGTGACAGCCTGGAGCATTGTGCCATACTTGTAACTATTCTCTGACCCTGCTTCGAGGTTCTGGGAATAGTTGCAAGTAGGCAACAACTCTGGAGGCACCGCTCAGGAAGCACTTACAGTGTTACAGCAGGTACCCAAGTTGAAGTTAATTTCTTTGTAACCATTTTGTAAATGGTTACATAGAAATTAGCTTCAACTTGGGCACCTGCTGTAACCCTGTAAGTGCTTCATGTACTTCAGTTTTGAAAATCCGTCCCGCACGGGATTTCGCTGACTTTTCTGCAATTTCATGAGATTGGCGGACCACGAAATTGCAGAAAATCCACAAAATCCGCGAACGGAACAGATTTTACTCCCATGCTTACTATTAATCTATTTCTAATTTAAGGTGAGTAAGCATCTGTGAAATTACAGGATAGTAGTGTGTGAAAAAAATATAATTCTAAAAAAATCCAACTGTTTTCCAAAATGCAAGTGCACGATTATGGTGTTGGTAAAAATAAAGGTAAAAACTCCCAGCGAAGTATGCATCATGGAAAGAGCAGCAAGGTGTTTGGGATCAAATAGTCTAGTCAAAATCTTTCAGGTGTTTGGCACTATAAAACTGAAGGCTGATGGTAGGTGTCCAAAATATGAAGCAAATACAGTCATGTTCTTCTAACAGTGAGAGTGCAGGATGTTGATAAACATAAAAATTAGAATTACAGACAAACAGGTTTTGGCCACAGGGAAAGTGCTGGTTGGAGGGGCGGGTGTAAATTACTATTCATACTCTGTCAAGGGTTTGACACAGTGAAAAGATGGATGGAGATGGGTGTAAAATGTATTACACTGACTGCGACAAGTAATGGCCACTGCAAAATAGAAGGATGGTGGAGGGGTCTCAAAATTACAATTTTAACTCCAAAAGGAGTTGACCACAGGGATAGTGGTGGATGGAGTGGGAGAGGGGTACAACTTACTGTTCCTACTCCGGGAGGTGTAGGCATTAGGGAAAGTGCAGGATGGTTGTGGGGGCAAAATTACTATTCTAACTCTAACAGGTGTTGCCATGGAAAAAGTGCTGGATGGTGTGAGGGGATAAAAATTACTATTCCTACTTCCACAGGTGTTGGCATTAGTGAAAGTGGTGGATGGTGTTGGGTCAAAATTACTATTCTAACCCCAACAGGTGTTGACCACAGGGAAAGTGCAGTGTGGTGTGAGTTGGTAAAATGTAGTATTCCTACACTGACAGGTGTTGGCATCAGGGAAAGTGATGGATGTTGTTAGGGGCTCAAAATTACTATTGTAACTCCAACCAGTGTTGACAACAGGGAAAGTGCAGGATGGTGTGAGCGGGTAAGAATTGCTATTCCTACACCGACAGGTGTAGGCATAAGGAAATTGCTGGATGGTGGTGGTTAGTCAAAATGACTATTCTAACTCCGACAGGTGTTGACCATGGGGAAAATGCTCAATGATGTGGGTGGGTCAAAATTACGGTTCTTACTCCGAAAGGTGTTGGCATCAGGGAAAGTGCAGGATGTTGAAGTGGGTGATAATTACTATTCACCAATACAAACAGACTCTTTCGTCTTTTCCACAGAAAACCTAAAAAGGAGGACATACAAATTCCTGCTCCAACTAAAGCAGCCAAAAGAATAAAAAAAACAATACCCATTAAAAAGCAAGGTAATCTGACTCTATCTATATTTGAAACAAGTAAAACACTGCTAACATCCCCAAAAAATGTTTTCATACGTTCAAACTTATCTACATCTTTACAGTACAATACATGTTCAAAAATCACAAAAAAGATTCAAGGTAAATTAATACATTATTGAAACTTTGCTAAATTTCAAGAAAGTAAATGCATTTAAAAATGCCTTTTATATTAAACAGTCATTTGCATCATAGAAAGCATGTCTTGCACAGGTAGACTATTTCAAAATGTGATCAAGATGTTTATTGTGATCAAGCATTTAACTTAATTTTTTTTATTAATTTTGTATCCACAAATGTAAAACATATAAACTGATCTAATTTTGCAGAACAAATACAGCAAAAATGAATCTCCATTTTGCAAATCAAGCGAAATTTGAAACATAAAAACAACCCCAAGATGAAATCTTCTTCAAAAAAGCAAAGACAAGCAACTGAAAGGTAAGCTTAAAAATTCTCAATAAACGAAAAAATAAATACCCATGCTTCAATTTTAGTTATTCAAAAGCTGTAACCAACAACCAAAGGCATAAACACTATGCATTTTTTTTTATAAATAAGTTAATCTCAGAACAGTTTTGCCTCTTTTTTAAACTTTCAGGACTGCATTTAAATTTTTCAAATTACACATCAATAACTATTTTTGCAATATCTTTTTCCTTTTTTTAACAGAATATGGCTGAGAGAAATCAGGCAAAATACATCATATCCAGCAGAGGCAACTGTCTTTTGCAGCACTGTTGCTACATTTACTGTAAGGAGAGACAAACTGAGCCCAGGTGTCATTGGAGGTGTGTACAATTTTACTCATCACATTGCGGAGGCAGAGTGGTTACTCTGGGTGACACTGTAGTAAGAGCCTCAGACCATAACCACTCTGCCTCTGCAATGGAAATAGAGGTAAGAAAAAATATTGACGAAATGAAAGAACTTGCTTTCACCTCCCATTAAACCTGTGGCACAGTATTAAGGGAGGTTTCACAACATATTCCTGCACATATAGCAAGTTCAATGCCCACAATCCACAATTTATGCAGAATTATACAGCGTAAAAAACAGGCAAGTAACCCCCAAAGTGCAACCCCACAAATTTTCTCTGAGATAAACATTCCACTTGAGCTTTCTGTAACTGTTACTAAAGAACCCTATATTATGCATGACAACAAAAACCCTCTTAAAAGTATCCTTATCTTTAGCACTCCGCTTAATCTTGTTAAGCTAGGCAATAGTGATATCTGAATGATGGATGGTATGTTTAAATCCACGCCCACCCATTCACACAAATATACACAAGTCATGCGTACATTAATAATACAGTAGTCCCCTTAGTGTACAGTTTAATGTCTGATAAACAAACTTCAACGTATACTGAATTTTTGTCAGTGGTTAAATCAAAAACAATAAACAAAAGTCCTAGAAAAGTGTTCATAGGTTTTGAATTAACTATGATTAATACTATTTCAAAAAAAAGTACATGGATACCCAAATTCAAGGATTTTTTTCACTTTTCGCAGGCATATTGGCGTAAAATACAAAACATATCCTTAGTTGATGGTTTTATACCAGACTGTAAACTACAATTTGAACTTAATAAACTAACTCCACTTTGTTTTGTTCCTCCTAACAGTGTAGATGAGTAGTACACATCTATTACAGATTTGAAATATTTTACAGAAAATAAAGAAAAATTGGCGCCCATTCCATGGATTGGCCATCTAAGCGGGCCAGGCCGCATGAGGAAGCCACGTTACCATGTGGAGTGGTGGAACTGCTACTTGACCTGCATTAGAGGGAGGATCAAAAACAAATATTGCCATTGAGCGATGGCATAACTCCTTCAAAAAATCAATTGGTAAACCACATCCTAACTTTTATAATTTTTTCGAAATTTTGAGGAAGGAGCAATGTTTCCAAGAAATGAGAATTTCACAATCATTAACAGGTAGTCTCAACCCACGTATATCTAAGAAAACAAAGGAAACAACTGAGATACTATTAGGTGGAATTCAACAATTAATGGTGGCTTCTGTCTACCTAGATAATATTGCACACATCCTCCATTTCTATCCTATCCTTTCCCCACTAACAAGTTACTTGCCTGTTTTATCCATCAAACAGAATAATTTAATTGGCATTTTTCTAAATATTTTTTTTTAAATCATATAGTCAGGTTTCTTACCTTTTGATGTCTTCTTTTTTCTACTCTTGGACTGTAAATCCACCTTTTTTCAAAGAGGAAAGTTGATTAGCACATTCCAATTCTGATAATTACATAATCCATGTCCTGTTTGATTTTTCTAACCAAATAATAGACGCAGTTTTGCAAATTCTTTATTAACCAAGCCTAAAAATTGCTGGCAATAAGGAAAACTGCTCCACTAGCCAAAAAACGCAACCCAATAAAAAAATCCCGAAAATAAATTCTTGCTGCAAAAAACACAAAAATTAATACAGCGTTTCATTCCTCTCATTTCTCAAAAACAAATCCACTGTCTCTCGAAATTCCAGACATGATCAAAAATGTACTCTCATTTCTCAAAAACAAATCCACTGTCTTTCGAAATTCTAAATATGATCGAATAAGTCTATTTTCCCAAAAAATAATACCAAAAAGTACGCATTGCCGAAAGCGCACATGCAAATTAAATCTTTTTCAAACTGTGTCCGAGCAAACTCTTTTTTTAATAAATTTAATGCTGTTCAAGTCACTTTCAAGTTTAAACTTGTCAATCCAAAATAACAGAAACAAATGTATTGATTTTTTACTCACTTTTATTTGTTATTTACTTTTAAAAAACAATAAACCCGACCTGGGCGTTCCTCTTGCTACCTGTATAGGAATACATTTTCATGTTAAAACATACATACATTTTTTAATTACACAACACTACTTCAATAAACCTCCCTCCTCTCTCCTTACATTAAACTGTTGCACGACTATTGAAGTAATTAGGAAACCGATTCTTGAAGTAATGGTAGTTTATTCATAAGAGGAAACAGCTTGTACAACCACCAAGATAGGAGAGCCAGATAGAACTGAGCAACTCCCACATATAGAATGTAGAACACAACAGGAAACATAACAATTCTAATGATGTAACCTAAAAGGCATACTACACACCTTCCCCCCTAAAAAAAAAAAAAAAAAAAAAATGTAATAATCAATGAATGAAATCACGCAATTTAACAGGAGTAATTTTATCACAGGAACTTTTCCTTAAGGGAACATCACTGGATTGCACATTCAATTTACCCACACCACAGTTAGCAGTAGAAGTGCTAGGAACACTTTCTTGAGCCAAATCATCACACACACACACAACATCAGAACCTAAAGACCCTTGCCCAAAAGAGTCTAAACAGTTTGAAAAAGTCTCATTATTATTCCTAGTTGAGCTTTGTAAATCACAGCCAAAAGTGTCCAAAAGATCCGGATAAAAACTACTATTCGAACCAGATGAAGAAGATTGAGAACCCATTTTAAAGTCAGAAGCTCTGCATAAAGAAACCCTATGGAGGTTCCACACTTTACCACCATCAACCCTAACAGCTTTGCTGAAAACCTCTGTAACTCTACAAGGGTCAGACCATTTGTTCCACTTAGAACCAGAGGTTCTACCAAATTTGACTCTTACAAAGTCACCAACTTTAATTCTTGATCTATGATCACTTAAAGGACCAGAGGAACACCTCATCTTTTCCTGATATTTCAAAACCTTATCTCTAACCTTGGAAGGATCAAAAGAAGACTCACAGGGGATCTTTAATTTCATCCACCAAGGTAAAAACTTCGTACCAGGTTTCCTACCTTTTAACAATTCAAATGGGGAAATACCTGTAACCGAATTTGGAGAAGTACGGTAAGACAAAAGAGACGCACGAAGAGTTTTCTTCCAATCTAACTTGCTTTTAACGGTCAGTTGAATGGATTCCTTAATAACTCAATTGAAGTGTTCCGTTTGACCATTGGCCTGAGGATTGTAATTAGACACCCTTTTGTGCACCACACCACACCTATCAAGAAAAAAAGGAAAACTCACTACTAATAAATTGTGGACCATTATCCGATACCAACTCAGCTGGAATGCCCTCTCTACAAAATATTTCATCAAGAAACTCAACAACCTGAGAAGAACCAACCTTGTCCATGACTTTCAACTCAGGCCATTTAGAGAAATTATCAATCAACACCAAGATGAAAACAGACTTGTTATCTAACAAATCAAGAGGACCAATAATATCAATTCCTAATTTCTTCCAAGGACACATGGTACACTCAATAGAAGAAATGTCCATTTTCGCAGCTAAAGGTTTGACAGACTTGCCAATACTAGCACAAGGAGAACATGAGCTGACCCATTTGTCAACCATTTTGTCGATACCAGGCCACCAGTTTCTTCTTTTAGTGCTGGACATGCCCATGTGGCCTTCATGTGCCATAAAAATTATTCTGTCTCTTAAGTCACAAGGAGGAACTATCTTATCACCTCTAGTTACAAAGCCATGATCAAACATGAGTTCCTCTTTTACTTTACTCAAAGCCAACACATCACCAGAAAGTTTTCTTTCTTCAGGCCACCCGTATTGCAAGAAATTCACTACATTAGATAGACAAACATCCTTGCACATGGCATTTCTCCAATCAATTTCAGAAATAATAGTGGACACCATGTTGCTTTTTATATCATTAACATTATCAATGGTTAGAACAACGTCAACATCAGGAGAAATATTTGCGACTGCTCTAACATCAACACAAGGCAATCTGGACATGCAGTCCGCATGAACATTTAAACGGCCATGGACATATTCCACAATGCACTGAAATTCTTGTAATTTGGCAGCTAAGCGTGCCAAACGTGCTGTCAACGTGCGACCACCACCAGCAGCTAACATGTTTATCAAAGGCTTGTGGTCAGTTCGCAAACGAAATTTCGTTCCCCAAAGAAAATGCCTAAAATGTTCGACCGCCCAAGTGCAAGCTAAAATCTCCTTTTCAATGGTGGAATAATGGAATTCTGCACCTCGAAGAGTCCGAGATGCGTAGGAAACTACATATTCCTTACCCATATTCTTTTGCATTAGCACAGAACCTAGACCAACATTACTTGCATCCACACACACAATGCATTCTTTACCCAAATCAAAAGGTCTTAAAAACAGAGCATTTACAATCTCTTTCTTGAGTAATTCAAAAGCAAATTGTTGTTCCTTGTTCCAAACAAATTTTGCGTCCTTTAAATAATGAACTTTGGTTGAGTAATCCTGCACAAATTTGCTATAGAATTCTGTAAGACCTAAAAATGACATCAATTGTTCTTTATTAGTAGGTGCCGGTGCGTTAACTATACTCTGGATATGATTGTGTTTGGGTTTAATACCCTGAGCAAAAATCTCATGTCCCAAATATTCCACCTTGCTCTGTCTGAATTTACACTTGGAGAATTTCAAAGCCAAGCCTTTTTCTTAAACAGATCTTGAAACTTTATCCAAGTTCTTGTCATGATCTTCAAAGTTCTTCCCATAGATTAAGATATCATCTTGGAAAGCAATGGCATTAACACAATCATCTAAAACATCTTTCATAAGTCTTTGAAATACAGACGCCGCACTGGCTAGGCCAAATGGCATGCGTCGGTATTGAAACATGCCCTCAGGTGTAATAAAAGTGGTAAGAAACTTGGAATCCTCTTGTAGTAGCACCTGGTGATAGGCACTAGCCAAGTCTAAAGTTGAAAAAACACAGGCACCAGATAGCATAGAAATCCGTTCATGAATGTGGGGTAACGGATGTCTATCAACACAAATTTCACTGTTCATACTGCGGAGGTCAACACATAAACGAAGTTCACTATTGCTCTTAAGAGATAAAACTACTGGAGAAACCCAGGGAGAGGACTCTTTTGGTTCTATAATTCCTCTGGTCACTAAGTCTGACAAAATATTTTTCAATTTGTCCTGGTATGCTAAAGGTACATTCCTAACTTTATGTCGAACTGGTGTTGCATCTTCCTTTAAAATGATTTTATGTTTAAAATTTACAAATTCCCCAAGAATATCAGAAAAAATGTTAGGAAATTTACTTTTGATTTGGACAGTGAACTCATCATCAACAGGAGGTATTAAATATACTGGTGGAGAAGCATTAGGATCCAATTTAATTCCTAACTCATCTTGATGTGGCCAACCTAAAATAGAAGGTCCTTTAGACGCAATATAGATTTTTACCTTTAATGTTCCTATCTTTAGATTTAATGTCAGCCCAGAAAAAACCATCCAGATCAATTTCTGACCAGTATGTCCTCCTGGTCGAACATCAGGTGGTAGCAAATTTGAAGAATTCCAGTACTTGTTAAAAATTTCTCTGCCAATTATACTGTACCAGGCACACGAGTCTATAAGCATAGAAATTTCTATACCATTAATTAAAATATTATCTTTGGGAAAACCTTTGCACTTAGTGTCGCCTACACATAATAAAGTATTGATTTCCTGAATTTCCTTGGTATCTTCATACTCAGAGTAAGTTACCAAGTTTACTTTTTGTGGAGATCTACACATTTTACTATAATGCCCTGACTTCTTGCATTTTATACAAATTTTATTCCATGCAGGGCAACCTTTGTAGTTACCAACGTGATCATTTCCTCCACACCTTTAACAAATTACCTGCGATTTCTTGCCCATGAATTTGTTGTCCCTTCCAAAATACTCCTTTTTAGTTTGAGTGAAAGGAATTTTTTTTTGATTGTGAACATCCTTTACCAAAGCAACTTCAGGAATTATTACTTTGTTCTTAACATCTTGACCTCTAATCTCACTAACAAAAAGCTCTGATTGTTCAATGCCTTTAGCGATATTCAGTACAGTATTAAGTGAAGATTTGGTCCCCATCCACAAACGTTCTTGTATCTTTTTACTCTTGGTCCTCATCATGATTTGATCTCTTAACACCTGTTCAAAATTAATTGTTTCAAAAGCACAGGAAGCTGCTAAAGTACGTAATGCAGCTACGTAATTTTCAATAGATTCATCGTCTTTTTGTGCCCTAGAATAAAACTTGAATCTCTCGATTACTGTGTTAATTTTCCTTCCAAACCTAGTAGCTAATTGTTTAATTACAACCTCAAAAATATTAAAATCACCTGCACCCTCAATAGGAGGTACATTTTCTAACTCTTTAAGACCTGCACCACCTAGACATTTCTTTAATAGAGCTAATTTCCTTTTTGGAGAACACCCATCTTCCTCCACTACATCGACATAGGCCAGAAATGTAGGATACCACAAATCCCATTCAACTTAAGGATCACCAGCAGTAGGTAAAAAATGTGGAGAAGAGGCAATGTTATTCGACATTTCAAAGAAATAATACAATACAAAATGTGAAGAGTTTTACAGAAAAGAAGAAATAAAAATAATAAATCAACAAAATAAAAGTAGTCACCGTGGTCGAATTCGCTTCTTGACACAGATTCTACAAGTTAGATGCAGGGAGACTAAAAGTGCAGCAGTTTATCAAATGTAATTGTTCGTTGTATGGAGTAGAAATGACGAAAAGAGCAAATTAATTGTCACAGCGCGGCATCGTAGCGTCAAGGTTGAAAAACACGGAGAATGAAAAAAATAAACAAAATGGCAGCTACGTTACGTTCAAGCGTGTGACGCTTTGACCTCTGCTTGCGTAAATTGCTTTGACGAACGTTGTGTAGAATGTAGGCACGGACTCCGAGGCTCCCTCAGAAGACACGAAGAACTCGGAAGCTCGCTCAGCCACACAACGGAACTTCTGAACAAGTTCAAAAGATGCGGAGGCTTAAGGTATGAAAATAAAAGGCATTATGAGACTTCACAAATTAGCAATTGTTTAAGTAAACAGAGAAACAACGCATCAGAAGAGGTTAGCCTTGTGAAAACAAAGAAAATAAGTTCGCAAAAATAATATGCAAATAGCATAGAAGAATGATATCCAGGATACACAAACTAAACGATGTGATGGAAATATACTCCCGAAGGTGCAATCAAAGCACAAAATTAAAGACAGCCGCTGGTGCAATCATTTCACACATTAAAAAAAATGCTTCAGAAGATGGGTCCTTGTTCAAATCCCGATCGTCGCCAAAATATGAAGTAATTAGGAAACCGATTCTTGAAGTAATGGTAGTTTATTCATAAGAGGAAACAGCTTGTACAACCACCAAGATAGGAGAGCCAGATATATCTGAGCAACTCCCACATGTAGAATGTAGAACACAACAGGAAACATAACAATTCTAATGATGTAACCTGAAAGGGATACTACAACTATCTTTTTAATTTAAGGATCCTGCTACCTGGACACTGGTCTTTTGAGCTTCTGACCTGTCGTGTGATGATCCCACAATTAACGTTTGTTACGTTCCAGTGGCTATGTGCAGTATTTCTGTAAAAAGAGAAAGGGGATTTTTTTCATCATTGACGCTAATGTAAAACCATGGGAAAACCTTGTTCATTCTATGCTTCAAATATGTAAAGCATCAATTAATTTCATATTTTTTTTATACAAAATGGTTTTTATTATACACAATATTTTTGCAACAATTTGGTTGCCTATTTCTTCTTATAAATAATATTTAATAGTTCAATATAATTATTATTTTTAACAGTGTAATTTTATTTTATTTCTTTAATTTATAAAACTATTCAGTTTTCTACAACACTTCTATTAATTATCAAATTTCTAATTTATTTACCATAATTAAATGTATGTATAATCTCTGATATTTAAATACATATCAGACAACTTATCTAAACAACATATACCTTGCGTACATCTTTTTACTCTATTCTATTACTCTACTTTTGTTTCTTTAACACTATCCTTCACACACATCTTGTTTGCTTCAAATCCAAAACCCTGCGTTTCCTGTCTATTTTATTTTTATATTACTCCCTCGAATATCCTATTATAAAACTACTAATCCACCCTAGTTTGAATTAATATTATTTACTTACATTGCCTTTACACCGATCATCCATGCTTCCTATCCACTGCCATGCTATCCTCTGTTTGACCTAAATGACGTTCCTGCGGCAACAGTCTGGGGCCCATTAGGATGGTGGCGGTCCAGTGGGGGCCATTAGGATGCGCCCCCCACATCCTGCATTTTTAACATTCAGCAACGCCTGCCACAATGCAAAAAATTCACATTGTGCACTTCAATGCACAACGTGACAGTCACCGTGCTGTGCCTGTCACCACGTACAGTGAAGTGCAGGGGCGTACCATAGGTACCCCCATGTGCACCCCCACCCCCCGGAGTCCCTGGGGGCCCGCAACAGGCCCCCACAAGACATTCCCGCATGCCCCCGCCTTCACCCAAATATGGATGCTGGTGTCTAACAGACACCGCCAACCTATGAAACCCTTTTCCGCCCGGTGAAATCCTTGACCGGGCGGAAAAGCGGCGGGCAGTCATTCCGTCCGCTGCGGTCCCCCCGTCATAGTAATATGGTGGAGGAAAAATGGGTGGTGGGCAAGGAATGATGTCGGGCGAATCATCACCGCCCGCATGGCGGTGGCGATACGCCCAACATCCTAATGGGGTCCTCTGTTTTCTAAAAATTATTAAAATTTGGAAATAATTTTCTTAGTCTCCTATATTTTGTAAATTTTTCTACAAGACTAATATTTAATAAATCAGTATTAAAAAGAGTTAGTAGATGAAAAATACCTTAGTATTAATATATAAGTATTATAAGAGAATTAATACTAACATTTCTTACAAAAAGAAATTAAATTAACTTTTCCTTTATGCACTTACCTTACTATCCAAATCGCGTTGTGATGGTATATTCATTGTGTTAGTAGCTCTGTTGGTATAGCATGCGTTGACTTGTAATAGCATGCGTTTTAATGGTAACTGCAAAGTAAAAGATGCGTTGTAGTAGCGATTCTAAGTAATGCCTGCATTGTAATGGCTGTTTTCCCCATAATAAACTGGGAGAAAAGGTGTCCTAGCCGTCACATTCAAATGCTGCTAAACCAATTTAACAGACTAAGGGGTAGATGTATCAAGAAATCATTTTGCACTTCTCTAATAGCGATTGTTAAGGAATCGCTATTAGAGAAGTGCAAAATGGTATGTATGTAGAAATTCGCTATATTTTAGCGATTCCTTAATATTCCTTAATTGCGATTAGCAAATTGCTAATCGCAATTAAGGAATAATTTTCCCATTCATTTCTATGGGCCAGGAGGCCCATAGCAATGAATGTGCAGTAATTCTCAAATTGCGAATTCGCAATTTGCTAATCGCAATTTGAGAATTATTTCAAGGGTGCAGGGGTGTCTTATGGACACCCTGCTGCACCCTTGAAACTTACATGTGTGTGCATATGGCACACATACATGCCCTATGGGCATGTATGTGTGCCACATGCCACCTTCAAAATAGTGATATTTTGTTGTTTTAAAGGATTTCGCAAATTAACACGAACCTCAAGTTCGTGTTAATTTGCGAGTCCTTAACCTTAATTCGCAAAAAAAAAAAGCTTCATACATGGCATTTAAGGAATCGCACATTTGCGATTCCTTAAATGCTCATGCAAAATAAGGAATCGCAATTTTTTGCGATTCCTTATTTTGCTAATTACACATACATCTCAAAAGATGCAAAATTTCAGTTTACGATTCGTTAAGGCCGAAATTCGCAGAATTTCGGCCCTAACGAATCGCAAACTGCTTGATACATCTAGGCCTTAATGCCATCAATTCAATTGATATAGTCTTGAAGCATTTATTTCCTACTTCATTCTATGCACTTTACTCTACATATAATCATAGGTCAGGTAAGTGCTGATCCGTTCTAATCAAGAACAAATGATACATAATAAGGCAACAAATAAACAAAAACATACATATTTTGTGATGAGGTAATATGATGTAACAAACAATACATGAAGAGTGATACATAACAACAATTAGCTAAACATTATATCACCAACCTTAGATCACAAAAGGATCAGGTACAAGGACATCCTTTACCATCCACACTGTGTAACCAATTTAAGAAGCTGCTTCCCATGGGGAAAAGAAGCATTAGACTCAGTAGTGAAACCATTCAAAAAACATTTCTACTGGGGGAAACTTAATTCAATGCGAAAGTCCCCATATTGTGTAATGCCGACGCGTTTTGGTTCCCAAAGTGATTTGCAGGATTCTCTTCAGGGCGTGGACTGGTTTATCTAAGGAACAACAGGGAGCATGAATTATAGATGAGGAGAAACTCTAAACTTCCTAATTACTTAAAACACGGGGTATTTTTTCTCAAAATTACCTGTTTGAATAGAGGAATACATTTACACGTTGCAGGCAAGAAGAGGCAAGTTAAAATGTAAATGGCACGATCTAGAATGAAAACGGATTCACCATCAGTCATGTACATGGTTTGGGGATTGTTAATATTTTTTGTCACTGTAGGAGCAAGAAAAGGCGCTTACTTGTGCCTGTCAGGCGGTGCTTTTACTAAAGATATTGGAATGCTTGCTGCCAGTTAATTGGAAGCCTAGTTGGGCTTCGCAGGGTAAATCTAAAAATAAAGATGAGTGCTGAATCAATAGAGTATCTGATTAGAGATATTATGGCTTTGTGGGCAAGACACAACACTTACTTTCGCCATACTGGCGATGTTTTCATTAATGCTTCCTTTCAGATCTCAGTTGGTTTCATAATTACCAAAAGCTGGACGGGGCTGCTCCACTGCTTAATTCACGAAGGGTCTAGAAGTGACATTTCTAAGCTAATAATGACATATCCCTCTTTAACACAGGAGAGGGTTTGTCATTGTGAATCCACTGATAGGAAACATTATGAGGCTGCTCCACTTAAAGCCACGATTGAAGCTTGAAGTAATTTCAAGCCTTCCCCCATGTCAGCTGATTGGAAGAGCAAATCTCATAGGTAATGAAAACACACATGGGTATTCTTCACAACCTGGCCAAGGAACACCCATGTGTACTTGCCCTGCCTTTCATCTACCACTTCCTTCCCCCCTTAAGACTTACCCCAGGGGTGACCTACTGATAGAGAAACGTTCCATCAAGATGGGTCATTGGTTTAGAAAGGCCAACCTGAGCATAAGTGCAATTGCGTACAAGCAGGCCTGCAATGGTAGGCTTGGCACATGTTTAAAAACCACATGAGTGCAAGTGCACACCCATAGGTCTGCAATACCAAGCTTGAGACATGTTTAAAAACATCAGGTAAGCACCACTTCTTTACATGTTTAGGGAAGGTGCACAAACTTTCACACTGCATTTACAGTGGGAAAGTGTCCAGTGCCCTTAGGCCACTAAAAGGGAATCAGCAAAACACTGTGTTGTCCTATGAGAAGAGCCAACCTCCTAGGTAGGGAAAACTCACATGGGGGTTCCTTCGTACCAGGGCACTCCTTTGTGTAGCTGCCCTGCCCTTCATCTACCACTTGCTCCACCCCTCAAGCCTTACCCTAGAGGTGCTCTAGTGGTAGTGGAAGGCCCAGTCAGACTTGGCTAATGAGTTAAAAAATGCCTAGCATGGCAGCGCTAATCCTTTTTGGATCATGAATTATCATTTCAAGACATGTAAGGGGGTTCCCATACTTTAAAGACAGCCATCACAAAGGAGGGGTTGGGTGCATCTGCATACTGAATGGTCTTCCTGGGCTGGGAGAAAAGGAGGTGGGCACACTTACATTTGTATAGGCTGTGTTCTGCCTTCACTGGTGCACTGGTATCCAGTGAGTTAACAGTAGCAGTGGGGGTCCAGAGGTGGGGGAAGGTGTAGTGGCAGTGTCGGCAGGAGAACTGACCTTGGAGGGTGTTTGGCGTTGACAGTTGGCAGTTGTTGTTCCTTCTGAGGTTGAGTACATGGAGATTTGCTGAGTTGTAGTGGCAGGGGTCAAAGGACCAGAGTCCCTGGCACTGGTGGCGTCCAGGTCTCGGACAGACGCAGACTGCCTTGACTTTGGCATGCCAGCAGCGCGCCCGCTGCGCACGGCAAGGCAGTGGCCGCCATTAAGTAGGGATCAGGGGGAGGGAAAGCAGCTGGGTGGTGGGAGCAGGAAGACTTGGGGGGAGGGGCCATGGGGGCACCAGCGGCAGGAAAGGGATCGGAGCGGAAACCCGGGCAGTGAAAAAGAGGCCCAGAAAGGGAAAAAACACAATAAAGGCAAGAGGGGGAAAAAAAGAGAAAACGAGGCACAATAAAGGCACAAAGAGAAACAAGAGAAAATGAGGTACAATAAAGGAACCAAGACAAAAACAAGCACTGAAAGAATAAGCTAACAGAAAAGGCACAAAACAAGGCACACTCATACGGTCAAAAGCTACAGAAGTCTGGCAGAGCAGACCATCAGAAGAACAAGGCTTTCTCACTGGACATTCCAGGGATGAGGTGCAGGCAGGAGCCTGCGGGTGGAGGAGGGTCTCGAACACTTTACCTGGAAGGCAGAAGGTGCTGGGTGCAGAGCTGCAATGATGGAGCTGCATGAGGGGAGAGCAGTTTACCTGACCAGGAGGTTCCATCTTCACCAAACTGCTGCATATTCCAACCCTGATGTTATGATGTAGGTTGTTTTAGATTGTCAGGATTTGTATAGTTTGCACAGCAGTTGTGATCTATGTTTTTTTATGTTGCGGTTCCTACCCTGATATCATAATGTATGTCATATAAGTACTTCTCTTATCAGGATAATGCCTATTGATCCAGGATTTGCGTAGGGTGAACAGTGTTTATGATTCATGTCCTTTTGGTCTATGTTTTATGCACAATATGCTATATATGTTTTGATATACCTTGTATGGAGTCTCTTTGTAAATCACAGCCAAAAGTGTCCAAAAGATCCGGATAAAAACTACTATTCGAACCAGATGAAGAAGATTGAGAACCCATTTTAAAGTCAGAAGCTCTGCATAAAGAAACCCTATGGAGGTTCCACACTTTACCACCATCAACCCTAACAGCTTTGCAGAAAACCTCTGTAACTCTACAAGGGTCAGACCATTTGTTCTACTTAGAACCAGAGGTTCTACCAAATTTTACTCTTACAAAGTCACCAACTTTAATTCTTGATCTATGATCACTTAAAGGACCAGAGGAACACCTCATCTTTTCCTGATATTTCAAAACCTTATCTCTAACCTTGGACGGATCCAAAGAAGACTCACAGGGGATCTTTAATTTCATCCACCAAGGTAAAAACTTCGTACCAGGTTTCCTACCTTTTAACAATACAAATGGGGAAATACCTGTAACCGAATTTGGAGAAGTACGGTAAGACAAAAGAGACGCACGAAGAGTTTTCTTCCAATCTAACTTGCTTTTAACGGTCAGTTGAATGGATTCCTTAATAACTCAATTGAAGCGTTCCGTTTGACCATTGGCCTGAGGATTGTAATTAGACACCTTTTTGTGCACCACACCACACCTATCAAGAAAGGAAGAAAACTCACTACTAATAAATTGTGGACCATTATCCGATACCAACTCAGCTGGAATGCCCTCTCTACAAAATATTTCATCAAGAAACTCAACAACCTGAGAAGAACCAACCTTATCCATGACTTTCAACTCAGGCCATTTAGAGAAATTATCAATCAACACCAAGATGAAAACAGACTTGTTATCTGACAAATCAAGAGGACCAATAATATCAATTCCTAATTTCTTCCAAGGACACATGGTACACTCAATAGAAGAAATGTCCATTTTCGCAGCTAAAGGTTTGACAGACTTGTCAATACTAGCACAAGGAGAACATGAGCTGACCCATTTGTCAACCATTCTGTCGATACCAGGCCACCAGTAGAATTCACGGTTTCTTCTTTTAGTGCTGGACATGCCCATGTGGCCTTCATGTGCCATAAAAATTATTATGTCTCTTAAGTCACAAGGAGGAACTATCTTATCACCTCTAGTTACAAAGCCATGATCAAACATGAGTTCCTCTTTTACTTTACTCAAAGCCAACACATCACCAGAAAGTTTTCTTTCTTCAGGCCACCCGTATTGCAAGAAATTCACTACATTAGATAGACAAACATCCTTCATATGGCATTTCTCCAATCAATTTCAGAAATAATAGTGGACACCATGTTGCTTTTTATATCATTAACATCATCAATGGTTAAAACAACGTCAACATCAGGAGAAATATTTGCAACCACGCTAACATCAACACAAGGCAATCTGGACATGCAGTCCGCATGAACATTTAAACGGCCAGGGACATATTCCACAATGCACTGAAATTCTTGTAATTTGGCAGCTAAGCGTGCCAAACGTGCTGTCAATGTGCGACCACCACCAGCAGCTAACATGTTTATCAAAGACTTGTGGTCAGTTCGCAAACGAAATTTCGTTCCCCAAAGAAAATGCCTAAAATGTTCGACCGCCCAAGTGCAAGCTAAAAGCTCCTTTTCAATGGTGGAATAATTGAATTCTGCACCTCGAAGAGTCCGAGATGCGTAGGAAACTACATATTCCTTACCCATATTCTTTTGCATTAGCACGGAACCTAGACTAACATTACTTGCATCCACACACACAATGCATTCTTTACCCAAATCAAAAGGTCTTAAAAACAGAGCATTTACAATCTCTTTCTTGAGTAATTCAAAAGCAAATTGTTGTTCATTGTTCCAAACAAATTTTGTGTCCTTTTTTAACAGTAACCTTAAATAATGAACTTTGGTTGAGTAATCCTGCACAAATTTGCTATAGAATTCTGTAAGACCTAAAAATGACACCAATTGTTCTTTATTAGTAGGTGCCGGTGCTTTAACTATACTCTGGATATGATTGTGTTTGGGTTTAATACCCTGAGCAAAAATCTCATGTCCCAAATATTCCACCTTGCTCTGTCTGAATTTACACTTGGAGAATTTCAAAGCCTAGCCTTTTTCTTGAACAGATCTTAAAACTTTATCCAAGTTCTTGTCATGATCTTCAAAGTTCTTCCCATAGATTAAGATATCATCTTGGAAAGCAATGGCATTAACACAATCATCTAAAACATCTTTCATAAGTCTTTGAAATACAGACGCCGCACTGGCTAGGCCAAATGGCATGCGTCGGTATTGAAACATGCCCTCAGGTGTAATAAAAGTGGTAGGAAACTTGGAATCCTCATATAGTAGCACCTGGTGATAGGCACTAGCCAAGTCTAAAGTTGAAAAAACACAGGCACCAGATAGCATAGAAATCCGTTCATGAATGTGGGGTAACAGATGTCTATCAACCCAAATTTCACTGTTCAAACTGCGGAGGTCAACACATAAACGAAGTTCACTATTGCTCTTAAGAGATAAAACTACTGGAGAAACCCAGGGAGAGGACTCTTTTGGTTCTATAATTCCTCTAGTCACTAAGTCTGACAAAATATTTTTCAATTTGTCCCGGTATGCTAAAGGTACATTCCTAACTTTATGTCGAACTGGTGTTGCACCTTCCTTTAAAATGATTTTATGTTTAAAATTTACAAATTCCCCAAGAATATCAGAAAAAATGTTAGGAAATGTACTTTTGATTTGGACAGTGAACTCATCATCAGCAGGAGGTATTAAATATACTTGTGGAGAAGCATTAGGATCCAATTTAATTCCTAACTCATCTTGATGTGGCCAACCTAAAATAGAAGGTCCTTTAGACGCAATATAGATTTTACCTTTAATGTTCCTATCTTTAAATTTAATGTCAGCCCAGAAAAAACCATCCAGATCAATTTCTGACCAGTATATCCTCCTGGTCGAACATCAGGTGGTAGCAAATTTGAAGAATTCCAGTACTTGTTAAAAACCTTACTATCCAAATCGCGTTGTAATGGTATATTCATTGTGTTAGTATCTCTGTTGTTATAGCATGCGTTGACTTGAAATAGCATGCGTTTTAAAGGTAACTGTAAAGTAAAAGATGCGTTGTAGTAGCCATTCTAAGTAATGCCTGCATTGTAATGGCTGTTTTCCCCATAATAAACTGGGAGAAAAGGTGTCCTAGCCGTCACATTCAAATGCTGATAAACCAATTTAACAGACTAAATGCCATCAATTCAATTGATATAGTCTTGAAGCATTTATTTCCTACTTCATTCTATGCACTTTACTCTACATATAATCATAGGTCAGGTAAGTGCTGATCCGTTCTAATCAAGAACAAATGATACATATTAAGGCAACAAATAAACAAAAACATACATATTTTGTGATGAGGTAATATGATGTAACAAACAATACATGAAGAGTGATACATAACAACAATTAGCTAAACATTATATCACCAACCTTAGATCACAAAAGGATCAGGTACAAGGACATCCTTTACCATCCACACTGTGTAACCAATTTAAGAAGCTGCTACCCATGGGGAAAAGAAGCATTAGACCCAGTAGTGAAACCATTCAAAAAACATTTCTACTGGGGGAAACTTAATTCAATGCGAAAGTCCCCATATTGTGTAATGCCGACGCGTTTTGGTTCCCAAAGTGATTTGCAGGATTCTCTTCAGGGCGTGGACTGGTTTATTTAAGGAACAACAGGGAGCATGAATTATAGATGAGGAGAATCTCTAAACTTCCTAATTACTTAAAACACGGGGTATTTTTTCTCAAAATTACCTGTTTGAATAGAGGAATACATTTACACGTTGCAGGCGAGAAGAGGCAAGTTAAAATGTAAATGGCACGATCTAGAATGAAAACGGATTCACCATCAGTCATGTACATGGTTTGGGGATTGTTAATATTTTTTGTCACTGTAGGAGCAAGAAAAGGCGCTTACTTGTGCCTGTCAGGCGGTGCTTTTACTAAAGATATTGGAATGCTTGCTGCCAGTTAATTGGAAGCCTAGTTGGGCTTCGCAGGGTAAATATAAAAATAAAGATGAGTGCTGAATCAATAGAGTATCTGATTAGAGATATTATGACTTTGTGGGCAAGACACAACACTTACTTTCGCCATACTGGCGATGTTTTCATTAATGCTTCCTTTCAGATCTCAGTTGGTTTCATAATTACCAATAGCTGGACGGGCTCGCTCCACTGATAAATTCATGAAGGGTCTAGAAGTGACATTTCTAAGCTAATAATGACATATCCCTCTTTAACACAGGAGAGGGTTTGTCATTGTGAATCCAATGATAGGAAACATTATGAGGCTGCTCCACTTAAAGCCACGATTGAAGCTTGAAGTAATTTCAAGCCTTCCCCCATGTCAGCTGATTGGAAGACCAAATCTCATAGGTAATGAAAACACACATGGGTATTCTTCACAACCTGGCCAAGGAACACCCATGTGTACTTGCCCTGCCTTTCATCTACCACTTCCTTCCCCCCTTAAGACTTACCCCAGGGGTGACCTACTGATAGAGAAACGTTCCATCAAGATGGGTCATTGGTTTAGAAAGGCCAACCTGAGCATAAGTGCAATTGCGTACAAGCAGGCCTGCAATGGTAGGCTTGGCACATGTTTAAAAACCACATGAGTGCAAGTGTACACCCATAGGTCTGCAATACCAAGCTTGAGACATGTTTAAAAACATCAGGTAAGCACCACTTCTTTACATGTTTAGGGAAGGTTCACAAACTTTCACACTGCATTTACAGTGGGAAAGTGTCCAGTGCCCTTAGGCCACTAAAAGGGAATCAGCAAAACACTGTGTTGTCCTATGAGAAGAGCCAACCTCCTAGGTAGGGAAAACTCACATGGGGTTCCTTCGTACCAGGGCACTCCTATGTGTAGCTGCCCTGCCCTTCACCTACCACTTGCTCCACCCCTCAAGCCTTACCCTAGAGGTGCTCTAGTGGTAGTGGAAGGCCCAGTCAGACTTGGCTAATGAGTTAAAAAATGCCTAGCATGGCAGCGCTAATCCTTTTTGGATCATGAATTATCATTTCAAGACATGTAAGGGGGTTCCCATACTTTAAAGACAGCCATCACAAAGGAGGGGTTGGGTGCATCTGCATACTGAATGGTCTTCCTGGGCTGGGAGAAAAGGAGGTGGGCACACTTACATTTGTATAGGCTGTGTTCTGCCTTCACTGGTGCACTGGTATCCAGTGAGTTAACAGTAGCAGTGGGGGTCCAGAGGTGGGTGAAGGTGTAGTGGCAGTGTCGGCAGGAGAACTGACCTTGGAGGGTGTTTGGCGTTGACAGTTGGCAGTTGTTGTTCCTTCTGAGGTTGAGTACATGGAGATTTGCTGAGTTGTAGTGGCAGGGGTCAAAGGACCAGAGTCCCTGGCACTGGTGGCGTCCAGGTCTCGGACAGACGCAGACTGGCTTGACTTTGGCATGCCAGCAGCGCGCCCGCTGCGCACGGCAAGGCAGTGGCCGCCATTAAGTAGGGATCAGGGGGAGGGAAAGCAGCTGGGTGGTGGGAGCAGGAAGAATTGGGGGGAGGGGCCATGGGGGCACCAGCGGCAGGAAAGGGATCGAAGCGGAAACCCGGGCAGTGAAAAAGAGGCCCAGAAAGGGAAAAAACACAATAAAGGCAAGAGGGGGAAAAAAAGAGAAAACAAGGCACAATAAAGGCACAAAGAGAAACAAGAGAAAATGAGGTACAATAAAGGAACCAAGACAAAAACAAGCACTGAAAGAATAAGGCAACAGAAAAGGCACAAAACAAGGCACACTCATGCGGTCAAAAGCTACAGATGTCTGGCAGAGCAGACCATCAGAAGAACAAGGCTTTCTCACTGGACATTCCAGGGATGAGGTGCAGGCAGGAGCCTGCGGGTGGAGGAGGGTCTCGAACACTTTACCTGGAAGGCAGAAGGTGCTGGGTGCAGAGCTCCAATGATGGAGCTGCACGAGGGGAGAGCAGTTTACCTGACCAGGAGGTTCCATCTTTACCAAACTGCTGCATATTCCAACCCTGATGTTATGATGTAGGTTGTTTTAGATTGTCAGGATTTGTATAGTTTGCACAGCAGTTGTGATCTATGTTTTTTATGTTGCGGTTCCTACCCTGATATCATAATGTATGTCATATAAGTACTTCTCTTATCAGGATAATGCCTATTGATCCAGGATTTGCGTAGGGTGCACAGTGTTTATGATTCATGTCCTTTTGGTCTATGTTTTATGCACAATATGCTATATATGTTTCGATATACCTTGTATGGAGTCTCTTTTGTGGTGTATTTCTTGTGTTATTGGTGCGAGTGTGTTGTGCTAAGGCTTAACCCATTGCCTCTGATAAGCCTGACTGCTCTGTACAAGCTACCAAGGGGGTGAGCAGGGGTTACCTTGGGTGTGTAGCACCCTTACCCTGACTAGAGTTGTGGGTTCTGTCTCCCTTAGGTGAATACCCTAGCCAACCCTTTTTAACAGACAGTTACTACTTCACTAGGTCATATGGCACCTCTTCTTTCCCAAGCAACTTCTTCGGCCACTGCATTTTTAAATACACACATGTATTCCTCGAAAACTCCACAATTGGCAACAGGTCCAGTGAATCATACATACTCAGTCTTTTCCTTATTTGGAAAAGAGCCCATCTGCGTGTGGGTGCTCAGGTGAGCTCACTAGGGTCCAAGAGCCAAGTCCAAGAAAAGAGCTCTAAGAAGTGGGGGATAAGGTTGTCCTTTGTGGGCAGCGTGCATCCTTCCTTCTGCAAATGTGGTTCTTTACGTTAAAGTAAAGTGTTTTCCATCCGATAAGGGTAACCATAAACGCGGGTCCATCAGTACTATCTGCACAGGGTTTTGTTGAAATTCATTCACACTAATGTTTGCAAGGGTTAACACTGATGAAGACAGGACATCATATACATGAATAATAAATATTTCACAACAGGATGAATCAGATGCCTCTTTCCTGCCTAAGCGACTGAACTTCACGTTATTTCGGGACAGCAGTAAGGGGAGGGGTGTGTGTGTGTGCGTGTGGGGGGTGTGTATACGTTCTTCTTTATAAACAATACTCGTGTTCAAAAAGAGCATGATGGGTCGTCAACAACTTACATTACCGTTGTGCCTTCAAATGAAATAAAGTATAGTCCTGATATGACATTAATTCACCGTTTGGAATAAATAAATAAACGATGTTTGTGCCATTATTTTAAAATGAAATAATGTAAGAAGTGTGCAAAACCTATTAAATCGGTTATAGCAGAGCACAAAATGTTTTAGAATAACCTCACTAGTACTCTTTCTAAAGGTTGAAAACCTATAATTACTGCTACAGGCACTGCGAGTTCCCAATGATAATGAAGACATTACAAGGAGAAATATTCCATTGACATGGCTAAATGTTCTGTTAGTGAAATCTATTTTCCTTAACGCTATATTAAGTGGCATTTCACATCATAGAACATTAGATGAGTGGTTTTTTAGTCACTGATTAATATCTGTGACAAAGATGTGAATATTTTGTCAACCTTATCATTTCATCCTGTTTTTACGTTTGTTTGAGCTGACCGGTAGGTACTACGGGGCAGATTTACAAGCCCCTTGCACCTCTTTTACGCCGTTGTTGCGTCACTTTTGTGATGCAGCAGTGGCGCAAAAGATGCGCCATGGTGCAGGGTATTTACGCCATTACGCATCTGGGAGATGCGTCACGTTATAAAGCCCTGCACCATGAGGAGGCGTCCGGCGCGGGGGGGGGGGGCGTACCTGCGCAGGAACGCCTAAAAGTGGCTGAGTAAAATCTACAAGATTTCACTCAGTCACTTTTAGGCCAATGCTGCATCAAAACCCTGCGCCTGCTTGAAACAGACGTAAGGCTGGACGCATAATTGGACAGATAGGGCCCCCCAGAGCATTGCTGGAGCTGCGTCAAGCTTGCGCCGCAACTCCAGCGGTGCGCCGCCTTTACGGCACACATCTGTGCCGTTTTTGCCCCATGTTGCGCCGCATTGTAAATACGGCGCGCCATGGGTGGCGGAGCTGCGCCGCACAATAACTTGCGCATCCCTGGGGATGCGCCAGTAATTGTAAATCTACCCCTACGTTTCTATTAGGACACGTGTGGATTATTTCTTCTGGTAGGCAAAATGCCCTACTGTTCTAATCATTAAAAACCCTTTCTAGTGCAACACCAACTGTACTGTCGTCAATACTGTGATCACCGTTTCTGAGCCCAGCAAACACAGACTGATTTTTGAATACCTCTACCAATTTATTTATTAAATTGCTCTATAAAGCAGCAGTACTTCTATCAAAATGACTGTTAAAGTGACAGTGTTGACGTCCATGGTGACGTCTGTGCTTGAAACAGTCCGGCGACACAGTGGCAAGATGACGAGGTACTACTTCCGGATGTAGCAACCATTATTTTCAGGAGAGGTATGGTAGGAGGGTTGAAATCATGTAAACAAAGATTCAGCCCTAACACCCACACCCACAAACACCTTTACTTACGCAAAAGACACTACTGCTGAAAATTCAAGAGCAAGTGAGAGGAATTGCCCATCGCAAACAGGAACTTCGGTTTTTTTGCACCTGTTTGTAAGAGATGAATAATTTTTGCAAGAAAGTACTTTAAGCCTACACGATTTCCTGAAATATGCTGAGAATCGAAGCATGTTGGCAGGACATCAGAACTGGTGCAGCAGAGTCCATATCATCTGTATTTGCCCTGCCTAAAGACCAATAGTGGAAGATAGCAAGTGCTTACAGCTGCTGCAGATCAAATTTTTCGAGCAGGGCAGCAAATTAAATCCAGACACTATTAAAGTTTCACTACCATTGCTAATCTCTCTTTAACCAGCACCAGCACCATCACCTCAAGTTTGCTTAGCTCGAGCTTAGCAACAGAATCAACATGACCTCATTACAATATGTTTTCAGAAGCTACAATTGTTATGTTCCATTTAGGTACCCTTACCTAGTTACGGTAATGTCCAAAGATGACATGGGACTTTCTCTGAAAAGGTTTAGCCCATTAATTATGCATGAGGATTATTGGGATCACAGCAGGTCAGCAGGCCTAACATCTCCGGCATAATAACTATGTCCATCATCCTAGTCCGAAATGACACAGCACGGTACATCCCCAGGGGTCCCACTTTGGGTATATATAAACCATACCTTGGTGAGGTAGCCAGTGGAGAAAAGGACTTCCATGGTGACACACTGACGCAAGACGCTGAAGTTCCTGCACGCAGACACTACATCTCTCAGTGGTCTGAAATCCCTTGCCAGGTGTCCATCTCGAGACCAAGATGGGGTCCCACAGTCTATCACTTCAGGTAATGGGGCTGACTTTATTCTAGAGAGATTCTTGGCTTCACACCTACATACATGCTAGGTACACTTAGGTACATCAAGTTAGGGTTGCATCGTTGGAGTACGCATTTACTACTGTCATGTATTTTATATACTTGCCTATATTTATTGATTTAACACAATTGTAGATATCTACCATCCTTTTACACTGTTGGGGCCAGATGTACGACCTGCATAATAGTGCTTCGCAAATTGCAAGTCATTTGCGACTCGCAATTTGCGATGCAATAATTTGCATGTACAACAATGTGTTTTACACTGTTTGCGATTCCCAATGGGGTAGCAAATTGCGAGGCTCATGAATATTAATGAGCCTCTCGCAATTTGGGAGCCCATTTGGAATGACAGGCCCTCCCAGGGATGGTGGGTGGCCTGCTGGGCTCAGCAGACCACCATGTATGGGACTGCTTTTTTAATAAAACAGTTTTTTTTTTAAGGCATCCCGTTTTCCTTAACCCCTTCCATGCTGATGACGGAACCGCTCCGTCACCAGCCTCGGTTGCGCTGTGCTGGTGACGGAGCGGTTCCGACACGGCCCGCTCGGCGCGCCTGCGCGGTGCTCATTTCACGCCTTCCCTAAGCAATCCATTGAGCAAGCGAGGTCGTGACGGAACCGCTCCGTCACAAGCACAGCATGCCTGAGGCTTGCGATGGAGGGGTTCCGTCACGAGCATGGGAGTGCCACGCAGCCCCCGACCCCCCAGCGCCTCAGCAGAATTACCATCGCGATCAAGGGGTTTAAGGAAAACGGGATGCATTTTAAAAAGAAAAATTAACCTTTTCAGTTTCATTTTCTTAAGGGCAGGCAGTGGTCTCTGGGCTATTAAAAAACTATTTTCCAACTTATTCACAAAGGGGAAGGAGTCTCCTGGAGACCTCATCCACTTTGCGAGTGGTTTACCACCTACTTGAAGTAAGTGGTAAACTGTGAGTGTTTTGCAGCCTCAAATGCGGTCTGAAATCACTAGTACATAGCATGTTGACTCCCTATTAGGAAGGGATGTCCCTTCCTAATAGCGAGAGTCGCAAGTGCTATTTTGTGAGTCAGTAACTCGCAAAATACCATTTGCACATGCTATTACCATTTTTGGCAGTCACAAATGGGAGGTTCTCCTGTTTGCAGTCACAAAAATGGGTCATACATCTGGCCCTTAGTACGTTTAATCATTTATATCTGTCACTGTCTAATGGTTGTTTTAGCACACCTATTTTACACTAGAATAAAGCTGGTTCAATAAAGGCTTATTGAAAAATTTACCCATCATTTATTCTGTGTATCTCTGAGACGAAGTGAGCATAAGTGACTGAGCGAAAAGGGGTACACTGTTTCCACGATTCTGAGGGATCAGGGTTGTCATGTTTGATAGTTGCCAGGAACTATCCTCCACTTGGTAAGAGGGGTTTCTAGTCGCACTGTGAACTAGCTGGTATACAGAATAGCATACCCGGTAGGGGTGTCCATAGTCAGTCTGACACCAATACTATAGTGTATATTGTCTAAATGTGCAGATCCTATATAGGTTTATAAGAACTACATGACACACTAAATACCAACTGCATAGATGTTTTTGTATGGATGAACCATAATGTTGCCTGAACAGTTTAATACCTATATATTTGATGCTTCCTGCAACTATTTGAATTAATATTCTGTTAGAGTTTTTAAAGTGTTGAAATGTGTGCAGATTATATCCCCATGGGTATGGTCAGATTAGGTGGTGTTTTTGTTACTGAGTTCATACACGACATAGTTTCACGGTGGTCCAGGTGACAGGGGTTGGAATTGCCCCCTCTGAACTCTGGAGACCGAGCTCAGCAGTGGGGGGACATCATCCACTTGCCTGTAGTCTTGTGAGGCAGCAGTGGAAACTTGGGGGAGTTTGGGCACATTTATTGTCCTGCTGTTGGGCACCTGTTGCAACCCACCTGTTACACATCGTTGGATGAAGAAATAGCTTGCATGGGAACACTTCTTCCTCCTTTGTGGCCAGACCTCGCCTTCTCCCAGGCACTCGAAGATGGCTGTATCAGGTTCCCTTCATGGCAACCATAGGTGTGCAGTGATTTTTGTGAATTTGCATGCCTGCATCCCATTGTGTAGTCAGAGTTGTCCTACCTCTTTGGGCTGAGGGATAGCCATGTTAGGTTTTTTTTAACCTGGGGCATCCATCTTTTCCTCTGGTAGATACAGATCACTAAACTGCCGTTCATTATCAGCTTCTGACAACAAGGACCTAAAGGCGGCTGTCAGGTTGGCAGTAAAAATGGCCGCCATTATACTAAGGACCGTCTAGCTGCTTTCAAGGCAGAGCGATGTTTTGCATTTTAATGTTTTAATTCCAATATATAGACCTTTGATTTGACCAGGAACTTCCACATGTTGGGACGTGATTTCACTTGAAATTTGAATGGTTCTCTTGATACCGACAGAATGGGTGGAAGAGGAGCTTGAAGAGGCCCATCAGTGCCTCTAAAGCAGTGGGCAAGTGACGCCTGATGACGAGGCAAATTATGCATCTGGATGCGCACAACCCTTCATTTTTAAACTTCATTATTAACTGGAAAGAAATCACACACTGCCTCCTTACCTTACTTGACTTTAGTTTTAATCCTTAAATATGTTTTCTGTAAATGCAAGGTAACAAAATCATTGCGCATATGTACCGCAACTGTAATTTGCATAAAAGGTCAAAATACTGTCGAGAAACATACAGTTAAACTATTGGACCCTACATCCTATTCTATTAATAAACAAATGCTTGTACCTCAAATAAAATGAACTGAATTTGTAGAAACTGGCTTACTCTTTAGTGTTTAACTATTTAACCATTTAGGATTATGGATGAATCTAAAACAATATTGAGTGTTTCTAAAATGAGACCACAGTAAGCTCCTATGTTGGAAATAATCCAAGTTAGATCCCACAAAGGATAATAAAAATTGAAATGTCAGTGAGATAGACTCAGGCAATATCCGTAGAAGGAGTTGAAACTGGAGGATGTGAAAGCAAAACGTACAAACTACAGGTCTACATACAACTTGAAATCCACATTTGCGAGGAGATGCACTGTCTTGAAAGTCTGTTATATCTGATATATCTTCAAAAACTCAATTTATGGAATACATAGGAATCACATGTCTCATCTGATTCTATCTTAAGGCTCACTTTTAGCAGTTTTTATTAATTTCATATTCATCCGATCAGTTATACTGATTGACCCCCTACTTTCCTAGAGCTAAATGCTGGGTAGTCCCGCTGATCAGTTAGTTTTCCTGCCTTGAACTACTCTGTGATGTGCCAGGGGGTTTTATTGGGATAATTACTGCAATTATATTAATTATTAGTTTAATTGGTTTTTACTTTTAATTCTAAGGATATTATTGTTATTAGTAGTATCAATATACAAAATATTATAATATATTATAAATATACAATAATAATAACAAAATAATAGTACTATTATAATACAGTAATAACAAGAGTAATATTAAAAACAACAGCAATAATAAAATAATGATAATTACAATTATAATACTGATAGAAATTATAGTATGTAATAATTAAATTATTATATTATTAATTATAAACACATTAAATTGTTTTCTTAAGTAATTAAAATATTTTTAAAATACTCAACTCTCTCTCTCTCTCTCTCTCTCTCTCTCTCTCTATATATATATATATATATATATATATATATATATATATATATTTATATTCACTGAAAAAAAATAGGTTTCGGGGGGTTATAGTTAGTTGGGCATTTTACTCATACAAACCCTGTGAAATTCCCCTGTTATAGTTTGTTCAGCTAACTATAACTCGCGTGCCCGCAATGAACGGTACTGGTCCAGTTGAAGGCAACAGCTGAAACGCGTCGTCAGTCCTGTTTGTTTTGCACAAGGTGCAAATGAAATAAATTACATGGAAAAGGAAAAAGCGTTGTGGACTCCCTCTGTGCTGTGGTAACTTTGGTGGGGATCTTGCCAAGTTGTCCTTGATGATATATATATATATATATATATATATATATATATATATATATATATATATATATATATATATTCACAGAAAAAACCATAGGTTATAGTGGATATATAGTTAGGAATTTGCATTTACAAAACCTTGAAAATTCAATGAAAAAACCATTGGTTTTAGGCCATATATAGTTAGGAATTTGCATTTACAAAACCTTGAAAATTCAATGAAAAAACCATTGGTTTTAGGCCATATATAGTTAGGGATTTGCATTTACAAAACATTATTTTACTCGCATAAAACCATTGAAATTCCATATATAGTTATAAGCGCTAACTATATATCGCGCACCCGCAATCCACTGCTGATGATGTCACATATTACATCATTCATGACATGGTTAGTGACATCACTGATGACATCACTGATGACATCTCAAATGACATCACTGATGACATCACTGATTACAACATCCAGTGACTGTATGTTTCTGTAAAGTTAAAATATGTTTTACATATTGAAGAATGAGTGGATATATAAGTGTCTGGATGAAGGATTTACTAGGTGCATGACTGACTGACTGATTGAGTGAGTGATTAAATGTGTCTCACTGAGTGCATGGGTTAGTGACTAAACTGTTTTAATTTGTGCATCATTATATCTGTTGTTCTACAAACTGCTGCATATGTTGAGCAGTAGCTATATGAGTAACTGTATGGGTTATTGATTGGTTGTCCAAGTATTTGTATGGGAAACTGAGTGTGTGTGTATGGGTGGCTGGAAGGTGTGTGACTCTGTACATAGATGTGTGAGTAGTTGATTCACTATATGTATAGATTCAAAAGTGCATGTGCAAACAGCTGTATGGGCGGTTGACTGTGCATGAGTGTATTAGTGAGTGAATGGATATCTCAGTGCTACATGTCAAATTAAGTACATATGTAAAACACAGTACATGTGAGAGTTGACATCTATAAATAACTGTGCATAAGAGCCAGTGAATGTGTGAGTGGCTGTATGGATCATTGTGAACATGTATCAGAGATTGTATAAGAGAGTAAAGTAAATATGTGTTAGTATATGTTTGAATAAGTAAGGTGTGTATAACTGTATAGTTGAGAAAATGGAGGTGTGATTGATTTTTGGCATAACTGACTAGGTGTGTGAGTAACTCCATGGATGAGTGACAGTCTGTGACTGTCTGTTTACACTGATTGTATCTAAGGTTATATTAGAGTCTGAAGAGGTTCATGGTATTATCACATGAATGATATCATCAGTGATGTTATCAGTCATGTCAAATGAGATGTTTTCAGTGATGTCATCAGTGATGTCATTTGAGATGTCATCAGTGATGTCATCAGTGATGTCACTAACCATGTCATGAATGATGTAATATGTGACATCATCAGCAGTGGATTGCGGGTGCGCGATATATAGTTAGCGCTTATAACTATATATGGAATTTCAATGGTTTTATGCGAGTAAAATAAGGTTTTGTAAATGCAAATCCCTAACTATATATGGCCTAAAACCAATGGTTTTTTCATTGAATTTTCAAGGTTTTGTAAATGCAAATTCCTAACTATATATGGCCAAAAACCAATGGTTTTTTCATTGAATTTTCAAGGTTTTGTAAATGCAAATTCCTAACTATATATCCACTATAACCTATGGTTTTTTCTGTGAATTTCATTGGTTTTTTAATAGCAAATATGAAAAGCTTTAAAATGTCAAGTACGTGATAGATAAAAACATTTTCGTATTTATGCACGCTGATGTGCTTTGAACGCTGCCCCCTCCCCTCTTTTCTCTTAGTAGTACTCTCTCTTTGCAGATAGTGAAGAGTAGTTAACGCAGGCCTTTACCCCCGTTGTAATCCGTCCTGCCTGCTTGTCTCTCCATTTCATTGATTTCATGAGGGCTGCAAGACAGCTCGGCTCCGTCACCCATCCCGCCCAAAATAACGACAAACCCTATGCAAATATTAAAAATATAGACAACACACCGGCAAAGAAACAGGGTAAAACATTTTATTAAATAACTATTTACATAACGTTGGTTTATAAGATGATGTCAGTAGTGGACCGATGTGTGAATAGGTCGGAAGCAGCACAAGGCGCCAAGATCCGGATGGAAAGTCCTGGATATTGGGTGCCATAGTTCAGAGTTCTGAGTTTGAGCCTTTTTCAATGCCTGTGCTTTGTTGTTTCCCCTCCATCAAAAACAAAAAAAAAATATAAAACTGTGCAAAAATACAAACAAAACCAAAAATGTTTACAAAAGCAGTGCTTGTAAGACTGTCTGAAGCTTATTTCCACCTACTGCAGCTTCACTATTCTCAAAGTAAGTGAGGGTCGTTTGTGGATCTGACTGCATTTGAAAACAATGTTATATGGTACCTCCCTAAACCGCTTGACGGAGGCCCCCGAGGGGCGGTGTGATGACACGGACTCGGAGAAGACGCTTGGCTCCGACCCCCTCCCCAAGTCTTATAGCACTGGTGTAGCCTGAGATCGCCCCCGACATAGGCGGCCGGCTCCCGGGGTCCGGCGGAACTTTTTGCCTTTTGATGACTCTTCTATTCTGGACTTTGTCCCACAATCCGTTTGACCTGAAGACACGCTGTAGTGGGGCGCCCCTTTACCGTTTTAGTTGCCATTCCGCCCGCTTTTGCTACACTGTGCCTCTTCCGCCATTCAGCTGTTTACCACCCGCTCTTGCGACTACAGCGTCTCGCTCACCATGTAGTTAAGTTGCTCCCGCTCTTGCGGTGCAGCGATAGGCGGCTGCCACAGGACTCTCAAAATGGCGGCCAGCTCTTCGGTTTTGGGCCTGGTCCACTAAAATGGCCCTGGGACACCTTGGAACTCGGACGCTTCCCTGATAGGGCTTGGGTCCCATTCTCGAAAGCGTCCCCTCAGCCGTGAAGATTCTACAAAAGTCTTGGGGGCCCCCGACTCCCGCAGGCTTCTGGTGGGGAGCGGCTGCCATGATTGCTCGTGGAATGGCCACGACGGAGCTACGAGATGGTAGTGCTCTCATGCTGACGCCAGCTTTAGTCTGAAACATCCAGAAACACTGTAGACTACCAATTCGATCAGTTCCGGTAGCGCCCCAACATGACCCGGAAGAGAAGAACTTGCCCTCCCCTCTTTGACTGATGGTTCTTGTTGCCTGTCCCCTCTGTTGTCATTTAACAGAACTTTTTGGACTGCTGAAAGGGGTTGTGTTCCGAACGCTGGTTGGTGGAGACATTTTGACTATATTCTTGACCTACGTTGTCGCGTAATGCGTTATATGACACGCCGCGTTAGCGCACCCGGAAGTGATCCGGAGCGCGGCGCGCAGCGCGTAACGTAAGCATAACAGGTCATGTGACTTGTTAATAAAACTTTTCATTGGTTCATTTTACTTTTGTTATTTTAATGATGAAAAGCTTGGTCATAT
This sequence comes from Lissotriton vulgaris, assembly GCF_964263255.1. Taxonomy (NCBI): domain Eukaryota; kingdom Metazoa; phylum Chordata; class Amphibia; order Caudata; family Salamandridae; genus Lissotriton; species Lissotriton vulgaris. The sequence goes on along the minus strand of NC_141697.1, from coordinate 744,865,960 downwards.
GACCTAAAAATTACGCTTTTTATTTTTTTCGAACATTATTTTTTTTAAAACATATATGTTATAATATTCCAGGCTAATGTACTTTCCCGGAAAATTTACAACTGTCCTGCAAGTAAAATATATTCCTTTTTCGAGAAAAAGGGCGTTTCTTCGTTCCATGACGGAGCCGTTGAGTAAAAGAGACTGGGCCTGCTGTCTTAGTCGCCGATACGCCTGATTATCAGATTCTTATCGATCACTTTATGTTGCAGGAGTGGAAAACACAACTGCCCTTGACCATTTATCTTTACTACGTTCCTACATATTATACCTTTTATCCGTCATGTAATTGGACTGCTTTATTTCACTTGCCTTTTACTGATTCGAAAACAGTGACTAAAAGTAAAAACTTTACCAATGTAAATACTACTACCGTGTTTGATTTAAAAACCTTTATTGTGAAAATGTCAGTATACAAATACGGGCCTATAACCACCTGGGCCGGCCACGGAGCAAACTGAAATCGTATATGATGAGGAGACATTTACACTGTAGAGGAACGTAACGAGCGGGCCATTAGGTTGCAAGAACTAAGGTGTCTAACAGTTGCGGAATCGGTGGACGTACATTTTGTAATTAAAATAAGACAGGGCCACTTACAATAACATTTTCTAGATATACATTTGCGGGCAAGGAGTTACGAGTCCCATTTATACCAGCGCCATTTTGGGCGAGGCCGGGCAGGTCCAAGATATAGTCAAAATGTCTCCACCAACAATCGGCCAGACCAGAACCCCTTTCGGCCCTTTATGCTACAAGATGGTGTCTTCCATTCAGAAAATATTGTTGGCAGCATTTTGAAAGGAAAGATAAACAGCCGTTCTCCTAGTGAGTCTCACATTGTTACATTTAGGAAGAATGTTGAAGAGTAATATGTGGAAAATCTGAAGCCATTTTTCTACAAACTCTCAATCAGCCTAAGTCATGGGCGATCTTTGTCCACACCAGGGAAATAGTGAAGCTGCAGCAGGTGCAAAAGAGCTTCAGACAGTTTTACAAGCACTGCTTTTCTAAACATTTTTTTGTATTTTTGCACAGTTTTATATTTTTTTTTGTTTTTGATGGAGGGGAAACATCAAAAAACAGGCATTGAAAAAAGCTCAACAGTGCAGGGCGCCTTGTGCTGCTTCCGACCTATTCACACATCGGTCCACTACTGACATCACCTCATAAGCCAACGGGGCACCCCACACTGACTTTCGGCGCAGCATTGTAGGATGGCCACACCAGTGCGGCAACTTGCTGGACACCACCTCGGTGCCATCCGGATCTCGGAGCGTTCGAGTCACTGTACCGCAAGAGTGACCGGAACTCAGCTGGTCACGCCGTCTTTCGGCGCAGCATTGTAGGATGGCCACACCAGTGCGGCAACTTGCTGGACACAACCTCGGTGCCATCCGGATCTCGGCGCGTTCGACTCACTGTACCGCAAGAGTGACCGGAACTCAGCTGGACACGCCGTCTTTCGGCGCAGCATTGTAGGATGGCCACACCACTGCAGCAATTTGCTGGACAAACAAAGTGGAATCCACTCGAGTGATAGTGATCCCTAGAGTGATGGGGAACACACAGTGTTGTTTAAATGCCCCTCACACACCAACAGGCCCCTTGGTGTCATGCTTCATCATCGGGGCCTTCGCACCCCTCTACGGGATGCGGCGTGCTACGACTCGCGAATACGCAGGAGCACTTGAAGTGAACTATGTGTGGGGGTGTGTGTTTAATACAAAGATGTGAGTGAGGTGAGGTGAAAAAAGTGAGTGGTTAAAAAATACCTGGCACGTGGGAAGAAAAAAACTTTATTAAATCCCCGGCTGGTATTATTAAAATTTAAAGTGCAGGGCGTGGTTTTAGAAAGATACGTGTTAGGGTATCAAACCACTGTATTAAAAGTCAACATGTTTCGGAGGTCAAAGCCCCCTTCTTCAGGACAAGGGTGAATGCACTTACCCTCCCCTTACTCACATGTAAGATGTAAAAGTGAAAAATAAAAATTACCACAATGTGTAATGTTCCTCACAATGTTATATGTAAGTGAGTGTAGTTGCGCCCAGTTGGCGTAAGAACAATAGCTCGCGCCCACTCGGCGGGTAAACCTGACTCCGTATGCTGCATCACCTTCCTGGATGCAGCATACGGAGTCAGGTTTACCCGCCGAGTGGGCGCGAGCTATTGTTCTTACGCCAACTGGGCGCAACTACACTCACTTACATATAACATTGTGAGGAACATTACACATTGTGGTAATTTTTATTTTTCACTTTTACATCTTACATGTGAGTAAGGGGAGGGTAAGTGCATTCACCCTTGTCCTGAAGAAGGGGGCTTTGACCTCCGAAACATGTTGACTTTTAATACAGTGGTTTGATACCCTAACACGTATCTTTCTAAAACCACGCCCTGCACTTTAAATTTTAATAATACCAGCCGGGGATTTAATAAAGTTTTTTTCTTCCCACGTGCCAGGTATTTTTTAACCACTCACTTTTTTCACCTCACCTCACTCACATCTTTGTATTAAACACACACCCCCACACATAGTTCACTTCAAGTGCTCCTGCGTATTCGCGAGTCGTAGCACGCCGCATCCCGTAGAGGGGTGCGAAGGCCCCGATGATGAAGCATGACACCAAGGGGCCTGTTGGTGTGTGAGGGGCATTTAAACAACACTGTGTGTTCCCCATCACTCTAGGGATCACTATCACTCGAGTGGATTCCACTTTGTTTATTCATATGACTCGGGAGACTGAATCCACTGACTCTCTCTCTCCCCCCTCCTGTTAGAATTTGCAATTTGCTGGACACCACCTTGGGCAACAGTGAAGCTGCAGCAGGTGCAAATAAGCTTCAGATAGTCTTACAAGCACTGCTCAGAACTCTCAACTATGGCACTCAATATCCAGGACTTGCCATTCGGATCTTGGCGCCTTGTGCTGGTTCCGACCTATTCACACATCGGTCCACTACTGACATCACCTCATAAGCCAATGGGGCACCCCACGCCGACTTTCGGCACAGCATTGTAGGATGGCCACACCAGTGCAGCAACTTGCTGGACACAACCTCGGTGCCATCCGGATCTCGGCACGTTCGACTCACTGTACCGCAAGAGTGACCGGAACTCAGCTGGACACGCCGTCTTTCGGCGCAGCATTGTAGGATGGCCACACCAGTGCGGCAATTTGCTTGACACCACCTCGGTGCCATCCGGATCTCAGCGCGTTGTGCTGCCTTCGGCCTATTCGCACATCGGTCCGCTACTGACGCCGCCTCACGTGCCAACGGATTTTCTACGCTTTTTGTAGCCCTATGCCGCATAACAGGTCATGTGACTTGTTTATAAAACTTTTCATTGGATCATTTTACTTTTGGTTTCCTAAAGATGGAAGGCTTGGTCATATGACCTAAAAATAACACTTTTCATTGGTTTAGAACATTTTTTTTTCCCAAACGATGAAAGCCCCACCTTGTTTCTGGATCATTCAGACTGAAGCTGGCGTCAGCATGAGAGCACCACCATCTCGTGGCTCCGTCGTGGTCATTCCGCGAGCAATCATGGCAGCCGCTCCCCACCGGAAGCCTGCGGGAGTCGGGGGCCCCCAAGACTTTTGTAGAATCTTCACGGCTGAGGGGACGCTTTTCGAGAATGGAGCCCAAGCCCTAGCAGGCAAGCGTCCGAGTTCCAAGGTGTCCCAGGGCCATTTCAATGGACCAGGCCAAAAACCGAAGAGCCGTCCGCCATTTTAAGAGTCATGTGGCAGGCGTCTATCGCTGCACTGCAAGAGTGGGAGCAACTCAACAACATGGTGAGCGAGACGCTGTAGCCGCAAGAGCGGGCGCAACTCAGCTGGATGGCCGCCACCTGGGGAGGCCCGTTCACGCCGCCTCCCCCTTGCGCCCCCCCCCCCCCCCCCGGGCCGCCGCACGCAAATTTTCGGAGCAGCATTGTAGGATACCAAAACCAGTGCGGCAGTTTACTGGACATCACCTGGGTGCCATCAACATCTCAGCGCGTTCTGCTGCCTTGGGACTATTCGCACAACAGACCACTACTGACGAGGCCTCCCCCCGCACCACCCGGGACGCCCCACGCCAATTTTCGGAGCAGCATTGTAGGATACCAAAACCAGTGCGGCACCCAGGCGACATCACCTGGGTGCCGTCCAGAACTCTGCACGTTGTGCTGCCTTGGGACTATTCGCACAAAAGACAGCTTCTGACCATTGTTGCTTTTTTGGGTGAAAAATGTTTAAATGTTTTTACAGTTTTTGTTCCGTTCATTATAGTTAAATGTTAATAAAGTTTTAAAATCTAACTTTGTTGGAGTGCTATATATGTTTAAAAAATCGGGTGAATGGGGCCTTGAATCGGATTATTGTCATGTGTGGGCTTTTCAAGTGTACTGCTACAAGATCGGACATTTCAAACTCAAATGCACGTTCTTTTTCTTACCTTTCCGAAGCATGGAGCGCAATAGCAGGCAGAGAAAGGGTGATGCACGTGTTGAACACTGCCTGGCCTGGCAAGTTGCTGGCAGTGCCCCCCCCGCCCGCTCCTGAAAGAGGGCACACACACACCGCCGCCCCGAGTACTTCATAAATCTTTAAAAGACCATGCGCTTGTTCATGAGGCTTAAATGGTTTATCACCCCTTCTAGAACCCCTGCATCGACCCTCTGACGTTTCCTGGAAGAATTAGCACGTAACACAATACCAAGCCCTGCCAGCTGAAACCCCCGAGAAATCATGGGGCATATTATCAAGGGGGGTTATTTCCGCTTTTTTGGAGATAAAATTATCTCCCTATTACCAAGCTTTCGCTAACACCAGTTAGTGACAGCTAAAAGGAGATAGCGACCATCTTGGGCCCCGCTTTGCATTTCAGTGATATTTATCACTAATGACATGCAAAGTGGGCGTGCCAAGATTTTAGCGACTGGAAACAGTCCCTAACCATCGCTATCTCCTATTACCAACTTTTGGAGATATTCGCGCTAAGCGCGAATATCTCCAAAACCTAACACCTGCCCTGAGCAGTTTTAGCCATGTTATCCAATGGGAAGTGGATAACATGGCTAAGAGCATTTGCTGGATAATGCATGAATATCGCTGACTTTTCAACGATATTCATGCATTGCGGACGTTTTTTATCGCATTTGCGATAAACCTTGCTAATAGCAAGGTTTATGTGCGATAAAATTCGCCGATGTGCGGCGATAATTTTTGTCTCTAAACAAGTTAGAGACAAAAATTATCGCTAGTTGTTGGTAATATGCCCCCGGGTTTTTGCTTGCAGGAATCGGGAGGCAGGAGACTAGCACTGAAATCAGTAGTCTCACGCCTGAATCGGGAAGGTTGGCATGTCTGGATACTCTACAGCTGGGGCCATAAACTACATCCGCAGGGCTAGGTGATAGCCTAGGTCCGGCCTGGACAATCGGACACAGAGGAAGAGGAGTGTCAGAGGGTGCGGTAGTGAATAGGGTGAAAGGGAGGTGTCGGGCGGGCACAGGGTGTGATTCTCAGAGAAGAGCAGCGCAGATGGGGGGAAGTATATGGCCCATGCATGAGAGAAAGATCGGGGGTGACCAGTGCGTGGGGGAGATGCTTGCGAGGGTGGGGAGCCATGCTGAGGATCGGCGGCGTGCAGAGAGTGGCCCTGGTCAAGGCATCTAAAATGGCTGCCGTGCACGACAAAATTGTGGCATTGGACAAAAACGCAAGATAGCGCAGACAATGTTTATCAATAAGGATTCATTTATAACAAAATATTTACTCGCAGTGACAAAATGGTGGTCAACACTTCCTGATTTCCATCGAATCGAACGTTAACAAACGTCACGCAGCAGAAAAAAAAAAAAAAAGCTCACGCACAGAGCAGTTTTTAGCCATGTTATCCAATGGAAGGTGGATAACATGGCTAAGAGCATTTGCTGGATAATGCATGAATATCGCTGACTTTTCAGTGATATTCATGCATTGTGGCCGATGTGCGGTGATAATTTTTGTCTCTAAACAATTAAAACGAAGCACAAAATGGCGAATTCCCGTTTCGCCACCAGTTTGCGGCCCAGTTCGCGGCCCGTGAAGCGCTTCTACCGTGAAAAATCATTTTTTTTTTATTTTCCCCACGGGACCCTTTAATAACCCCAACAACATTCCTAGGGGGTCAAGAGGGGTATACCTTGCCCCCTTTCAATAAATTCCCCCTTCGTTTTTCACCTCTTCTTCTCTCTCGATCCTACCAAGAGATAAGATGGTGGCCGCTCCGGACTGTTTAGAATGTTGACAGACACCGGAGAGCCAATCAGCTTTCTGTTATCCAATGGAAGGTGGATAACATGGCTAAGAGCATTTGCTGGATAATGCATGAATATCGCTGACTTTTCAGCGATATTCATGCATTGTGGCCAATGTGCGGCGATAATTTTTGTCTCTAAACAATTAAAACGAAGCACAAAATGGCGAATTCCCGTTTTGCTACCAGTTTGCGGCCCAGTTCGCGGCCCGTGAAGCGCTTCTACCGTGAAAAATCATTTTTTTTTTATTTTCCCCACGGGACCCTTTAATAACCCCAACAACAATCCTAGGGGGTCAAGAGGGGTATACCTTGCCCCCTTTCATTAAATTCCCCCTTAGTTTTTCACCTCTTCTTCTCTCTCGATCCTACCGAGAGATAAGATGGCGGCCGCTCCAGACTGTTTAGAATGTTGACAGACACCGGAGGGCCAATCAGCTTCGCATCGCAAAGTTCCGATACGCGAAAAGTTCGCTAACCAGATCGCTGCCCGGAGCGCTGTTACAGATATATATCTTGATTTAAACGTTAATTTCTCAAAATCCACTGAAGCACATATATTGAGACCTAGCAAAGGCACATCGGGCTAACAGTCCCTACAATTTTGCCAAGTTTCGTGAAAATCCATTCAGCCGTTCGGGCTAAAAGTGAGTCCAACCGCCCTATGGAAATTAACATGGGAAAAACGCGTTTTGGGACCCCCCTTTTTTCTCGCCCCCCCCTTGACGACCCCCCCCCAAATTTCCAGGAGCTGCTCAGAAACAAAATGTGCCATTTTCCTGAAAATTTCAGCCGATTCCGTCCACAAACGCCAAAGTTATTAGACATAGAATTTTCAGAAATGCCATAGGGAAAAAATCCTAACTATATATACCTACTGGCGACCGCCAGTAGGTAATATGAGCAAGGGCGGATGCCCGAAACGCGTCAGATTTTGTTGGACTCAGCTTGTGAATAAACTTTGTGCCTTCAATTACGATGGATTTGTGTGGTTTTCCTGGGTCGTTGAAACACGGAGCTTTGGAAACTGCTGTTGATTATATATATATATATATATATATATATATATATATATATATATATATATATATATATATATATATATATTAGTAGTATAGTAAGGCTTTATTTCGATATATGAAAAATATCTCAAAAGCACCGACATTAAAATTTACAATCAAAACACAATAAGAACACAGCTTGGGGCTCTTGAACTCCACTCAATTACAGCAAGCTTTCGCATTTATTCTAAAAGACAAATTTACACATTGCGATACATTAATAATTCCCAAGAACAGTTGTACATTAAAAAAACTTTAAAATAAGGATTACACATTTTCCTTCAGCCGTTTTGCTCTAATCATCCAAGCCAAGCTTAAGTATTTGGCCAGGCCAGTGGCACACAAGAGACTAGAGTTCGATGTGAGGATACGTAGTGCTACAACATATTCTCTAGTGCACAGTGCTTTACACAACGGTTTGAGCCAGTAACCCCTTGGAGCTTTGTAGGTCGGACAAGCAAACAAGAAGTGCGCCATGGACTCTACTCCTAGTGTACAACAAGGCCAGGTAGATGACATTTGGAATTGGGTTTTCCAGCGTGCAGTAAATTCTCTTATGGGTAGGGTACTGTAATGGCTGATCTTTTCTGGCTCCTTTAAGAGGGAGAATGATGGAGAGTGACTCCAGCCTATCACCCCTATAGCATAGGGATTAGGACTATAGATAGGATCCCTGCTTTTTATATAGTAGAGTATTTTCGTGTCCCTTTCCTTAGAGTAGGGCTTATGAAATTAAGTTAGGAGATAGATACATAAGTATTAATCATGATTTGCCCATTTGCTAACGTGTTAGGATATTTTCCATGGAGTTATGCATATTGCGGGCCCTGTAGGCCTTAAACGAGACAGACTCCATCTTGCTCTCTGCCTGGTAGCTCGAGAGGCCCTCTAGGTCAAGTGTAATGTTTTAGTTTCAAGCTGTTGTTCGCTTGGAGAGAACCGGCTCAGGCTGGCCCTTATCGAAGGAATGTATTTTTCTCCACTCCGAAGACACAACTTCAGGCCGGCCGGCTGGGAACGTGTCCTTGGTACGGGGAGGTACAAGAATTTGGTGGGCGGCAGGTTGCTGGCCGTAGCTTTCCATGAAGGAACAGGCTTTAATATTAGCGAAGGTGTTAGTTAGTCGACAGTCAGTTCGTAGGCGGCATCTAGCCGTTAGCATCTCTGCTATTAATTATTCCATGGCGGACAGTCGCCATCTTTGAAGTCCGAGAAAGATTTAAGACCGAAACTCTCTGAGAAAGACTGAAGGAGAATTAGCGCGGAGCGCACTGAAACAGAGAGAGAGAGAGACGGTAGTTAATAACCAGCAAGGTTCCAGTGGCCTGGAGGGAAGCAGACGAGGTTGAGCCTAGCGGTGCAGACGTGTACTTGTGACGGCTGGGGTGTGACTGCGAGACGAGCCAGGACACAGAGACGAGAAGGGAACCTAGATGACTGCCGAGTCCCGACTTCACGTTAATAAGGTGACATCCGCCCTCTTTACGATAAGTGCGCATTCTAACATTTACCTTTTCCTTTTCTTTGCATAATTTGTGTTGCATAGTATTGTGTTATATATGTTAATGATAATAAATATCCTAGTTCCTAGTGAACTAATATGTGCCGTGTATTCTTGTTCAATCTTGGTAAACAGTGCTTCTAGGTGATTTTCGTTTATATGAATGGACGAGTAATCCCAATCAGGTAAGTGGTGATCACACAAATAGGGAGTAAGGTGGACCTTCGATGCCAAGGATAGTAGGCACATTAAACTATTTGGAAACCGTATTAAATTCTATTATTATAGTTTTATCCCAAGTAGACAAAGGAGAAATTGTTCCGATAAGCGCTCATAGGAATGTGGTCGTCGTTGATATGCGGCGTTAGTGAGGACGCTGGGTTGGATTACCAGCATGTATACCCACAGGATTGTGGCTTGTGTAAGTGAGAGCGTCAGGGGGGATGACTGGCGTGTAGGTTTGCCGGATTGTAAACCGTTTGGAAAAGAGAGCATTGGGTTCTGCAGGCCCATGTGTAGACGCACCGGATTGTGTGTCATATCTGCCCTGGGGTAGATCAGTCTGGGTCGGAGTGGCCGCGAGACTAACTGATGTGAATAAGATATAGTAGAAAATCTATGCATGTTTATTTCTATTTCCCCATCCTTAGGTACGACCTGTATATACATATATATTCATATCCATTGTGAATACGTTCTAAGGAGGGAGGTGAGTACGTTTTGGCTGGGTTATAGGGGCCCCTAGGGGCTGATCTTATCTCAGCTTGGAAAATCCGGCCATTACATCTGGCGTCACGAACTGTTTACGAAGCCTGTGTGCGCTGTATTGTATTGATCTTGTTGGTTTGCGCTCGGCTCGTACGTATACTATTTTGTGTATAATTGTGTATATAATTTTTGTGTGTCAAATATGTTTGCGAAAAAATCACCGTCGGTTTTCAAGTTACCTATTCAGATTCCCGGCTGGGAGTCTACGTCTTACGAGGCTTTGGCCCGTGAGTGGGCTGATTCTACTGGTTTGAGTGAAAATTGGTCTTCTTGCTTGGAGCAGGCGGAGCCTGCCGATGTGGTATCATGCCTACAGAAAGCGCCAGTAGTGAAGGGTGATGAGCTTCCTATTTTAGGTCGCAGAGGTTGGATTGTTCTTAATGCATATAGGATTCTTCATGAGAGGTTTGTTCAGCTACAGAGGCAGTTTAAGGACATGGAAGGACAGTGTGTTGAGTTGCAGAATGCGCATACTCTTTTGCGTTGTCAAAATAAATTGCTTGCCGACAAACTTGAAACATATCAGACCATAGCCGAAAGAGCTGCGGTCCGCATTGCACGATAAAAGTACAAACATCGTCGTGGTCGTGTATCTACACGTAAAGTGCGTCTGGTCGTAGCAATAGCTGGAATGGATTGGAACCCTGATGAGTGGGATGGTAATATCTGGGATTCAAATGCTTCAGACTCCTCGGCTGAGGAGGGTGATAAGCGTGAATCTTCTCGCTCCAGACGTGATTGTAAATCTGCTTCTTATACTGATACGGTTACTCACAGCGACCGTGCTCGTTCTTCCCATTCGGATGACGTATCTTGCCCTGATTGTTCTGCTAAATCTAAGATGCGGGCTTCCTCAGAAGCTCTTCCTGAGGTTTCTGCTCATCCTGTATTTCGTCGCAAATTACAACAAGCCCCTGGTAATCCAGCTGGTATTGCTTTGGATTGTATTGAAGACTTTACTCAACAGGAGGTTAGTGACATTTTACAACGATTTCGACAACGGCCTGGTGAGGCCTTGCTTACTTGGATGGTGCGCCTTTATGAACTTGGCGCTGCCGGTATTATGCTTGATGCTGTTGATTGCTTGCGCTTTTGCTCTTTGAGTTCTGATTCCACCATTCAAGATCATTTTCGGAATTATAATGGTGCTGGTCAAATCACTTTGCTCCAGCTTGCGTCTGACGGCTGTAGTCATAAATATCCTACTGAATCGGATTGGCCTGTTAATGACAAGCCATGGTACACTTTGCGCGATGCGTCGCAACGTTTGAAGGAGGAAGTCATGAAAACTGCTATCTTTCTTAGTACTTCTGACAGATTGCTGGATGGTCTTTTGACATCTTCTGTGCGTAATCGCATTATCCGTTCTTCGCCTGTTGCTTATAAGCAGGTCATGATGACTTTGTTGATTAATCAAACTGGCAATCCTTTGTCTGATGTGCTTGAATCTGTTCGTCAGCTTGGTGAGCTGGGTGAGTGGTTTAAACCTGAAAGACAATCTCGACCTGAGGGTCGTACTGCTGGGGACTATAAGTTCTCTAGACGTGACATGTTTCTTGCTCTTATTGCTGATGGTGTCAAAAGGGAGGACATTGACAGTGAGCCGAACAATCGCTTATGGGACATGTTTCGTAAGCGTGGTTTGGATCGGAAGGAGGGTGCCCGTCGGGTGCGAAAGAATGAGTATGACCGTGGTTCGGATGACAGTGGTGATGAGAAACGACGTGTGAATTCTGATCGCCGTGATGATCGGCGTTATGAACGTGACGTATCCCCTCATCGTAATGGCGAGAGGGGGAGAGAGGGTGAACGTGAAAGTGGGAGAGATGATCGTGGTCCAACCGACATAGAGATGAGAGGAGTTATTCCCCTGAAATAAGAAGACGGGAGGATCGTAACAGACTTTCTGACCGTAACTCGCAATTTTTTGAAAATGACAATAATCCGTTACGTACTGGAGACGGATATGAACAAGACATTTTGATACCGAAGAAAACAGAGAGCATTTACCCTGATTTGTCTTGGTTGACAGAACGCAGGAAAAATGACTAGGAAATTGGTCAAGCTCCGGTACACAAGTGGGCTCACAGAGACAACAGACCCTATGTAGATATAGAGATTTTTTGGAAACATCGTAATATCCAAAGGGCCCGAGCATTAATTGATACAGGAGCGGAGGCCACTTTAATTCACGGAAAATCAAAGAAATTTAAAGGACAGTTTTTCACAATTACTGGTCTAGGTGGAAAAGAAACCCCCGCAGTACAGACTACACTTGACATTAAAATTGGTAGGATTCCTCGTAGAGAATACTCTGTGTTAGTTGTACCACTTTTGGAATATATAATTGGAATTGACATTTTAAAAGGAATTACTTTGCATCTGGATGATGGTTGTTATCAATTTGGAACTAGACAGTACATTTCGACCAGACCCGTACGGGTTGGCCGTTTGCGAATGCCCCCTATTGAAATTCCTTTAGCCACGAAAGTGGTTTCTCAGAAGCAATACCGCATCCCAGGTGGTCATGAAGAAATTAATGCTACAATTCAGGATTTGGTTGACGCGGGAGTTATAACTCCGGTCACGTCTGCTTGGAATAATCCCGTCTGGCCCGTGCGCAAAAGTGATAATTCTTGGCGCATGACTGTTGATTATCGAGAATTAAATAAACATACACCTAAATTGGCTGTTGCAGTACCAGACATTGTCACTCTGATTCAGAGAATTCAAAAGCATCCAGGCACATGGTATGCTTCTATTGATATTGCTAATGCTTTCTTTTCAATTCCGATTGCCCCGGAGTGTCAGGAACAATTCAGTTTTACGTGGAATGGACGTCAAATGACGTTCCGGAGTCTTCCCCAACGTTATGTACACAGTCCCATGATCTGTCACCGGCTGGTGGCAGAGCATTTGTCTGAAGTGCCCGCTAATCCACAGGTACATGTGTGTCATTATATTGATGACATTTTGATTCAAGGTGAGACGCAGGATCAGGTACAGTCCCATCTAGATCAGAACCTTGACTGTTTGCGAGCAAAAGGTTGGGAAATTAATCCTGATAAATTACAAGGTCCATCCCAAAATGTGAAATTTTTAGGAATTAATTGGCATGAAGGTCACAGAGAGGTGATCCCACCGGTGAAGAGAAAAATCCTTGATTTTGCAGTCCCAAGGAACAGGAAAGAGGCTCAATGTTTCATTGGTTTGTTTGGCTTTTGGCGTCAGCATATTCCCCATCTGAGTCAGATTTTGGCTCCATTATATCGAGTCACTCGTAAGAAGAATGCGTTTGAATGGGGTGAGTCTCAACAGAATGCTTTTAATTTGGCGAAAGAAGCTATTCAATATGCTTTGGATTTGTGGCCGGTGGGTGAAGGTGATGTGGACTTGAATGTGTCCGTGGAAGGTCTGTATGCCAATTGGAGTCTGTGGCAAAAGCAGGGCAGACAAAAAGTGCCATTAGGTTTTTGGACTAAAAAGTTACCTGAGGCTGGTGAGCGTTACTCACGCTTTGAGAAACAATCACTTGCTTGTTACTGGGCTCTGGTGGATACCGAGCAATTGACTCTAGGCCATGCTGTGGTTTTGAGGCCTGAAATTCCTACTATGCAGTGGGTTTTGAGTTCGCCGAAATCTCATCGAATTGGACATGCTCAAGAGGCGAGCGTGATTAAATGGAAATGGTACATTCAGGACAGGGCACGTGTGGGTCCAAAAGGTGTGGCAGTTTTACATGAGCGAGTGGCGCAGGCGCCCTCTAATGAGACTGGAAGTGATTGTTCCGTACCCGTAGTGCAGAAATCTCCCGTTAAGTGGGGTAAATCATTTGATGATCTGTCCGCGGAGGATAGAAAACATGTGTGGTTTACGGATGGTTCAGCAAAATTCATCGGTGAGAAAAGACATTGGAAAGCTGTCTCCTATAATCCAATCACGCAAAAATTATTGAGTACAACTGGTGATGGTAAGAGTAGTCAATATGCTGAACTTTATGCAGTTTACCAAGTTTTGAAACAAGAATTGCCTGGCACATGTCATATTTTCACTGACTCCTGGTCCACTGCTAATGGACTGGCGGTATGGTTACCTACATGGCATTCTCATAATTGGGAATTACATTCTAAAGAATTGTGGGGAAAAGAATTATGGCAAGAAATTTGGGAATTGCTCCCGCAGAGTACTGTAACAATCTTTCACGTGGATGCTCACACTCCAATTAACTCCCTTGATAAATTATTTCATAACATTGCAGATGAGAAATCTAAAATTGCTGAGGCAGTGGTGGACATGCAGGATTCTGATTTGGCGGGATTGGCGAAATGGGCCCACCAGAAAGCGGGACATTTTGGAGAAAAGGCCACTAGCAGGTGGGCTGCCGATAGGGGAATTCATATTCCTTTTTCTGTAATTAAAGATGTCATTCTTCATTGTCCCATTTGCCAGCATTCTAGAAAGAAGGAGGTGCCTCAAATTGTTTGAGGCCAGTTACATCGAGGAAAATTGCCCGCTCAAATTTGGCAGATTGACTATATTGGTCCGCTCCCTATGAGCAAGAATTGTCAGTATGTCTGTACAGTTGTTGATACTTATAGTGGCCTTCTGGTCGCTTTCCCTTGCAAGAACGCTACCCAAGTGAATACCATTAAGACCCTGGAGCTGCTTATTCTGTACTATGGTGTCCCATTCCAAATTCAATCTGATAATGCATCCCACTTTCGTGGAAGATTAGTACAGGAATTCTGTGTGGAAAATAACATTGAATGGGTGTTTCACATTCCATATTATCCACAGGCTTCGGGACTGATTGAGAGAATGAATGGTTTGCTAAAAGAACAATTATGTAAATTGACAGACGACCATTACAAGAATTGGAGAGATTTCTTGTTTCAAGCATTATTGATTTTAAATAATCGCCCTTTATTACATGCTGAATCCCCTTTGATGCGTTTGTTTCCTCCAAATGTGGATGTAAAGCCTAATTCCCTGTCCAACAGTGTCATGTATTGGGAAATTACCCCCGGTGCTCTGGCTCCATGTAGATCGACCCCAGGTTCTGCAGGCTTAGACCTGCATGCTTTAAATTATGCAAACTTACCAGGAAAAGACCGAATCATTGTTGAAACTGGCATTGGTGTCTGTATACCTGCCGGTAGTTTTGGATTAATTGCCCCCAGATCAGGCCTTGCCCTGAAAGGTATTCAAGTGCTCGGAGGAGTGATTGACAGTGACTATCAGGGTGAGATTAAGGTTCTCTTGCTTAACAGCAGTGAGACTGACTTATTGATCAAAAAATCTGACCGTGTTGCTCAGTTACTGATTATGCCTGTCTTCTGTGGTGAGATCAAGAAAGGCTCTGCCCCAACGTTGCTAACTGTGCGAGGACAAAAAGGCTTCAGATCATCTGATCTTCCTGGAGCTAAAATATGGGTGCAATCACCTAAAAATCCACCTGAACAGGCTGATATTATTGCGACCGGTCATGACAACACCGTCTTGGTGATGAAGCCAGGGAAAGATGGCTGGGAAGCTGTCCCAGCTGATAAATGTTACCTACGAGAATGATTAAGGCCTGTGTTTGTATTTTTTCAGATCATTCTCTGGACTGCTGCTGCAGGATGTGTCGGCGTTGGACTCCTTTTGGCCTGCTACGCCGGGAGAGGAGAGGATCCACCGACTTCGGTTGATGGGAAATCCCGAGTTCCGCGTTTTGCATGGACATCTTCATCCAACTTTTGGATAAGTTTGGCTAGGAGAGTGACAAACTCTCCACATTTCTGTCTTACCCCCATGAGGTCTGTGACTGACATTTTGGCGACCTGCCTGGTTGCCGTCCCAGCGTCTACTGAGACTTTGCGGCATATAGATTGAGTTTATTAATGTTTTCCTCACATCCTAATTCACATTCCCGTATGGTACGAGATTCAATGTCATTACATGAGGACTGTGATTCCTCCGTTCATCTTTGTTCTAAATCAGAATATCTTGGTTTAGCTTTTTCTATTATTGGAGTCCCTGCGTTGGCCGTTTACAATGCCAAAACAATCGGCAAGATGGCCTGCTGGATGGTTAAATCCATCAACCAAACCTCTACTGTTTTATCTGATTTGTTATTAGATGCCCAGGGTGAACGTAGAGCTATTCTACAAAATCGCGCTGCTATTGATTATCTTTTGTTAAAACATGGACATGAATGTTCTGATTTTGAGGGCCTATGCTGTTTTAATTTGTCTGACCATTCTAAATCGATCCAAGCCCATATTGACAAACTCCACGACTTGACTGCAGAAATTAGACAACACATTGATCAAGGTTTCTTTGACTGGCTCTTTAATTGGTTACCTGACTTGCATTCTTTACGACAAATTTTAGGGGGAGTTATCGTTGCTATTTGTGTTTTAATAGCTGTTTGTTGCTTTATTCAGTGCATTCCTTCCCTACTCCAATTTTGTAGACTTAGCAAGAGACATAGGTCAGTTAATTTTGTTTCCTATTATTCCTCTACTGATGTGAGTTCTATTTAGTTTGTGATTAATAGACTGGAGTCAAGGGGTGTAATGTAATGGCTGATCTTTTCTGGCTCCTTTAAGAGGGAGAATGATGGAGAGTGACTCCAGCCTATCACCCCTATAGCATAGGGATTAGGACTATAGATAGGATCCCTGCTTTTTATATAGTAGAGTATTTTCGTGTCCCTTTCCTTAGAGTAGGGCTTATGAAATTAAGTTAGGAGATAGATACATAAGTATTAATCATGATTTGCCCATTTGCTAACGTGTTAGGATATTTTCCATGGAGTTATGCATATTGCGGGCCCTGTAGGCCTTAAACGAGACAGACTCCATCTTGCTCTCTGCCTGGTAGCTCGAGAGGCCCTCTAGGTCAAGTGTAATGTTTTAGTTTCAAGCTGTTGTTCGCTTGGAGAGAACCGGCTCAGGCTGGCCCTTATCGAAGGAATGTATTTTTCTCCACTCCGAAGACACAACTTCAGGCCGGCCGGCTGGGAACGTGTCCTTGGTACGGGGAGGTACAAGAATTTGGTGGGCGGCAGGTTGCTGGCCGTAGCTTTCCATGAAGGAACAGGCTTTGATATTAGCGAAGGTGTTAGTTAGTCGACAGTCAGTTCGTAGGCGGCATCTAGCCGTTAGCATCTCTGCTATTAATTATTCCATGGCGGACAGTCGCCATCTTTGAAGTCCGAGAAAGATTTAAGACCGAAACTCTCTGAGAAAGACTGAAGGAGAATTAGCGCGGAGCGCACTGAAACAGAGAGAGAGAGAGACGGTAGTTAATAACCAGCAAGGTTCCAGTGGCCTGGAGGGAAGCAGACGAGGTTGAGCCTAGCGGTGCAGACGTGTACTTGTGACGGCTGGGGTGTGACTGCGAGACGAGCCAGGACACAGAGACGAGAAGGGAACCTAGATGACTGCCGAGTCCCGACTTCACGTTAATAAGGTGACATCGGCCCTCTTTACGATAAGCGCGCATTCTAACATTTACCTTTTCCTTTTCTTTGCATAATTTGTGTTGCATAGTATTGTGTTATATATGTTAATGATAATAAATATCCTAGTTCCTAGTGAACTAATATGTGCCGTGTATTCTTGTTCAATCTTGGTAAACAGTGCTTCTAGGTGATTTTCGTTTATATGAATGGATGAGTAATCCCAATCAGGTAAGTGGTGATCACACAAATAGGGAGTAAGGTGGACCTTCGATGCCAAGGATAGTAGGCACATTAAACTATTTGGAAACCGTATTAAATTCTATTATTATAGTTTTATCCCAAGTAGACAAAGGAGAAATTGTTCCGATAAGCGCTCATAGGAATGTGGTTGTCGTTGATATGCGGCGTTAGTGAGGACGCTGGGTTGGATTACCAGCGTGTATACCCACAGGATTGTGGCTTGTGTAAGTTAGAGCGTCAGGGGGGATGACTGGCGTGTAGGTTTGCCGGATTGTAAACCGTTTGGAAAAGAGAGCATTGGGTTCTGCAGGCCCATGTGTAGACGCACCGGATTGTGTGTCATATCTGCCCTGGGGTAGATCAGTCTGGGTCGGAGTGGCCGCGAGACTAACTGATGTGAATAAGATATAGTAGAAAATCTATGCATGTTTATTGCTATTTCCCCATCCTTAGGTACGACCTGTATATACATATATATTCATATCCATTGTGAATACGTTCTAAGGAGGGAGGTGAGTACGTTTTGGCTGGGTTATAGGGGCCCCTAGGGGCTGATCCCATCTCAGCTTGGAAAATCCGGCCATTACAGGTACCAATCCTAAATTTAAAATACAGGGCCCTTTCTCGGGGTTTATAGATGATATCTAAATATTGCTCAGTATACATAACGTCCTTTATCATTAGAAACCTATTGGTTACGCTTCCCATCTTAGGGTCACAATTGTGTTTCCTTGAAATCCAATTCCAAAAAGGGTTCTTTATTAATGATTTCGGTGGAGCTGATCTATTCTCCCATGATTCGCTAAGACCTAGGTCAAATAGTAGGGACTTAATGTCTTGGAGCCATTTAATTTTTTGCCAGCCCATAGTGGACAGCACCTCTACCAAGCCTTCTGCATATTTGGCCAGCTCTGGGACCCGCCACAGCCGCGACCACAATAGAAGTGGGCGGAGTTTTGCCAAGTCACTAATGGCATGGCACCCAAGATCCAGCAATAGAGGCACTATAGGCGTGCTCTGTGGGAGTGCCAATAATTCCCTTAGGAATCTGTTTTCCTTATTAGAGGAGCCCCAGAGTTCTGCTCCATAAAGGGCCGTGCTTACCCCCCTGGCCCTGTAGATGTCAATTACTGGACCAATAGGTCTAGGGGATGTAGAGCGCTGTTTCTTTAACAAGGCCCCCGTAACCCTCTTGTGGCCCAATAGCATCTTCTGCACATGGAGGTTCCACTTCATGGAATCCGAAAGTCGAATGCCGAGATAGTCGAATTCCATGACCCTCTCGAGAGGCTCCAGATTTAAGACACGGGGCTTAAATATATATTGGGCTACATTGGGCTATATATATGTTAGAGCCCAAATGTAGCCCAATGTAGCCCAATGTAGCCCAAAGATGGCCACCAGAGACAAAAAAACAAATGTAGCCCAAATATCAGCCAGATGTAGCCCAACTATAGCCCGATGACAGAATGTCCCAGAGTGTTCTAAAGAACAACTAGAGCGCTAACAGTCTTACTTATGACAAAAGTATGGCACACCTGAAGTCATCTTGATTGGAATAAAGTGTTAACACTTAAAGCATTTAATTTGCAAAGGAACAAAATGAGGGGGTTCTTTTTGCCATGGAAATTATGATTATTGCTGAAGAAAGAAAAATTAGGGCACATTTTGAGTGACTTCTCAAATCCTCTTATATTTCATTAAAAGCATTCTGATATGCAGTCTCCCAAGATGGCCACCAGAGACAAAAGAGCCCAAATGTAGCCCAAATATTAGCCAGATGTAGCCCAACTATAGCCCAATGACAGAATGTCCCAGAGTGTTCTAAAGAACAACTAGAACGCTAACAGTCTTACTTATGACAAAAGTATGGCACACCTGAAGTCATCTTAACTGGAATAAAGTGGTAACACTTAATACATTTAATTTGAAAAGGAACAAAATGAGGGGTTTCATTTTGCCATAGAAATTATATATATACGTATATATATACACATATACACATATATATATCACTCCCATCCTGTATTTCATACCAAAAATACACAAGGACCGCGACCATCCACCTGGAAGGCCAATTATTTCTGCACGGGGTGGCCTCTTGGAACATACCTCATTTTATATTGACTATTTTTTGCAAGGTTATGTCCAACAATTGGGGTCATATATACGTGACACAGGGGACTTTCTGGTTAAGATCAAAGAAGTGCAAATTTTGGAGGGAGATTGGCTAATAGCATTGGATGTGACAGCATTGTATACCAGTATCTCACATAGCGATGGTTTGGAGGCAGTACGGTACTACCTCTCCAGAAGGGAATCAGGCAATGAGAAACATACTAAGATGCTGCTAGATATGTTAAGTTTCTGTCTAACAAATAATGTTTTTTTATTCAACCAACAACTGTACCGCCAAAAGCAGGGGGTAGCAATGGGGGCCAGCTTCTCTCCAAGCTACGCATGTCTGCACATGGGAGCTTGGGAGGAGCTGGGCCTCGGCTACGGATACCAACACATCATCAGAAACAATCTAGTTGCCTGGTTCCGCTTCATAGACGACTTGTTCGTCATATGGAGGGGTAGCTATGAAAAAGCTCTTAAATTTGTGGAGGATATCAATGACAATCCCCTTAACCTCAGGTTTACGGCGACTCTGAGTCAAGAAAAAGTCACATTTCTTGATGCCGAACTCTACATCAAGGGGGGTCGTTTGGAGTCCAAGGTATTCAGAAAAAAGACAGCTGGCAACAGCATTCTTCATGCTGCGAGTGCCCACCCAGTACATCTTATCTCCAGTATCCCATATGGGGAGATTCTACGTCTAAGACGTATATGTAGCAACCCCATAGATCTGGAGCAGGCGCAAAATGAAAGCAGGAACAGATTCCTTGAGAGAGGCTACTCCAGGAAATTGATTGACCGAGCAATACAGAAATCCATGAATCTGACTAGAGAAGAGCTCCTTATCTGGAAAGCTGACAGGGAGCCCGATACTAGACAAGATACTTCTAAACCTGGGAAGATAGAGCCTGAGTGTTTTAGATTAATAACGGGGTTCACTAAGCAACATCACCAAATAAGAAAAATAGTAAACAAACACTGGCCTATAGTGTTAAAAGACAACGTTTCATTAACCTTTAGCAGGGCTCCCTCCCTGAGGGATTACATTGTTAAAACTAATCCGGATCCCTTTGCTAAAACGGAGTGGTGGCAAAAGAACAAAGGCTTTTATAACTTCAAGGTTTGCAAAGCATGCACTCATGGTGAAAACACTAAAACATTCAAGGATGGATTCACTGGGATGAACCATACGATAACCCAAGTTTTAACATGCAAGACAGAATATGCCATTTATGTTTTGCGCTGCCCATATGGATTACAGTATGTGGGCAGCACGAGGAACGCTGTCCACAAACGCATTTTACAGCACTTGCGAGCAATAACTAATGTGGACAGCACGTACCCAGTGGCCCGTCATTTCAGAGACCATCACCAAAGTAATAACAGTGGTCTCAGATATTGGGTTATCGATGCGGTCATTAACAACAGAAGGGGTGGAGACAGGGAAACTAGGCTCAGGAAGCTTGAAACAAAGTACATTCTTCTGCTTAATACGAAGGTGCCTTTTGGGCTTCACGTGACAGAGGACCTCCACACCTGCTTGCTCTAATAAAGTATGACAGGGTTGTGTGCTCTCCCCCCGGGAGTAATGTCTTCGGTAATCACCCGGCTGGGTGATGGCTGGGATAGGCCTCGAGGGGGCTGCGAGCACACACCCATTATTATGAATCAATGCAAAAACGCAATGCTGCTTTGAGAAGATCATTTGTTTAGATTATTATTTTCACTGTGCACTGTTTTAACCTGGTTAGGAATTAACATGAAGAGGTATACAACAGAGTTCCTAACGTTTGTTGTTTTGTTTATTATTTAGGGTAGGGTTTTGGGTCATCATGACCAACCTCACATTCATTTATTTTTTGTACTTAACACTAAGACATGGCAATTATGGCACCCAAATGTTTGTAACGCTATAAAATGTATGTGAACTAGTTTGAATTTTAATGTGAACATAGAGTCCGTTCTTATAATGGAAAAGAACAGTATTCACGGTCGAATAGGGATACAATACTGTTGAGAACCTCTTTGGACCTCCTACCCCTAATACACTAGGTTGAGAATTGAAATTTTAATGTGGACCTAGGAACTGATAAGTATGCATATTTGCACAGCAATGCTAGATTTGCACATATTTTTGATGATGCACTTTAAGCACGATATGCACTTTATAATGTCAGCACGTAGCACTTTATAGTTACTTATTCATTATTCATTATCCCTAGGTCTGAATCTAAACTCGCAAGGTAGGAAGGCCATGATTTTGATAATGAGGTTCTTTTAAAACTGGATCGATATTTTTAACTGTTTTGGGAATCGTACTTATTACTTAAACAGTGACCGCTTTTAATGTATCCTGACCAATTATGCACTAGGACTCTTCACTTAAAATATAGGAATTTTGCAAATTATGTATTTTACAATGATCTCCAAAAGAACAAGCAATGGATTTTGTTTTACATTGAACACATTATTTTAGCGTACTTTACATGTAATTTTTAAATGTATTTTACATCCATTTTGAAAATTGAATTGATTTTGTTGGGTACTATGCCTAGTATGTCTTCTATGTCTACACACGCATTTGCACAGGTGATTTTACTTTACCACGTACTAGCACTTTAAAAGCTGTACCTTGAATTTCAATCGCTGTCATGTGATCAAGGCTCCGCTGAGCCGAAACGTCTGTGACACTTTCTGCTAAATAAAATTTGTAAGCACCTCGACGTCCGTGTCCGGTGTCCTACTTGCTGGCTGAGGAAGCAGCGCAAGCTTGAGTGAAACGGAGTTCAGGATATATATATATATATATATATATATATATATATATATATATATATATATATATATATATATATATATATATATATATATATATATGTATATATATATATATATCAGCAAACCTTCTCCGTGGGCAAGAAGAAGAGGCCACAGCTGGGGAGAGGGATGAGGTTACTTTAATGCCAGCAAAAAACCAAATAACAGGGTGGATGCATTTCGGCATGGTGTTGAGCCTCTTCAGCGCCCGATGGTTATAGCAGGATGCTAAAGTTTTCACCGGTATAAATACCAAATAACATCCTGCCAGGTGAAAGATAGGCTCCGCCCCCGAACAGCGCGAGATCGTGATGGCTGTTCGCTTTAATGATGTGGGACGCCCAGTGCGCCAGAACTTCATGTTCCAGAATGCTGTGGGCTACTCTGATGCAGCAACGGGGGGAATAAAAATGTCTCGGGCCGAAGTATACACATATACACATATATATATATATATATATATATACTTACACGATCTGCAACAGGTGAGCTCCATTTGCAGGGGGGAGGAGCGGACCCGTGCTCACAGCATCAAAGGAGGCAGGACACACACTCTCACCGTGGCTGTTATTCTGGTGATGGGCGCTGAGGAAGGCGGAAGCCGAAATGCATTCGCCGCCACTGGATTTGCACTGAGAAAATAAAGCCTCTTCGAAAAAGTTTCTCCTCTGGGCTTCTGCTTCTTTCTTTGTTGGAGGGAGGTTCCTGTTCATATTTTCGCGCTTGCCAGCAGCGTGTTACAGAAGCCCCTGTCACGTCGTGGGTCTGGACTGTCAACTGGCACGCCTCACGGCTCACTTTGTTCTTCCAGGAATGGAATGGGTCCGGACCCGCCCCTGCTTTCATGAGGACAGACGCGGTTGAGGTACATACCTCTCCCTGTGGCAATCTGCACTGTGCATATAGCCCCCGCATTTTGGACATTTTGGAGGCAGAGGCTGTGACAGTACGAGGGGACTCGAGGAGGGGCTGCATGATCTCAGAACAGACTGGTGTTTCACCGCGTCTTGCTCCTTGTGGGTCCCGTGACAGAGGGTCACATCAATCTACTCTCTCCCCCAATTTCCACCAACTCGGATTGCTGACATACCTGGGCTCTCTGGGAGTTGTAGTTCGGAGTACTTACACGATCTGCAACAGGTGAGCTCCATTTGCAGGGGGGAGGAGCGGACCCGTGCTCACAGCATCAAAGGAGGCAGGACACACACTCTCACCGTGGCTGTTATTCTGGTGATGGGCGCTGAGGAAGGCGGAAGCCGAAATGCATTCGCCGCCACTGGATTTGCACTGAGAAAATAAAGCCTCTTCGAAAAAGTTTCTCCTCTGGGCTTCTGCTTCTTTCTTTGTTGGAGGGAGGTTCCTGTTCATATATATATATATATATATACACACACACACATACACACATATATATATATATATATATATATATATATATATATATATATATATATATATATATATATATATATATATATATCTCTTCACCAAACTCCCACCAACGTAGGAAATGGAGTCGCACCCTCACGGATTGGCAAACAGGTACTTTATTTTCTTTTGGGTGAAATACCTGACGCGTTTCGTCCACCATTGGACTTTTTCAAAGGTCACCCCTTACACCATCGCTGCTGTCAGTCCCACAAGCATTTGCCAAAGTTTCTTTTATTGACCCCCAGTGGTCAAGACCTCCAATGGTCATTACGTAGTTCAAAGGCATGCTGGATCTTGTAGTCCTTTTTACAGCAGTAGATCCTGCCCTCCATTAGGCGGTGTTTTCAATGTTAGTTGTTCCGTTTGAAAGTGTCTGTCTGTTCCGTGTGCTGTTGGCAAACCATTTTAAAGTTCACCTGCAGAGTCATACCGGTGCCGGTCACCGGTGGCAACCGCTCTCCCTATTCGTGCGTCACGACCAAGAAAAAAGGGGGTTCAAGTCGGGAAAGCCTCTGGCGCGCTTGCTGACTGTGCGTCCTCCCGCGGCAGAACCACACCGCCGAATATCTTCACCAAACTCCCACCAACGTAGGAAATGGAGTCGCACCCTCACGGATTGGCAAACAGGTACTTTATTTTCTTTTGGGTGAAATACCTGACGCGTTTCGTCCACCATTGGACTTTTTCAAAGGTCACCCCTTACACCATCGCTGCTGTCAGTCCCACAAGCATTTGCCAAAGTTTCTTTTATTGACCCCCAGTGAATATATATATATATATATATATATATATATTCACTGAAAAAACCATAGGTTTAACACCAGTTATAGTTAGCTGGAAATTTTACTGACATAAAACCATTGAAATTCCCACGTTATAGTTAGTTGGACTCACTATAACTTGCACGTGTAATGCACTGATGACACCATCCAGTGAATGTGTGTCTTTCAGATAAATAAATATGTTTTATATATGTATGTTAAGGTCGATGGAAGAATATTTGTTTAAATTATTGTCTTAATGGATGTTTTTTTAAAAAAAAATAATTGGATATCTGCCTTATTAAGTGTATCTTAGTGAATACATATATTAGCGAGTGAAAGTAGGTCAGTCTCTCTGTCATCAGTGATGTCATGAGTGATGTCACTGACCATGTCATGAGTGATGTAATATGTGATGTCATCAGCAGTGCATTACACGTGCAAGTTATAGTGAGTCCAACTAACTATAACGTGGGAATTTCAATGGTTTTATGTCAGTAAAATTTCCAGCTAACTATAACTGGTGTTAAACCTATGGTTTTTTCAGTGAATTTGATAGGTTTTTTAAATGCTAATTCCTAACTATAACTGGTGTGAAACCTATGGTTTTTTCAGTGAATTTCATAGGTTTTTTAAATGCTAATTCCTTTCTATATCGAGTTTCTAACCTTTTTGTTTTTTACAATTTGCTGTTTTTTTTTAAGTATTCATTTTTTTAATATATTTTTTTTCTTTTGCGCTCTGGGTGCGCGCTCCGGGAAGCTTTCAGCTAAGCTCTCCGGTAAGCTTTCCGGTGAGCTCACCTGAAAGCGTACCCAGAGCGCTACTGTCGTTCGTGAAAAAAAATATGAATGAAAAGTTAATAATAATGCAAAACATTTCGTACCATACAAATAAAATCCTTTTTTTTTTATAAGGAAAATGATTATGTATTTCTGTAAAAGTTTGATGACGTCACTTTGGCGCGCAACGTAAGTGCCCTCGGAAGCGCCTACGATCGCGCCACGTAAACGCACCCGGAAGCGCCCAAGATCGCGCCACGTGTGCGCCCCGGAAGCGCCTACGATCGCGCCGCGTAAACGCACCCGGAAGTGCTCCGGAGCGCGCTGCGTAAGCGCGTCAGGTCATGTGACCCTAATATAACACTTTTCATTGGTTGCTAACAGTTTTTTTTACAAAGAATGAAATCCCCACCCATTTCCTTCACTATTGCTTTGTACTTGGAGAGAGCAAGAGCTGTTCTGTGTACTATCTTCATCTCCTACTTTCCTGATCTACAGCAATGGCTGCAAGAGAGTCATCCAGCAGTGATTCAGAGGCATTTGTAGATGAGGACCCTCCTAGGCAGAAGAAAAAAATCCATTTCATCTGGAAATTTTATAACATCCCTGAAGGAGAAAAAAAAGTCAACGCTCCAAAAGTAACCTGCAAAATATGTGGGAGTACTTTATCCAGAGGCAATCCTCTGAAAAAATATAGTTTTGGAAATGCCAATTTAATCAGCCATGTCAAAAGAAGACACCCAAACAACTTTGCGAGGGAGAGTGTCAGAGACCTGGCACGGAAATTACCCACAGATGGCGGCAGCACCTCCACTGGTGGAGCAACACCTTCGGGACCATCCCGTAGAAGAATGGTCCCTAACATACAGCCAGAGTTTGCAGGCATCAAATTTCTGTGCACGGAGTGTGACGAACTGCTCTGCTATGGGGAGCAGAGTGTTGAACTCATTGCCCAAAAGAAACAGCAACACCGCTGCCCTGACAGTCCCTAAATTTTCACATTTTTTTGCTCCTGTTGAGCCGTTTTGGAATCCCTGTTTTTTGTTTTTCCCTTGACAAAAATCCAAAAAAATTATAAAATTGTTTTAAAAAGTCTAAAAAAAAAAAATATAAAACAACAAAATCAAAAAAAAAAGTTCTTTTCAGAACTACCTCTAATTTATAAAAAAATGCAATTTTTTTTGTGAAAAAAAATCTGTCATTTTTTATCTCCATAGTACGCTCCCCAGTAAGCTCCCCGGTACGCGTACCGGGTGCGCCCCCGCGGAAATCGATTTATTTTTTTTTTTTTTTTTTTACCCGCGGGACCCTTTTATGGCCCCCACATCAAAACTAGGGGGTCAGAGGGGGTCTACTCTTCCCCCTTATGGTCATTTGCCCCTTTTTTTTTAAACCCCTTGTGTCTCGATTTTACCGAGACACAAGATGGCAGCCGCTCCAGACTGTTTAGAATGTTTACAGACACCCAAGAGCCAATCAGCTTTCTGCGCGCAAGTCGCGTGGCGCGACTGGAGCGCTTTCCGGTGCGCGCACCGGAGAGCGCCTATAGATATATATATTTTTTTGAACCTAAATTACTCAAAATCCACTGGAACACATATCTTGAGACATAGCAAAGGCACATCGGGCTACCAGTCCCTACAATTTTGCCAAGTTTGCTGTATATCCATTCAGCCGTTCGAGCTAAAAGTGAAATCGACCGCCCTATGGAAATTAACATGGGGAAAACGCGTTTTGGGACCCCCCTTTTATCTCGGCCCCCGCTTGACATATCCCCCCCAAACTTCCAAGGAAGAACCGGAGCTCGACGAGGCCATTTTCAGGAAATTTTCAGGCAGATTCGTCAATCGGTGCCAAAGTTATTCCAAATAGAATTTTGAGATTTAACATTGAAAAAAATCCTAACTATAACTACCTACTGGCGACCGCCAGTAGGTAATATATATATATTCACTGAAAAAATTACCGGCATACCTTAAGGATTCCACTGATTTTCTATACAAACTCAACCAATGTACTTGGTCTGCTGATCACCTCCTCATCACCATGGACGTTGCCTCGCTTTATACAAGCATTGATCATAAGGATGGCATCAGAGCAGTAAAACATTATCTTGACCAGAGACCTATTGAATTCCATCGCCATAATATGATGCTTCTATCCATGATAGAAATATGTTTAAATAACAATGTCTTTGTATTTAATAATGAGGTATTCAAACAGCAAAGAGGGGTGGCGATGGGGGCATGTTTTTCCCCCACCTATGCGGGTCTCCACATAGGGTGGTGGGAGGAGCATGTCCTCGGGGTTGCCCATGAAACATGGTGGAAAAGTAATATCATGAAGTACTGGAGGTATATAGATGATATTTTCATCATATGGCAGGGTAGCGTCTTAGAAGCTGAAACATTTGACCATATATAGTTAGGGATTAGCATTTAGAAAACCTTATTTTACTCGCACAAAACCATTGAAATTCGCATATATAGTTAGTTGCACTAACTATATATCGCGCACACGCAATTCACTGCTGATGATGTCACATATTACATCATTCATGACATGGTCAGTGACATCACTGATGACATCTCAAATGACATCACTGATGACATCACTGATGACATCATCCAGTGACTGTATGTTTCTGTAAAGTTAAATTATGTCTTACATATTGAAGAATGAGTGGATATATAAGTGTCTGGATGAAGGATTTAGTAGGTGCATGACTGACTGTATGAGAGAATGATTAAATCTGCCTCACTGAGTGCATGGGTTAGTGACTAAACTGTCTTAATTTGTGCATCATTATGTCTCTTGTTCTGTAAACTGTTGCATGTTTAAATCAGTAGCTATATGAGTAACTATATGGGTTATTGATTGGTTGCCCAAGTATTTGTATGGGAGACTGAGTATGTGTGTGGGTGGCTGGGAGGTGTATGACTCTGTGCATAGATGTGTGAGCAGTTGATTCACTAGATGTATGGGTTCAAAAGTGGAGGTGGAAACAGCTGTATGGACAGTTGACTGTGTGCATGAGTGTATTGGTGAGTGAATGGATATCTCAGTGCTACATGTCAAAGTAAGTACATATGTAAAACACAGTACATGTGAGAGTTGACATATATAAATAACTGTGCATAAGAGCCAGTGAATGTGTGAGTGGCTGTATGGATCATTGTAAACGTGTATCAGGGATTGTATAAGAGAGTAAATATGTGTTAGTATATCTTTGAATAAGTAAGGTGTGTATAACTGTATAGTTGAGGAAATGGGGGTGTGATTGATTCTTTGCATGACTGACTAGGTGCGTGAGTAACTCCATGGATGAGTGACAGTCTGTGAGTGTCTGTTTACACTGATTGTATCTAACGTTATATTAGAGTCTGAAGAGGTTCATCGTATTATCACATGAATGATGTCATCAGTGATGTGATAAGTAATGTCAAATGAGATGTCATCTGTGATGTCATTTGAGATGTCTTCAGTGATGTCATCAGTGATGTCATTTGAGATGTCATCAGTGATGTCATCAGTGATTTCACTGACCATGTCATGAATGATGTAATATGTGACATCATCAGCAGTGGATTGCGGGTGCGCGATATATAGTTAGTGCAACTAACTATACATGCGAATTTCAATGGTTTTGTGCGAGTAAAATAAGGTTTTGTAAATGCTAATCCCTAACTATATATGGTCTATAACCTATGGATTTTTTTGTGAATTTTCAAGGTTTTGTAAATGCAAATTCCTAACTATATATGGTCTATAACCTATGGTTTTTTCAGTGAATTTCAATGGTTTTTTAATAGCAAATATCAAAAGCTTTAAAATGTCAAGTACGTGGTAGGTAAAAACATTTTCGTGTTTATGCACGCTGATGTGCTTTGAACGCTGCTCCCCCCTCCTCTTTTCTTTTAGGATTATTCTCTCTTTGCAGATAGTGAAGGGTAGGTAACACAGGCCTTTGCCCACGTTGAAATCCGTCGTGCCTGCTTCCCTCTCAATTTGATTGATTGTTATCCTAGCATTTATTGTTTTGGAATTGGTTCTCTTTGGTTCATTCTCTATTTGCAAACAAGCTCAGAGTCGCAATACTCTGTTTAGTCTTTACAGATAGTGAAAAATCGTTAAAAAAACAAAAGGAATCAAGCAAAATCAGTAGGCCACTAATGGGATCTCTTTTTGACCTCGCTAAAATAGAAACATTATGAACAACTCCTCATGACAAATACGAAACTAGTGAGAGGAACTGAGCTCAACACCATGATGGCTGCAAGACAGCTCGGCTTCGCCGCCCACCCCACCCAAAATAACGGAAAACCCTATGCAAATATTATAAATATATGCAACACACCAGCAAAGTAACAGGGTAAAACGTTTTAATAAATAACTATTTACATGGCAGCCTGCTGCAACATCGATCCAAACAAGCCTTTGCATTTGGGACTCAAAATCAACAAGTAACAGGGTAAAACGTTTTATTAAATATCTATTTACATGGCAGCCTGCTGCAACATCGATCCAAACAAGCCTTTGTATTTTGGGCTCAAAATCAACCATCAATAGTAAGATTTTCATAGCTGAGTGTAGGTTCATGGTTTTCCATCCACAGACTAAAAGTCTGGAGTGGGAGTGAAAGAACAATAACTAGATAAGAAGGAAGGCAGAGGTTGTGGGAAGGACTCTGGATATGGTATGTTGCTTAGTCCCTGAGATGCTTCGATGTCACTGCCTTGCACAAATGGCATAAGTCCTGGATATTGGGTGCCATAGTTGAGGGTTCCGAGCAGCGCTTGTAACACTGTCTGAAGCTTATTTGCACCTGCTGCAGCTTCACTATTCTCAAAGTAAATGGGGGCTGTTTGTGGACCTGACTGCATTGGAAAACAATGTGATGCAGTGCCTCCCTAAACAGCTTGACGGAGGCCCCCGAGATAATTACGCCTGCTCCACACCTTGTCCCACAATCCGTTTGACCTGAAGACACGTCCTGCGGTGCCCTGGTCCGACCATCACATACACCTGCACCAGGAGACAGCGTGGGGTGCAGTAGAAGGGAGAGGCAGCGCGAACGAGCCTCCCCCACCTCCCCAGGTGGAGGTTTCCCAGCTACACCCCAGCGCTTCACTCGACCAGCTGACTTGCGCCCGCTCTTGCGACACAGTGCCTCGCTCGGCCAGCTGAATTGCACCTGCTCTTGTTATTACAACGTCTCACCCGCCATCCAACGGAATTGCACCCAATCTTGCGGTACAGTGACAGGCGGCTGCTACGGAGCTCACGAAATGGCGGTCGGCTCCACAGACTTGGGCCTGGCCTGCAAAGATGGCTCTGGGCAACCGTGGAACTCGGACGCTTGACTGCTAGGGCATGGGCCCCATTCCCAAAAGAGTCCCCTCAGCCTTGAAGATTCTACAACAGTCACCGGGACCCCCGACTCCCGTAGACTTCGAGTGGGGAGCGACTGCCATGATTGCTCGCGGAATGGCCACGACATAGCCACGAGATGGTGGTGCTCTCATGCTGACGCCAGCTTCAGTCTAAAACATCCAGAAACACTGTAGACTACCAAATTCGATCAGTTCCGGTGGAGCCCCAACGTGACCCGGTAGAGAAGAACTTGCCCTTCCCTCTTTGACTTATGGTTCTTGTTGCCTGTCCCTTCTGTTGTCATTTAACAGAACTTTTTGGACTGCTGAAAGGGGTTGTGTTCCGACCGCTGGTTGGTGGAGACATTTTGACTATATTCTGGACCTGCGTTGTCGCGTAATGCTTCATATGACGCGCCGCGTTAGCGCACCCGGAAGTGCTCCGGTGCGCGAGGCGCAGCTTCCCGGAAACGATCCAGAGCGCGGCGCGCAGCGCGTAACATAAGCATAACAGGTCATGTGACTTGTTAATAAAACTTTTCATTGGTTCATTTTACTTTTGTTATTCTAATGATGAAAGGCTTGGTCATATGACCTAAAAATAACACTTTTCATTGCTTTGGAATATTTTTTTTTCCCAAATGATGAAAGCCCCACCTTTTTTTTTTCTCACTCTGACTTG
This sequence comes from Lissotriton vulgaris, assembly GCF_964263255.1. Taxonomy (NCBI): domain Eukaryota; kingdom Metazoa; phylum Chordata; class Amphibia; order Caudata; family Salamandridae; genus Lissotriton; species Lissotriton vulgaris. The sequence goes on along the minus strand of NC_141697.1, from coordinate 744,834,638 downwards.
TAAAGCAAAGGACCCAGATGCATTTACAGTTTATCACTAACAATGTTCCAGGCTAATGTATTTTCCCGGGAAATTTACAACTGTCCTGCAAGTAAAATATTCCTATTTCGAGAAAAAGGGCGTTTCTTCGTCCCATGAGGGAGCCGTTGAACAAAAGAGGCTCGGCCTGCTGTCTTAGTCGCTGATCGGCATGAATATCGGATTCTTATCGATCACTTTATGTTGCAAGAGTGGAAAACACAACAGCCCTTGACCATTTATCTTTACTGCGTTCCTGCGTATTATACCTTTTAACCGTCATGTAATCAGGCTGCTTTATTTCACTTGCCTTTTACTGATTCGAAAACAGTGGCTATTATTCAAACCTTTACCAATCTAGGTACTACTACCATGTTTTGTTTTAAAAACCTTTATTGTGAAAATGTCAGTATATAAATACGGGCCTATAACCACGTGGGCCGGCCACGGAGCAAACTTGAATCGTATATGATGAAAGGACATTTACACTGTAGAAGAACGTAACGGGCGACCCATTAGGTTGCAAGAACTAAGGTGTCTAACAGTTGCGGAATCGGCGGACGTACATGTTATAATTAAGATACGACAGGGCCAGTTACAATAAAATTATCTAGATATACATTTGCGGGCAAGTACCATGGATGACGTTAATTCAAACTTTCAATAGTACAGTAATCAATAACACATCAGAACTTAATATCAGTAGGGATGTCCAAATGTTCAATCAGTACTCGTCCCCGCCCGCCATGTGCTTCAAAACTGCATACGTATCTCGTGATATCAAGGTTGGGCAACCAGTACACAACAAGGAGTTACGAGTCCCATTTATACCGGCGCCATTTTGGGCAAGGCCGGGCAGGTCCAGGATATAGTCAAAATGTCTCCACCAACCAGCGGTCGGACCAGAACCCCTTTTGGCAGTCCAAAAAGGTTCCATTAAATGACAACAGAAGAGATAGGTAACAAGAACAATCAGTCAAAAGAGGGGACGCTTTCGTGAATGGGGCCCATGCCCTAGCAGGTATCGTCCTAGTTCCAAGGTGTCCCAGGGCCATTTTAGTGGACCAGGCCCAAATCCAAAGAGCCGGCCACCATTTTGAGAGTCCTGTTGCAGCCGGCTATCGCTGCACCGCAAGAGTGGGCGCAATTCAGCTGGATGGCGGGTGAGTCACTGTACTGCAAGAGCGGGCGGAACTCAGCTGGATGGCGGGCAAGACGCTGTACCGCAAAAGCGAACGCAACTCAGCTGGATGGCGGGTGAGGAACTGTGCCGCAAGAGCGGTCGGAACTCAGCTGGACGGCGAGGGAAACGCTAAGAGGCGCCCCACTGCAGATGAGGTGCCTCCACCTGGGGAGGCGGGAGAGGCCCGTTTACGCCGCCTCCCCCCCCCCGGGCATCCCACAGCGTCTTTCGGCGCAGCATTGTAGGATGGCCACACCAGTGAAACTTGCTGGACACCACCTCGGTGCCATCCGGATCTCGGCGCGTTGTGCTGCCTTCGGCCTACTGTAGCAGCAAGTGCGGGCGCAACTCTGCTGGACGGCGAGTGAAACGGTAAGGGGCGCCGCACTGCAGATGAGGTGCCTCCACCTGGGGAGGCGGGAGAGGCCAGTTCACGCCGCCTCCCCCCCCCCCCGGGCACCTCACGCCGTCTTTCGGCGCAGCATTGGCCACACCAGTGCGGCAATTTGCTGGACACCACCTCGGTGCCATCCGGATCTCGGCGCGTTGTGCTGCCTTCGGCCTATTCGCACATCGGTCCGCTACTGACGCCGCCTCACAGGCCAACGGATTTTGTAGGCTTTTTATAGCCCAAAACCACATAACAGGTCATTTGACTTGTTTATAAAACTTTTCATTGGTTCATTTTACTTTTGGTTTCCTAATGATGAAATGCTTGATCATATGACCTAAAAATAACACTTTTCATTGGATTGAAACATTTTTTTTTCCCAAACGATGAAAGCCCCACCTTTTTTTTTCTCACTCGCCAATCCAAAAAGGTTCCGTTAGATGACAACAGAGGGGACAGGCAACAAGAACCATCAGTCAAAAGAGGAGAGGGCAAGTTCTTCCCTACCGGGTCACGTTGGGGCTCCACCGGAAGTCATCGAATTGATAGTCTACACTGTTTCTGGATGTTTCAGACTGAAGCTGGCGTCAGCATGAGAGCACCACCATCTCGTAGCTCCGTCGTGGCCATTCCGCAAGCAATCATGGCAGCCGATCCCCACCGGAAGCCTGCGGGAGTCGGGGGCCCCGATGACTTTTGTAGAATCTTCAAGGCTGAGGGGACGCTTTCGAGAATGGGCCAAGCCCTAGCAGGCAAATGTCCGAGTTCAAATGTGTCCCAGGGCCATTTTAGTGGACCAGGCCCAAATCCGAAGAGCCGGACACCATTTTAAGAGTCCTGTGGCAGCCGCCTATCGCTGCACCGCAAGAGTGGGCGCAATTCAACTGGATGGTGGGCGAGACGCTGTAGCCTCAAGAGCGGGCGCAACTCAACTGGATGGTGGGCGAGACGCTGTAGCCTCAAGAGCGGGCGGTAAACAGCTGAATGGCGGATGAGGCACAGTGCAGCAAAAGCGGGCGGTAAACAGCTGAAAGGCACTGAAACGGTAAAGGGGCGCCCCACTGCAGCAGAGAACACTCCACCTGGGGAGACCCGTTTGCGCCCCCCCCCCGGGGCGCCCCACGCCGTTTTTCGGCGCAGCATTGTAGGATGCCAAGACCAGTGCGGCAACTTACTGGACATCACCTGGGTGCCGTCCGGATCTCAGCGCGCTGTGCTGCCTTTGGCCTATTCGTACAAAGGACCGCTACTGACGCCACCTCACAGCAGCCCATTGTTGCTTTGTTTAAAATGTTGTTTTTTTAATGTGTTTACTTTGTTGGAGCGTTGTATATATTTATAAGTTATTAAAGTGTTATAATCCTACTACTTTGTTGGAGTGCTATATATTTTTAATGTGACACATAATTGTGAAGACTTTGATGTACAAAAAGGCATCCCGGGAATCTTCCGCTTCAGGCTCGGTCCCACACACCCTCACAGTGAGAATCCCCTCCCCAATCACAATACAGGATCATTATCAGATAGTAGGAACGCGTGTGGTGTGACGGATCTCATGAGGTGGGGGCCTTGATCTACTGTAACTCCTTGGAAAAGGGGTGATTCTTTACAGTTGGGGCCATAAACTACATCCACAGGGCTAAGTGATAGCCTGGGACCGGCCTGGACAATCAGACACAGAGGAAGAGGAGTGTCAGAGGGTACGGTAGTGAATAGGGTGAAAGGGAGGTGTCGGGCAGGCACAGGGTGTGATTCTCAGGGAAGAGCAGCGCAGATGGGGGGAGGTTTATGGCCCAAGCATGAGAGAGAGAGCGGGGGTGACCAGTGCATGGGGGAGATGCTTGCGAGGGTGGGGAGCCATGCTGAGGATCGGCGGCGTGCAGAGAGTGGGTCTGGTCAAGGCATCTAAAATGGCTGCCGTGCACGACAAAAGTGTGGCATTGGAAAAAAGGCAAGATGGCGCAGACAATGTTTTTCAATGCGGATTAATTAATAACAATTATTTTTAACAATATATTTACTCGCAGTGACAAAATGGCGGTCAATACTTCCTGATTTCCTTCGAATCAAACGTTAACAGACGTCATGCAGCAAAAAAATAAAAATCCGCTCACGCGCAGCCGCTGGAAGACATGTATCAACATATATGAGCATCCTCAGCCACCCTCAGAAAACATAGGGGGTCAGGATACGTCTCCCGTACCCCCAGAGGGTGCGGTAGTGAATAGGGTGAAAGGGAGGTGTCGGGCGGGCACAGGGTGTGATTCTCAGGGAAGAGCAGCGCAGATGGGGGGAGGTTTATGGCCCATGCATGAGAGAGAGAGCGGGGGTGACCAGTGCGTGGAGGAGATGCTTGCGAGGGTGGGAAGCCATGCTGAGGATCGGCGGCGTGCAGAGAGTGGGTCGGGTCAAGGCATCTAAAATGGCTGCCGTGCACGACAAAAGTGTGGCATTGGAAAAAAGGCAAAATGGCACAAACAATGTGTAGTAATCCACGCAAATTGTTGAATTAAGATGACTTTTATTCAGTACAAGTCAAGTACAGCAACCATCAGCAAACCCACAAATACTGGTTTAAATTGGAACATTCACATTGATGCAATTCCACTGCATCATGACCGCATCATCTAATTCTAAGCATTACTACATATCTTCCCCCCTACGGAATCAAAAAAGAAAGAAAATAAGAAAACATTAGAAAATGTAACACATTGCAAAGTACAATACATATCAATGAACTGTTTCACAAATAAATCACATTCACAGTTTTCATTGCATCAAAATATACTTACAAATGAGACACTCTACACAAACTACCAAAACTCCATTTCTTCCCATCATCTAATTCAACCACAGAGCCTTTAACTGAAACAACTTTATGTGGCTGAGAAAACTTACTTTCCCCTTTTCTTACAAAACCAAACTTCCTTACAACAACCCAATCACCTTCTTTGAAAATTAAATCCTTCACATGTCTCCTACTATCAAATTCTAACTTGTTGCGCCACTGACAATCAATAGCTCTCGATCTCATTTTTTCCCTATCAACCCAAACTTGATTTTTTTCCTTCAACCACATTGGAGACTCCTTAGTACCTGGTTCTCTTCCCTTCAAAGCCACAAAAGGAGAAACTCCAGTAACTGAATGTGATGTAATTCTATGACCCCACATCATTCTTCGCAACTCATCCTTCCAAGATAAACCATTAGCCAAAGAAAGTTGTATGGAATCCATTATCATTCTATTGACCCTCTCTACAAGTCCATTTGCTTGCGGACGGAACAAAGCCACTCTCTCATGACTAATGCCCAGATTTAGAAGAAAACTAGTCATATCTGAAGAAACTAACTGAACACCATTGTCAGTTATGAGAGTTTTGGGTACCCCTTCTTCCAAGAAAACTTCTTTCAAGAATGCAATCACATTTGAAGTGCAAATTTGCCCCATAGATTTCCAAGTAAACCACTTGCTATGGTAATCCACTAACACAAGCAAAAACCTATTATTGCAACCCAATTTATCAATTGGACCCAAAACATCCAAGGCTAATTTCTCCCAAGGTTTCATGGGCAATTCCACACACCTCAACGGAGGTTCCCTTGTAATCTTCACTTTATCACTATTGCTACAAGCATGACAATCACGCACAAGATCCTCCACATTCTTGTCCATTTCTGGCCACCAATAAAATTCTCTCAATCTACGTTTAGTCAGACTCCTACCTAGATGTCCCTCATGTACAATTCTCAACAACTTTGACCTCAATAAAATTGGTGGAACTATCCTATTTCTTCTTAAAATCTTGTCACCTTGCAAACTAAGTTCATCCTTAACAGAAACAAATTGCTTATGTACAATCTCTTCACTAGATCCATTCCAAGAATTCATTATCAACTCTTTTATCTTCTTGTATTCCATATCTAACTCCAAAGCTTCTCTCCACTCTTCTTGACTAACAGCAAATTCACTGTCAATATTCACCACATAATCATCTAATATTTCTACACAAATATCATCATCTACTGGCATCCTAGAAAGACAGTCTGCAATGACATTCCTACTCCCTCGCACATATTCCACCACAAAATTGTAATCTAAGACTGATAGTAACCATCTTGATATACGGGGAGTCACACTTCCATCCAGACCTCGTCCCCCTTTAAAAACATGAACTAAAGGTTTATGATCTGTCTTTACCACAAATGGCAACCCCCACAAATAATACCTAAAATGTGTTATCCCCCAACAACATGCCAGTGCTTCCTTCTCTATGGTAGAATACGATCTTTCTGCTCCCTGCAATCTACGTGAAGCAAACCCAATGATGGTTTCATTACCATCTGACACCTGTATCAACACCGCCCCCAATCCAACATTACTCGCATCTGTGACTAATATGGACTTCTTCTTAAAGTCAAAATGTCCTAATGACGGAGCCTTTGAAATACATTCCTTTACCTTAACAAACGCGTCCTGACATCTAACACTCCACTCAAATAACACTCCTTTTTTTAAAAGAAGTCTCATTGGCTCCACTAAGTCAGCAAATTTAGGCACAAATTTAGCACAATATTCTGCGAGACCTAAAAATGACTTTAACTGTTCCTTATTAGTGGGAGATGGAACATCCCTGACAGCTTTCACAATACTACCTTTTGGTCTTATACCATCTGCAGATATTTGATGACCTAAATAATTAACTTGACTTAGCCTTAACTGACACTTCTCTTTTTTTATTGTCAAACCATGCTCCAAAACTCTACGCAACACATCATTCATCAACTGATCATGTTCTTCAAATGACCTGCCAACAATCCCACCCTCGTCGCCAAAATATGTAGTAATCCACTCAAATTGTTGAATTAAGATGACTTTTATTCAGTACAAGTCAAGTACAGCAACCATCAGCAAACCCACAAATACTGGTTTAAATTGGAACATTCACATTGATGCAATTCCACTGCATCATGACCGCATCATCTAATTCTAAGCATTACTACACAATGTTTATCAATACGGATTAATTTATAACAATTATTGTAATCAATATATTTACTCGCAGTGACAAAATGGCGGTCAACACTTCCTGATTTCCTTCGAATCGAACGTTAACAGACGTCACGCAGCAAAAAACATAAAAATCCGCTCACGCGCAGCCGCTGGAAGACATGCATCAACATATATGAGCATCCTCAGCCACCCTCAGAAAACATAGGGGGTCAGGATACGTGTCCCGTACCCCCTTATACCCATTTCTTACATTGTTTTTCCTCCATCTTGTAATTTAATTAAAACGAAACACAAAATGGCGAATTCCCGTTTTGCTACCGGTTCGCGAACCGGGAAGCGCTTCTACCGCGAAAAATCAAATTTTTTTTATTTGCCCCACGGGACCCTTTAATAACTCCAACATCATTCCTAGGGGGTCAAGAGGGGTCTACCTTGCCCCCTTTCATTAAATTCCCCCTTCGTTTTTCTCCTACTCTTGTCTCTTGATCCTACCGAGAGACAAGATGGCGGCCGTTTCGGACTGTTTAGAATGTTGACAGACACCGGAGAGCCAATCAGCTTCGCATCGCAAAGTTCCGTAACGCGAAAAGTACGCGAACCGGATCGCTACCCGGGACGCTGTCACAGATATATCTGTTTTTTAAAATGTTCATTTCTCAAAATCCACTGGAGCACATATATTGAGACTCCGCAAAGGCACATCGGGCTAACAGTCCCTACAATTTTGCCAAGTTTCATGCAAATCCATTCAGCCGTTCGAGCTAAAAGTGAGGCCAAACGCCCTATGGAAAAATGAATGGGAAAAACGTTTTTTGGGACCCCCCTTTTTTCTCAGCCCCCCCCTTAATGAAACCCCTCCAAATTTTCAGGGGCTGCTCAGAAACAAAATGTGCCATTTTCCTGAAAATGTCAGCCGATTCCGTCCACAAACGCCAAAGTTATTAGACATAGAATTTTCAAAAGTCCCATAGAGAAAAAATCCTAACTATATATACCTACTGGCGACCGCCAGTAGGTAATATATATATATATATATATATATATATATACATATATATATATATATATATTACCTACTGGCGGTCACTAGTAGGTATATATAGTTAGGATTTTTTTTAATATGGATTTCTGAAAATTCTATGTTGAATAACTTTGGCGTTGATGGACGGAATTGGCTGAAATCTTCAGGAAAATGACACATTTTGTTTCTGAGCGTCCCCTGGAAGTTTGTGGGGTTTCTTCAAGCGGGGGCCGAGAAAAAAGGGGGGTCCCAAAACGTGTTTTTAACATTGAGTTTTCCATAGGGCGGTTGGACTCACTTTTAGCTCGAACGGCTGAATGGATTTCTATGAAACTTGGCAAAATTGTAGAGACTGTTTGCCCGATGTGCCTTTGCTAGGTCTCAAGATATGTGCTCCAGTGGATTTTGAGAAATTAACGTTCAAAAAAATATATATATCTGTGACAGCGTCCCGGTTAGTGCCCCGGTTGTGAACCAGACGCTTAACGGAACTTCGCGAGGAGAAGCGGATTGGCTCTCTGGTGACTGTCAACATTCTAAACAGTCCGGAGCAACCGCCATCTTGTCTCTCGGTAGGATCGAGAGACAAGAGGTGGAAATAAACGAAGGGGGAAATGAATGAAAGGGGGCAAGGTAGACCCCTCCTGACCCCCTAGGATTGAAGGGCCCCGCGGTACAAAAAAATAAAAAAATAAAAAATTAATTTTTCGCGGTGGAACGCTACCCGGTACGCGAACCGGGTAGCTCACAGGTAGCGTAACGGGAGTCCGCCATCTTGTGTTTCGGACGAATTTAGTCACAAGATGGAGGATAACCAATGTTGGGAATGGGTATAAGGGGGCACGGGAGACATATCCTTACCCCCTAGGTTTTCTGAGGATGGCTGAGGAGGCCCATATATGTGAAAAAAACAGCCTTTTTTTTCAAATTTTTGCACGGTTAGCACCTGGTCCACGCACCGGGTAGCGTTCCGGAAAGCGTAACAAGGGGAAAACCAAGGGAAACAGTAAAATAATATTGGTGGGCTATCCTGGAGGTGACGCACCTCAGCAATGCAATAATTGATTGGATGCCACCTCTGCATGTGGTGGTGCATAGTATAGTTTTCAAAACTATACTTTTTGTCTGTGCCTCGGGGCAGAACTGCATCGCAATGAGGCATGTCACCAGCCGGGCATTGACCTTTTTTTGCCCTCAAGGGTAAGAAAAAAATTGCCATATAAAATGGTCTAAGCGGTGGGATTGCTGGGGCTCTTCATGCAAGAACTGCCTCGGCTCTACCTCCTCTTCCTCTTCTTCTTCCTCTTCCTCTGGGTTTGGAAGGAACTGTGCAGGTGGTCCTTCCTTCCTAGGTGGTTGTGGTGATGGTGGGGGTCCACCAGCTGCAGCTACTACAGATGCCATGACTGAACAAGCAGAAACAGGTCTTCCTCTCACAAAGATGAAAGTCAGAGTGAGGAAAAAAGGTGGGGGCTTTCATCATTTGGGAAATAAAATGTTCTAAACCAATGAAAAGAGTTATTTTCAGGTCACATGACCTGTTACGCTTACGTTACGCGTCCCACTCCGCGCCCGGAGCGCTTCCGGGGTACTGCGCTTCGCGCCTCGGGTCGCGCTCCGAAGCACTTCCCGAGTGTGCTAACGCGGCACATCATAAGACGCATTACGCAGCAACGCGATACGTCGCGCTTACGCGACGCGTCACAATGTTGTTTTCGAATGCGGCAGTTGCACTAATGGAACATTTCCCGGCGCGCGGATCGGGTCGCAGCACCAAATTGAGCTAATGGGAAGCTACCCGGTACGTGGACCGGTAGCGGAAAAAAAAAGTTATATACATAAAAAAATTATATTAAATACATAAAAAATATATTTTTCCTTTAAAAGAAGAATACATTTTACAGCTTTTGATATTTGCAATTAAAAAACCATTGAAATTCACTGAAAAAACCATAGGTTATAGACCATATATAGTTAGGAATTAGCATTTCCAAAACCTTGAAAATTCACTGAAACAACCATAGGTTATAGACCATATAGAGTTAGGAATTAGCATTTACAAAACCTTATTTTACTCACACAAAACCATTGAAATGTGCATATATAGTTAGTTACACTAACTATATATCGTGCACCCGCAATCCACTGCTGATGATGTCACATATTACATCATTCATGACATGGTCAGTGACATCACTGATGACATCTCAAATGACATTACTGATGACATCTCAAATGACATCACTGATGACATCACTAATGACATCTCAAATGATATCACTGTTGACATCACTGATGAAATCTCATTTGACATTACTGATCACATTATTGATGATATCATTCATGTGATAATACGATGAACCTTTTCAGACTCTAATATAACCTTAGATACAATCAATGTAAACAGACACTCACAGACTGCCACTCATCCATGGAGTTACTCACACACCTAGTCAGTCATGCAAAGAATCAATCACACATCCATTTCCTCAACTATACAGTTATACACATCTTACTTATTCAAACATTTACTAACACATATTTACTCTCTTATACAATCCCTGATACAAGTTCACAATGATCCATACAGCCACTCACACATTCACTGGCTCTTATGCACAGTTATTTATATATGTCAACCCTCACATGTACTGTTTTTTACATATGTACTTACTTTGTCATGTAGCACTGAGATATCCATTCACTCACCAATACACTCATTTACACAGTCAACCGCCCATACAGCTGTTTCCACATGCACTTTTGAACCCATACATCTAGTGAATCAACTGCTCACACATCTATGCACAGAGTCATACACCTCCCAGCCACCCAGACACACACTCAGTCTCCCATACAAATACTTGTGCAACCAATCAATAACCCATATAGTTACTCATATAGCTACTGATCAACAAATGCAGCAGTTTACAGAACAACAGACATAATGATGCACAAATTAAGACAGTTTAGTCACTAACCCATGCACTCAGTGAGACACATTTAATCACTCACTCATACAGTCAGTCATGCACCTACTAAATCCTTCATCCAGACACTTATACATCCACTCATTCTTCAATATGCAAGACATATTTTAACTTTACAGAAACATACAGTCACTGGATGTTGTCATCAGTGATGTCATCAGCGATGTCATTTGAGATGTCATCAGTGATGTCATCAGTGATGTCACTGACCATGTCATGAATGATGTAATATGTGACATCATCAGCAGTGGATTGCGGGTGAGCGATATATAGTTAGTGCAACTAACTATATATGCAAATTTCAATGGTTTTGTGTGAGTAAAATAAGGTTTTGTAAATGCTAATTCCTAACTATGTATGGTCTATAACCTATGGTTTTTAAAGTGAATATATATATATACGTGTGTGTCTATGTATGTATCTGGTCTGTCGCATTGCTGACCTGGTTTGTTTGATTTAGTTAGTGCTTTTGAGAACTGACAGATTGATTCACAAAGGTAAACTTACACCATAGTAAATCAGGCCCTTAATTCTGTTCATTCATGGTGTTTTCTGTTGGACTGCTACAAGTATTCTGTAGCTGTCTAACTTAGCTACAATCCCATGTTCTATGTTTTAAGATAACATTTTGTATTCCTATTTTCTAACATCTGCTGTGACTGATGGCAGGCCTGCATGCACAAGAACTGTCAAAGTCTAGAATGCAGCCGTTTTTTTATGAAAGTGTTTTGCTGCTGTCCATGTATGGCAGAGTCTGCTCCGACCACGTTGTTGCAAGTGATTCCTGTGTATAGAATGCATGTGGTGATCTATCATCTCGAATAGTCTGGTGTGCTCTTTGACTTATATATACCTTATTTGGCCCTGATGTCTAATGGGATGCTCAGAGGTGTGGATGCTACTTTAGGGTTGTAATCGTGCATTTACTGTATTATATACTTTGGAATCCACACATAACGAACAGAGGAGCAACCAATCGGAATGGGCTTTTATTTATAACTATTAGTCCACTGGAGAGCAGCAGGGAGCAACCCATAGTAGCAGACATCATATAACCAGGCATAGTATATGCTCTGATGGGTCCATTGTGGAGGCAATGAAAGAGCAGTCATAAGATCAGCCATAGGGTACTCATTGAGGACCGCACAGAAGTGTGACAGTTTGAACCCTCTTAATGGAAATTGAACTACCAGTTATGGTATATATTTTAACTGCTGGTCCAGAAGAGGTACAGGATCACTCTAAAAATGTATCAACACCGCTTGCACATGGTCCAGTAGGAGTGGTGATGCTGTTTAATATTGTAAAATATTGTAGTCAGACCCCAAAGATACATCAGATGCTATATATACAAGGTTCTGTAGATCCCACCAAGTATCATCAGTGATTGTGCCAAATGAAGGAGATTTCCTACCTAGGAATACTCAGATACCTAATGTAAAGTTCAAAGTAAATGGGCTATTAGTTAAAGAAAATATCTACAGGTGAGACGAAGTGCAACAGGTTAAGGCAATATGGCCTTCAGGCACTGATGTGGAAAGGAGGAGAAAGATTCGGCGACGTCCAGAAAGGCACTCTAGTTCCAGAAATGCACACTCTTCACACAAACATGGAGAGTTTAAGAATATATTTTGCTTCAAGAGAGTCCTAAACAAGTGTAATACTGTAGTGTAAGAAAGTGAATTACTAATTAGGGTGGATGATACTCCACCACAAGTGATAAAGTCAGTAACCAGTTAGTGTAGTGTAGTTCTTATATTCCCAATAGACTCTGCACGTTGGAATATTATATCCTATAGATTTGACGTAGGACTTATGTCTACTAGGTCTCTATCGAATATATTAGAGTTAATTGTGAGTGCCAGCTAGCTCAGAGGTCACTAGAAACTTTCTTGAATAAACAAGAAGGGATTAGTTTCTGACAACTGCATAAACATGACAACTTTGTTTCCCCAAGAATAAAACTGATCTTCAGAGTCGTGGAAATAATAGATAGAAATTTTACTTAGTCAATTGTGCATGCTTCTCTTCATCAGAGGTGCAGAGAAATAGAGAGACGGGCATTTTCAATAAAATAGTTTATTGAACAGTTTTCTTTCTCAAGCAAGTAAAGTGAACTGCTACAATCGTAATACTGGTTCCAAAGTATAATGCGTACAGTAAGGAGTATTATAAAATAATACTGTAAAAGCATGGTATCGTTCCTAGACCAGAGACAAATACATACATAAATACCAAAGGCTAAAAGTACTCAACTAGTGCTTCTAAAATATGCCTACCCCAATGTACGTAACCTAAGTCTAGTACGAGGTAAGAAGTAAGGGAGGTGTAGCAAAGGTTTAGTTCTTCTTTACCAAGAATATAACCAAGATTTTTCTTAGGGTCTAATCAGCTCCGTACCTTGGTTTTAGAATGAAGGAGGTCTGTATCTCTGCCTCGGACTCGATTTTCCAACACCCCACGAGGGGAGCTTGGAAACACGGGAGCTGGATTCTCAACGAGAGAAAGGACAGCTTCTCTGTCAGTGCGTCAGCTGCAGGGTCGGCTTCCTTCGTCATTTGCTGTAGCGAGCTGCGTCAGGCAAGTAAATAGTCGACCTGCTCCGAACCACTGTGTGTTTGCTGGGGGAAGTGTAGGCATATTTATACCTTGAAGGTGCCTAGTTTGACGCAAAGTTGGACATAATAACGTCATCAAAGAACCCCAAGGGAAAGGTAGTTCTTTGAAAACTCCATGATTTCTAGGACAAATCAATATTCAAGTAAGGGGATGTCCCTGACTGCTGGTGCCGAGTTTTCCAACAAATCCATGTGGCTTTTTGGAACCAGTGGAAGTAGCCATGCCTGTATTTGGACTGGATGGGTTATGTCTAAATATGGGTATGATTTCTAGGTCTATATAAAAGAAATCGGATTTATACCTATATAAGGACATGAATCTGTAAATTACGCTTGGATTCTAAAATGCTACACAACATTAGGTCCAGGTAAAAGTTCCAATAATATAAGCCTGAGCTCAACCCCTGGTAGCAATAGCACAGAGCTGACAAGGTTAGTGTAGAGAAAATGCGCAAAACCTTTATTAGCACCAAAACAGTTAAAAAATAAAAAGCGCAACACAATAAAAGCACCAATCAAATTTATAAACAGGAGAAATCTTCAATAACAAAATAACAAAACTCCAATAAGAGTAACCAGAGATATGAATTTTAAAACATTTAAGAGAAAAAGGAGAAAGAAAAAGTAAAGCACCAATAGAAAGTACTGTTAGCATGTGAACAGGCCCTAGTCACACTGAATAAGGTTTTTGAGTAACAAAAAAGCTCAGAGCGGGACCAACTTGTCCGCCAAGTTCCCACCTTAGTCATATTGACTACCAGCGTTTCAGGTATTGTTGGAGAAATCCATTTGAGTACAGTCAAAGGTCCAGAGATCTCAGGGACATCACTTAGAGTTCAGAACTTACTCAAGGTGAGGTACCCAGCAGGGTGCAGGCAAGGTCCTTGTTCAACTAGTCAGGCAGACATTTCAGGAAAAAGACCTCTTACAGCTTGTTATGTTCCTGTAGCTGCACAGGAGTTCAGCCAACTGACCATTAGACAACACTTCTTTGCCCTGGGTACATGTGGGAGAAGATTCATCCCTTCAGGTCTCCTCACAGGTCTCCTCACGGGTATCAAACAACAGGAGATGTCCTTTTTCTTTTTTACCACAAGTATGGAACAGATTCTGAGGGGCCGGTGGTGAGGTCCATTTTTGTACAGTTTAGTCACCAGTTGGTGGGATGATCCCTGATCCTTTCAAACCAATGAGAAAAAATTACCTGGGGAAAACTCTACACATTTCACAGCACATCCTGTGTGCCTTACTGCATACTACTATCCAAATTGCAATATTCTAAGGGAAATCCAAGATGGCATGGGGCTTCTTCCCTGGATGGAGCTTTTTTGCAAGTTATGAATGTGATTAGGGATATGAGCAGTGCTCTTTGCCCAAGCTACACCAAATTGGTTCTGGGACTAGCTCCTCCTCCAGCTGGGTTGGAGCCAGTCTCACTACCATGTGTCCTGGGATCAAAGAGTTTCCCCTCCTCCAAGGTCTCTCCTTAAAATAAACTATAAATGGGGAGGCCTCATTCTTCACCCTTTGAAATAAATTAAAAACCTGAACCCTCCTAACTGCTGTTCCAAGGCTGGTGTCACACACCACACCCTCAGCCCATTGTGTAACCAGGCCTAAGTCACTGTCTCTGCTCTGAGATCAGTTTTCACACCTCATTAACGCCAGACACTGGCAGGGGTATCTGCTGGCCGGCTAATGCACATTAACCTCCAGGGAATTCAGGTAATGAAAAGACATATTTATAAAAGTTAAATTTCCTAAATATTTATTGCAAATGTATATTCACCATTGAATTGAATTTTAATAACTTTTAAATATGGTGGTAAAACCCTTACTTAAGCATATTCCAAAGATAACCAGAGAAAACAAAATGAATATATTAATCAAAACTCTAGTTTTCCTCATAACACAGCCAGCACCTTCCACACTGAAAATAGCTTGTCATTCTAGGGACATGGAAACATTACATTTTTTCACTTTTAAATACCATGTACCCTACCTTGTGGGTTATAAAGGCTTCATAGGGGTAATTTAATAATATTTTAAACTAAAGCTTTTTTTCTGTCAAAAATGTTATGTTGGCAGACTGGGCTGAAGTTTTAAATAGCAGTTGTCAGGCTGCACCTGGAGCATGTTTTCTTTTGACACACTAGTGAATAAAACAATAAGGTCTGCAGGCCACATGTGATTTCTGTGCCATAGTTGTACTTCTGCATCATATACTATGGTCTTATAGAAAAGTTTAATATGTCAATTAGGAGTTAGATAGTCTTATCAGGTTTTAGGGGACATAGCGCATGCACTGGGCCTGATTGGTAGTATCCCAGTGCACAGAGTGAAAAAAACAGAATCATCATCCAAAAACAGCTCAAGGACCACACAAAACATGTAATCACACCAAACTAATTTCCCGTTATGTTTTGTATGTGAAATTCCAGAAGTTACCCTATTATTCCACTTCACATAATTAAGTCTCATTATGCCTCATTCATGTTAAAATTTTTATATGAATGCCAAACTTCCTGGTAAAAATGTACTGCAAATGCACAGGACCAACAGTACATGAGTAGCAGTTGTGCGCAGTGATTTTATTCAATGCATGTTTGTGACTAAAATGAACAATGGACACATTTAATACTAAAATATAACTTGAAATGACAGATTTGAATTTTGCATATTTACACGTACAATTGTGTAATTTTGCCCTAATTTTCCATAATGAAGTGAGAGCATATTAAGCAACTGTTGCACTCCCTTACATCATTAGATCAAATTCTACTTCACATTGGTAACATTATTCACCAACATGGAAACTTCAAGTCTTTTCAAGTCAAGGGAGAGCATACACAGATACAGATATTATCAATCAAAATATGCAGACAGACCTTTCTGAGTATTAACATATTTTGTCGGCAAAATAGCATGGACGATGTACAGAATGCTACACCATCTGGCCGGAACATTATGTCAGGGGTTGATGCTTCATATGCAACACTCAAGGAGGTGGGGACCAGTTCAATATTGCTGTGAGATGCTGGTAGTCATAGCATATGTCATAAAAAATCCACTTAGAAACTGCACCATTGTTTTTCTGCCTACTAATGTAAGCTGGTTTGATCTAATCACTGCCCTGATCTTAGAAAGAGCCAGGCCATTACAAGAAATTTCAATTTCAGATGTTTTTTAGTTGTTCTATTCTTTGCCAGAATAGTGTTCCACACCTTAGTCACTTGCACAGAGAAGGAAGGTTGACTGATGTGTTTTTTCTTGTAAACAGTGATGGCCAACTGCGGTGTCAATTTACATTATTATGTTCTCTTTTGTAAATATCTCTTTAGGTTTACTTGGATGAAACCTGGGCTTTAACTGTATATGGCCTAATATGTGAAGCACAGTATCTTGAAAGTTAGACCTGTAGAAATTGGAAGACAATGAAGTATTTCTAGATCAGGAGAGAAGTGGTCTTAGAAATAATGTGTAGCGGTTGTCTTGCAGTGGCATTATTTGTGATTGTAGCAGTACAGAGACTATTATTCCCTGGTAAAGATGGCTTTCAAACTCAAGGTGAGACAAAACAAAATTCAGTGGTTGCCTGGAGTTTCTGTTGCAATCTAAGATTAGGGAAGATAAATCACTGATAAAAGAATTATGAAAATCACTTCTCATGGATAAATTTACTTTGAGAATATTGATAGGTTGGAATCCATAATCTTTGGTCATTCCCAGGTTTCAATGACATTGGTGGAACTCTAATCTCCGGAGATAAGACTGTCCTGGGATGGTTGTTCTTCCACTCTCTCCACATTAAGATCTCTGTTTAAAATTAATTTCGTTTAAAATGATAAGGCAGTGTCTATTCTTTGACAGCTCAAAGACAGTGATCTTATTTTGAGCTCTAAAGACCCCTTAGTTCTTCAGATTTTGAATGACATCAGAGTAATAGACAAAGCACAAATATGCAGGGAGCATGTGCCACTGGGCTGTAGTAGATGATAAAAATGATCTGAGAAATGGTTTATGCTTGAGATACAACTACTTTGATGCTGAAAGAGAGTTGTGTGAAGGAGGGTATGCAGATGATGTTTGATCTGATGGAGAGGAGGGATGTGACCCAGTCAAGGATGCCTTTCATAGTATCAGGTTCCTTTAGGGTCTCTCACCATCCTCCCATATGGAAATCAAGTGGTCCTCATGTCTCTCCAGGACAGAGTCTGGTTTGTTGATCTAGGAGAAGAATATTTAAGGAAGTCGCGAATATGAAATAATTTCGTTTTTTCATTAGTTTTCCAATTAAACTTCTATTGAGATTGTTCTGTTGCTGGCCAAGTCTTGATTGTTCTCTTTGATTGTTGTTCAGAACTGAGTTATCTACAGTTTAGAGGGGAAGGTGCTTAATTTGCGTTCACAAAAACCATCATTTCTAGGTTTGAGACAAATAGGGGTAGCAGGATGTTCATGAAAATGTGTCCTGAGCACAGATGTGAAGGTGGACATAACGCAAGGAATGAGAATGGAAGAAAGAAAGGACTGAAGTAAAGGAAATCTAAAAAAGGAGGAAGAACAAAAGAAAGAAAGCAGGAGAGAGAGAAAAAAGGAAGGAAAAAAGGTAAAGAAAAAAGAAGCATTGAAAAAAAGGAAAACTGAAAGGAAGTGAGCACAATTTAAATGGGGAGAAAGGCAATCAGGATAGAGGGAAACAAAGAAGAGAAGACTATAGAGAAAAAAGAAAATATGAATCAAACAAAATACATTTGAAGATAATTAAAGAGATAGAGTCCGATAAATAGAGGAAGATTGTTGGAAGGAACTACAAGAAATAAATAGAAAGTTGGATGAAGATAGAAGTCATGCCAGAGAGAGAAAGCAGATGAACAAAGGAACTGGGGAAGTTAGAGTGAAGTGCAAAAGAGCAAAAAATGAGAGAAAAAATAGTAAGGCTTGAAAGAAAAACAAGGAAGCAAATATGGATGAACACGCTCCAAAAGAGTGAAAAAACTGGGGAAGAAATTTCATAATAATATGTCACAGTAAGAGATGTTAAGGCACACAAACGCAGACATGGGGGTGAAAAAGTGGGACAAAGGAAGGTGGGAAGTATAATAGTATGAAAAGGGAAGAGACAATAAACTGATACACAAGAGCGATAAGATGCATTTAATGAAAGAGCTTGAGAAGTGGGAAAACAAACTGTTTTTGGGAGGATAAAAGTGAAATCAGAATAGTCAGAGATAATAGTAAAGTTCCCTTAGGTGAGATTAGATTAAAAAATGGGGGTAAAAAACTAGTCATACCTGCGCCTTGCTAAAAAAAATCTGAAATGAGAGAGAAGCTGTGGGATTGGGTGACAGTGACATGGGCTGAGATTTCTGTGTGCCTTCCAGCCATTTTGGTGGACTAAACATATGGTTTCCACCTCTGGCATATTTTGGGTACTCTAAGTCAGCCTGGGCGATGATCTCCGGTCGCAGAATTTGCTGAGTTTTTTCACTCCACGCTCCATGGAGCTCGTGGAGTTCTGAAAAACTCCACTCTACGTAGCAGAGTTTTTTCCTTGCTCGCCAACATTACGTTGAGGAGTGTGAGCATGGAAAATCCAATACTAGACGGATTCCCTGAGAGATTTCTCAACGGGGATGTCGCTGATGGTCGCTACTGCTCACGTTGAGAAACCTTCCGTTCACATTGAGGAAGCTGGAGCTTGAGTAGAAATTCTACTCGAGCGGCAGAAAGAAGCAGCACCCTCTCTCACTGTGTGAGATGCAGTTTGCACTGATTTTACAGCGCAGGACAAACACCTGGCACTAAAAATGAGTGCACACCGCACAAGGTAACCCACTCTGCCACTCGCAGAACTCCGCGTAACTTGGTGGAGTTTTTTTGTTACTACACGCAACTCCACAAACTCTGCCAAGGCTTTATTTGAACCATTATGACGGTCCTCTTCAACATACTACAGCCATATTGCTTGTTTTAGAGGAAACAAAAAAGGTTTGTGATTAAAGTGAAGTGAGAGGGAAGCTCGGAGATTAAAATGACACTAGTAGATTGATTTGTGCCTTCTTGACATTATGATGGCCGAGGCATGTGGCAGCCATTGCTGACATCGTGTGTGCACCAGAGGGGTTATTGAAAATGTTAGATTTTTTCACAATGAAATGCAAAGAATTCCCATAAGTCCTGCAACTATTACAAAAAATGCCTAAAATGTATGCATTTGAATACGAAAAGCCACATCAGATATTGTTGCATTCATTTTTTGTCTGAGGCATTTTAAATGTGAGTCACAAGTCAGTCATTTCCCTTCCTTTTACTGTACCAGTGTGGCTACTGTTGTGCAGTTGAACATTTTCTATTTTCATCTGCAGCCTGCCCAAGTGATTTTTTGACCTTCCAATCTTTTTGCTCCCCAGAGACACATTCCTAATCAATAGCCCCATGCTTTCCCTTGGCAGCTGCTGACAATTTTCAGATTTTCTTGTATTTTTATCGCCTTTATTTTTATTACCTTTCGTGTTTCCCACTGCTTTTATTTTTATTAGGTATGTGTAAGAAAGGGGTCACCGCAAGGGAAGCGTGTTGTATGCAACACACACTAACACTACTATGGACTAAACAAACATTAATGAAAAAGATTTTTTACAGGTATTGTCATTTATTTTGCAATACCAGATATCAACCATTATCAAATTGCATTCACATTTAATAAATAGCCCCAAATGGGGAAAGGGAAGAAGGGAAGGGGGAGGAGGTGCTCAGGGAGGTGTAAAGTCAAAAAGGATAGGCACAGTCAAAAAACAAGTAGCAATTATAGCAGTATTTCAAATTAAGATCAAGACAATTCAGGTACAAAAAGGCCAAAAAATTAAGGCATCTATGAAGAGCTGTTAAACTAAAGACATTCAATGGGAACATACACAAATCAGAACTATCAGGGGCATGTGCCGGAGGTCCAGAAAAAGGAAAGAGCCGTCGATGTTTCGACCCCTGTCTGTAGGCTACGTTAGATCCTTTAACTGGGTCTTCATCAGGACATGTGAAGGGAAGAAGGGGAGTGGGGCAATCCTATCTGTGAAATTAAAACAGGAGGTCAGACTAATGCATTCGTAAGAACCAATTACAATTTTCCTATTTGACAGTGATAGAGTTCATTAAATTTAATTTACCATGGAGTCAGGGCCCAACCGGCCTCTGAACGTAGGAAGTGAGTGAAGCCACGCAGGCAGTCGTGGTCAACCTCAGCGATATTAATTCGCAACTACAGAGGAGAAATGAACAGTGTGAGATAAGAAGAAACCAAAAGCATCCCACCAGTTGAGAGGTATTCTGTCATACAGTATTACATACTAGATTTAAAACCGGGACTCAACTTACATAAGCTTCAACCAATCAGCCGAATGGTTCCGCTCCCAATTGTCGTTATCCGAAAGGGCCAAAGGTGCAATTAATGTGCACGGGCTGTGGATGGAAAAGAATGTGGGACTTGTAGGTATGTGCAATGATTCAATCGAGTGATAGTCATAACAGGGGCCACCATTGTGGCATATAAATCACCTCGTCACTTACATTAAACAATCTGAAATAAGAGGACGCTGATTGTCTTTAACCATGGAACGCTGTTCCTGGTCTAACTTTGTAACGTTGTGGGTCGCTGTAAGAATACAACAGAGACTACGTTGGTAGAGAGCTACATGGGAGTGCCTCCCTAGTCTAGGGCATCCAAGACTCTGTAACATACCTCCGGGATAAGAGCTAATTGGGGAGCCGATCTTCCTTTCGGCAACAGGTGTACTGTGTGATTGAAGTCGTCTCGTATGACACCAGCCCGAGGATCAAAGGAGGCAAAGGACGGACAGCCGTTCCGTCAGCCTCAGTTGCAAATGAATCCTACGGAAAACAACACGAAAAACCCACTGGTCAAAAAAAGAGATGAGATATCTCTTTTGAAATTCAACGAGATAAGGGGTTGCTCGGGGAAAGCGCGCTGCTACTTACAGACACCCTGGAGGGCCGCTGCAGTCAACGATAATCGGTGCGAACTCCGCAAGGCTGCTATGCGGAGTTGGGGGCGGGGTCAGTACTTGACTGATTCAAAGGAAATGGAAGAGTTACTCGGTAGCTGCAGTGATACGCACTAATGCAGCACTGAAAAGGGACATCTGTTACTAGAAAGAAGACGTCTACTTTGAGTGTTCAAAAATTGGATTCTGGAAGGTATAGAATTAATATTGAGACAGCAGTTTGCCGATTGAGCCTATTGCGAGACGAGCATTTCTAGGCTCAAGCAACTCTCTCACAGGAGGTTGTACACGAGTCGTTGTATTGAAAAAGTGTCAGTCAATCAAAACATTCAGAATAGCATTTCTTAGCTTGAGCAACTCTCTTGCAGGAGGTTATGCGCGAGTCGTTGTATTGAAAAAATGTCAGTCAATCAAAACATTCAGAACATCATCAATTAGGGACAGCCAGTTATTGCTGAAATTGTAATAACCCATCTTATATATTACATTACTAACAAAGGTGCAATAAAGTCCATGTAAAACAGCTCGTGCACTTCTCCAACATGAGAGTGTAAACGAGTATAATCAGATACATTTAGTGTGATAAAGTACACATATAAATGGTGAACAACCTGATCTAATCTTAGATGGTGTCATTCTTAAGCAACATGAGAGTGTGAATGAGTATAATCAGAAGCATATAGTGTGATAAGAAATACCCATGAATGACACATGAATGGTGAACAGCCTAATCAATCTTAGCTAGTGTCATACTTAGTCAACTAGGTTAACCAAGTGCTGCCAATTGTGCCAAACTACTGTCCTGCTCATTAAGACCATTTTTTATCGAGTCTAAAAGAGACATCCATTTGGATTCACGTGTATTTAAAGCTGTCAACAGATTACCCCCTCTTCTCCCTAGGGATACCTTTTCAATGACAAACCATCTTAAGTCAGACACCGTATGTCCTGCTTTTTGTCAATGTTCTACCAAAGGCACACCCAAAACTTTACATCGCAGTCTACTGCAGTGGGAAGAGATGCTGGATTTGATTTTCTGTTGGGTTTGTCCGACATATACATGATTGCATGGGCATTGAACAATGTAGATCACACTAGTCGAATTGCAGTTCGTGTAGTGTTTTAAAGTGTAAGCCCGTCCACCATGGGCAAATGTCTTTGTCTGAATGGGGGTGCCACACGCAGTACATGTACCTCATCTGTAATGTCCTACCAAGGGGGGCAGATTCCATAAGGTAGTAAGAGTTGGTTGACTCCCTGGTTCCAAGTAGGAATGGACCACCATGTCTCGTATATTTTTGGCCCTTTTGAAAGAGTGAAGGGGGAGATGCGGTTGCTTGATCTCATCTGCCACCAGAGACCAGTTCTTGTTGATGATTTGTTTGATTTCATTACTCCGTGTCGAAAAGGAAGTGACACAGATAATGCGGTCTAGCCCTGTTTGATTGGTGATTTCTGGGTTCAGCAAATTGTCACGTGGATTATACCAAGCCCGTTTCCTGGCACGTCTGACCATTCGGACTGGGTATCCACGTGAAATGATGCGCTCACTTAGGACCTCAGATTCCTGGATGTAATTAGCTCGAGTGGAGCAATTTCTCCTAATTCTGAGAAATTGCCCAACAGGCAAGTTGTCTTTAAGACCTCTAGGGTGGTGGCTCCCATATTGCAACAAGGAATTCCGCTCAGTAGGTTTCCTAAAAAGGGTAGTTTGTAAACGATCCTTATCCACATAAATTGAGATATCCAAGAACGGTATAACCTCATTGCTGGATTCCATCGTAAATTAAATATATCGGGGTTTCTTGAATTGAGCCAGTCATGAAATTCTTTCAATTGTTGTGTGTTGCCCTCCCAGATACACAGGACGTCGTCAATATATCTGACCCATTAGGTAAACCTGGTCTGGAAAGGGTTGTTAGGTGGGAAGACTTGTTGTTGTTCGAAATGGTCCATAAATATGATGGCCAGATTTGGGGCGAAGGTAGCCCCCATGGCTACCCCCTTTGTCTGCACATATCATTATGCTTGCACTTGTAAAGCGCGCTGCTTCCTGGAGGTATCCTGGCACTGTGCAACGCTGGGAAACCCGTCCTGGCTTTCCCTGTGGGATGGTGCCTGCTGGGAGTCCCCAAGGTGGAGCCAGGCATCCCCGGCATTGGGGGGGCCGTTGTGGAGATTAGGCAAGCTAATGCCCAGAGTTGTTGAGTGGGACCCCTGATTAGAGTAGGCACCGAAGCGAGAATTATTGAGTCTGCTGACCCAAGTCCACGACCCTGCCGCGTCGGGAATTGAACCCTGGTCCCGGCCGACTTCTGCTCCCGGGTCTGCCGCCTCTAACCAGTGAGCCACACCACTCCACAGTGAGCCACACCACTCCACATAGAAATCCTCTTGAAAGATAAAGAAGTTCTGCTTCATAGAGATACATAGCAACTCAATTATGAAGTCCGTTGGGACTTGTACAGGAGCCGGTCTCTTGTCTAAAACCTCTTGCATCACGTCCAAAGCATCCTGTTGAGGAATGCTAGTGTAAAGTGATACGATATCGCACATCACCAAAAGCACACTTTCTGGGTCGAAAGGTCTCTCATCTATCAGATTGATCGTTTGTGTAGTATCACGAAGATAAGCCCTGGTGTTAAGGGCGATAGGCTTTAGGAAAAAGTCAATATATTTACACAAGGGCTCTAACATAGATCCACAACCTGACATGATGGGGCGCCCAGGAGGGCTGTCCAGGTTCTTATGTACCTTCGGTAGGGTGTAAATTGTTGCCAATCTTGGAAATTTTTGATTTAGGAATTTAAATTCCTGCTCACTTAGGAACCCATCATCCAGACCTTTCTGTGTGGCTGCCAGAATTGTAAGTGCCAAATCGCGTGAAGGGTCACTTGGCAGTTGCCGATAGCTGACACCATCCGACAGTTGTCTATAGATTTCTTCCTTGTATTTAGAAAGATCTTGCACGACAATTGCCCCGCCTTTATCGGCGGGTTTGATGACGACCTCTTTGTTGGTACCCGGGTCTGTTAGTGCCTTTTTCTCTCTTTTACTTAGGTTTAATCTGACAAATTTGCTTTGGTCCAGTGCTCGGTCTACTGAGGTGGTCACAATTTCTTCAAATGCCAAAATCTTGTGGCTCATGGCGTAGGTAGGTGGGAAGAAGGTAGAAGGTTAGCGGTAAGGAGATTGTGATGCTTTATTTCTTTACCCTATTTCAGCTCTGGGGTCCCCTGACGAAGTCCTAAATTTGACGAACTATGGTAAGACTCAAAAAAGCTTTGAATTTGTAATTTCTTATTTCAACGTTAACCCGTCAACGATACGATTGGCTTAACTCTGCGCAAAGCTAGTTTCAGCTACATATGAGTCCCGGCACTTTCTACCGCGAACCCTTGGGCATTCAGTAACCATTATGTTTAAACTTAGGGGACGCTTTTTGGGTAGCAATGTTTACACGTCCCTAAGCCTTGACTAATTCATGATTGTACAGACCATCGTACACAGCCGCTGCCTAGATTCCCTTCGCCATAGCCGCTTTTTCCTCTGCCTTTCCAGGTTCCCGTCCACCATGTTAATATACATGATAATATGATGTGAATATACAGTAAACCCAGAATATTAGACTACAGCTAACTCTGGAGCCAAATCCCCCCCCCTTTCCCAAGATACATTGATATTATTCCTTGTGCAGAATGTTTATGCCTATTTCTTTTACAGGTTTAAAGAAATTGAGTGGTCAATGAATACCATTTCTTAATCAACCCATACACTACTACACAAATTGTGTGAGTAACCCATTTATGTTTTTGTCTGTTTTGTGAGTCCTGACGAAAGCCCCATAGACTCCTTCGAGCCAAAAGGGGCTGAAACATGTCAACACTTTTTTGAAAAACCACACTTATAGATCCAGTAACTCGATCTAGTATAAGTACCGATTTATTTTTAACTTTAGATATTCACCAATTTATTAAAGTTTTCTGGTTTCGATCCTATTTTATCCTTTTTTCTTTTGCACTTACCCTGTTTTCAAAGGGGGTATACTGATCTCTGGACACTGCAATCTAGACTAGAGGAGCCTCTGGATGAGACAGGCACCCAGCACATTCTATGGTTTCCTATGATAACTGCCGAAACTACAATGTAGGGGCGGATGAAAGAGATATACCGCATTACCAACACATTGAGTTTTTGAGGATACCATAGTATTTCTATCCAATGGCTTAGAATTGTTACAAGTGTCCATTTCCTCCCACTTGATTACCATTATAACAATTTACACCGAATGTCTGACATAATATCGACAGACAGAATATCGATATGCAAAAATATCGGAGCAAAAATATCGACAGCAAAAATATCGGAATCCTATCTTCATTAAGGTAAGTACAAAAATATCGAAAAAATAATATCGAAGTACAAAAATATCGGAATCAAAAATATCGTTTTTTTAAATGTATTAATAATAATGTAAAAATAAATTTAAAATACATATAATTTTACAACTATTAAATAAAAATATTTAAAATACATATACATTTAAAATAAATAAAACACTTAATAATTTAAAGTAATTTTAATTTTTTTCATGTCATTTATTTGATTTAATGAAATTTTTTTTTGTTTTTACCCTGTACGCCTGTACCCCAAAAACCCAAAACTGACCCTGAACCCTAAAAACCCTAAAAATATCCCTGTACCCCAAAAACCCAAAACTGACCCTGAAACCTAAAAATACCCCTTTACCCGTGAACTGAAAACTGACCGAGAACCCTAAAAATACCCCTTTACCCAAAAACTGAAAACTGACCCTGAACCCTAAAAATACCCCTTTACCCAAAAACTGAAAACTGGCCCTGAACCCTAAAAATACCCCTTTACCCATGAACTGAAAACTGACCCTGAACCCTAAAAATACCCCTTTACCCAAAAACTGAAAACTGACCCTGAACCCTAAAAATACTCCTTTACCCAAAATTAATTAATATTATTTAATTACCAATTAAATATTAATTAACAATAACAATAAAGTAAATATATTAGCACATTTGCTGTAATTAATTTAATTTAATAATTAATATTATTTTTCCCAATTAATTAATTAAGAATAACAATAAATTATATATAAAAAACATTACTATAATTAATGTAATTAAATAATTAATATTAATTAATTACCAACTAATTAATAATTATAAATATGTCAAAAAATATATTAATTAATTAACTAATTAATAGAAATTAATTACCACTTAATTATTAATTAAAATATGTACAAACATATATCAATTAATTAATTATTATTAAATTACTTCCCACCCTATTCCCCTATAAACCCATAACCCGCTACAGAACATGTTTATCAATTAATCAATTAATTAAAAATAATTAAAAATTATTTCTCAATTAATTGATTAATAATTCCTACTAATTAATAATTAATTTAACATAATTAAATTACTTCCCACCCTATTCCCCTATAAACCCACAACCCGCTACAGTAGTAAAAGACAATATTTAATTAAATTACATTAAAAATAAATAATAAAACATAATAAATACAATATAATATACACTAAATTTATTTAAAAATTGATATTAGTAACATCAAAGTTATTAATTTCGATATTATTGACATCGATATTTACAACTTCGATATTACTGATATCAAACCAATATCGATATTTAGACTGTCGATATTACTTACCTTCGATATTTTTTCCCATCGATATTTAAACTTCGATATTTTTGTATGTCGATATTTAAAAATCAATATTTTGTCTGTGTACCATTTACACCCTACTGAAGGTACATAAGAACCTGGACAGCCCTCCTGGGTGCCCCATCGTGTCAGGTTGTGGATCTATGTTAGAGCCCTTGTGTAAATTTATTGACTTTTTCCTAAAGCCTATCGCCCTTAACACCAGGGCTTATCTTCGTGATACTACACAAATGATCAATCTGATAGATGAGAGACCTTTCGACCCAGAAAGTGCGCTTTTGGTGACGTGCGATATCGTATCGCTTTACACTAGCATTCCTCAACAGGATGCTTTGGACGTGATGCGAGAGGTTTTAGACAAGAGACCGGCTCCTGTACAATTCCCAACGGACTTCATAATTGAGTTGCTATGTATCGCTATGAAGCAGAACTTCTTTATCTTTCAAGAGGATTTCTATGTGCAGACAAAGGGGGTAGCCATGGGGGCTACCTTCGCCCCAAATCTGGCCGTCACATTTATGTACCATTTCGAAGAACAACATGTGTTCTCACCTAACAACCCTTTCCAGACAAGGTTGACCTTATGGAGTGAAAAAAAACGATGGATTTAGGCCCAGATCCTTGTACTGTGGTGAATGTATGACATTGTTCTACATTTTGTCCATCAACTGTGTTTTTTGCAATTTTCACCCCGAGTGTGCTGGGTATACTCAGACATGAGTCCCAGGCTCTCCACACCACTGGAGTCAATCTATCCAGGCTGATGAAGACTGATAGCCAGAAACCGGTCCTTGGATGCTTGATTCCGGTCTGGGAAAGACATGGCTTGGTAGTTCGGACTGGGCTGTTCCCATGAGGTCAACAGCAATTGGACAAAGTTCCCCACAGCGGGACAACTATTGTAACTCAATAGAACCTCTCTCTTAAGGAGTGTAAAATAGCAGGGAATGTGATAATCCCTTTGCGGAATTAAGGATGCCTCACACAAGTCAAAGGTTGGATGACTGTTGTCATCCCACCCGATGATTGTCCAGTGTCATCATTGGCTTCCTGCTCCTGCGGCAGGCTGTCGATGCAATGCCCGTCGGGCAGCACAAGGTGCTGCACTTTAGCGGAGGTCTTTTATTCCTGTGCCAATGGGTGCATGTGTGTGAGGGACCTAGGAAGAAAGTGCAATGGTGAGCGTGAGTGAGAGTCCATTAGGGAAAACTTTAATGACATGGCTCACTGCCTTATTAAAATGCGTGAAACATGAGGGGTATTGTGGCGTGACGATTAGGGTAATCAAGCCTCATTCAACCCTTTACCTTTACCATACCTGGACTGAGGGTTGAATGAGGCTTGATTACCCTAATCGTCACGCCTCAATACCCCTCATTTTTCACGCATTTTAATAAGGCAGTGAGCCATGTCATTAAAGTTTTCTCTAATGGACTCTACTGACCTCTTTTAAACCTCACTCACGCTCACCATTGCTCTTTCTTCCTAGGTCCCTCACACACATGCACCCATTGGCAAAGGAATAAAAGACCTCCGCTAAAGTGCAGCACCTTGTGCTGCCCGACGGGCATTGCATCGCCAGCCTGCCGCAGGAGCAGGAAGCCAATGATGACACTGGACAATCATCGGGTGGGATGACAACAGTCATCCGACCTTTGACTTGTGTGAGGCATCCTTAATTCCGCAAAGGGATTATCACATTCCCCGCTATTTTACACTCCTTAAGAGAGAGGTTCTATTGAGTTACTTTAGTTGTCCCGCTGTGGGGAACTTTGTACAATTGTTGTTGATTTCTACGTCACAGGACATGTACATTGGACCCCCTTAAAAATTGGCCACTTCTTGTTCCCCCCTCTTGATATAACTGTTCCCATGAGGCACAGGCTCAGAGCTGATTTGCATATAGCCAGTGTCTAACCCAGGGTGGTGTGGAGTGCAAAAAAACAATGGATTTAGGCCCAGATCCTTGTACTGGGGTGAATGTATGACATTGTTCTACGTTCTGTCCATCAACTGTGTTTTTTGCAATTTTCACCCCGAGTGTGCTGGGTATACTCAAACTTGAGTCATAGGCTCTCTACACCACTGGAGTCAATCTATCCAGGCTGATGAAGGCTGATAACTAGAAACCGGTCCTTGGATGCTTGATTCCGGTCTGGGAAAGACATGGCTTGGTAGTTCAGACTGGACTGTTCCCATGAGGCACAGGGTCAGAGCTGATTTGCATATAGCCAGTGTCTAACCCAGGGTGGTATGGAGTGCAAATACACGATGGATTTAGGCCCAGATCCTTGTACTGGGGTGAATGTGTGACATTGTTCTACATTCTGTCCATCAACTGTGTTTTTTGTTTTTTTTTTATTATTTTTACACAGCATGTCTCTTAAATTGTCCGTGGTGTGTGTACTTGCTAAGACATATTCTGCAACATCCCATATTTTTCCTATT
Source organism: Lissotriton vulgaris (assembly GCF_964263255.1). Lineage (NCBI taxonomy): Eukaryota > Metazoa > Chordata > Amphibia > Caudata > Salamandridae > Lissotriton > Lissotriton vulgaris. Next base: position 744,805,212 of record NC_141697.1, on the reverse strand, counting down.
TTTGTCGATTTTCCACAGATGGGAAAGTTAAAAAAAACGAGAAAAAACAAGCAAAAATAAAGGTATATTCATGACTGTGTCAGCGTTTCCTATGGTCACTCAGGGGCTCTAGAATGCTGTTCATCAGTCATCAGTTGCCATAGCTCAAAGTCACCCTGTGTGTGACCCGACTGAAGAGCCACATACCTCCAAATTGCATCTATTGGAGGACGTCTATCTTCAAATGGTGAGGTTAGGATGTTTGCGGCTGGGTACACGCTTGTGGCAGTGGAAGGTGTGTGTTCTTGTTGTTGCTTAGGGAGCTAAGGACAAGGTGAAAAGTTCCCTGCAGCCCAATGTCCCTTTGCGGTGACACTTATCATCAGACACTGACATCAAATACTAACCCACACACGAGTGAGATTGCACAGCTGCTTTGTGTGCTATATTTGTGCATGTGTTTGTGTGTGTCTTTGTGAAAGTGAGCTGAAGCATACACAGATTCTGAGCAACAGAACCTTGCACTGCTGCTGTCATCAGCGTCCTTGAGCCTCTTATTTGAAGCTTGTATCGCCCCTGCTGTATCTGGGCTGGGCGTTTGTGAAGTTTGGCAAAACGCTTTCGACTATACAAGTGAAAATGACCGTCATTGCCAGTGCTTGTTATTTCTGAGACTGTCTAAACCTCACTTTAGATCATTGTTGTTTAGATTGCCCGTGCATTTATTTGCAGGGGACATCCCTTGGCTGCCAGCCCTGTCTTTGTACTATCAATTATCACATTTCACAGGGCTTCCAGGACACTGTTTTATACTCCATCCCTCACTCTTACATCTGTTATTTTCCCAGTACACGATGTACATAGATTGCATGGTGTTTGCTATAGCTGGTCCACCTTGATGCTGTTATTCTTCAACAACTTTAATCTTCTGATAATGTTAACTGCTTCCCATATACATATTCCTTATTTCATTGCATTGTACTTTCCCAACTGTGTTCTGTGGTTGCAACCAAAATGGTTGCTTGAAGATTTCCTAGGACCAATATCTAATTGCCTGCTTTTTTATGTCCAGTAGTTCTGTTTTCCTCGCCTTTTCTGCCTTCTCTGTTAACTGTTTGCGATTTTATTTTGGGTTTATTATTTTTGTCCCCTTACGTTCCATTTTTCTGTCTTTATATCTCTTCGACGCCACCCTCAGCCCTTGGAGACATTCCATCAATATACTTCCTGATTCCTCAGCCAATCACGTTTGTATCAATTGTTCTGCTTCCTGGTGGGAACACCTCATCACTTCTGCCTTGTCACGCATGGAATGTCCTGCAGGTAAATATACCTTTATCTATTGTTCCTGTCCCGTAGTGCTGTAGAGGGCAAGAGAGGGGTTCCTAACACATCACATATTCTCAAAACGTTGTGTGCAGAACAAAAACGATAAAGTAAAATACATAATCTTATAAGCCTGCACTGCTTGAGCAAGCTATTGACAATGCTACAGATTTCCATATTGAGTTACAGATGTTAATTGTGATACATGCACAAATACCAAGCAATGGGTCTAATTCACAAAGAGCCTTCACAGTTGCAGCGGGGGTCCAGCACTCATGACGGGACCTCTGTGCAGCAGGTTTCCATTGCATGTAGGTCCTGCCAAGGGTGTGGGTCCCCCGTCACAACTGCGAGGCCTCTGATGTGACCGTGGAGGCCGTTTGTGAGTTAGGCCCAGTATTTATATACAATATTTAATAAAAGATGGAAAAAAGGAGAAAGGGGTGAGAGGGAATAAGTTATAGAAAGAAGAAAGTAAGGAGAAGAAATGAAGGAGAGAGGATGGAGGAAAAAACAGATTAACAAACAGGGAAAATAACCTGTTTAGCAAAGTCCAGGTATAATAATACAGATGGGTGGAGAACGGTGGCACAATAATAGTGATTACGAAGACTTAAGAATCCGTGCAAATTATTGCAAATTATGGGGGCGGGGTATCTTGTAAAAATCTGGACCAAATAACAAGAAAAAATCTGCTTTGTCCATTAGGTTGCAACCAACCCTTTCTTAGGACACCATCTTACACATCTTCATGAGCCATTCCTCATGTAACCATAATTGTGGAGAATGCCAAAGCTGTAAAATACAGATTTTAGCAACTGTAAGGGCAGTGACAAGCAAGCAACGAGCACGGTGAGCCAGCTCAGGAATGTCTGGTAAGTCATGAAGAAAATTTTTTTAATGTGCTTCTGCTTAAAAATGGATTGAGTCCAACAAAAGGTGTCATTTGTGAATTGGAGTCATGGACAATATTGTAGCATCCTCCCCAGCCCGGGTACTCACCAATTACTACGCCACACAAAGTTTAGTAGAACACATCTTTATTCTTCTGTGTTTATCCTCAAACTTAACATTCTAAACCTGCATTCAATTCACTATGCTCCAATGCTCATGCCACAGTTCTATGGAGTCCATCAGGAACGACAAAGGCTGCGTCATTACAAACTCACACAACACTACAAATATGTAAAGAATAGCAGAAACTAAGAAGCTCTCACTCCCTCATTTTTTGCTGAATTGCTTTCTTATACCAGGTTCCAGGTGAGTGATGCATTAAGAAAAATACCTTTAAAATTAAATTGAAATCCTCCTTGTCAGGAGACCCGGGTTGCAGTAATATCATACCTTTAGGAGGCTTAGTTATTAGTAGGGTGATCTTAACAGGCCTTATTGTCGATAGTGCAATTTCTCGGATTAACCACAAAATTACTCATAATGATGTGTAATTGTGTGAGATGAGTAATCCAGCATCTAGCACAATTTTCCTGCGACTAAATGCAATCTTAAGGCCAAAATAGGCACAAGAATGCATGTTGTGCTAAGAAAATAGCACTATGCTACAGGACATGAACAGCAGCGGCCAGCAGCTTCTTGCTCTTTGTGGTCCTGTGGTATCATTTTTGCCCCAAATTACTCTTAATTACTCAAGATCGGTTTAATTCCACAAGAGTAATGTGTAGCTCCTGAAATTACTCCTATTACTCCGGCGTAATTAAAATTGTGCGCAGGTCAGGGGCGCTAGAGGGCGCACAGCGGCATGGCTGACTTTTGAGGCAGCTCCGCCGGGCAGATCTAAGACCTGATTCCAAACAGCGGTAAAATGGCATCTCGAATGTAACCGAACACAAAATCGGATGTCGGAAAGTATTGAGCGGCAGAAGAGCGATACTAGCAGTGCATTTGGCCGGTGTATGATGTATTAAAATGCCCCGAGGTAGCTGTGAGCTGCGATCGGTGAAAAAGAAGATGGCGGACACGGACTGAAGAACTACCGGAGCCGTGGAAACAAATACTCCAGTGAATGAGATTACGAACTGAGGCAAAACGGTCTGCAATCAACGCACAATGGCTAGCGGTGAGTGCGACTTACAGCTGTGCAGTATGGTTTTGGCAATGTAAGGCCAGAATCGTAATTACGAAGTGCAAATGCATGCAATGGCACAAGATGGCGGCGCCCATGGATCTGTCGCACTAACGAGCTAAAGATGGGACTGATAGTCTGTGACTGCGTGCTGTCTCTGCACGCTCCCATGTGACACGGCAGCTAGATGCGAATACTACTCTTCAGGCGCAAGGACAACGTTGCATGCACAGTCAGGCACAGTTTGCCTGCTTTATGAACTTAATTACGGTTCCAGTACATGCCACACGAATAAAAATGTGCGCAGGATGTTTTCAACGTGTACAGGTAAAGTGGTTCTATTTCATGTGCGCCTTATGATTCGCCTCGCCGCTAGTTATCCACAGGTGGGGTTATCAATGGTGTGGACTGGAAGTGGCCACTTTATGGAGAAGACTACATTGACGCGTGCTGACAACAGGTGACAGCGATGACCAGAGCCTTCACCGCAGTGGAAGACTTAGGGAGGGTACGCAAGCACAGAATCCTGCTACTCCTGAGCTAGGTCCCACAAATCTAATTGGAAAAACTGTTCAGGAGCACTCTCTTGCGAGAAAATGAAAGCACTTATACATGCTTCCCAGCTGCAATACTCGACCACGTCAGCGTGCCAAGTCTGCAACTACGCCGACACTTGCAAACAGGGCTTGAACGGCTCACATCGGCCTTTGATCCACCAGTGCTCTATCGGTATTGCGAGCGACCAAGCACATACAAAGACACACTTTGCGATCTACCACTGCTCCAGTCATCGCCCGTCGCAGGCCACCTTTTGAACACAATGGTGAAACCAGATAAGCAGCAACCAAAACTAACGTTTGAGGCACGAAGATCAGTTCGGGGAACAACGACACAATCTGACGCTGAGGCGGAAACAGGCGGAGCGGCGGAGCCTAACATGGAGTCCATTCTGAAAGCTATTCAAACAGGTCTCCAAGATATTATTGGTAAACTGAATCATCTCACAACCCGTGTGGACAACATGGCAGCGAAACTGGACAGACAGGGTGAAAGACTAGATGTAGCTGAAAATCGACTGTCGGCGGTAGAAGATGAGGCGCAGGCAACTACTACTAAGTGTGATGTTATGTTATGTTATGTTATATTGACAATGGTTTGTATAGCGCTCTGACACCGGTTGGTTTCCTGGCGCTGTAGAGACAGAGGGCAGTCAGAGTTGGAGGCCTACGGATTTATTAGTAGGCTTGTTGGTAAAGCCAGGTCTTTAGGGATTTCCTGAATGACATGAGATTGGGGCATAGCCGGATCTCAAGGGGAAGGGCATTCCACAGACGAGGTGCAAAAGTGCCAAATCTGCAGCCGCCCGAGCGTTTACGTTTAAAAGATGGTGTTTGTAGAAGACATTGGTGGGCCGAGCGTAGGCTTCGGGACGGGGCATACTTTATGATGAGTTTTGTGATGAAATTGGGGCTTTTGCAGTAGAGCGCTTTAAAGATCATGCAGCTGACTTTAAAGGTGCAGCGCTGGGCCACCGGGATCCAGTGAAGATTTTTCAGAAGGGGGGTGGCAGAATGCCATCTATGCTGGCTTAAAATCAGTCTTGCTGCTTGATTCTGCACCATCTGGAGTCGTTTCAAAAGGAACTGGGGAAGGCCCAGATATATCGAGTTAGCATAATCTATATGAGAGATCACAGTAGAGATCACCACCTGTGTCAGGGCTTCGCGGGTCAGAAGGCGACGAACCTTCTGGATTTTTCTCAGTTGGAAGAGACACTTGGAGACCACCTGACCTACTTGCGTTTTAAGTGAGAGGTCGCTGTTTAAGGCATGGAGAAGGTGCTGGAGGTGATAAAAAGCAAAGCAGAGGATTTGGAAGTTTATTCCCGCTAATATAACGTCTGCATCGCGGGCGTTCCGGAGTCAACAAACACGAGCTGCATGGAGACCTATGTAGAAGATCTATGCCGAGAAATCTTCCGTGCGGAACAACTATCCCCGCTTTTCAAAGTGGAGCGGGCCCACAGGTCGTTGGCCCCTCGTCCGCCTCCGTGAGCGGCACCAAGACCTATTGTGGCTCGAGTATTAAACTACCGGGACCGTGACTGTATATTACGGATGGCGAGAGAGAAGCAGCAAGTGAACCATCAAGGAAACAAGCTGGAATTCTATCCTGACTACACCAGGGCGGTACAACAGGCACGCAAAGAATTCACAAATGTGAAGGCTAAATTGCCCACCATGCAGATAGACTATTCAATGTTGTATCCTGCTGATTGAAGGTAAACTGGGATGGCAAGACAATGATTCTCTCCACACCGAAGGCTGCACAGGACTTTCTTAAGAAAATCACGAAGCAACGCAAGGAATGTAACCAAGTTGGTCAGTCACATGAGTCGGAATGAATGATTTTGAACACAGGCATGGTTGCGATGCAACTAATAGTGCATATCTGAGACTTGTTGCGCACCTGGTTGATCTACAACTCTACTGGTCGGGATGGATCGGTTCCAAATGGTCTGATAGCGGTATGCAGAGTAAAGGTAATGCAGAGCAAAGGTAACACACGATAAGCTGGGCTGTGGAATGTACTGAGGTGGGTTGTAAGATGTATTGTGCGGAGCTCAAAATCTAAATGACGATCGTGATCTTCCACTCCATGCTCATAGCTCCACGTAGGTGAACTACCTACATATTAAACTACTTCACATAGCAGTGTGCTATAAACAGCATTCAACAGGTATTGGATACGACCAGTCTGTGGGTGGTAAGATATACAGTGGTGCCATAAAAGGAGTTGTGCATTGGAATATAACGAGGTAAGCTATGATATGACCAATAATGAACATATGGTCCAAACGTAGGCTTCAGACTGCTATTCCATGCTCGTGGCTCCTCCTGGACCTACGGTTCTCATGATCGAACACCTTTCGCGGACATGAGATGTAATAAGCCTCTGAAATAAATATAGTAAAGAACCCGCTGGAGTATTTGTGTCTACAGAATGCTTCATGCACACGTCCTCTTGCTCACAAAAGACTAGCCCAGTATTGAGAACTGTATGGACCTATACATTCTCGGACATACACAGGCCTAACTAGCTATACATGCAGATTTGAGGAAGACTGAATCCTGTCATGCTATTTAGGCCAGTAACATATATGACGACATGGTCTGCACGATGTTGGTAACCCACCTTACTGCTGTATCAGGGTCTCGTACCTCGAGCAAGCTAGAGACCAATATTTTTGTCAGGACCCTTTTACACCTCCAATAAATAATAACCTGGGACTATTGAACGCATCTCAAATATGGGGAACTGTAATTTGCTGTAGAAATGTGTTGTATTCAAAGGTTGATATAAATGCAGTTGGCCGCACGATGAGATGACACTCATACCCTAACATGTGTGATATACTGGGTTTTGATTAAGACATGGAACATTTGCCTATAGTATAATGATGATCTGCCCACATCCATACACTGGATGGTGAAGTACATCCCAGGCGGACCCCTACATTGGTGCTCCCCACACGGTTTATGAAGTTTCTGAAGTTTGAGTGGGGATCATGGCTTCGGCAGAATTGGGCTGCTGATGTGGGTGGAGCGAGGGGGGATAGGGGGAATGTTGTTGTTTTTAGGCCATGGCGCTTAAGAGGCATTGCTGAGACTCAGAGAGCACTGTTTCTGTTTGATCTTTGTTTAATGTGTACACACGCATGGATCTGTAACCGACGAGAGCTGCAGTTACACCATATTCACGCTCTTACGCTTACTTATCTAGCCACATCATGACCCACGAGATAACTGGTAGATACACGTTAAATATGCTCACGTGGAACATACGAGGTTTAGCCAATCCGAAAAAGATACGACAGTTATTTGCCTGCAAGAGTAGGTGGCATTTAGATGTAGCACTGTTGCAGGAAACCCACATAGCGCCGTTCACACATACCCGAATAGGCCTGAAGTGGGCAGAGACAGCTCATCACTCTACATATTCATCATATGCATGAGGTGTCTCGATCCTGGTAAAGAAAGGTACGAACTTTAAGATTGAAACTGTCATAAATGATAGACAAGGAAGATATGTGATAGTGACTGGGGTGCTGAGGGGACACAGTGTCACCCTTATTAATACATTTGGTCCGAATGTTGATGCTCCCAAATTTTATCACAAACAATGGCAACACCTACATGATAGACTAGACAGTGTCTTGATATGGGGTGGAGATTTAAACCTAGCACTCGATGACCAAGTAGACAGATCGGGGACGACGACTGAAACACACAGAAAAGTGCAAACCAAAGTGCTAGACATGATGGCGGACTTACATCTATACGATATATGGAGGACAAGACACCCAGACGCTAGCGAAGCAACACACACCTCCATTGCCCACAATAGCTGGTCACAATTTGACTACTGGCTGGGTTCCAAAAACACGTTGGTATGGACAATGGACATTAAGCACATGCCCAAATCCCTATCTGATCACAACCCAATAGTGATAACCCTCAAAATACCACATTACACACCACCTCCATATAGCTGGAAGTTCAATGCCACTGCACTTACTGACTCATTGTACGACAACACTATAGCCACAGCATTCAAAGACTACTTTCAATTAAACGTTAGGTCGACAGAGGACCCTAGCCTACTGTGGGAGGCATTTGAAGCCACGATACGAGGAGTGTGCATCAGCACCACAGTAGAGATTCTACGTGACATTAGGGCGCAGTTAGAGCGTTGTGAGACAAAGCTGAAGTCACTTGAACACCAATATGAATTAACCCAAGACGCAGCGCTCTAGGGGGACATAAGGGCAGCACTCACTGAGTATCAAACGTTTGCAGATGATGAGGTCAAATACATACACAAACGTCCCAGAACCCGTGCGTTTGGGGAAGGGGGCAGACCAGGCAGAGTACTGGCGGCCAAAATATGTGAAGGAAGAGGGCACCAAGTGATCTTACAAATACGTGGGGAGGGGAGAGCCATAAGCACAGACCCCCAGGGTATTCTGAAAGAATTTGTTAATATATACAGCGAACTTTATAAAAATCAGATTACTGCATCACCTGATGACATATTCAAGTACCTTGAGGACGTTGCTATTGCCTGGCTCTCGGACACACAGAGGGCATATCTATCACTCCCGATTACTGTGGAGGAAGTTACTGACGTAATTAAGACCCTGCAGAATGGCAAAGCTCCCGGACCCGACGGGTTTACGTGTGAGTTTTACAAGCACTATGCCGACCTATTAGCTCCGCATCTAGTTGCAATGTTTGGGGACACATCTGATAAAAATATCCTCCCACCGACCCTTAGGGAAGCGATGATGATTGTATTGTTAAAATCATCCAAAGACCCAGAGTTATGCGACTCATATCGGCCCTTATCCCTTATAAATGTGGACTCAAAAATATTGGCTAAAATACTTGCAACACGTCTACAACCTCTTATGATCAACCAGGTCCTCCCAGACCAATCTGGTTTTATTCACAACACAAGGAGGGAGGTACCCTTAAGACCGTTAGGGGACAGGGTAAATAGTACACAACAACAAAAAAGTCCCTGGTTGGTGGAAATGTATCCTAAGGCGTAAGGTAACCTAGGCCAAATGGCTTGAGGGTTATCTACGCTAACATATTATAAATTTAAAGTTTTTATTATTTAAAAAACCAAAAGACTTTTGGTTTTTTAAATAATATGTATTTTATTGTACAATGTGTTTTCTGATGCAAATTGATTCTGTAACCGTTTTAATAAATTGTTGTTTTTACACTAGTAGAAATTATAGTCCCTTAATTGTTGTGTGACTTACAGATAGGGTACCTACACTGACTGATTATTTGCAATAGGGTGTTTCGACATATTTGTAGTCTCTGTTAGCGTAGATAACCCTCAAGCCATTTGGCCTAGGTTACCTTACGCCTTAGGATACATTTCCACCAATCTGGTTTTATACCATCAAGGGCAACCACCCATAACACTCGCACCCTGTTCGCAATGTCCCACTATCTGATACCATGTACTAAAGCGGTGGCAGTAATGTTAGATGAGGCCAAAGCATTTGACTCCATTGAATGGACTTACCTTATAACAGCACTAAACAGGATGGGCTTCCCTCCGATGTTTGTCCAGTGGGTCCAACTATTGTACAAACAACCAGTGGCTCGGATACTTAATAATGGCTACACCTCTGACTCCATAGCGATAGAACGTGGCACGAGACAGGGCTGTCCGGTGTCTCCCCTATTATTTGCCCTGACCCTTGAGCCACTAGCATGCAAAGTACGACAGAATCATCACCTGTCTGCGCTACAATTCCCCGGTAGACCCTTGCACATATCGTTATACGCAGATGACATGCTGCTGTATATTCGAGACCCTGAGATCCATCTAGCACTCTTCTTACAGGAATATATTAAATTTGGAGAGCAGTCTGGACTCCAGATAAATTGGAACAAATCATCCATTATTCCACTTACGAACACTACACTGCCACACGCCACTGATTTCCCGTTGGAATGGCAAGACGACCCCATCAAATACTTAGGTATATGGTTTCATAGGGATCCAGATAGTGTCATTCGAACTAACTATGGTAGAGCACTGCTTTCCATAGAAGATAAGGTGAATCGCTGGATAGAGCTGCCACTGTCAATGGCCGACCGTATAGCAATTGTCAAAATGGTGATTCTCCCCAAACTCCTTTACTTCTTCAATAATATCCCAATCCCCCCACCAAGGGAGGTTTTCCGGCGTATTACCTCAGCAGTGACCAGGCTGATCTGGGCAGGAAAACAAGCTTATGCTGGAATTCGCACACTAACGCTACCATATTCTAAAGAAGGACTATGTGTTCCAGACTTTCTGCTATATCACCGTTGTGCACAGGCGCAGTATGCCACATACTGGTATCCCCCAATACCATACCTCACACACATGGCTGTAGAGAAAGGGGACGCACTACCCATACCACTGACAGCAATCATCACGCACAAATGCCAGCCACTACACGATAAGGACATTAACACAATTGACGCTACAAATAACGCATGGTACAGACTTGGAAAGATGGCAAACAAACTACCGCTATACGCACCGGCCCAATCACTCCACGTTCATCCTGACATATCAGTAACCAACGAAAAGATAGGCATGGGACTATTGCAATAGATAGGACTGGACACACTAGGAGACCTATATTAAAACGGGAAGTTCATAACCATGCAAGATCTGTCATGTGTGCAGAATCAAACTCTACTGTTTCGCTTCACTCATTTTAGATTGCAGTAAGCGGTCAAGAAATGATATCCCACATACCCTGATGAGCCACCACAACTAGACGCATTGCAATTGATACTTACGTCTAAAAATACCACACATTTAGTTTCCCGGCTGTATACTGTAGCACAAAATGAGATGAACAGGAACACACACAAAGCCAGGGAGCGATGGAGCTCAGTACAAGAGGCACCTCTAACAGAAGACGATTGGCACATATCTTGTGATTTAATTAGAATGTTAACAGCGAATGGGAATTTGAGACTGATACATTTCAAGTATCTACATCAGACGTATCATACCCCTGTAAAACTGAGGTAATAGAAATTTTCAGGTAGCTAATGTGTCCCCCACTCGCACCCTATCCATGCACCCATGTACCATGTATGTCGTGTAACTTCTGTTCTGTACATGCTAGACAGACGCAAATACATTTGCGTCCATCCTTAACATGTTAGCTATCCAGTCATGCAAAGAAATCCCGTTAATTAGGCTTCTAGGCATACGGTGCCAACGTCTTTACATGGTGCACTTCTGAAATTCGCACACGTTTTCTCCATGTTTCCTGGCCCAGTCGAGCTAGGCCCTTAAACGAGGCCTCTCTGCCTCATCTCCCCTGTCTCCGAAAGCTGTGCGCATCCCTGACCCCTGCCTTACTCCCTGCCAGCGCAGCGGTGCCAGGCTCGGCCTGGACTACCTGCCAAATTCATGTTTTGCCTACAGTTATCTGCTCAGCCTCCTCGAAAACAGATTCCAGTCTAGTGAAATAGGTAAACATATTCCCGGCTGCAGAGCAAAGGGCCCGGCCTTTTCTGTCCTCCTTGCAAGTGATTTACTGAATCTGTTACCATGGTAGACCCATGGCTCCGCACGTTGCACCCAGACACGTATGCACGCACCAGCTTTCAGTATTGGATGGCCCCTGCCCGAGAGACCTTTTACTTCAGACACTACATCCTCCAAACATAAGATACTAGATATGCTATAGGTACAGGTTGCCCTGACACTCCAGACACCAGTCTCCTCCACTAGTGCTAAAGTCAAAGCCCCCAGTTACACGTCATGCTAGTTGCGCGCGCATCCAGGTTAAGGGTTTCTGCTGATTCTGCAACTTTTCCCTATGCATCCACCCACATGTGACGATTCTTGTGACGTTTCTCTGACATGTACAGTGCACGCCCATGTGTACTCCTTTTTCACGCCTCCTATTACGCACATGTGTTCTTATCTCTCTCTTTTCACCTGTTACGCCTACTGTATTGGATTCAATTTGTGTCGTTTTACTATATATAATGTGTAATGCTAATAAAACGTTGAATGTCCCTTCCTGAACCTTAGAGGTGATGGAACATGGTGCTCCATCCTTGAGGATTTGTCCATTAAAGCCCGTATGACTCAGATACCACGGACTCTGCCTCACATTTGAATGAGCTGTCTTGTATTGATAATTATACGGAAAAATGCATAGGTAAATTTATTTACCACATAATTTGGCGCCCGAACAGGAACCCCCCCTTCCCCACTCGCCGGTGAAGTCACGCGGCTTTCGACCCCTTCTACAACCCCGACGGAAACCGTGCACGTTTGCAGGTCTTCCTGCTATCTTCCCTCGGGTCCACGAGGGAGACGGAGACTGCGGTCCGGCGTCCAGACGAGGCGGTGAGGAATGTGGAGGATCCCGACCAGAGCCCTAGTTGAGAGAGCAAGGTCCGAGGTGTCCGGAGGCCCACCTGTTCCGAAGTGCATGCGTGGTAGCGTGATGCGTGCCAGTCCGATGTCGTAGCAGTCCAGTCCAGTTCCCGAGGCCTTCAGTTACTTGCTTCCCGGTGAGTACCGTTGTTGGGAACGCATCTAGACGGGTTCATTAATTTGTGCCCGGTAAAGACAGATTTGGGTACACAATTCTGGTCCTGACGTGTTCACTTAGGTGGATACGGTCCGACGTGTCTCTTTATGAGACCGGTCTGTACTGTTTTAGCAGTGCATCTAGTTATTCAGTTTTATCCCAAGAGTTTTTCTGTGTTTTCTGTGTTCCAGGTAATTTCAGTCCGACATGTTTTAATGTGTTTCAATGTTGTGGTATGAATGATTGTTTACCGTTTATTACTGTGTTTATTGTGTTCGTGTCCGAATCACTCTAGTCATGCCGCTGTTTTCAAAATTACGTCAGATAGGTACTAGGAAAGGGATACTTGAAGAAGCAGTTCCTGTCCCACCTAGGGACACTCCGGGATATTTTATGTACCACAAACATGGCTTAGATGCTGTGTTGTATTTAGACTTATGGGTGGACTACACCAAAAATCTGGAAGAGAAGTTTAGATGGCCTGTCTCAGGGACATGGGATGCCGAATGCATCATGAGAGTAGAAGAAGCGTTATGGAAAAAGAAAGCCAGACAATCTCAGAAAGATGCCATAGAATTGTGGCGCAAAGAATCGCATAGAAGAACAGAAAAAGCAATCAGAAAAACAGAGAAAAGTAGAGAAGAATCCGAAAAAGCCAGAGAAAAAGAGTTACTAGAAGAAGGAGAACAGGTCAGATTAGAACAATTAGACCGCCAAAGAAATGCACTCATTACAGGCATGTATCCAGTTCTTGCCGAGGGCCTGCCCAAGGCGGCCTCGGAAATACCCCGTAACTTGCCACCACCATTGGTTCCGACTAAACTCCGTCACAAACAGACCGCAGCAGACATTTTCCTTTCTTCCTATTTAGATGACGTAGCTCCAGCATATACCAATGTACCCGTACAACCCGCTAATAATGTACCGCAGCATGTTCCGGCTGATCAAGCCTCGACCCCTCCACGCCAAGACTCGCTTCCTACACCTGCTGTCACTTCCCCTTCTACTGCTGCTGCTACTGGTCCCCCTACTATTGGTCCCCTCAATCCTTTTGCGACAGATGCAACCCAGAGTCAGTCCCCGTTACATGTACCTTTCCCTCCCGCCATGACGTCAGGTCATGCCCACGGTTCTGCCTCAGGAGGTGCCACAGGAGGTCACTTTCACACCCCGCCACAGTTACAACGAGTGACAAAGAGAGAATTAGCAACACAGCGTACTCCGAAAGCAATGACATATGAAAAGCTTAGACAGTATCTTACGGATTGTAGATATGATCCAGTACCTGGCAAGAGAGGAGACATGATGTTAGCCTCATTACGTCTACGACGTGTTACAGATTATTTGGTGTTGTTACCAGAAATGCAAGACTATCTAGACAAGATATATCATTTTATTAGAACTGGAGAGAAACCAGAATGTATTCGTGAAGCCATGGCATATCAGAAAGTGGAGACACAAGGTTTACTATTACGATTCTTGATTAATTGTTTGATAAGGGAACAAGATCAGCCAGATGTTGTTCAAGAAGAGATGGATGTCCTGATAAAATGGGGTCAAAATATTGCAGATTGTAAACATGACAAACAGAATTGTATAGATGCCATGTCTAGAAAGATCCGTAAAGAAATAGTAGCAATACATAACAGACGGAAGGCTGAAAAAGAAGCCGAGTCAGACAAGGATGACTCCTCGGAGGAGGAGGAGGAAGAAGCAGAGACTCCAGCAGAGATTGAGGATAAAATAGCGTACGTAGGTAGAGTGAAACTCCCTAAACAGTATTCTGTTGATAGACCTTTCGACAGACCCATTCGTCTACATAACAAGAAACGTTTCCTTTCTCTGATACCAGAGCAATGTTCTCTTGAACATATATTCCAAGTTACTGTTAAAATACTGAAAGAGAGAATAGGTTATCATGAACTTAATACCTTACATGATTAGGAACTAGCCCGGTCAGCAGTCCAATGGGCCGGGGATGACAGTATATATAAAGATGATTTAGTAGTGCAAACGTTTTTGAGCCTGACTCCAGAAGAACAGCGACTAGCTGGTATATACATGACTCAACATCTCATTACACTATATGAAAATCAGCAATCTGATCCAGGTCCATCGTATAATTTATTGCAAGACTTACTCCTGAGAAGATGGAGAGGTCTAGGTACCGATTTAATCGATATCATTCTAGAACAACGTCACAAATACAGAACTTTCCTAACTCCACATCTTGTTTCCGTTCCACCCCCAGTAAGACAGCCACATCCCCTAGATAGACAGAACCCCTTACGAGAAGTACATCCAATACGGAAGCCAGATGATACGCTTAAACGCGTATTCGTATACACTCCTTTGACTAAAATGGAATTATTGGAAATGAAGAAAATTGTACCTTGTCACGATAAAGATCCTGCAGGTTTCCACCGTGAATTAAAAGACATGTTACTTATGGGAGATTACACGTATTCCGACATTCTGAAAATGCTAAAAGTATTATTGCCAGCAGGGATTTACGAAAAACTGAAAGAAAAGGAATGGGAGGTGGGAGATAAAAAGATTGTTTGGACTGAATTAGAAGACGAGGAAAATAGACGTACCCCAGGTTTAGGTCTTGGGGAGAAAACTAAAGCATTACCAGGATTATTAGTACAGGTTTTGCCTAGATTATTGACAGTTAAAAAGGAAGACTGGGATGCAATCTCAGCCTGCAAACAGAAACAAGACGAAGACACTAGTGATTTTTATTCCCGATTCGAGAAATGTTTCATTATTAATAGTGGCCTGAAAACAAGTAGCGAGTCATTTCCACATCTTTTTGTGACCAAATTAGTAGAGAATTCCTTACCACAGGTTAAGAACAGAGTATTGAAAGTCGAAAGTACATGGCAAGCTAATATGCCTTCCCAAATGTTGCAAATGTTACAGTACCACCAGAACAGAATTAGAGAGGAACACGATCATGAGCAGAGGCGTATGAAAGACACGAAAATTAAAGTACTAGTTGCCCAGTCTGTTCCAGCAGATGGTCAGAAGAGGGGTAACACGCAGAACTCACAGACTAGTCATTCTGCAGCTCCTGTTAAAGGGAATTGCAATTACTGCAAGCAGCCAGGTCACTTTATAAATGAATGTGCCGTTCTCAGACACAATATTGCTACAGGCAAAACGAAAGAAAGACCACGTCCGCCTAGAACAGAACATGTTCAACAGAATATTCCACAGAACACGCAACCTCCACAGAATGCACAGCAACAGACAGTAACTGTGCCCCAACCCCAACCCATTGCCGCAACACAACACGTCACACAGCAAATGTACCAGTATGCACAATCCGATTACCCAGATTATCAGCAGTACACATGAAACAGCCTAGAGAGGGAGGTTGGCTTGCCCCTTATAGAGGTTCCTGTAGATCAAGATGGGCCCTATGTACATAGTCAGGTATTAGGGAAAGACAGAAAATTTTTGATTGACACGGGGGCGAGCAGAACTACCATCAGTCATGACAAGGTCCCAGGGGCACCCCTCTCAGGCTCACAGAATGTTTCCCTTGGATTTTCAGGAAAGCCTATTGTTAACGAAGTATCACAGCCAGTTCCCCTTGCAGTTGGTCCATTGTCCCGTACTACAGATTTATTGCTTACGAAATCATGTCCTGAAAACCTGCTTGGTATTAAAACACTGAAAGCTCTAGGAGCTTTTATATGTTGTTGCCCGGAAGGAGTGAGATTATTCCTTTGTGATTTTAAGGGCCATTATGTGTTGAGAGATTTTGATGTCAGATTGAAAAATGTTCCACAGCATTTATGGGCGCAAGGTCCAACTGATGTAGGTTGTATGCACATTACTCCTTATCGTGTCACACTCAAGCAAGGTGTTGTACTGCCCCGAATCCGACAATACAAATTGCCCCCCGAGGCTGTAGCAGCCTTACTGAAAATTATTGACAAACTCATTGCCCAAGGAGTAGTTGTAGAAACTGACTCCAATGTATGTAATTCTCCTATCATTCCGATTCTTAAACGAACTGACCCAAATGCACCTCCGGTCTATCAACTGGTGATCGATCTTCGAGAACTCAATAAATGTATAGTACCACAGTATCCAGTGGTCCCAGATATTTCATCACTATTGACTGCCATTGATTCCGAAGCTGCGTTCTTTACTGTAATTGATCTGAAGAACGCCTTCTTTAGCGTCCCCATTCATCCTGATAGCCAATACCTTTTCGGATTCTGTTTAAATGGCCGAAGCTTTAAATTTGCACGTGCACCTCAAGGGTTCATGGAAAGTCCTAGTATTTACAGCCAAGCATTGAAAAGACAACTAGACAGTATTCACATGCCTACTGACACTGCTCTACTACAGTATGTTGATGATCTGCTGATCACAGCACGGACCGAACGTGACTGTGAGCGCGCGTCACTGACAGTCTTGTATTTTCTGGCCGAAAAGGGGCACAAAGTATCCCCTTCGAAGCTCCAATTCTGTGCCCAGCAAGTGGTATACCTTGGGCACTTGCTGTCCAAGAGGGGTAGACAGTTGACACCAGATCATATCCAGTTAATTGCACGTCTGCCACAACCCAACACACAAAAGGAAGTACGGGCCTTTATTGGCCTCACTTCGTACTGCAGACAATGGATTCCCCAGTATGCATTTCTAGCCAAGCCACTCATACAGTTGACAACACAGGAGGCAGCGACTTCGACTGTCCTCCCTTGGACTCAGGAACATACACAAGCTTTTAATGACTTGAAGAAAGCTTTATGTCAAGCACCAGTTTTAGCGACACCATGTTACAGCAAACCTTTTACACTTTTCGTCACAGAACGTGATGGCACAGCATTATCTGTTCTCACACAAGATCAAGCAGGACACCATAAGCCTTGTGCTTATTTTTCTAGTACATTGGATCCAGTTGCCCAGGCTCTGCCTGCGTGCTTGAAATCAGTTGCAGCAACAGCACTAGCTATCAGACAAAGCGATTCAATAGTGTTAGGACATCCCTTGACAGTACAGGTTCCACATTCCGTGGAAGTTCTTCTGAACCGTACCCAGACTCAGCACTTGACCATAGCACGACTGACAGGTTATGAATTGACACTGTTGCAGCCACACATAGATATCAGACGCTGCAACATACTAAATCCTGCCACACTGTTACCCTCGAGTACAACCGATCCAGCACCACATGACTGTGTAGAAGTCATTAATACAGTAACGAAGCCCCGACAAGACTTGACAGATATTGCCTTGACCGATCCAGACCTGACACTTTACGTGGATGGTTCATGTATGAGAACAAGTACAGGAGAATTAGTGGCCGCCTATGCAGTGACCACTGACACTGAAGTCATAGAAACACACCGTATTGACACCCTATCTGCTCAAGCTGCAGAGCTCATTGCTCTGACTCAAGCCTGTTACTAGCCAAAAACAAGAAAGTTAACATATACACAGACTCACAGTATGCATTCGGAGTCGTTCACGACTTCGGAGTCCTTTGGGAAGAGAGAGGTTTTTTAACTTCTCACGGTACCAAGATACAGCATTGTCCCCTTATTCAAGCCCTGTTAGAAGCAATACACTTGCCTACAGCCATAGCCATTATGAAATGCAAAGCACATACCAAAGTCACCGACACTATATCCCAGGGTAACGACCTGGCAGATCGTACAGCCAAATTCACAGCTCAGACAGACATTCCGACTGACATGACAAAGACTGATATAACTACACTGACACATTGCCTGACAGTTAAAGTTCCCACTTTAGATGTACTTGACATACAGACACATGCCACACCAGAGGAAATCAAGAAATGGACTGAACAAGGAGGGATCCAAACAGATCAGGGATGGATGACGAAACAAAGGGCCACATGGTTTCTCCCCGACTCTATGGTTCAAGTTATAATTAACACAGCACATAGTCCAGCACACTTGGGAGAGAAAGCCATGTTAGACAGTTTACAGAATCTCTGGTACAACAAACATTTACGAGCAGCAGCAAAACAGAAAGTGCGTACTTGCATGATCTGTTGTCAGTTTAATCCAGGAAAAGGTGTCCCCGTGGAACAGGGTGGATTTCATCCTCCTGACCATCCTTTTGAAGTCCTCCAGATGGATTATATCAAGATGGACCGATGTCGAGGATTCAAGTACGTCCTCGTAGTTGTATGTGCTCTTTCCCGATGGACAGAAGCATATCCAGTCCCCGATTACACTGCTGTAACCACTGCCAAACAGCTGGTACGTGAGTTTTTCCCGCGGTACGGTTTGCCCCGTGTCGTGTACTCTGATAATGGACAGCCATTCTCGTCCGAGCTTATGAAGCAGGTATCACTCCTGTTAGGTTACCAGTGGAAGTTCCATTGTGTCCGACATCCTGAAGCCGCAGGTCTCGTAGAGAGACATAATCAGGCCCTGAAAACACGCCTAGCCAAAATATGTGCCGAGAAAGGTGTAGATTGGATAGTTGCCTTACCAGTTGCACTCTTTTACATGCGAATGGTAGCTCATTCTAGGACAGGGCTATCCCCGTATGAGGTGGTCTTCGGTAGGCCTCCGAATATGTGGGGGACGCCTATGCCCCGTAGGATTACTGATGTTGACAGTTGTATGCTGACAGATTACCTGGCCTCCTTGATGTCTGCACTACAATCTTGTCGTTCACAGGTTGCGGCTGCCTTTCCGGACAACACCCAAGTAAAACCGCATGAAGTCCGCCCTGGTGATTTGGTCCTCGTGAGGAACTTCGACCGGAAGAGTCCGCTGGAACCCAGATGGAAGCAGCCGAAATTGGTTTTATTATCTACAAGGACTGCAGTTAAAGTAGAGGGGAGGAAGGGATGGCTGCATTCGAGCCATGTAAAAAAAGTTCACGGACTGTGTCCAGACTCTCCCATTAAAGACTGCCCACTTTCAGAGACTGATTCTAAACTCCCCCTGCTAGAGAAAACTCCCCAAGAGGAGTACCGTACAAAGCTAAGGTCTAGTAAGTCAGACAGCGTTTAATTGTTTAAGTCCCCCTTGGGTGAAGCGGTTAGACAGGTTTCTGATATGTATAGAATAGACCCAAGTAGTCAGAGAGATAGGCGTATCGAGAAGAGAAAATTGTACTGTAAAGTTTTGCACAGCAGATGCATAATTGCCTTGATCTCGATGTTTTTTCTGAGTCTGACGATTATATGCATTAGTCTAATGTTACACGTTTTCTTCCCTCTTGATTCACATGTACATGCTTCCTCTAATGACACTGTGGAGCACACTTTTAGTGATTTGTCCCCAACTTGAACTGTCCTATCGTTTAGCCATGCGCAACAATACATTCATCCGTATGTTACATCATTCACACCAGACCAGCAATGCCACTAATTGCTGGGTATGTGGCCGACTCCCTCCCTATCAGAAATACAAGGGAGCTCTGCCCCTCTTTCCTTATCCGTTCACACATAATGGTTCGTGTGGTGCATGGTTTACTTTAATGTCTTCCCTAGATAGTAAGTCCAAGGTTTCCCAAGGCAATTGGATATGGGGGAACCTGAATACAGTCACGAATAAAATATGTTTCCCAGACCAAGAAGGTCTTCCCCAGAGGACAGGGACCGATCTAGAAAATGAAGTGTATGGATTGGGTAATTTTACACTTAACCTCATGATTCTGAATGTGCAGTCTGAGACTAATTTGGACTTGCCGTTTATTACAGTTTTACCAGTGAAAGGTGAATTATGCGTCAGAAAGAATGGTTCAGTACATCTAGGACACAGTGATTGTAATACTGTTGTCGAATTCAGTGATAAAGGAAAGTCTACTTTCAGAGCCTCTCGCCATTCTTATTTCATATGTGGTCAGACAGCTTATGTACGTCTGCCATTGGATTGGGATGGGACGTGCTATATTGCGTTCCTATTGCCACCTGTTTTTCTAGCCCCGCCTGATTATCACAGAAATCCACATCTCGTTCATGTCAGACATAGAAGGGAGATCAAGATCCCACTTGTCGATCAGACTGAAACTACATTAGAACAATATATAGATTTCAATAAAGGAATCTTTCCATTCATAGGCACAGTCTCAAATAGTAAACTAATACGCAAGTTAACTAGAACCTTGGAAGCGGTAGTGAACGAAACTACTTCTGCTTTAGGCAACCTGACCGAGAAGCAGTCTGCTATGAGACTTGTTGTTCTTCAAAATCGCCTTGTCCTTGACGTCATCCTGGCAGATAGGGGCGGGGCTTGTAGAGTCATCGGATCCAGTTGTTGCGTGTTTATTCCAAATAACGCGCCATCCGTGTATAAGGCCATTACTCGGCTTCATGAAATAGCTCACCTGATACACCAGAATCCAGGCTCCTGGACTTGGTCCGGTTGGTTCTGGAGTGTAATATCCGCCTGGGGATGGAAGTTGTTGTCATTCCTAGGAATATTATTGGTCATAGTATTCAGTTGTTGTCTCTGTCTGCAATGTGGGCCAGCGATTTGCGGCTTGTGCGCCACAGCTTGTATTCCCCGTCCAAGTACACGTTCCCGTTCCCGAATAAAAAAAGATGAACAAATGATGCTTTATGACCAGATAGATGGTCTCATGAATATAGATATATCCTGAAGGGTGTAGTAGGGTCCAAGGAGGGAATGAGGTAATAGAAATTTTCAGGTAGCTAATGTGTCCCCCACTCGCACCCTATCCATGCACCCATGTTCCATGTATGTCGTGTAACTTCTGTTCTGTACATGCTAGACAGACGCAAATACATTTGCGTCCATCCTTAACATGTTAGCTATCCAGTCATCCAAAGAAATCCTGTTAATTAGGCTTCTAGGCATACGGTGCCAACATCTTTACATGGTGCACTTCTGAAATTCGCACACGTTTTCTCCATGTTTCCTGGCCCAGTCGAGCTAGGCCCTTAAACAAGGCCTCATCTCCCCTGTCTCCGAAAGCTGTGCGCATCCCTGACCCCTGCCTTACTCCCTGCCAGCGCAGCGGTGCCCGGCTCGGCCTGGACTACCTGCCAAATTCATGTTTTGCCTACAGTTATCTGCTCAGCCTCCTCGAAAACACATTCCAGTCTAGTGAAATAGGTAAACATATTCCCGGCTGCAGAGCAAAGGGCCCGGCCTTCTCTGTCCTCCTTGCAAGTGATTTACTGAATCCGTTACCATGGTAGACCCATGGCTCCGCACGTTGCACCCAGACACGTATGCACGCACCAGCTTGCAGTATTGGATGGCCCCTGCCCGAGAGACCTTTTACTTCAGACACTACATCCTCCAATCATAAGATACTAGATATGCTATAGGTACAGGTTGCCCTGACACTCCAGACACCAGTCTCCTCCACTAGTGCTAAAGTCAAAGCCCCCAGTTACACGTCATGCTAGTTGCGCGCGCATCCAGGTTAAGGATTTCTGCTGATTCTGCAACTTTTCCCTATGCATCCACCCACATGTGACGATTCTTGTGACGTTTCTCTGACATGTACAGTGCACGCCCATGTGTACGCCTTTTTCACGCCTCCTATTACGCACATGTGTTCTTATCTCTCTCTTTTCACCTGTTACGCCTACTGTATTGGATTCAATTTGTGTCGTTTTACTATATATAATGTGTAATGCTAATAAAACGTTGAATGTCCCTTCCTGAACCTTAGAGGTGATGGAACATGATGCTCCATCCTTGAGGATTTGTCCATTAAAGCCCGTATGACTCAGATACCACGGACTCTGCCTCTCATTTGAATGAGCTGTCTTGTATTGATAATTATACGGAAAAATGCATAGGTAAATTTATTTAACCAATGAAAAGATAGGCATGGGACTATTGCAACAGATAGGACTGGACACACTAGGAGACCTATATTAAAACGGGAAGTTCATAACCATGCAAGATCTGTCATGTGTGCAGAATCAAACTCTACTGTTTCGCTTCACTCATTTTAGATTGCAGTAAGCGGTCAAGAAATTATATCCCACATACCCTGATGAGCCACCACAACTAGACGCATTGCAATTGATACTTACGTCTAAAAATACCACACATTTAGTTTCCCGGCTGTATACTGTAGCACAAAATGAGATGAACAGGAACACACACAAAGCCAGGGAGCGATGGAGCTCAGTACAAGAGGCACCTCTAACAGAAGACGATTGGCACATATCTTGTGATTTAATTAGAATGTTAACAGCGAATGGGAATTTGAGACTGATACATTTCAAGTATCTACATCAGACGTATCATACCCCTGTAAAACTGTACAAATATGGACTTCGTACGGAAGCGTGTTGTAAGAGATGTGGTCATGACAAAGCTGACTTCATACATTTGGCATAAGATTGCTTAAAGATACACGACTACTGGGAACAAGTCACGAAGACATTGACAGAGATGGTAGGTATGCCCATTGAATGTAATGTTAAGATATGCCTCTTGGGATTGCTGAGTGGAGTCAAAGCTTTGAAACGGAAATATTGTGCTGTGGCGTTACTCCTCGCCAAACGACATGTATATATGTGTTGGGATAGTAAAGTTATTCCAACTATTAGACAATGGCTGGGTGATCTGTCTCATTGTAAGGACACTTGAAGGACTTATGAGGAAGAGCTTCCGGCCCGTTCTCGACCGAAAGACTATTGGCAATTCCTCAAGCAGTACCTAATTGCTCACCAGACCGCAGAATGATTGCAAGATTTGTGCAACTCTTGAAACTCTCTGTAACTGTTACATATATGAAATGTGTGTGTACCCGCATGTAGATACAGGACCTCCTGGGTTGAAGAATGCTGTAGTGCAATGGCCTGAGTTGTTCATTGTTTGTCTTGTTACTATGAGGTGTACCATGATTGAAAACAATGAACGGATTTAAAAAAAAAAAATTGTGCCCAGGTCTAGTTAGTAGTAAACAGCTTTCTCTCTGTGAATAGTTAGCGTATGCAGTCAATAGGAAGCCTCCCTTTGCAAAAGTCTTGGCGGATACAATGAGTGTTTGACCTTGATATCATTCTTTTGCCATATCAGAAAACATGTTTTATTCAGTATATTTGAGCTGTGGCCCCTTGTGCTCCACTGTTTTGACTGTTGACAAAGCACACAAAGTATATAAATGGCAGAGAAGTGCACAGCCAACATAGTAGCATTAATAAAAACAAGAAAGATAGTTTTTTCGAGACAAGGCCCATGAAAGGATATAAATAAAATACAGTAGCACGTGCTCAATGTAAACAAACATAAAGACTATAAAAGCAGACTTCAAATCCATAATATTCTGAAATTTAAATTAGTAAATTTACATAATAGCTTATGAAAAAGGGAAAAGATAAAAACATTACAGTCAGGTCACCTGTGTTTTATAATAATCACTCATATTTACTGCTCGTTAATTTCAGAAACCAAATAAGACCTCCGTCGCCAGGCATCATGGAGAAATCATGTTAACACAGACACCACTGTCTCCAGCTCTGCAGTTCTTCTCTAACCAGTCGGGCACATCTCAAATACAGCGTTTTACTGCTGCGCTCACGCCTGCCCGCTAACAACTTGTCTGAGAGCAGCAGGACCAAGAGTTACTTGCAGCTCCATCAACACTGACACAGGAGCACCACAATACCATCATCACACTTGCCCTCTGCACCATTGGATCCCTGCCCCCGGACCACTGAAGGTGCCCTAGAGTGGCAAGACCCCATATAAGGCCCATAGCAAAGCCCATTTTTAAACATCGGGGGGGGGCTTGAACTGTCTTTATCTACCTGTTGGGAATTAGCAGAAGAAGAGGTGGCCAGGAGGCCAAGGAACAGGAACTGCATCTGGGACAGCAAGAACTGAACACTATAAGCAAAACCCTCTCTGCCCACCCCTCGGCTGGTAGGGAGTAGAGACTCTGTGCTGGAACAGGAAGCCTGGCATCCCAGACGGTTGGCAGCAATGATTGTAATGGCCTAAGACTAGTGGCAATGATTGCAATTGCCTTGGATTAAAGTAAAGGCAGCGCTAGTGATAAAAAAGGATTGTCATCTCTGGATGGGGAGGAAAGTGGTATATCTTACCTAATTTTAATTGATTAAAGTGATTTTATCTGTATCGCTTTGTAGTAAAGAGCTTACTACTTGTCACTCATGGCTGTACCAGCCCTGCATCTATTTGTAGAGGCAAACAGTTATAGCTTGATCCTAGGTATTGAGACCGCTCCATAAGTACTCATTGTAACTGCAAACATCAGGCAATTAGATTGGTCTCCATCCCCATTTCCCAATTCTTTCACTTCATTTCAAGCCTCGGCTGCCTTGTTATTCTGAACCCTCAATTTTAACCCTTCGTTTTAGGCTCTTTTTGCTATTGCTGTCTCTGACAATGCACAGATAAGCACCACTCTCCCGCCTCCCCTTAGGAAGAAAAGGGTAGAGAGCATGTGGTAAGATTCCTACTCTGCCCTTATTCTTGATTGGATCCAGACTCTCTGGATGTATAGTGAATTGAGATTCTGAAATTGAAGATGCAAAAACTTAGCAGTCCTGCTAGGCTGGTTCTCTTTGGTCCGATCCGAACAACTGCGGAACCAAGTAACATTAAAACGCCTCAAGTGCAACTTCTGTCTTCTGACTTTTGGAAAAAAACTGAAAACAGGAGTAAAGTCTTGGTTGTCACTGTTCCTGGCAGCCTTGATGGCCTTGATTTGCCCACCAAGAAGCAATAAGTGAACCTTTGCTGCTCCTTCACACCTATGCACTCATTTGGCATCCTTCTGTCGCTCACAATATTAAAAATCGTGAACCTGGAACCTTCTCTGAAACCGTACCTAGACTCTACCATACCTCATTTAATCAACCCAAGCATAAAGGTACTACAGCATAATAGTGCATCTGTTTTTGTTCTCTCAATAGGCAACTCCAACCAAGTCCATCTAGCTGGAAGCAAGGGAAGCAATCATTCCATGCATACTGCCACCAACAATAGGTCCATCATAGTAAGAACATCCCTGTGAGCTTAGCCTAGCAGCCAAACCAAAGTCTAAACTAAGTTGGCTAGTGCAAAAAAAGCAAATGCCTTAATTACAAAAGGTGCTAAAACTAGTCTGTAGCAAGCGCAATCTCTGCCATCACCCTAACATTATGGCAATGTGTAATTGCCCTCTAAAACTACAGTCATTCAATCCTCCTGCCATAATGCACTGCAATTTCTCTAGCCCAGAGCTAAACTGCTAAAAATATTGGATCTTTGGCCATGACAATGCCTTAGGATTTCCCCACCAATCCCATCAGACCCTGGAAACCCTGATAGAACTGTATGTATGGGGTGGAGCATGCAGGTACACCTTCCAGCCCCTGACTTTCCTATCCCTAACAAAGTGAGTGCTTCATTGGGTGAAGTATATCCAAAAATCTGAAACCTAACACAGCCTGCCTTCCCTGTATTAAAAGCCATGAATGCAATAATTAAGATGCCAATTAGCATCTCACAAGTGCTCCATGTCAGAAAAGAGAAGGGATATAAAACACTTAAAGCACTTAACCTGATCATACAACACATTGATTCAGGTAATTTGAGAACTGCACTTGTTGGTAGACAAGCAGGTTTGGTGTTTGCGTCTTTAAAGCATCCTTCTTCCTTTCCCAGTTGAGACAACATAATTGAGTAAACCAGACCACTGCCCACAAAGCACATCAACTGTGTTAGCCAATCTCTAAATACAGGCTAACACATGGAATCACTGACAAAATATCAAAACTACAAAAATCGACCTACAAAATTATTGTGTTCTAAATATCGATAACAAATAAATCGACACTCTATATTTAACTATAAAACAACATAAATATTGATTAAACAATGTCGTAAAGCAAAAACATTGACCACACAAAAATCGTACACATACATATCAAATTTAAAAATATCGACAATCTTAAATAAATATAGCACATAACAAAAATATCAAAATCAAAATACAGATATCAAAATTATCGACTACACAGAAATATCGACAACTCAAAAATACAAATAAATACTTATTTTACACACTATAATTTAAAACTTTAAAATATACACTCATTTAACAATTAATACACATAACAAACACAACTAAAATTATATATTCCCAAAATAATTATTTAAAACTACTAAATAAAGGAAAACATTTTAAACAAACACACCTAAAAATTACAAAACTTCAAATAAATATTATACATTTTTTAATGACATATGCCTTCTAAATACACTTCATAAAATGAGGAAAACACTGGAAGTCTCGACATTAGAATTTCACATACAACTAACATAATTAACTAACTTTAAAAAATTCAAACTAACCAATAGAAACACATTTAAATATATCTGACCAATGAGATAGAACAACTAATTAAATACTCACTATATACAGAACTAAACTAAACACTCTAACACCATCAAAGAAAATTCAGCAAGGAGAAACTCTGCCAAATTCTTTACAACCTTAAAGACTAATCTGAAAAAAACTACTACAGATAACAAAAAGTAAGTAAATAAAACTTTTTAAATAAAATGTCAAATTAAATGTGACCTACATTTATCAAAACATAAACACTAAATTATATTTCTATCTCTTTATATTTCCACAACAGATCCAACTATAAAAAAGAAGAACATTTTCTACCTGCAAAAACAACAAACCAAAAAAGTAAGGATACTAATTTAATTTTTTAAACTCTAAGGGGCCAATTCCGATCCGGTAACATCCCCCACGAATCACAGTACGGTCCGTTTTTTCCATTCGATTCGTACACCTACACACTCCCCATATGTACAATGAAGTACAATCATAACCCAAAGCATTTTAACATACGATTCGTAGAAAACAACATACGAACCAAAAATACATACGATACATATCCGGGTCACGCTGTATGCGCCGTCCGTACGTAAATAGGCATCAGTTTCCGGCCCAGCAAGTACGATTCGTCTCAGCCACACTCCGTATGTCCCTATTGCTACGGGAGCTGAAAACTACCGTAAAAGCAGAGTCCGGTCCAAACCGCACCCGGTACGCAACAGACACGCCATGAACCCCATCGACCATGTCATCCCAGTCCTGTACGCCTATGACCTGATGCACAGAAACCGACGACGGCGCAGACGGTGAGTACAATATACCGCAATAATGGAAGTGTACATGTACGGTGTGTCACACACACGCGTATATCACCATTGCAATAGTGATACGAGCCGCACACTGTTGTGTTCTTATCTAGGACCCTAATTCGATATTCCCGATTGATGCCCTTGTGAGGTTATAATGAATAACGTCCTGACAACGGCATAAGAATCAGATTTATATTCAGTAATAGCCGATGCAATCCAAAAGCACAGCACGGCTACTCCCATCGACTCCTAGAAAGCACAACGCGTTCTTTAAACAAACCAAGCCTTCAGCAGCCCGAGAAACCCCCCCCCTGCTTTTGTTTTGATTTGAACAAGAACTCCTGAAGTCCTGCAAGAACTGTTAGTTCTTGGTGATGTCTTATGTCCAACCTTACGTCAAACCCGGCACCTTTCAGGTGTAAAATACCAACAGTTGCCTTAAGCAAAGACACAGTGGTTTGGAGCAGAGCGGCCATCTACTTGCCCGAGAGCCCAGCTGATGCGAGTGCCCGCGGAAGCCGCCCCTCCTGTTTGACGCACTGAGAGAGACTCTGTCTTTTTCTCCAGCCGAGAAAATCCAGCTCCGGTGTTTCCAGCCTACCCTTGCGGGTTGCTGGGATATCGAGTCCTGAGGAAAGAGATACCAGACCTCCCACATTCTGTTAACAAGGTACGGAGCTGACTAAACCCTTAAAAGAATTCTTGATGGAGATTCTTGGCAAAACTATCTTAACCAACTTAACTTAACATCGCTACTTTCTTGTCCCTTCCCAAGTATTAGGCTTAGGTCAGGTACACCGGAGTAGGCTTAGTTAGGAGCACCAGTTGAGCATTTTAGTCAATGTATTTGTGTATGTATATATTTTATCCATTTTAAAGTATCATATGGCTAAGAAACCGTATCAATGCTTTTACAGTATTATTTCATAATACTACTTTTACTGTATGCACTTTACTTTACTCTAAGAATTGCAATTGTGGCAATTCACTTCTCTTGTATGAGAAAGAAGACTGCTCAATAAATAACACCTTTTTATTGAAAATGCCCGTCTCTATTTCTCTGCACTCTGGTGAAACTAAGTATGCACTACTGACTGAGTGAAATATCTGTCTATTGTTTTCACACGACCCTAGAGATATACTCTTATTCTGAGGGAGCAAATTTGTCATGTTTATGCGGTTGTCGGAAACTGAATCCCTTCTTGTCTGAGCCAGGGAAGGTTATCCATCCCTCTTCATTCAAGAAAGCTTCCAGTGACCTCTGAGCTAGCTGGCGCAAACCTAAATTAAGTTTAGCATAGTCAGTAGAGACCTAGATGACCTCAGTCCTACATCTACATTGCTGTTTATGTTATTCCAATGCACAGAGCCTATTGGGAAAATAGGAACTACACTACATGGCGCCCAACGTGGGGCAAGGCGATAATCTAACGCAAGACAATAGAGTAACTCATTTGTGCTTTTTCACACAGAACCCTTTCCCCGTAAAAACTCCAATAGACGTATGGAGTGGGTGAAAGGTTAATATCCGCCGGAACTTAGTAGGATGAGAATCCTATGTATTCTTTTCTGGATTTGATCAACGTTGAAGGATACAGTGTTCCAAAATATTGTGCACCTAATGTTTGTTTCCTTGAAACTCGATCTGCAACAGAAAACTTTCAGTCAGTTAAATGGCAGAAAGTGACGAAGAAAGGGAGCGAGCAAGACTAGCAGCTCGACTCCTAGAGGAAGACACAAGTCTTCATGAAACAGAACCGAATGCAATACTCATTCCGGTCAATCTAAGAAGAACTATAACTCTAAAACTTATAGAAAATGGCCTGACACCGTGAGGTGGTACAGTCATATTCGTGATAGAGGCACACGAATATCGTCAGACAGAGGTATTCTATTCATGTATACCCTTTCCAGCAGCACACGCTACGACAAAAGACTTCCACTATTACAAAATAGAGGAACCTCCGGATGAATACACTCCTTTTGAGGAGTTTATCAAAATTCCTTAATCTTTATTCCGTTGATTCCAAACAGTTTGTCCATGTTTTTTTCTATTTTTTCACTTTCAACTCCTGCCACATTGTTGTAATGTTTTACAAAAAAGTCAAAAAATGTCAAAAAAGCTGATCAGGTAATGGATCCAGGTGCCAGTGGAGGCTGCCAAGCCTGAGTCTATATCATACCCAGAATTAACGCAAGACTTAGATCGTTTCAAGAAGCGGGCACCATCACATGGTGACTGTACATAGCTTCACGATTAGCAAAAATCAAAAAAGGACTACACACTCTCAAAGTGCGGGCGCCATATTTGACAAGTCAAAAAAGTACCTAATCGGATAGTAGATCCAAACGCCAATTGAGCCTAAAAACCATTATTTTATAACTCCCGACCTGAATTTTTTGATGCACAGTTTACATCTTTGCCAACTGGTTGTAAACTATGGCTGTCAACTACTATTTTATAGCACCTGACTTGAAACCGATTTAGTTTTCAGCCGTACATACCCTTAGGTGCGGATATTAGCCACTAAGCCTTTTTCATAAATCATATCCAAGACACGTGGAGGATGTATTGACGTTGTCATGTCCACATAGCAGCTTGTTTTTTGAGAGATCATAATGGCTTCCCAGTTGAATAAAGCGATATAGACAGACACAGCTAACTCTCTCCCCCTTCCTCTTCAAAGTTTACTGCCGGGTGATATTGACAACTGAAGATTGAATCTTCATTCCCTGGTTGCATTTCTTGCATGAACAAGAAGTTTTGAAGCAGATACCTTACTTCGTGGTATTGATTACCGTTTTTAAGTAAGTGGTCATCGCAATGACTTTTGTAGATGTCCCTATGAATTTAGATTGGCAGTTTATCTAAGTTTTTTGTTTACAGCAGACTGTGGATATGAACTTTCCTTGAGAGTCCTTCCTAAATAATGTAATATTTCACACCGTAATTTTAATACAGGTGAATTTTTTCAAATAAATAAACTCTTGGTTTTGGCAGCCATGTTCACTAGAGAGGTGGATGACGACTTTTTTCTTTCTCCCTTTCTTCTCTGGTGAGTTTGGCTTAAATCCCTTAACTAAAAAAGAGGATCCTCTTTTCTTTTCTTTTCTTCTCTTTTTCCTTTTTTCCAAGGAAGTCCAAAATAGTAATTCTGATAAATGCATTTGTAATTACAGAAATTGCTTGATGCTCAGTGAACCCTTTTGTCCTGATGATGACCGCACAACTAAACAGCCGTTGAAACATCGTCGACGCATATGTGGCAAATCAATTTCAAAGGACACATAATCCTTGTATATGTTGTATCTTTATTGTAACATAATTGTTGTTTGCCACCCTGTCTGGTCTTTCTGTGATGTATTGTTTTGTATACCAGCAAATATTTATCTGAGCGTGCTTATCTGATTCTATATATTTATAAAAAATTTGTGATATTTTTCTAAAGATTTTTTTTGCTTCATCTGATTTATGGTTCTCCTTGTTTCTTTTTCTCTTTCTTCTTTCTTTTATAAACGCAAATTTGTTTATGTGTGAATTGATTATTAGTGTTGTTTAATAATTGTCTCCTGAACTGTTGTTAGGAATACATATTGACTGCCCCTGGTTCAGGTGGTGGGTTGCCCCTGTAGTTGTTCAATTTTAAAAAAACCGTTCTTCTGCACAGAATGCCGAGTGCAGAGTGAAATAAAACAAGTTAAAATAAACGTATACTTGCAACATAAACTATTGCAGCCGTAACACAACGGGTCAGGGGGACACTGCCACCGTCCTCCTTGGCCGTTGAATACTGTATACCTGTAATAGTGATTTTATAACACACTAATTATAAGTTATTATCTATATGAATAAATAAAGTAGTTTTTTTAGTAAGTGTGTAGCTTACTAAATGTAAGTATGATCAATTGTTTACATAAGTATGTAGGATGACTGCATAAGTGAATAGGATGTGTGCTGGTGTGTAATGTATATGTAGGTGTATATGTATATTTGATAATGTTCTATTGATCTTTGTTAGCATGTATGAGTGAATCGAAAGGTAAGTGTTTAGTTGTGTGTGAAGATGTAGGAACCACTTAGTGGGTTTTTATAAACTTGTATTTGTGTGTCAATGGTTTCAAACATGGTATTCCATATTTTATAATTAATGTTTAAAGGTTTTGCTACTTTATGATGAGGTGTATCATATTGTCACATGGATGATGTCATTAGTGATGTCATCATTGATGTAATTTGATATGTCGTCAGTGATGTCATCAGTGATATCACTGACCATGTCATGAATGATGTAATATGTGGCATCATCAGCAGTGGATTGTGGGCGAGCGAGTTATAGTTCGTACAACTGACTTTAATGGGGGAATTTCAATGGTTTTGTACGAGTGAAATGTCTAGCTAAGTGTAACACCCCTAAAACCTATGATTTTTTCAGTGAATTTCTAAGGTTATTTAAATGCTAATTCTTAACTATAACATGTCTGAAACCTATAGTTTATTCAGTGAATTACAAAGGTTTTTTAAATGCTAATTCCAAACTATAACATATTTAAAACCTATGGGTTTTTTTTGTGAATTTTAAAGGTTTTTTTAAAATGATAATTTTTAAATATATTTATTGTTGTTTTTTAAATATTTTTGAACTACATATTTTTAATCTTTTTATTTTTAATTGTTATTTTTGAAAATTATATTACACATTTTTTTCTAACATTTTTAAAAAATAAAAATATATATTTTTTATTATTTTATATTGTTTGTTATATACTTGAATAATTTTTAATATTTGTTTTCCTTTTTTTGGAGTCGTGCACCTTAAGCGCACCTTGCTCTTTCACTGCGCGGAACGTGTCCGCCATTTTAGGGTTGCTGTATAGGCTCTGCACAAAAACAATCAGTAAAGGCATTTTTCTCCTTCAATATATGCTGTGCATTGTAGCATATATTGAACGTGGAAAAATGAGAAGTGAAAACAATTCTCCTTGTTGTGCTTTATTGCACCAATTGGAGGATGGTCCAGCATTACAAACATGACCAGATTTATGATTTCTGATGCATCTGGAAATGTGTCTTGTTGTATGAGTGTTCTAGGCAAACACGCACAGTTAAACCTTTTGAATCCCTTTTCAACGCAAAGTGGTGTGTATGATGAGATTATCATTACATGGAAAACAAAAAGCTAATTCTTATTATAGGAATACATTTCTTTACTGCTAACAGAAAACAAGACACATTTATAAGTACTTATGTTTTAGGAATCTTATAGCAAATATTTATATATGACTTAAAAGAAGGGATGGGGCCAACTGTCACATGTGGAAAAACACTTAGTGATGTGCTTTACGTTAAATAGTTTTATTTTTCATAATCCTAAAATTACCAAGACCTACACGACTACCTTATGTGTCTATTGTGTACTATACCATATATCTTGCAAACAGGTGTCCTGAAGCTGTCCCCTTCTTCATACCTGACTGCAGTGGAATTCTCTAGCACAAATCTAATCCATCCATCTTCCTTTTTTCAACTGTGTGTAAACACAGTCCATTGTGCATTTTAGGACCTACTTAAACTTACTGCAACAGTAATACATCTAAAAAATACTACAAATTTTATTCAGTTGTTTTTTATATTCTAAATTGTGGTAAATTCAGTATTTTAAAATTAGGATCTGTAAAAGAAAAGAAAAAACTGTTATAACATATAATAATATATTTTTAACAGCAAAGCATAATTTTAACATTTTTCAAATTATTATTTTTTTCCTTTTTTGCTGTTCTCAGAATATATTGAATTTCACTAGAAATAGTGATCTTGATCGTACTCATCAAACAGCTGGAAAAAAAAATCAATCAATTAGATTGTTAAAAAAAACAACAACAATCTAACTATAGTAAAATACAAAATAATACAAATCACACATATATAAAATGATTACTGCTAAGAAAATTTTATAAATTAAATTTATAAACACTCTAAATTATGTCAGTTAAAATTATACACTGAGACAATGTGCAACAAAAGTCCATAATTCAAAGAAATACCTTTCCTTGAGGCCAAATTGTACTTTTGCAGTCACTTTTATGTACATTTTCCAATGGTAATGCTGTTAAATCAAATAATAAATTCCTCAGAAGCTGAATTATCTTGCTAAAACGTTGGCTTTAAAAATATTAGGTAGGAATTTGGTAGTTCGAAAGGAAAACGTTGTTTGAAAAACAACTCAGCATCATTACAAAGAGTCCAGCCTTTCTCACTTTTTAACCCCTTAAGTGCTGCCTCGGTGCATTGGCCGACGGCAGCACTACCTCCCCAGTGCTGCGCACGACCATTGGACCTCCATTCAGCACTAGTTCCAATGGACAGCGCAGCACTGGGGAGGGATGTTTAATAGCATCTATGAGGTTAGATAGGCAGTGTAATGTCCAGATGTTGTTGAAGGACCATCATGGAAAATTATTGCTACTGCTACAAAAGTCCTTCCTGATACTGATAGTTGTGTCCAATTTTCTTCCGTCAGCTGTACAACGTTGCATCATTAAAAATATATATTGTCCATATCTTTGTATAAATAATGTTGATAACATTTCTAATTTGCATTGGCTACACTCCATGTTTTGATTTGCACCTTTAACTAATTTATTGAAAGACACTGATTTACAGTCCGGTAATGTCAAATATAGAAATCTTTCAGTGTCTACATTAGTGCTACATGTATACATACAATATTTACAATAATGATCCATTTTATACCAAAGGCCAATGTCTATGTCTACACCTTCATTTTCCAATACAGTAAGCATATACATTAGAAATTCCTGAGCCTCTTGTTGGATATTTTGTGTAAATTGTGTCGAACAGGTGGCCCGACATCCATGCTTGCCCGCCACCAATTTCCCCCTGCCATATTACTATCATCAAAATCAATAAAAAACAAACCAGAATATGTTCTGACTCACGACAAAGCAACATATGCCATACCCTCTTTAAACACAGTATTTCCAATGTTCACTAAAGCACTGTCAACACTTAAACCTTGAGATTTATGAATAGTCACTGCATATGCCAGAGAAACTGTAAACTTTTTTCTACTGACATATAAATCTTTAACAAGCAAAAAACGAACTGAACAACGACTAATTTGTTTAACTTCTTCAATCTGATCAAATATCATTTTTAAGAATTCAATACCATCTTTATTCTGACAATTAACAAAATCCACAACTTTGCCCATTGCTCCATTAACTAAACCTTTTTTCTACGTCCGAATTATGTCATAAAATGACTTAACAGTTTCTATATGCATATAGATTCTTTTCTAAACCAGCAGTTTTAGATAATGATTTTTCTAAAGAATCCAATTTTGCCTTCAATTTTTATGTCAAAATAATAGTGATTCCTTCATGCTCTATTTTATCGATGGCTTCGATTTTTATTATTTCTTCATTTTCCAGTTTCAAAAGTTGTTCGTTGAATGTAGAACACTAACACAGTGTTGGCATTAAGCAGATTACAGATTTGTTTTCTGCAATTTTTATGTATATTTTCTCAGGAACTACATTTTCATTTGGAAACAATTTGGAAAGTAATCGAGTCTGCAAAGCTTGTTTGCCATGTTCAGTCAGTAGTCCAATTCTTATATCTTGGAGAATAGTTCCATAATCAACATTGTTTGCTTGTCGCATATTTATAATGAGTTCTTTGTATTCAAAATATGACCAAATGTTCAAGTTTCCAACACTACCCAGAGACTTGTGGTGTCTTCATGCGCAAGTGTTTTAAATACTGGTTGTCGTTTTACAGGAGTCAGTTGCAGTAGATCTCCAAAAACTAGGACATGTTTTCCTCCAAATAACACTTCGTACTCCGTTTTCAGAATTTTCTGCATTCTTAAATGCACAAAAGCAAGCATTTGTTGTATAGACTAGCAGATGATAACCGATCTGAGCATTCACCTGCTCCAATTTCTCGAAGGGATAACATCTTCAAACTGAAACTGTATAATTTCTTACTTAAAGTCTTCTCGTGAGAAATCTCTTCCCACATTTTTTTCAATTCTGTCTTTTCTGATTTTGTAATATAGGACGTTATATATCGAGCAACAGCAATGTAATTGTCCGCAACATATTGAATATCCATATTAGCATTCCACATGGACAAAATAACTGGGTTATAGTCATTTATGTATTTTAACTCTTCATTTCTTCTTAAGTTGTAGGTATCTTTTGGCGACTTTCTTGTAATAGTATGTCGCAAAGATGACATAAAACTGTTCACTCTTCCTTTGGATATTACAGGACGTGGAAATGCAAAACAACATTTGGTGTAGAACTTGTCCTTAGATTTGTACTTTCGTCGACAGTATTTTCCACATCGGTGGCTTTGGAATCGTAAGACTTGTGCTCTTAAGTTGTTTTCTTCTGTGCTTTTTGGTACAGCACTTGTTGCATATTGTTCAAGAAAACTCAAAACAGTATCATCCGCATCCGTTCCAAATTTGGGAGCGTGCTTAATCCATAACAGCATATGTTCAATTCAATTCATCTTTATTTCGGCACTTTAGAGCCACAAAAGATACATGAATATAACAATACAATTTTTTTTTTTTAAAAAGGGTAATTCCTGTTAATTCATTACAATTTACACAATGACCACAGAATAAATTCATTTATGGAGGGGTATAAAATTCATAAGATTAATAAAAGACATAATTACTATTTACATAATGTATTCCTAAAATACAGTTACAATTTGCAGTCATTCTTTTTGCAGGATAAAATATATGGAAAGAAGGAATCTACTGACACTAAGCACAATAGTTCTACTAGTATCGGACTTAATTGTTCTCATGGCCTCTCAACAAGTTCTTACACCCAGGAGGTTACATAGGGATCAGTATGGTATCATCTGCAAAAAGTAACGCAGGAACTTTTTCACCATGCAATTTAGGGGAATCATTAATACAATTTAACAAATGTGAAGGAATATCATTCACGTATAAAGAAAATAGCGTTGGGGCCAGCACGCAGCCTTGCAGGACCCAGCATATATATATGAGGAGCACTTTCTCCAAAAGAAATCCACAACTTCTCCAAGAGGAGGATTTTTTTATTGCAGATAAAAGACATCATAGCCTCAAATCTATGATTGAAATACCTGCATACATTAACGGGATCCATGGAGCACAATTCTCCAGGTGTCTTGTATTCAATAGAAATTCTAGCAAATCATCCCAAGCGTACTCAGCACAGCTTAGGGTAAGGAACCATGTTGGAGTACCTAAGTTCCGTAACATACATTTCAGTTCTCCATGACGACGGTACCAATATTCATGGTACCACGCTGACATGCCATCAGATTAATGAGCTGAAATTCTAGATGATCATCTTTCTGGTGCACTTTATCCATAAAATCTTTTGCAGATATATTTTACAGATGAATTCCAGTTTTTAAAATGTGATTGAATGCATATGAAGGTCCAGGCAAGTCACTTTCAAACAAAAGATGAAATATATAAGAGATACATTGTCAAATTCTTGGATCTTCTGCATATAATCTTGTTGTCCGATATTCAGATGCAGGAATCTGCACAGGACGTTCATCATATCATCCTCCTTTTCCAGTTGGGAACAACTGTGGAAAACAAAGAGCTTCCAAGCTCTCTTCTGAATGAAGTGGATGCACACTGTAATGTTCATAGATTTCTTCACATCTTAACATATCCACTTTTTCAATTTGTCCACTTGACGTTTCAGTATCTTCTGCTAAAACTATTTCTTCTTCTCCTTTATAAACATTCTTATAGGTTGTATTATTTTTTATCAAATACAATGTTGCCTTTTGCACTTTCCTAACATCCACTAACTACTGCCAGATTGTATTATTCTTAGTCGGCACACCATTAACAAGAATAACTAGAGGTTAACTTTCTACACTCTCTACACCAATAGTTTCAATATTTTTCTTTAGATCTAACGGTAAATACACAACTTTTAATTTTAATCCCCTTTGTAAATCTGAAGGAAGCAATTTACCTGTTTTAGGCTCCATACAAACAATAGCCTGAAACGAGTGCACACATTGAATGAGAATAGACTCATAGGTGTTTAAATCTATCAGTTCCGGAGGAATAGCAACTAACTCTAGATTATTATGAACAGTTCTAGCGAGCATTTTATTCTCATCTAAATTGTTACAACAATATTTACAAATACTCTTATCAGAACCCAAATCAAAATAATTCTCTACCAACAAATAAGTTACACATTCTTTCCACTGATCATTATTTTCTTTTTTACTTTTTAAATACAGATCAACACTCCTGGTCTGATTTTTGTTGTGAATTCGGTGACAACAAATACAAGTAAAATGTGGCCTTTCACCTGAAATTACCTTAATTTTTTTAATTAATTTTCAAAATTTTGTGTACAACTATATTCAACATTCTCTACAACATTTTCTTTTATTAATGTCTGAGTTTCTTCATTCTCTTCTTCACCACCAAAGTAACAAAACTCAATATAATCACAAACCTTTTTCACATCTGATACTGACCTACGCAAAAGAGCACTGTTCAACTCATTTAACTTTAGTGCTGGACTTTTTGCATAATACAATCTTCCCACTAACTTCCGCCTTTGAGAATGATGTACTGCTAACATTCTGAAATGGTGAAAAACACTTTGACATACCAGTATGTTTTCTCACTCTGCGAGGGTCTAGTCCTTGCAACACCTTAATCTTTTGCTTAACACTTTTTTTACAATATGCTTGTAAGAAATTGCGTAATTTATCAATAGATTATTTTCGTACACTACAAATACTACCACAATCCCAAGTGTACACTGGGACTTTAGAACCTCTGCCTAGAACTTCATCAGCTATCACTTCTTCTGCATTTCTAGGAACCATTTGCTCTTTCTCAATTGGACAATCATTTCTAACCTCATAAGCTCGACCACTGGTGTCAACTGCATGCAACAAATCATTGCTCTGTAAATAACTCTCTTCATTAAAAAAAGGCTCAGAACTTTAACTGTGTTTCATTGCCCTAAGAAAATATCACAAAAATTACGTTTGTTAATTACTCTTTTCCTCTTACTTTTGGCCTTCATTAAATGGATAAGTTTATCTAGTGATCGAATTCTCCTGAATACTAAAATAAATAGTTTCCTCTTTACTTCAAATGCCTTTTCAACAATGGGTTAGATATGTTTCTTCTTTTTATAAAATAGTGTTCTCTTTCTCCATTTCTTTATATGTTTCAGTACATTATGGACTACTCTGTTGTAAAATATTTTTTGCGGATTTCTTTATTTTGATTTTCTCTTCTTTTACAATAATTTGTATCCATTGTATGTACATTGCCTTTTTTCTTTCTTATTCTTTACACTTTTTTGTGCTTGGAACATTTTCAGTGCTTTCTACATTTCAAGTTTTTTCTTCAATCTAGTAATCTTTTTAATAAAGTCCTTTGTGGTCTTACCAGAACTTTGTCTCTTTTTAGCCACATTATGTTAGTCTTCCAATACTTGGGGTTGAGTTTTTTTCAAGTAAGTATCCTTCTTCTGACCTTTTCTTCTTCGTTCTTTCACCAACATGATAACTTTACTTGAATGGTGATAAACAGTATCTGTAAAAAATCATCATAAATAAATATTTTTTAATAACTTTATAAATTATACTTTTTTTATTACTATACAAACACATTCCATGTAAATTCTGACTACAAAATTGTAGGCCTGAAGCACAACTACAAAGGTGGTAAGAGCACTACATACATAGTGCATAGCAATGTTGTGATCTTATCTAGGACCCTAATTAAATATTCCCGATTTATGCCCTTGTGTAGTTATAACAAATCATACCCTTATAAAGGCATAAGAATCAAATCCATATTTAGTAATAGCCAATGCAAACCAAATACGGCAAGGCTACTTCCTTAGACTCCTAGAGAGCACAATGAGTTCTTTCAACAAACCAAACCTCCAGCAACCTGGGAATTCCCCATGCTTTTGTTTTGATTTGTCCTAGAACTCCTGCGAACACTGATAGAACGGCCAGTTCTTAGTGACATCTTTTATTGACGTCTTATGTCCAACCTTACGTCAAACACGGCACCTTCCAGGTATAAATATACCAGCATTTGCCTTAAGCAACACACAGTGGTGTGGAGCAGAGCGGCTATCTACTTATCCAAAGCCCAGCTGATGCAAGTGCCGAAGGAAGCCGTCCCTCCCATTTGACGCACTGAGAAAGACGCTGTCTTTTTCTCCTGCAGAGAAAATCCAGCTCCAGTGTTTCCAGTCACCCTTGCGGGTTACTGGGAGATGGAGTCCTGAGAGCGAGATACAAGACCTCCTACATTCTAAAACCAAGGTACGGAGCTGATTAGACCCTTAGAGAATTCTTGAGTCAGATTCTTGGCTAAAACTAACTTAACTTAAACTGCAGCTCATTTACTCCCTCCCACATACTAGGCTTAGGTTAGGTACACGGGGGTAGGCGTTTTTAGAAGCACCAGTTGAGTACGTTTAGTCAAAGTATTATCATTGTATGTAACTGTATATATTTTATTTCTTTTAAGTATCATATGGCTCATAAACCATATCAATAAGTATTATTTCATAATACTCCTTTTACTGTACGCACTTTACTTTATAACAAGTATTGCAATTATGGCAATTCATTTCACTTGCATGAGACAGAAGACTGCTCAGGTCAATAAATAACACCTTTTATTGAAAATGCTGGTCTCTCTATTTCTCTGCACTCTGGTGAAACTAAATATGCACAATTGACTGAGTGATATACTCCTTATTCTGGGTGAGCAAAGTTGGCATGTTTATGCCGTTGTCAGAAGCTGAATTCCTTCTTGTCTAAACAGGGAAGTTCACTCCTCCCTGTTCATTCAAGAAAGTTTCTAGCGACCTCTGAGCTAGCTGGCAAACCTAAATTAAGTCTAACATATTCAATAGAAACCTAGTCGACCCCAGTCCTACGTCTAAACTATTGTTTATGGTATTCTAACGCGCAGAGCCTATTGGGAAAATAGGAACTACACTACAGCAATTTGAAGCTCTCCATAACACTAAAACCTGAAGCACTGTATGAGTACATGCATATTTACTAAATGATCACAATAGTATAAGGAAAGCGACAGTGGATTCATAATTGGTTCACTTTTACTTTAGTAAATAGATTACTATATGCTACATAAACAGTCACAATGGTTTTGCAACAGTACAGATTTAGAATTTAGAGTAGGGCAGTGTTGTTTGTCTAGCGTAGGGGGTCGTACTGGAGTAGTGTTCTAGGGTAGTGCAGTGGTGTTTGGGTAGTGTAGGAGGTCCTGCTGGGGTCGATTTAAAGTTTAGGGTAGTGTAATGGTGTTTGAGTAGTGTAGAGGGTCATGCTGGGGTAGTATATTAGAGTTTAGGGTGGTGCACTGGTGAATGGGTAGTGTAGGTGGTTGTACTGGAGGTAGATTTAGGGTTTAGGGTTGTGTGTTGGTCTTTGTGTAGTGTAGGGTGTTGTGCAGGGGTAGTGTTTTAGGGTTTAGGGTAGGGCAGTGGTGTTTGGGTAGTGTAGGTGATCATGCTGGAGGTAGTCTAAGGGATTAGGGTAGTGCAGTGGTGTTTGGGTAATGTAGGGGTCGTGCTGAATTACTCTTTTAGTGTAGTACAGTGCTGTTTAGATAGTGTAAGGGGTCATGCTAGGGTAAGTTTAAGGTTTAGGGTAGTAAAATGGTTTTTGGGTAATGTAGGGGGTTGTGCTGGAGTGGATTTAAGGTTTAGGGTACTGCAATGGTGTTTGGGTAGTGTAGGGGGTCGTGCAGGATAGTGTTTTAATGTTTAGGGTAGTACAGTGGTGTTTATGTAGTATAAGGGGTCGTACTAGGGGTAGATTTAGATTTTAGGGTAGTATAGTGGTGTTTGTGTAGTGTAGGAGGTCGTGCTAGAGTAGATTTAAGGTTTAGAGTACTGCAATGGTGCTTGGGTAGTGTAGGATGTTGTTCAGGGATAGTGTTTTAGTGTTTAGGGCAGCACAGTGGTGTTTGGGTAGTGTAGGAGGCCGTGCTGAGGGTAGTGTTTTAGGGTTTACGGTACAGAAGTGGTGTTTGGGTACTATAGGGGATCATGCTGGGGGTAGTGTTTTAGAGTGTAGGGTAGTGTAGTAGTGAATGGGTAGTGTAGGTGGTCGTGCTGGAGGTAGATTAAGGGTTTAGGGTAGTGCAGTTGTGTTTGTGTAGTGTAGGGGATCATGCTGAATTACTCTTTATGGGTAGTACAGTGCTGTTTAGGTAGTGTAAGGGGTCGTACTTGGATATAGTTAAGGTTTAGGGTAGTGCAATGATATTTGGGTAGTGTAGGGGGTTGTGCTAGAGTGGATTTAAGGTTTAGGGTACTGCAATGGTGTTTGGGTAGTGTAGGGGAGAGTGCAGGATAGTGTTTTAGGGTTTAGGGTAGTACAGTGATGTTTATGTAGCATAAGGGGTCGTCTTAGGGGTAGATTTAGATTTTAGGGTAGTATAGTGGTGCTTGTGTAGTGTAGGAGGTCGTGCTAGAGTAGATTTAAGGTTTAGAGTAAGTACTGCAATGGTGCTTGGGTAGTGTAGGGTGTTGTGCAGGGGTAGTGTTTTAGTGTTTTGGGCAGCACAGTGGTGTTCGGGTAGTGTAGGAGGCCGTGCTGGGGGTATTGTTTTAGGGTTTATGGTACAGAAGTGGTGTTTGGGTAATGTAGGGGATCATGCTGGGGCCGGGGTAGTGTGTTGGAGTTTAGGGTAGTGTAGTAGCAAATGGGTAGTGTAGGTAGTCGTGCTGGAGGTAGATTAAGGATTTAGGGTAGTGCAGTGGTGTTTGTGTAGTGTAGGGGATCATGCTGAATTACTCTTTTAGGGTAGTACAGTGCTCTTTAGGTAGTGTAAGGGGTCGTGCTGGGGTAAGTTACGGTTTAGGGTAGTGCGATGATATTTGGGTAGTGTAGAGGGCTGGGCTGTGGGTAGTGTTTTAGGGTTTAGAGTAGTGTAGAGGTTTTTGGGTAGTGTAGGGGGTTGTGCTGGGGTAGTGCTTTAGGGTTTGGTGTAGTGCAGTGGTATTTAGGGAGTGTAAAGGGTCATGCTAAAGGTAATCTCACTGCAAGAGCACATGTACTTTTATGTCTGCAAACACATCAACCAACCAAGTTATTCTCTCTCAGTTTCCCCAAATGGACACTGACTCACAGTATGATTCTAGATAAATAACAGTATTTCTTATAAATGGAGTATATAGATACTGACTTGGGAAATGTTGGCCTCAAACACAAGTGTGAAGGTGATTACACTACTACTTCCATAGTGCATAGGAGTTTCAAGCACTGCATGCCCTAAAGCCAGGCTCACTACAAGAGTACATGTACTTATATGACTGCAAACACATCAACTAACCAAACCATTCTCTTTCAATTTTACCAAATGAACACTAACTCACAATATGATTTTAGACAAATACCAGAATTTCTTATAAATTGAGTGTATGAATACTGACTGGGAAAATGTAGGCCTGAACACACAAGTGCGAAGATTATTAGACTACTACTTGCATAGTGCATAGGAGTTTCAAGTACTCCATACCCTAAAGCCTGGCTCACTGCAACAGTATATGCATTTATATATCTGCAAACAGATGAACCAACCAAATAATTCTCTCTCAATTTTCCCAAATAAACACTGTTAAGGTTTAGGATAGTGCAATGATATTTGGGTAGTGTAGGGGGTCATGCTGCGGGTAGTGTTTTAGGGTTTAGAGTAGTGCAGAGGTTTTTGGGTAGTATAGGGGGTTGTGCTGGGGTAGTGTTTTAGGGTTTGGTGTAGTGCAGTGGTATTTGGGTATTGTAAAGGGTCATGCTGAAGGTAATCTCACTGCAAGAGTACATGTACTTATATGTCTGCTAATACATCAACCAACCAAATTATTCTCTCTCAATTTTCACAAATAGACACTGACTCACAGTGTGATTCTAGACAAATAATAGTATTTCTTATAAATAGAGTATATAGATTATGACTGGGGAAATGTAGGCCTGAAACACAAGTGTGATATTGATTACACTACTACTTGCATAGTGCATAACAGTTTCAAGAACTGCCTGCCCTAAAGCCTAGCTCCCTGCAACAGTAGATGTACTTATGTGTCTGTAAACACATCAAACAACCAAATCATTCTCTCTCAGTTTTCTCAAATGGACATTGACTCACATTGTGACTCTAGACAAATAACAATATTTCTTATAAATGGAGTAGTAGGGAAGTACAGTGGTGTTTGTGTAGTTTGAGAGGTCGTGTTGGGGTTGGTTTAAAGCTTAGGGTAGTGCAATGGTGTTTGGGTAGTGTAGGAGGTGGTACTGGGATAGTGTTCTAAGGTAGTATAGTAGTATATGGGTAGTGTAAGAGGTTGTGCAGTGTTAGATTGAAGGTTTACGGCAGCACAATGGTGTTTGGGTAGTGTAGAGGGTTGTGCTGCAGTAGTGTTCTAGGGTAGTGCAGTGGTGTTTATGTAGTGTACGGGGTCATGCTAGGGATAGTGTTTTAGGGTTTAGGGTAGTGCGGTGGTGTTTGTGTAGTGTAGGGGGTCGTGCTGGGGTAGTTTTATAGGAAAATACAGTGGTGTTTGGGTAGTGTAGGAGGTTGTGCTGGAGTAGATTTAAGGTTTAGGG
This sequence comes from Lissotriton vulgaris, assembly GCF_964263255.1. Classification (NCBI taxonomy): domain Eukaryota; kingdom Metazoa; phylum Chordata; class Amphibia; order Caudata; family Salamandridae; genus Lissotriton; species Lissotriton vulgaris. The sequence goes on along the minus strand of NC_141697.1, from coordinate 744,760,876 downwards.
TAGTGCAATGGTGTTTGAGTAGTGTATGATGTCATGCTGGGGTAGTGTTTTAGAGTTTAAGGTAGTGCAATGGTGAATAGGTAGTGTAGGTGGTCGTGCTGGAGGTAGATGAGGGGTTTAGGGTAGTGCAGAGGTGTTTGTGTAGTGTAGGGAATCATGCTGGGGTAGTGTCACTGCAAGAGTACATGTACTTATATGTCTGCAAACACATCAACTAACCAAGTCATTCTCTCTCAATTTTCCCAAATGGACACTTACTCACAGTGTGATTCTAGACAAATAACAATATTTCATGTAAATGGAGTATAAGGGTAGTACAGTGGTGTTTGGGCAGTGTAAGGGGTCATGCTGGGGTAGGTTTAAGGTAGTGAAATGGTGTTTGGGTAGTGTAGGAGCTTGTGTTGGGCTAGTGTTCTAAGGTAGTAAAGTGCTGTTTGGGTAGTGTAAGAGGTCGTGCTGTGGTAGATTTAAGGTTTAGTGTAGTGCAATGGTGTTTGGGTAGTGTAGGGGGTCGTGCTAGGGTCCTGTTCAAGCATAGTGCAATGGTGTGTATGTAGTGTACGGGGTCATGGTAGGGATACAGTTTTAGGGTTTCAGTTAGTGTAGTGGTGTTTGTGTAGTGTAGGGGGTCGTGCTGCGGTAGGGTTCTAGGAAAGTACAGTGGTGTTTGGGTAGTGTAGGAGGTCGTGCTGGGGTATATTTAAGGTTTAGGGTAGTGCAATGGTGTTTGAGTAGTATAGGGGGTCGTGCTGGGGTAGTGTTTTAGGGTTTAGGGTAATGCAGTTGTGAATGGGTACTGTGGGTGGTCGTGCTGTAGTAGATTTAGGGGTTTGGGTAGTGCAGTGGTATTTGTGTAGTGTAGGGAATCGTGCTGGGGTAGTGTCACTGCAAGAGTACATGTACTTATATGTCTGCAAACACATCAACCAACCAAATCAATCTCTCTCAATTTTCCCAAATGGGCACTGGCTCTTAGTGTGATTCTAGACAAATAAGATCATTTCTTATAAAGGAGGTTGTGCTGGAGTAGATTTAAGGTTTAGGGTAGTGCAATGGTGTTTGAGTAGTGTATGATGTCATGCTGGGGTAGTGTTTTAGAGTTTAAGGTAGTGCAATGGTGAATAGGTAGTGTAGGTTGTCGTGCTGGAGGTAGATTAGGGGTTTAGGGTAGTGCAGAGGTGTTTGTGTAGTGTAGGGAATCATGCTGGGGTAGTGTCACTGCAAGAGTACATGTACTTATATGTCTGCAAACACATCAACTAACCAAGTCATTCTCTCTCAATTTTCCCAAATGGACACTTACTCACAGTGTGATTCTAGACAAATAACAATATTTCATGTAAATGGAGTATAAGGGTAGTACAGTGGTGTTTGGGCAGTGTAAGGGGTCATGCTGGGGTAGGTTTAAGGTAGTGAAATGGTGTTTGGGTAGTGTAGGAGCTTGTGTTGGGCTAGTGTTCTAAGGTAGTAAAGTGCTGTTTGGGTAGTGTAAGAGGTCGTGCTGTGGTAGATTTAAGGTTTAGTGTAGTGCAATGGTGTTTGGGTAGTGTAGGGGGTCGTGCTAGGGTCCTGTTCAAGCATAGTGCAATGGTGTGTATGTAGTGTACGGGGTCATGGTAGGGATACAGTTTTAGGGTTTCAGTTAGTGTAGTGGTGTTTGTGTAGTGTAGGGGGTCGTGCTGCGGTAGGGTTCTAGGAAAGTACAGTGGTGTTTGGGTAGTGTAGGAGGTCGTGCTGGGGTATATTTAAGGTTTAGGGTAGTGCAATGGTGTTTGAGTAGTATAGGGGGTCGTGCTGGGGTAGTGTTTTAGGGTTTAGGGTAATGCAGTTGTGAATGGGTACTGTGGGTGGTCGTGCTGTAGTAGATTTAGGGTTTGGGGTAGTGCAGTGGTATTTGTGTAGTGTAGGGAATCGTGCTGGGGTAGTGTCACTGCAAGAGTACATGTACTTATATGTCTGCAAACACATCAACCAACCAAATCAATCTCTCTCAATTTTCCCAAATGGGCACTGGCTCTTAGTGTGATTCTAGACAAATAAGATCATTTCTTATAAAGGAGTGTATAGATACTGACTGGGAAAATATAGGCCTGAAACACAAGTATGAAGGTGGTTAGACTACTACATGCATAGTGCATAGGAGTTTCAAGTACTGTGTACCCTGAAGCCCTGGCTCACTGCAAGAGTACATGTTATATGTCTGCAAACACATCAACCAACCAAATCATTCTCTCTCAATTTTCCCAAATGGATACTGACTCACAGTATGATTCTACACAAATAACAGTGTCACGGCAACAGTTCATGTACTTATTTGTCTGCAAACTCATGAAGCATCCATTCCATATATTTCATAACTGCATTTTACTATTAAAGCTAAACTCATTTTAGAAACACATTACCAATGACTATTTTCTAATTCTACCAAAATGTGAGAACACAAAACGTTTTTAATCAATTACATGTCAGGAAACACATGAAGTACCAAAATGCTTCTCTCAGAGGGATTCCTTAAATGCACACAGATTCACTGTGATATTCTACACAAACAACTCTATCCCTTGCATTTTACCAAAGCACATTTACTAGTCTACAAGACTTTAGGTGACTCTACACATTGCACAACATTTTGTACTACACATTCGTATAGAGTGCTTCTATCAGACTGATTCCTAAATGCACACAAGACTCACTGTGGGATTCTAGACAAACAACACTATCCATTGCATTTGACCAAAACACATTTCATAGTCTAGAAGGAGTACTGCATTTTAATGTAGAAACTTGATTCATTTTGCAAATACATAAAAAAATGACTGGTTTCTAATTCTACCAAAACATGAGAACAGCATAGTTATCTGTCTGCAAACACATAAAATACACAAATGCTTATCTCAGAATGGTTTCTAAATGCACACACACTCACAATAAAATTCTAGGGAAAAAATATTCCCTGTACTTTAGAAAGAAAAACACATCAGTCTCATTAAAATCAAAATGCACCACATACATCCCCTTACAAATTAATAACTCACCTTTCAAATTGTTTTGTACAATAAGAAGTATGTCAGTCAGGCACCAGATTTTCTTATACAGAATCTCTGTTATGTACACCTCTCACCAGAACCAAAGAATGGCACAGTTTCCCTCTCATTTTGAACATATATACACCTAAACATCAAATCACATTGCTTCCCACATTAATTCAAAAGCAAACACACATTTCTAATGGTTACACATTGCAACCCTTTCCAAATGACATAAATTTCAACTCTACCCCCAATCTGCCTTCTGCGTGTTACCATGGAAACAGTTCATGGAACACTTAACTGAGCACACAGGTCAAAAGTTCATCACACAATGTTGTAACGGTTCAACTTATCAGCTTATATTATGTAATGTTCCTTTCATTCAGTGTTTATTAACCAATAAGAATAATGCTTTTAAAAAACAGAAACATGCACCCTAGTTTTCAGTGTCGAATGTTGTCAAACAACCAATCATTTCTATTCTTTTTTAAAAACTTCATCTTATCCACCATTTTAGAAAAGTCTTACTTTTCAAACTGCCATTTCTTTCACAGAGACCATCTGACTGCATCCAGACCTCCCTTCAAGATGCTTAGAGAGGGGATTGTGGGACACAGCTACATTTTCTGGAGCCAAAGGTATTCAGAAAACAAAGGAATTCACAAAGACCTAGGTTTACCAAATGTAGACATTAAATGGATTGGACAGAGAGGGTTAAAGTGGCACTAATTGATGCCATTGGTGAAATTCTTTTTGCATCTCCAACACCATGACCTCATAATTGTGCACTGTTGTGGCAATGACCTAGGCACTTTGACTGGGGTAGGTTTGGAAATGCTTATGAAGGACACCTTTGCAGAATTTATGTCACTTTTACCCCACACTGCCTTTGTTTATTCTAACATATGCTAAAGGCAGAAATGGAACTGGTCCAATCAATTTTGTCCACAGATTGAGAAAGTTAGGAAACATATGAATAAATCTGTTTCTGCTTTTCTCTGAGACTATAGAATCTGGTCCATTTACCACAACAATCTGCGTTACAATATGATTGGGAACTATAGGAGAGATGGTGTACATTTAACAGATGAGGGGAACAGCGTCTTCCTCTTGAACGTTAGACTCTGCATCAGCACTTACTTGTAAGTACTAAAATCTCTCGATAATATAAGGGCTCTTTTTCTAGCCACCTAAGAACTAAACACATAAGCCTGATTTATATCTGGAATATATTATTTGTTTTTGGGCTTGAAGTCGTGCACCCAACGCACCAAAGTTGTGCAAGTCGTGCACCACACGTGCTGGAGTCTCGCACCCTATGGGTGAGAAGCCGTGCATCTAACGCGTTCACATCAGGGGCTGCACTGAGTGCCGCATTGAGTGAGCGACTCCTGATTTTACAGTAAAAAAATAGCCCCTATCACTAATTTTTATTATCCCCAGGGACCCTATCATCCGGGTCTTATATACAACGTTGGGGACCGTGGGGGGAGCCCCAATGCCCCGACAGTCCCAGCCGGCTCCCCACTTCCTTCGGGAGCTGGCATAGCTTTTCCACATGGAGAGCTGCTAACATGTAGCTCCCCATGTGGAAAAGCAATATGGTTTGCATTTTGAAAGAGAGAGCAGGATTCCCTGCTCTCTCTTTCAAAATCCAAACTACGTTTGCTAAGGGAGGGCGGAAGCTGCAAGACTCACGCCCTCTCATAGCAAACAGCAGTGTCCCGGGGGCGGGCACCCCAAGACACTGTAGGAGCCGGCCCTGGGGGTGGTGGCCCCAGGGCCCTCGATAGATCCAGGATGGGGGCCACCCAGCCGACCTCCCACAATTCATAAAGCCCCGGGGTTGGTGGTCTCTGGGGCTTGGGGGGGCCGTTGAGCACCCCCACAAATTATACTGGAAGGGGCTTTTGAGCCCCTCCCAGCAATTTATTTTGTAGCCCCGGGAGGTGGTGGTCCCAGAGGGCTGGGGGGCCCCACTGGGACCCCTTTAAATTGATTAATTTTGCCCTCATGATTTGGCCCCCCTGGGACTAATTATAAAAGAAGCTTTGTTCTACTTTTTTTTTACGGCAGGATCAGCGCACCCTGCTTGAACTTAGTGATTTAAAAACAAAATTGGAGGGGGCCTGGGAGTCCTTGTGGGACCCCCTAAGCAGGTCTACAGGGTCAGGGTGTTTCTACCCCTTTATACGTTTTGCACACATATTTCACAGACTTCTTCAGCCTCGCTTCTACCGAGGCATAAAATGGCTGCCAACAGTTCCTAGTTTGATATATTGACAACCACTTGACAGCAAATTAGCATTTAGTGCATGATCGGAATGGCACGCTCAGGCTGCGCTCACAGTGCAAGCAGGGTCCACGGATCCACCGCGCCCATAGATATATAAATGGTTTTAACTGTAATTTTCCCAGTAACTACTGAAAAGATTGACATCATTTAAGCAAAGGGCACGAGTCTGAAGTAAAGGCTTCCTCTTTGCCAAATTTGGCGTAATTCTGTTCAGCAGTTCGAGTTGTAGATGCGGCTAAAGGTCCTATGGGAAATTGCATGGAGAAAACAAGTTTTGGGACCCCCTTTTTTCTCGGCCCCCACTTGACAAATCATCTCAATACTTTCAGGATAGGAGCGGACCAGAGCTGGCCAAAAATTTTGGAAAATTTCACAAAGATTTATCAAACGGCGCCAAAGGTATATGGAATAGAATGTTGTGGATTTCCAATGGATAATAGGTCCTAACTATAACTACCTACTGGTGACCGCCAGTAGGTGGGAGGAAGTGGGAGGAGCTGGTTCTCCGGGTAGAACATCAGGAGGCCATGACTAACAATGTGGTAACCTAGTTCAGGTTTATTGATGACTTTTTTGTTATCTGAAATGGTGATATGCAGACTGCAAATGAATTTGTGCACTGTATTAACACAAATGAATTAAATCTACATTTCACAGCAAACATTAGTCCAACATCAATACCATTTCTAGACACAGAGGTTTATATAGAACGGAATAAAATAGAAACCAAATTACATTGTAAAACCGCAGCAGGAAACTCGACACTTCATGCCACAAGTTCACATGTACACCACCTAATTACCAGCATCCCCTAAGGGGAGATGCTCAGGTTAAGGCGGATACATAGCAAAGATGAGGACTTACTTAAAGCACAACTAGAGAGTAAAACTAGATTTCTAGAACAAGGCTATAGTGACAAACTCATTGATATTGCCATCAGGAAGTCCATGGTTAAAGAGCGTTCCACTCTGCTCTTAACAGGCAGGAACAATCAGGGCAACTTGGAAATATCCAACAGCAATGAAATTACTGTGAACATAGTATCTAAAAAGGACAATTCTTTTAGACTAGTGATCCAATAGAGCCAACAGCATAGGAAGATTGAATCTATAATAAAAAACATTGGCCACTGGTATTGAGTGACCCAGTAATAGGCCGCTCAATGAGAGACGAGCTAATAAAAACTAGCACTGAGGTAATTAAATCTACAGATTGGCTAAAAACTCACAGTGGATTCTTTAATTGCAAAGTATGCAAAGCCTGTAAACAAGGTGTGAACACTGAAACTTATAGTTCACCCTTTGATCAAAAGGAACACAAAATCAAACAGCTGTTAACCTGTAAGACTGAATTAGCTGTTTATGTGTTGTCCTCTCCTTGCAATCTTCTGTACGTTGGAAGTACAAAACTCCAGGTACATAAACGTATACTACAACATCTAAGAGCAATCTCTAATCAGGACAACACATATCCAGTGGCCAGGCATTTTAAATCCACAAACAAATCCAACAGCTGGGAACTCAGTTTCTATGTAATTGACTCAGTACTAGCAAGTAGAAGGGGAGGCAATCGAGAAGAAAAGCTACGTCAATTAGAAACTAGATATATCTTGGAGCTGAATACCAAACAGCCAGCCGGCTTGAATATGACAGAGGTTTTGTCCACATGCCTCTAGTTCCCCCCTATCATAGGTCTTCAGGTTACACCATTTTTACTGTTTTTTTCAGATTTGTTCTGATTTTTATTGCTCCAAACAAAATTGTACACCTCTGATAGTGACAGCTCTCGAAAACAGATGTATTTTAAACATGTACTTTTATCTATGTGGCAATGATCCCAACCGGTATTTATGACATATTTATGGTTATTTATATAATATGTATACATTTTTATCCTATCCATTTATATTTATATTTATATCTATATGAATTTTAGGATGTATAACATTAATTTTATCTGTCATTTGATATTTTTTTAGAAATATTATATTATTATATTATTGTTTGAACAAACATATATACTTCTGTTGACATCTTAGTATTTAATATTTAATATGTATGATGTTTGAAAATAACCACATATACCGATGCAAGTTGGATATGTCACTACATGGTATTATTACATGCACAACAACTGATCTGGTTGAGTCACTAGGGGCACTGTATCTAACATCCAATTACTAATTGTGCCCTGTTCCCCAGGTACTATTCCATTGTTATGGCTGATCACTCCTCATTTGATATATAATGTTAATTGTATTGGGGCCCCAATCAATTATGTGAACATATAGGTCCCACAAGAAATATTTAATTTTCGGGTATTTAGACCGTCATTCTTCCTGTATTGTATTATACACCAAATGAACACCTCAACGAAGTCATAAGATTGGGACCAATCTTCCCTGACAGTTACGCTGCACAAAAAGTAATGTTTTTGCACTTTGCACTTACACCTTATTTTAGATTATTTATTTATTTATTACACTACACTAAATACTTTTTAAGCATTGGTTTTATTCTAAAATGTGAATTATGAATTATTTATTAATTGTCAATAGGTGTCAGTTTATTTAAATGAGCCTATTGCTATGATGTGGTTAAAAGGAACTCTTCCATGTCTATGAATGTCTTCGAATCATAATTTATTGACGTCATCAATCCACGTAAAGTACTTAAACCAAGGTATTCGGTTTCACTGTGTCATGTGATCAAGGTCCAAGGCGGGACCGAAACGCGTTATGATGTCCATGCCCTGAATTAAACAAGAAGCACCAGAATTGTGGTCCGTGTCTTTGAATACTGGGATTGTATTTTAGTTTGGATACGGAAACTATGCGATATATATATATATATTCACTGAAAAAACCATAGGTTATAGACCATATATAGTTAGGAATTAGCATTTACAAAACCTTGAAAATTCACTGAAAAAAACATAGGTTATAGACCATATATAGTTAGGGATTAGCATTTACAAAACCTTATTTTACTCACACAAAACCATTGAAATTCGCATATATAGTTAGTTGCACTAACTATATATCGCGCACCCGCAATCCACTGCTGATGATGTCACATATTACATAATTCATGACATGGTCACTTTAACGAAAAGGGAGGAGCAAGGTGCGGCCTGCTCCCTGACCATTTATTGGGCCAGGGGACCCCATCCCCCAAACCAGTTCACTTACTGCATCCTGGGGAACCCACCCCATGACACATTTGTTTCCTTGCCCTACAGTTGGCAGGAAAACATGTGTTTGCTCCCATCTTACAGAAGCATTTTTAAATCACCTGCCAAGCGGGAGCAGGCACTAAGCCTGTTCCAAGCGGATGGGAGATTTCAAAATGCAGCCCCCCATTTGGGTAGTTGGCTTGTATTTTCTTTCCCTGCCCGCACTGATGCAGGCAGGGAAACAACAACATAAATTACTCCCACACAGAGGGAGCAAGCAAATCACAGCTCCTGCCTTCTTGCCAGAACAATGACGGCTCCTGCACTATGCAGGGAGCTGGCTTGGGGCAACTGGAGCTTCGCCACAGCCCCCTAGTGTGCATGGTGGGTGCCAATTTGGGTACCCTGGGGGTCAAATGGCACCCGCCTATTTATTATGCAGGCCCTGGGGGATGGGGTCCAGGTGGCCTAAATAAGCTCAGGGAGGGATGCCATGTGGCCCACACTTTAAAAAAAAGGTATGGGCCCAGGAGATTGTGTCTCCAGGGCCTGAGAAGGCTCGAGTAGGTGGGCTTGGGGAGGGGGCTATGCATAGTGTATTATGTCACTACAAATACACTGACTTCCAGTGAGATGGGATGTGATCAAGACATCCATGAGATCAAAAAGCATCATGTTTTCCTCCACTGGCTATTGGAATATAATGAAGTTAATTGCATTTGTGGACTGGCCTGATGGCTTTCTTCAAGAGTTGAAATACAATGTATTGATGGGAGCGAGTGATAGGTAACTCCACGCACAGATCAGGTCCCCTTGCAATTCTGCTTCAATATTAGGTTAGTCTAACAAGATAGAAAGCAGAAAGAAGACAACCTGAAAAAATAGGAGAAACATCCAAAAAAACACCTAGAAAAACATAAATGCCTTTCAATACCTTTAATTACAAAAAGGTAAAGATGGGGCCCACCATGAAACCTATTTCATCCATGTATATTTTAGTTTTAGTCACAAAAGTGGCAATTAATAATAATAATAAGCTGCTTTCATAGAGCACACTTCTACCTCTGGTGGAGGTGTCCTGGCGCTAAATGCAGATTATCAGAGAGGAATGATGGGATAAGCTGCGGGAGGCTAAAGAGCCAGGTTTTTAGGGTTTTCTTAAATGCCAGTTCAGACTACCAGCCGAAGATAGGTAAACAGAGAGTTCCAGAGTGAAGCTGTTCTCACTGAGAAAGTTCTGCTGCCCATCCTGGCCTTAGAGAAGCGGGGAATTCTAAGCAGTTTCAGGTGCTTGGATCACAGAACCCTGTCATGATGATAGTTTTGGGGTCTTCGTTTTAGGTAATGTGGGCCCCGATCTCTAGAGGCTCTGTAGGCAAAGGTGAGTGCCTTAAAATCAATCCTCCTTTTGACGGCAGCCAGTGGAGGCTCCGCAGATGAGGGGATATATGGTGGCAGAACAGCACCTTCCATATGTTTCGGGCCGCAGAATTTTGAACAGTTTTCAACCGGCATATCAAATATGCCGGTAACCCAATACAAAGGTTATTGGAGTAGACCAGCTGGGACGTACCCAATGCATGGACTTCAGTTTTCCTGCAATCCGTTGGGAGGAGGTAGAGGAATCTCCTTAAAGCTCTCAGTTTCCAGATACAGGATGAGGATACCTGGCAGATCTGGGCTTTGCTGGAGAGGTCAGAGTCAAATCTAAACCCCAGGTTTCTAGCTTATTCTCCTCGAATTGACGGGGGTCTAACTCAAATGGCCACCAGAGCTCCGGTACCAAGAAGAAAGATTGAATAATAAAACCTCTGTTTTCTCGGTGTTCAGTTTGAAGCAGCTTTCCGAAATCCAGGCCCCGATGTTATTCAACCATTGTGTGAAGTTGGCAAAGGCATCCTCAGTGTGCTGTCTGAAAGAGAACACCAGCTGAGTATCATCAGCATAGGATACCACTTTCACTCTCCATTGCTTGGCAACCGTTGCGATGGGGGTAAGATAGACATTGAATAGTAATTGGCTCAGAGCCCATCCCTGGGGAACACCACAGACAAGGGGTTTCTGTGAGGACGCGTGGAGGCAATTGTTTTTCGGCATTAATAACATAAATGAAAAGCTTTATTATTGTACTTATGTTTTTTACAGTGTTTTTCTGTGAAGTGTTTTATTATACTGAAAGCATTAAAATATACCTGTAACTTGAAGGTAAAAAAATCTGGAATTGTGGATTGGTGGACAATGCATTCAACTGGTATATTGAAAGAAGCTATTATAGAAAAGGAAGACCTTGTTTTTTGCACTTAAGGAAAAAAAGAACACGAAGAATATACAGAGCTGTTTTTCATGTGACACAAGGGATTTTCAGTGAAGATAAGGGAGGATAAGCAAGGAGATCGAAACAAACAAAAGGTTATATAACAGGAGAAGCCACTAAAAGCTGAGGGGAATATTGATTGAAAACAACTCATGTGCTCGTCTACAGTTACCTGCGGGTTTAAGGTACATTTATGATACTTTGGAAGTTTGCAACGAATTACAGGAGAACTTACTTGCATAAGAGTTTCAACATGAAAAAATGTTATGTAAATAATTCTGGAGGTGAAGACGGATGCAAAAATAGCATTCCTGTTGTAAAGTTTGTTTTCCGTTTTTCTCCAGAATGAAAATAGTGTTTTCCTGTGAAGAAACCACTTCCTCAATTGTGGTAGGAACCCCTCTTCTTGGCTTGGAAAGCATTTAACAGAAATGTGTTATGTTTTGTATGACATTATGTTTTAATTGGTTAAGCTTGGGTTCTCAGCTTGTTAGCACACACTCTTATGATTCTGGAATTTAGAATTGTTTTTTTTGGATGGTTAGAATCCTGTGGGAATTGCCCCACATAATTCTAACCATCTGGCCTGGGGATGTCAAGCAGCTAGCAGTGTTATGCTAGCAGGTGTTTCAGGACAAATAAACCTGCTCAAAAATACAAGAACTCTAGTGGATTTATTTACTTGGAAAATTAATCTTTGAGCATATCCATGATAGCTTGATAACCACAATTTGTTGGTGATTTTCGACAGATCAATATGTTTATGGGCATTTTTCATCCTTTTTAAGGGGCCTCTCCCAAGGACACCTACAATTACCAACTACTAGTAGCTTTATGAATGAGGAAAGGAGGCTGCTGTGGTTCAATTTCTGTTGTAAATAGAAGCCTGGAGCCTGGTATTATTTAGGTTGTTTTATTCAGGATAGATTGTAAGATCAAGTCTTCAAGATGGTAAGATAATAAGATATAGCGAAGACCCACCAGGAGTGACCAGGTTGCCACTCAGCCTGCCTGGTTCCAACTGCCAGTTGTCACCAGGCTAAGCCCCAAACACTCCATGATGTCACCAAAGGTTCTAGTGGGGACATCATGTGAATGGCAATGAAATCCCACAGGCAGAAAAGAGACAGGCTAAATACAACAATTTCATTGTGTGCAAATCACATTAAAGAGATAACTTCACATCCCAAAGAACACTTTTTGCATGTTCAGGTACTGATTCTGTGCACAGCTAAATATGGATGGGGTATTTACCACACCAGTAAATAACAATAATCCAGGCTGGAATATTTACCAGGAGCTGTCAATAACTCCTATTTGGAGTTCCCCACCTCTGAATGGGGCATACATTGTGGGTTCGGTATTTATCACTCTGAAATCTGTATGTTTCACCTTTTTACCAAACATTTTCTCCAAAATATCTCAGCAGGTATTACCTAGGGGGATCTGTCTGGAGAGCTGGAGAAAACTGTTGGGAAAGCGGCTTGAGTGAGATAATTATCACAATACTGAGATACTTGATCCCTGTATGTATTCTCTCTTGACATTAGACAGAAGTGGAAAGTATGTGTTCAGAAATTTTTTTTTTATTGATCTTCTGAGTGGGTGAATATGCAGTACCCCTCCAGTTTCCTACATCCCAAAAGTTTACCTCAACAGAAACGACCACAGTTTGATGTATTGGAGATTGTGCTAAACCTCAGTTTCATGAGTCCCTGTAATGAACAATTCCCAACACATACAAAAAATAAATTCAGTCAATTTAGTAAATGGCCCACTCAATAACTGAGTTTTAGATTAGCAAAAAGTAAAGGGTTTCATTAGATACAGAACTGTTCCCATGAAGGCTTACTACAAAATACAGCATGACCTAGAAGTGTAAAATCACAAAATGATTTAAAGTCCCAAATGGGCAGCAAAATCATAAAAGAAATGTACAGCATCCTTCACTGCATCAGGAAGAATCTAAAGATATGGTTCACAGGCAAAATCAAGGGGTTTTATCACTATTTTCACTTGTTAAATCACTAAAACTGCAAAATCATTGTGGTATGATTAAAAAATGTAACATTCTCAGCAAATCAGGGCACACTTTTATTAGGCTTCATATTGCCTTGCATCTAAACACTATCAAACTGTATGACTATTGATTCTGCCCACTCTATGCTCATGTCACATTTAGAGGACAGGAGAAACTAGTTACATGAATAACAGCAAGGTGTTATGAATGTATAGGGAACAGTGAGTCAGCGCTAGGACCTTGAAGTAATGCTCATGTAAATAAACAAACATGATCCACCTTGACTGTGTGCTGCAGAAATAATAGTAAATGTGCAGAGGAGAAAGACGAGAGACAGTGGTTGCATGTGACTTTGTAGAAAAACAATATCATGGAATACACTTACTGGGACACCATTTCACCTAAACTTTTTAATGGAAATTTTCAGGATGTTTGGCATTTACCATCCCATAGAAACCAATTCATTCACTTTGCATGCTTTTTGTTTAAGATGCAATGCAATAGTTTCGAGTCATACTTTAAGCAAGCTTTTTGTTGGAGGCATTTATTTCTCCTCTTCCTCATTATGCCTCATTTCAGAAGGCATCAGGATTTGGATCTTCCTCAGGTTTACATGATTTTGTAAATCTGGTACAGCATTAGAATCCATGGGAGTTGTGTGGAAACACCCACCGCAATGCCCATGGAACTCCTTAAGAGCACAGAGAAAGGCGATGGAGCAATTTGTGGTACCGTCACCTTAACCAATATGTATGAGACCACTCACAGCCTTTTATGGTGGCTTCTCATGGCTTCATACATATGATTCAGGGCCCTGTGTCACACATATACCACTTTGCATGGTGGAAAAGTGAAGCAGACGCAGGGCTCTCATAAATAACACCCTTAGTTAATGAGAAAATATCGAAATTGTGTATACTGTAGATCAGACATTCCACATACAGTTTATATTTATATTCTACATTTTGTAAATCAACCATGAACAAATATTCATTATTTTCCCATTGTTTTCATTATGCCTAAATACTGTTTTTAAACCTCAGTAATCATAAATTTTTTTAATCCTTTAGAATTTAATACATTTTTGTATAATATTTATTCCAATTTGTGATGGACTCAAATCAATAACTGTAATTTCTGTAGTTTATTTGACGGTCGTTCCAAGTATGTTTAGCAGGGACCCAAAATGCCATTTGCGGTTTAGAAATGCCAGTGATTTTTTCAATAGAAAAAATGATGGTTGAAATGCTGCAATGAATTTGAATAACTAGTAAGTAGCATGAGAGCGCTGCATTTTCTGAATGTAAAGCTCTCCTACGAAAAGTCATCACTCTGCCCAAGGAATATAGGGTGTGACTGCTGCCTCCTCTCTCCCACAAAGATTGTTCCCTCCACTTTGAAGTAGGGCAAATAATTCTCTGGTAGGCTTCCATACTAGTTTTGGAACCAATCTCAAAGAAAGTAAAAGAGATAGAGACACACACAGGGAGAGAGGTAGAGCAGAATTGAGGGAGAGAGAGAAAAACACGAAAGGAGGGAGGAAATAAGGACAGTGAGGAGAGGGAAGGTAAGGTAGAGAGAGAGCAACAGAAGAAAGATGGCAACATTGAGTGCAAACTTTACCTGAACATTGATCCAGGCACATTCCTTGAAGGATATGTGGAAATATGTTCCCATTATTCTGGTGCATATTTTTTTACTTTCGTGGTCCCAGTGTGTTTTTGCTCTACACCATTCCATTATTTTTTAGCTTGCTTTATTTTTTACAGAAGGAAAACAACGTGATTAAAATCAGCCTTGATCCATCATTTGTTAAATTTCTCTGACAAAGCACGCTAAATGTGATCACTATACCTAGACAAGAGCCACATAGCTTGCGGTGCTTTGGAATTCAAGCTGCTCCTTGGTGACAAGCTGTTTCAAAAGCATAACTTAATTTTAGTTATTTCTTTGTGCTGACTATTAAGGAATACAGTATTTTTTATACTGACCACGTCTGATCAGTCTTACTTGTCTACTTCTTCACTGCTTGCCCAAAAATTGACAAGAATGCACACAAATGTGATTACCTGAGGCTGAAACTAATTTAACTGGGAATCTGTTACTTTGGTTTTGCCTTAAATGTGCAAATTTGCCTAGAAACCTGGGCACATATTTATCATACTATTGCAATAACCAGTAAAGTCTGATTCATCAAGCGTCGCAATTCCATCTTGCATGGCCATGCACTTCTTGATAAATCTGGAGAAAATCTAGGCAAAACGCTGCCCTGAGTTACGCCGTCCCAGGGAGATGTTCCATGAGTGTAGCTGGGTTTTCCCACGCATCTACACATGGATATTGGCACATTCCCATATTTACCATTGGTAGTACCTAGGAATGGGTTGAAATGCTATGCCTCCCCTGGTGAGGTGCAATTAGGAAAAATATCTTTCTTTCTCCTTGTTTATCTCTTGTAAAAAGAGAAAAATGCCTCTGAAACTTATTTTTGTGTAGGAAAGTATCCCTTCCTGCACAAAAACATTCCTGCCTACAACACAGACAACATGATGCAAGGGTGCCTGCATTGGTGCAAGGCAGCACATTGTACGCCAGAGCGAGGAAAGGATAGGAATGTGCTGAATAATGTTAAATACGGAACATATCTACTGTCACGTAGGAAAGCAAGTTGGTTTGGTGAGTTGTGCTGGGTGAAAGTATGATAAACATGCACCTAATCTTCTATCTTGCTGTGCAATAACATTCTAGCTCCATTACACAGATGAGGTCCAATAATGCTGAACCAACTTGAAATTGCATGGATTTTTTTACAAAGGGGACAAGGTTCGGAAGCTTCGGTTGGAAAGTCAATACTGGGGCAGGAGAAAAGCTGATTTGTATTTTTTGCCCACTACATTGGTCTATGAGTAAGGCAGAGTATAACAGTACTGCACTGTACTTTATTTTTGTCATTTTTTTAAAGGATTTTGACCTTGAAAATGTGAATGCGCATCAGTACATTTGCGATATTGAACAGGATGTAATATGTTACTACTCTGTGTTTAAAAATATGCCTGATGTTATAATGGGTGTACGGCTTTGGTGGACTTATGTTTAAGTAAATACAACAGGTTCTAAGTAAAGGTCTTCATTTCATTTGTAAATTTCATGTTTTAAAGTTTTGTGTTGTGAGAGTGTATACTTTTCCAAGTTTCTGGAGATGTTTATTTGCTCTCTGCCTTAACCATGACTCAGTGTGTGTGGATTTAATAACTTTTAACTTAGCATTACTCATGAAAGTGAATATTATGGGGCCGATTTCAATACAGCCTCTGAAGGTTCTGACCTGTGGTTGGAGCCTTTAGGGCTTCATCATAATGGCTTGCTCGGTTTACTTACCAACCACCTCATTATGTTGGAGGCAATCAGAAGGTAAACCCGCTGATCATTCCGGCTGGTTTCCGATGGGCTTCGAGAGCCCGCCTGCCAGGCTGAAGCTTGCAAGTAATCTTAAGGCCGGGTCTTTCCGCTCTCGAGATTATGATCACGGTTTCCGACATGGTTTCCATGCCGGTCTGTCCGACATGGAAACCATGTGGGAAAGCGCGTTTGGGTGCCCCCAGTAAGGAACCCCTTTGGTGCACAGCATCCAGTTGGAGGCCGAGGCGGCACCTTTGGAAAGTCAGGAGGGGAGCTGCTATGGTGCCCCACAATTGATCTCTGCACCTCCCTTTTCTTGATGGGAGCTTGAGTTACGGCTGGTTTATGGCTGTAACATGAGTTCCCATTGAGAAAAGTTGAATGCATCATAATAGGCTGGTCAGGACCGCTGTCAGGGTGTCGGTCAGTCCCATGACTGAGTCAGTGTTGGGCGGAAGGAATTCTGTCCGCCATCAAAATAACCCCCATAGTGTTTTCCATCACTGTGTTGACCAAGGGGGTGAGAGATGTGTTTGACTCTGCCTTGCAAAAGGGTGGGGAGAATGGATATTTTATCACCCCTAACTTACGCATAAGCAGGACTGGGATGAGTAATATTTCCCAGCTACCATTCCATAATGTGAAGGGGGTTTTCTTTACCCTCAGCCACTCACATTTTAGCTTAATGATGAGGGTGGGTATTGCATTTTTTTTTGCTCTTACAGTATTTTCCAGCTGTTGGGGCGATGAATACCATGGTTTCAGGGCGATGCAGATATTATCAGTGAAATGGCAACTATGTTTGTAAAAATTAACGTTTTCAATTACAATATAATATAATTGAAAATTAAACTCTTGGTCGTGTGCCAAATTACATCAGACAATGCTACAAGAAAATCACCAAAAAGCTGAGAATATAATGTTATTTATTCATTAAAATTATTACTGTCTAACATTAGCCCGTGTTACCTCACCTGAAAACTCTTTCCTAGTATTCTTTATCCATGTGGATTCCCTATAGCTTTAGTCTTTGTTCAGCCAACACTTTAGCCAGATAATTAGGGGTCACAAAGCAAGAGCATCACTTAGATGGGGACCCCTAATTCCTAGTGGACCACTAAATTAGAGGTTCCACGGGGCACACTTGATTGTGAGCATTGAAGACAAAATCCAAACCATGGGCACAATCCACTCCAGCTCGCCGTCTGACCCTTTTCCACACGCAACATCCTCAACCTCTCCTTCGAGACTGCTACCTTCCCCGAAAGCTGGAAACACGCCGAGATCAACACCCTACTGAAGAAACCCAAGGTGGACCCGAGCTAACTGAAAAACTTCCGGCCCATTGAAGATAGTCAACATCCAGCTCACCCGCTACCTCGAAGACAACAGCCTCCTGCACCCCTCCCAGTCAGGCTTCCGCAGCAACCACAGCACCGAGACTGCCCTCACCAGACGACATCAGGATACTACAGGACAGCGGTGAGACGGCACATCCTCCTGGACCTCTCCGCCGCCTTCAACACCGTCTGCCACCGCACACTATGCACATGACTCCACGACACAGGGATCCAAGACAAGGCCCTGGACTGGACCTCCACCTTCCTCTCCGGCAGAACTCAGAGAGTCCGCCTCCCCCTGTTCCGATCAGAAGCTTCCGAGATCATCTGTAGCATCCCACAGGGATCCTCCCTTAGCCTGACGCTGTTCAACGTCTACATGGCGGCGCTCACACGCATCGCCCGAAATCACGACCTCAAGATAATCTCCTACACCGATGACATGCAACTGATCCTCTCCCTCACCAATGACCCCTCCACCGACAAATCCAACCTCGACCAGGGAATGAAGGCCATCGCCAACTGGATGGAGGATAGCCGCCTTAAACTAAACACAGACAAGATGGAGATCCTCATCCTCGGGCCCAACCCCTCAGCTTGGGGTGACTCCTGGTAGCCCGCATCACTGGGGACACCCCCGCACCCACCAACTATGCACGCAAACTGGGAGTCATCCTCGACTCAAAACTCACCATGACCAAACAAGTCAACAATGTCTACTCCTCCTGCTTCAACACCCTCTGTATGCTCCGCAAAATATACAGATGGATCCCAACAGACACTAGGAAAACAGTCACCCATGCCCTAGTCAGCAGCAAACTCGAATACGGCAACACCCTCTACACCGGAGCCCCGACTAAGCTCATCTACAGACTGCAAAGAATCCAGAATGCCTCTGTAAGCCTGACCAAATTTGGTCCTGGATGTAAAGACGAAGTCATCCACGTGTAACAAGACGGGGATGCCACGCTGTCCTACACAGGGATCATTGATTCCAGTTGCCCTTAATACACTATCTAGTTCATTTATATAAAAATTAAATAAAAAAGGCTCCAAGAAGTCCCTCGTGACCTGCAAATCCTTTGAAAACCTGACATTGGCTTTAGTTGATGTATGCAGGTCTTCGGGAAAATTAACAATACTGTTCTCCACCCCCATTGCCCTCATGGACTGCCACAGCTTGTCAAACGCAGATGACAAGTCCATGAAGGCAAGATGGATTGTTCTGGGGTGAGCAACAGTATATTTGCTCAGTATCATAGAAAGGTTAAGACACTGAGCAATGGTAGAGCGTCCTGGCCGGAATCCATCCTGGACGTCCGACAAGATGTTATGCTCCTCGGCCCATGATGATAATCTCTGTAAGAGGATACGTCCTACCACTTTAACCACTGAATCAATGAGCGAGATCGGTCTGTAACATTGTGTACTGTTTCTGTTGCCCTTCTTGAAGACAGGGACTATGGTAGCAGAGGCCCAGGAGTGGGGACAGCCATTCTTTGCAGCTGCATTAAAAACGGACTCTAGTATCGGAGCCCAGAATGAGGGGTCTGACTTGAATAGGTCTGGGGAGATCACATAAAAGAAAAGAAACAATACAAAAAACTAGTACTGGAATTAGGCACATTTTACATTTTACGGCTAATACTCAGTTTACAAAATGGTTCAGTCCCACTTGGTTGTTTACTTCTTCTACAGTAGAAGAAAGTAATACCTTTTGCTTTCCAAATGAAATTATAATCACACTGCAGGTATAATTAAGCATGGGCGAATTTTGAGAATTTGCGATTCGTGAATTTGCGTATTCACGAATTCGCAATCTGCAAAATCCGCGAACTTTCGCGAATTTGCGGATTTTTTCTTTTTTTGGTGTTTGCAAGGGTTTCCGCCAGTTCGCGAGGGTTTTTTACCAGTTCGCAAACGTGAACTTACTTGTCCGGTTGCAACGGTCGCGACCATGTTGTTTCTACGTCTGGTTCATCACAGCACCCTCTGTTTCACCACTGCCACTCTCTGGTTCACCCATGCCACCCTCTGGTACATCACTGCCACCCTCTGGTTCATCACTGTAGATTATGGGGGGAAAAGCACACCTGCCCTGCCTCAACTGACATGAATTAATTTGGGGCTGAATAATGTGTCACTGAATTTGAGCTGGCACCTGCTTCCTTAGCTGTAAGTGCTTCCTGATTATTATTATTATTATTATGTTTCTTATATAGCGCCAGAATCGACCCCCGAAGGGGTATTTCCGCGCTTGCCTTGGGAACCCGTCCTGGCTTTTCCTTGTGAGATAGCCCCTACAGGGCATCTCCAAGGTGAAAGCCAGGCATCCCGCTGCGGGGGGGCCGTTGTGGAGATTAAGCAAGCTTAATGCCCTGAGTTGCAGAGTGTGAACCCATGATTAGGTCAGGCACCGAAGCGAGAATTATCAAGTCCATGGACATTTGAGCTCAAGACCCTGCCGCGTCGGGAATTGAACCCTGGTCCTGGGTCTGACCTCTGCTTCAGGGTTTGCCTGCTCTAACCAGTGAGCCACACTTCGCCACTGATTAATGATGAGCTTGAACTTTTGCACCTGCTAAGTGCTTTCAGTTTTGCAAAATTCGTTAGCACACCTGCCCTGCCTCAACTGACATGAATGAATAAGGGGTTGATTAAATTTGAACTTCCAGTCTGGCACCTGCTTCCTTATCTGTAATTGCTTTCTGTTGCAGTGTAATTTTTTTAACAGGACCTTTGTGGCATACTTGTAGCTATTCTCTGAGCCTGCTGTGAGGGTCAGAGCAGGGTCATAGAATAGTTGCAAGTAGGCAACTGAACTCTGGAGGGGCCCTTCAGGAAGCACTACAGGGAATGGTTCTAATGATGAGCTTGAACGTTTGCACCCGCTGAGTGCTTTCAGTTTTGCAAAAATCGTTTTTCTGCAATTTCGCAGGATTCGCGGGGCGCGAATTTGCGCAAGATCGAATTCGGAAGCCGCAAATTTGTGCGAACATGCGATTTGTTTTTTGCAGCGTGTTACTTTGCGTGTTTTTTTGCGTTTTCGCAAACCGCTGGTAGCGCAATGACGCAAAGTTACCCTAGCAGTCGTACATGGACAGACGTATTTCCGTTTCCGGGGGCTATGTGTAATCTCGCAAAGTGTGCGGCTCGCTAGTACAAGTTTGCGTGTGATCGCGGGGGAAATCTCGCGTGAACTTACCTACACGGTCATGAACGGGCGCGGCCATCTTGTTTTTCGTTCATTGCTATGGTTCTCGGCATGCTTTCTGTATCCTCTCTCCATCTCTGCCATCCTTTGCTTGTTTGAAGTTTTTTTAAATCTATTTTACCTATTATCTATCCCTCTATTATTCTAGCTCTATATTTTTGTGTTTTCTGCTACTTTTGGTTAATTTAAAACTACTTTTTTAAACTCTTTTCTTTTCTTCTTCCCTATTCTATTTCTTATTTCTTATTTACCTTCCTTTCTGCCCAGACCATGGTAAAGGGAGCCAGGAAGCAGCCCGAGAAGGGGAAGGGTCCCGCACCCCGTGCCCGACTCCTGTGCAGGTGTTTGAGGGGGGAGCTAGTGATGCCATGGGAGATCTTTAGCACGGAGGAGGTGGCCGCCCTAGTGTTCTATGTACAGCGCCGCCTCCCCAGGACCATCATGGTAGGTGGCAAGATCGCAAGCGGCTCCGGGCTCCGGGAGTGCCGGAGCGGTAGGAGAAGGTGTGCCAGGCCATGTATTCTCACTCTCGGGTCCGGCACACCTACAACCAGGCCACCCACCATTGCACGGATCTCCTGGACCGGGAACGCGACCTGCTTGACCTGCTCTGCATCGAGATCCCCGGGCTTTGTGAGTAGTGGTAGCTATTTCATCACTACTCTATTTTCTCCTGCTCTGTGTGTTATTATATTGCAAATTTTTGTTTTTTGCCAAGAGCAATAATGCTGCCGATTACATTGTAGGTAAATTATATTTCAAAATCTTCTGTGCATTTCAGGTGCACTGCTATCCTTCTCAGTAACGTTGCTACTATGCCTATTTGTTTTTGATTTTGTGTTCATTTCATTGGCCTGAGTGTAGTTTACAGAACTGCGTAATGCTAGACACTAAGGGGCAGATTTGCAATTACCGGCACATCCCTGCAAAGTAGCAGGCCACGCCACCACCACCCATGCTGCGCGTATTTACAATGCGCGCACCATGGGCCCAAAACGTCACCGAAGCGTTACGCATCTGTGCCGTAAAGGCGGCACATTGCTGGAGTTGCGTCGCAACAATGGCGCAGCTCCAGCAATGCTCTGGGGTGCCATATCCCCCCAATGCTGCGTCAAGCCGTACATCTGCTTCAAGCAGGCGCAGGGTTTGAATGACGCATCATTGTCCTAAAAGTGATTGATTGAAATCTTGTATATTTCCCTCAGCCACTTTTGGGATGCGTTCCTGCGCAGCAACGCCCTCCCTTGCGCCGGAAACGCCCCCTGATGGCTCAGGGCTTTACAAAGTGATGCATCTCCCATATGCGTCACATTGTTAATATACGCCGCACCATGGCGCCTCTTTTGTTCTGTCGCTGCATCACAAAAGTCACGCAACAATGGAGCAAAAGAGCAGCAAGTGGCTTGTAAATCTGCCCCTACAGACTCTAGTCCAGTCCTTCCTTTGTACACCTGGCAATAAGAAAAAATAGTGGTGGTGGATTGATAGTTTGAGTATTTTAATGACTGGTTAATGTAGTAGGAAACTTTTTAGTGCTGTCACTGATCTGCAATCACGATGGAGTTTGTCTGTCACTTTGCGTGCTGCGGACTGCTGCCTGCCTGTCCTAGAGCAACCTTTTTAGTAGTTTGTTCAGTGAGTTACATAACTTTCCAAGTTGATGGTCCGCCAATCAAGCAATACTAATATCGCAGTAGACTACATGAGATAGGTGAATATATCCCATGGAATAGTTGTCTATTTGCTATTTTGCCAAAATATTTTGCTATTGTTCTTTTGAAATGTTTGATTTGGTTGACAACAATCATCCATGTTTTCGGGTCTTTCTTTCTTTCATGTTGTACATCAGCTCCCCCCACGGGCAAGAGGACAGAGGAGGAGGTGGTATTGGCTGCTGCTGCTGTAGAAGGCCAGGATCGGTCAGGCGAGGGCTCCTTTGCTGGCCCCGGTAAGGTTTCCTTTTAATATAGAGTACCTATTTTTTCCTAGCGTTCCTCATTCGATTTTTTCTAAATCATCTTTGATCTTCTTGTAGACTGAATCTAAATTCTTATCCTGCCTCTACTATGACTCCCTGAGGTATTACTAGATTATTCATATTAGTCTGTCTGTGTAGCTAACTAAGATTGCACATTTGGCAAAAGGTGTTAAGCGAAACTCCCATTCTAGTCAGCAATAGCTCTGCACTGAGTGCAGTCCTCTGGTATTGTCCATAATGTCTTTCCAAGTCTTCTAAACGTTTATGCTTTGACAATTCCCCAACAATAAAATGTGAATGATCACCAAGAAAGAATAAGATACTACTTTACTTTTGGTTTGGATAGGAGGACAATCCATACTACTACTGTTGCAGGGACAAATCTACACAAACAGAACTATGGACACTAAATAGTGCATTGTTTATCAATTATAACAGGCGCAGTAAACTTTCCACTTACCTCAGTGATATCAGACTTTGAAGAACCCCCAATCTCCTTACGGACTAGATAGTGTGGCAGAGTCATTTAGCTCCCAAATTCATCGATGATTGATCCCCTATGATGATTATCCAACGCAGGACAAGAGTACGGAGTCAGAGTCCAGAAGTGTCAGAGGCACGGACTCATGCTTGCAAATTGCAAAACCTTTTGCTCAGTCACTCTTGACCAAAAACCACAGAGTCTATTTAAATGTTAAAGCTTTATTAAAAGTAAAAACATTTATTAAAATCAAGCTTCTCATAAAACATAAACGGTTGATTAAAAATGGAAAAGTGCTTAGTGATTTATTTCACACATTTATTGCCCTCACCTGGTTTGAACTTTAATTTTTCTTTTTGGTGCTGAATCGTTGTCACTCCATTCTAGTGATGTTGATCTGATCTTGCTCTTGTTCTTAGAAGTAAAGCTTCTGTCTGTTATGAGAAAAATGGTGCGTGTTAAAAAGCAAGCATTCATCAGTTGTGCCAAAAAGTGCAGCAAGACAACACCCTTCCCTGGAAAAAGGGACATTTTTACTTTAGAGTAGACAGTCGCAAATTATTAGATTGGTTTCTGTATTCACATTTCTTCATTCCTAAACAAAATACTAGTGAGTGGTGTATGTCTATGACATCTAACATTCTTAAAAGTACTTTGTAGGTGGAACATCTGGTGCCGGGGCCAGTGCGGAGGTGGAGGAGGACACTTCTGGGGAGGAGGCGGTGCAAGTGCCGGAGGAAACTGCTGTGAGGGTTTCCACGGTAGTGGCGGGCAGTGGTAAGCTCTTATATTCCTTACTTATTGAGATTGCAGACTGCAGAGTGTGCTCTCTTCACGGGTGTAGTATATATGTTCTACAGTTAAGTTACTATACTGTTAAGAAGACATTCAAATTTAGAACAAAGTTTTTATCAACCAGGTAGTAGCCTCCTCTAAATTTACTTCAACTCAGCGGTGAATTTTATTTGGAGAATCCAAATCAGACCTGAGATGAACTTGATGGATGGGATGAACGAAAAGCGAAAGAAGGGTGTAAGTAAGTGTGAAAGGACGAGGAAGTTAAAAGTAATGATGACTGACAAAGAAGAATGATACGTGTTTGATTGTTGTCCGAGGAGGCTGGTATGGAATATGATGCATGGCTGGGTGAAGGATGAAGCAAGGATGGGTGGAAGGAGAACAGCCTGGGTGGGTGAAACAGAAACTGTATGTGTGCGCAATATATCCTTTGGTTGAAATTCAAATTCAAGTCAAGCACGGATGTATGGCTTGCGGTTTCCCAAATAAAATGAAAAGGTTGTTTTCCCGTGAGAAAACGTGAGGTTTGTCCAGATGAGAGACATGAAGAAGAATGATTCACATATAGTTTGAATGGATGGATGCCTGGATCATGGTACTATCTGACTCTTAGATAGCACATGTGTATCTAGAGAGAGTAGACGGTCACTGGATGAACTAAGTGTTACTTTGAAGAGCATGTAACACCGCACCCGCACGTCCGTCCCAGTGTAGGAAAGGCTAGGAAAATAAGTTTTAATTTTGTCCGGGGACACCCCCGCGCCGCACGGCCACCAGCTGCTGCGTGTGCCCCCTGCCTGCCCTCTGCCTCGCTGCCGCCTCGTTTGCCGGTTGCCGGCTGCCTCCGCTGCGGGGATTGTTTTGCCTGGTTTCGACGATCATTTGTGCCTGTTTTTGTTTTACTTCGTTTAACTTCTTTTTTTCCTTGTTTTGTCGTTTATTTGTGCCTGTTCAGCATTATTCTTTTTGCCCGTGTTTTAGGCTCTCCTTCCTTGTTGTCCGCCTACCTCGCCGCCCTCCGCCCTCCCTTCCCGCCACCGCCGCTTGTCCCCGCCCCTTTTTCTCTTCTGTAACCCTCCCCGCTCCCGCCTCCCAGCTGCTCCGCCCACCCGCGCACTTCGCCTTAAATGGCGACCGTGCGAACGCGCAGCGGTCACGCGCAGCGGGAGCGCCGATTGTGCGCCGAAGGCGCGCCAAAGGTAAGCCCGTCTGCGCCCGTCCGCGACCGGATCGCGACCAGCGCCAGGACCCCTGGTCCTCGAAGACCCCGACCGACCCGCAGGACGTACTCAGCCGCCACCCTCAACGCACTCAACACCGGCCGACGCCCAGAGTGCCACCAAGCCACACCACGTCACACCCACGGACCCTTCAGCTGCCACGCCTGCAAGTTCTCCTGCATCCGGACCTGCCTCGCACCAACACCCGCCAAGTCAAACACCAGCAGCACCCACCTCAAGTGCATCCTGCTCAACACCCGCTCCGTCCACAGACACGCCATCGAACTCTGGAACCTCCTAGACGCCACAGCCCCAGACGTTGCCTTCCTCACAGAGACCTGGATGAACGCCTCTTCAGCTCCCGACATCCCCATCACTATCCCAGAGGGCTACAAGATCGTCCGGAGGGACCGAAACGCCAACCAGATGGGAGGAGGCATCGCCATCGTCCACAGGAGCACCATCCGTCTCACGACCAGCACCGACAACACCCTGACCAGCGCCGAACACCTGCATTTCCAGATCCACACCAACCCGAGGACCACCCTCAGAGGCACCCTGATCTACCGACCCCCTGGACCACGCACACAATTCAGCGAGGACATCGCCGACTTCGTCAGCCCGCATGCCCTCCCCTCCGCTGACTACATCCTCCTGGGGGACCTCAACTTCCACCTGGAGAACAACAACGACCGCAACACCAGCACCCTGCTCGACAACCTCGCCAACCTGGGACTCAAGCAACTGGTGTCCACCCCCACCCACCTCGCCGGACACACACTCGACGCAGTCTTCTCTTCCAGCACAGACATCGACTTCAGCCACGCCACTGAGCTTCAATGGACGGACCACAGCTGCGTCCACTTCACCTTCAAGAGAACGACGACCCACCACCACCAGCAACAGGCCGCCCGCAGAAGCTGGAACAAGATCACAGCAGACCAGCTCGCCACCTCCCTGAGCCAGCACCCTCCTGCCAGCTCAGCGAACCCCAGCCAGGCCGCCGACAACCTCACGAAGTGGATCAGCAACTGCGCGGACGAACTCGCCCCACTGAGGACCCCGCCTAGCAGACCTGGCAGCAAGAAGGCCCCATGGTTCACCGACGAACTCAAGAGCTCCAAGAAGAACTGCCGAGCCCTCGAGAAAGTCTGGAGAAGGGAACCGACACCGGACAACAGGACCTCCTTCAAACTCGCCACCCGGAAACACCACCAGCTGATCCGCGCCGCCAAGAAAACAGCATTCAAGGACCGGTTGGACAACAACGCACACAACTGCAAGGAACTCTTCAACATCGTGAAAGAGCTTTCCAACCCCAGCGCAGGAAACAACGACATCACCCCATCGCAAGACCTCTGCAACTCCCTCGCTTCATACTTCCACAACAAGATCGCGGACATACACAGCAGCTTCAACAACCAACCAACGCACACCATGACCGAACAACCGCCCCCCACCACCACCCTCCACGCCTGGACCCCGATCAGCACCGAAGACACCATCCGCACGATGAACTCCATCCACTCCGGATCACCGACCGACCCCTGCCCTCACCACGTCTTCAACAAGGCCGACGCTGTCATCGCACCCCACCTGCGAGACATCATCAACACATCCTTCGACACCGCCACCTTCCCTGAGAGCTGGAAGCACGCCGAACTCAGCGCTCTACTCAAGAAACCCACAGCGGACCCCACCGAACTCAAGAACTACCGCCCCATCTCGCTCCTTCTGTTTCCAGCCAAAGTCATCGAGAAGACCGTCAACAAGCAGATGGCCGCCTTCCTCGAGACGAACAGATCCCTCGACCCCTCACAGTCCGGCTTCCGAGCCAACCACAGCACCGAGACCGCCCTCATCGCCGCCACCGATGACATCCGAGCCCTGATGGACAAGGGAGAAACAGCGGCCCTCATCCTCCTAGACCTCTCCGCGGCATTCGACACGGTCTGCCACCACACCCTAGTACGGCGCCTCAGCAACATCGGCATCCAGGACAAGGCACTGGAATGGATCATCTCCTTCCTCGACGGAAGAACACAGAGAGTCCGCCTTCCACCGTACAAGTCAGAGGCCTCCGAAGTCATCTGCGGCGTCCCCCAAGGATCATCTCTGAGCCCCACCCTCTTCAACGTCTACATGAGCCCCCTCGCGGCCATCGTACGCAAACACAACCTCAGCATAATCTCCTACGCCGACGACACCCAGCTGATCCTCTCCCTGACCAACGACCCCGCCGCCGCCAGAGCCAACCTGCACGAAGGGATGAAAGAGGTAGCCGAGTGGATGACAACCAGCCGCCTGAAACTGAACTCGGACAAGACGGAGGTCCTCATCCTGGGCTCCTCACCCTCCGCCTGGGACGACTCCTGGTGGCCTCCCGCCCTGGGCACCGCACCCAAACCGACAGACCATGCACGAAACCTGGGCTTCATCCTGGACTCCTCCCTCTCCATGACCAGGCAAGTCAACAACGTCTCCTCGGCGTGCTTCAACATCCTACGCATGCTACGGAAGATCTTCTGGTGGATCCCCACCGAGACCAGGAAGACCGTCACCCAGGCCCTCGTCACCAGCCGACTGGACTACGGCAACGCCCTCTACGCTGGTACCACCGCCAAGCTCCAGAAGAGACTCCAGCGGATCCAGAACACCTCAGCCAGACTCATCCTCGACATCCCACGAACCAGCCACATCTCCGGACATCTGAGAGACCTTCACTGGCTCCACGTCAACAAAAGAATCACCTTCCGCCTCCTCACCCACGCACACAAGGCCCTACACGACCAAGGCCCGAGCTACCTCAACAGCCGAGTCAACTTCTACGCTCCCAAACGCCACCTCCGATCAGCCAACCACGCCCTCGCCGCCGTCCCCCGCATCCGAAGAGCGACTACAGGAGGAAGGTCCTTCTCCTACCTGGCCGCCAAGACCTGGAACTCCCTCCCGACCGATCTGCGCCTGACCCAAGACCACCTCTCCTTCAGGAAGAAGCTGAAGACCTGGCTGTTCGAGCAGTAGCGGCACCCCCCCCCCCCCCCCAGCGCCTTGAGACCCTACGGGTATGTAGCGCGCTTTACAAGTGTCACTGATTGATTGATTGGTCCGAATACTACCATGAATAATAGCAGTAGTTTGTATTGCAAGCACAGCATATATCCGGCTATTACAATGGCCACTCACTGCCTCTGTTAATAAGTTTAGTAGAACTCGGTCTTTCATGTGTGGATGTATCACAATTCACTCAATAAAAAGCAAAGCACCTAAAGTCATCCCATATCTAAACAAATACATACCATGTGCAGTGATAGACAATCAGATTGTTTATCTTTTTCATTTTCCTTTTCTAGTATTCATTGGCACTGTAGGGTGAAAGTTAAATTAATTAAGCAGTAGCCCTTGTAGCAGAGTATTCTCAGTGCCACCCGTAATAGAAAAGTAAGAGCATCACCACCTGCATGTACTGGACTGGCACAGAAACGCAAGTCTGTCTCACTCATCATGGCGGGCGTCTGTTTTTCTCGGGTGCAAGTTGACTGCGCTGGCATTAACTTACCAATTTTGGTAAACAAGAGAGAAGAATAAGAATAAGACTGGTGTACTGTCATAGTCGACTCTAATGGAGTGAGTCCATAGTGCTCGTAGAATTGATTCCTTAAACTCCCACTAATGTTAGAGCAAGGATGAAGAAGTGGGAGGTTAGATAGATACTGGCCACAATAGTTATGTACTGTGCTTGCAAGTTGCTAGTTCTACTGTGACACAACTTACTGCTGAATCATTTTGTGTTAATCTTAAAGAGCATTGGTTACAGACTATGTCTTTCTTTCTTTATATAGATGCTCCTTCCAAACCAACACCGAAGGAGCTGGCTAAAAGGGCCCGGCAAAGGAGGCTGGAGGCGACTGTCACTGATATCGGCGGCTGGTGGCCCAGGCGGAGGGGGACACGCAGTCGACCAAAACATCGACCGGGACAGCTGCATCCTCCTCCACGCTCCCTGGGTCAGCCAGTCAGAGAAGCAGGTCTCCAGCGGTATGAAGCCGGGGTACCGCAGTCACCCGCCACCGCCGAGCAGCAAACAAATCAGCTGCCTCCCACAGCAGTGCCAAAAAAAGGTTGCACCGCCTTTCACTCAGGGTGTCCTACCTCAAGCTGGAGCTGTTAAACACAAAAACACTGCTCGGGACCCTCCGCAAGGAGCATGCCGGCCTGGCCCAAAAAGTGAACAGCAGCCAGCAGTAGGAGAAGACTGTCCCTTGCCCCTTTTTTAAAGACTTTTGGGGGTGGGAATTGGGAGTTGGGTTTTTTGTACTTTTCACGGACATTCGTTGGGTTTCAGGGCGGGGGGGTGGGTTGGGTCTTGCGGGAGATTATTCACGTTAGGGATATAAATATACTTTAAACTTTATCTTAGCATACGTGTTTTTTACTGCTTTTGAGGCTGGTGGGTGGGGGTTTAACAGTAAGTTTATTTTCCCGAAACTTAAGTGGCATCTTGATTCAAGTTGTGTAAGTAATTACTAATTGCCCAAATGTTTTCAAAACTAAGTGCCTCTCACAGAGTAAGTGAATTCAATAGTCCTAGGACTTTACTAGTACTATCGTCAGTCTCTCGTCTCTCCTAATACTCCAATATACTACCTCCCCCCAAACGCTTATCATACCTGTAATTTGTGTTTGGAAATAGGGCTAGGCACAGGGCTGGCTGCACGGGAAATGGCGATTAAGGTTGGCAATCCTGGGCGGATGAAATGTCATCATTGCGGTGGTACTAGTGGTGTTACACGGTGGCGGTTGCAGCATATGAAAAAAAGATATACCTTGTTTGTCCTTACCGTAGCATTAGAACGGTATGATAGAGAATATAGCAGGTGACAGTACACTAGAACAGTGCCACAATGTAGCCTAACAAATGGTAAAGTATTGAAAGTATAACTAGTAGTTGCATTGAATTTCTTTGACATTGGCTACTACTACAAGAAATAGTACTGAAGGTGAAGGACACGGCAGCGTAATAATTTGCCACGTCTAGGAGGAGGATGTTCTTGATGATCAATCAAGTTGATGGCGCACATGAAAATCTGCTTTCATTTGCTAATAGGGAACTCTGTGTCAAGCTGAGTAAGAATATATCCTCGGATTCCTTCACCAGCCTGTTGCTATGACCTTATCCTTCCCAGCAAGTGTGTGGAATTATTGCTGTCATTTAGTCACACATCAATCAAAACCACACAGCCCGGGGGAAGAGGGTTAGGGTTTGGAAAATGGATGGGAATGGGGGTTTTCGGGAAAGTTTTGTTGAGAGAAGAAAAAAAAAGCACAGCATGGACAAACAATAATTGAAGATAAACAAATCTTTGGGTACAAAGCTATCCATGAATCTTTTAAGTGACATAAAGGAAGTGCATGCACTACTGCATGCATGGTTACTGAAAAGTAAGTAGTACTTTCGATAACCGTGAATGAAAGAATGCGACAGTACAGGGCTGCAGTGATAAATATGCGTTTTCACTTGCCTATCTCTGTACTCAGAGAAACACTTTGTACGTTAAATTAGGTTTGAAAAATAGTAGAAGTAAAACCTATACAATGGCTGTAGGGATGAATTTAGAAGCAGAGATCAAAGAAATGCAGAGTCACACTCATAGAAGTTCACAGCAATAACATTACTTAACTCTTTCCATGCTGATGACGGAACCGCTCTGTCATCAGCTGCGGTTGGGCTGTGCTGTGCTGATGACGGAGCGGTTCCGTCATGGCCCGGCTGCTGCGCCTGCACGGCGCGTTCTATTGAGCGGGGCGGGCCATGACGGAACCGCTCCGTCACGAGCACAGCTCAACCGCGGCTGGTGACGGAGCGGTTCTGTCACCAGCATGCGGCAGCCGGGCGGCCGCCCCGCCCTGTTAGCACTGTGGCAGAATAGCCGCCGCAGCGAAAGAGTTAAAAGATAATTAGAAAAGAACGGATACTGTATCTGTATGTTGTTGTAGTTGTCCTGTTGAATTTGGGAAGTTGCATGCATCTAACCATTCCTCTTATTAGCGGGACTCCTCCATTCCATCTGACGCTCCGTCCATCAATGTTGGTGACCAGAAGACACCCTGTCCACTGCCTGCCTTGCGAATGCTTAATTGCGGCTCGCTAATGTGAAGCCTGACTTCATCCTTTTTTTCCCATTGCACAGGCTGAAACCCGGCCTGTAATTATTGATGAAAAAACAGGAAGTGATATTAGAACACCACTGACAAATAAATATAAGGTATGTACGCTGTGTAGTGCAAAAAGTCACACTTTGAGTTTCATTAATAGACAGTACAATATTTTTGAAAGTGTGTACTCTGTCTGAGTCTCCTTTTGAAGGATAGATAAGTATGGGCGAATTAATTTAGCGGATCTTTCCCCTCAAGCTAGGTGTACTATAAACTGTGTTTTAGAACAAAATTAGACCTTCCCAGCAGTGCTCCTAGACCCTTACTAAACCCAGTCGTAAAAATGTAGAAGACCCTCAATCAGATCGCCAAAAAAAAGGCCTAGTAGAAAATGGTGACAAAACGTACTTTGAAAGTAAAGTAGGCCCAAATCCCCCCTTACCCACCATGGATTGTATTCAAACCACTTGCAAGCAAGCAAAAGTATCCATACCCAGCATTGCTCCAAGACTCGCAAATCCCCCCACAAACACCAGGAACCCCCACAAACAGCCCCCCCGAAAACGGTAGAGTGAGCGAAATCTCAGAAAATGCAAAAACTTTTTCCCCAGGGATTGTCTCCAAAACACTTTCTTTCGGGTATTAGACCTTCCCAGCAATGGCCCCAGAACTGTCAACCCGGGCGAAAACAAGTTTAACACCCCCAACAAGCCAAAAAGCAAAACCCAGGAAAAGCCACACTTAGAAAACTACCTGGAATTTATTTTATTTTATTTTTTATTTATATTCTTGTATAGCGCCAGAATTCGACCCCTGAAGGGGTATCTCCGCGCTTCCGCTTTACCAAAGGAGCTAAGACGTAGTTCTGAGCTGTGAGAGAGATTGGGAGAAATTCTTAGCAGGCAACAAATAGAAAAGTTTTTAAGGTCTTCTTGAAAGATTGGAAGTTAGCGGTATTTTTAAGAGTTGGGGGCATTGAGTTCCAAAGAATGGGGCCTTTGTAGGACAATGCTCGCCCTCCCTGCCTAGCCTTTTTTATCCTTGGAACCTGGAGCTGTTGCTGACTGCCAGAGCGCAGGGTGCGAATAAGTTTATAGAGAGGGAATTTTACTTTTAAGTATTTAGGTCCACTGCCAAACAGACATCTGTGAATTTTGCAGCAAATTTTGAATTTTACACGCTGCCTAATTGGCAACCAGTGAAGTTTGACCCAGAGGGGGAGCGAGGCAGACCTTGGCTGGGCGTTGAGAACTAGTCTCGCAGTGGTGTTCTGGACCACCTGTAGTCTCTGTAGTTGTTCCTCATTGGCCGAGAGTAACAGGCCGTTACAGTAGTACAGTCTACTGACTACCAGGGCCTGGACGAGAGTTTTCCTGTAAGAGTCTGATAGGAACTGGAAGACGCGTCGTAGCAGTCCAATGACCCAGAAGCAAGATCCTGCTACTTGATTTGTATGCTCTTTAAGCAGAAGTGTTTTGTCTAACCGCACACCGAGGTTTTTTACGGTCTGTTTGGGGATTGGTGTTGGTCCCAAATCCGGGGACCACCATTCAGGGGACCACAAAAGTGTGGCCTCCCCGAACAGCATGACTTCTGTCTTGCCTACATTAGACTGGTGGCAGTTTATGGCCATCCAGTCTGATACTGCCCTCATTCCGCCCGCAAAAGATTTTTGTATTGCGGGCGTTAGGTTTTTAAAGGGGAACAAAAGCTGAGTGTCGTCAGCATACGACACAGGGGTGAACCCATAAGTTCTTACAATGTCCGCCAAGGGGGCCACATAGACGTTGAAAAGTGTGGCGCTTAGGCAGGAGCCCTGTGGCACTCCCTTGGTGAGCTCCCTTGAGATGGAATGATGGGAGCCCAGTCTGACCCCTTGTTGTCGATCTGAAAGGAAGCTTTCCAACCAGGACAGAGCCACACCTTTTATGCCTATCTCCCTCAAACGACGAGAAGTATCTCATGAGACATTCAGTCCAAATGTGCTCTGCAGCTGGGCCCCAACTCTCCTTTTCCACCATGGATTTCCTGTAAAACAAATGCAATCAACATTAGAATGTGCCAGCAGTGCTCCCAGACCCCAAAACCCACCCACAAAAACCTGGAAGCCCCCCAAACAGCACCCCAAAGACAGGCAAGTGAGCAAATACGCAAAAACTTTTTCACCATGGATTTGGTCTAAAACACTTGATTCCGATATTAGACCTTCCAAGCTATGCCCCCAGACCGCTGCAGCCACCCGCAAAAAAGCAGAACACCCCCAAACAGGCAAAAAGCAAAAATGGGCCTTCCTTCAATTCTTTCCAAATGTGCTGTGCAGCTAGGCTCAAAATCCCCTTTTTGCACCAGTGAAGACTTGAAACTACGCACTTCACCGACGGTGTTCCCCGAAGTGGAAGCGCGGTCAGAGTCTGAGAGAATTTGAGTCGTGGAATCAGAGTTTAGAGCGACGGAGTATCAGCCCGTATTTGAGTCTGTTCCTTAACGTGTCCTTAGTTTCCCAATTCCCGAATTCATTTCAGTTGTGAAACGAAAGTTCCCAATTTCATTTCCCTATCCGTTAGTTGCGTCACAAGTCGTATACTACCCTGCAACTGTGTCAATGTGAACCTTGAGGAGGAAAAGGTTTGAAGATTTCCAGCGCCTCTGTCAGCTTAGGAAAGAGGCAAGAAGTGTGTTCACCGGCGAGGGCTCAGCAGCGCCGGAAACTTTGTCAAGAAGAAAGAAGGCTAGAGATAAGTGAATGAATCTTATGCGTGTGAAAATTAATAAGAATTAAAGACTGAATGGATGCTAACCATGTTATAGTGGATATAACCGCACTAATGACAAGCTAGTATCAGGAACTGTAAATAATCAAAAAACAGGAGAGAGAATTCACGAAGAACAATTAGGAAAGAAAGAGAAAAAGGTTACAGAGAGAATAATTAAGTCAGGATATAACACAAAAAATATCACAGAGTAGTAGTAGAGTTGAGAAATTCATGAATAACCATTACCTTAAATGTGTTACAGATAACAAGACAGAAATATACGAAGATAGGAAAAGGCATACAGGATAACAGAATAAAAGAATGAATAGAAAGTAAGTAGAGAGACCTAAAAGAAGAGAGGGCAAGATTCTAGGCAGAAATGGTAGGTGGGAACCTAGGAGAGCTATAGGAAAGAGAAGCGAGGGGGTCAGAGGTACAGAGTTAAGATATTGTAATATCTTCCCCTACAGGTTTCCAAGCCAGTGAAGGTCTGCCGGTTGGACATACAGGCGAAGCCACCCAAGAGGATCTCTTCTTGTTCTTTATTATTTCATCCAATTTCCCCTTACCCCAGAGGTAATGGTTTGGAGTCTTACGTACACATGTTGAGCTCTAAATCATTGCTTTAGGTGAATTCGGAAGACAGCATCTCTGTTCCTGTGCAGCTACCAAGAGAATCCTTTTAAGATCTGACAAAGCCCCCCCAAACAGCACTCCAAAGACAGGCATGTGAGCAAAAACGCAAAAAAAAATTCACCATGGATTTGGTCCAAAACACTTCAATTCAGTCCAGATACGCTGTGCAGCTAGGCCCTAACTCCCCTTTTCCACCATGGATTTCCTGAAAAACAAATGCAATCAACATTAGACTGTGCCAGCAGTGCTCCCAGACCCCAAAACCCACCCAAAAAATCCTGGAAGCCCCCAAACAGCACCCTAAAGACAGGCAAGTGAGCAAAACGCAAAAACTTTTTCACTATGGATTTGGTCCAAAACACATGATTCCGATATTAGGCCTTCCGAGCTATGCCCCCAGACACCTGCAGCCACCCGCAAAAAAAACAGAACACCCCCAAACAGACAAAAAGCAAAAATAGGCCTACCTTCAATTCAGTCCAAATATGCTGTGCAGCTAGGCCCTAACTCCCCTTTTTCACTATGGATTTCCCGAAAAACAAATGCAATCAACATTAGACTGTGCCAGCCGTGCTCCCAGACCTCAAAACTCACCCACAAAAACCTGGAAGCCCCCCAAACAGCACCCCAAAGACTGGCAAGTGAGCAAAAACGCAAAAACTTTTTCACCATGGATTTAGTCCAAAACACTTGATTCCGATATAAGACCTTCTGAGCTATGCCCTCAGACCCCTGCAGCCACCCGCAAAAAGGCAGAACACCCCCAAAGAGGCAAAAAGCAAAAATGGGCCTACCTTCAATTCGGTCCAAATACGCTGTGCAGCTAGGCCCTAACTCCCCTTTTCCACCATGGATTTCCTGAAAAACAAAATGCAATCAACATTAGACTGTGCCAGCAGTACTCCGAGACCCCAAAACCCACGCCAAGAACCTAAAAGCCCCTCAAACAGCACCCCAAAGACAGGCAAGTGATCAAAAGCACAAAAACGTTTTCTTCTCCGATTTTCTCCAAACCACTTTTATCCGGTATTAGACCTTTACAGCAATGCCCCAGACCCGTAAACTCACCCACAAAGAAGTAGAACACCCCCACAAGTGCAAAGTCTTTCTTCATTTGGCATAATCCACCCATCTGCTATGAGGGAAAAAAGAGTCTGGAGGAGGAGGAGGATAGAGGAGCATGTTCTTGTGAACTTGTGAACCTGAGGAATGCAGACTGCGGCACCTTCAAATCAATAAGCAAATAAGTGAAGACAGTTCTGTTGATGGGCTTGTTTTTGGGATTAGGTGATTAAAGTTCTTTTTTATATAGATTTTGCAAAACAAAGAAAGACAGATACACAGGAATAAAAGTGAATAAGGACGAAAAAGAAAGTTAGTGATTCATTGACTCATTTTCAGGGCTCGGTGTCAGGGAAGAAGAGCTCATTCTCAAACTCTGCAAATTCAGACGGGAGTAGGTCAGTTAACAAGAAGAACTTCCCTCATCTAAGTTGGTATCCTCCTCGTCTTCTTCCTGCGTGCATTCTTGTATTTTGTAATCTGGTGGTATGAGGTGCTGATTCATCCTGATCATTGTTAATCTCTCCACATTTTTGGGCGAGAGGCGGGTCCCTTTAGAAGTTACAATGCCACCAGCAGCACTGAAAACACATTCAGAAGACACACTTGCGAGTGGGCAAGACAAGTAATGTATACCCAGGTTAGTGATCTCTGGCAACACATCTCTTTTCCCATGCCAATACGCCAATGGGTCATGATGACCATAGACCTCTGTTGAGTCATTGAGATAGTCCTGCACCATCAACTCAAGGTTATCCAGGGTTCCTCCACTTCGCTTACTTTTTTCTGGGACCTTTTGAGAAGCAAACCCAAGGTGAGTTAGCCAATCCTCTTCTTCACACAATGTTACTGTTGTGTCTGGTGCAGATGATTCGGTTTCTGGTGTTGTTAACGGCTAGGAGGGAAAATCACTCACTTCTGCCACAGCCACAGATGCAGAAATTGATTTTTTTTACTCCAGATGGCCTGCTGATGCTGATGTACTGCCTTTTCCTTCAATTTCCTGCCGTTCTCTTTCAAACCGACTGGCTGACACAACTAGCCAATGTTTGTACTTTGTAACATCTGCGACATCAAAAGGAAAGAATACTCTGCCTGCCACTGCCTTTTTGTACCGTGGATTAAGAATAGTAGCAGAAATGTAATGCTGTTCTGTGTGGATCTTTTCAAGACGTTCATCGCAAAGTAGGCGCTGTAATATCTTCTCCGCCAACTCAAATGCTTCTTGCTTTCCATCTTTTGAAATGTAGAAGACACCGCCTTCAGTTGGTGCTCTAGCATGCGCAACAATGGGATAGCTTTTCCCAAATTACAGTCCTCCCTGCTGACTGCACGCGTGAAGACCTCAAAAGGACAAAGCATGTCTGTCAGGCTTTTAACTAGCTTCCATGGCTCCATCTGTATCCTCAGGTCTATCATAGGTGTACTCAGTTTAAAGAAATACTGATCGACTACCGCATACTGCTCATACCGACGCTCAAGCATGTAGAAGGTTGAGTTCCAACCTGTTACCACCTCCTGCATGAGTGCTTTCATTGGCACTTTACGTTCATGTTGCAGGCAGCTCAGCTGCTTCCGGGCCTTAAAAGAATGATTGAAATGTGTGCACATTCTTCGGCAGGTGGTCAGTAACTCGTACACTGGACTTTCTTCACTCAAAAATTTTTTAACAACCAGGTTTATACAGTGCGCCAAACACGGCATTCTGAAATAGTTACCCTTATCCATGGCCTTAACTACTTTGGCGCCATTATCCGTGGAAACATAACCAATCAAGCATTTTCTTGGGGGCAGCCATTGAAAGACCTTTGTGTTAAACTCATGCAAAATGTTTTCTCCTGTATGATTTTTCTTCATGGCAAACATGGCTAGTGTTGCAAGTTACCGAGCAGCTTTATAAACTTTGTCTGTGTCAACACCTGCGGTTACCTTTGCTTTAACCCCTGAAAAAGAGACCCAGTGTGCAGTTATGCACATGTAATCAAGGGCTTGGCAACTGGTCCACATGTCTGTTGTCAGATGTATAGTGTGAACAGCACTTTTCTTCAAAGCTGCCCCAATCACCACCAGCACATATTTATGTAGTGCTGGAACCGCAACTCTGGCAAAATGGAACCGACTAGGAACCTTCCATTTAGGGCAGAGCGTTGCCACTAATTCAAGAAAACCCACCCCTTCCACAAAAGAAAAAGGGAGAAGGTCCAGCACTAGCATTTTAGCCAGCTTAGTGTTATACAGATGCACCGTTGGGTGGTTGCGTTCAAATGGCACATCTGAAAACAACATGCTTCTAATGGTGGGCTGGACCATTTTACGGGATGATGATGATTTGTTCGACCCAGTTACGCTCAGTGATGATGAACTTCTTCGCATTGGTGTCTCACTCTCTCCCACACTCTTAGTGTGGCTCATATATCTTGCAGGGGGTGTGCTGCTGACAGGGGTACTGGGTGTAACTGAAGAAATGTTTGACGCTTCTTCCTGCTCGTCATCATCAGATGAAACATCAACGGATACAATTTGTTGACTTGCAATTTGGGTTGCCTTGATCTCCCTTTCGTGCGCATGCCTTTGACAGTGTGCTGTCTCTCAATATTACCTCCCTGGCCTCCGGTGCCATAGTTGGTACCAAGCTCACCACGACTAAGTCGAACCTTACAAATGGTACAAATGGCTATGTTTTCCTTTGTTTGGCTTACACTAAAGAAGTCCCAAACTGCGGACTTCAAATGTCTGTGGGGGGCGGAGGAGGCGATACTGGGAATGCTAATGCCAGATGAAGTGGAAGATGTGTGTTGCTGAAATTTACTACGTTGAGCACTTACAGCACCACCAATTGAGGAAACGGAGGTCGAGGAGGATGGAGGTCCCTTCTGGCGAGAAAATATGGAAGCGGTAGGTGGTGGTGTACTAGTTAACTGCTTTGGTGGTGGTCCCATTGCCACGTCGCCAACATCACGCTCAGCAGCATTTCGGGATAGGGTAAAAATGTCTGTTTGCTGCATGCCTGCTGAGGCTGGAGTGACATCTATGATGACTGCGTCGTCGTCGTGAGTGTCTTCATCAGCAGGAGTATACGCCACTTCTTGTTCAGCGTCATCATCACACTCCATAACTATGAGACTTTCAGGGACCTTCCTTTTACGCTTAGCTACCTTTGTTAGATCATGGTGTGCCTCACTCTCAGACGGCAGTGGTGGTTCCCAATTTTCATCCATATCATCAGAAGGAAGGGGGCTTGAAGAAGATGTAGACACCATTCTTGATCTTTTCCTTGCTAGGGATCTGGAAGACAATGAATAATCAGGAGGAGTGGCTTCCTAAAATGATACCTCAGCTTGAATATCGATTTACTGATGTGCCCCTACTTGGGGAGGAACAACTATTGGGGGCACTTGTGCCGCTCCATGCGCCTCTGCTTGAGCCTTACCTTGCGCCGCTTCTCCTTCTACATGTACTAGGGCTTGTACTTGCACATGTGGTTGTTGTTGTGGCTGTGGTTGTTGAACACTCGTCAGATGAGTTACAACAACCTGTGTTGATTGAGGGATGCTGCTACTTTCTTGCGATGAGCCAACATCACTGGTTGATGGCTGATTGAACAACTATACTGGCTGCCTCTGCAGCACTCAAGGGCTTGGACCTAAGTTGGCGTGGTGATGGTGACACTGAGCCCAATGGAGCAGAGGTGCTGCTCCCAGCTTGGTCCCCAGCAGACTCCGCTGCTGCTGCAGGTGTACTTTTTTTCCCAAAAAATGCGGCGGTCGGAACACCAGCCTCCTTGGTAAGTGGCGCCACTTGTTTCTTCTGCTCCTTACTGGCAACTTTCTTGCTAGAGGAGCTACGCGCAACTTTTTTTGGGCCATCTTCTTCAGATGTCATAACAGCAGGCCGCAGTTGCACAAGTTGCAGAGTTGTCTGTGGCCACACGTGACATTGTGCTGCACACACCGCAGCAGGACTTGTTCCTGGCACTGATGAGGCTGATGATTCATCTTTCTGCACCTAAAAGCAAACAAAGCCAGAGGAACATCAGTTAAATAAATGTTGCATATGTAGCGCTTCAATTAATAGTTTGCAAGTAAGCATTTTTATTATACCCACCCCCTAAAATGGAAAGACCAATAAAATGCACCATGGACAGAGTACCCCTGGGCATAATGGGTGAAAGCATTGCAGACTGGGTGCAGGCCTATGGCACAACAAAGCACACTGCCTGGCTTCAAAATGGCCCCTAGACCCCCACCCACATGGCCAGGCCCTGCCTGGACCAGGCCTCAAAATGGCCCCCACCCACATGGCCATGCCCCATCAACACCCCAAAAAATCGAAAAACACACAAAAATCACCACAATCCAATGCAATCCATGCCCTCCATGATGTTTACATTAAAGAGACCCCACAGGAAGACCCAGGCCATGCACCACTGAGTGCCCCTGGGCAACAGGCCCCACCAACAGCCAAAAAATTGAAAAACACACACAAATCACCACAATCCAATGCCATCCATGCCCTCAATCATGTTCAAATTCAAGACACCCCACAGAAAGACTAGTCGCATGCACCACTGAGTAACCCTGGGCATAATGGATGAAAGCAAGGCACATTGGATGCAGGCCTATGGCACAAAGCACACTGCCTGGCTTCAAAATGGCCCCTTGACCCCCACCACATGGCCAGGCCCTGCCTGTACCAGTCCTCAAAATGGCCCCCACCCAAATGGCCATGCCCCATCAACACCCCAAAAAATCGAAAAACACATGAAAATCACCACAATCCAATGCCATCCATGCCCTCAATGATGTTTACATTCACGACACCCCACAGAAAGACTAGGCCCATGCACCACTGAGTACCCCTGGGCATAATGGATGAAAGCATGGCAGACTGCGAGCAGGCCTATGACACAACAAAGCACACTGCCTGGCTTCAAAATGGCATCTAGACCCCCACCACATGGTCAGGCCCTGCCTGTACCAGTCCTCAAAATGGGTCCCACCCACATGGCCATGCCCCATCAACACCCCAAAAAATAAAAAAACACATAAAAATCACCACAATCCAATGCTATCCATGCCCTCAATGATGTTTACATTCACGACACCCCCAGAAAGACTAGGCCCATGCACCACTGAGTACCCCTGGGCATAATGGATGAAAGCATGGCAGACTGGGTGCAGGCCTATGGCACAACAAAGCACACTGCCTGGCTTCAAAATGGCACCTATACCCCCACCACATGGTCAGGCCCTGCCTGTACCAGTCCTCAAAATGGCCCCCACCCACATGGCCTTGCCCCATCAACGCCCCCAAAAAATCGAAAAACACACACAAATCACCACAATCCCATGCCATCCATGCCATCAATAATGTTCAAATTCAAGACACCCCACAGAAAGACTAGGCCCATGCACCACTGAGTAACCCTGGGCATAATGGATGAAAGCAAGGCACATTGGATGCAGGCCTATGGCACAAAGCACACTGCCTGGCTTCAAAATGGCTCTTTGACCCCCACCACATGGCCAGGCCCTGCCTGTACCAGTCCTCAAAATGGCCCCTACCCACATGGCCATGCCCCATAAACACCCCAAAAAATAAAAAAACACACAAAAATCACCACAATCCAATGCCATCCATGCCCTCCATGATGTTTACATTAAAGAGACCCCACAGAACGACTCAGTCCATGCACCACTGAGTACCCCTTGGCAAAAGGCCCCAACAACAGCCAAAAAATCAAAAAACACACAACAATCACCACAATCCAATGCCATTTATGCCCTCAATCATGTTGTAATTCAACAAAACAGTTGTATCATGAACCCATAACTAACCCTTGTCCTACTGGATACTGTGGCTACCCACAATATATTTTATTTAATGTTCAGAAAAAGTTCCAAAATTGTAGTTGCAGCAACTGTAATGCCCCAAACAAACTTAATTGTGAAATTTCTAATTTAAAAGTGATCCAAAGAAAGTCAAAAAGGCCTCAAATCCAAATATCCAACAGCATCCACAACAAGTAATCCTTCCAGGTCAAGATCCAAATCAAAGTGACCAGGACATGAACAAAGCACTGAGAGGAGCCTGCTGGACAGGAAGAGGAAGTTGGAGACTGTGGGGCACTTCCTTCCCCCCACCCCCCCCCAAATGGACTCCTTGCAAAAAAAAGTGCAGGCAAATGTCAACCTGAGGAGTTATTCTGATAAATCATCATTTTCAGAAGCTTAATGCTGCCTGCTGGTGGATTTCTTGTGCAGAATTGCAAACGCGAGATTGTTGCTGCCCGCCGTATCTACGTTTTAACAATTGTTTACACCCGCGATGCGTGATCACGGGCTTTATGACGTACTCGCGTTGACAAACTCTCGCTGTGCAAGGTGGCAAGCCACGATGACGTAATCGCGGTCGGCACGCAAACATGGAGAAAAACAACTCTTCAAATGTTGAATGACGGTAAGTGAATGCCACGCGCCGCAATATTGTTTTACCAAGCAAAAAAATCCACTACGTGCGAATTTGCAATTTTGGGCAAATTCGCGAGAATTCGTGGTTGGATCGCGAATTTGCCAAAAATCCGCAAATTGCGCGAGCGGAACGGATTTTACGCCCATACTTATTACAGAGTCCTGTAGGCAACTAGCTATAACGTCCCTAAAACTTACATGATATCCTTTTAGTATCCTTGCTTCATGAACTTGTTTTATATCAGATATATCTGTACTACGATGACCATATTCATCTTGCAAGTCCAAACGAACACTGAATGAATGTCTACACTGCGGACAGCAGAGCTCACAATCTGAATTATAACGTCATTGAAACCTACATACTTTGACAATGTATTCCATACATATTTCATGTTTTCTTCCATACACCTACACAGCGGTCAGTTGAGCTCACAATTTGAATACAGTCTTGTTTTATTAATTGCAGAGAGAATAGTGCTCTATGTCCTCTGATTTTGTTAAGTGGATGTGAAAAAAACCATTCCTCGATGTCTGTGCGGAGGGAGGGCGCGATCCTCGCGGGTTTCTGGGGTGCTGGGAACAGGAAAGGAGCCATTCTTGCGGGTCTCTCGGGTGTTGAAGCTGGTCTCTCGAGTCGGGTCCGTAACGGTCGTGGTGACGCTGTGCTGAAAAGCGAAGCGCCGTCACACTCCAAAGTGCGCCCTTTATAGCTTCAGTGTGGCGTGCCCTGGAGTTTTACATGCGCCTCACGTGGAGTTACCCAAGCCG
Organism: Lissotriton vulgaris; assembly: GCF_964263255.1. Taxonomy (NCBI): domain Eukaryota; kingdom Metazoa; phylum Chordata; class Amphibia; order Caudata; family Salamandridae; genus Lissotriton; species Lissotriton vulgaris. Next base: position 744,717,765 of record NC_141697.1, on the reverse strand, counting down.
TTGAGCGGTTTACTCATGTGAGGCATAGGAAGTAAATTTGATAAAGGCAGACTCGAACTTTAACAACAAGAATTGCTAACCACAAGCATTGTTAACCATTGGATAACCATAGGACAAACCACTACAATTGCATAAGGTGCCAATAATTTAACTTGTTGGACAGAATAACGATAGTCCCTGCATCACAAATACACTATAACTCTTGTAAGGAAGGATCACTAAGAAGATGACTGCTGCATATGAACCCTTAACAGTTCCTCCCCCCCAAAGGCGGTCTCACAGTGCGAGGTTTTTCTGGATGAAGTGCATGAAATTATTTAACTAACCTTGGAGCGTGCACGTTACCTTCTCGTTCCCAAGATCTTTCAGATGGATCATACCCTTTCCAATCTATTAAGTAGTAGAGACGACAACAAATGCGTTTTGCATCCAAAATCTGTTGGACCTCGTATTCGAGATGATCTCCAACCACAATTGGTGGAGGGGGATTATCAGGTCGTGTGGATGGGTTATGGGGTTTTAGAAGAGAGACGTGAAAAACTGGGTGGATTGAATAATCTTTGGGTAGAACCAATTTGACAGAGACAGGGTTCAAAATCTTTTCATAGGGAATGGTCCTATGTATCTTGGATTTAGCTTTTTAGGGCCTTCGATGTGAATGTTTTTGGTTGATAACCAGACTAAATCCCATTCTTTATATTTGTTAGTAATTTCGTCAATCTTTCAGTAATAGCAGGCATAATTTGTTCATTTTCAGGAAATATTACTGGAATGGAGCGTGGGTGTTGACCTGTTAAGAATAGAAGGGTGAACAACCCAGAGCTGCATGTAAGGTGTTATTGTATGAAAACTCTGCCCAAGGCAATACTTCATCCCAATTAGTTGACATGGTAGAAGTCAGACATCGCAAACCTTGTTCTAGATATTGGTTCACGTTTTCTGTTTGACCATCGGTCTGAGGATGAAAAGCAGATGATAAAGCTAATTCAATTCCTAATTGTTTACTAAGCTGATTCCAAAATTTTGAAATGAATTGGGGACCTCTGTCCGAAAATATTTTACTTAAGAGGCCACGAAGCTGAACAATATTAGGTAAAAATATATCACTTAACTCTGTTGCTGATGGTAATTTAGGCAATGGAATGAAGTGTCCCATCTTAGATAGTAGGTCTACAACTACCAAAATTGTAGTTAAACCATTAGATTTTGGTAAATCAGTAACAAAATTTAAACTAATTGTGTGCCAGGGAGAAGGAGGAATAGCCATTCGTTGCAGTAGTCCCATTGGTGCAGTGTGTAAAGCTTTTTGTTGTGCGCACACATGACAAGCTTTGATGTATTGTTGTACATCAGTAATGATGTTATACCACCAAAAATGTCTTTGACAAAGTTCGAGAGATTTGAACGGGCTGCTGTGGCCAGGTTGTGATTCCAATTTAGTACTTGCAAACGCTATTCTCTTTCAGGAACAAATATTTTATCCTTATGAAAGAAAAAACCCTCACAAATAGAATTGTATTTCTGAGAAAGACATTGTTTTTGATCCAGGGTTTTTACTTTTCTTTGAATCTGATTTAGAAAGTCATCCGAATGAATTACTAGCATTATTCTTGCTGCAGGAATGATGGTTTGTGTTTCATTAACTTGATCATTATGCTTTTCACAAACTAGGCGTGAAAGAGTATCAGACAAAAGCTGTTTTGATCCTGGGCGATATGTAATCAAAAAATCAAATTCACTAAAAAACTGCAACCAGCACATTTGTCTGGGAGTGAAGAATTTTACAGTAGAATAGATTTGTAAATTTTTATGATCAGAAAAGTTGGTGATGGTATGTTTAGCTCCCAGGAGATGATGTCTCCATTCCTGAAAAACTGCCTTTATTGCCAATAGTTCACATTTTGAAATGGTGTAGTTTTGTTCTGCAGATAAAAGCTTACGGGAATAAAAGGCTATTGGATTTAAATGTCCAGTGTTTGAATCTTTTTGCAATAGCACACCTCCCAGGGCTGTTTGTGAGGCGTCCACTTCAACAAAGAACGGTCTGTCTGTGTCAGGGTGAATTAAAATGGGAGCAGAGGTAAAAGCCTTTTTTAGACTTGAGAAGGCTTGCTCAGCTTCCGAAGTCCATTGGAACCTTTTTCCATATTTCAGTAACTGTGTGATTGGTGCTACGATTTCTGAACATTTGAGATAAACCGTCTGTAGAAATTATCAAATCAAAGGATTCTATGTGTGTGTTTGACTGACGTCGGAGCAGGCCAATTTAAGATAACTTCCACCTTTTTTAGGTCCATTACAAACCCCTCAGGAGACAGCCAGTACACCAAAAACTCCAATTTCGAGGTATTGAAAACACATTTTTATTATTCCACAAAGAAGGAATTGTCTCCTAATCTTTGTAGGACTGATCGGACAAGTTGTACATGGTATTCTGGATTTTTTAAATAGATTGAAATGTCATCTATGTACAATATGATACAGATGTCCAAAGGTCGTGCAATACTTCATTTATGAAGTATTGAAATGCAGCTGAGGCGTTACAAAGACCAAGAGGCATAACTGTATATTCAAAGAGCCCACATTTGGTGGGAAAGGCTGTTTTCCGCTCATCACCTTCCTTAATGCGGATACGGTGATAAGCTCCTTGAAATCCAACTTAGGATAGATACAGGAGCCTTTGACTTGATTAAGAAGCACTGGAATCAATGGTAGTGGGTACCCATTTTTTTATTGTTGCCTTTTTACAGCGCGGTACTCGATGCACGATCTCAAATCGCCTGACTTCTTGGCCACAAAGAAGAGCGGCGATGAGACTGGCAATGTTGAGTGATGAATAAACCCATTTTCCAGCAGTTCGTCCAGGTATGATCTTAAATACTGATTTTCTGTCTTGGTTAGCGCGTATATCTTACTACAAGGTAGCACTTCTCCGGGAATTAAATAAATTCTAAAATTGTAGACCATGTGACGTGGTAACTTGGTAGCCTTAACAGTGTCAAACACATAATCAAAGTCTTGATATTTACAAGTGATGTTAGAATTTTTTTGACTCAAGGCGAAGAGAGGCATGACCAGGTATTTAGTTTCTTGGTTACAATGAAGTTTACAATGAGATGAATCAAGAGTGACTGTGCATTTGACCCAATCGATTTTTGGGTTATGTAGTTCAAGCCAAGGGATTCCAAGAATTTCCCCAAAAGTTGGCGTTTCAATGAGATCAAACACGGTATTCTCAGTATGGCCATTTTCAGGGACTTCGGTCAAAGGTGTAGTGTTAAACCTGAAGATAAAGCTGACCCATCCACTGCCCACACTGGCTCTTGTTCTTTTTTAGGTACTTGAGTTAAGTGTCATTTTTGAGCTAATTCTAAGTCAAAAAAGTTGCCAGTGTCTCCTGAATCGATTAGAACGGGTATGCTATGTCTTTGTTGTGTGGATAAAATTAAAATCACTCTCACAGTAAAATGTCTGGGAGTACGATTGATTACATTGGTTGCATACTGAGAGATCTCTGAAACATTACATCCTGGAGAAACGATTAGTTTTCCCACACCTAAGGTAAATCTATCACAATTGCTAACGCCTTCTTTTTAGCAGGTTTTACAGGACAATCTCTAGCGAAATGGTCGGATTTTCCAGAATAAAGACATAAATTCCCCTTACGTCTTCGATCTTTTTCTTTGAGTGACAGAGGTCCTTTTACTCCTCCAATCTGCATAGGTTCTACAACTGAACTCTTATACTCGGTCTCCTTTCTGTCTGCTTTAAATTATAAATTCATAATGTCTCCTCTGTGTCTTTCACTTTTTCGTTGCCCCAGTCTATGATCTAACTTGACTACTAAGTCTTGGAATTCTGCAAAACCTTCAGGCAAATTGACAATTTGAGCTAAAGAATCCTTCAAGTCATCCCTAAAGCCTCTGTAAAACAAAGATACCCTTTTTTCTTCAGGCCAATGGGTTTCAGCCAATAACCTATTAAAATTAGTGACATAGGATATCAGGTCTTTTGATCCCTGATGCAGACTTAGGAGCTCATTATCTGATGCTTGTATGAACAAGTGTTTAGCGAAGAGGCTGGACATGGCTGTTTTAAAATTGTGCAAGTTATGTATAATAGGATTGTCACTATCTACTAAGGGCATGGCCGAGTTAGCTGCCACCCCTTTTAAGTAGGAAATAATAAAGGCCACCTTGGAGGTATCGGAGGTAAAAATCTGTGGTTTACACATAAATTTCAATTCACACTGGCTCATGAACGTTGTGTAACGATTACGGTCTCCTGTAAATCTCTCTGGGTTTGCTACGGGAATAGGACTAGGGCTAACGACAGTGACTTGTACATGTTGTTCAGTGGATTGGCCTGACGTATTCCGGGATTGAAAGGCAGTGGTGCCAAATTTGCAAGGAGTTAAAATGGGTCTTCCTTCCTCTGAGGATTCCATCCAAGTGGTAAACCCTGTCCTAGTCTTATCTAATTCTTGTCTAAGGAATTTGTTCTCTACACGCAAGGCCTGCATTTCTTCATTCAGTTTTTGCACAAGTTGAGTCAACTGGGTGATATCCATTTTGGTTAACTAGATGGGTACAAAATCAAGAGGAAACAAGGAAGTGAGGCATCGATTTCTGTCACGCATCACTCACGGCATTCTGGTTGTTTACTTCTAGATGTTGTAAGGTCCCAATTCCTCCATGAACCAACCTGCTCAGCAAGGAAGAGAACACTTGGCGAAAAGATTAATCCTCGAGGGAAAGGGGAAGTGGTGAGAGAAACAAGACAAACACTGGGTCTTCATCTTGAGGGATCCAGGAGAAGTTTCACTTACTGAAGTGCTCTGGGCCTTTCATGCTTGATCTACCAGCAGGTAAAATCTTCTTCTATTGAGACAACAACACCCAGATAAAAATGAGTATGTCAATTTTTCTCAAAGTTTAACAATATTCATTTGGTTTTCCTCTTTAATCAATAACATACCATTTATCTTAAGGCCCATGCAATCACTTCTACAGTTTTCTAGACGATTCAGATTCTTGAAATAGTCTTTATCACCTTAAATTGACACAAAACAATTGTAAACTCAAAAAACACACTCAAGTGTTGAACTGGTTAATGAGGTTAGACTAGAGGTGGTTTAACACACCCACATGAGGATTCGTACCTTTTAACTGGAAGTAGATTCCTCAAAGAATGGGGTTCTGCAATGATATAAAAGAAAAGAAAAGAAACAATACAAAAAACTAGTACTGTAATTAGGCACACTTTACATTTTACGCCTAATACTCAGTTTACAATATGGTTCAGTCCCACTTGGTTGCTTACCTATTCTAAAGTGGAAGAAAATAATACCTTCTGCTTTCGAACTGCAACTATAATCACACTGCAGCTATAATCACCAAATTGTCTTTTTAACTGCAGCTATATTCACTAAACAGTCTTTGAACTGCAGTAAAAATCACCTAAAAGTAAAACAATGAATACATTTATGCGTCCAAGATGCCAACATAGTCTTTCATTAATAAACAATTAAGGCGCATATTCTTCTTTAAATAATAAGTCTTACCGGTCTTTTCCCGATTAAATTGGTGCCCCCGGTTGTCTAGTAACAAAGAAACTCTTACTTTCTTTTTAGGGATTCAGGAAGCCTTCTGCTGTTAACCGGTACTTCCGGAAGAAGAGGTAAACGGAAGAGAAGTCCCAAAACATCTGAAGATCGGGGACCGGAGTCGGGAGTATCGGAAATCAGGTAGATGGGGGTTTGAAATCAGGAGGAGGGAGGTCGCCATCCTTGCGGGTCTCTGGGGTACTGGGAACAGGAACAGAGCGGTTCTTGCGGGTCTCTCGGGTGTTGAAGCTGGTCTCTTGAGTCGGGTCCGTAACGCTCGTGGTGACACTGTGCTGAAAAGCGAAGCTCCGTGACACTCAAAAGCGCGCCCTTTATAGCTTCAGGGTGGCGTGCCCTGGAGTTTGTCATGCGCCTCACGTGGAGTTAGCCAAGCTGTTGAGCGGTTTACTCAAGTGAGGCATAGGAAGTCAATTTGATGAAGGCAGACTCAAACTTTAACAACAAGCATTGCTAAACACAAGCATTGTTAACCATAGGATAACCATTGGACAAACCACTACAATTGCATAAGGTGCAAAGAATTCAACTTATTGGACAGAATAATGATAGTCCTTGCATCACAAATATGTATTAAAAAGGGGACTAATTTAAAACTATAACTCTTGTAAGGAAGGACCACAAATTAGATGACTGCTGCATATGAACCTTTAACAGTTCTTCCACCAAAAGGCGTTTCACATGGCGAGATTTTTCTGGATGAAGGGCATGAAATGATTTAACCAACCTTGGAGCGTGCACGTTACCTTTTGGTTCCCAAGATCTCTCAGATGGATCATACTCTTTCCAATCTATTAAGTAATAAAGACGACCACGAATGCGTTTTGCATCCAAAATCAGTTTGACCTCATATTCAAGATGATCTCCAACCCCAATTGGTGGAGGGGGTTACCAGGTCGTGCAGATGTGTCATGGGGTTTTAGAGGAGAGACGTGAAAAACTGGGTGGATTGAATAATCTTTGGGAAGAAACAATTTGACAGAGACTGGGTTAAAAATCTTTTCAATAGTGAATGGCCCTACGTATCTTGGTTTTAGCTTTTAAGGCCTTCGATTTGAATGTTTCTGGTTGACAACTAGACAAAATTCCCTTCTTTAAATGGTGGGGTTGGTAACCTATGTTTGTCTGCTGAGTCTTTCATTCTTACTTTATTCTTGGCTAAGTTCCTTTTAATTTGTTCCTGGAACATTAGTAATTTAGTAAATCTTTCAGCAACAGAGGGCATAATTTGTTTGTTTTCAGGAAACATTACTTGATTGGAGCATGGGTGTTGACCTGTCAAGAAATAGAAGGGTGAACAACCCAAAGCTGCATGTAAGGTGTTAATTTATGAAAACTCAGCCCAAGGCAATATTTTATCCCCATTAGTTGACATGGTAGAGGTCAGACATCGCAAACCTTGTTCTCGATATTGGTTCACCTTTTCCGTTTGACCATCGGTCTCCGGATGAAAAGCAGATGATAAAGCTAATTCAGTTCCTAACTGTTTACTAAGCTGATTACAACATTTTGAAAAGAATTGGGGATATTTGTCTGAAATAATTTTACTTGTGAGGCCATGAAGCTTAACAATATTAGCTAATAATATATCACTGAACTCTGTTGCTGATGGTAATTTAGGCAATGGAATGAAGAGTCCCATCTTAGATAGTAGGTCTACAATTAACAAAATTGTAGTTAAACCATTAGATTTGGGTAAATCAGAAACAAAATCTAAGATAATTGTGTGCCAGGGATAAGGAGGAATGGCCGTTGGTTGCAGTAGTCCTATTGGTGCAGTGTGTAAAGCTGTTTGTCGTGCACACACAGGACAAGCTTTGATGTATTTTTGTTCATCAGTAATGATGTTATTTCACCAAAATGTCTTTGACAAAGAGTTTTGTTAACCCCTGAATGGGCTGCTGTGGCCAGGTCGTGATTCCAATTTAGCACTTGCAAACGCAATTCCTTTTCAGGAACAAATATTTTATCTTTATGAAAGAAAAAACCCTCAAGAATAGAATTGTGTTTTTGAGAAAGCCATTGTTTTTGATCCAGGGTTTTTACTTTTCTTTGAATCTGATTTAGAAAGTCATACAAATGAATTACTGCCAATATTCTTTCTGCAGGAATGATACTTTGTGTTTCATTAACTTGATCATTATGCTTTTCGCAAACTAGGAGTGAAAGAGTATCAGACAAAAGCTGTTTAGATCCTGGGCAATATGTAATCAAAAAATCAATTTCACTAAAAAAGTTCAACCAGTGCATTTGACTGGGAGTGAAGGATTTTACAGTAGAATAGAATTGTACATTTTTATGATCAGAAAAGATGGTGATGGTATGTTTAGCTTCCAGGAGATGATGTCTCAATTCCCTAAAAACTGCCTTTATTGCCAATAGTTTGCATTCTGCAATGGTGTTGTTTTGTTCTGCAGATAAAAGCTCACAGGAATAAAAGGCTTTTAGATGTACATGTCCTGTGTTAGAATCTTTTTGCTTTAGCACACCTCCCACGGCTGTTTGTGAGGACTCAACAAAGAACGGTCTGTCTGGGTGAGGGTGAATTAAAATGGGTGCCGAGGTAAAAGTATTTTTTAGACTTGAGAAGGCTTGCTCAGCCTCCGAAGTCCATTGGAACTTTTTTCCTTTTTTCAGTAACTGTGTTATTGGTGCTACAATTTCGGAAATTCTTTAGATAAACCGTCTGTAGAAATTAGAAAATCCAAAGATTCTTTGTCTGTCTTTTACTGATGTCTGAGCGGGCCAATTTAAGATGGCTTCCACCTTTTTTGGGTCCATGACAATCCCCTCAGGAGACAGACAGTACACCAAAAACTCCACTTTGGAAGTATTGAAAACACATTTTTCTTATTCCATAAAACAAGAAATTGTCTCTTAATCTTTGTAGGACTGATCAGACATATTATACATGGCCTTCTGGATGTTTTGAATAGATTAAAATGTCATCTATGTACGCTATGACACAGATGTCACTTCACTGGTTGCCTGTGCGGCAACGCACTAAATTTAAAATTTTGTGTACGATTCACAAATGCTTGATAGGGAAGGGCCCCAAATATCTCCCTAATGCTTTTCAACCCTACATCCCTGGCCGCTCCTTACGATCTAGCAGCCTCCACCTACTACAGGTCCCTAAAATAAGAAAGTCTTGTCAGGGATACCGGTCCTTGGCACACACTGGACCAGTGCTCTGGAATTCCCTTCCCCCTACATTAAAAACCATTACCAATCACCTTCTTTTCCGTAAAACCCTCAAGGCCCATCTTTTTAGTAGCCGCTAATTCTTCCACTTGTCTCAGTTACTGAAACGATCGTGCACAGGACAGTCTCCTCCACTGGCAAAAGCGCAGAGATACCCCTTCGGGGGTTTATTCAGGCGCTATAAAAGCACATAAATATATAAATGTATATAAATATATGTCCGAAAGGTCGGGCAATACTTCATTTATAAAATATTGAAACGCAGCTGGGGTGTTACAAAGACCAAAAGGCATAACTGTATATTCAAATAGCCAAAATTTGGTGGGAAAGGCTTGTTTCCGCTCATCACCTTCCTTAATGCGGATAAGGTGATAAGCTCCTTGCAAATCCAACTTAGGATAGATACTGGAGCCTTTTACTTGATTAAGAAGCACTGGAATCAATGGTAGTGGGTACCTATTTTTTATTGTTGCCTTTTTACAGCGCGGTACTTGATGCACGATCTCAAATCGCCTGACTTCTTGGCCACAAAGAAGAGTGGAGATGAGACTGGCAATGTTGAGTGACGGATAAACCTAATTTCCAGCAGTTCGTCCAGGTATGATCTTAAATACTGATTTTCTGGCTCGGTTAGCGCGTTTTATCCTACCACAAGGTAGCACTGCTACAGGAATTATACCAATTCTACAACCATAGACCCTGTGAGGTGGTAACTTGGTAGCCTTAACAGGGTCAAACACATCAGAAAAGTCTTGATATTCACTAGGGATGTTAGAATTTTCTTGACTCAAGGCGCCACAGAAGAGAGGCATGACCGGGTATTTAGTTTCTTGGTAACAATGACGTTTACAATGAGATGAATCAAGGGTGACTGTGCGTTTGACCCAATCGATTTTGGGGTTATGGAGTTCAAGCCAAGGGATTCCAAGAATTACCCCAAAAGTTGGCGTATCAATGACATCAAAAACGGTATTCTCAGTATGGCCATTATCAGCGACTAAGGTCAAAGGTGTAGTGTGAAACCTTATTAAACCAGAAGATAAAGCTGACCCATCCACTGTCCGCACTGGCCCTGGTTCTTTTTTAGGTACTTGAATTAACTGTAATTTTTGAGCTAATTATAAGTCAAAAAAGTTGCCAGTGCCTCTTGAGTCGATTAGAATGGGTATACTATGTTTTTGTTTTGTGGATAAAATTAAAATCACTCTCACAGTATAATGTCTGGGAGTACGATTGATTACATTGGTTGCATACAGAGATATTTGAAACATTACATAACAGAGAAACAATCTCCTTTTTCCCTGAGGAAATTAGTTCTCCGACACCTGAGTTAAATCTTTCCCAATTGCTAACGCCTTTTTTTTTAGCAGGTTTTACAGTACAAACTCTAGCGAAATGGCTGGATTTTCTACAAAAAAGACATACATTTTCCTTACGTCTTTGTTCTTTTTCTTCGAGTGACAGAGGTACTTTTACTCCTCCAATCTTCATAGGTTCTACAACTAAACTCTTATCCTCGGTCTCCTGTCTGTCTGTTTTAAAGTGTAAATTCATAATGTCTCCTCTGTGTCTTTCACTTTTTTGTTCCCCCAGTCCATGATCTAACTTGACTACTAAGTCTTGGAATTCTGCAAAATCTTCAGACAAATTGACAATATGAGCTAAAGAATCCTTCAAGTCATCCCTAAGGCCTCTGTAAAACAAAGAGACCCTTTTTTCTTCAGGTCAATGGGTTTCAGCCAATAACCTATTAAAATTAGTGACATAGGATATCAGGTCTTTTGATCCCTGACGCAGACTTAGGAGCTCATTATCTGATGCTTGTATGAACAAGTGTTTAGCGAAGAGACTGGACATGGCTGTTTTAAAATTGGGCAAGTTATGTAGAATAGGATTTTCACTATCTACTAAGGGCATGGCCCAGTTAACTGTCACCCCTTTTAAGTAGGAAATAATAAAGGCCACTTTGGAGGTATCGGAGGTAAAAATCTGTGGTTTACACATACATTTCTATTGACACTGGCTCTTGAACGTTGTGTAACGATTACGGTCTCCTGTAAATCTCTCTGGGTTTGCAAGGGGAATAGGACTAGGGCTAATGACAGTGACCTGTACAAGCTGTTCAGTGGATTGGCCTGACGTATTCCGGGATTGAAAGGCAGTGGTGCCAAATTTGCAAGGAGTTAAAATGGGTCTTCCTTCCTCTGAGGATTCCATTCAAGTGGTAAACCCTGCTCTAGTCTTATCTAATTTTTGTCTAAGGGATTGGTTCTCTACACGCAAGGCCTGCATTTCTTCATTCAGTTTGTGCACAAGTTGAGTCAACTGGGTGATATCCATTTTGGTTAACTAGATGGGTACAAAATCAAGAGGAAACAAGGGAGTGAGGCATCGATTTCTGTCGCGCATAACTCACGGCGTTCTGGTTGTTTCCTTCTTGGTGTTGTAAGGTACTAATTCCTCCATGAACCAACCTGCTCAGCAAGGAAGAGAACACTTGGCGAAATGATTAATCCTCGAGGGAAAGGGGAAGTGGAGAGAGAAACAAGACAAACACTGGGTCTTCGTCTTGAGAGATCCAGGTAAAGTTTCACTTACTGAAGTGCTATGGTCCTTTCGTGCTTGATCTACCAGCAGGTAAAATCTACTCCTATTGAGACAACAACACTCAGATAAAAATGAGTATGTCAATTTATCTCAAAGTTTAACAATATTAATTTGGTATTCCTCTTTAATCAATAACATACCATTTATCTTAAGGCCCATGCAATCACTTCTACAGTTTTCTAGATTATTCCAATTCTTGAAATAGTCTTTATCACCTTAAATTGACATAAAACAATTTTAAACTCAAAATACACACTCAACTGTTGAACTAGTTAATGAGGTTAGACTAGAGGTGGTTTAACACACTCACACAAGTATTCGTACCTTTTAACTGGAAGTAGATTCCTCAAAGAATGGGGTTCTGCAATGATATAAAGGAAAAGAAAAGAAACAATACAAAAAACTAGTACTGGAATTAGGCACACTTTACATTTTACGCCTAATACTCAGTTTACAAAATGGTTCAGTTCCACTTGGGTGTTTACTTAGTCTAAAGTGGAAGAAAATAATACCTTTTGCTTTCGAACTGCAACTATAATCACACTGCAGCTATAATCACCAAATTGTCTTTTTAACTGCAGCTATATTCACCAAACAGTCTTTGAACTGCAGTAAAAATCACCTAAAAGTAAAACAATGAATGAGTCAATGTAAATGCGTCCAAGATGCCAAAATAGTCTTTCATTAATAAACAATTAAGGTGCATAGTCTTCTTTATATAATAAGTCTTACCGGTCTTTTCCCGATTAAATTGGTGCGCCCGGTTGTCTAGTAACAAAGAAACTCTTACGTTCTTTTTAGGGATTCAGGAAGCCTTCTGCTGTCAACCGGAACTTCCGGAAGAAGAGGTAACCGGTAGAGAATTCCCGGAACATCTGAAGATCGGGGACCGGAGTCGGGAGTATCGGAAATCAGGTAGATGGGGGTTTGAAATCAGGTGGAGGGAGGTCGCCATCCTTGCGGGTCTCGGTGGAGCTGGGAACAGGAACGGAGCGGTTCTTGTGGGTCTCCCGGGTGTTGAAGCTGGTCTCTTAAGTCAGGTCCGTAACGCTTGTGGTGACGCTGTGCTGAAAAGCGAAGCTCCGTGACACTCCAAAGTGCACCCTTTATAGCTTCAGGGTGGCGTGCCCTGGAGTTTGTCATGCGCCTCACGTGTAGTTAGCCAAGCCGTTGAGCGGTTTACTCACGTGAGGCATAGGAAGTGAATTTGATGAAGGCAGACTCAAACTTTAACAACAAGCATTGCTAAACACAAGCATTTTTAACCATAGGATAACCATAGGACAAACCACTACATTTGCATAAGGCGCAAAAAATTCAACTTGTTGGACAGAATAACGATAGTCCTTGCATCACAAATATGTAATAAAAAGGGGACTAAGTTAAAACTATAACTCTTGTAAGGAAGGACCACAAATTAGATGGCTGCTGCATATGAACCTTTAACAGTTCTTCCACCCAAAGGCCGTCTCACATGGCGAGCTTTTTCTGGATGAAGGGCATGAAAGGATTTAACCAACCTTGGAGCGTGCACGTTACCTTCTGGTTCCCAAGATCTTTCAGATGGATCATACCCTTTCCAATCTATTAAGTAGTAAAGACGACCACAAATGCGTTTTGCATCCAAAATCTGTTTGACCTCGTATTTAAGATGATCTCCAACCACAATTGGTGGAGGGGGGTTATCAGGTCATGCAGATGCGTCATGGGGTTTTAGAGGAGAGACGTGAAAAACTGGGTGGATTGAATAATCTTTGGGAAGAACCAATTTGACAGGGACTGGGTTAAAAATCTTTTCAATAGTGAATGGTCCTATATATCTTGGTTTTAGCTTTTTAAGGCCTTCGATTTGAATGTTTCTGGTTGACAAGTAGACTAAATTCCCTTCTTTAAATGGTGGTGTTGGTAACCTATGTTTGTCTGCTGAGTCTTTTATTCTTAGTTTATTCTTGGCTAAGCTCCTTTTAACTTGTTCCTGGAACGTTAGTAATTTAGTCAATCTTTCAGCAACAGCGGGCATAATTTGTATGTTTTCAGGAAACATTACTGGAATAGAGCGTGGGTGTTGACCTGTTAAGAAATAGAAGGGTGAACAACCCAAAGCAGCATGTAAGGTGTTATTTTATGAAAACTCAGCCCAAGGCAATATTTTATCTCCATTAGTTGACATGGTAGATGTCAGACATCGCAAACCTTGTTCTCGATATTGGTTCACCTTTTCCGTTTGACCATCGGTCTCAGGATGAAAAGCAGGTGATAAAGCTAATTCAGTTCCTAATTGTTTACTAAGCTGATTGGATAGGCAGAAGTCCGTGGGCCACTCGAATTTTGAATGACCGACTGTGGAACCAGGGCTAGACGCAGGTGGCGTTTGCAAGACAGAAGCTCAGACGGTAAATGATGCGCAACAGTGCCAGTGGCAGTGATCCCAAGAGATGCAGCATTCATCCACAGTACAGTTCCATGTGACAGGGGTTGTCCATGTGCCTGGGATGGGCGGCAATTGAGTTTGTTGGTCTCGTGGCCCCGGCACTCCTCTGACCGGCGGCATTTTTGTGGATGATATGCCACAGCTTGGAGCAATGAGTCGTATTTGTGTGAAACGTTTGAACGTATGGGTTGTTTTTTACTTATGTGGCAAGGCCATCCCATGCAGGTGTACCTCAAGCAGGGACAAGTGTGCGTGGGGTGTGGACATGTTGTTCTTTCATTAGCGCAGTGTGTGGTGTGGGTGTCATCTAAATCTGATATGGTATCACACTCAGTGGGTGCCAGGCACATTCAAGATGAAGGTCTGAGCTTCAGATGTCCTTCCGCCTTGTGTATTGAGACAAAGGAGCTTTCATTCCTAATGTTTGTCAGACTACTGCTTGCATTTCTGAAATGTGTTGTGGCCTTCGTGCTGGAATTGATGCCAGTCCTTAGCCTTAATGTGCACCCATTGCGATACACACGCAACAGTTGGCATGTATGAGCCAAGAGCCCAATTGGCCTTGCGCACCTTGTTCAATCTCTCTCTCTCTCTCTCTCTCTCTCTCTCTCTCTCCTTCTCTCTCTCTCTCTCTCTCCTCTCTCTTGCTCTCTCTCCCTCTATCCCTCTCTCTCGCCCTCTCTTTCTCTCTTTCCCTCTACCCTCCTCTCTCTCCCTCTCCCCCCTCTCTCTCCCTCTCTCTCTCTCTCACTATCTCTCCCTCTCTCTCTCTCTCTTTCTCTCTCTGTCTGTCCTTTGATGAGTGCCTGACACACCTTCTTATCCTGGATTTTGTCCTGCAGGCTGTGACTTACAGATTGTCCAGGGATGACCCACCATGTCTCTTCCAAATAGTTGTTTAGAGTCAAATTTGATTGTGTTTTTTGGGGGGACTTTCAATGGTGAATGAATGAATGATTCTCCTTTTTCTCTCCACACATGAATGTTAATTGTTGTAATTGTGTAACATCAGACAAATGAGTTTGTACATGATTTTGGGAACTTGATGTGCAATATCTTTGTCAGGGGGGGGTGCCCGGGGTAGGGCCCCGGTCTGGGCGGTGGGAGGGGTGTCCTGGGGGTGGTGGCGGTGGGTGTCGTGGCTCTCTTGGGTGTCCGAGCTGCATGTTCGTTGGCTCTATGGCATCTGTTGTTCTTCAGGTGTGGCTCTGGGCTGGGTTCCCTTTTCTGGTGCAGGTTGTCATCCGACTTTACACCAGGAAAGAGCAGATGTTAAATTCCTGCTGCTAACGTGCCTTATCACCTGTTTTGTGATCTGGCTGGTCATCAAGAATATTGTGACGTGGTGTTGTCCTGGCTTTTAGCACAGGAATGCCTACTCTGAATATCATTAGCGTTAGTTGCTGGTGTCATCTGTGGCGATGTTTTTTGCTGCTGCTATCGCAGGTAAACTGGTGATATGGGCTGTTAGCACCAGCATGTAAATGGGGCAATACATTTATAATGTCTTTGGCTGTGATAAAGTGCTGATAACTCAGCCATACATCCTTGAAAATATGCCCCTATGTATCCTATGTTCTCACTTGTGAACCTTAACTCCAAAGATTTTACTGCAGCCCTGCAATCTCGAACATTAAAAGTTAGAGAGTTCAGTCTGGTTACTCTGGATTTGACCCCTCTCTTCTTATTATTACAGGTTGATTCAAACGCAGGAACCTACCTAATATTGTCTCTTTTACTCTGAATCATTTGTTATGAGCCTTTAAATTACTGATCAGTGCGAGTTCCAAACATTATAGCATTATTTTAAAATATCAGTTAGACAATGCAAAGGAGTGGCAGAAACAGAAAATAATTTATTTCAAGAAACCGCAATATTTGGACAAATGGCCACAAGAGTGAAAAAAAGCGTTGGAGAATAAAAGCCAGCCACAATGGAGAAGAAATGAACGTAAATGACTGCTAACATCACGACCTTAGATGAGCGCTGTGGTAAGTAAATGCCCCTGTATGTTGCATTCACTGTGTAACTGAAATGCTACAAAGCTCTGAAATCAATAACTTTGCGATGATAAATGAGACGGTCAAAACAAAACTAAATTTCTTCTAGGCCCAGAGACAGTTGAACGAGGCAGGCGTAGCCTCGTACTTCCTTATTACATATGATCTTTTGCAGTGGATGATGGATGGTGGTGTTGAACAAGAGGGTGAAAATAGAAGCAATTTGGCCCATGATGTAGACCTGGAAATAGCATGAGCAGAAGCCCCATTAAAGCTGTTTTTCCCGTGTGCCTCTGCAGAGTTTACACCATTTCCTTTTATAGTCAGGCATCATATATAAATGCCAAGAAAGCCTGGCTTCATTATAAGATGAGCTAGACAGTTTTGCACGCGCCACCTGCTGCATCTTTCCTTGCACATGCAGGTGTCATCTTGTTGCAGGCACCAGTGTAACTCCTCAGTTTTGTTAAGAGGAAGTTAATGTGACGGATATAAGAAAATGTGTGGTCTGAATACAGAATCAAGCCTTTCTATAAAGGGACAAGAAGTAATAATGTCTTTCATTTTGTAACTGCTTAGCTCAGCTTGTTTTATGAGCTGTTGCTTCATGTACTCAATTACAGTCTTTTTAACTTACACTTTTTCTTCTGCAAATAAGGCTCCACTGGAAGTTCGAAGTAGTCGTAGAAAATGATTAAATTCCAGGCGCATTTTGTAGCACTTGAGCAAGTGAACTATCCATGAGAAGGAATGGGGACGTTCACACCACTTTTTTTAACCTACGAATCCAAATCTTTCATTGTCCAGGGGAATTTTTTCAAACATATTGGCTTAAAGGCACAGGTCTAAAGGCAATTGTTAAGAACATTGTATTGAATATGCCAATGCTTTAACCGCCTGATTCATCATTCATATTTGCGCTCGCAAAGGGCCAGATTCTGAGAATCTGGCCCTTTGCGAGTGCGATTTTTGCATTTGGGATTCAACATCCCAAATGCAAAAATCACTATTTGCTAATTCACATATTTGCGAGGATTTACATTTAAGGAATCTCTATTTGAGATTCCTTAAATGTAATTCATCATCCATTTTACAATTGCGAAATCGCAATTTCGGGCCGCAATTTACCGCAAAGTCAAACCTCGTGGTAAATTGCGAAAACTCAGAAAAATGCATTTAAATGCATTTTTTTGAGTTGCACGTTACACACACACATGTCCTTTGGACATGTGTGTGTGCAACACCTGTGTTAATTTCCATTGCAGGGGTGCTACAGGGTGTCCTTTGGACACCCCTGGCACCCTTGTACTCGCAATCTCATTTGCGATTAGCTAATTGCTAATCGCAAATGAGGAATGACTCCCCATGCATTCCTATGAGCCTTTTGGCCCATAGGAATGCATGGGGAGTTATTCCTTATTTGCGATTAGCAATTAGCTAATCGCAAATAAGGAATCAGTGGGAATCGCAATTAATATTGCGATTCCTACATGATTACCGTTTTGCGAGTCTCAAATAGCGATTCCTTATGATTCGCTATTTGAGTCTCGCAAAACGGCCCGTTCATGAATCAGGCTGTAAGTTCCCTACCAGTAAAGGCAGGCGTTGTTTCTCTCCACAAGCAAATTCTGTATTGGGCTATAAGAAACACTTTACATGGAAAAATAAGAGAAGGAACACACCAAAAGGAGCAGTGGACTGGAGGTGGATTTTGGGTGAGGGTAAGAGTGGCGCTATGTGTGGGATATAAGGTAAGACTAGGTTTTTTACCTATCCAAGCTTTGCATGGAAGACATCTGTCTACATTGTAAGACTGTCCCAAGTATCACTCAATAAGTTATTTTACTAATTTAACCATTTAAATAGACATGACTGCATAGTTTCCCAGCTCCATATGGGAAGCGGTGCTCCACTCCAAATGTTTTCATTTTAATTCAGGGACTTGCATTCCTGTTTCATAATGAAATAGGCAAGACTACAAGTCCCAGAATTCAGTGAAAACCCTGCAGTGGAGGAGTACAGCACGCATGTACCTGGGAAACTTGTCAGGGCTTAATAGAATATATAATATGTTTTTATCTCTACCCAAAGTAACACTTTTTTAGCATCCTTAGAATAACAAAAGGTTGAGGAAATAGCAGTCATGTTCTAAATCTATACTTTGAAGTTTGCATGTGATGCAGCTCCTTGATGCTGGGTCATAATTACAAATGCAACAATAATAGCAACTGTTGCAAAGTCAATTTGTGCCCTGAGCAACCACCAACCTTTTGCAGACTAGTACTGGTGGTAACTGACTCTGACTGAACCTGGGCTCTGCCTAACCCGGCCCAGGGCCAGTGCTATGCTGAGGACACACATTTATAATACAGTGAAAACACCTACACACCATAGGGTACACTATGGGTCATGGTACCCCTATGATTGGCACGACCTCCCCTATAAGGCTCTAATACATAATAGGGCAGGAAATTTAAACTACCTTTAAGTCCCTAGTATATAATAGAGCAGGGTAGTTTATAGGCCAACAGCCTTTTCAGCACTTGCATGTGTGCACTGCTGGAGCCTGAGGCAAGTTTAAAAGCAGCCCTGTGTTGCAGACATTGTGCACAAACTTCACTTTGGTATTTGGGGCACTTATAAATAAATAAACTACAATTTGTGGGCATATTAGATAACCCCAGAGTCTCCCCTAGGAGTCCAAGGGGTGGGAGGTCAGGTGTTTATAAGGAAGACCCTTATAAAATGAGCTTTATATGCCTTGGGTTAAGTGAAATTACACATTTTACTCCGCACTTTGTGATAAAGTGCTTCAGAAAATTGACATTTGTGCTAAGAGCACTGTGAAGGGAGGATCTTCAACATGCTTACATTTTAAGAACCCCTAAAGTCTCCCCTAGGTGTTTAAGGAGTGGGGGTATCCTTTAGATATAGGCAGGGATCTTATACATTATGTTTTTATAAGCCCTGATGTTGGAACAATGGCCCAAGTAATTTTTCGATTGCAAGTCCCCTGACACAAAGGTTCACATGGCAAGACGTTATGAACTAATAATTCCCACTAGGAGAATCATAACAATGGCATTAAACAGCTTCCTAAAATGGTATTGATAAATTCAACAATATGGTATTTTTGGATTTCTCCTAAAATGTACAGACAAGCAGGTGTGAGACGTTCTTGTCTGTAAATCCAAAGTTAGCATTCCAGTGGTCTTTCCTGATTGCTTAGAGTTAAGTGGATTAGCCAGGCTCCTTTGATGAGGTGTGAAAGAGCCCCTTTTGTTAGCCAGCTCTTCTGGGAGGGCAATGTTCTGCTACAAAGGAATGCCAGAGCAGGGGGATGGTTTGTAAACAATATCCTTCAATGGAAGGAGGAGACAGGCCAAAGACACAGTTTCCTTTACATCTCTCCTCTAGAACCCAGCCAGATGCTCGGCTTAAGGAAGGAATGAGCGGATGCAAGGGGGCGAAACTATAAAGATTATAAATCCTAGAGGTGTATTCAACCAGCTGTTCTCTCTCGGCTGAAAATTCTGACATATTGACTTTTGGAGAAATAGTGCTTTCTGGGAGATCATTGTGCCACACTTTGGAGGAAGTAGTCATGCTCTGTGGTGTTGCCCTGCACCTTATTGGACAGGAGTGTCCTCCTCCTTGACCCCAGCGAACACTGAATAAGTATTTGAGAGGGGCAATGCCTCTCAGATCTGCTGCACAAACCTTAAGAAAGAAGAAGGGTCACTGCTGGAAGTTTTATTTTTGCACAAACCAGGCCCTGCACTCTGACTGTCTGTGCCTGCTGCACAATCTGAACCTACAGCCCAATGGATCAAACCTGCTTCAAAAAGACTAAATAGTAAACTCTCTGCAAGCTACAGGTTAACACAGCTAACCTGGACCATCACCACAAATAATCTGCAGCCTTGAGTACAACCAGTGGATTTGTAAGGGTTTTGTCCAAGTTAATTGTGGGAACGGAAGTCCCAAACTTTCAAGGAGCTTCTTTGAGATTCGAGCCCCCTAGACGTTGTTTTTAACACCTTGAATCCGCAAGAGGAAATTTAGGAAGGAGCCTCTCACTGAATCCAACCTGCTGGAGGAGGTTGCACAATGGTTGGTGAGAAAGTGGCTAAGTGTGAATTTTAAAAAACACACAAAAGAGCAGACCAGGTCTGGGAGTGGTGTGTAGCTAAACCGGTAAAAGTGAAACTGCTGGGTGCATGTGTGACCGTATGCTGTTGAGTCACAAAGGCCAGAACAATTCCCCTCAGCCCACCCTCGTAGTGGAATATCATCATGCGGGGATTGT
This sequence comes from Lissotriton vulgaris, assembly GCF_964263255.1. Lineage (NCBI taxonomy): Eukaryota > Metazoa > Chordata > Amphibia > Caudata > Salamandridae > Lissotriton > Lissotriton vulgaris. The sequence goes on along the minus strand of NC_141697.1, from coordinate 744,697,590 downwards.
TGATCACTTTATATCAAAACCGACTTCATCATGCCAGGAATAGATATCGGTGCTCAGGCCATAATGTTCCTCAAAAGAGAAATGTGAGTAAAGTGCAGTGCTTGAGTGATCGTGGTAAGTAAAATTAGCTACCAAGACTCAGGAGATAATTAAACTGAAATCTCGGTGCCAAAAGTTAAAAAGCGCCTAGTAGTTATACATTAGGACTACCTTCCTGCGCTGTGCATAGCGGTCGACATGTTTCAGCCTTGAGGGAAGTTATCCCGGCTTTCTTCAGGACCTCAAAAAATGATAGCTACTGCAAACAAAAAACAAAAAGTACTATGTGAAGTGAGGAACAACATAAGATGTACTATGGAGAAGTTACATAACTACCGGGAACTTTGTGCTCCGAATGTCTGTTGGAGGAAGAGGGACATGTCTTCTTCCTATTAAGAGATAAAGCAATACACAACAACACAGGATTACCCACATACCACCAAATGAATGCACAAAAACCGTAAAGCAAAACACACCTGCGTGAATAATTTACATTCCGCAATACAAAGAAAGCATAATAGCTTTGACCACTAAGAGGCATTTCCTCACAGTGATACTCACCCAGCTTTATGTGGGTGAAGACCTCACCTCACCCGGCAACCGCTCGGGAGAATGAGGCCCCGCTCTATAGTGTAGAAAAAGGGGAAGCAGTTAGCACACAACTCAACTGTGCCCAGCCAAATAGCTCTACACATTTAAACCTAACCCACGTGTGCTAGTGCCCATCTGCCAAACCCGTAACTGACCACAATATTAACTAATATTAGACACTCAGACTGCGATTTTACACATGTCCCCTGTATATTCCGGACATTAAAATGCGTCTATGCAAAAGACTATATTAGTCGCCATTTTATCCTCATTGAAGTTTTTAAGGTCTAAACAAAGACGACATACTGCCTATGAACCACAGCAAGTGTAATGTGTGGAACATCTTGAATAACGCCCCTTAACTGCTTTCATCATTACTTACTATGAAGATCTTTTTCTATCCCTCAATACGGATAAAACACCACACAAAACCGGGATCCAGATAAAGACATCGTGTCTAGGAACCGGGGACTATTCAGGCTAGTGCCAGTCATGCCGACTCAGTAAATACAGGATAAAAATAGTGAAACCAGCCCACACCCCAGGCATCTTACCTGTCCGTCGGTGCCCCAGTTTTTTTGCCAAGCGGAAGTGGAGGTAATTTGCAGCACCGCCCATCTCCCTTTTATGTAGGACGGGCATTGGATAATTGAGCGTACCTCCGTGATGTAACTAGCGCCGGGCTACGTTTCCACCAAGCGGATTCTGGGGGTCAAGTATCACAAAGTTTAAAGTATAACTGAAAATGATGTTTAGGGAGTTTGTAGAGTGAAAAAAGAACCGAAAACCGGCGCGTATGGTAAAACGCCGGTATTCCGATGCGCATGCGCGGTCGTGACCGAGGCGGAACACTGTTCCCTCGAGCATGCGTTAGGATAGTCACTAACAAGAATATGTAAAATCCCATGTCCTAAGGCTAAGGATTATATCCACAATAAAGGTCAATGTGACCCTCTTGACAATGTTCTTCCACACTTCACAGCGTCTACTGGTCGTTTCTATAGGGTGCCACCATATTGAATGTAGGAGAGGGGTCGTTCATAATCTTCATGATTTTCATGAAGTGTGCTTTTTTAATAGCCACAAAAAATAGTTAGAAACATATTCCAAGAGAGGCATAACTATGGCTGTGCGCCATCAGAAAAACAGTTAATGTTAGAAAAAAGATCCATCCATACAGTTGATGAGTCCAGAAAAATGTCTGCGTGTGGTACATATTATCGCCATATACGTCCTACAGTTGAGTGAATCATTGTTATTTATAAAGAGTGTTTAAATAAGATGGAAGGTGTCAGGTCAGGTCAGCAGACAGGACAGCATACACAATTGGGTTGGGTGAGCTTATAGGGTATAAACAATGATTCACTCAACTCTAGGACGTATATCTTGGAACATTGTCAAGAGGGTCACATTGACCTTTATTGTGGATATAATCCTTAGCCTTAGGACATGGGATTTTACATGTTCTTGTTAGTGACTATCCTAACGCATGCTCGAGCGAACAGTGTTCCGCCTCGGTCACGACCGCGCATGCGCATCGGAATACCGGCGTTTTACCATACGCGCCGGTTTTCGGTTCTTTTTTCACTCTACAAACTCCCTAAACATCATTTTCAGTTATACTTTAAACTTTGTGATACTTGACCCCCAGAATCCGCTTGGTGGAAACGTAGCCCGGCGCTAGTTACATCACGGAGGTACGCTCAATTATCCAATGCCCGTCCTACATAAAAGGGAGATGGGCGGTGCTGCAAATTACCTCCACTTCCGCTTGGCAAAAAAACTGGGGCACCGACGGACAGGTAAGATGCCTGGGGTGTGGGCTGGTTTCACTATTTTTATCCTGTATTTACTGAGTCGGCATGACTGGCACTAGCCTGAATAGTCCCCGGTTCCTAGACACGATGTCTTTATCTGGATCCCGGTTTTGTGTGGTGTTTTATCCGTATTGAGGGATAGAAAAAGATCTTCATAGTAAGTAATGATGAAAGCAGTTAAGGGGCGTTATTCAAGATGTTCCACACATTACACTTGCTGTGGTTCATAGGCAGTATGTCGTCTTTGTTTAGACCTTAAAAACTTCAATGAGGATAAAATGGCGACTAATATAGTCTTTTGCATAGACGCATTTTAATGTCCGGAATATACAGGGGACATGTGTAAAATCGCAGTCTGAGTGTCTAATATTAGTTAATATTGTGGTCAGTTACGGGTTTGGCAGATGGGCACTAGCACACGTGGGTTAGGTTTAAATGTGTAGAGCTATTTGGCTGGGCACAGTTGAGTTGTGTGCTAACTGCTTCCCCTTTTTCTACACTATAGAGCGGGGCCTCATTCTCCCGAGCGGTTGCCGGGTGAGGTGAGGTCTTCACCCACATAAAGCTGGGTGAGTATCACTGTGAGGAAATGCCTCTTAGTGGTCAAAGCTATTATGCTTTCTTTGTATTGCGGAATGTAAATTATTCACGCAGGTGTGTTTTGCTTTACGGTTTTTGTGCATTCATTTGGTGGTATGTGGGTAATCCTGTGTTGTTGTGTATTGCTTTATCTCTTGATAGGAAGAAGACATGTCCCTCTTCCTCCAACAGACATTCGGAGCACAAAGTTCCCGGTAGTTATGTAACTTCTCCATAGTACATCTTATGTTGTTCCTCACTTCACATAGTACTTTTTGTTTTTTGTTTGCAGTAGCTATCATTTTTTGAGGTCCTGAAGAAAGCCGGGATAACTTCCCTCAAGGCTGAAACATGTCGACCGCTATGCACAGCGCAGGAAGGTAGTCCTAATGTATAACTACTAGGCGCTTTTTAACTTTTGGCACCGAGATTTCAGTTTAAATATCTCCTGAGTCTTGGTAGCTAATTTTACTTACCACGATCACGCAAGCACTGCACTTTACTCACATTTCTCTTTTGAGGAACATTATGGCCTGAGCACCGATATCTATTCCCGGCATGATGAAGTCGGTTTTGATATATAGTGATCAACAATCCCCGCATGATGATATTCCACCACGAGGGTGGGCTGAGGGGAATTGTTCTGGCCTTTGTGACTCAACAGCATACGGTCACACATGCACCCAGCGGTTTCACTTTTACCGGTTTAGCTACACACCACTCCCAGACCTGGTCTGCTCTTTTGTGTGTTTTGTATCCTTGTAGTAGGGGCGCGAGCAGTCAGGTCGCTAAATATTCCCCCTTGACCCTCTTGTGTTTTGTAAGTGTGAATTTTGCCCTGTCAGAGGCAACCACATGTCCTAAAGTGGCACTATTGGTTTTAAAGCACTAGAAAGTCTTTAATCTGTCATCTTTAACCTTTAATAATTCATATCTCTGGTTACCTACAGTGAATTATTTCTGTGTTGGTGTCACTTTAATTTTTCCTACTTTTATACTTGGTGTTGGATTTTTATTGTGTGTTGCATCTTAATTATTTACTGAATAGGTGTTTTTAAATGCTTTACATATCTGTTTTTGAAATTAAGCTTTCCGGCTTACAGTCAAGCTACGAAGGATTGAGCATGGAAATTATTTTCTAAGACCTATTCTGAGCCCTATATTTGGTTAGGGGTATTGTTGCCAGTGCTAAAAGCATATCTGCCATTATTAATGATCCACTTTCCAAAAGCAACGAGCTCAGCTATCTACATGAAAATAAAGCTGTATTCTGCATATTGCATGCTGTGCTTTACAGCAGGTAAATTGACACTCCATGTAATTTTATTTGAAGTTGAACCTGTGACTACAATGCACACAGACCTTTCCAGCATATGCATTATTAACCAATGTTATTCAAATGCCATTGTTACCTGGAACTTGCTAGGTATGCAAAGAACTCTGTAGCAGATGATATTTTAAAATGTAGTTTGTTGTGATCAAGTAAGTAAGCCAGAACAGTGTTACTGTCATGTTTTTCTTGGCAGATTCTTTGAGACAGAGTTAAACAAAAGAATAAGGGGCTTATTTACTAACATTTCTTGTCACAAGTGCAGCAAGTGAAGGTGCTGCACTTCTTTGCGTAAAAGGTAGAAAGTAGAACAGTGGTTCAAAGTTATGACTCAGTATTGCTCTTTCCTATTGCTGGCAAACTTATGGATGGCTAGCACCAATTAGGGCACCCGTGCATCATGGTGCAAGGGTGTCTGCATTGTGGTCAGGTTAGTTTTAAAACAGGAAGGGAAATCTTCATGCAAAACAAACTATCCTTTGAAGGTATTTCCTTTTTGTATGTAGAATGTAGCAGACATAAAATGAGAAAAAAACAAGGAAGAAAAATGTCTTTCTCTTTGTTACACGAGACTCAGATAGGAGCAATATTCGGGTGCACCTATCTGAGAAACCCATTTACAAAGCTTTGGTAGATACACATAAACGTCCCCACACCACCTACTTAATGACGTCCTGATGCAAGGAAAAGCAAGGAAGAGCAAGTTTTTTTTAAATCCCCGCAAAGCCACGCTAAACGGGATTTGATTGGCTTTTTAAATTTCAAGTTGGATTTTGCATAGGGGCTGCGCCAATAAGTGACGCAACCCAGACACAAAATCTTACTAAATGTGGGCCCAGATTTGTAAGATCACTAAAATAATTCTGATGCATCATTTGCTCGCAAAGTTGGTGATATTTTCTTAAAGAAATTGATAATTCTGCAACAGTCAATTCAATGCCATCAGCCGGGAAATAAAAAATCACTTCCTGCACAGAGGCTCCTAAATTTTTGTAATCTGAAGTACTGCTGCTCACATCTCATTTCCAAACCACTTTGCCAAGGTGGCAGGTATAATTACTTCGTCCAAGTACAAAATGATTATAACTTGGCTGGTCTGGTAATGAAGGAGATGGACTGTTAACCCATGCACAATCTACACACTAAAAAATGGCTATATACATCCTTTCCCTTTCTCATACACTCAACCACCTATGCAGCCTACGCAGCCTCTATGTGCGAAACAAGAGCCCCTGTGAAATTGCAAGCAGATGGCCAACTGGGCATTCAAACATTTACTTCTTTTCCATTGACTCTAACTCGTAGACCCCTGGATCACTCAAAAGGGGATTCGAGGCATCCGAGAGATGGACAGCCATTTGCATTCTTGGTAGACACTATGACTGCAGCAATAAGCAAAAACCGGGCACAACCGGCTTCAGAGGAGTTGGGTGGAATCCTGCATTAAGACACCGGAGCCAGTTTTCAATGTGACATCAAATCTATGCTGATCCTCATCTTGGATGAGATACATGAGATGAAAGCAACACAAGCAAATAAGATTGCGGCCTTACATCTTCGCCTGTCAAAATTTGAAGAAGCAGTTGCTATCTACCCGGTAAGACTACAAGAGGCTAGTCCAGAATATCTCGTCTTAAGGATCAGATAACTGAGATGCAACATCAGGCAACTTCGGATGAGAAACAAAACCTTTTTTTGGAAAGTAAGCTTGAAGAATGAGAAAAGCATTCCAGACGTTCCAATTTGCGATTGGTTGGGGCTCTTGAAGGTTGTGAGGGGTCTCAAATGATCCATTGGGTTGATTCTTTCATCAAAGATAATGTGCTGCCCGGGTTTACCAGAGATCTCACCATCACAAGAGCACCTAGGGTCCCAGCTCAACCATTTCTGAACTCAAAGCTACCCAGAACAATCCTTTTCAACTTTGCAGACTTTCGGATTAAAGAAAAAATATTCACTCAGGCTATTCAAAAGAAGCATATCTCAACTTGTGAAGTCCCTAGTTGTTGAATCTTTTCCGATATGTCTGCAGCAGCGGCCTGCCATCGGAAATAATTTGTCAAACTTCTATATCTGTTCAAGGCGCAGGGGGCCCAGGCTTCTATAGCCCAGCAATCTAAATTACATGTATTGGAACAAGGAAAGTTCCATATGTTTACAAGCCTTGATAAAGCACAGGAGCTTTGTCAAAAAATTACTGTGGGAAAAAGGAGAATTAAGTTTTGGTCCATGTTGTTTTTTTTTGTGGTGAGGAGAGAAGCAGTAGGGGGGAAGTGGGGGAATTAGAAAGCACATTTCTTTTTTCTCGTTAAGATTATGGGAGGGGCCTGGTCACTGAGGGTGCAATTCCATGGCACCCAGCATGGGGGGTAGTCAGTGGGAGAGGGCAAGGGGTATGGTGGGCTATTGCCCATCTGCCAGGGTCTACGGGAAAGAGGGTAAGGTGAGGGGGTGGGGTGGGGCTAGAAAGGGGAAAAATGAACAGGATCAATGTGAAGTTCACAGGATTTGTTCCCAGGCGAGTAGTAAATCGCAGAGACCCATTTGGAGGGACTATGCTGTGAAATATAGGCTTAGAAGAGCAGATAAATACTTAGGAAGGAATAAGACTGAGGGAGGCCAATCAGGATGGAGATAAGGATGCAGAATATAAAAATACTTACTTGCATTGTTAATGGGTTATTGAACCCGCGTCAAAGTTTTGCATTCCTAAATTGGCTAACCTCCCTCTCTCCTGAAGGTATATTCTTACAAGAAACTCACTTCAGGTCCAATACCCCTAAGATATCTCTCCCCAAGAAATATGAACAGACATATTTTTCATCCCCTAATTTAGCAGTTAGGGGGGTAGGGTTTTTACTATCTAGCACACTAGATTGTCAGGTTAAGGAGGTCCGGTGAGATGTAAAAGGCTGATGGATTTGGGTAAAAGTGAAGCTCGAGGAAACAGTGCTGAATCTGGTGAATTGTTATGGTCCTATTGATTACAATACCATAGCACTGAAGGAAATGTATCAGTTAATAATAGAGATGGAAGGGATAGTAATACTGGGTGGTGATTTTAACTTTATTTAGAGTCTAGCATTAGATACATCAAATAAGGCAATACGACAGCTAACACCTAAAACCGCTAATTTAATAAATAGCTTGTCAGAAGATTTTTCCTTAAAAGACCCCTGGAGACTATGGCATCCTGGCGTTTTGCAATATACCTGCTATTCAGCAAGATATAGATCAGCTTCTCTACTTGATTTTTTTAGTGGATAATTTGTTTGCCAACGGTCCAGCTGAAATAATTGCCAATTCATTTTCTGATCACTCACTAGTTCTATTTACATTAAAGCTGGGCATTACTCCAGAAAAAATGCCAAGACGGCAGTTTGACAAATCTCTTCTACAAGATACCACTTGGGTGGCAGAAACTAGGGAGTTTATCATGCAATTTTCCAGCCTAATGAAAATACTGCCCCAATGTTTATGGTTTGGGAGGCATTTAAAGCTACTTTTAGAGGCCAGATGATATCTTACAAGGCAAGAACTAGGAATGTGCGTAAATCTAAGATTCTGGAACTACAGACTGCCATTGAGAAGGCGAGACAAAATATAACCCTAACAAATACTCCAGAGCTTATTATAAGATCACAACAGCAAGAACTGGCTAAAGCCAAGGAGGAACTGAAGGGTTTTTCTTGTTAGAGGAGATTGCAGGAAGTAGGGCCTACCAACAAAAGCTTTATAAGGAAAGCCATCAGATTGGTAGATTGTTGGCATGGTCCACAAAAAATCGGAAAAAGGCTCCATTAATCAGTCAAATTAAAAACCCATCTACTGGCCTACCTAGAAGATGATAAGCAGGCAATTACTGAGATGTTTCTCTCACATTTTGATCGAATACATGTAGAAACACAGATGGTGGATGAGGCAGAATTGACAGCATATTTTGAAACATTGGAGCTACCACAGATATCTCAGCAGCTTACTGACACATTGCATAGCCCAATAGGAAAATCTGGGCAAGAAGGATCGCTTCATACGCACAACAGGTGGTTCATACCAACCAAAATGATTTTATTCCAGGACGGTTAATGGCATCTAACACATATTTCCTAAGGCAAGCTATTGATTATTTTTCCACTGATAAGCTTAATACTGTGATTATGATGATGGATGCTGGGAAGGCTTTTAATTTAGTAGATTGGAGTGCTCTGTTTTTTATTTTGGAAAAGTTTGGCTTCGCGCCACAATTAATACGAATGCTAAAAGAGCTATATGGTCATGCGGAAGCCAAAATTATTATTAACGGTTCAGAAGTCGGCAAGGTAAATATTAAAAGAGGCACATGGCAAGGCTGTCCGTTATCTCCCATTTTATTTTCTTAATTTATTGAACCCCTAGCTGTGAAAATTTGAAATAGTTGAATGATTTTGCCCCCCACAGTTGAGATGGCAAAAATTAAGGTGTACACAGATGATATTATTTTATATCTGAGGATTCTAATGTACACAATGCACTTGATGAAATCCCCAAATTTACACAGATTAGGGGATATAAAGTGAATCAAGCGAAAACCAAGATTCTTACATTTAATTCGGGGCCATCCGATATTCCAGCTTCCATCTAGTTAAGGCCACCGCACCCAGTTAGATATCTGTGGATATTTGTTACAAACGAGTTTGGGCAATTATTTTCTTTGATATATACTAGCATGCTCATAAAAGTTGAAAAAACTATTAGATAAATGGTCTCTACTTCACTTATCAATAATAGGATGGATTTCTATGGGTAAAATGTCAGTGCTCCTGTTGTTATTGTTTCTTTTTATGAATCCCCCTTGAAAATTCTAAGCCCTTATTTTAAAGAGCTAGATCAAATGATTCAGAAATTTGTCTGGAATAATAAACATCCCCGGGTGAAGTTATCAAGACTACAATTGTATGTTGTGTCAGGAGGGTTAGCACTTCCACATTTCTTATCTTACTCCCAGGCTTCCTTGACTAATTTACTTTCCAAATTAGGCGGGGAAAATTCAGTTTTTGATAATTTCTTGTTAATAAAAATTCTGAAGGAAAGTTTTAATAAACTTCCCTTTTTGTTACGATTAGCGAAACTTCCTAAGAAGACCAGATATAAGGTGATAATGGCACTAGCAGAAAGAACCCAGCTTTTTTTTTACTCACAAGATATTTCTGCATTTCATGCCTATACCCCCATTCAAGACTGTGCAGTAGGAGTTATTATTTCGCTATGGGGAGTTTACCAAGCATGGCAAGAACTAGGCTATGATCCGCTCGGGATTTTTATAACCATGAAACTCTAACCACTTGGGAGACAGTCCAATTGCAATCCTGTATATTGATCACAGCCCCCCCTCTGAGTTTTCTTCAGCTAATTTTCTTAAAAATAATTATATTATGATGGGTGAGGCAACACTTCAAATTGCAAGGCAAATGGTAAATAAAATGGTGGGGGTAGGTATCGCTTATTACATCAAAATGCTCATACCGAAGAGATTTCGAGAAAATAACTCCAGAAAATGTATATGGAAATGGGGTGTAAATTTATTATGAAAGAATGGCAACAGTTAAGTGAGCTAGCAAATAGAGCTCTCAGAGGTGCACATTTTAAGAGAATGATTTTTTATCTAGGTGGTTGGCATATATACCCCCCCCCCCTGGGATTGCACAAGATGTATCTAATTAACTCGAACCAATGTTTTAGATGTAATAAACAGAGAGATGGAGTATGGGTGAACATATTTTATGAATGTAACAACCTACAACAATTCTGGGAAGAGGTCTTTACCAGGATCTCTCTTTGTATGTCTGTGAGAATCAATCCATCATCTATGTTGGTTTTATTTTGTACCTCGGGGAGGTGAAATGGTTAACAAAATATCAACAGTGTTTTATATTAATCTCCGTAGCAGTCGCTAGGTCTCTCATCCTTCAAAATTGGAGAATGGATAAGCTACCTAGCATTGCTAATTGGCTCAACAAAATGCCCAGGACACTTAGATTTGAGGTGGCCTATGCTAAATGGGTAGGAGCTACTTTAAGATTTAGAGCTATCTGGCAGAAATTCTCTACCTATTGTGTCACGGAGGAGAGGGAATTATGATGGGCCGGTGTTCTTCAGAGCCAATTTTTGTATTTCATTTTATCAGCCATTGCTGGTTATTATATCTGCACCTTTAATGATTTCCGATATTGATTGGTGAGATTTGATAAAGGTATAGTTAGGATAACGGTTAAATTTAGCACTTTATTGAAAAATAGCGCTGCTATCAACACAACTCTCTTTGAATAAGCTTTTAAGCTTCTTTATTTGGTAGGATATCAGCACATTGCACACTGCACTTTCTATAGGCTCTGATCTAAATGCCTGGCTGGGATACTCATTTGATAGCTAATATATTTCTCTTCTTTTGCTGCTAGTCCTATATGTATTGTAAATAAATTAAACGCTAATTTGATGTAGCTATTGTAGAGCGTAGTCATGGGATTATACAGGAATAATCATGTATGCATATCTGTGTGTGTGGAGAATTACTGGGAAGTAAGCATAAGCACAGATCATTGGTTAATATAGGCCACTGAGAAATAGGGTATTTATTTATTTTCCACTGAATCTAGGGATGTTATCAATTGAGCACTTCAGCCGTGAAGGGAAAGACACGCCAATGGCACGCTAAGCAGCACATCCACCCTCCTGACCTGCTGTGTCGGAAATGGCTTAGACACTTGTCTGCATTCACCCGGAGCCACACGCAGCTGGGGAACTACATCACCCAGCTGCCCCGGGGCTCGACGCGGCGGCTCTGATGACGTAGACGCGCCTGGAGGCGCCTTATCAGGAGGGAGTGTCAAAGCGCTCTGGGGACCCGCACTTCAGCCGTGAGGGGAACGGCACGCCAACGGCACGCTAAGCAGCACATCCACCCTCCTGACCTACTGTGAGGGAAACGGCTTAGACACTTGCCTACATTCACCCGGAGCCACACGCAGCTGGGGAACTACATCATCCATCTGCCCCGGGGCTCGACGCGGCGGCACTGATGACGTAGACGCGTCTGGAAGCACCTTATCAGGAGGGAACACCTCTCGCCCCACGAGTCGCGCGCCGGAGCATCCGGGAGAAGCCCGGGCAAAGGGCGGGCCGTCTGTGGCCGTCCGTGGCAGGACAAGGCAGGGCAGGGCCCCCTCCCTAAGAACTGGACAAGGACATCCCAATTGCAGGGAGCAAGGTACTCTGGGACTTTTAAGGGGGAGTGGGCATAAAAATTGGTGCTTTATCACTGTAGTGATATTTTGCTGTGGAGTGAATTTATAGCGAATTATGGGCAAGAGGAAGGCAACTGAAGGGGCCTTTCCCAAGTGCAGGCAAAAAAGGGGAAAAAATCAAAAAAATCTGCTCTTGCAACAACTAATTGTGCCCTTGTCAGAATTGAAAATATTGTAAGTGAATGTGAGGAGGTTTTGGCTAGGGACCCAAGCACGAATTTGGCCGGAACCCGTGATCCTCTTTCTGATGCCTTACTTTTACACCGTAAAAAAGTGATTCCTGCAATCTTCAATAAAAAAGCCCCCTACATGCCCCCCATTTGTGAAGTTAATAACCCCCTTGAAGGGCCACCAAATCCCCCGGTCATTCAAACAATTGAGAACACATTACCAGAGTCCCGGCTCGAAGGGGAGAAGGCTGAGTTATCTCTCCGTTTGGGTATCGACTGTTCCAACATATTTGCTGTCTTAGAAGGTCTTTCGGGTGACCAACTTGATAACCCAGGAGTTGGTACAAGGATTTGAGCGAACTGTTTCAATCTAAGCAGAAATTAGAGAAATTAGAGAATGAATTGGATTTTATTAAAAATATTTTAAAGGGGTTTGTTGACAAACAGAAACCGGACACGTTTAATGACTTTTTGGTTAAAGCACCCTCACCTCCCAGTAGGGTTGTTAAAAAGGTGTTAACTGCTCCCAATATCCAACCACATAAGGGGGATGGCAGAGTGGGAGGGAGCCTAGGGCATAAGCTTTTAAATGAAAATAGGGTAATAGGGCAACCCAAACTGAGCACTTACGCGGGAATGGTGAAATCTAGATTAGAAGAAGGCAAGCGCAGGGGTTCCTATTTAAAGAAAGAAAGCACTCCAGGAGGAATGAATGTAGGAACCAGGCAGGTTACTCCATCTAATCACCATCCCCCCTCCAGAAACAACCCATTAGTTGTTTATATGACTAAAGTCCCAAAGTTACGCACAAGTGCTATCAAAGAGGATAGGGAAGCTGTTCATAACAAAGCCATACACTGGCTGCGTCACGTAAGCATGGGCTGAAAATTCGTTCCGCTCGCGGAATTTGCGGATTTTCTGCGATTTCGCGGTCCGCAAATCTCGTGAAATCGCGGTAAAATTCGCGAATCAGCGGGAACGAATTTTCAGCCAAGCACTTACAGGGTTACAGCAGCAGGTGCAAAAGTTGAAGCCAAAGTTTTGTAACCTTTTACAAAAGGGTTACAAAGAAATTAACTTCAACTTGGGCACCTGCTGCTGTAAGCCTGTAAGTGCTTCCTGGCGCCTCGTTGCCTACTTGCAACTATTCTCTGACCCTCCTCTGACCCTTGAAGCAGGGTCAGAGAATAGTTACAAGTAGGCAATAAGGCGCCTGTCACGAAAATTAAACCTCAACCGGAAGCACTGACAGATATAAAAACAAGCATTTGCAATGCAATAGGTCTCGCATTAGGATAGTTTGAGCTATTGGTCTTGTAAATGACAATTTTTTTTATTTACGTGTTGGTTTTGAAAATAGCTAAATTAATAGCTTTGTCATTTACAATGCCAATAGTTATAACTTTCGCAAATGTGACACCTATAGCATTTGTAATGCAACATGTTTTGTATTCACGTGAATTAGCTGTATTGATATTACAAATTACAATGGCTTTTAATTTTTTAAAATAATTAATACTTAAATAAAAGTGATTTTAATTTATAATGGCAATAGCTTAAAGTTTTGTAAATAACTTCTGTGAAGATTATGTTCAGTGTATTTTATTGTGACGAAAATCCAAGAACAGAAGTGAAATATTAACATCTTTTTGTGACATTTGTAATAAAGTTTGAAACATTGAAAGAACATATTTGAACAAGTTGTTGTTGAATGGTTGCACAGATTGATGCTGGGGTGGCGCTGAGTGGTGCTGTAGTGGTGATGAGTGGTGCTGTGGTGATGCTGAGTGGTGCTGTGGTGGTGCTGAGTGATACTGGGATGTTGCTGAGTGATGCTGGGGTGGTGCTGAGTGGTGCTGTGGTGGTGCTGAGTGATGCTGTGGTGGTGCTTAGTGAAGCTGTGGGGGTGCTGAGTGGTGCTGTGGTGGTGCTGAGTGATAATGTGGTGGTGCTGAGTGATGCTGTGGTGGTGCTGATTGGTGCTGTGGTGGTGCTGAGTGATGCTGTGGTGGTGCTGAGTGAAGCTGTTGTGGTGCTGAGTGGTGCTGTGGTGGTACTGAGTGATAATGTGGTGGCACTGAGTGATGCTGTGGTGGCGCTGAGTGGTGCTCTGGTGGTGCTGAGTGATAATGTGGTGGTGCTGAGTGATAATGTGGTGGTGCTGAGTGATGCTGGGGTAGCGCTGACTGATGATGTGGTGATGCAGAGGGCAGAAAGGCACAAAAAGCAGTCTAACAAAAGGCAGAAGGGCAGAAAAACAAGGGAAACTGAGTCTAACGGGGCAGAAAGGCACAAAAACTAGTCTAACAGGGAGCAGAATGAATCCCGCCCTGCGTGTTTGTCCACGAAGATGCCACCTTTTTGTGCAATACCTCTACTCAACTGGAGTACGTTCTACTGTCTAATCTGTAAGTGCTCCCTCGTTGGCTAAATGTATAGGGGAAGATTTACAATAACTGGTGCATCCCTAGGGATGCGCCAGTTATTGTGCGCCGCAGCTCCGCCACCCATGGTGCGCCGCATTTACAATGCGACGCACCATGTGGCAAAAACGGCACAGATGAGTCACGCATCTGTGCCGTAAAAGCAGTGTATTGCTGGAGCTGCGTAGCTCCAGCAATGCTCTGGGGGGCCCTATCTCCCCAATGCTGCATCAAGCCTTGCACCTGCTTCAAGCAGGCGCAGGGTTTTGACGCAGCATTGGCCTAAAAGTGACTGCACCGGAACGCCCCCTTATGGCGCAGGGCTTTACAACGTGCCGCATCTCGCAGATGCGTCACGTTGTTAATACCCAGCACCATGGCGCATCTTTTGTGCTGCCGCTGCGTCACAAAAGGTCTCGGTAGAGGGTGGGAGTGGTGAACCAGAGGGTGGCAGTGATGAACCAGAGGGTGACAGTGATGAACCAGAGGGTGGAAGGGGTGAACCAGAGGGTGGCAGGGGTGAACCAGAGGGTGACAGTGCTGAACCAGAGGGTGGCATTGCTGAACCAGAGGGTGGCAGGGGTGAACCAGAGGGTGGCAGTGATGAACCAGTTGGTGGCAGGGGTGAACCACAGGGTGACAGTGGTAAACCAGAGGGTGGCATTGGTGAACCAGAGGGTGGCATTGGTGAACCAGAGAGTCGCAGTGGTGAACCAGAGGGTGGCAGTGATGAACCAGAGGATGACAGTAGTTAACCAGAGGGTGGCAGTGGTAAACCAGAGGTGCTGTGATGAACCAGATGGTGGCAGGGGTGAACCAGAGGGTGGCAGTGGTAAACCAGAGGGTGGCATGGGTGAACCAGAGGGAGGCATTGGTGAACCAGAGAGTCGCAGTGGTGAACCGGAGGGTGGCAGTGCTGAACCAGAGGGTGACAGTGGTTAACCAGAGGGTGGCAGTGGTGAACCAGAGGTGCAGTGATGAACCAGATGGTGGCAGTCATGAACCAGATGGTGGCAGTGGTGAATCAGAGGGTGACAGCGCTGTACCAGAGGGTGGCAGGGGTGAACCAGAGGGTGCTGTGATGAACCAGAGGGTGGCAGTGGTGAACCAGAGGGTGGCAGGGGTGAACCAGAGGGTGGCAGCGGTGAACCAGAGGGTGGCAGTGCTGAACCAGAGGGTGACAGTGGTTAACCAGAGGGTGGCAGTGGTGAACCAGAGGTGCTGTGATGACTCAGAGGGTGGCAGTTGTGAACCAGAGGGTGGCAGTGGTGAACCAGAGGGGGACAGTGCTGTACCAGAGGGTGGCAGGGGTGAACCAGAGGTGCTGTGATGAACCAGAGGGTGGCAGTCATGAACCAGAGGGTGGCAGTGGTGAACCAGAGGGTGACAGTGCTGTACCAGCGGGTGGCAGGGGTGAACCAGAGGGTGCTGTGATGAACCAGAGGGTGGCAGTGGTGAACCAGAGGGTGGCAGGGGTGAACCAGAGGGTGGCAGTGGTGAACCAGAGGGTGGCAGTGCTGAACCAGAGGGTGACAGTGGTTAACCAGAGGGTGGCAGTGGTGAACCAGAGGTGCTGTGATGAACCTTAGGGGGGCAGTCGTGAACCAGAGGGTGGCTGTGGTGAACCAGAGGGTGACAGTGCTGAACCAGAAGGTGGCAGGGGTGAACCAGAGAGTGGCAGTGCTGAACCAGAGGGTGGCAGTGGTGAACCAGAGGGTGGCAGGGGTGAACCAGAGGGTTGCAGATGTGAACCAGAGGGTGGAATGATGAACAAGAGGGTGGCAGTGGTGAACCAGAGGGTGCTGTGCCCATACATGACCGCATGGGAAACTTCGCCATGCAAGTGACCCGCCAACACGCAAAAAGCGCCGCGAACACACAAAAAACCCGCAAATACGCAAAAAAACCCACGAACACGCAAAAAAACAAAAATCGGCAAATTCGCATGAATTTGCGGATTTTGCAGATTGCGAATTCGATTTAGCGCGAATTCGCAAATTTCGCCCATACTTAGCGTCACGTGAGGGGGTGTCGTTCCATCATTAGAGAAGATATGGCCAAGGTGGAAAGAATGACCCTGTTCAGTTCTCAGACTGATTGTATTAAAATTGAGTTATACAATAGGGAACTTGCGGAGAATTTGCTGGCCCTTGAATTTTGGTCCTGCCCACCCAAACACTCAAATATCCCAACTAGGCATATGCCACTCTTGTCTTTTATAGGGGAACAGGTCGACTCTGAGCTTAATAGTATAGATTGACTAGCCAGCGATAGCGACATTACCCTGCCCCCCCTGCAGAAACACCTGCACTTGAGAGGCAAGAGATCTTGCCACCCATTGTGCAGTTGACCTCAGGTCTCCCCGGTGGGGCATCTAACGGCCAGGCAGTTCAGGGCACCCCTCTTGTGGAGAGTAGGACTGCAAAAGTAATTAAGCTCCTTTCCTGGAACATTGCAGGCCTTGGGGAAAAAAAGGTAATCCCAGAATGGAATGGATTTGTTTCCAATTATGATGTTTGCATGTTCCAGGAAACGTGGAGTATGACCCCCCTATATAAGTCAGGGTGCATTACCTTTTTGATATCGGCAACGTGCTCAGGTAATGGCCGGCCAGCAGGTGGCCTTATTATTTGGGTTAATGTGGCCCTAAATTGGTCCAATAAAATGAATGACACAGGTTCGGAAGACATTCTACACTTAACAATCAAAGGGTCCCAGAATAATTATAAGGTGGAGCTCTTTAATATGTATGCTTGAGGCACTCCTGGGGCCCAAATATCGGGCACTATATCGCTCTTAGAATCAGTCCCGGCAGGTATCCATTCACAGACTAAAGTATTGGTGGGAGGAGATTTAAATAGTACTTTTGAGCCCCTTAGTGAGGATGATTTGTTGGGAACCAGCGAGGAGGACGCAAAACACTCTATACCCCTGCTGAGCTTGCCCCCAATTAACCTCATCAGTGCTGCCACGATTTACCGCCGGTGCTGGGGCCCAATGTTAATGGGTGTGGTCATGATGGAACGGTTCCATCATGAGCACAGCCCAACCGATGCTCATGACGGAACCGTTCCGTCATGAGCATCGAAAGGGTTAAAAGGTGGTCACCCAGGGCGATTCAAATTAATGCCCTGACTGTGGAGTTCAATTTGCGTGCTCTCAATGGAAGAACACTATCTGACCCAGAAGGTGCCAATACTTTTATAAATTGGCTGCCCATCGCGGATTGATTATTTATTGTTGGATATTCTCTCATGGGGGGACCTTGTGGATATGAAGATTAAGCAGCACAGGATAGTGACCACAACCCATTATGTATGGAAATTGGACGGGGAGCTAAAGTGGATGTTCCCAAAGTCCCACTTTTTTCAGAAAAAGAAGTAGTCCCTTCCAACTGCAACCGCAGGCTTAAATGGAATAGGATTGTAAGCCAAAAATACATACTAGATAGCATTAAAGACACCGTGGACCTAGAAAATATAGATCTCGATACTCTTAATGTATCCCTGGGCATTAAACAGAGTTCCGAGGCATGTTACCTGTACAGAGAAATGGTGGAAAAGTTGGGGTTGTTTTTCTCCACAAATGTGGCAAAAAGTCATAATAGCAAAGGTTTAAAGCAGGGAAATTTATGGTATACTCCCTTGTGTAGGTTAAAGAGACAGGCAATATCCTTAGCACTACGGTCAAAAATCAGGGAAGCAGTAAGAGAGGCTAGGAAGGATTAAAATAACATCTTAAGGGTGGCAAAGAGGGAATGGGAGTAAGACCTTTGGCAAAACTTAAAACTTGCAGTCCAAGCAAAAGATTCAACTAAGTTTTGGGACTTAATTAACGTTTCTAATCGGAGAGGCTCGGATCCTGTTGTAAACCACATCACCGCACAACAATAGCATGCACATTTCTCGAACCTATATTGTGGTGATGTGGCTTTGGAGTTGGCTCCGGAGCCTATAGCTATGTCCCATCTGGAATCTAGCTTGGAAAGCCCTCTTGACCCTGACCCCTTTACCCCTAAAGAGGTTGAGCGAGCCATTAAAAACATGGCCCCAGGCAAGGCTTCCGGCCCGGATGGCCTGCCTGGCGACCTACTCTTACATGACCCTGCGACCTGGGCTGCCTACATTAGTCTCTTGTTGAACCTAATTATTCAAGGCCAGGATGACCCGGAGTCGTGGCAGGTGGCCGAGGTGGTGACAATATACAAGAAAGGGGACAGATAGGACCCTGCCAACTACAGGCCAATTAGTTTAATCGACGTGGTGCAGAAGGTAGTTGGCAGGGTCATTGTCTCGAGAATGGGAGCATGGCTGGAAGAAGGAAATATCTTGTCACACTTCCAGGCAGGTTTTAGGCGGGGAGTGGGTATGATGGACCAGGTTTTCAGATTGTTTGCGGTTTTCTGGAAATCTGTGTCCATCGGGAGGGGTTCCCTTTACCTGGTCTTCATCGACCTGAAAACCGCTTTTGATCTGGTGCCCCATAACAAACTGTGGCAGGTGCTACATGACATGGGTTTCCCGATCAATCTCCTTGAACTAATAAAGAAACTACATGAGGGCAATTATGCCAAGATTAGATGGGGGAGCCAGGGAGAGCTGACAGAGGGGGTAACTGTGAACAGGGGGGTGCGCCAGGGCTGTGTGATGGCACCGACCCTGTTCTCCCTCTTTGTGAATGGGGTGGATGACCATTTGAGGGAGGACCCGGCCGATGCCCCATCCCTCGCGGGGGAAAAAGCACCAACCCTCCTCTTCGCAGACGATACCCTCTTGCTCTCTAAGACCCCAATGGGCCTTCAGAAACTCCTGGAGAAATTCTGCTTGTTTTGTGATGAGTGTGGCTTAACCATCAACACCTCCAAAACAAAGCTGATGGTATTGTTCTCATCTAAAAAAGCAAAAAGGATGAACATCTCACTCAATGTGGCGCTCTAGAGGTAGTCGAGGCATTTGATTACTTGGGAATAAGAATTAACAATAAAATAACCTGGAATTCCCACATCTCGAAAATGCTCCTGAACCTTAAAAGAGTGTCAGGATCTATCGCAAGAGACCAGCAAGGCTCAACCAGCAGACCCATAGCCCCGGCCCTGGCAGTTTTTGAAGGTAAGGCATTGGCTTCAGCGGTTTATGGCTTTGAACTCCGGGGGTTCGAGAACATCCTGGAACTGGTTAGGGCAGAGAATACGTTTTTGCGAGATCTAGTCTCGCTCCCAGTTTCAACCCATCTAAAGCCACCTTTTCTTGATTTGGGCAGACGCTTAATCAAGGATATAGTCCGCCTGCGCCCATCATTGTTCTGGGTGCGCCTACGAAGAGCAACAGATCTAGCAAACTACGCCGCAGCATTTGACGAACTCATCAGCTTGGGCGGCTGTGTCAAGATCCGATGACTGAGCAAGCTGAAGGAGTTGGTCCCACGGTTAGGATTGGGTGAGCTCTGGCGGACTCAATCCCCCCCACTAAAAAATTTTGTTAAGAAAATGTATTGGGATTGGGTCCAGAAGGAGGAATTAGAGGGGCAAAGGTGGGGACCTCTGACCGACCAATTTCTGAACAATAAGTCTGTCAGAAAGCTCAAACCATTTCTGGATTTTATCCAATCACCCAGCGACAGAACTCTCTTCCTAAAATTCAGTTTTGGAAGCTTACCACTAAACTCATTTACTGAGAAGTGGAGATCTTCCCTGCCCAACCATACTTCATGTCCATGTTGCCCATGCCCTAAAGAGTCTTTAGCCCATTTCATGTTCGCTTTTAGAGCCTATGGGGGGCAAGAAGACGGTGGCTTAGGCCGATCTGTAAGGAGTTGGGCTTCAGACGGCATCTTAACGCCATAAGCATTCTTACAACAGATGTAACATCTTTGGCTTTGGTGTGTGGGGTTGCAAAATATTTGGGAAGAGCCTGGCAGATACGATCAAACCAGATATAGATGATATCAAACGAGGGTACCAAAAGATAACTTGGGCTGTGTTTGACCCTGCTGCTATTCTGTTTTTTAATGGCCCTCCTGGTTCGTTCAGTTTTAATTGTATATATGTCTTTTTATTGCTTTTAAGATCTGTATACTGTTTTGTATGAACTTTTAAGGGTTTTTTGTACTTGAAATTGTTTTTTACTTTTATGATAAATGCTTTTATCGAATAATGTACTAAAACAATAAATGCTATTAGTTTCTCTTGTTATTTACTCTTTAATAACATGTATTCTGTTTGATTGCTTTCGCTTCTTTGTTTTTCCTGTTCTAATAAAAAAACAATTTAAAAAAAAAACTTCCTGCACTTAGGCTCCTAAGTTTTTGGAATCTGAAATACTGCTGCTCACATCTCATTTCCAACCCACATTGCCAAGGTGGCAGGCATAATTACTTCCTCCAAAAACAAAATGAATATAACTTGGCTGGTCTGTAAATGAAGGAGATGGACTGTTAACACATGCCTACTTTACACACTCAAAAATTGCTAAATACATACTCTCCCTTTCTCACACACTCTCACCCCTGACACACTTAAATAACTCCTTCATGCCATCTGAAACCCATTCAGTTTCACACATGCACAGGTCTACCACTTTTCATTCTCACAATCATATCTGTTCTAGCAATCGCTCACATACTTTTTGGTTTTATTTTCCACCCCTCACACGTTCATTTTCACACATACAACCGAACAGTGGTGGTTTTAAACAAATTTAACAGGTGCCACACAACCTGGGGATCCATTTTGCATGGTGTGTGTGCAGTTTGCATGCATGTCATAAGTGTGTTTCATTGGAGCAGAGTAAGTAAAGCTTGGCTGCACCAAGTGACCTAATAAGTTGACAGTTCCAGAAGGCTGTTAAATCAAATCAATATATGGCATTCAAGAAATCAATATTCGCTCTGTAAGTTTTTTAAAAATAATCAATGCATTGATTTACGTTTATATTCTTGTATATTATGTCCACTTCAGACATCAAGAGGGCCTCTTTTCAATACTGCTGCACTGTAAAACATATTTAAACCAGCGGATTGTGCAACATTTACCCTCACCTGCAGCTTAAGGAGCTGCCGTGTTTGTTAGTCCGTGCATATGTGCTTATGTGGGTGTCCGTGGAAGTGAGAGAATAACATGATGTGAGACTCAGGGTTAATTGAGGGGGAAAGAGACTAGGTTGTATGAGGTTGAGTAAGTGGAGGGTTCTGCGAAAGGGGATGTTAGAGTGCAGGATGCATGAGGGAAGAGTCTGAGTGACAGGTTTCTGCGAGTGAGTGTGGGAAAGGAGGAGTAGGTAAGAGGAGAAAGGAGGAAAGGAATATTAAGGAGAGAAGGGTCTGAGAATAAAGTGAAGCTAGACTTTTAACTAAACGTTATGAGAAAAAGATATAGGAGAATGGAAGAGTAAGGTATTTAGGAAATGCATTAAAGAAAAATGATGGGGAGAGAAGGAGACTCAGAGAGCAAGGAGTTGGATGACGAAGTGGCATGAGGAGAGTGAAAGAGGAGGGTGCAAAAGGATATTTTACGTTAAAAATATCTTTCGGTGCCAGAAATTTGTTTTAAAACAGGTGATACAAAATTAGTTTGCCCCTTATGTGCGTTTGTGTGATCCCCATTTTGGTTGGGGGTATTCTACTTAGGCTTTTATTTATGATAGTTCTTTAAGCAATATATAAATGTACCAGGTTCAATTTATTTGAACATTTACCCACCTAAAACACCTAGGGCCTTATTTATGAAGGCCTTGCGCCGCCGGTGCGTCACTTTTAACATGGGAAAAAGTGACGCACTGGTGGCGCAAGCCCTTCATAAATAAGGCCCCTAATTTAATATGTGTAGGGTAAAAAACGCGTTGCAATGAAAATGTATGGATGGATTGTAGTTGCACATTACACAGAGATATATTATAATTAAGGCTCCCTGATTTCCGTTATTGCGGATTTTTACAGATAAATACAGACAGAAAACAATGTGTTTTCTGTCTGCATTTATTTTTTGAAGTGGATAAATACAGAAAAATTTGCTTTTTTTAAGTAGTTCTCTGTGCTGTCTTTGATAAATTATAGTCAAGCAGTTGAGAATATTGCCAGCATGGTAAATTAAAAAACAGGAAGAAATTTCTTAAAATAATGGCTTGTCAACATATATTTATGGTATAATGCTAGTATTACCAGTGGATGTTCTGGTATGTAATATTTGACAGCATAAACAGCTAAAACACAACAAACATCAAATTATGAGTGCGTGCCTATCAGTTAAATACTTCATTTATATGCAAACCACAAAATAAATATGGCTAAATACATATAAAATGGCCGAAAAATAAATATGGAGAAATACAAACGGAAATGTTAAAAAAATAAAATGGTAATATTCAAAATTTTAAGTATCACAATGTGATCTACCATAAAGTACCAACTGACGTTCACTGTCAGTTAAGAATGACCTAGCCCAAATCTAGGTTATATGTGTTGTACCTGCTGAGACATCATCATTGTTTACAAGTTTCAGAGGCCCTGTTTGTTGTTCAGCAGTGCATACATATGCATACGAATGCCCAGGCTCTTCTGCCTTCCATGGGAACGGTATTGCACAGATCAGGTCCCCTTGCAATTCTGCTTCAAATATTCAGTTAGTCTAACCTGAAAAAAATAGGAATGCATCCAATAGAACACCTAAAAATACATTTAAGCCTTTTAATACCTTTAATTAGAAAAAGGTAACGATGGGGCCCTTCATGAAACCTATTTTACCCATGTGTACTTTCATTTTAGTCACAAAAGTGGCTATTGGTTAACAGTATTAAAAGCACACATGAAACGTTTTATCATTATTGTACTTAGGGGCCGATTATGATAGCGGTTTTTCCGCATCCTCCGGGCCGGCGGAAGCGGAAGCCACCCCCGGCCCGGAGGATGCGGAAAAACCGCTGCAGAGCCTCCAAAGACCCACCGCCATATTAGGATGGCTGGTCGGTCTGGAATTCCTATCAGACACCGCCAGCCATATTAGGATGGTGGTAAATACATGCTTTTCCACTGCGGCTTTTCCGCCGTGGAAAAGCATACGGACTTTCACTTTGGGGGCCCGTTGCGGGCCCCCTTGGTGAAGGGGAGGTGGGGGGTGCACATGGGGGGTACCTATGGTACCCCCCTGCATTTGCATGCACAAAGCGGCAGGCACTGCGCAGTGCCTGCTGCTTTGTGCATGCAAATGGGATGCATGCATTTTTAACCTTGCGGCAGGTGCAGCTTGAAGCTGCACCCGCCACAATGTTAAAGATAGAGGATGTGACTGCCACCCTGGCGGTCACATCCTAATCTACTCGGAGGGAACGCCGCCTCAGGGGTCGCGGACGGACTCAAGTCCGTCCGCGATCCTAATGACCCCCTCTCTTTTTACAGTGTTTTATTATGCTGAAGGCATAAAAGTATATCCTTAAATGGAAGGTAAAAAGTTTGGAATTGTTGATTGGTGGACAATGCATTCAACTAGTATATTGAAAGAAGCTATTATAGAGAAGGCAGAATTTGTTTTTGACACTTCAGGAAAAGAACACGAAGAACGTAGAGAGTTGGGTTTCATGAGACATGGAATTTTCAGTAAAGATAAGGGAGGATATGCAGGGAGATCGAAATCAAAAGAAAGGTTATATAACAGGAGAAGCCACTAAGAGCTGACGGGGAAAAGGATGGAAAACATCTAAAAATGTCCTACTCCACAGTTACCTCCAGGACTCATGTACATTTATGATACTTTGGAAGTTTGCAAAGAATTTCAGGAGAAGTCAAATGCATAACAATTCTAACATGAAAAATTGTCATGTGAAGAATTCTGCAGGTGAAAACTGATGCAAAAGTAGCATTTTGTAAACTTTGTTTTTCGTTTTTCTCCATAATGAAAATATTGTTTTCCTGTAAAGAAACCACTTACTCAATTGTGGTGGAAAACTCTGTTCCTGACTTGGAAAACATCTGATAGAAATGTGTTATGTTTTGCATGTAGAGCTGGCTGCTCCCTTAGAGCAGAGTAGTGCTGCCCCCTATACCATCAAATAAAACAATAATAAAGTGGATTTTAAAACTATTTTATTTTAATCCCTTGACCTGCCCCTAGGACTCTGCAGAGTCTTGGGGGGCGGGTCCAGGGGTGACACTGCTGGTGGGGAAGTGGTGAGCGCTCTCTTCACTGTTATCTGTTATCACTGTTATCACTCTTATCTCCTTGTTGTGTTATGTTGCTCCGTGTCTCTGCGCCGGGATGCTCCTTCGCTGGAGTCGCTGTGCGCATAATAAATTGTTATAACATAACATAACATAACACTGTGCATTAGGTGTTTGGACAGCTGTCTGAGGCTGGCCAAACACCTCATGCACAGTGAAGCTCTCTCCAGCCCAAGCTGCTTTGCTAGAGATAGCAGGCACAGGCTACCAGTCTGCCTGGGATGGCAAGTTGCCAGCGCTCAGGCCAATCCTGATGGTGCTTTCCTGCAGTGTCAGAATTTTACCGAAGTGCATTTTAGGAAGAGCACAATGGAGAGACGGCAACCTGAAGGTTAGTTTTTTTCATTTATTTATTTTTGTTCCCTGATACCTCAATTCCTCCCCTCCCCACCTCCCTCTTCCCTCCTCTGGCCTGCCCAACACTTTGGCAGGGGATAGGCCGCTACTGTTTGCATGCCATTATGTTTTAATTGGTTAAGCTTGGGTTCTCAGTTTGTTAGCACAAACTCTTTTGATTTGGGAAATTAGACTTGCATGAGTGAGACAATTATCACAATACAGATCTTTGTGCAAATTCTCTCCGACATGACAGAAGTTGAAAGTCGGTGTTCAGAATATTTTTTTTTTTATTGGCAATCTGGGTATGGAGTACCCCTCAATTCTCCACACCCCAAAAGTTTACCACAACAGAAATTACCACAATTTGATAAATTGGAGACAGTGCTAAACCCCAGTTTCATGAGGCAATGTGTCCCCATAGTGAACACCTCCCAACGCATCAAAAAATGCAGTCAATTTAGTAAATGGCCCAATCAATACCTGAGTTCTAGATCAGCGGAAAGTGAAGGTTTTCCAAAGATACAGAATTGTTCCAATGAAGTCTATCTACAAAATACATATGACCAGGAAAGAGAAGGAAGCACTTGAGAAACTAAAGAACAACTAAGAAATGATAATTAAGGCCGCTGACAAGGGTGGGGCAATTGTCATTATGGAGACAGCACAGTACGAAGCGGAAATCAACAGACAACTTGCCTATAAGGGCCACTATCGAAAATTGGACCAGGACATCACACAGATGGTCAAAAATAAACTGATACATCTAATACAAAAGGGTGTCCCAAAAAGAGGCAACATATCTACTCAATGAGAACACTCGTATCCCTCTAATGTATATCCTCCCAAAGACACATAAAGATCCACAGAACCTCCCCGGAAGACCAATAATCTTGGGAGTAAACTCGATATTGGAAAGACCAGCAAAATACATAGATATTTTCTTAAAACCACTTGTCAGCTCCACAGCGAGCTACCTTTGAGACACAATGCAGGCGATCAACATCCTGGGAGGGCACCCCTTCGATGAACAAAATGAATTCCTGGTAACCTTGGATATTGTCAGCCTTCATACCAATATCCCGCAAGAAGACGGCCTAGAACTATTTTCTGGAGAAGAGGACCAGACCACACTACATCCTGACTGAATACCTGGTGGACTTAGCTGCAATCTGTCTGAAGTTCAATTTCTTTCAATTTAATGATTCTCAATATTTACAAATGAAAGGTACTGTGGTGGGGCAGTCCTTTCGCTCCATAAATGGCAGTCATGTTCATGTCATTATACGAAGATCAATGGATTTACAACCACAACCCCTACAATGGCCACATAATTCTATGGGGCAGATATATAGATGATCTGGTTATGTTGTGGCTTGGCCAACAAGAAACACTTGAGTGAGTGCCAGCATAGAAAAAAATCAACTTGCCAGACCTGATGATAGTTGTCAACTACGGAAATAAGAGCATCCATCATAATGAGTTCACCAATTGTAACACATCGAATGTTACCAACCAGTCAAGAAACGCATCACACAGCACAGATCTCGAATAAGATGCCAAGTCCAAAACGCTCCCATGGTTGATCATTTCATCCAGAAAGAACATGGTCCTAACGACATCAAATGGACAATCTTGAAACAGGTTAAAGGAAGAGACGTTGAGAGTGTGCTAGCCAGGTTTGAAGCTAAACTTATAATGAGGCTAGGACAAAGGATCACAGACTAAATGAAATGTCGGAAATCCTAAACTGTTATTAAATTCACTGTACTACTGGAGAATACCACAATTTGGGACACATATAGACCATGACATTAGGAAGAACATAACAACTATCCCCCACACACCTGCATGAAGCACGTAAGCCCCTTCTGGTCAAGTCAACAACAGAACAACATGGTGTGAAGTTGCAATGTGCAGAATGGGGCAAAGATGTCACAACACCATGACGCAACACAAAAATTGCAGGGTCAACAACACCTCCAAATATCAATCCCTCCAAACCAGAACACACACCTGTCCACATCAAACCCTCGCCCTCCAATGCCCCTGCACTCAGGAGCAATGGGAAATCAAGTGACAGACACATCACCCTGAAATTTCACACATTCGGCGATATGTACCCCAGGGAGGAATTGGACATGGTAGGTTCTTGGTGCTTTGCACTGGTCGCTGCACAGGGTTGGGTGCAGGTGCCCCGACGTCATCATGGAGGAGGTGGATGTCATTGCGAGAAATGCCCTTGGCGATCTGAAAAACGAAAGACGGTGGATACAGATTAGGAAAACTGGAAATCAGGCACGTCTCAATCCAGACATTAGACACGCCTCCATGCAATAGCTTGCCCACGTCATGATACGAGAGTCGTCAAGATGTGATTCAGGAAGCGGCCAACAACACTAGCTCAGCCACGGAGGACAAAGGAGAGCGTGAGAACGTGGAGAGGCAACAGGGGACCCTGGATACATTGCCAGCATTGAACGCCGCAAGGTAACGCGTCGTGCACGCACTCTTAGAGAACTTAAGACACCACGCCTCCATGTATGCCGGTCGGACACAATGGGTGACATGGGGTGGAGGCATTTAACACAGAGGCTAAGCATAGGAAAAACAAAGAATTATGCCAGCTTCCGAAATCGCAGGGACACTAAAGAAATAATTGACACCATGGAGAGGCAGCATGCAATGTAGATGCACAGGAGTAGAAAAACCAAAAACTTAGATGGCACCCACAACCACGGGGACACTAAGTAATAACCATCACCAGCGCATGTACCCTGCAGAACCCTTTTAGCAAGTATCTCAAAGCAGTCCCCCTCTTTAACTCACCCATGGCTAAGTAAAATGTGAAAGAGATACACACAACGCCCAGAACTGGCCGGCCACTCCAACTGACCATCACCAATCACCTCTTTCCCATTCTTAAATTAAGCACCTGTCGCATGTATCTCACCTTTATGTGCAGTGTGTACATTTCGGGAGCATCCTGAGTCACCACAACATAAAGACAGCGACGAGACACATACCAGGCTCATACCTCATGACCCCTTCCCTCCTCTCATCCACATTTCTTGGTAACTCAAATCTAAACTAAGAAGAGAAGCCTGCTGCCTCACCAAGAGGCTCCACACATCTAGGACCACGAATCGGGATCTAGAAAAATGACAACAGATTCCATGTACAGTTAACTCTAATAACTCCATCAGTAACATGTGACACCACGATGTCACTCCCAATGTAAAATAGCCACTATCACACAAGACTGTTGTCTCTTTTTCTCCCCCAGCACGGAGTCCTTTACACAAAACACCTAGCCCTGAGGAAGTTCTTCTAAAAATCCTCTCGGTCCCACACACGAAGGTCGAAATGCGCGGCACCGCCCATATAGAGGCCAAGGGAATCCCTTCATTAAAGAAGCAAAGACAGCAAATGGATAGATACATGGGCTGGAATTCAACAGCCCTGGATGTATAGCTTTCCTTCAGGCCTTCCCTGACCTCTTCACTTTTGGACCCTAAAGGAACTTGTATAGAGGTCTTAGCTATCTCAGAGACCCCATACTACACAATTTTAGTAGGACTGCATAAGAGATCAAAAACTAATGATTTCCTTGCTTTGCTTTTGCAACACTGTATATAGATTTATTGCACATATCTCTTTGAGTTGTGTTTCATGAAAATGTGCTATCAAGACTGTGTAACTTTGGTTTCTGCGAAAATAATGATTGTGTAACTTTGTTTCCTTTGAAAATAATGGAAAATGAATAGTAAAACAATGATATGGTCAACATATATTTTAGGAGTTCTGGTAGTCATAAAGAGACGAGCTCTAAATATTGGTATTGCTAAATTAAATGTGCAAAATGAAGTAAGTGAAGGAAGTTTTCGTGCAGATAAAGAAAGTATTCTGTAGTTTATCAAAATTGTAAGAATTCATGGTACAGGAGGCACTTGTTCTGTGTTATATCTACAAAATACAGCATCACACAAAAATGCAAAATCTGAAATTATTTTAAGTCAGAAATGGGCAGCAAAATCAAAAGACAAATGGACAGCATCCATAACTGCATCAGGAATAATCTAAGGATTAAGCTATCACTATTTTCACATATTTTCACATATTAAATCACTAAAACTTCAAAATCATTGTGGTACGATTAAAAATGTAACATTCTCAGCAGATCAGAGCACACTTTTATTAGGTGTTTGTAGTAACCACAGAGGCAGTGGTTAATGAATAAAAAGTCTTTATTCATATAAGTACAGCTAAACAAGAGTACAGCAACCTCCAGCTTCATCAACTGACCATTCTTTCAGAATCTCCCAGTGATGTCATACTATGGCATCACTGGGTTCTACAATGGGAGAAAGCAATCTCCACATATCTCCCCCCTTACAATGAATTTCAATGAAACATAAAGATTAATACACATTAAACTTCAATAACAAGAAATGAAAATACCCAATAACAATAACATAAAACTCAATAAGAATTTTTTTTCTTCCATTTACATTTGCACCAACTGTTCAACAGAATTAGGAGCATCGACTTTACATAAATTTCCCATACTCCACATTTTTCCATCATCCAGGGTAACTACTGAGTTCAACACTTTTATTACTCTTTGAGGTCTGGAAAATTTGCTCTCACCTTTTCTCACAAATCCCATATTCTTTGTAACCACCCAATTACCAATAATGATTTTCACATCTTTCACTCCTTTCCTTCTGTCATAGTCATTTTTGTTCATTTCTTGAGACTCTCTAACTCTTTCTGCCATTAATTCTCGATCCACCCAGACCTGATCTTTCTTTTGTAACCACACAGGAGATTCTTTGGTTGCTGGTTCCCTTCCCTTTAAAGCCACAAAAGGTGATATGCCTGTAATAGAATGAGGAGTCACCCTGTGAGCCCAGATCATCTTGTCTAGCTCCTCTCTCCACTTTAAACCATTGCTCAAAGACAATTGAATATTGTCCACTATGATGCGATTAACTCGCTCAACTAATCCATTCGCTTGTGGTCTGAAAAATGCCACTCTTTCATGCTTTATACCCAATCCTGTAAGAAACCTTGCCATCATACCTGAAACCAATTGGACTCCATTGTCCGTAACCAGACACTTTGGTATACCTTCTTCTAAAAATGCACTCTTCAGAAACTCAATCACTACTTCAGATGTAATATGTTCTACAGGTTTCACCAAAAACCATTTACTGTGGTAATCAACCAATACAATGAAAAATCTGCTTCTCACACCCAGTCTCTCAATTGGTCCTAGAAAATCACTGTTATTTTTAAAGAACATGTCCATCCATCCCACCCTCGTCGCCATGAAATGTAGTAACCACAGAGGCAGTGGTTAATGAATAAAAAGTCTTTATTCATATAAGTACAGCTACACAAGAGTACAGCAACCTCCAGCTTCATCAACTGACCATTCTTTCAGAATCTCCCAGTGATGTCATACTATGGCATCACTGGGTTCTACAATGGGAGAAAGCAATCTCCACATAGTTATATTGCCTTTAGCACGTAAGCACTATCACACTGTATGAATGTTAGGTCTGCCCACTCTATGCTAATGTTACCTCCACAGCACTAGACAAACTAGTTATATGAAGAACAGCAAGGTATTATGAATGAATATGGTACAGTGAGCCAGCAGAAGGACCTTAAAGTAATGCTCATGTAAAAAAGACAAACATGTGTCTACTTGACTGTGACCTGCAGAAATAATAACAGTAAATGTGCAGAGTAGGAAGAAGAGCGATAACAGTTGTATATGACTTAGTAGAAAAACGATATCATGGAATACAATTACCCAGAAATCATTTCACCTAAACAGTTTAATGGAAATTTGCAGGATGTTTGCCATTTGTAAACACATAGAAACCAATTCATAGCATGACTTTTTTTTCTAAATTAACTTTAAATACTTATTTTTTAAGATGTAATGCAATGGTTGCTGGTCTAACTTAAGCAATGTTTTTGTTGGAGGTATTTATTTCTCCTCCTCGTTATGCCTCACTTTCGGAGGTGTAAGGATTTTGAACGCCACCAGGTTTCCATGGTTTTGTAAATCTGGTACTGTGTCAAAATCCATGGGAGCTTCATTGACACACCCACCCCAATACCCATTGAACCCCTCCAGAGTGCACAGGAAGGCAACACGGCAATATGGGCTGCCTTCGCCTTAATCAATATTTATGAGGCCACTCAAAGACCCGCAGGGTAGCTTTGTATGGCTTCATACATGATTCAGTGCCCTGTGTTACACATGTACCACTTTACCTGAAGGAAAAGTAGCACAATGCTCTCATAAATAAAGCCCTTAGTTAATGAGAAAATATCGAAATTGGGTATTCTGTATATCAGACATTCAACATACAGTTCAAAATGCTGTAAATCAATCTTGAATACATATACAGTTTTCATTATGTCTAAATAATATTTTTAAACCTCAGTAATCATAATTTTGGAAATGCTTTAAAATTAAATACACGTTTGTATAATATTTATCCCATTTTGTGTTGGATACAAATCAATAACTGTAATTTCTGTATTTTATTTGTTGCTCATTAAAAGTGTTTTTAGCAAAGAACAAAAATGCCATTTGCTGTTTCCAAATGCCAATTACTTTTTCAATAAATAATGGTTGAAATGCTTGAATGATTTTGAAAAATTAATGAGATCCAAGACAGCACTGCCATTTCCCATGGTATAGCCCCTATATGAAAAGTCATCACGCTGCCCCAAAAGGAGCGTTACATGATGAGGAGGAGTACAAATTATGAAGCGGACATGTTTGACGTTGGTAGCCTCATCAGCAAAATATATCTTTTTCTCTATGGCATATTCAGCCAAGAATAAATGGCTGGTGTAACCATATTAGTTACGTAACCTCTCTAAGGTAGCAAAATTGTTGTGTCTGAAATTACTACAGTTTGTAGGAACCTCAGGCAGTTACTGGGTGCAATCTATGTGTGGCTTGGTGTAAATCATGACAGTTCCTGTCTACTCTCCTGGGTGCTACTGTTTCAGGTGTCCTGTCCTTGCTGACCTCACACACACAGTGATCGAACTGAGATGCACCTTTCAGCCCTGTAGTTACTGAAAGATGATGCGGTTTGTTATCTTGGAAGAATCAGCGACTGCTTTCAACATACTATTGTGAAGCGAGGGAAATCCTTTGCAAAGTGCAATGCCTCATGAGTTCTAAATGGCAGTGTCCTTTCCAGGATGGAGGATATCACAGTCAAAACTATGTACAGAAGCTGGGAGGGCGACACTTGTTCGAGGGACAGGGATCCCACCATGCATTTGTCATGAAGTAAGATCTACTCAGGAGAGGCAGAAGAAATTACCATGCAGGGCACCACCTTTATCCATAGCCACAATGGCATTTATGTTATGGGGAGTAGTAGGCAGTGGTAAATATTTTGGGTGAGATTGGGTGCAGCAATCCTTGCTCCAGCCCAATAAAAATTTGAGGATGAATTTGGGAATTACACAGACATAAAATGAAACTCCTAATAGACAGAGTTGTTGCTGTTTTCTTCAGATTCACACTCTTTCAGGGGCTATATTAACTAACCATAGGAGAACGAAGGACAGAACAACCTATTACAGGCATATAGGGTGAAACTGCGGTCTCATTTCTCACACAAGATGGTTCCCTCAACTTCGAAGCAGGGTGAACAATTTTCTGATAGGCTTCTAGCAAATTTTGGACCCAATCTTAGCCAAAAGTAAAAGACACAGAGAGACAAATGCAGGGAGGCAGGTAAAGAGGGAGGGAGGAAGATGGAGAAAGAGATGGAGGAAGGAAGTGAGGAAGGAAGGAAAAGGAGGAGAGGGATGGTGAGGTAGAGAGAGAGCAACAGAAGTAACATGGTAAATTTGAGTGTAAACTTTACGTCAACATTGATCCAGGCATATTTCTTATAGAATATGCAGAAACGTGTACCCATTAGTCCATTGCATATTACTTTCTTACTTGTAGTCCCAGTGAGTGATTGCCCTATACCATTCCATAATTTGCAGCTTGCTTTTTCCTTTACAGAAGATAAAAAAGAGATTAAAATCAGCCTTTATCCATGACTTTTTTATTTTCTTCAGTGAAACATCATAAATGTGATTGGTATACCAAGACAAGGGTCACCTAGATTGTGGTGTTTTCAAATTCAAGCTGTTCCTTGCTGAGAAGTCTATTCAAAAGCAAAACGTATTTTGAGTGCTTTCTTTGTGCTGGCTATTAAAGTAAACAGGTGAATTCTGTCACTGTTTGCCTAGAAATTGACAAGAATGGAGACAAATGTGATTATCTGAGGCTGAAATTAATTCAAACTTGGAATCTGCTACTTTGGTTTTGCCTTGAATGGGCATATTTGCCTATAAACATAGGTCCATATTTATCATACTATTGCAATGCCCTTGTGCCATCAAGGGCGTGCAAGGGCGACACAAAACTAAAGTCCCATTTAAAAAGCCATGCAATGCCACCTTGCATGGCCCTGTCCATCTTGATAAATCTGGAGTAACACAAAACAGCGCAAATCACTGCCTTTTGTTACTCTGCCCTGGGAAGGTGTTCCATGGGGGAAGCGTGTGTGTTCCCACACATCCATCCATGGATTTTGACTCTTTCTCAGATTTACCATTAGTAGTAGACCTAGGAATATGTGACATTCCTATGCCTCCCCAGGTGAGGCACAATGAGTAGAAATATCTGTATTTTGCCTTGTTTTTCCCCTTCCTATATGTGCTGCATTCTGCTAGTAAGAAGAGGAAAATGCCTCAGAGGATTTTTTTTTGTGCAGGAAAGTATACCTTCCTGCACAATAACAACATGATGCAAAGGGTGACTGTGCTGGCGTGTTCATCACCACCCCCTTTTTGAATCGTTTTTGGCCACCACAAGTGTGGCAGGGTATACTCAGACATGAGTCCCTTGCTCACTGCACCACCAGGATTCAAGCAAGCCGGGCCGACGACGGCTGAAATCCCAGAAACCGGTCCCCGGAAGCTTGTCTCCTTTCCGGTGAAGAATTGGCTTGGTAGTTTGGTCCGCCCTGTTCCCATGAGGCACTGGGTCGAACTAATTTGCATATTGCCAGATTCCGAACTGGGGTGATGCAGTGAGCTAAATAACGGTGATGGATCAAGCCCTGATCTCTTGACTGGGTAAGAGTGGTCTGCTTAATTCAGACACTCTGTTCATCACCACCCCCTTTTTGAATCGTTTTTGGCCACCACAAGTGTGGCAGAGTATACTCAGACATGAGTCCCTTGCTCACTGCACCACCAGGATTCAAGCAAGCCGGGCCGACGACGGCTGAAATGCCAGAAACCGGTCCCCGGAAGCTTGTCTCCTTTCCGGTGAAGAATTGGCTTGGTAGTTTGGTCCGCCCTGTTCCCATGAGGCACTGGGTCAGACTAATTTGCATATAGTCAGGTTCTGAACTGGGGTGATGCAGTGAGCTAAATAACAGTGATGGATCAAGCCCTGATCTCTTGACTGGGTAAGAGTGGTCTGCTTAATTCAGACACTCTGTTCACCACCACCCCCTTTTTGAATCGTGCTGGCGCAAGTCAGCACATTATGACAGGAATGTGCTGTATAATGCAAAATACGGCAAATTTGTGCCCTTTTTCTTGGCCCTGTACGGCAAGTTGTCTGCATGAAAGTATGATAAATATGCCCCATATCTTCTATCTTGCTGTGCAATAAAATTCAAGTTCTCTTACAGTGACGAGGTCCAATAACGCTGAATCCCCTTGAAATTACATCGATATTTTACGGAGAGGACAAGGCTTAGAAGCTAGAGTTGGATAGTCAATTTTGAGGCAGGAGAAAAGCTGATTTGCAGTAGCGGTCGCTTGTATTAAGAAGTGGTAGGGCAGGGAAGAGAAAATACACTTACTTGCTCCAACGGCTGCTATCTTCCTCCCGATCCTCACTGCCCTGACTATGGAGACGTCCAGGAACTGCTGCAAACTGCACAGGTTCTCAGCTCCCAATTTGAGTGCTGCTCACACCCTGCGAATCCTATTGTCATAGTGCCTCCGTTTGGTGCTCAGACATATACTGGGAGCTTGTATTTTTTTTTCCACCCAGTTGTACAACACAGCTAGTTGGAAAAACGTTGAGTGTGCATGATGGTTTGGCCGACCCCCAGGGGGCCGGCCAAACCATTATGTGTACTTGGTATTGCGGACCACTTCCCCTCCGCCCTTGGTGCTGCAGCTTCAGCATCAGTATGGAATGCCAAGCCCCTACCTCAGATCAAAGCCTGCAGGGCTAAAAATAAAATGATAATAAAAATGTTTTATTATTATTTTATTTTTGTGGATTGCATCTGCTAGCTTTCAGCAGGGAGGTGACACTCCGGCGCCATTCCAGAGGAGCCGCCCCTGCTAATTTGCACTAATTGCCCACTACATTAGTCTTTTTATAAGGCAGAGTATGACAGTACTTTACAAGACTTTTGTCATGTTTTAAAGGTTTTTTAACCTTGAACATGTGAATGCGCATCTGTACTTTTGCAATATTGAATAGGATGTAATATGCTACTACTTAATGTTGAAAAACATGTTTGATGTTGCAATGGGTGTACGGCTGTGGTGGACTTAAGTTTAAGTAAATACAACTGGGTGGAAGCAAAGGTCTTAATTTCATGTGCAAATGCATTGATTTTAAGGTTTTTTATTGTGGGAGTGAATTAGGGGCTTTGAGCTGTCCTTCTTGTCCAACAGTGAGAGGGTGTTTGCTGACTTTTCAAACTTGCCATGGTTGAGAGATGTATTCGTCCTGCAACTTTTTCAAATTTCGAGAGATGTTTGTTTGCTCTCTGCATTAACTTAAACTGAGTGTGTATTCAGTTGCCTTTATTCCAGCATTGCTCTTGGGAGAGCAGATTTATTATTTTCCATCACTGTATTGACCAAGGAGGTGCAATATTTGTTTGATCCTGCCTTACAAAAGGGTGGGTTGAATGGTATGTTATCACTCCTAACTGACCCATAAGCAGGACTGGCTGAGTTAGACTTCTTAGCTACCATTCCCTAATGTAATGGGGTTTCTTTATCCCTCAGCCACCCACATTGCTTAAGGATAAGGGTGGATATTGCATTTTATTTAAACTCTCATGGTATTTGTAGCTGTTTGGGAGATGAATACCATCGTTTGAGGACAATGCACTTATTTTCAGGAAAGTTGCAATTTTGTTTGTGAAAATATGCGTTTTCAATTAAATTATAATTTCATTAAAATTTAACTTTTGGGGGGCAGATCTACAAGGAAGTGCCGCAGAGTGGCACCGCAAGCCCCTTGGCTGCACCACGCGGTGGCACTTCCGAAGCACAGGGATGCAGCACAGTCACAAGAATATGTTGCATCTCTGTGCTTCCCCCTGCGCTTGCACACAAACTGCAGCCATGCCCTGGCGCCCTTGGACCCTTGCACCATGTTTTTGAGCAGCAAGGGGCACCTTCCTGCATAAAAACAATCACTACAAGCATTTTTCTCTTTCAATGCGTTCGGGAGAATGCAGCATGCATTGAAAGAAACCTCTAGGGTGGCGTAGCATTCTGACGCATCTCCAGATTTACAATTTCTCGTAAATCTGGAGATGTGTCTTGTTCCATGGGTGATGAGTAGGAACACCCACAGCAACACCCATGGAACGCCCATCCAACGTAAAGTGGTGTGTGTGAAGGGGCCGTATTTACACGGAGAGGAAAGTCATGCAGGGTGGCTTTTCCTCTCTTTGTAAATATGGGGGAGCCCCCTGTGCCACTAGTATGTCACGAACAATTACGTACTGGTGGCGCAGGAGGCTTGTAAATCTGCCCCAAGGTCATTTGCCAAGTTACATGAGACCATGCCAAAATAAAATGACAGAAACACTGAGAATATACTGCTATTGACTCATTACAATTATTACTGTTCAACATTCGCCCTTGTTATTTCACCTGAAGCCTCTTTCCTAGTATTCTTTATCCATGTAGCTTCCAAAAAGCTTAAATCCTCCTCCGAGGACACACTCCACCAAGTTCATTTTTTTTTCTCTCCAATTGATTTAAAAATAAATATTCTCTCCATGGTTTTTCCTATATAAAGGCAGTACCACTCATCCTGGTTTGAGCAGCACTATAAAACAATGTTAGGTAAATTAATAAATAAATAAAATGTACTGGGTTTAGGATGCATTCTGAAATGTTTGAGGGGATTAGAAGGCTAAATTCCACCCGACTTTGCATTAGCATCAGAGATGGTAGTTAATCATTTTACTGGCCCTCTGCACCAAGGCCTACATAGTGAGGATATTTCTAACTTCTGCAGATATTTCCAAAAGTAAGGCGAAAATAAAAAATATAATTGTGGTTAGGAGAAACGTTTTAGCACCCCAGGCTGCGCTGTCATAAAAGGTTATTGTATGACTTTATTCCCCGTATATGGTCCAAGGGATGTGACTGCAGCCCTGCAATCTTGAAAATTAAAAGTTAGAGTGTTCAATCTGGTTTCTCCGGAAGTGAACTCTCTCTTCTTAACATTACAGGTTGATTCAAACACAGGACGCCATCTTATTTGGTCTTTACTCTGATGCATTTTTTATGACGCTTTAAATTACTGATCAGTGCGAGTTCGAAAATATCAGTTAGACAATGCAAAGGAGTGGCAGAAACGGAAAATAATGTATTTCAAGAAAGCGCAATATTTGGACAAATGGCCACGAGAGTGGAAAAAAGCGTTGGGGAATAAAAAAACGCACAATGGAGAAGAAATGAACGCCATGGCCGATGACTGCTAACATCACGACCTTACATGAGCACGGGGGTGAGTAAAGGCCCCTGTGTGTTGCATTCAATGTATAACTGAAATGCTACAAAGCTCTGAAGCCAATAACTTTGCGATGATAAATGAGACGGTCAAACTAAACTAAATTTCTTCCAGACCGAAAGACAGTTGAAAGAGGCAGGCGTAGCCTCGCACTTCCTTATTACATATGATCTTTTGCAATGGATGATGGATGGTGGTGTTGCACAAGAGGTTGAAAATAGAAGCAATTTGGCCCATGATTTAGACCTGGAAATAGCATGAACAGAAGCCCCATTAAAGCCGTTTTTCCCGTGTGCCTCTGCAGATTCTAAACCATTTCCTTTTATAGTCAGGCATCATATATAAATGCCAAAAAAACTGGCTTCATTATAAGATGAGCTAGACAGTTTTGCACGCGCCACCTGCCGCATCTTTCCTTGCACATGCAGGTGTCATCTTGTTGCAGGCACCAGTGTAACTCCTCCGTTTTGTTAAGAGGAAGTTAATTTAACGGATATAAGAAAATGTGTGATCTGAATCAAGCCTTTCTATAAAGCGACAAGAAGTAATAATGTCTTTCATTTTGTAACTGCTCAGCTCAGCTTGTTTCATGAGCTGTTGCTTCTTGTACTCAATTATAGTCTTTTTAACTTACACCTTTTCTTCTGCAAATAAGGCTGCACTGGAAGTTCGAAGTAGCCCTAGAATATATATGATTCAATTCCAGGCGCATTTAGCAGCACTTGAGCATGTGAATCATAAGAGGGATTTGGGAAGTTCACACTACTTTTTTTAACCTACGAATTCAAATATTTAATTGTTCAGGGGAAATGTTCAAATATATTGGCTAAAAGGCACAGGCCTCAAGTCAATTCTTAAGAAAATCGTATTGAATATGCCAATGCTTTAAGTTCTAGACCAGTAACCTCAGGCGTTGATTCTCTCCGCGAGCAAATTCTGCATTAGCCTATAAGCAACGCTTTACACAGAAAAATAAGTGAAGGAACACACCAAAAGGAGCTGTGGACTGGAGGTGGATTTGGGTGAGGGTAAGAGTTGTGCTATGTGTGGGACATAAGGTAGGGCTAGGTTTTTGAACTTCCAAGCTTAGCATGGAAGACATCTGCATACATTGTAAGACAGTCCCATGTATCTATCCATGAGTTATTATACTAATTTAACCATTTAAATAGGCTTGACTGACAAGTTTCCTAGCTTAAAGTGGAATGTGTTTCTACAGTCCAACTGTTTTAGTTTGAATTCTGGATCTTCTATTCCTGTGTCATAACGAAATAAACGAGACTACAAACCCAATAATTCAGTGAAAAACCTGCAGTGGAGGAGTACAGCACGCATGTACCTTGGAATCTTGGCTGAGCTGAATATAATTCATAATATGTTTTTATCTCTATCCAAAGTGACACTTTTTTAAGCATCCTTAGAATACAAAAAGGTTGAGGAAATAACAGTCATGTTCTAAATGTATACTAATGCAGCACCTTGATGCGAAGTCATAATTGCAAATGGAACAAAAATAGCAACTGTTGCAAAGACATTTTGTGCCCTGGGCAACAACCAACTTTTTGCAGACTGGTACTGGTGGTAACTGACTCTGACTGACACTGGGCCCTGCCTAACCAGGCCCCGGGCCAGTGCTATGCTGAGGACACTAATTTATAATACAGTGCAAACACCTACACACCCTATGGTACACTATGGGTTAGGGTACCCCTATGGTTGGCATGACCTCCTCTATAAGGCTCTGATACATACTAGGGCAGGAAATGTAAACTACCTTTAAGTCCCTAGTATATAATAGGACAGGGTATTTTATAGGCCAACAGTCTTTTCTGCATTTGAATGTGTGCACTGCAGAAGTTTGAGGCCAGTTAAAAAGCAGCCCTGTGTTGCCGAAATTGTGCACAAACTCCACTTTGATATTTAAGGCACTTACAAATTAATAAACTACAATTTGTGGGTATATTAGGTAACCCAAGGGTCTCTCCTAGGAGTCCCAGGGGTGGGGTGTCAGGTATTTATAAGGATGAGTTTTATATGCCCTGGGTTAAGTGAAATTGCACATTTCCCTCCACACTTTGTGATGACATGCTTCAGAAAATCGACATTTGTGCAAGAAGCACTGTGAAGGGAGGATCTGCAATATGTTTACATTTTCAGAACCCCTAAAGTCTCCCCTAGGTGTTCCAGGAGTGGGGGTCCTTTAGATATAGGCAGGGTTCTTATAAAATATGTTTTTATAAGCCCTGGTGTTTGAAAAATGGCACAAGTAATTTCATCCATTGCAAGTCCCCTGCCACAAAGGTTAACATGGCAATAAGTTATGAACTAATAATTCCCACTCGGAGAATCATAAAAATGGCATTTAACCCCTTACACGTGGGGCTAATTCCCCCACAGTGCAGGGGGAGGGGGCCTTGCTTGGCACCGCGGTGCTCGTGACGAGCTCAGCTCATCTTGCTGCACAGTGGAGCTGTGCTCATGACAAGCTGAGCTTGTTATGACTCCGCCCACTCAATCGAATGCCCCACACAGGAGGGGAATTAGCCCTGCGTGGGCGTTCCATGACTGTTATGACGATCTCGGCTCGTCATGAGCTCGTCATGAGCGTCGAAGGGGTTAACGGTTCCTAAAATGATATTAATAAATGTAACAATATGATATTGTTGGATTTCTCCTAAAATGTACAGACATGCAGTTGTGAGACGTTCTTTTCAGTAAATGAAAATTCAGCCTTCCAGTGGTCTTTCCTGATTGGTCAGAGTTAATTGGATTAGCCAGGATCCTTTGATGAGGTGATAAAGAGTCCATGGCGCAGCCAGCTATTCAGGGAAGGCAAGGTTCTGCTACAGAGGAATGCCAGAGCGGGTGGAGGGTTTGTAAACAATATCCTTCAATGGAAAGAGGAGACAGGCCGAAG
This sequence comes from Lissotriton vulgaris, assembly GCF_964263255.1. NCBI lineage: Eukaryota > Metazoa > Chordata > Amphibia > Caudata > Salamandridae > Lissotriton > Lissotriton vulgaris. The sequence continues at coordinate 744,657,058 of NC_141697.1, read as the reverse complement.
ACACCAGTTTCCTTTACATCTCTCCTCTTTGAACCCAGCCAGATGCTCGGCTCAAGGAAGGAATGAGCGGATGTAAGGGGGGGGAAACTATAAGGATTAGTAAATCCTAGAGGTGTGTATAGCCAGCTGTTCTCTCCCTGCAGAAATTTCTGACATTGAATTTTGGAGAAATATTGCTTTCTGGGAGGTCATTGTGCCTCACTTTGGAGGAAATACTCATGCTCTGTGGGGTTGCCCTGCACCTCATTGGACAGGACTGCCCTCCTCCTTGACCCCAGAGAACAATGAATAAGTATCTGAGAGGGGCAGTGCCTCTCAGATCTGCTGCATGAACCTTAAGAAAGAAGAAGGGTCCCTGATGGAAGTTTTATTTTTGCACAAACCAGGCCCTGCTCTCTGACTGGCTGTGCCTGTTGCACAATCTGAACCTACAGCCCAAAGGATCAAACCTGCTTCAAAAGTACTAAATAGCAGACTCCCTGCAATCTGCAGGTTAGCACAGCTCACCTGGTTCATCACCACAAAGAATCCTAAGCCTTTAGTACTACCAGTGGATTTGTAAGGGTTTTGTCCAAGTTAATTGTGGGAACTGAAGTCCCAAGATTTCAAGGAGCATCTTTGAGGTTCAAGATCCCTGGATTGTGTTTTGGACACTGTGGGCCCGCAAGAGGAACTTTAGGAAGGAGACTCTCATTGAATCCGTCCTGCTGGAGGAGGCTGCACGATTTTTGGTGAGAATCCTCCATAAAAGTGCAAATGTATCCCTGTCAGAGGCAACCAAGTGTCCAAAAGTGGCACTATTGGTTTTAAAGCACTAGAAAGTGTTTAATGTTTAATCTTTAACCTTTGATAATTCATACCTCTGGTTCTCTACAGTGGAATATTTTAGTTTTGGTATAATTTTAATATTTCCTATTTGTATACATTGGAGTGGCATTTTTATTTTGTTTTGCATCTTAACTATTTACTGAATATGTGTTTTTAAATGCTTTACATATCTGTTTTTGAAGTTAAGCCTGCCAGCTTGCAGCAAGCTACCAAGGATTGAGCACCGAAATAATTTTCTAAGACCTATTCTGAGCCCCATATTCTGTTCGGGGTATTGTTGCCAGTGGTAAAAGTATATCTGCCACTACTAATGATCCACTTTTCAACAGCAACGAGCTGAGCTATCTACATGAAAATAAAGCTGTTTTCTGTATATTTCATGCTGTGCTTTACAGCAGGTAAATTGACACTCCATGTAATTTTATTTGAAGTTGAACCTGTGATTACAATGCACCCAGACCTTTCCAGCAAATGCATTAACCACCAACATTATTAAAATGCCATTCTTACCTGGAACTTGCTAGATATGCAAAGAACTCTGTAGCAGATGATATTTTAAAATGCAGTTTGTTGTGATCAATTAAGAAAGCCAGAACAGTGTTACTGCCATGTTTTTATTGTCAGATTCTTTGAGGCAGAGTTAAAAAAGAATAAGGGGCTACTTTACTAACATTTCTTGTCATAAGTGCAGCAAGTGAAGTTGGCGCACTTCATTGCGTGAAAGGGAGAAAGCAGAACACAGTTTCAAAGTTATGGCTCAGTATTACTCTCTCCTAGCGATGGCACACTTGTGAATGGCAAGCACCAATTTGCATTGTGGTCAGGTTATTTTTAATGCAGGAAGGGAAATCTTCATGCACAATAACTATCCTTTGAAGGTATCTCCTTTTTGTATGTAGAATGTAGCAAACATAAAAAGAGAAAAGAACAAGGATAAAAAATATCTTTTTGCAACACCAGACTCAGGTAGGTACACCATTGTGGGAGAAACCCATGTTTACAAGTCATTGGAAATACGGGTTTGCATCAAAACACATGGGTAGATGCACATAAACATCCATACACCACATACGTAATGAAGTTCTGATGCAAGGAAAAGCAAGGCTTTTTATTATTATTTTTTAAAATCCCCTCAAAGCCACGCATATCGGAATTTGCTTGGCTTTTCAATTTCATGTTGGATTTAGGGTAGGGGCTGCGCCAATAAGTGACGCAACCCAGAAGCAAAATCTTAGTAAATCTGAGCCCAAAGGTGTAAGATCAGACTTGTTCTTTGTGACTCCGCCCACTTACTGCTACAAAACCACTTGCCCTATCTGAATAATGAAACTGGTGCAAGCCTCAAGAGTACCTATTCTCTAAATACATTTCTCCACTAAAGTAATCCTGATGCATCATTTGCTCACAAAGTTGGTGATATTTTCTGAAAGAAATTGACAATTATGCAACAGTCAATTCAATTACATCAGCCGCGAAATTAAAAATCACTTCCTGCACATAGGCTTCTAAGTTTTGGGAATTTGAAGTATTGCTGCTCTCATCTCATTTCCAACCCATATTACCAAGGTGGCAGGCAAAATTACTTCCTCCAAATACAAAATGATTATAACTTGGCTGGTCTGGAAATGAAGGAGATGGACTGGTAACACATTCATATTCTACACACTCAAAAAAAGGCTAAACACTTCCTCTCCCTTTCTCATGCACTCTCCCCCTCACACACTTAAATAACTCCTTCATGCCATCTGAAACCCATTCAGTTTCACACATGCACAAGTCTACCACTTTTCATTCTCACTATCATACCTGTTTTAGAATCCTCTCACTTACTTTTTGTTTTTATTTTCCATCCCTCACACGTTCGTTTGCACACATACAACCGGACAGTGGTGTTTTTTAACAATTTTAAAACAACCTGGGAATCCATTTTGCTTGGTGTGTGTGCACTTTGCATACACGTTATAAGTGTGTTTCATTGGAGTAGAGTAAATAAGAAGGTAACTTGGCTGCACCAAGTGACCAAAGAAGATTACAGTTCAAGAAGCATGTTAAATCGGATCACTGACATAATATCGATTACAAATAATCGAATTACAAAAATATCGAGGTTAAAATATCGACTACAAAAATATCGAATTCCTAGCTACAAACAGGTAAGTACTAAAATATTGAATCAAAAATATTGTTTAAAAAATATAGTTAGTCAAAATATCGATTTTTTTATGTCTTAAAAATAATTTAAAATTAATGAAATAATAAAAATAATTAACTAAAATATACTTAAAAATACTTAAATAACCTTAAAATTATTAAATAATTAATTTAAGTTATTAAAAAAACATACAACTTTATTTTTTTAAACATATATATATATTAACATAATATTAGGGAAAAATATACAATATTCTTACCGTAGGATAGCGGGAGGGGAAAAATTACTATTCCCACTCCAGAGAGTGCAACAGTAGGGAAAGCGTTGGATAGCGTAGGTGTTAAAATTACTATTCCCACTCCAGAGAGTGCAACAGTAGGGAAAGCGTTGGATAGCGTAGGGGTTAAAATTACTATTCCCACTCCAGAGAGTGCAACAGTAGGGAAAACGTTGGATAGCGTAGGGGTTAAAATTACTATTCCCACTCCAGAGTGTTTTACAGTAGGGAAAACATTGGATAGCATAGGGGTTAAAATTACTATTCCCACTCCAGAGAGTGCAACAGTAGGGAAAGCATTGGATAGCGTAGGGGTTAAAATTACTATCCCCACTCCAGAGAGTGCAACAGTAGGGAAAGTGTTGGATAGCGTAGGAGTTAAAATTACTATTCCCACTCCAGAGAGTAAAGAAAGTAAATATTTAATATATTAATAAAAAATAAATAAAATATCAATACCAATAAAAAATTAAATAAAAGTATTTACCAATTTAATATAATATAATAATTAATCAATTAAAAAAGAAAATACATATTACTTATTAAAATTCATCACCTATTATTATAAATTAATTACCAATTAAAAATTATTTACTTACAAATTAAAAATGAATTAACAATTAATTCAAAATAAATACCAATAAATACATTAAAATATTTAATTAATTACAATTAAATTACTTCCCACCCTATTCCCCTATAAACCCACAACCCGCTACGGAAAATAAATTAATAAAATTAACATAATTATCAATGAATCAATTAATACAAATTAGTTACCAATTAAAAATTAATTAATTACAAATTAATTAACAATTTTAAAAATAAATACCAATATATACAATAAAATATTTTGTTAATTACAATTAAATTACTTCCCACCCTATACCCCTATAAACCCACAACCCACTACAGAATTAAATTACACAAAAATTAAATAAAATAAAATTCATTATAATAAAAATATACACTTTTCACACATATACTAACATAGAAAACAATTTTAAAAATTCGATATTAATAAAAATTTGATATATTTGAATACCAATATTATCTACTTCGATATTTTAACTCTCTTTATTTATAAAAATCGATATTAAATCACTTACCTTAAATTCGATATTTTTGTTGCCTATATTCTGTCCATTCGATATTTTGTCCATTCTTTATTTTGAAGTCAATATTAATGTAATTCGATATTTTGAATTCGATATTTTGACTGTATACCATTAAATCAAATCAATACATGGCACACTAGGAATCAATAATAGTTTTTAAAAAAAGCATCGATTTACGTTTATATTCCTGCATATTATGTCCACCTCAGACATCAAGAGGGCCTCTAGTCAATACTGCTGCACTGTAGAACATCTTTTTTGCAGCTGATTGTTCAAAATGTACCCTCCTCTGCAGCTTAAGGAGCTGCCATGTTTGTTAGTCTGTGTGTATGTGCCTATGTGTGTGCTTGTGAAAGTGAGAGAATAAGATGATTTGAGACTCAGGGGTTAAAAGAGGGTGAAAGAGACTAGGTTGTATGAGGATGAGTAAGTGGAGGGTTTTGCGAAAGGGGCATGTGAGATTGCAGGATGCATGAAGGGAGAGTATGGGTGACAGGTTTCTCCGAGTGAGTGTTGGAAAGGGGGGGTAGGTAAAAGGAGTGAGGAGGAGAGGGATATTAGGGAGAGGGGTCTGAGAAGAAAGTGAAGCTAGACGTCTGACTAAACGTTATGAGTGAAAGAAATATGAGAATGGAATAGTAAGGTATTTATGAAATGCATGAAAGAAAAATGATGGGGCGAGAGGGAGACTGAGAGCAAGGTGTTGGATGACGAAGTGGCATGAGGAGTTTGAAAGAGAAGGGTGTGAAAGAATATTTTACATTAAAAAAAATCATTGGTTACAGAAATGTGTTCTTAAACAGGTGATAACAAACTAGTTTGTCCTTTATGTGCGTTTGTGTGATCCACATTTTGGTTTGGGGTATTCTTTAAGCAATATGTAAATGTACCAGGTTCAATTTGTTCGAACATTTAACCATTTAAAACACCTAATTTAATATGTGTAGTATAAAAAACGCTTTGCAATGAAAATTTATAAACGGATTGTAGTTTTACATTACACAGAGATATAAAATAATGCCTTGTGAAGCATTGCATGTTAAAATTCAAAATATTAAGTATCACAATATGATCTACCATACAGTAGCAATTGACATTCACTGTCAGTTAGGAATGAACTTCCACAAATCTAGGTTTAGTGTGTTTTACCTGCTGAGACATCATCATTGTTTACAAGTTTCAGAAGTCCTGTTTCATGTTCAGCAGTGCAGACATATGCATATGGATGCCCAGGTTCTTCTGCCTTCCATAGGAGCTTTATTGCACGGATCAGGTCCCCTTCAGTTCAGTTCTTCTTCAATATTCAGTTAGTCTAACCTGAAAAAAATATGAATGCATCCAATAGAACACCTAAAAATACATGTAAGTCTTTTAATACCTTTAATTAGAAAAAGGTAACTATGGGGTCCTTCATGAAACCTAATTTACCCATGTGTATTTTCATTTTACTCACACAGTGGCTATTGGTTAACAGTAATAAAAGCATACCTGAAACATTGTATCATTATTGTACTTACTTTTTACAGTGTTTTTCTATGAAGTGTTTTATTATACTGAAGGTATAATGGTATACCCCTATCTGGAAGGTAAAAAGTATGGAATTGTTGATTGGTGGACAATGTATTCAACTGGTATATTGAAAGAAGCCATTTTCAATTTCAATTTCAATATCTTTAGTCGGATACAATGGATATCCATAAAAGCACAAATCCAAACATCTCAACATTACAAATACATTGGTCCGATAAAAGTGGAGACAATTAAAAATGTGACAAATCGTGAAAAAATAAATTTCTGATCAAGCGTCAACAGTGCATCATACATTTTATTATAGTAAAAAATACAGTATAAAAAGAGATCTCGACAAGGTGTATCTGCAATATAAAAATGAAACTCAACAAAGACAAATGTCAGAGTGTACACATTGGGGTCGATTCCGATCCTGGTAAAAAAACGTCAGTAAGATTCGTATCCGGAGCCATCTCCGTACGAATCGTACCTGTCCGTCTGAGTCGTGTAGTACAATCCGTATTTCGTGAATCTGTCCGAATCGTCGCGATCCGTACCTATTGCAAGGCTGAAACCGTGAACCGTACGACTCGTACACGTGCCGTACGACCAGACGAGTACGATCCGGGACGGGGTATGAGGATGCGATTCGTACGGCCCACGTCAAGTAAGGGCGATTCGTATGGAAAAGCACACAATCACATACACACCGTACGGTCTGTATGCCCCATGATCGCGGGGTACGGTGCGTACCCCTGCGATCATGTGGTGTACACATCGTACCCCTGCGAACATGGGGTACGGTCCATACAACCCATGATCACGGGGTACGGTGCGTACACCCCATGATCGTAGGGCTACGCACCGTACCCCTGTGATCATGGGGGGTACGCATCATACCCCTGCGATCATAGGGGGTTCGTTCCGTACCTGTTTTGAGGTGAACTCTGCTTTTACGGCTGTTTTCGGCTCTCGTAGGAAAAGGGTTGTACGGTGAGTACCCGACATGTATCGTACTTGCTTGGTCGTATAAACCAGCCACGAACCATACAGATGTCCCGTACAGCGGGTTCCGAGTGAGACTCCTACGGAGATTAGAGTCGTACAGTCTCTGTACGATTCGTACGGAGTCCAGCTCCTGGTAGGAATCGTACTTCGTCGTACGTACGGGGGACGTTGCAGAGTACGATTCGTACGGGAAAAACGCTCCGAACGGCTATTCGGAGCACTTTTTACTGGATCCGAATCGGCCCCATTGAGTTACGAGCATATACTGCCACTTTCAGAAAGGAACCTATTTGGAAGAGTAACTCCTTGTCTTCCAAAGTAACAATATACCTATAGGCTACCTTGTAGTCAATCGAGGGTATAGTCTTGAAAAATGGCATCAAAAACAGTTTTGTGTATTTTAAATAAAAGTTAACAATATGCAAAGTACGGGATGCACTCCTTTTTATATTTTTTCCATGCTTGTCCATCATCTGTGTGAGAATGTGTGCAACCTGGTAAAGTGCCTTTGCCCAGTGGCACTTGAATGTGTAACTTTATACAGAGATGAGGCGTCAGATTAGACCCAAACCAGTGCACAGCAGTGTAGCGCCAACTTGGCTAATAAATTCAACTGATCATCCATCATTTTAGTCCATTTTTCCAAGTTGCTCAATTTTTACTCATATCTACTCATTTGCTGAAACAATGTTCCACATACAGGGTTCGTTTGACGTATTTCCCATGTTTCTCATGTAGAAACTGTGCCCATCCGAGCCTCTTGTTAATACACGACAGATGCCAAGGTTCGTTCCAAGAAGTGTTTAGTTATATCCCAAAGCATTTCGGGCGGCATACGCCCTCCATCAGGGGACACTGCTCCAGTGAAAGTCACTCTGTTCTCTCGTCTCGCGTGAAAATGCTCAGCCAAAAGTAAAAGACACAGAGAGACAAATGCAGGGAGAAAGGTAAAGAGGAAGGGAGGAAGATAGAGAAAGAGAGGGAGGGAGGAAGGAAGGAAAAGGGAGGAGAGGGATGGTGAGGTAGAGAGAGAGCAACAGAAGTAAGATGGTAAAATTGACTTTTTTGAAATTATATGTTTCCAGGAAACTTGGTGCCTGGACTTTAAGGGCTATGACGGATTCGTCTCATATCAGCTACCCGCTACTGGATCTTCGTCGGGGAGAGCGAAAGGGGGCCTCCTGGTTTTGATTTCTGTTGAAACTCCTTTGTTGGTTAAAAAAATATGTAAAAGTGGGGGTGCATTCAGAGATCCTGTGGTTGTACAATGCGGATGGTAGGAACATCCTTTTAATCAACTTTTATAATGACACTTTTGACAACACTAGAGACCAGGCGGTAAAAGCACTATCAAGTGCCCTCGACGATATTATTAAAGCTTCTAATGTCGTCTTTGATCTGTTTATGGCAGGGGATTTTAATGCTGCCACTTGCCCTTTTTCTGATTTAAATCTATGCGGGGTGGTAAATTGTGAAGGAGAGGGAGTATTACATTTTCAACATAATCATTATGGGGAATCATTAAATCTCTTCCTCCATGGACACGATATGAATATTATGGATAATGAGAAAAACGATTGTGAGGAATACACCCCCACCTTCACAGGCCGTGGAGCTTCCTCAGTGATTGATTACATCTGTATCTCCTCGAGCTTAGAACCCTGGATTATGGCACCTAAAGTTGTAGATATGCAGCTTAGTGACCATAATTGCTTGACTGTAGAGGCCCTGCAATGGGAAAACAAAGGGACTCCCAATACGGGGAGTATTAATAACATCGAACCCCACCGCCCCAATGGCATGAGAATCAGATGGAAAGGGGAAAAGGCTGGTTCCATTATTAAAAGTTTTTTGTCAGAAATAGTAGGGAGTTTAGACGACGGTGATGCCACTTCAAACTCTATAAAACGATTCATTTATATTAACTCTGTAATTGATTTTAAACTCACCATTACCTCTAAGCATAAGGAAGGTCGCTTGCGGGGATGGTTTAACTAAGCCTGTACATCAGCTCTTAAAGAATTAAAAGTGGCACTAAAAGCCAAACCCAGAGACAAGAGCTTGGTTTTAAACCTCAGAGGTAGTTATAAGGAAACTTTAAAACGCAGGAAAGCGGAGCTCCAGCAGGATGCGTGGGACAATTTGGCACAGGCCGCTGAACTGAACGACTGTACCCTGTTTTGGAAAACAATTCATTCCCCTTTTCTTAAAGATGAAAAAATCCCTGAATTAACGACCACCGTTCTTAGGGAAGAGTGGATTTCTCACTTCTCTAAAATCTTTGACTCAGGCAGTGTAAGGGAGGATACGGCGGTTAGATGGCCTCATCTGCCACTTAACATCTCCGTTCCAGAGGTCTTAGATAGTATCAGGGCTAGTAAAGGGGGGAAAGCACAGGGTCCGGACGGGGTCCCAATTGATGTTTATAAACTAGTACCCGAGGTATGGGGTCCACTTTTAACTAATATTTTTAATGCCGCAGTCTGCAATGAGGTGCCCCCCACATAGGAAGAATTGATTATTATTCCAATATTTAAGAAAGGCAATCGTGGGGATGTTAAGAACTATCGCCCGATTGCTGGATTCTTCTGTAAAAATCATGAGCAGAGTTCTCATGGTAAGATTAGAAGAATGGGTGGAGGAGAATGGTATACTGGCTGACAGTCAATTTGGTTTCAGGAAAGGCCTTGGAACGATAGAGCAATGTCTTAACCTAGACTTGCTTATCGGCAAATATACCCTAGCTAAAACAGGCTCTATTTATCTCTGCTTTGCGGATTTAAGTAGTGCCTTCGATCTAGTGAATCACGCCATCCTGTGGGCCAAGCTTATTGAAATCGGGGCTCCTGAGGGTATTGTATTTTTCCTGGCACGACTGTACACCAAATTACGTGCTTGTGTACGTTACGGCGCCAAAGGGGAATGCACGACCAAGTTTAAAATCGGGCGTGGAATTAGACAGGGATGTGTGTTGGCCCCACTGCTTTTTATTCTTCTTATCAACGAGATAGACTCCACCTTAAAATCTATGTCAGTGGATGGTTCCACAATACACGGAGACCGCGTCCCAGTTTTATTATACGCGGACAACGCAGTTCTAATTTCACGCACCCCCATAGGCCTTCAACGGTTGATGGATGGTTTTTCTCTATTTATTAAAGGAAGAAAGCTAGTGATTAACAAATCCAAAACCTTTGTAATGGAATGTGGGTGGAGGAACGGAAAGAAGCCCTTTTCCTATTTCATTGAAGGGCAGAAGGTTGTTGATAATTTTTCTTATCTAGGGGTTACATTTTCAAACAACAAATATAACAAATGGTCTAGCGAGCACAATAATGTAAGGTCTAAGATGGCCAAGAGTTCAAATGGCATATTTACGTTGGCCACGAAGTTGGGTGACAGGCGTGTCTTTGACATGCTTAAAATATTTCAGTCCCGATGCCTATCTACGGCCTTGTACGGAGCAGGTATCTAGGGCTATGCCCCGGTGGGACCGCTTCAAGTAGAGGAGAATACTTTTCTAAAGAGACTTTTGTGTCTACCCAGCTCAGTTTCCAACGTTTTAGTGCACAAAGAATTGGGTATTTTCCATCTTTCCGATTTGATTCTCCTGAGATCACTTATGCTTTGGCGCTCGATATGGATGAAAGAAGAGACGTCATTGTGTAGATCAATTATATACGATTGCTTGTCCCTGGATAACTATCAAAGGATCCCATGGCTAAAATATAACGTGGACAGTTTTCGGGAGGGTTTTGGCCTGGATGTTTTTACTGACCATTGTGGTGCCACTGATCTAGCCAAACATGAAATCAAGAACTCTTTTTTAAATCACCAAGCTAACTGACGGCACCAAGACAGTGTTGAACTTTCCTCTTGCATTCTATACCATGATTTAAATGATTTTTTGGGCTGCCAACCGTACTTATCGCAGGTGACTTGGAAGGCCCACGGGTATGAGTTGACTAGATTGAGAACTGGGATAGTCCACAATTTAGTGGCCTTCCCACAACAGCGTTCACCCCCTGTTGGCCCCTGCCCATGTGATAACATTTTTGTTTACAAAGCACTATGCACTTTCTTTTGTTTGGTCAACTGTATAAATACTTGCGGATTGCTTATCTTAAACCTGTGTTTGTAAAGTTTGGAGTTAGGACTGTAAAAGACTCCATGAGACTGCTTTTTAACCTTCATTACCCTGATGTTTGTTTTTACACAGCTACCTTCCTTTTAAAATCAATTAATGCTAGGAAAAGTATGCAGTTTTAACTATTATTAATTTATCTGTATAGTTTGCGTTAGTATGGCCACCGCTTTTTTAACTGTATTTTGTATGTTGTGCTTTTATGGACTTGTTTCTTGTTCCGAATAAAGCTTTATGAAATGAAATGAGTGTAAACTTTATGTCAACATTGATCCAGGCATATTTCTTGAAGAATATGTGGAAATATGTACCCATTAGTCCACTGCATATTTCTTTTTAAATGTGGTCCCAGTGAGGGATTGCTCTACACCATTCCATTATTTTTAGCTTGCCTTTTCCTTTACAGACAGATAAAAAAGAGATGAAAATCAGCCTTAATCCATGAATTTTTAATTTTCTTTTTTTTAACAATATTTTTATTGGGATTTTTACAGACATTTAATACATTACAGATATGGGTGTCTCGCAGTCTGTAGAGGGTATGATATTGATAGCCTGGGTTACAATGGTTTGGTATCCTTGTTATCGACATTGTGTGACATATACCATATAACATATACCAAGTATCCTAAGATGTTGAGCGCTGGGGAGGTGCTTGCTTGGTGTGGCTGGTCGATTTGGTTCGTGGGGTACATCTGACCCCTGGGCTTCTCTGTGGTGCGTAGTGGTTGATTGTGAGATAGAGAGAGGAAGAGGGTAAGCTGGGGGTGGTGTGGTAGCTGGTGATTTATGACTTATTTCTCACGGTGGGTCGAATGGGTTCAAGAATCTGTCCAAGGTGGACCACAGTCCCCAGTTGGGCGTTCTCCCTGGTGTGTAACGAAGGGTTTTAATGTCTGCCCCTCTTAAGAACGTCACCCAGTTCAGCCAACCCTTGAATGTGTCCTTAGATGTGTCTTTCCAGTTGGTGTGGACTTTTTTGTTGCTGTTGTTAATAAGAGGTCTAGCAGTTCTCTGTCTTGTTGCGAGTCTAGGTCAGTTGTTATAATGCAGTCGTGAGAGAGGAGAACTCTTCTTTAAGATTGCATCCTAGGGTATTGTTTATGATAGAGAAGACTTTGTTCCAGTATTTCCTGACCTTTGTGCATTGGAATATGAGGTGTGCCAGGTCGCCCTTTTCTAAGTCACTGTTCCAGCAACGGTCATGTTCTTTTAGGCCCATGGCCGCCAGACGGACCGGGGTACAGTAGAGTTTGTGTAGCAGCACAAATTTTGTCTGGGCAAGGATCAGTGTTACCATGTTCTTAGAGGGGGCTGACCAAAGGGCGTGACTTTGTTGCTCAGTTAGTGTGGCATCTAGGCCTGTCTCCCAGAATTTGGTTGTTTTGTTGTTAAGTGAGGACATGTTGGGCCGGAGAAGTTTGTAGATGTGGGAGATCTGATGGCCCACAATGTTCAGATTTGACAAGTATTGGAAGATTGATGGAGTCTGCCTGGTTAGGTTTGATTTGGTTAAGGCTGTTCTGATTTTGAGGTAATTGTACCGTTCTATGTTCGCAAGGTTGTGTTTGGCTTGTAGAGTGCTGAATGTAAGGGTTGTACCCTCCTCTTCCAGCTGGGCAGGAAAAGAGAGACCTAGTTTTGTCCATGCGTCTAACTTTAGGGTTTTTCCTTTGTATTTTATTCTGGAGTTTTCCCACAGAGATTCCCACCTTGAATTTTTGATACTATGCTAAAGCACACTGTCCACTTTGAGGAGGGCCAGTTTGGTGTTCTTGAGTATAAGGCTCATGTTTTGTGCTTGTTTGTTTGTGGTGAGAAGTGATAGTGGGTCGCGGTTGTTAAGTATAGCTTTCTCTATTTTGAGCCACGCTGGCGTGTACATTGGGTTGGTTGTGACCCAGTATATACCCTGCTTTGCTATAGCAGTGATCTGGAACGTTCTGTAAACAGTCAGATTTAGGCCCCCCAAGTTCTTACTTAATCTCAGGTTTTTTAGGCTTATTCTAGGTTTTTTATCTTGCCAGAGGAATTTGTTTAATAGCTTGTCTGTTTTGCGGTGGAAGTCCTCTGTTTGTAGAAGTAAGATCATTCCTGTGAGGTAGTTGATCACCGGGGTGATCATCATCTTAATCGTGTCTATTCTCCCCCACCAGGATATGATCTTGGGGACCACGTCTCAAGAAGCTTTTTTATCTTTCCTAGGGTGATTTTCTCATTTTGTTCAAGTGTGAGCATGAGGTTTTTCCCGAACTGGATTCCTAGGTATCTGATGAACCCTGGTTGCCAAGCGAGTCCTGAATTGTCAACCACCTCACTTGTGGTGTGGATGTTAAGTGGCATGCAGTCTGATTTGTCTCTGTTGAGTTTGTGCCCTGAATGGGTAGAGCATGTACCTTGGGCGTTCATGAGGGCTGGAATGGATGAGATGGGGTCTTCTGTGGTAATGAGTATGTCATCTCCATATGCGGCTAGTTTTGTGGTAGTCCCTTTTATGTTGACACCCTTAACGTCGTCATTGGCTAAGATCTCCTGATCTGCCTCCCTGAGAGATTGTCATTAGTTACCCTATCAGTCTGGTCTGGATGTGTTATTTTATAAGGTGACCTTTAGTACTGGTACCTAAGTATACAAATATTCGCCTACATAGATGCCCCCTATGTCAACAGCTTTAGATAGTCCATTTTATATGCAAAGGATGTAAAGGCGAAGGTCTGAGGTAGCTTCGTTGTGCTGGCGAAAAGTTCTGGGTAGCCTGGTTGTTCCGAGAAGTCTGTTAAAAAATCAAAACTTATTTTGAGTGATTTCTTTGTGCTGGCTATTAGGTAAACAGGTGAATTCTGTCACTGTTTGCCCAGAAATTGAGAAGACTGGAGACAAATGTGGTTAGCTGCGTCTGAAATTAATTCAAGCTTGGAATCTGCTACTTTAGTTTTGCCTTAAATGGGCATATTTGCCTAGAAACCTAGGTCCATATTTATCATAATATTGCGATTCCCTTGCGCCGCGCAAGGGGGTGCAAGGGTGACACAAGACTAAAGCCATGCAATGCCACCTTGCATGGCCCTTTCCATCTTGATAAATCTGGAGTAACGCAAAACAGCGCAAATCGCTGCCTTGTGTTACTCTGCCCCAGAGAGGGGTTCCATGGGTGAAGCGTATGCGTTCCCACGCATCCATCCATGGCTTTTGACTCTTTCCCAGATTTACCAAAAGTAGTAGACCTAGGAATGAGTATCAATGCTATGCCTCCCCAGGTGAGGCAAAACAAGTAGAAATATCTTTATTTTGCCTTGATTTACCTCTTTCTATATGTGCCCTTTTCCTGCACAATAACAATCCTGCCTACAACGCAGGCATCCTAGCAAAATGATGCAAGGGTGCCTGTGCTGGCGCAAGTCAGCACATTGTGACAGGAATGTGCTGTATATTGTCAAAAAAGGCACATTCCTGCCCTTTCTCTTGGCCCATTATTAAAATGGGGTGACCCAATAAGGTTTTTTGGACCTGGGTGATCGATACTGTCAAAGGAAACAATGGTCCAAACCAAGATTTTTTCGTATATTAAATAAATAATACACTCACAGTTATTCTTTTGCCAATTTGAAAGAGTATCTGAATTAATCTACTCTAAAGAATAAAGCAAACATGATTGTTTATAAAGGAAAAGCAACAACCTGAAAAATATTGAATTTATTTCCAAAAAAGCGGGAGTTTTTAAAAATTACTCCATCATACTACAATCAATATATACATTTGTACATCTTCAAAAGACGAACGGTAAAGAAAGGGGGAGCAAGCTGCTTCTAACAAGAGGGTGCCGGAAAAAGGAAAGGGTGATTGAAAGGAAAGGGGTGTAAGCCTCAATTGAAAAGTGACACAGTATTTGAAATCATTAGAGAAAACAAAGCTATAAAGGATTGGTAGCTGATAACGCAATTAGGCCACTGATGTTTTATCTTTCTATTTCTTACATTTATACAGTATAAACTAACATGTATAATGAAAAGACTTTAAATGGTCCTAATTGCTTTTTAATAAGCAATTAGGACCATTTAAAGTCTTTTCATTATACATGTTAGTTTATACTGTATAAATGTAAGAAATAGAAAGATAAAACATCAGTGGCCTAATTGCGTTATCAGCTACCAATCCTTTATAGCTTTGTTTTCTCTAATGATTTCAAATACTGTGTCACTTTTCAATTGAGGCTTACACCCCTTTCCTTTCAATCACCCTTTCCTTTTTCCGGCACCCTCTTGTTAGAAGCAGCTTGCTCCCCCTTTCTTTACCGTTCGTCTTTTGAAGATGTACAAATGTATATATTGATTGTAGTATGATGGAGTAATTTTTAAAAACTCCCGCTTTTTTGGAAATAAATTCAATATTTTTCAGGTTGTTGCTTTTCCTTTATAAACAATCATGTTTGCTTTATTCTTTAGAGTAGATTAATTCAGATACTCTTTCAAATTGGCAAAAGAATAACTGTGAGTGTATTATTTATTTAATATACGAAAAAATCTTGGTTTGGACCATTGTTTCCTTTGACACTTTCTCTTGGCCCAGTACAGCAAGTTGGCTTCATAAAAGTATGATAAATGTGCCCCATATCTTCTAACTAGCTGTGCAATACAATTCAAGCTCTCTTACACTGACGAGGTCCAATAACGCTGAATTCACTTGAAATAACATGGATATTTTACAGAGAGGACAAGGCTCAGAAGCTTGAGCTGGACAGTCATTTTCATTTCATTTCATTTTATGAAGCTTTATTCGGTGCATTAAAAGAACAATGACCATAAAAGCACATAAGCAAAATGATTACATAATTATACAGATAAAACAGGATTAAAAAATCATGCTTTTCCTAAGCTGCATTGACTTACATAAAAACGTGGCAGTATAAAAACATTTGTCCGGAGAATTCAATTCATAAATCAATTTCATAGCATCATCAACATTAAAAATAGATAATTTTTTAAAAATTGGTTTTAGATAAACAATCCTCCAGTTCATATAGAGAGTACAAATTAGCATAAAGTGCAGGGTGCTCTGTTTCGAGTGACCATCGCAAGGGCATAGTCCAACTGGATGGTTTTTTAATTGTGGGAAAGCCACCAATCCATGGGCCAACCCAAGTCTAAGTCTAGACTCACGCTGTCCTCCCTGGCGCGAGCTTTTCAGGCGCCATCTTGGGGGTAGTCGGAGGCTCAACGCTCTAGTGCTCGGGCGATTCTCGGCCCCGGCACTTCACTTATGGCAGCCATTTCCCGTCCGCGCAGGACCTAGGGCCAAAACCTCTGCCCGATTTTACCTTGCTGTCTACATGTAAATTGAGTCCCTCTCCTTATACCAGGGACGAGCTGTTAGCACTCCGACCGGTCACTACCCAACACTGCAGGTACCCAGTCAGACCGGGCGTACCATACAGACGGTGTGCTTACTGCCCTAAGCTTAGTAATGGGTCCAAAAAGGGAGAGCCAACGCCTTCTTCCCTGGTCTTTGCCCTACTAAACTGCCGGTCTCTGGTTAAGAACTCGGTTGAAGTAAATCTAACGATCCAGGATAATAAAACTGATGTTCTGTTTCTCACAGAGACGTGGCTCTCTGACAGTTCAGAGTTTGACATAGTCAACTCTTTGCCCAAGGGCTACGCGATACAGTGCCTTCACAGGCCTCATGGCATAGGCGGAGGGCTAGCTATAATCTACAGGGAGACTCTAGCCTGCAGGATAGAAAATGGTAGGATCTCTGACGCAGAGAGCATAAGGTTTTCCATCCAACTCTCCCCCAATTACTCGCTATCAGGGTTGCTGATCTATCGACCTCCGGGTGGGGTCAAACAGTTTATCAGTTCCCTGCTGGAAACAGCATTGACACAGGCAGCCTCGGCCCCAAACTTCCTTCTTCTAGGAGATCTGAATCTCCACTTGGATGACCCAGGAGAAAAGGTGGCTGCTGATCTGCTGGCTGAATTGGAAGCGTGTAATCTGACCTTGCACAATAATGAACCCACGCATCTGAAGGGTCATCTATTAGACCCTTTATTTTCTAATGTTCCACTCTTGAGGGCTTCCCCGCCATGCCCCCTCCCCTGGTCAGACCACTTTCTTATTCCTTTTAGTTTGACCGTCATGACGGAATCAAGTTCCGATTTTAAGGGCTCTATTCGGTCCTCACAAAGACCTTGGTCTAAACTGTCCCTTGATGGTTTAACTACTGCCCTTGAGCAATCTATTCCTGCCCCCCTCTCGAACCCCCTTGAAGCAGACCGGAGTTTCCACAACTGGTTACTAGGAGCACTGGATCTGGTGCTTCCCAAGAAGTGTAGTTCCGAGAAAAGTAATGGGTTTAAAAACCCTTGGTACACAGCTGAACTTTGCAACCTTAGAAAGGTCTGCAAACAATTGGAACGCGTCTGGCGCAAAGACTGATCCACTAATAGTAAAATCCCTTATCAGGAAGCCATGAGGGCATACAAGATAGCCTGCAACCACACAAAAGCGGCCTTTTATGAAGAGAGAATCAGGACTGCTTCCAACTCCTCAAGAGAAACTTTTATTATAGTCAAGGAACTCCTGAAAACCCCCTCTCCTTCATTGCCGCAATCTACGAGCAGAGCTAGGTGCAATGAACATGCACATTTTTTTGACAACAAGGTCAAAAAAATCCTACAAAGTATTCCTTTCAGTACCCCTCCCTCTGAGTCCTCAATGCAGGTCGAGAGTGGTGTGAGCCCTTTGTGGGAAGTTATCACTCCCATAACTGAGGAAGACTTCCACAAAGAATTAGCTAATCTCAAAAGTGGCTCCCCCACTGACCCTATGCCGATCCTTATTCTTAAGCGGATTGCACAGACCATCTCCCCGCGGGCCACGGACCTTCTTAACGCCTCCTTCGGCGGTGGGGAAGTTCCCCCTAGCTGGAAGAAGGCGATGGTTAAGGCTCTTCCTAAAAAGCCGGGACTTGACCCTGACGATCTGGCGAACTTCCGCCCAATCTCTTTGCTGCCGGGCCTGAGCAAAATTGCAGAAAAGGTGGTGAATCGCCAGCTGTCCACGTTCCTAGAAGGTCATGACCTGCTCAAGAACTCGCAAACAGGCTTTTGCCCTGGGCAGGGTACTGACTTTGCCCTGATTGCAGTAGTGGAGGAAGCCAGACGCATTCTTGACGCAGGAGGCGCCGCAGCTGTGGTCCTCCTTGACCTCAGCGCGGCATTTGATACCGTCGACCATGGTATCCTCATTCAGCGCCTTACTAGGGTGGGAGTATCCGGCCAGGCTTTAAGCTGGATGACTTCCTTTCTGAATGGTCGGTCCTATCAGGTCTGTGATGGCACGACCCTCTCCGAGTCGATCCCCCTCCAGTGTGGAGTCCCGCAGGGCTCCTCGTTGAGCCCGACGCTCTTTAATATCTATATGGCCCCACTGGAGGATGTGGTTTCACCCTTCGGGGTGAAAATAGTGACCTATGCGGACGACACCCAGCTTGTCGTCTCGCTATCCCACCATGAAAATGCGGCAGAAAGATTTGGGTGCTGTCTGACAGGTATCATGGCCTGGATGACAGAATCACGGCTGAAACTCAACGGATCCAAAACGGAACTTATGCTGTTGGGTAACCTTTCCACCTCCCTTCCCAAAGACCATGTGGCCCCCCTGTCTGGGCGAGGCACCCCAACCTAAGAATGAGATTAAGAGCTTGGGGGTATGGCTAGAGCCTGACCTGACGTTCAGAGTACAAACTAAGAAAGTGGCAGGTATCTGCTATGGTTTGTTACGCTCTGTCCGGAAGGTGCTGCCTCTTCTTCCCGTTAGCTCGAGGAAACTTCTGATCCAGGGGCTAATACTGTCAAGGTTGGACTACAGCAACGCCTTGTTGCTCGGTGCCCCTGAATCAGCCATTAACACCCTTCAGCAAGTACAAAATGCGGCGGCCAGCAGTACTGACAGGCACGGCAAAAAGAACTTCGGCCAAACCTGCTCTCAGATCGCTCCATTGGCCCCCCATCAGGGAGAGAATCAAATTTAAGGCCCTTTCCATCTCCTTTAAGTCTCTCCAGTGAATGGGCCCCCCTATTCTCAAGGACCTTATATGCCCCTATAAGTCCTCGCGTTCCCTCCGCTCTGACATGAGCAACTTGCTGACCATCCCCAGAGTGAGGAGAGCACGTTCCAGAGGCCGGAGGTTCTCTGTGAATGTTGCCAAGACCTGGAACGATCTTCCTGCCGCTCTTTGCCTGGAACCCTGTCTCCAGAAGTTTCGGAAATCTTTAAAGACCTTCCTTTTCCCGCTGGGAGTTTGAGTCCGTTGTCTGAGGATCATGGAAGCTTGCGGTGTGTATCAGCGCTGGGACGCTCTTGGGCAGCCATGCGCTTAAGAAATCCATTTTCATTCTTTCATTCATTCTTTCAGAACAAACCTATGTGCTGGTCTGGTTACCTGGCTCAAGTACAATTGGGGGCCCTCACATTTCATATATTTATTGTACAAAATAACTGAAGTGAAGTGTCCACTTGATGCTACACGTTTTTGGGCTCTATGCATCATGAAAATTTGTTTCATGTCTGACTTTGAATAGTTACTAGCAGAGCCTGGATCAGCCACTATATTGAGTCCATATATAATTTGAAAACTGTCCACAATATATTTGAGCCATGGTATCTTCAAAAAATTATCCAATTTGAGACAATCCCCAATGACAGACTGGTTAAAGGCTCTCTCTTTCTTAATCCAGATGGCACGCATTTAAGTGGGCAACCCCAGCTTCCCTATGGATCAAATCAGTGGAGGCTGATGTGGGAACACATAGCAATTTTTTAACAAAACAATTTTCCTCCCTTTGCAATGAGTCAGTGTTAGTATAGCCCCAGAGCCCCGCCCCATATAATGCAATGATACAGAAAAGGGGGTGGTGATGAACAGAGTGTCTGAATTAAGCAGACCACTCTTACCCAGTCAAGAGATCAGGGCTTAATCCATCACCGTTATTTAGTTCACTGCATCACCCCAGTTCAGAACCTGGCTATATGCAAATTAGCCTGACCCCGTGCCTCATGGGAACAGGGCAGACCAAACTACCAAGCCAATTCTTCACTGGTAAGGAGACAAGCTTCCGGGGACCGGTTTCTGGCCTTTCAGCCGTCGTCGGCCCGGCTTGCTTGAATCCTGGTGGTGCAGTGAGCAAGGGACTCATGTCTGAGTATACCCTGCCACACCTGTAGTGGCCAAAAACGATACAAAAAGGGGGTGGTGATGAACAGAGTGTCTGAATTAAGCAGACCACTCTTACCCAGTCAAGAGATCAGAGCTTAATCCATCACCGTTATTTAGCTCACTGCATCACCCCAGTTCAGAACCTGGCTATATGCAAATTAACCTGACCCCGTGCCTCATGGGAACAGGGCATACCAAACTACCAACCCAATTCTTCACTGGTAAGGAGGCAAGCTTCTGGGGACCGGTTTCTGGCATTTCAGCCGTCGTCGGCCCGGCTTGCTTGAATCCTGGTGGTGCAGTGAGCAAGGGACTCATGTCTGAGTATACCCTGCCACACCTGTAGTGGCCAAAAACGATACAGAAAAGGGGATGGTGATGAACAGAGTGTCTGAATTAAGCAGACCACTCTTACCCAGTCAAGAGATCAGGGCTTAATCCATCACTGTTATTTAGCTCACTGCATCACCCCAGTTCAGAACCTGGCTATATGCAAATTAGCCTGACCCCGTGCCTCATGGGAACAGGGCAGACCAAACTACCAAGCCAATCCTTCACTGGAAAGGAGACAAGCTTCCGGGGACCGGTTTCAGGCATTTCAGCCGTCGTCGGCCCGGCTTGCTTGAATCCTGGTGGTGCAGTGAGCAGGGGACTCATGTCTTAGTATACCCTGCCACACCTGTAGTGGCCAAAAACGATACAGAAAAGGGGGTGGTGATGAACAGAGAGTCTGAATTAAGCCGACCACTCTTACCCAGTCAAGAGATCAGGGCTTAATCCATCACCGTTATTTAGCTCACTGCATCACCCCAGTTAAGAACCTAGCTATATGCAAATTAGCCTGACCCCGTGCCTCATGGGAACAGGGCAGACCAAACTACCAATCCAATTCTTCACTGGTAAGGAGACAAGCTTCCGGGGACCGGTTTCTGGCATTTCAGCCGTCGTCGGCCCGGCTTGCTTGAATCCTGGTGGTGCAGTGAGCAAGGGACTCATGTCTGAGTATACCCTGCCACACCGGTAGTGGCAAAAAACGATACAGAAAAGGGGGTGGTGATGAACAGAGTGTCTGAATTAAGCAGACCACTCTTACCCAGTCAAGAGATCAGGGCTTAATCCATCACCGTTATTTAGCTCACTGCATCACCCCAGTTCAGAACCTAGCTATATGCAAATCAGCCTGACCCCGTGCCACATGGGAACAGGGCAGACCAAACTACCAAGCCAATTCTTCACTGGAAAGGAGACAAGCTTCCGGGGACCGGTTTCTGGCATTTAAGCCGTCGTCGGCCCGGCTTGCTTGAATCCTGGTGGTGCAGTGAGCAAGGGACTCATGTCTGAGTATACCCTGCCACACCTGTAGTGGCCAAACAGCTGAAATGCATTAAACCGGTCCCCGGAAGCTTGTTTCCTTCCCAGTATAAGAATTGGCTTGGTAGTTTGGTCTGCCCTGTTCCCATGATGCACTGGGCCAGGGACAGACTAATTTGCATGTAGCCAGGTTCTGAGCTGGGATGGTGCAGTGAGCTAAAAAACGGTGATGGATCAAGCCCTGATCTTTGGACTGGGTAAGAGTGGTCTGCTTAATTCAGACACTCTGTTCATCACCACCCCCTTTTCTGAACCATATAATGCAATGGCAACACTCGTCACATTATATATTTGGATCATGCCCTTATTCTTCTGTCGCCGATCTTAGTGGCAAATTTAAAATACCATAGGCGCTTTTCTTCATTTTGGGCCTAACATTCATTAAATCATACGACCAACTACCATCATGAGAAAAGAGGACGCCCAGATAACAGAATTTCTCCACACCCTGAACTTTCACCCCATCAATAAAAAAGGCATGTTTTTTCTTAACTGTAGCACCACAGATCATGGTATGAGTTTTACTCTTATTGATAACTAGCTTCCGTTTACTGATAAAATCTGAAAACTGGTCCATCAGTCGCTGCAGACCTATCGGAGTCCGGGACAGGAGCACAGCATCATCTACATAAAGCAGAACTGGGACACCTGTTCCGCCAATCTGGGGAGCATCTGCTTTGACTGTTTTCAGGACCATATCGACCGCATTAATAAAAAGAGTAAACAAAAAAGGGGCTAGGACACAGCCCTGTCTAATCCTGCGTTTTACTTCAAAATTTGGGGTACACTCCCCTCCTTCTCCAAAATGCACACAAGTTTGCATTCTATCATATAATCTAGCTAGGAAGAAAATGATAGCCTCCGGTGCGCCGAGTTCCAACAGGACTGGCCAAAGAATGGAATGGTCCACAAGATCAAATGCGCTGCTTAGATCGGCAAAGCAAAGATATAGGGTGCCTGGCTTAGCCCTGGTATACTTTCCGATAATTAAATCTAAGTTCAGGCATTGATCGAGTGTTCCTCGCCCCTTTCTGAAACCATATTGGGAGTTTGCCAAGATCTCATTTTCTTCCGCCCACTCTTCCAACCTAAACAACAGCACCCTATTCATAATTTTTACTGAAGAGTCGAGCAAACGAATCGGGCGATAATTAATAGCTGCCGCCTTGTCCCCTTTCTTATATATAGGGACGATGATGGAGTCACCCCACGTAGGTGGAATCTGGGTAGTTACGGCTGCATTCAGTGCCAGTGTAAGTATGGGTCCCCACAACCGTGGGACTATCTTATAGATGTCGATGAGTACTCCATCTGGACCCTGGGCTTTTCCCCCCTTGCTAGACTTAAACTTCTGAGAGGGTAATGTCTAGAGGGACTATAGGCCAAATTCTTGGTTCGACATCAGTAGAACCAGTTCCTTGAAATATGGCAGAAAAGTGGGAGATCCAGGCCTCGCTACCAACATTGGATACAAGGTGTGGTGCTTTATCATCCCTAAGAAAGGGAGAATTTACTGTGGACCAAAACAGGCAGTTATCTGAGATATCTGCCACCCGCGTTAGGTTATCCCACGCTTCTTGTTGTAACTCCTTCTTTCTTCTAGACAATGCCAATTTACATTCAGATCTCAGGTGAAGAACCAGAATTTTGTCCCTTGGTCTAACTCCTAGGGCCTGTTTCAATCGAGTTAAGATGGCTGTACATGCATGATCGAACCAACCCTTTCCCTGTGAGGTCTTGACATTCCTACTATTGGAAAAAAACATCCTCAATATTTTTATTAATTTTAATAAAATTATCCATAATAACAGATGATGTACTAACCATATTCAGAATGCCTTCAATTTCAACCAACGATTTGGATATGATCATGTTCATAACAATTGCCAATTTTTCCCCTTTCCATCTTCTCCGTGTTCCATTTCGCCTCAATGTTACACAACCTTCTGGTCACCTGCTGTCTACTATACTTCCATAACTCACTTTCCATAACAATACGATTATGATCACTAAGTGTAGGGTCCTGGATGACTGAGGTAAAAAAAATTGGCGCAATAAAAGATGATGCCATAACATGCTCGATGAGAGAGTTAAAATTCCTTCCCGTGTAGGGGGGAATAGTTGGACAGTCAATTTTGGGGCAGGAGAAAAGCTGATTAGCAGTAGCGGTCGCTTGTATTAAGAAGTACCATGGCAGGGGAGGGCCAATACAAAAAAAAGAATAAACATATAAAAATGTATGCTTACTTCCTCCAATGGCTGCCACTTTCCTCCCGATCCTCATCGCCCTGACTGGGCAGACATTCAGGAATTGCTGCAAACTGCACAGGTTCTCAGCTCCCAATCCCAGTCCTGCTCACACCCTGAGAATGCTATTGGTCTGAGTGCCTCCGGTTGGGTGCATATATTGGGAGCCTGTGTTGGTTTTTCCATCCAGTTGTACAACACAACTAGTTGGAAGAAGGGTGAGTGCTCATGATGGTTTGGCCAGTCCCCAGGGGGCCGGCCAAATCATCATGCGTACTTGGCAGTGCCCACCACTCCCCCTCCACCCTTGGTGCTGCAGCTTCAGAGTCAGTATGGAAGGCCAAGCCCCTACCTCAGCACGAAGCACGCAGGGCTAAAAATAAAATGATAATAAAAATGTTTTATTATTATTTTAATTCTTTGGTAATTGCATCTGCTGGCTTTAAGTGGGGGCTGACACTCCTGCGCCATATCAGAGGAGCCACCTCTTCTGATATGCACTAAATGCCAACTACATTAGTCTACTTATAAGGCAGAGTATAACAGTATAACAGTACTGTACAAGACTTTTTATGTGAATTGCCATCTGTACGTTTGCAATATTGAATGGGATGTGATATGCTACTACTTTCTGTTGAAAAACATGTTTCATGTTGCAATGGCGGTACAAAAGGGGGTGTGGTGTATGGCTGTGGTGGACTTAAGTTTAAGTAAATACAACTGGGTGGAAGCAAAGGTCTTAATTTCATTTGTAAATTTCATGATTTTAAGGTTTCATGTTGTGGGAGTGAATTAGGGGCTGTCCTACTTTTCAAATAGTGGGAGGATGTTTCCTGACTTTTCAACCTTGCCATGGTTGAGAGATGTATTTGTCCTGCAACTTTTCCAAATTTCAAAAGCTGTTTGTTTTTTCTCTGCCTTAACCAAGACTAAGTGTGTATTCAGTAGCTTTTATCCTAGCATTGCTCATGGGAGAGCAGATTTATTGGTTTCCATCACTTTCTTGACCAAGAAGGTGAGAGATGTGTTTGACCTTTCCTTGCAAAAGAGTGTCTAGAATGGAATGTTATCACTCCTAACTTACCCATACGCAGGACTGGCTGAGTTAGACTTCTTAGCTACTATTCCCTATGTAAAAGGGGTTTCCTTATACCCACATTGCTTCAGGATGCTCACAGTATTTGTAGCTGTTGTGAAGATGAATACCATCGTTTCAGGACAATGCAGTTATTAACAGGAAAGTTGCAATTTTGTTTGTGAAAATATGTGTTTTCAACTAAATTATAATTTAATTGAAAATTAAACTCTTGGTCATTTGCCAAGTTACATGAGACCGTGCCAAAATAAAATGACAGAAACACTGAGAATAAACTGCTATTGACTCATTTAAATTATTTCTGTCTAACATTTGCCCTTGTTACTTCACCTGAAGCCTCTTTCCTAGTGTTCTTTATCCATGTGGCTTCCAAAAAGCTTAGCTCCTCCTCACGAGTATACTCCATTTTAGTTGACCATCTTCCTGGCCCTCTGCACCAAGGCCTATATAGTGAGGATATTTGTAACTTCTGCAGATTTTTCCAAAAGTATGGCGACAATAAAAATATAATTGTGGTTAGGGGAAACGTTTTAGCACCCCAGGCTGACCTGTTATAAAGGGTTATTTTATGCCTTTATTCCCCATATATGGGCCAAGGAATGTGACTGCAACCCTTCAAAATTGAAAATTAAAGGTTAGAGACTTCAATCTGGTTTCTCAGGACGTGAACCCTCTCTTCTTAATATTCCGGTTGATTCAAACACAGGACCCTATCTTATTGTGTCTCTTTTACTCTGATCCAGCGCTCCTATAGAAAAACTGTCTCACTAGCACCATCTATCACCTCAATACTCGCCATATATTTCTAAACACATAAATCCAGGCCCATAACACCAATGAGACAATTTAGAGCGACTGAATCAGGTGGTTTGATTTAAAGATCTATTCACAAATATTTACATTTATATTTACATACTGCAGTTTAAATCAAGCCACACAAGGCGGATGGATCAACTAATAGTAACTAGACCATGAATAAACAAGACCAGCTTGTCACTTCAAATCTAATTTTTATTAACTTTATTCTTATAAAAGAAAGACATTTAGAATGATTTAAGTATTTATTTCATAAGCAAATAGGAAAGCAGCATTTTATTAGAGAAACAAAATTAGAACTGACATTCAGAAGAAAGCTCAGAAATATGAATTATTAATAACGTGTGTTTCCATTCCTTCAATCTATTTCCCTGTCTAACTCAAACTTCACCTAAAAGGGAAGATTAATAAGTCTGCTGTCCTTACGTGCGCCAAAAGTCCGACAGCATGTCAGCGTCTCAGGAATCAGAAAGCAAGAGTTTTTTCTACAAACGCAATGTCAGACTTTATACCTTTTTTATTAACTTATCTTTCTATATTTTGTATTTCTTTTCGAAATTCTCAACCCTCATTGGCTGATCCACGTCAGTCCACATTAGCTCATACGGTTCCTGACCACGTTCAAGCTTTTACATAAGCTCCATTGTCTTTTCTTTTCGGTGACATTCGGCTTCCTTCAAAATGTTACTTTAGTACGAGCACTGTTCTTTTCACTTCCTAACCTTGGCAGACATACACAGATCCTGTCCTTGGGGCCTTGTTTCCGTGAGCACATTTCATTCAGGCAAAGTCTTTTTATTCAGCAAATATTTCCATTACACAACGCAAGGCTCTTCTCCGGACATGGTTTCTTTCATGTCTGCATTTCTGTCAGCCATATTTCCAAAAATCAACGTAGGCCTCACCTCGAAAACTGTTTATTAAACAAACACAAGACATCAATTAATTAAAGAATTGAGACCCATTCTGTTACCCTCCCCCTTTGCTAATTAACATGGTTAATTATGTTGCCTAGCTTGGCACATAAAGCAGCATCATATTTACATATCCATAACGATTCTGGAACTCTTTGAGCATTTTATCACAAAAGTCAAAACATAAGCAACATGAAATAAGCACATGCCATTATCGTAAAAAGGCCGCATTTAATACTGACAAAGACAATGGACAAAATTAGTTTTATTATTTCTCTTTTTGCAGTTGCAACACAAAGCATGTTAGTCCCGCGTGTAAACCCATGATGAATGCATTTTAAACTAAGTTGGTTAATGATCACACCCCAAACTTATTATTAATATTACGTTTATTAAGAGAGGTTAACTTTGCAAGTCAGAACAAAATTTTGTTCTTCATCTTGCTCCATCAACTCTCATGCATTTTTTATGAGGCTTTAAATTCCTGATCAGTGCAAGTTCGAAAAGATGATTGCATTATTGCATTATTTTAAAATATCAGTTAGACAATGCAAAGGAGTGGCAGAAATGGAAAATGAATTATTTTGGGCAAGGCAGAGTGCAAACTAGCAGGCGCTGCCATTATGGCAGTTGCACCGGTCCCGGGGGTGGGAGGTGGTGGGTATTGCCATTGTGTAATGACGCGGCGGTCCCACCTTCCCCGAACATCCAACGGGTGGTTGGCAAGGACATGAACTTGAGGCACTTAAGTGCTTCGGGAAGTGCATGATCGTCCTACGCGGGGGCCGGTCAGTTTAGACCAGCCGGTCCTGTGTCCCCCCCTTTCAAAGGGGGCAGGGGGAGTGGGAACAGTCTCTTGTTCCTCTCGCCCACCCCAGAACAGCACCTGGGCCATCGGTGGCTCGTAATTTCATTTCTTTTATATTTCAGGAGCGTTTTAGGTGATTTCTACACTTGTCCTGCAGACATCGGCGGTGGAGTATGCATTGTTGGGAAAGGAGAAGCATCTTGGGAGGCGGAATCAGGAGTCTAGACTTGCAGTGGCTTGAGGCAGTGTCTGGGGATGAGAAGCTGGCATTCGCTGAAAGCACGGGGAGCGGCAACGCAAACGTTGCCAGCGGGGGTGGGGCAAGGAGTGCGGTGGCACTGATCAGCTGTTTTACCAAGCGAAGAGGATGTGTGAGCAGCTGTCTTCCAGAGCCCGGGTGAGAGTGGGTCTGGTACCGCATAAGAGCATCGTTAAGCAGAGCAAGCTCCAGAGTATGTGATTGTGCCACATTTGGGAGCTGAGCTGTGTCTGGGAAGGAGCATGAGGTCGAGTGTGTGGGGTGCGAGTGAAGCCTTTCTCTGTAGTACAGATGCACCATCCTGGTCAGGGGAAATACTCTAACCACTGCCCCTCCCTATTGAATGGGCTGATCCTGTGTTATTGTGATCCTACTTGGTAAAAGCTCATTTTTAAAGGATGCTCACAGGTGTGATTTTAGAGTGCATAAAATCAGTAGGAGCTGGTTCGGTGGACATTTGTTTTTGGCGCTGTTCCCATGTGCAGTGATTTTTTTAGGGTGCATAAAGAAGTGTTTATCACATCATTGGTTCTTTTTTAACTGTTACCTTTGACCAATAGTAACACTGCATAATACCTTAATCCGTGGACTACTTGTGCACAGACACTGATTATGATGATTTCCTGTCCACTACGGGTGGAAGTTTGCTCCAACATTTTTGTTGTTGCTTGACTACATGATGAGAAGACCCTTATTCTGCAGAGCATAATTTGCATCCTTTATTTCTTGGGGTTAACATTTAAGTGTATGCCCGTCTAGCATTGAAGTTTGGAGACGGGTTGAGATAGTACAATGGGGTCCTGTATGACCTTTGAGGGTGCCACTTTGAACTCAAGGGTATTGAGGCACTTCTTTAGACCACACTGATAGAGAAGTGAGGTATGCAATGCCTTGTGCTTCATGCCGAAGACAGTGGGTTTACGGGATCCAGGTTTCTTACAGAGTTGTGTTCCTGCAATAAAGAAATGCTGTTTTCCCATACATAAGTTAGCTGTTATTATATGCTTGCCATGCATGTCTGCTGTGGGAAGCTTAGTGTGTTTATGTCTAAAACTTAGTTCACCTCCCGTTAGTGTTAGCATAAGGTGTGGTTGGTTAATGCCACAGATAGCTTTTTAATTTCATGCCTCTCCGAGAGGGCAGCTATGTGGTTGTATGCAAAAGTGTTAGGGCGAGGTGAGTGGTGCCCCTCTTCTCAAATGTTTCCACTTTTGAGCCCTCAGGGGTTTGATTATCTCAGGGAAACTGCGCCCGTCTTACCCTGTGTTATGGCGCTTGTTGAATTCCTATAAATTAATTATGTATATGAATTCCTCTGAAAGTTGGGAAGTCCAGCCCTCCAGTGATATATCAAATCCAATGCTGATCAGTGATCTGATTTCATGTGTCTGATTTCATGTGCCCATAGAAAGTGGGCATACTTTGCAGTGCAAGCAGAATGTTGTTTTATGCTTGTAATTTTGGGCATATGACAAGGGTCTCCGGGGGATGCTTGCACAACAAATATGGTTACCACCTCTGTGGCTGGGTTGGGCATGTGCATTCTGGCCATTTGAATGAGAGGGTAGACATCTGATTTGGGTACCACATCGCAATTTAACAGGCAAACGTTTATTGTGTGCAACGCAACCACAGGAAAGTAATAGTTTTGATGAGGCGTGATGGAATAAAGCGGAACACTGAAAACAAACATAGTCAGTGCTGTATTTGTTCACACCTCTCGGTAACTCCATGTAGGGGTACGCACATGTGGTGTGCACCTTCAGAGTGGCTGGGTTCGTGGCATATAAGCCAGTTCCCTAATGAAATTAGTGGGTTGCATTCCCCACTCGTCAGACATGGTGGGCCTAGCCAGGGGCACTCCCCTTTGTTTGCAGTTCTTCTCATGGGAACCCAGGATGGGAGATGGCACTTGTCCTTCCCATTAAAGGTTTCATGTTAGGATATATCCAGCACGCCAAGTTTTTCATAGGCATGAGAATGGTGAACAGCGCTACGCTGGGAGAACCATGGTAAGCTTATGCATCGGTATTAACCTGTTCCTTGCTCGCGTCGGCCTTCCGGGTGCTGCGCATGACCGTTGACCGATGCAGCTCCACCCACTCTGTAGAACGCCCACACCGCGGCAGAATGATCGCTGCGGTAAATGGATTAAAGGGCCCTAGGTTTTAGTGTTGTGGGGGTGGCCATGAAGCTGGGGGACTGAGTATTTAGGCAATGGTGTTGAACACCTGTGGTGCTAGGCAATTCATTTAACCTTCCAAGGGAATATGAAGGGGTCCTCATATGTTCTGTTGTGTCACAGAGTATCTATTCACCCTTGAATGAGGGTGTGGGTGGTAAGGGGGCTACAGTATCATGATTTAGTCAATGGGCCTGGCATGCAAACGGTATCTCTTATCCAAAGGCTAAGAGCACTAATCATCTGTGTTTTTATGTTCCTTTATGTATGGTGGATCCATGAATGTGATACCTGTGAGGTGATCCACACCGCAATGGCGCAAGATGTGGACAAGAAGTGGGGACTGGAAGATCCGGAACGGATGTGGCATGCGGTGGTTATATGCGCTGCTCCATTGCCAGACTAGGGGCTTTATGGCACAGCGGATGTGGGCCCTGTCAGGGCCATTTCTGCTATATGGCAATGGGTCACTCCTCGCTATCTTTCAGTTTAAAAGAGTCATGGGTTTGGCCATCCAAGACGCCCGGTTTGTATTCAGCTAACATTGGGACCCACTCCTTTAGAATTGGGGTGGCCACTGAGGCAGTGGCAATGGGTCTAAGGGAGGAGCAGGTCAAGAGGATGAGTAGGTGGTCTTCTAACTGCTATGAGCGCTATGTGCGGGCTGCACATGCTCTAGCCCATTGGTTCTGTTTGATGAGAATTGCAAGTTTCTTAATCCTGTGACTCAGAGAGAAGTTTGCATCAGTACACTGTTACATAATATCATGTGCAATAGTGTAGGTTTTTAGCCTTTCAGTAGGGCAATACACTGACGGATGTTCTATTTTCACATTTGCTTGCAGTTTCATGAGGCCAGGGCGCGTAAGTTGGGAACAAGAATATAGTGTCATGGACAGGGCAGACTGTGCATGGGGCAAGTCAGGGATCAGGTGAACCGCACTGCACCTCTGGGAAAATGGCCTGGCTCTCCTGGGATGAAGGGTTTTAGTTGAGGAGCTGCTCACTGAGGTGGGATGGTTGGTGAAGAGGTGCCCCAATGCTATGATTGTCTGGTCTCACATGATCCCAAGGTTCCAATGGAGAGGGAGCGAGTCAGTGCCAGCATTAAATCATGTGGTAAAGAGGATCAACAATACGTTTGATAAGCTGTTTAGGACCCTTAAACTGAATTCAATAGGACATGGGTACATCCGATGTGATCAGTTATTTTTGCAAGACGGGGTTCACCTATCATTCAATGGGAATCAGGCATTCATGGAGGACATTTTAGCATGGTTGGAGGGCATGAGATACAGGGCATGACCTCCTAGTGGGCCGGGGGAGGCCAGATAGTAGAGCACCTATGCTGTCGTGTGGAGGTAAGTTCATGATTGGAAAGCATAGTCTTCGACCGTAGAGGAAAGTATCATGTAACTACAGGGGCAGTGACAGCCGGTCAGTAAGCTGTCGGGGTGCGGGGGCTGGGAGAGTCACTCTTTCCAGTTGGCCTGTGGCCACCCTCGCACGAGCATGCGCATAAGGGCACAAATATGCAGGATCACAGCCCCAGTTATGGAGTTTAAGGCTCAGGGTGTAAGGGGGGCCCGTCAGAAAGTATCTGTCTGATAAGCTGTACCCCCTATGCAAGCTTACTCCGGTGGAGTCTTGGTAGTTTAGCGGGATCTGGGGCTGCCAGTCACTGACCTTGCCGTAGGCTCTAAAGGGGACACGCAGAAAGTAAAGTATATACATTTTTAGATGACAGTAGGAGTGGATTTGTATTAGAGCATGTTAAGATCAGCCAATGACATCATGTCTCTATCAATGTATCTGGACTTTCTGCGTAATTGTACATAATGTAAATAGTAATCAATGTTTTTAATTATGTAATAAATACGGCCAGGGGTCACTCCCCCTAATCCAAAAGAGTGTGGTTTGAAATGCTTGCCCTGGGGGGGGGATTCACAACCTTCCACAGGTGGTCTTAGGTCTCAATGGAAGAAGGGGACTTAGGCACTACCAGGCCATATGGGCAAGGCAGAGTGCAAACTTGCACGCACCACCATTATGGCGGTCACACCAGTCCCCGGGGTGGGAGGAGGTGGGTGTCACCATGCTGTGTGATGACGCGGTGGCCCCACCTCCCCCAAACATCCAACGGTTGGTCGGCAGGGACAGGAAGCGGAAGAAGTTTAGACCAGTCGGCCCTGTGCCCCTCCCCTTTAAAAGGGGGCAGGGGGAGCGGGAACAGTCTCTTGTTCCTTTCGCTCCCCCCAGAATGGCACCCAGGCCGTCAGCGGCCCGTAATTTATTTTCCCCACCCACCATCCCCTAAGGCAGGCAGTTCGAATGTGTGGAACAGTAATGGTGTTTTGCATTGTTTTCTTAAATTTTGTTGCAGGTGTTCTCCTGGTGATATGTTCAATTTGAAATTTGTGATGATCTTGGTAAATCTGTATAAATGAAAATGTAAATGTTCGTTTGTTAAAAATCGCAAATCTCCAAAAGTACTTCACCGATTGCTTTGAAATTTTGACACAACGTTGGATTCGAATACACGTGTGATTTTATATACACAACATTGGATTCCAATGCGCGCGTGTCAAATATGCGCGTGTTTTTAATTCAAAAGCCCGAACAGACACAAAAAATGATTATGTTCATTTGTTCAAAATCTTAAATCTCCTAAAGTTGTTCACAGATTGCTTTGAAATTTTGACACAGTGTTGGATTTGATTAAGCGAGTGTTTATATATAAACAATGTTGGATTCGAATACGTGCTTGTCCAATACGCACGTGTTTTTAATCGAAAGGCTGAACAGACCCTATTGATTTGGTTGCTGAGCAACAACTACAAGGGATGCATAGAGACAATAGTCTACATATATTAGGATGGATAGTTGGTCTCAGGATGGCAGACCGGTAAGTGGGTGGAGGGAAGGGGGAGGAGTTGGTTCACTTTGCAACATTAAGAAAGGACGCATAGAGACAATAGTCTACATATATTAGGATGGACAGTTGGTGTCAGGATGGCAGATCGGGACATGGTTGGAGGGAGGAGGGAGGAGTTGGCTCACTTTGCAACATTAGCACGTGTTTATATATAAACAACATTGGATTTGAATACGCGTGTGTCCAATACGCGTTTCTTTTTAATCAAAAGGACAAGCAGACCCTATTGATTTGGTTGCTCTCAGGATGGCAGACCGGTAAGTGGGTGGAGAGAAGGGGGAGGAGTTGGTTCACTTTGCAACATTAATAAAGGATGCATAGAGACAATAGTTTACATATATTAGGATTGACAGTTGGTGTCAGGATCACAGACTGGGAAGTGGGTGGAGGGAGGCGAGAGGAGATGGTTCACTTTGCAACATTAGCGCCTATTTATAGATACACAACGTTGGATTCGAATACGCGGGTGTACAATACGCTCGTGTTTTTAATCGAAAGGCTGAACAGACCGTATCGATTTCCTTGCTGTGCAACAATTTCAAGGGACGCATAGAGACAACAATCACAAAAACATACTGTATACCCACAAGCATTGTGAAATTAAAAATATTAGAAACGTGCGCTTACTCTTTTCTTTCTCTTCCATTTACCCAGACTGAGCTACAGCAACATGTGGCCCGGTACACCTAGTTGCTAATTAAAGTGTAATTGGATGTTGATTTTCAGGTGCAGGTAATTTGTAATACAAAGTGAGTTGTCGTTTGGTAATGTGTAATAAAGTGTCAATATAATGTTGGTAATATGTAATAAAAGTGTCAGTACAATGTTTGGTTTATTGTAATGGAATAATAGTATAGGATTTGTTGCAGGAATATTGTCGTATTTTAGTAGTGTGTCCCTGGTCAGTGGTAAGGTCATTATTGGTAAGCATAGTCTTTGGCCCCTGGCGGCCAGCAGCATGTCACTGCAGGGGCAGTGACAGCTGCTCGGTAAGCTGTTCGGGTGCGGGGGCCGGGAGAGTCACTCTTTCCAGTAGACCTGTGGCCACCCTTGCATGCGCATAAGGGCGCAAGTATGCAGAATCACAGCCCCAGGTAATAGAGTTTAAGGCGCAGGGCATAGGGGGGGCCCGGGGTAAGTATCCATCCGATAAGCTGTCCCCCCTACGCAAGCTTACTCAGGTGGGGTATTGGTAGTTTACCAGGATCTGGGGCTGCCAGTCACTGACATTGCCATAGTCTCTAGAGGGGACACACAGAAAGTAAAGTATATACATTTTTAGATTGCGGTAGGAGTGGACTTGTATTAGAGCATGTTAAGATCTGCCAGTGACATCATGTATATATCAATGTATATGGACTTTCTGCATAATTGTACATAATGTAAATAATAATCAATGTTTTTAATTATGTAATAAATATGGCTGGGTGGTCACTCCCCCCCAAATACAAATAGAGTGTGGTTCGAAATGCTTGCCCTGGGCCATGCGAGGGAATAAACAGCCATCCAAGGGTGGTCTTGGGTATCAACGGAAGAAGGGAACTTAGGCAGTACCAGGCCATATAAGAAAGCACAATATTTGGACAAAAGGCCACGAGAGTGGAAAAAAAGCGTTGGGGAATAAAAACCAGCCACAATGGACAAGAAATGAACGCCACGGCCGATGGCTGCTAACATTATAATCTTACATGAGCACAGTGGTAAGTAAATGTACTTGTATATTGCATTCACTGTGTAAATTAAATGGTACAAAGCTCTGGAGCCAATAATTTTGAGATGATAAATGAGATGGTCAAAACAAAACTCAATTTCTCCTAAGCCCAAAGACAGTTGAACGAGGGGAGCAGGCGTAGCCTCGTACTTCCTTATTACATACTAGCTGCACGATCTTTTGTATGATCTTTTTCAATAGATGATGGATGGTGGTGTTGCACAAGAGGTTGGAAATAGAAGCAATTTGGCCCATGGTTTAGACCTGGAAATAACATGAGCAGAAGCCCCATTAAAGCTGTTTTTCCAGTGTGCCTCGGCAGAGTCTACACCATTTCCTTTTATAGTCAGGCATCATATATAAAAGCCAAAAAAGCCTGGCTTTATTACAAGTGCCGCATCTTTCCTTGCACATGCAGGTGTCATCTTGTTGAAGGCACCAGTGTAACTCCTTGGTTTTGTTAAAAGGAAGTTAATTTAACTGATATAAGAAAATGTGTGATCTGAATACAGAATCAAGGTTTTCTATAAAGCGACAAGAAGTAATAATGCCTTTCATTTTGTAACTGCTTAGCTCAGCTTGTTTTATGAGCTGTTGCTTCATGTACTCAATTACAGTCTTTTTAACTTACACTTTTTCTTCTGCAAATAAGGCTCCACTGTAGCCCTAGAAAATGATTCAATTCCAGGCACATTTTGCAGAAATTGAGCAAGCGAACCATCCATGAGCAGGAATGGGGATGTTCACACCACTTTTCTTTAACCTACGAGTCCAAATCTTTCATTGTACAGGGGAATTTTTCAAATATATTGGCTAAAAGGCACAGGTCTAAAGTCAATTCTTAAGAAAATCTTATTAAATATGCCAATGCTTTAAGTTCAAGACCAGTAACCTCAGGGGTTGTTTCTCTCCATGATCAAATTCGGCATTGGCCTATAAGCAACGCTTTACATGGAAAAATAAATGATGGACAACACCAAATGGAGCTGTGGACTGGAGGTGGATTTTGGGGCGAGGATAAGGGCAGCGCTATGTGTGGGACCTAAGGTAGGGTTAGGTTTTAGACTTTTCAAGCTTTGCATGCAAGACATCTACATACATTGTGAGACAGTCTCATGTATCTCTACATGAGTTATTATACCAATTTAACCATATAAATAGACATGGCTGCTGAGTTTCCCAGCTCCATTTGGAACATGATGTTCCAATTCAGATTTTTCCATTTGAATTCTGGGACTTGTATTCTTGTTTCATATTGAAATAAACAAGACTACAAGTCCAAGAATTCACTGAAAAACCCTGCACTTGAGCAGCACAACATGCATATACCTGGGAAACCTGGCAGGGCTGAATAGAACTTATAATAATTTTTTATCTCTAATAAAAATGACCCTTTTTTAGCATCCTTAGAATAACAAAAGGTTGAAGGTAACACTGTCATGTTCTAAATGTAGACTTTGAAGTTTTGCATGGGATGCAGCTCCTTGATGCAGGCTTAAAATTTACTAAAGCTAAATAGCAAGAATTTTAACTTGTGACCTGCAAGAAGCACACTGATCTCTGCAACAAAAGTAGCAAACAGATGAGCTATCTACATGAAAATACAGCTGTGTTCTACATATTGCCTGCTGTGCTTTACAGCAGGTGCATTGACACTCCATGTAATTTTATGTTACGTTGAACCTTTGATTACAAAACACACATCTCTTTTCAGCAAACGCATTAACCACTAATGTAATTAAAATGCTTTTGTTACCTGCGACTTGCTAGGTACGCAAAGAACTCTGTAGCAGATGATGATATTTTAGAATGTGTTAGACCTGGCATCATTGGCCTCCCTTCCATGTTTTTGCTGTTGACTCCTGTGTTTTTGCTGGTCTAGATGCTTTGGGCACTTTGCCACTGCTGTTCACTACCAAAGTGCAAGTACTTCCTATTGTAAGTTGTTGTAATGGATTAGTGACTCCATGATTGGCTTATTTGATTTTCTTGTCAGACCCTAGTACAGTGCACCATGAGTGCCCAGGGCCTGTAAATCAAATGCTACTGGTGGGCTTGCAGCACTGGTTGTGCCATCGACAGAAGCAGCCTGCAAAATATGGCTCAAGCCTGCCAATGCAGAGCCTGTGTGCAGTCTGGGACTGCCATGTCGACTTGGCAAGTGCACCCACTTGCCAGTCCCTACACCTTCCCTTTTCTACATTAGTCACCCCTAAGGTAGGCCCAAGGGCAGGGTGCTTTGTATGTAACAGGTAGGACATGCCCTGATGTGTGTGGCATGTCCTAGTAGTGAATTACAGCCAATTTTGTTTTTCACTATTGCAAGGCTACCTGCTCCCATAGGCCAGAATGGGCAGATTGATTCGATTATAACACTTTATAATCCTAACTGACCCAGGGAACAAGGTAGAAATTCGAGTTTAGTATGCTTGAACTCAGAATGTTAAAATACATCTTTTATTGAGGGTGATTTTGCATTCTGTGTTTGAAAATAGCATTTTAGAAAGTAGGTATTTTCTGGCCTAACCATTCAGCATGTCTCTGCTGGGTTTGTGTCTTCCATGTCTGGTTTCTCAGTGACAGGGGGCTGGACTGAAAAAGACCTGCATTGAATAGAGAGTAGAGAGGGGAGATTTCCTTTCACTGACCTGAGCCCTCATAGATTAGAGAGCAGGGGGAGGAGATTTCCTTTCAGCCACCTGTGCCAGGTCTGCTCTCAAACAATGCTGTCTCCACCTCCTTAATCTTTATTACGTTGATTCCAAACAGTTTGTCCATGTTTTTCTCTATTTTTTCACTTTCAACGCCTGCCACATGTGAGGCGGTATCTGTATACTGAAACTTCTTTTGAATCGTATATGCCCATCCAGGTCTTTTTCCGAGACATGCTGTATACAACAATCATCAATAGTGGATATCATAGACCCAATGCATTTCAGGCTCTAGGTAGCCTTTCTTCAGGGGTTCACTAAAACAATAAAATATTCACTTTAATATATTTGAACACATTAATACAATGCAAGTTAGTATGTCATACCTGTAATTCAAAACTAAATGCCTCTATGTGATGTTAGTACTTCAAACTGACGTTTTCCCTCTAAGCGCGCTGTTTTGCGCAAAAGCACATTGTGTACTAAAGCACCTTCCCCCATGATATTCGTCCTCCCCTTCACCCACTTTTCGTAGTTCTCTTCTGAGCCAGCTCTAAATGCTGTCTAGTAATCCAATACCTTCCCTAAAACGAAGTCCTCCGTACCTTAATTAAACTGCCTCATTTACTTCCTTCTCGGCGTTTCTGCTTCTCGCACACGCCATTACTGAATCCTTTCATAGTAATCCTTGCTTCCTCTAAGTACGTGGCTGACTCCTCCCATCTGCTCTCGCCCAATTACTCAACGATCTACCTAAATCTTCTACTGGCCTACATATCCCATCCACCATTTAGAAAACACTCAATCGAACCCTTTTCTTCCCCTCAGCCATTGGTATCATCTAATGTGCCCCTCCCACCCTTTGCTGTTATCTACTATGTCAGTTTCAAGAACATTTTCCTCGTATTACTTTTAAACATGCAGTCCACATAATACGTTCAAAAGCGCGTATTCGGCGCAAATCCATTGCCATTTAAAATGACATTGTAAACATCTCCGTTGTTTTAAATGATTGAATGTTCTTGCCGTGACACATGAGGCTCTTTCCATTTCATCTCTCTTTTTCTGGGAAAAAGTAATCCGTGGGTGCAACATGGCTGAAAGGCAGTCAATTTTAAGTACGCAACAAGGGGTTGCCATGTGCACACCTTTCTTGTGCAGTGTTCTGTTCTCATTTTTAAACCATGTTTGTCCTTAAGCGTGCAGCCTCGGTCACGTGGCCTGCCTTGTTGCCTCGTGTAAAACATTACAACAATGTGGCAGGAGTTGAAAGTGAAAAAATAGAGAAAAACATGGACAAACTGTTTGGAATCAACGGAATAAAGATTAAGGAATTTTGATAAACAGTGGAATACATTGTGGAAATTCTTCAGGTAGTTTGCTGTTCGTCCGGATGAAGTGGAATGCTTCTTTTGTATTTGTTGTAATGTTTTACACGAGGCCACCAGGCAGGCCACGTGACCGAGGCTGCACGCTTAAGGACAAACATGGTTTAAAAATTAGAACAGAACACTGCACAAGAAAGGTGTGCACATGGCAACCCCTTGTTGTGTCTCCACCTCCTGCCAGAAAGCTACACCCACTAGCACAAAACTGGTTTTAACTAGGTATAGACACTTTCTGCCTTCAGAGAACAAAGGATTTTGCAATATAAATATTCGAGCCAAGACCCCAGAACTTGAGATCACTTCTGGGAATCAAGACAAACCTTTGCCAAGGAGAAGAACCGGAGAAGCTGAAGGAAGATTACCGCCCCTGTGCTGTTTGCTGTTGGAGTTGGCCTGTAGTGGTTACTTTATTGCCAAGGAAAGGAAAAATGGACTTTGTTGCATGTACTTTGTCATCTTGAAGATCTCCAAGGGCTTGTGACTGAGCTTGCCTCCTGTTCTGAAGTCTCAGGGACACAAAGACTTCACCACCAGCTTCCCCTGAATTCCCTTGCTGGGAATTCTACCTGCTGTGAGGTGCCTACTGTTGTGTGGGCCCTCTGAGAGACTGCGTGTTGCTTGGAGCTGGAAGTACCACACAACAAGGAGAAGCATGTCGCTGCCACAATAGTTGCCGTCGCATTGCCGAAAGCGTTCGGCCGCCGCAGCTGTTCGCCGTTGTATCACAGATGAAGCATGTCGCAGGACCTGTCGTATTTCCAAAGTTCCTTGATTTCGCCACACAGCTGTCGGTTGCACATGCATTGCATCCACGGTGTCGCATCGCATCCATAACACCATTTTGTTGCATCGAACCGGATCGTCTCATCGCATCGCAGTAAGAAACCACTGCGTCACTTCCTCTCAAGTAAGGAACCAAAGCATCACCTCCCCTGCACTGCAGTAAGGAACTGACGCATCACCTTCCCTGTGACCCTTTTCTTTGTTTTGCGTGACGCATCCAAGGTACTTTGAGAGTAAAATGTTGCATTTGCCATCTACATAGAACTAAGCTATTTGTACCATTTTAAAGTATTATTTTTTGATTACTGTATTGTGGATTTTTGTCTTTTGATCTTGTGTTAAGTCTAGTAATGATTACTTATTTTTCTAAACTGGTGTGGTGTCCATTTGTAGTGTTTTCACTGTATTACTGTATGTGTTCACAAATGCTTTACACACTGCCTCTGAGATAAGCCTGTCTGCTCGTGCCAAGCTACCAAGGGGGTGAGCGTGGGCTATTTTAGGAGTGTAGCCCCTTACCCTGACTAGAAGCAAGGGTCCCTATTTGGACAAAGGTGCAAACCATTGCAAACTAGAGACCCTAATTTCTAACTAAATGCAACTTGTTGTGACAAATTAAGTAAGCCAGAACAGAGTTACTGTCATGTTTTTCTTGTCAGATTCTTTGAGGCAAAGTTGAAAAAAACTTAAGGGGCTCATTTACTAAAATTTCACATAATAGGTGCAGCAAGTGAAGATGAAGCACTGTGTTGCATAAAAGGGAGAAAGCAGAACAGCACAATATTTTCAAAGTTATGTCACAGTTTTGCTCTCTCCCAGTGCTGGGACACTTGTGAATGCCTAGCGCCAATACAGGCACCTGTACATCCTGGTGCAAGGGTGCCTGTATTGTGGTCAGGTTGGCTTTTATGTAGAAAGGGATATCTTCATGCACAATAACTATCCTTAGAAGGTGTTCCCTCTTTTTATATACAATGTAGCACACATAAAAAGAGAGAGGATAAAAAAAGCTCTTCGTTTCACCAGCCTCAGATAGGCGCACCTTTTTGGTGCAATCCCATGTTTACCAGTCTTTGTATATATGGTTTGCAT
Source organism: Lissotriton vulgaris (assembly GCF_964263255.1). Classification (NCBI taxonomy): domain Eukaryota; kingdom Metazoa; phylum Chordata; class Amphibia; order Caudata; family Salamandridae; genus Lissotriton; species Lissotriton vulgaris. Next base: position 744,616,553 of record NC_141697.1, on the reverse strand, counting down.
CAAAACAGGGGTGTGGATGTACAGATGTACAGAAACGTCCATGATGTCTTGATGCAAAGTAAAGCAAGGCATTGCAAATTGGTATTTGTGAGGCTATGCAAATTTCAAGTTGGATTTTCATAGGGGCTGCACCAATAAGTGACGCAACTCAGACACACAATCTTAGTAAATCTGTACCCACCTGTATAGGATCAGACTTGTTCTTTGCGACTCCACCCACTTACTGCTACAAACTCATGTCACTTACCCTTTCTGATTAATGAAAAAGGCGGTTTGCCCAAAGAGTGCTTATTTTCTAAAAATGTGTTTCCTCTCAGATATGCCTGATGCATCATTTGTTCACAAAGATGGTGATATTTAATTAAAGAAATTGACATTTCTGCAACAACCAATTCATTCACCTCAACCAATAAATGAAAAATCACTTCCTGCACCTAGGCTCCTACGTTTTTGGAGTCTGAAGTACTGCTGCTCACAACACCCCAACCCACATAGCCAAGGTTGTTGGCGTAATTCCTTCCTCCAAATGCATAATGATTATAACTTGGCTGATCAGAAAATGAAGTAGATGGGCTGTTAACCCATGCATGCTCTACACACTTAAACATGTCTAAATGCATGTTCTCCCTTTATCACACACTTAAACAACTCCTTCATACTGTCTGAAACCCATTCAGTTTCACATGTGTACAAGTCTACCACTTTTCATTTTCACAATCATACCTGTTCTAGCAATCGCTCACATACTTTTTGGTTTTACTTTCCATCCCTCACACGTTTGTTTACACACATACAACTGGACAGTGGTGGTCTTTAGCTATTTTAACAGATGCAACACAACCTGGGGTTGCATTTTGCATTGTGTGTGTGCACTTTGAATATATACTATAAGTGTGTTTCATTTGAGCAAAAAAAGGAGATGCCTTGGCTGCACCAAGGGCACTCTCAGCGGCAGGAAGCCGCTTGGCCGCAGTGCGATATGCAAGTCCCTTCTTTCATTTCATTTCATTTCAAGGGACCTCATAAGTTTACAATTCTAGAAGCTTGTTAAATCAAATCAATATATATCACACTAGGAATCAATATTAGGTCTGTAGTTTAAATAAAACCATCAATGCATTGATTTATGTTGATAGTCCTGCACATTATGTCCACTTCAGACATCAACAGGGTCTCTAGTCAATACTGCTGCACTGTAAAAAATCTTTATTACAGCTGATTGTTCTATATTTACCCTCATCTGCAGTATAAGGAGCTGCCATGTTTGTTAGTCTGTGTTATGTGCCTATGTGTGTCTGTGGAAGTGGGAGAATAGATTTATTTGAGGCTCTGGGTAATAGAGGGTGAAAATGACTTGGTTGTATGAGAAGGTTGAGTAAGTGGAGGGTTTTGTGAAAGGGGGATGTGAGAGTGCAGGATGCATGAGTGGGAGAGTCTGAGTGACGGGTTTCTGTGAGTGTTGGAAAGGGGGAGTAGGTGATTGGAGTTAGGAGGAAAGGGATATTAGGGAGAGAAGGGTCTGAAAAGAAAGTGAAGCTAGACGTCTGACTAAAGGTTATGAGAGACAGATATATGAGAATGGAAGAGTAAGGTATTTAGGAAATGTATTACAGACAAAATGATGGGGAGAGAGGGAGACTGATAACAAGGTGTTAGAGGATAAAGCGGCATAAGGAGATTGAAATATGAGGGTGTGAAAGGATATTATATATCATAGTAAGTAGAGGAATAGGATGAAGGATGGGAAGGAGAATGGGCAGCATGTGTATGAAAAGGGAAGCAAGTTAAGTGATTAAGAATGCTTCAAGAGATTTTGAAAAGAAATGGAGAAATGATAGTGAACATGAAAGAAGGAGAATGGAGGTAAAATAAGGAGTAGGAAATAAAGGGATGTGGAGAGGTGCATCTTTGTGTTTTCCCATGAAAAAATGTCCTTTGAAATGGTCCTTCTGGGCTCATATCTTTACTTTTCTCATTCCTAGTTGAGAGCATCTCTGTTGATCAAAAATGAGTAATCTAGTCTGTCAGATTGTATATCCTTGGCACATTGGCAAGGATTTGAGTATTACAGTAGTACGAATTGATGCATGTCATGTTAGGGGCATTGACCCATCAGTGATGCACCTGTTGGTTCCATTACTGTTGACTAATATCATATCTCATGGGTGAGGCGCATTCACAGAGCTGTCTGAGAAATCTCCTAATGAAACCATACAAAGGGAGAATAATATTCAATGTATCTCTTGTTCAGATCTGAACCATGCAGTGAGGCATTCAATGTACTGATTTTCTCCAGGCATGCACTGTTATTACAGGACCGAAGCACCATGAGGACTCTGTAAATGCATCTCAGTGGTGATCTGAAATATACCCCTTTTCCAGTGATGGTATATCCACAGTGATCTCACAAAGAGTCTGATCATTCCAATGCTATGGTTTTCATGACATGAAACACTCACAGAGCTCCTAGTGAACATCTAATGCACCTATGCATGCATTGGTATGCCAATAGTGAAACACCTAGACAGCTTTTGGAATATCTCTTGTCTAGCTTGTCTAGCTTGCACTATTTACTGATATTCCAGTATTGAGACCTTGGCATGGCTCTCACAACACCCTCTACAAGGATGTTCACAATGCAGTGATATCTCTGACCTGACACATTGACAGGGCTCTCACAATAAACCACTAATTGTCACACACCTGAAACATCTGCAGATCTCTCACAGTGTCAGACTTGTTCACTTCTAATTTCATGAACATAGCCACATACCTCTCATATTCCACATACATCCTGACCTGCAATATGGACAATTGAGCCACTTCTGAGGCATCAAAGATTCACAAGAGACACCCATACTGTGACTTCCTCCAAGCCCCAATATCCCAAACAGATGCTGAGATCTCAATACTGGTCTATATTCAGACAACTTACTTGCACCTCTACACTGACCTACTTATGTGACACTATTTCAGTAAGATGCCTTTTTAGTTTGTAAACCCCAGTTCGAATTTGGCACATTCTATTACTTGATTTTGCTCTACTTTCTTGTCACTCTTTCTTCCTTTCTATCTCTTTTGGTTACTTTTTATTTTTCTTTGGTTTCATCTTCCCATCACACCCTTCTATTGTTTTGCCAGGCTCATGCACCCGCGGTTGGTGCATGGATCTTTCTCCCTTATCTAAATAGATAGTAGGAGAAACCAACAGCCTAGAATACCCACACCCTAGGGGTGAATTCAGATAACATGTCAGAAGCAAGGTCCTAATAAGATCGCTATTGATTGTAAAAAATAAAATCTAAAACAATGGTCAATGCTGAAATTTGTTGTGTTATAGTTAGGTCACTAACTATAACAGATGAATTTCACTGGTTTAATGCAAGTGAAACCTGAGCTGGTTACAGGGACATTACAGTTAGGCTTAGGTTTCACTTGTACAAAACCAGTGAAATTCATATAACTAGTGCCCCCACAATGTACTGCTTATGACCTCTGATATTACAGCCTTTATGATATGGTCAGTGACATCACTGATGACATCTCAAATTACATCACTGTTGACATCATCCAGTGACTGAGAGTGTTTTTAAAAGTGTATATGTGTTAAATATATATACCAAGGTATATTGGTTAATCAGTGGGTGTATGAGGGCCTGTTTGGATGATTCAGTGGGTGCATGACCGATTTTATATGGGAGTGATTAGATGTGTCAGTGAATGTGACTGGTTTGTGAATGTCTGTATCTGTCCGTCAGTTGATGTCTAAGTAGTTGAAAGGGGGAGTGAGTGGGTATGTGGGTTTCTGTATGGGTGAGTGATTGGCTTTCTGAGTACCTCTATGGGTGTTTGAGTGTCTGTGAAGGTGTGTGTGACTACCTGTATGGATGAGTGAATGGGGGAGTCAGTGGCGGTATGGGTTAGTGAGTGTGTGTATGGCTGTGTCGGTGAGTGAGTGCATGTGTCAGTAGAATATGGGTGAATAACTGGGTATGTGAAAGGAAGTGTAGGTGAGTGATGTGGTATGTAAGTGACTCTAAGGGTGAGTGAGTGAATGTGAGTGTTGTCTGTGTGAGTGAGTGTATGCTTGTGTCAGAGACTATATAGGTGAGTGATTACATATTAGTATCTATAGGAGTAAGTGAGTGTGTGTGTTACTGTATAAGTGAGTATGTGGCTGTGTGATTAACTGTATGGGCAATTAAGTAGGTGTGTGAGTAGCTCTAAGGGTGACTGACTCAGTGTGTGTCTGTCTGTACGGGTATATGAGTAGGTATGTCAATGGCTGTATAAGTGAGTGAGTGGGTGTATGAGTGGCTGTATTGATGAGTGAATGAGTATATGCGTGTGTTGATCTATGAATTAGTGAGTGGCTGTGTACGTACTGGTATGGGTGTGTGAATTGGGTTTGAGAATGGTAATGTTGAAGTTGGAGTGGGTGTACGAAAGGTTATATGAGGGTCAGTATTTGTATCAGAGATTCTGTGGATTATGTCATCAGTGATGTCATTTGAGATGTCATCAGTGATGTCATCAGTAATGTCACTGACCATGTAATGAGTAATGTAATATGTGAGGTCAAAAACTGTGAAAAGCGAGGGCGCAAGTAATAGTTAGCTCACTAACTATAACGGCTGAATTTGACTGGTTTATACAAATGACACCTGAGCCTAAATTTAACATCCCTGTGACCTTTGTTTTTTTCAGTGAATTTCCAAGTTTTTTATATTCCAATTAGTAATTCTAACTTCTCTGTAAACTTTGTTTTTTTCAGTGGATTTCTAAGGTTTTTATTAATGCTAATTCCTAACTATAACATCCCTGTAACCTAGGATTTTTTCAGTGAATTTCTATAGTTTTTTAAGTAGTAACTGTGTAGAAAGTGGGCGGGCCTCCTCCGACCAGCTCTTAGGAATGCCGCTGTGTAGGGCTTGCAGGAGGTACCAGGAGGGTTTCTTGGCCCCATGGGCTGAAACTTCCCCTAGGACCCCCATCTCCAGGGCCTGGCCTATTCTTTTTTCTTATAATATAGAGGGAGTGGGCTGAGTGGCCCCTACTCTCAAGCCTTTATATACATATTGTTTTAAATAATGGGAAGAGGGGCCACGCAGCACATTCCCAGATTGATTTTGGCACCAGGGACCCCATGTCTTTGGGCATGGACTCCATACTCATGTTTTTTTTAGGGACTGCAGGGGGGACAATGAAGACCCTTGTAGTCCCTGTTGACTCCCTGAATTATGCGGGAGCCAGCTTTGCTTTTGGACAGAGGAGCTGCTAACATGTAGCTCCCTCTGTCCAAAAGCAATTCTGCTCTGCTTCTTGCAAGAGAAAGCATTTTACATGCTCTCACTGGTACGAAGAGGAGCAGTGTTTGCTACAGCTCCCGCCAAGCTGTAGCAACCTGCAATGTCCCCAGGGCTCGATTCTTAGCCCCCTCCTTTTTAATCTTTACGTCACTCCTTCGGCCCTTATTGCGGAACGTTCCGGGTTGACTTTGTACACCTATGCCGATGACTTACAAATCGTCTTCTCCCTAACTCAATCAGACCAGGCCTCCACCTCCCTCCTTCAGACTGGCCTCGGGGAGATATCCGATTGGATGAAACTTTACCTTCTCAAATTGAATGGAGGGAAGACGGAAGTCTTGGTCCTCGGGCAAAAACTTGACCTTTGGAGCTCCAGGCATTGGCCATCCGAGATGGGTCCACTTCCATCCCCTTCTGAGCATGTGCGTAACCTGGGGGTGATTATAGACAAGGGGCTTACTATGCAATGTCAGGCCAATAAAGTGGCAGCCACCTGCTTTACCATTCTACGCTGGCTGAGGAAAATCTTTTGGATGCTGCCGCTTGACACCCAGAGGTCCATAATGAACGCCTTGATAACCTCTCGGTTGGACTATGGTAACATACTCTACCTGGGGGGCGACCAAGGCAGTCACAAGACGTCTTCAACTAGTACATTACGCTGCAGCACGCCTGCTCTGTGGTTGCCATAAAACTGACCACATCACAGAACGTCTCCGCGAACTGCACTGGCTTAAAGTCGATAGCCGCGTGAAATTCAAAACATTGAGTTACATGCACAAGATCAAGTCTGGGAATGCTCCCGACTTCTTGCAATCCCTTGTCAAAACCTACTCCCCTTCTCACTCTCTCCGTTCCTCCTCACAAAATGTATTCTGTGTGCCCAAGTTTAGACTATCGAGAATGGGTGACAGGTCTTTCTCGTTTTTAGGGCCCAGACTTTGGAATTCCCTTTTCCTTGACATTCGTGCTGAGAGCTGTTATGCCCGCTTCCGCAGGGCCATAAAAACCTGGCTCTTTAATCAGTAACCTCTCATTAGTCTGTGCCCTTGCTGCTTCAGTCTCCTCTAGCGCCGGGAAACCCTTTGGGGTAGCTGTCGCGCTTTACAAATCTAATAAATAAATAAATAACTAAATAAAATGCCCTGGAGGTAGGCACCCCAGGCATTGCTGGAGCTGGCCCTGGGTGGTGGCGGTCCCCAGGGCCATCTGGGGCTCCATTAAGGGGGCCACGCAGCCCTCTCCTTTATTTATATTTGCCCTGGGGAGGTTTTGATCCTCAGGAGTGCAGGAGATCCATGTGGCCCTCTGCATTTTTCAAAATTAAATACTCAGGGAGGTGGCAGGCCCCAGGGCTGCCGGGGAGCCATGCACCCCCCAGTTTTGTGTATAGATGAATCCCCAAGGAGATGACTGTTCCTGGGGCTGGGGGGTAGACTCTACGGGCCTCCCCCAAATTCTATGGTAAAAAAACCCCATGAAGGGGGTGGTCCTGGGGCAATATTACGCCCTAGGAGGGGGGGACCCATGTGCCCCCTCCCTTATTAAAAAAGAAATTGCCTCAGGATCTGACCCATCTGGGGCCAATTACACCTGTGCTTAGTATTTTGTATTTTTGGCCAGATCCGTGGATCCCTCCTAAAATAAATAATATTTTTGCCCCTGGTGGGACACAGTATCTGAGTCAAAAAGGGTAAGGTTTTTGAAAATTTTGTGAAGATTCATCAAGCAGAGTCAAAGACACTGGCAAAAGAAAACTCAATTTTTCGATGGAAAGTTTGGTCCTAACTATAACTATCTACTTGCGATCACCCATAGGTAATATACGTACTTCCAGTTTTTGGTTCACCTGCTGTGTTGAAAATTGCAGGATTATCCTTCAAACAGGGGCCAAGAACAAAGGTGCAGTCCCAAAACGCTTTTCCCCCATGTAATGACCATGGGGATATCTCATTTTTTGAACATGACTACAGCCTGAACTCCTGAACAAAATTACACCAAATTTGGGGGAAAGATAAGTGTTGGTCCAGAAAGGGTGCTTTTTTCATTCGGAGTAAATATGTTCAGCAGTTTCAAAGATAATAAGTTTAAAAAATATATGGTCATACGTATCAAAATGTTGTTTTGCGATTCTCAAATAGCGATTTTTTGCGAATCGCTATTTGAGAATCGCAAAGCGCAATGTATGTAGGATTTGCAAAAATGTTTGCGAATCCTGCATATTCCTTAATTGTGAATCACAAACTGTGATTTGTAAGTAAGGAATACCTCCCCGTTCATTCCTATGGGCCTAAAGCCCCTTAGGAATGAATGGGGAGACATTCGCAATTTGCGAGTACCCATTATGAACTCGCAAATTACAAATGCAATTTCAAGGATGCAAGTGTGTCAAAAGGACACCCTGTTGCACCCCTGAAATAAGCATGGGTGCAGATGTGGCGCACATACATGCCCTAAGGGCATGTATGTGCACCACATGACACTTTGTAAAATGCAATAAAGTACATTTTTCAAAGAAATTGCAAATTACCACCAACCTGAAGTTGGTGATAATTTGCGATTCCTTAAGCCAAAATCACGAAACTTGGGCGCTTCCTACATTACATTTAAGGAATCGCAGTTTGCAATTCCTTGAATGCATTCACAAAATAGGGAATCGCTAATTTTGCAATTCCTTATTTTGTGAGTGGGTTTCCGTCTGATACATTGCACACTGGTAAATTGCGATCGCAAATGCTGAAATTCCGAGAATTTCAGCGTTTGCGATCGCAATTTGGCTTGATTTATATGGCCCATTGATATCTAGGGAAGAGAGTCCTTGCAGTGGACTCGCGTATCACACTAAAATTTGATTGGATGCCAACACTTCAACCATGAACTGTTGGGAGCCATCTTGGGACTCGTCTTGAAGTAAAACATTTTTAAAAGGGGCAAAGTAGGAATTCTCTGACCCCCTAGATAGGATTTATTTTGCTGCAAATTGGCAGGTTGATCCGTATATTTGCTGCAATTGTTTTTTAAATGAACATCTTTTGAAAGAAGCTCTTGGGTGGGCCAAATCCTGGGGATATGTTTTTAAAAATATGCAGGGATGCTCATGAGGAACCCCACACCCTTGGAGCTATGTGATAAACTAGTGCGCAGGAGACAAATATGGCCTCATCTGCAGCCCCAGGGACCACCACCTCCCTATGGCTTTATGCATTATTGAATGCGGGGGGCTGCGTGCGCCCCCGCAGTCCCGGGGACAACCACCTCATGCTGCTTTATGCTAAATTTAAAGCAGGGGGACCCAGCTACAGGCCTGGGGGCTGCCACTTCCCCAGGGCTTTACATTGGAATAATGTGAGGGGTGCATGGACCCCCGCAACACCATTTCCATGGGGCATGCAATACAATTCATGCAGGGTTGCCCTGAGCAACCCTTGTGCCCTGAGGACTATCACCTTCCCACATCAAATTTATTAACACATAGACCCACTAGGCTCTGCAGTCCCAGGGACTGCTACTTCCCCAGGACTAAATGTAAAATGAATGCGGAAGTGGCTCTGGCTCCCGCAGCCCTATGGACTGCCCCTTTCTTGTGGCTAAATAAGAAACTAATGCAGGGGCATGTGAACCGCACAGGTCCGGTGACCACCACCTTTGTGGGGCAAATGAGGCCATTAAAGACTGGGGCCGCATGACTCCTGCAGCACCAGGGACCACCACCTCCCTGGGGATGTATCCAGCAATGGAGGGGGGCAACAAGGCTCCCCTCCTGGAGCCAACATGGTCCTGGAGACTGTCACCTGCAGGGCCGGTTCCTGCATTGTCCTGGGTTGCCCACCCCAAGACACTGCAGTTTGGTATGGCTTGGTAAGGGCGAAACCACTCCCGCCATGCCAGATTATAACATTGCATGTGCTACATTGCATGTGATTACAATGCAGTCGTTACAATGACCGCGTTGTTACAACACAAACCATTGCATCCCAAGTTGTTTCTACGACCTGCTTTAGGAGGCATGCTGGACTTAGGAATAGTATAATTTACTATTCCAACTCCAGCGTGTGTAACAATAGAGTAGGTATTGGAATAGTAAATTATACTATTCCTTAGTTTAGCGCGCCCCTATAGCATGTTGTAGAAATGACTTGCAATGTAATGGCTTGCTGTGTAACAATGCAGTCGTTGTAATAACCGTGTTGTAATTGTAATGTGTTGTAGCGCTTGTGATGTAAACGCTGTTTCCTGTCAAGCCCTAGCAAACTCTGCTCCACTTTCAGTAAGCAAGAGAATTAAAAATGCTCTCACTTGCTGAAAGTGCAGTGGATTTGCTTTTAGACGGAAGGAGCTGCATGTTCATCAGCTCCCTCAGTCCAAAAGTAATGCCAACTCCTATAGGAGGCTGAAGGCACCTGCGGTCCCCAGCAGATGATATTGAGTTGCCTGGGTGGGGCCAGGGCACCCACAGTAGAAGCCTGGTCACAGAGAAAGGGATCCATTGGGACGAAATCAGCCCAGGATGAGGACCGCGCATCCCCCCTTCCTTTTTAAAAATAAATGAATACAAAGTGTGCATACCCCCGAGAATGAGGTCCCTGAGGTAGAAATAGGCCTGGAAGGGGTGCTGCATGGCCCCCTTCCCTTTGAAAAGAAAATTAAATATAAAAAAGGCCGGGCCTGGGGTGCCTGGGGCCGTAATCGGCCCAGGAAGGGGGATACACAGGTCCCCTCCTCATTTTCATAGAGGACTGGCCCCAGGAGATTAGGTCAGGGGTACAAAATCAGCCAAGGGAAGCGGAGCTATGAAGCCTCCTTCCCTAATTCTTGTTTTTTTAAAGCCTGAGAACTCACTGGAGGCCTGATCCCTTTCTCCAGCACTCTGCAAACATTCCTCCTGGGGTGCTGCTGAATGAGGGATGAAGTCCTCCTGGCTCCAGAGGGTCCTTGGAGGTCAACAAGCCACCCTGTTACCTTCAGTAAGTCCCAAACAGGGGGGTTGCTTTAGAGGTCTTTGGAGGCCATTCCCCTTTCCCCACTGCTCTGTAAGCGAGCCTCCTGGTACACTATTGGTTGGGGAATGAATTTCACTTCACTCCTGATGGCCTAAGGACTAAAGTAGACATCTTCCTCCAACCAGTATTCCACCAGTAGTCATGTTTGCATTGTGGTGGAGAGAGGGGACGTGGCCTCTGATGGCCTCTCAGCACTCTAGCTGTATGGGGCTTACAGGAGGTAACAGGAGAGGTAGTGGGCCCTCAAGAACCCTTAAGAGAGAAAGTTACTTCATCACCCAACTAGTATTGCACCAGGAGGTCCATTTGCAGAGTGGTAGAGAAATGGGGCGTGCCACCAAAAAACACTCAGCAAACCCACTAAGTGGGACCTACTGGAGGTAAAAGTAGGGTCAGTGGCCCCCAAGAGCCAAGGGGACTTCATACCCCTACTAGTAGGACAAGGAAACCCTTGGTGACCAACTTCTCCTCCTAGTTCTTACCGTTAGTCCCACACAGCAGGGTTGCTAAGAGGTGTTCGGAGGCCACAAACCCTTTTTCCACCACTCTTCAAACACCCATACTGTTTCACTATTGGTTGGGGGCTGAAGTCCTCTTTACTCCTGAGGGACCATAGGACCAAGAAGCCCTCTTGGTACCTCTCAAGTCCTACACAGCTGGATTCTTGAGAGCTAGTCGGAAGCCAAGCCCCCTTTCTCCACCACTCTCCAAACGTGACTACTACTGAAAAAAACATAGAAACTCACTGAAAAAAACAAAGGTTACAGGGATGCTGTACTTAGGATTTCGCATTTAAACAATATTATAAATTCACTGAAAAAAAGGTTACACCGACATTATAGTTAGGAATTAGCATTTAAAAAACCTTAGAAAGTCACTGAAAAAACAAGGTTACCGGGACATCAAAGTTTGGAATTAGAATGATAGTTAAGCTCTGGTTTCACTTGTACAAAACCAGTGAAATTCAACCTTTATAGTTAGCTGAGATAACTATAACTCATGCCCCTACAATGAACTTCTTATGTCCTTACATATTACATCACTCATGCAATAGTCAGTGACATCACTGATGACATATCATATGACATCACTGATGACATTACTGATGACATCATCCACAGAATTACAAGCCCATAGAACTTTGTATACAGCCACTCCCACACAACCATTCACAAACCCATTCACAGGCCCATTCCAGTACTTGCACACACATTCACATATTCTTTGATCTAAACACACATTCACTCACTCATACAGCCACTTATACACCCACTCGCTCACTAATACTACCATATCCACTCATACACTCATATAGCCACTCATACACTGAGTCAGTTACCTGTAGAGCTACTTGCACACCCAGTCACTCACCCAACCAGTCAATCACACAGCCACTTACTCTCCCTTACAAATACAAACACATGTACTCACTTACTCATATAGATACTGACATGTGCTCACTCACCTATACAGTCACTGACACAATCACACACTCACCCATACATCCACTCTAACATTCATTCACTCAACCATACAGTTACTCATATACCCCATCATTCACCTATTCTCCATTTCCCATACCCAGTTACTCACCCATATACCACTGATGCTTCCACTTACTCCCCCACACAGAGATACACACATTTACTCACCCATGCAGTCCCTCACACATGCACTCACTAACCCACAGAACCACTGATTCACCCACTCACCCATCCATACAGGTAGTTACACACACCCTCACCCACCCACACAGACAGTCAGGCTGCCATGCAGCTACTCAGACAACCAACCACTCCCCAATACAGCAACTCACGTCCCCACTCATGCACGCATATAGCCACTTGCACACCAACTGACAGGCTGATACAAACATTGACACAACCAGTACCTCACCCATACATTCACTGACACACCTAATCACTCAATTATACAGTCAGTCATGCACCCACTGAATCATCAATACAGGCACTCTTGTTTCAGCAATAAACCTTGATATATAAATATTTAACACTCATAAACTTTTTAAAAACACTCACAGTCAGCGGATGATGGTCATCATTGATTTCATTTGAGAGACATCAGTGATGGCATCAGTGATATCACTGACCATGCCATGAGTGATACAATATGTGAGGTCATGAACAGTGCATTTTGGGGTGTGCTTGCTGTAACTTCTAACTTTCATTGGTAATGTACGAACAAAACCTGAGCCTAACTATAACGTCCCTGTAACCTTTGGTTTTTCCCCAAAATTTCTATTTTTTTTCAATTCCATTTCTGAATGATAATGTCCGTGACATTTGTTTTTTTCCAGTACATTTCTGAGGGTTTTTTAAATGCTAATTTCTAACTTTAACATCCATGTATTCAGTATATATGGATACAGGTATATTTGTATATTTCTTTTACAACAGAATGTCTGCCTCCGCTGAACCATAAACAATGGTGTGTACTCACAACGGGCTGAAGATGCAACAAAGGATTAAACCATTGAATACATGTCAGTAAACATGTCAGAATTTTTACCCAATGCATTTGGGCACTACACACACTTTCTTGGGAGCCCCATGCATTCCCGGGGACTAACAACTCCCTGGGGCAAATATTTTTAATTAAAGTCAGGGACCCCAGCAGGATCACAGCATCAGGGACCAACATCTACCCAGGGATGTGTCATGCAATGGATGGGGACCATGTGGATACCCTCCTGCAGCCATAGATGGCCCCGGGGAGCGCCACCCCCAGGGCCAGCTCCTGCTTTATCCTGGGGTGCCCCCTCTGGGACATAGTTGTTTGCTGTGGCTTGGCAGGAGCTTTTCCGCTCCCACCAAGACACAAAAACGCTCCGCTTCTAGCAAGCGAGAGCATAAAAAATGCTTTTGTTTGCTAAAAGCAGAGTAAAATTGCTTTTAGAGAGAGGGAGCTGTATGCTCAGCAGCTCCCTCTCTGTAATAGCAATGCTGGCTTCTCAGGAGCTGAGAAGCCAGCAGGGACTGCAGGGCGTTCAGGCTCCCCTATGGTCCCATTGGAGACTGGGTGCCCTGGGGGCACCCAGCTTAGATGTCATGGTCCCAGGGAATGGGGTCGCTGTAGCTGAAATGAGCCTGGGGAGGGGTGCCACATGGTCCCCCTCCCCAATATATAATATAAGTTAAAAGGCCGAGCCATGTAGAATGGCGTCCTGAGGCTGAAAGTGGGCCGGGGAGGGTGGCATCCTGGCCCCCCTAGCTTTTATTTAAAAAAAGGCTGAGCCCTGGAGTCTCTGAGGCCAAAATCAGCCCAATGGAGAGACCACCCACCCCTCTCCCTTTAAAAAAAAATGGCCGGGCCCCGGGATGGGGGGGCGTCTGGGACATAATCAGCCCAGGGAAGGATGGCCACATGGCCTCCCTCCCCTAATATATATATTTTTTAATTAGAAGTAGCTAACCCGGCAAGTCACCTAAGGTCCCCAATTTCAGAACGACTCTACAGAAACACCTCCTGTTGCATAACTGGTTGGGGAGATAAAGTCCCCTTGGCTGCAATGGGTCCTTGGGGCCAGGAACCCCCTTTGTTACCTCTTGTAAGTCCCATCAGCAGGAGTGCTGAGACGGGTTCAGAAGCCACGACCATTTCTCCATCACTCTGCAAACGCACCTCCTATACTCTACTTGTTGGGGGTGAAGTCCCCTTTGCTGCTGGGGGGCCTTAGGGGTCCAACAACCCCTCCCGTTACCTCCAGTAAGACCCAGACAGCGAGATTGCTGATAGGTCATCGAGGCCAAGCCATCTTTATCCACCGCTCTGCAAATGTGTCTCCTGGCTCACTACTGGTTGGGGGATAAAGTCCCAATGGCTCTTAAGGGTTTTGGGTGCAATAAACCCTCCTGCTACCTTTGGTAACACACACAGTGGTATTTTTGAGTGGTCGTCGAAGGCACTGCCCCCTCTCATCACCCCTCTGCAAATGTAACTACTAGTTAAAAAAACATAGCAATTCACTTAATAATCCAAAGGTTACAGCGACATTATAATTAGGAAATACAATTCAGAAAACCTTAAAAAGTTCACTTAAAAACAAAGGTTACAGGGACATTATTGTTGGTAAATAGAATGAAAAAACCCTAGAAATTCACTGAAAAAATATAATGGTTACAGGGACAATATAGTTAGGCTTGGATTTCACTCGTAGAAAACCAGTGGAATTGAGCAGTTATAGTTACCTGAGCTAATTATAACTTATGTCGTTGCAATGCACTGCCTATGACCTCACATATTACATCATTTACAGGTCCACGCACACATTCACAACACCCCCATACAACCTCTTAAATCCATTCAGTAGTTTTGAAGATATTAAAGGAAAATATGTATGAATATCTAGGGACGAGAATCTTCAGCGACTCTGACAAATCGTACTCTGAGATCTGATTGGTTGGCATCACTTCAACCAGGAAGTGTTGGCAGCCATCTTGGGACTCGGACTTGGCAGAGTCCGAAGAATCAAACTTTACAAAAAAGATAAGGAGGCATGGTAGGAATACCCTGACCCCTTAGGCCTGGTAGCTGGGTCCCACTGGGAACCCCTGGCGCAATGTTTTCCTTTTTTTAAATTTTGCCGCATATTCACAGAGGATCTGCAAATTCATGTGAAAATGTAAAAAAAAAAACACAAGCACAGTTTCCAGTACTTCTGTTTCACTAGTCCCCCAGGTGGCCCAAGTCCCAAAGGGAAAGTATTTTCTATGGATAGGGAAGAGGAGGGCACGTGCCCACCTCCTTGGGCTGATTCCAGCCCTAGAGACCACATTTCTAATGGCCCAGGCTTTCAAATAATTGCAAGAGGTCACAGGTCCCCTTCCCAAGCTGATTTTGGTGCTGGGACCCAATACCAGGGGCCCAGCCATGACCAAACAGAGGGGCACAACCCCCCGTAACCTGTCCAATTTCATCCTCAGGGACCCCGGCCGTGGTTTAAAGAGAGAGTAGGCCACTCAGTCCCCCTCCTGGCACTATTAATGACCTTGGGGATCCCATTCCAAGGAGCCGGCTCCAGCCATGTCCTGGGGTGCCTACCCCTGGGAAATAACAGTTTCCTGGACCACACTGTCAGTGGCAGGGAAACCTGTGTTTGCTCTAATTTGGCATGAGCAATTTTAAAGCTCCTGCCAAGTGAAAGCAAACACTACTGCCCTCCTTATGATGTCTGGTGGACCACCACAGTAGGGCTGTCGGTGGCAGTCCACCCAACATGCAGGGCATTGGTCCGAACCCCACATTACGATGCAGGTGTTTGGAGTGATAATGTCATGGGAAAATACTGCTGCCTCTGACAGTATCCAAGATCCTGTCAGGGTGGTGGTCAGACTCCTATCCCTTCAATGGAGGCATTGCCTGTGCAGGTACTGCCTTAGGGTTTAGGATGTCCTTTTCTGACTGATTTTCATGGCGGTCTCACCACCATGAAAAGACAGATAGACACGGACTTTGGGGGCCCCAACCAGGGCCCCATTACCCATGTACCACTGATATGTGGACTGGGGGCACATGCAGTGTCCCCGTACAACCAAGTACCATGCGCCAGGCACCACATGGTGCCTGGCACACAATGCATTAATGTTTACAAAATGCCTTTTTCTTCTGCAGCTTGTGCTGAAGTGCTTTTCCTAGGGCTACAGCAGAAGCTGCAGTAGAAAAAATGATTTTATGACCGCCTGCGCTGTGGTCATATCCTAAGAAGGAGGACGGAACCGCTAACTCATTGTCACACGGGTCCTGCCCAAAACAATGGTGGGCGGCAGTCTAAACGACCTCCATTGTAAGAAGGCCCTAGTCCACTTCTAGCTGGCGGCAGCATTGAAAATGCTCACACAGCTGGGCGAGTCCTTTTCATTTGTTTTACTACCCACTCTGAAGTGGGCAGGAAAACAGATAAAACATTTGCTTCCACCTAATAAGGTTTCAGGGACATTATAGTTTAGAAATACCATTTGAAAACATAGAAAATCAATGAGAAAATCAAAGGTTATAGGGTTTTTATACTTATGAAATAGAATTTAAAAAGCTTAGAAATTCACTAAAAAAACGTAAAGGTATGGGGACGTTATAGTTAGGTGGGGATTTTACACAAACAAACCCAAAGAAATTCAGCAGATATAGTTACAGTTGTCTCAATAAACTATAACTTATGCCCTAAAGTAACTATTGCTCCCACCCTCGCCATGCAATCCAATTACCCCACATATTACATCACTCATGATATATTCTATGACAAAATTAATATCAGTATAAGATTTTCTGTAAAATTATTGATGAGAAAACTTTGATCTGCAGCTATTCTCCTGCCATGCACAGCCAGGGACCATGCGGGAAGTGGGGTTGGCTGTATCAAGGAGGTTGGCTGCTGGCCCTGCTGTCAACCCCTTTGATGTGCATGACCAACGGCTGTGCACCTCAGTGGTTGGATTAATGTATGGCACTCAAATATTGCTTTACATTAGAAAGCACCCTATAAATTCACTGAAAAAAACAAAGATTACAGGCACATTAGAGTTAGAAAATAGAATTAAAGAAACCTTAGATATTCAGTAAAAAAAAACAATGGATCAGGGAAATTATAGTTAAGATTTACACACACAAAACCATTAAAATTCAGCAGTTATAGCTAGAGTTATCTCAAGAAACTATAACTTGTTCCCTAAGGTAAATATAACCTGTGCACTGGTCATTACCCCACATTTAACATCCGTTTTGACATGAATATCATGAGAACAAATATTTTGCGGATAACAATTGAATGTTTTACCAAACTGTGAAGTGTGATGCTTGTTGTGCCATTTATTACCGAGATGAATTTAATAATCAGCAGATAATTAAAAATTCCTCTTTCGCACAGCACCTATAACTCTTTCTTGTTCTATAGCAGTAGCCAGTCCAACAATTGCTGTAGGGGATAGCTATAGGGTCACATTATTTTGCTTGAAATTTTTGTACTACAATATTTTTAACTGACTACACACAATGAAGTGTACCTGTCTGGTGCCCCACATAGGTAGAATTAGCACAATTAAATTTTAATTTTTCAAGTGCTTTAATGACTATTTTATTACATATACATGATTTTCCTTAGATTGCACAGCTCAAAGATCGCCCCTTGCGGAAGTGCTAAAATGTATCTTATGTTAGCATCTAGGCTCCACAACAATTCTAGATTTTGCACTTATTTGCAAAAGCATTCTTGTTATGAACAAGCAACAGTAGGCATGGCATCTATCCTGGGTCAATTAACGGTAAACACCCAAAATATCGAATTTTAAATATCGACTGTCCAGAATATCGAATCAAAATATCGAGATGCCAGAATATCGAATTTCCTAAATATAGTTATATAGAATATCGAATTTGAGGTAATAAATATTGATTTCCATAATATCGAATTTAAAAGTATAGTTTTCCCTATAGTTTTCCATTATATCGAATTTAGAAATATTGTTTTCCATAATATCAATTTTTTTAGTGTTATGTATGCTACTATATGGGGCCGATCCCGATCCGGTAAAAAGCTCTCTGAATAGCCGTTCAGAGCTTTTTTCCAGTACGAATCGTACCCTGCAACGTCCCCCATACGTACGATGAAGTACGATTCGTACCAGGAGCTGGACTCCGTACGAATCGCACAGAGACTGTATGACTCTAATCTCCATACGAGTCTCACTCGGAAACCGTCGTACGCGACATCTGTACGGTTCGCGGCTGGTTTATATGATCCAGCAAGTACGATACGTGTCGGGTACGCCACGTATGACCCTTTTACTACGGGAGCTGAAAACAGCTGTAAAAGCAGAGTTTGCAACAAAACAGGTACAGAACGGCCCCCCCAGGTACGGCACGTACCCCCATGATCGGAGGGGTACGGCACGTACCCCAGCAATCATGGGGGGTACGCACGGTACACCCAGTGTACATGGGGTATGCACAGTACCCCATGTACGCTGGGTGTACGGGGTGTACCCCATGTTCACTGGGTGTACTGTGTGTACCTCCCATGATCGCTGTGGTATGCACCGTAACCCTGCGATCATCGGGGGTACGCGCCATACGGAGTGTATGTGATTGTGCGCTTTTCTGGAGGAATCGCCCTTACCTAACGTGGACCGTACGACTCGCGTCCTGATACCTCGGTCTGGATCGTACTCGTCAGGTCGTACGGCATGTTTACGAGTCGTACGGCTCACTGTTTAAGCCTAGCAATACGTACGGATCTCGATGATTCAGACGGATTGATGGAATACGGATCGTACTACGCGACTCAGACAGCAGGTACAAATCGTACGGCGATGGCTCCGGATTAAAATCGTACGGATGTTTTTTTTCCAGGGTCGGAATCGGCCCCTATGTGTTACAATTCTATATTTTTTTTGTAATGTAATGTTAAATTTTATAGAAATTAATTTTATGTTATCTAATTTTTGCCTAATTTAATTCCGTAGCAGGTTGTGGGGTTATAGAGGAATAGGGTGGGAAGTAATTTAATTATAGTAAATGAAATATTAATTTTTAGGAATGATTAATTATTTTTAATTTAATTTTGCGTTTTAGTTCTGTTGCGGGTTGTGGGTTTATATGAGGAATAGGGTGGGAAGTAATTTAATTGTGATTAAGTAAATCTTTATTATTTTATATGTATTATTAATTAATTGATTGTTAAATAATTATTAATTGGTAATTATTTTTTATAAATTGGTAATTAATTTTTATTCATTCTGTAATTGATAATTATGTTAATTGTATTAATTCATTATTTGGAGTGGGTTGTGGGTTATAGGGGAATAGGGTGGGAAGTAATTTAATTGTAATTAAGTAATTATTGAAATAATTTTTGTGTATTGATAAATAATGTATTGTTAATTATTAATTGGTCAATTTTTGTATCACTTATTACATTTTTGGTATTGAAAATTAATTCGTTGTTAATTAATTATTAATAGGTAATTAATTTGTAATAAATAATATTTATTGGTATTCATAATTAATTGATTATTAAGTATTTTGTGATTGGTGATTCATTTTAATATTTTTTTATTGGTATTGATACTTAATTTATTCTTATTTAAATATTAAATCATTACTTTCCCTACTGTTGCACTCACTGGAGTGGGAATAGTAATGTTTACCCCTACGCTATCCAAAGCTTTCCCTACGGTTGCACTCTCTGGAGTGGGAATAGTAATTATTACCCCTACGCTATCCAATGCTTTCCCTACTGTTGCACTCTCTGGAGGGGGAATAGTAACTTTTACCCCTACGCTATCCAACGCTTTCACTACTGTTGAACTCTCTGGAGTGGGAATAGTAATGTTTACCCCTAAGCTATCCAATGCTTTCTCTACTGTTGCACTCTCTGTAGTCGGAATAGTAATTTTTTCCCTCTCGCTATCCAATGTGTTCCCTATTGTTGCACTCTCTGGAGTGGGAATAGTAATTTTTACTCCTACCCTATCCAACGCTTTCCCTACTGTTGCACTCACTGGAGTGGGAATAGTAATTTTTACACTCCCGCTATCCAACGCTTTCCCTACTGTTCCACTTGCTGGAGTAGGTATAGTAATTTTTACCCACCCGCTATCCAACACTTTCCCTACTGTTCCACTCGCTGGAGTTGAAATATTAATTTGTACCCACCTCCTATCCAACTATTTCCCTACTGTTCCACTCACTGGAGTAGGAATAGTAATTTGTACCCTCCCGCTATCCTATAAATTCCCGGCTTTTGCAGTTGTTGGAGTTTGAATACTAATTTTATTCCCTTAGCTATGCGACACTTAAAATTTTGTTATATTTAATGTTGTGTAAATTATTAATTAACATAAAAATATGTACTTTAAACATTTAAATAATTATATATTATTTATTTTTATATTTATCTAATAGGTTTATTTATATATATATTTTTATATATGTAAATATATGTTTAATAATGCTTTACATATTTTTTAATTATGATTAATACATATGTTATAATATTATTAAGCAAATATATGTTAAACATATTTAATATGTGTTTGTAATATTACAATTATTATTTTTACATTTAAGCTTTTTTACATTATTTTAACTATGTTTTATTTATTTTTGGTTAATATTTAATTAATTTTAATTTTATTTTGAATACATTAGGAAAAATCGATATTTTAGTTAACTATATTTTAAACATCGATATTTTGTACTTGATATTTTAGTACTTACCTGTTTGTGTATAGGGACTCAATAATCTGTCCTTCGATATTTTGGCATTGATATTTTGGACAATCGATATTCTGTCCCTCGATATTTAGTCACTGATCCCAATTAACAAATTGGCCTGGACAGCTATACCAATAAGGTTCTAAAACGTTTCATGAAATAACAATGCTTCATACATACATGCATCAAATTAAAGTATGTTAATTGTTATAGAATCCTGAGGGAAACTCATTAGGTTGAAATTTAGGATCAAGTATCTCATGTGTGAAAAACTGAGTGCATGTTTCCTGGGCTAGATTCTCGACCCATAAGACTTGTCAATTTCCTATTTGGTACAGAGGGTAAAAACCTAAGGGGTTTCCAGGAAAAGCTGTTCGGGATATATATTTTCATGCAAACACTGACTGGCAAAACACATGCTCACCCTAGCAGATTCCATTGCGTTGATGTGTGTTTAGCTTTTGTTTTCTATGGTTGTGTTGTGATTGAGGGTTACAGTTGTTATGACTTTTTTGCTTGCTTTATACATCCTTTTATAATTTGTGTTTGATATGCCCAGTCTGCAGTCTGCTGAAACATTTCTGAAGGTGTTATTCTCTATCCAGTATTTCTTCTACTGTCAATTAGATTAAAAATTTCAGCTAGTGCTCTGATTCTCAGTAAACTATCCACAAAGTTCTTAAGTGCGGTTGGGATTTGGAAGCATTTATATAGGAGGGACCAATGATATAATAATTTTGAGGACTGGTTTTACAACCATTTGGAAGAAGCCATGGAGCTGGAATTACATTCCAACACCTGTTCTACCCTTCTCAGAAAGTTCAGAAGCTGTGGAAGCCACTGGTTCAAAGCATTATTACGGGAGGAATGGATGCAAAAAATTTGAACTGGATTGTTCTCTGATGATTCCTATTTTTCAAGTCTAAGGGCTTAAAGGACGTGGGGTGCATTTCAGGAATGGATCAAGAAGCTTTAAAAGGTTACGATTTCAAGATTTTTTTACGCTTTCTAGCTGTACATTGCTAATATGTTACAATGGTCCATACTTCTACATCTACCCAATAAAAGCCTTTCCAAAGGCCTGCCTAATTACTTAACTTTAAAAGAGAACATAACTCATTTCTGTTCATTAGATTGTATTTTCCTTGTCCAGGCCAGCACATGACTTGCAAAAAGTGAGTCCAATTAAGAAAGAAAACCACAAAAACACAAATACAATACAAACCCTTTCAAATCCTCATCAAAAGCGTTTTGTGAAAATTGCATTTCATTTTAGAAAATATTCATACAGACAAATCAATATGCAAAACAATATTAGTAAACGGGCGAATCAACACAATATTTATCATACAAACTTTCACTATCAACCACAGAACCTGTCAAACATACTTGATCTCTTTCTTACCACAACTACTCAGGGCCATGGGCCACTTCTGAGACAGACACCCACAGTTTCAAGTGAAGTATATAAACTTGCCTACATCAAGTCTTACTATCTAACATAGACAATGGAGCAGTCAGAAAACTTAAATACCCCCCCAATTGATTATATCCCAAGCATGTGAGGCGACCAGCATCTCTGATCACAGGAGTTGTAAACAGACATTTAAATGTCTTATGCTACAAAGAAATGTAAATGTAAATGTAAATGTAAATGTGGGATACTTGTATAGCGCACAGTTACTCTACCCGAGTGTCCCGGCGCTGTAGACCGCTGGGGAACCCATCCTGGTTTTCCCTGTGAGATGGTCCCTTTTGGGTATCTCCAGGGTGAAACCAGGCATCCCTGGCGTCTGTGGGGGCCGTTGTAGAGATGAGGCAAGCTAATGCCCAGAGTTGCCGAGTGTGCTCCCTGGTCGGAGTGGGCACCGATGCGAGAATTATCAGTCCGCTGATCCTGGTCCAAGACCCTGCCGCGTCGGGAATCGAACCCTGGTCCCGGGCCGTTCTCTGCACTCGGGTCTGCCGCCTCTAACCAGTGAGCCACACCTCTCTACTAACCAGTGGAACCCACTTCTCCTCAAGCTGCCAAAGTGGGGGTTCATGATGCCCTAGTAGATAGACAGTGAGATTCGAATGATACATTGACAATGTTGCTTAGGCCAAGATGCCATATTGAAGATGACTTTTATGGGGATGCAAACACCAATGTAGCAATTATATATGCAACAATAATCACTATATATTTAAAATAAATATGTCACTTGGAAATTTCCACTGTTTAAAATCTTATGTGAAAATTATACATATTATTTTGATATTCTCTTCCTGGAGATCATCAAAGTTGCAGGCCCCCATATCGAGTTGTGGCGATTACCTGCCCTGGGCTGGGCCCAACAAGCCAAAAACTGCCAGAAAACAACTATTGGACTGAGCTTGTTCGAAATCGTCATTTCAAATGGCTGCTGATTCCGAAATCTGAGTTGGCGGTCTAGTCTTTGGATCACAGCTGCACAGTGAGTTAGTTGGAGCGCGAGCACAAAAGGAAATGCACACTTCACCAGAAGATTGACCCGGCAAGCAGCCTTCTTAGTGTCCTCATAGTTATAGTCAGGGAAATAAAGTTAAATTCCATTGTAGTGTAGAATAGGGTTTTATTTCCAATCACAGTGAAAAGTAAACGGAATGGCAAGAACGAAAAAATTTTGTTTTGAGCAATTTCTGAGAGAAGCATTTCGGAGAATTACCGGCGCTCCTGTTCCTCGTGGGACTCGCAGGGTGACAGAAGACGGCGGAATCTTGACGTACGGTGACGCAGACCTGAGGAAAAAAACAGAAAAGAAGAAAGAAGCTAAGTGACGCCGCATTATTAAAGAATATTAGCAAAATCTGTAAAGTTAACTAGTTAAGAGTAATAGAATTTGTAAATACTTAACGACAATTGTTAAGTTATAAAAGTCTTCTTCAGAATTCTGCAATAAAAAGAAAAGATGAATCAAAAACCTAGATAAATAGAAAATTGTAACAGTACAGATAGAATAAGAGAAAATAGATACTAAAAGGAAAAGATAACAAGACAAGATACAAGCAGCTATACAAGAAGTAAGTGGAGATACATAAGAATAGATAAGTACACAGATTAAAGTAAGGTAAGAATTAACACATATTTGTTTTTTAGGAAATTGAAGTATTGATAACAAGAACATAAATAAGGACAACCCGGAACAGAACAGAAAGAGATAGCAAAAGCATGCCTAACAGAGAAGTAAGTAAACACATTAAGATATAGTAATAAGGAAATTAGTAAACAGGCATAAAGATAAATAGGATAACCTTGTGTTTACAGATTCAGCAATTAATGGGCGTAGATTGTTAGCTAAGAATACAACAGGAAAGGCAGAAGAGAAGCACAGATCTTGGAAGATAAGGGTAGGTGTAAATAGTTGAAGGAAGGAGTAGAAAAGGATAGAATAAATCTGGTAGCTAATTGTTTTTACCCTTTTCTCTGGTTCCATAGAAGAATAGAAGTCTGCAGGTTGGGCTAGAAAATAGAGGAACCAGTCCAGAACCAGTCTCTTTTTTGTTTGTTGTTTTATCCATTCCCCCGTGGGAATAGTCTGGAAGTTCAGCATCAGTTGATCTCCGGAGTATTTTCTAGAGGGATTTGGGATCTAGCATCTCTGTTCCTGTGCAAGTTTATGGTAAGAAATTATATAGTCTTTAGACAAGATTGTAGAGTCTGACACAAAGGTCCCCACCAAAACTGCAGCATCAAGCAGCCAACAAACATCATACAAAATGTTATTCTATGAAACAACACTCCTAAGTCCCAAAGATTCTTGCAATATGTCACTAAAATGATGCTACCCAAAGAACAATGTTGTGCAAAGTGAAATGAATGTAAATACCAAAAAGAAGTAAACTTAGACTTAGGCCCACATTTCATACTTAAGTCCAAGTTTATAACTTTATGGTATTCACAGAAATAAATTACTAGTAGTAACTTTACTACTAGTACATCTGCCAGTAGTAAAGCTTCTAGTAGTAAAGTTACTTCTATTAAAATTAATAGTGAATTAGTCGTTATAAAGCTACTAGTAGTAACTCAACTTTGTGAATACCAAAATGTATTACAGTTAGACTTTTGAACTAACTTTACCTTTGTGAATTGGACCCTGTATCTTTAATATTCACCCATAATCAGAAAGGAAGCACATGTGCCCATAATTTCCATTGTAGGTATCTATAAAAAGTGTAAGTGCAAGAATGTATTTCTTAATCTCTTGTTGAGAGTTAGTCTGGAATAGCAGATTTTTTTCTTCATGAATCGTTTATATCCAGCTCACAGAATATCAATTTCACATCTTTTGCTATGGATTTAAATGACTTTAAAAAGCTATTCTCTTACCAAGAGTTGTAAATACATCCTTTAGTTTTCAAAGTAGCAAAACTGGCTTACGTATAAAGATCCACGAAGATATGGTTTGCTTTTGCTTAATGAAACATCACTCAACTACCCCTTCCTTCTTCTAGAAAGCTTCCTGCCAAATACCCCTATGTTTGAATTAATAGGAATAAAAGTCAAGCTATTTGAATGATTTTGAGTATCCACCAATCATAAGTGGGTCCTGCAATCAAATGGCAGTAATATCAAAGGGAACATTATTGTCAGCATACTGCAAAAAACTGAATGTGATGGGTGGTTAATCTGGGAAAAAGGTTCGAAACTTAGGTAATTGTATCTGGGCCTTACACGGCTCTATGGGCTGAAACAAATGGGGATGTCAAAACTCCTTCATTTTTTAGACCTTGGTAAATGTATAGCTTTTCAGAAATGAAAAGATGACACCTCAATTTGATCGCAACCCAGGTATAGGAGTATATGCTCTGCATGGTGCATTAAAGATGCTGCTTTGTCCACACCATCAAATGCTGCTATACAGTCCAGTAAGCAGGCTGGTAATTAAGTTTTCTTATAAATGCATACCAATGAATTAGTAGGTACATGGTTAAGATGCAATTGGTGAAACACAAGTTTTATTGAATCCTGGGGTGAATTAGATGGTCTCTGCCCAGTTATCAAGCTCCTTTAACAATTTACAAGAATAAACCTAGCCCTCTCATCTAGAAGTGCAATCACTTGATATTCGGAATGGGCCTGGGATGCGGTTGCTATAAGATGATATAGATTGGACCCCTTCCATGTTACTCACATTACAAAATGTGAGGATTTGTGTGTACTATACGATATGGCTGTGGAGCCTTATCATAGAATACACTCACAAATACTATCCTGGTTCCAGTCAGTATTGTTTACTTAACCTTAGCTCAACCCTGAGTAGCTGTGGTTGTGAACAGTAAGGCTTCGCAAAGGGACTTAGTGTAAAGCATTTAACAGCACCAAACAATAGAATATGAAAGATATATAACAGGAAAGAGACACAACAATTTTTAAATATAGAGTATATTTTTATGAATTTTTAGAGTCCTTGATTATCAAAATATACCTGAGGGTTCTGGAGATACAGATTTTAGAAGCAATAAATACTTTTAAATGCAACTGCATACAAGCGTTGTTCAACTAAAACTTTGCAAACTTTTAAAGAGTTTGAAAAAGTTAGTTGTCTACAGGAAAAAGGGCATCCTGCACTGGAGTGTTGTCAAAGGCGGCTTCTCCTGTAAAGCTCACCCTTTTAGATAACACCCCTTGCAGCTTTCCTGGGAGAGGAGGTCACACTTCATTCTGCAGCATCTGCCTTTGTTCCTAAGCCTGGGAGTCATTCACAAGCCTCCCTAAGTGGCAGAAAGCTGTCTGTTGGCTAGGGCTTGTGAAAAGCTACTGGACCAGCTGGGTCACAGAGGGGCAACTTTTAAAAAGTTGCTTCATTTAAAAATGACATACATCTCTACTTGGGCATCAAGTCAGATGTAATGCCACAATTCATTTCATACATTACATTACCTACTTACGTAGTCCCATTCAGAAGTTAGCTAGGCTGGGATGTCAGCTGTTAATCCTGTTTTTACCCAACGTGGCTACTAACCTTTCCACAGCTAAATGACAATTTGGAAGTGTTGCGGTTAAGACATATGAAAAAAGTCCACCTTAATATTATGTAGGTCCCTGCCATAGGGCACCATAAGTCTTTCTTGGGGAGACTTACATTTAATATTGATGGAAGTAGGGGCTTTGCCATTAATGGTAATGATGAAGTCAAACTAGCAGTGCACATGCTGCTCTTCCAGTCTGCAGTGGGAAGCTGGTGACCATTTTGTCGTTTGTCATACTCAGGATAACACAAAAAGTGCTGCAGCCCTGGGTGTACATTCTGCCTTTCATGCCCTTGGTGCACTGGGTATCGCACAGTAGGGACTTATAAGTAAGTCAGAACTTGCCAATTGATGGCATCCAATTTGAGATACTTTTTGTAATGGGTCAGAACACTGCGACTTAGGTTGGGTAAGCAGGCCTCAGTGCACTAATTCCCCTCTAATTCCTAGGATGCATTTCAAATGGAAGGCAAAATGGAAAGAAATGAGTGGTGATAAAAGTATTGTGTAGAATTCTGCCTTGTGAAGAGGAGAAGCATGTGTAATTTACTGGGACATCAAGCCTCACCCTTCATTTGAAGGCCTGAAAGAAAAAGACTAGCAGGGATCATAGTAAAGCTAATTCAATCACCATCCTTCCTTAGATGTGGTATTGAGCAGCTGAAGATACTCCAAAACGTATCCCCAAGCTAGTGGCATTGTCCTCATCAAAGTTATATGTCCTATTTACGGCAAAATCTTGTGTGAATATAAGATAGGAATCTCGATAGATGTTTCACAGATTTCTCAAGATGCTAATCAGATGATTATTAATGCCTTTTTTTTGTTTTGGGACTAGGGCACAAATAAGAATTCCTCAAGCAATTAATTCCCAAGACCATCAATAAGGAGCCCCTTCAATTTTAGCCCTGAATGATAATACTGTTTGTCAACTCTCCAATCAGCTCACTTTTCAAGCAGTTGGACACATATATCAATGTTTTGCCCTTAGTCCTACCAGTTGCATAACGCTGAAGTGCCCCTATATTAAAATCTTTGTGACCTGATATGCGGCATTGGTCTACACAATAGGGCTCCAGAAACACTGCATATCATTTTCACTATAACTGTACCATCTCTGTGGATCACTGACAAACTGTTGCAACCCTGGTACATTCTGTAATAATTTATTGTTTTTGTTAAATCTCTACATACCCTACTTCTACCAGTTCTAAGTGCTTTATGTAACAGGTTCATTCATACGTTAGGTGTGTTCATCCCAACTGCAGCATAAAACCAGCGTGAGTGTATGTATGTATGTACGTTAAGGGAGCCTGTGAGACTGATTAGCTGAGCATCTGAACAGCAATATGGATACAACTACATTTGTGTCTGACTTTGTAATGGTCGGTTTTATTTGTTTGCACCTCTCCAATAACAGGTCAGTTTTCCAGTGTCCTGCAGCCAATCTCATGCCACCCAGGTTCAGTTCAAAAATACCTTTATTTAGACCATTAGGTCTTTAAACAACAGCTCATACATGAACATTTAAAAGCATCTATACATAAAACATCAAAGTCATAAAATCATGATATCCTTAAAACGTCATTCTTAAATAAATAAAAAAAACAATAACATTTCATTTTAGATTGTGACGCACCTTGCTGCACTTAAGCCTCTAATGCAGCAGGGAACTTATATTCACCCTGCATATATTTCCCAATGGCTATCGCAATATCTAACTTTTCGATTTCGGCAAGAAGCGCCAATGCTTGTAAACGCGCCCTTACATCATACTTTAAAAAGATCGGACAAAGGATTAATTTACGTAACTTTAAAACAAATTTACAATCCAATAAAATGTGTAAAATATTACATCCCTATCTTACATATACATTTACCATCTGGTTGCATTAGTCCGGATTTTATAGCACTCCAGACGTCACAGAGAATCATTGGCAGGCTCGGGCTGAAACAGAGACACTGGTTCTCCGGGTCCCCCCTCCCACCACCGCCATCCTACATCTTCGGCCGCTGTGAGGAGGAGGTGGACTACTGCTCCCAGGCTCCCTTGCGGCCGAAGCCGCCACCACCAATCACGCGCCCGGAGGCGCTTTAAATTCCAGCTCAGCCCCGGTGGAGCGGGTGCTGTCTTTACTGGTGTGGGGGCTGCATTTTGAACTAACGTTGTTCTTCGCGAAGACGCTGGTTCTCCGGGTCCCCCCTCCCGCCGCCGCCATCGTACATCTGCGGCCGCTGTGAGGAGGAGGTGGACTACTGCTCCCAGGCTCCCTTGCGGCGGAAGCCACCACCGCCAATCACGCGCCCGGAGGTGCTTTAAATTCCAGCTTCGCCACTGCGTCACGGGATCGCGCGCAGGTCAAGCTCGGGACAAGGGCGAGACCGTTTGTGGCCGTTCGCGGCCGAGAGAGGCCGGGCTGGGCCATCCAACTTGGTTTGTGGACTTATTTTTCTTTTTTCCCTATTTTTTTAATGTTACTAAATTGGTATCTCTGTAGTTCAGATTTGTGGCAATCCATTTGCAAAGGATTTATTTCTTACTGCAATTGAAGCTTCCATTTTTTTAGGAGCTAATTTCATTTGTATTGTTAGTGTTGCTTTCTCTGTCGTATGGTGACACTAGGGGCCTCATTAGGATGGCGGGCGGACTTTGCCCGCCCGCCATCCTCGTGGTAAATGGGACCACACGCCTTAAGGGCGGGGGTCCCGTGGGGGGTATCAGGGTGTGCCCGCCACAGTGGCGGGCACATCCTGTATTTTTAGTATTGTGGTGGGGGGTGCTCTCTGCACCGCCCGCCACAATACTAAAAATGCTTTGGAGCATTTACATAAACACAGCAGCAGGCACCGCACGTGCCTGCCGCTTTGTTTATGTAAATGTGAGGGTTACCACAAGTACCCCCCGTGTGCATGTCCCCACTCTGCTTCACTTTGGGGGCCTGCAGGGGGTCCCCAGAGTGAACACTGCCTGCCTTTCTGTGGCGGCATTGCCGCCGCGGAAAAGCACAAAACACAGCCCATGTTAATATGGCTGGCTGTGTCTAATAGACACCGCCACCATATTAATAATTTCCCGCCCCGGCCGCAATGCGACCGGGGCGGAAAACAGGAGGGCGGTGTTTTTCTCCCGCTACGGTCCACCCGCCATTGTAATATGTCGGGGGGATTCAGGGAAGGATATCTGGCGGATTGCCTCCGCCAGGCTGGCGGTGGCCACCGCCAGCCTGGCGAAGGCAATCCGCTAGACATCCTAATGACCCCCTTAGTGTTTAGTTGCCAATATTAACTATAGCCTTTCGTACATTATAGTGTAAAATAATGGGGAAGAACATTCCAGCACAACCTGCCCCTGTTATGAAACAAAGAGTAGTTCCAAATCCGCAGCTTCCTAGTCTGACAGCAATTGACCACATGTTGCAAAAAACTATAGGGGTGGTGGTTTCTGCCATTAAAAACACAGAAAGGCGTCTTTCACTTCGTGCTGGTAACCTTCCACCCCTGCCTGTCACAAACACATCCATGTTAACAAATAACTCTCAGGATTCGATATTGGCTCCATCCTTTGCTGCACTGCCAGGGGCTCATCCAATTCCACTACCTCTCGATTCTGTTCCTATGATGGTCAATGTATCTCCTGAACCCCTGCACTCTCTAACAAGGTTATCACTGACCCCCTCAATTCTCCCAATTGATGTAATTTCTGACCCTCCATCCTTGATTGAGGCTCCTATAGAAGATGTGGGGTGTGACGCGC
Source organism: Lissotriton vulgaris (assembly GCF_964263255.1). NCBI lineage: Eukaryota > Metazoa > Chordata > Amphibia > Caudata > Salamandridae > Lissotriton > Lissotriton vulgaris. The sequence continues at coordinate 744,586,272 of NC_141697.1, read as the reverse complement.
TGTCAAGTTCAACCTCTGTTACTGTAAATAGCAATAGTCCGCGTGTTATGACTAGAGGGCAGAAGGCTAGATGCAAACCAAAACATATCAATAAGGAAGGTCTAACTGCAAAAAAATGCCAAAGGGAATGTTGGTGGCAACAATCAAAAAAAGCCAGTTGCTAAATTTAATGGAACAAAAGGGAATATAAGCATTAATCAACCAGAGATGGTATTTCCCTCAACTAATGATGGAGCTCCAGCAGTCAAGGTATGCTTTTGGGAACGAATGGAGACCCTCTCAAAAAGCCTTTTAGAACCTATTAGTATGAAGGTCACGAATATCGAAAAGAGGATGACTAACTTGGAGGAAAAGATCACTAGGAATCAGCAATTTATGCAGGATAAATTAACATCTGATTTTGGACACTCTTCGCATACTAAGCCTAAATCAAATAACATTAACCACTCCCCTTTAAGGTGCACTGCATCGACAAATACTTCCGTGAAAGGACCCAACCCTAACCAGCTTGGCAGTATTCCTCGTATATCAAATGCTTCATTTGATAATAACCCAGTGGTCAAGAGGGACACTATTGATCTACCTCCTGCCGCCACCCCTTATGTGGTGGTATTATCCAATGTTCCTCCAACACCACCATCAAAGCAGGAATCCTGGATGGAGCTTAGGAAAAAATCCCTACACTGGCTGGGTAATCAAACAGGGTTAAACAACGAATTGTTCCACTGTATTAAAATGGTGAGGAGGGTAAAATGGGTGGGAAAGGAAAGGAAGACCTCACCCGGGGATTGTATAGTATTGACCTTTAGCGACCCTAGACTCGTTCACGATATCCTCAAAAGAACCAGGTGTTCTGCCACAGCTCAAACTTTAATAAACGTCAACCCACTGGGGGTGTTTTACCCACCACAACCCCATGTAGATTGGACCTCCACACATCAACACAGTGGAACACAGTTAGTTACACAAATTCCACGGAAGTGCATACCCTTAGATAACCGGTATGAGGCCATAACAGGCATGGACAAACTAGATTGACAGAGGAGGATCCACATGGGTTGAAGATCATCGGCTACCATTATTCCGCCATCAACGGAATTAATCAGGGCAAAGGGGAGGGAATACACAGGCCTGGCCGAGACGAACAACAAGGATGAGACAATGGGGGTCGCAGTCGCTACAAACTTTGCGGCCGAGATTCAACTGGGTAGTACACTCAATGAACCACGGCTTGAAGCCAAATATCAAACAAGGATAGGCCCCACCCCTCCATGGGGAGCGACAGAGAAACATAGTACAGATAGTACTCCCCTTATGTGGAAAAATGCCAACCACAACATTCTAACATGGGACCTTGCAGGTGTGTCAGACAAAGTGACCCATCCACCATGGCTAGACATAGCCACCAAACATAGTATACTCTGCCTACAGGAAATATGGACTATAGACGAGTTACATATTATTGGATATCAAACTCTCCACACACCTGCAATAGTAAGTTCACATGGGAGAAATAAAGAGGGCCTGAGTACATATGTTTCAATCGCAGGGGGGATTAATGTACTTAAATTCACGACAACGGAGTATTATCACATTTTAACAATCAGTTGGGGCCATGTAAAAAACATGACCTTAGTACATTTTTATAACAATGTGCCAATTATCTCCATGGAAATCGTGATTAATAAACTTACGAGTAGTCTAATTGCTCTCAAGGACCAGTTGGGAGGAGAAATGGTCTTGATTTAGGTGGGTGATTTTAACTGTGTTGTTTGTCCTCACGGTTCGACCGGCATTTGCGGCCTAGGCGAAAGTAGGTAGCACAACCCCACTCACTTCACCCACTCTAAACTCGGGGACATGCTGAACAATTTGACCTTTTATTTTAATTTGTCCTATGTCAATGAATTATGCAGCCCAAATATCCAGTTTCAGCCCACCTTCAAAGGGAGGGGGTGTAATTCGACTATTGATTTTGCACTTTTATCCACTACTCATGCAGGGCTAGTATCGTCATGAGAAACCCTTGAAGTCTTATTTAGCGACCATTATCCTATCTCCTTTGGTATAAATATTAAAGGTCGCGAGCAGACCATAGGTGAAACCCTCCCATACCTACCCACGATAAACCTGGTGACCAGAAACGGTTATTCAATTAAATGGGACAAGGTGGAGCCAGTGGCTTTCTTGCAAAACTTAGTATCACATACCTATGAAGACATGATAACCTGCCTCTGACAAAATGCGGACCCCTAACTGTTATGGACTCCTTCATTAAAATCCAAGCAGAGACGAAAAAGTTACTGACTAGGGAACACCGACAAGGCCCAAACAAGGCTCATAACTGGTTTAATAATAGTTGAACAAGTGCACTTACTGCCTTGAAAAAGGCATTGCACGCATCACCAAGATCTCCTGTGTTGATCCGGCAAGCAGGAAAGTCCTACCAAATCGCCATCAAAACCAGGAAAAAACAACTGAAGAGGGAGGCTTGGCTGGCTCTACACGAAGCCTCACAACGGAAAGATAACACCGCTTTCTGGAAAGCGGTAAACGCCCCGTTCTTACAGAGCATGGAGGCAGATGTTATAGATCTGGCAATCACTGGGGAAATCTGGGTAAAACATTTTAAAAGTCTCTATGATAAAGTCATCCCCCCTGAACCTTGAAACTTAACGACCGATGAAACAGGCCCACACCATGACAACAATTTACTCAGCGTATTTCCGCTGGATATCATATTTAATTGCGAGGAGGTCACAAAGGCAATTAAGGAAAGCCCCTCAGGCAAAGCACCGGGCCCCGACGGAGTTCCAATAGACGTCTACAAAACCGAGACTGATCTTTGGGATCCCATGTTAACTAATGTTTTAAACAAAGCAAACCATCACAGGTTTATACCATCTTGGCCTGATGCAATTGTTGTCCCTCTTTTCAAAAAAGGTGACAGAAATGATCCCACTTGCTACCAGACGATCTCGCTACTTGATGCATTAATGAAGGTGGTGGGCCGGATAATTTTAAACAGGATTCAGACATAGGCAGAGGATAATGATGTCATTTCTAATCTACAGTATGGTTTCAGAGCGGGCAAAGGTACAATAGAACAGGGAATAAGCTTGGCATTAGTCATATCCAAATACACACAGGCCAAGTAGGGAAACCTCTTTGTCACCTTTGTGGACCTTAGTTCCGTTTTCGATTGTGTGGACCATGAGAAATTACGGTTGATACTTAGTAACATGGGCATAGATCGACAAATCCTCCTATTAATCAGAGAACTATGTAGGGATGCAGGCGCAAGGGTACGATACGGTAGGATGGGCCAGTGCTCAGACAAGTTTGATATCCGGAGGGGAGTGAGACTGGAGTGTATTCTAGCACCTCTTCTCTTCGCCCTGTATATCAACTCTATAAGCCAACACCTTAGCGAACCACAGCACGACCACCCGACTATAATGGGAGCACCAGTGCCATTATTTTTTACGCTGATGACGCTGCCATAATGTCTCGGACTAGGGTTGGTCTACAGAGGGCAGTAGTTAAATTCACCAATTACATGAGAGATAGGGGGCTCAAAGTTAACTTTACAAAAACGTATACTATGTTGTGCGGCATCGGGACAAAGAGGGCACCTTGCCCAATTTCCTGGATGGGAAAAGGATCGAGTCCACAGAGAGATTTTCCTACCTAGGAATACATTTTGACAGAAAGGGCACCTGCCATGCAGCAGTGACCGCAAGAAATTTAGCCTTTTCCAGGGCCATAGGTGCTCTGACAAATTTTGCGGTCAAACTAGGTGGAAGACCTGTGAGAGATCTGATCCAAATTTACAAAGCAAAATGTGTATCTACAGGTACATATGGTTCAGGCCGCTGGGGGATCGAACACGCACAACAGATAGAACGCTGCGAAAACCACTATATCCGCTATCCATTAGGGGTCCCCAAATCCACAGCCACTTATATCACGCACATCGAAGTGAGCTTACCATATATTTCCGACATCATAAACGCTTCTCCTGTATTATTGTGGCATAAGATATGGGTTACACCAGAGACAACCTTAAATAGAGATGTAATTACTGACTGCTTCAAACTCGATGGAGTAGCTAATATTAAATGGCTTACTTATGTAAAAAACATGTTGACCGAGATTGGGCACCTGGAATTCTTCTCGATGCCCACAAGTATGGAAGCTGTGTCTAGAGGGTCACTAAAAAAAATGGTCTCCGACGACTTAGCAAATAAGAGGTGGGGCTTGGAAAAAGTTAAAACCACAGTTATAGAATACCAGCAAATTACAACCCGCTAAGGGGTCCAACAGTACCTTTTATCTGAGCCAAGCTGTCATGCCCGCACGTTACTGACTCGCTTCCGCATGGGCACCTTTTTTCGCTTGATCACTTTCCCAGATCGTAATAACTGGTCAAGGGAACATTTAATATGCCCATGCGATAATACTTCCTTTCAATCAAATATCCACTGCGTACTGTTTTGTAAATGTTATCAGTTACCAAGGGGGGCATTCCTGAAACCCATTTTAAAGGCCTGGGGGATCCGTACCTGTAGAGCGGCTTTTCTCAAGTTGCAACAGCTAGAAAACGATCTTGTTATTCAGGCAGTATCCTCCTTTTTAAAACGTGTTATTAGGTTTCGAAATTCAATGTAACGCATACGGTAATAAATTCCATTTCATACTTTACACTCCCGGGAAAAATATGGTTTTTTAAATCTTCTTGAATGTACATATCTGATTAGATTCTTTTATGACACAGTATTGGCAACTTCAAGATTGAGTTAGGTTATGTACAGCCATAACCGGCATAGGTAAATGCGGTGGGGCAGGGTCGGAGGAATCGAACTGAGGGGGGAGTTGACAGATGACAGCATAGGTATAATTAAATAAATAAATAAATAATACATAATATAATAAATAAATATTACATAATCAATAAATAATACATATTCCGCCGTCTGTCGGATGCCCCCCTGCCGCGCCCTGCCCCGCCTGACCACGCTTACTTGTGCCGGCCGCCGCTGGTGTATGAATCTCATTGTAGGAGGCAAAAAAGTTTTACTGGTTCCTAAAATAGGATTCTGAACTAAGACAAGGAATTTGTGGGCATCTATTCCTAACTGAGATTCAGTAACATATGTATCAACAATTTGTCACTGCAATTCCAGTTACAAACCATAGAAAAGTTACTGACTATCAAGTTGAAGTGGCAGCCCATTAGCAAATGAGAAGGGGGACCATTTGGACCCCTTCACTTTTGTGGTTTGGGGTAAAACCTTAATGGGACGTGGGGAGCGACACAGGGGAAAACTGTCAAAACTCACTGAAACTGTTAAAAAATGGAAACAAATGCACAACAAAGTTCTCTTTATTGAAAAGCATCGTGAAATACTAACCTTTTATTTTTTACTTAAATTCATACACGAGTAGGAAAGTAACTTGTGGATTTACCGTCATGTTCCTTTTTATATTTGTGTTCATTGTTTTTCACATAAAGCACAGGCGCCACGAGTAAAGCACTTAAGAAAAAATACCGTTTTCCGAGACTTATAAATAAAGTAAATTTTTCCCAGGTTCATTGTCTGTATCTATAAACATGTTTCCCTTTCACTTTCTTTGAGAGATCAGATCTGAAAGATGACAGATGTCGGGCAATATTGCTTTACTAATGCAAAAATGGCTGCCCTCTGGCTCCGCTTGTAGCCATGTGCTCTGATTCGATTAGCAGCTCACTGCCTCCCTACAGTACAGCTCACCGATGAACAATAGAGACATCTGCCAGTGTTTTACTTTGATTGCACGCTCATGAAATGATGAGTTAATGGTTATGTGTGAGAACAATGTCACATAAAATCCGTTCACCAGGCGCTTGAGGCGCACTAATACAGCACAGAAGAAAAAAATAATGTTAGCAAGAACAAAGGCGCTCTCCAAAACATCACCTACGTACATACTCCTGTCCGGACACTAGAGTAACACCAAAAAGTCAAGAGAAACATTAAGAAGGAGGTTTGTGTTGTATCCCTCAAGGTAACTGAATGTCTTCTGTAGCTCTATTCTTTTAAAGAGCGAAGTAATCTGTTTTCGAGTCTGCTTTGGGCCGAGTGCTGCACTGCAGTTTATTGGTTTTGTCAGGCAGGCAAAGAGTTCCTCGATTCTAACTGTCCTCGCCTCTTCTTTTTCAATTAAAAAACACAAGATGGACTATCTGCAGGTCCTGGCGTATCTAATAACAAGAGAAAGCTAATAAACAACTCTCTTCCAACAGACTCCAACACGTTTATGTGGCGTTTAATGCGGCTGCTTCACAGTGACTAGTAATTCGGCCTCGCAGTTAAGCTGTTCTGCCGAGAAGCTACCATGTTTTATTTCATTCTAGAAGGTGTAACACGTTTTACTGGAATGGACTCCAACTGGGATGATTGGAGTGTGAATGTTGAGACACAATATCAAAGTTTCAAAGTTGGAATATCGACCTTCAAAAATATCAACTCCTAAATATCCACTTGTATCATATTGCCAAGTTAATAAGAGGTAGTTAGCAATACTTATACTTAGTGAAATATAATTATTTGTAAAATAAAGAGTTATTTATACATATATATATTTGTATATATCACCGTAGATTTCAAAATAACAGCGCGCTCCTAGTTGCAGTCAAATAACAGATTTTTATTTACCAATGTTACGAGTTTCGAGATTCAGCTCTCTCGATCACACATTAGACATTTGTGAGTAGGTGCTATGGGTCCCGGGGGGACTTGGCATGAGCCGGTGTCCCCCCGGGATTGTTCGCGCAATGCGACCACCCACGGGGGTGATTGGTTTTTTTGGGGTGTGGGAGGGGCTTGGCTGTGCTTCACGGAGCTGAACTGTTTTCTGTCAGCTGAGGATATTCTTTCTGTCAAGCGACAAGACGTTTTTTCTTCAGGTGGAGACGAGAGGCGAGTTGACATGACGGAAGCTGCTATCGTGAGGCGGGCAGAAGAGCGTGTCAACATAATGGACGTCGACATCGCGAGGAAAGCTGTGGAAGCTTTTCTGGCGGTAGGGAGAGGGGTTTTACAGCGTCTTGGAGCTGCTGTGGACTCGAAGCCGTCAGAGCGCTTCACAATAGGAACAGAAAATTACAATTGAACAAAATTACAACAGCAGGATAAGTTATATGAGGTAAAAGTGACAATTGTGAGCAAACAAAATACATGAGGTAGCAAACAGTGCAATACAAGGGGAAAGAGTGTCAAGTGTGCAGGTTACAAGAGAAGACAAGTACAATTAGAGGTATAATACTGCATTATGGCCCACATGCATCAAGCACTTTTTCATTCGCAAACGGTGCGATTCCTTAAAATCGGCCGTTTGCGAATGCAAAAGTGCTTTTTGGGATGCATGAAGCAATTTTAGAATTTGCAACATTGTTGCGAGTTCTAAAATTGCGGGTGCTTTTAAGAAGTCGCAGATGTGCGACTTCTTAAAAGCAATGCATCATCACTTTGACAAGTGAAAATTCGCACTTAGGGTTCCAAATTTACCGAGTGGTTGAACCACTCGGTAAATTTGGAAAAAGTGTTTAAAATGCTTAAAATGTTTTTTTTCAACATTCATGTTACGGACACACATGTCCTTAGGACATGTGTGTGTGCAACATGATGCGAAAAATACATTTCAGGGGTGCATGGGGGGGTCCTTTGGATCCCCCCCTGCACCCATGAAATTTTCTAAGTGCCACTCGCAATTTGCATTGACTCCTATGGGCCTTTTGGCCCATAGGAATCAATGGAAATTGCGAAAATTAACTTAAGAATTCGGTATTTGTTTGGGATTCGGTAAAAAATGCGATTTTTACCGAATCACAAAGAAATACCGAAAAAAATGATGCATAGCATTTTGCATTTCCTAAATAGCGATTCCTTAATTTTCGCTATTTAAGAAATGCAAAATCCTACATTGATGCATGTGGGCCTATATGTTTAACACAGAGGCACAAGAACAAACGTTACGTAGGCAATGGTGGCACTTGTGCAAGTATCAACAGCAAACAAAATGTGAGAGGTAGCAAAACAGTGTGTTACAAGGGAAAAGTGACGTGTGCAAGTTACAAAAGGATACCATACACAGGTACAAGGATAATTCTGCAATAAATGGAACCATTGGTTATAGACGGTGCAGCAGGAGTCAGAGATTCTAGCAGGTGCACAGCTGGGCCAGTGGTTGTTGGTTGAGCACTCACAAATGTCCACTAATGAGGCGTCTGGTGTACATAATGGATCAGGTAAATGGTAAGTTGGTGGCGGTTCCTGGCTGGAGCGGCGAGGAATTGTTAGCGGACCCTGAGAGCAATTCTGGGTCTCAGATTTATTCTTTTCCAGCTACGGCAAAGCAAAGTGTGTCTTTTGATAAGTCGGAGTATACCCGAGGCGGATCTTTTGCGGATTTGGAGGCTTCGGCCGGGTGCTCTCTTATGAGTCCTGTGACCTCATGGGAAACTTTGGATGGGGGTATTAGAGATGGAGAAAAGCCAAGGACATGTGTTGACGAGAGCAATTTCGCTTTGGGGCATAATACATATCATGGTCCTGATAATGAGAAAGGGATACTAATGTTGAATATTTGGTCCAAGAAGCGGCTCCTGTTTTGGTTAGTCAGGAGTTGGGTAGCTGGGGAAGGGGTCATTTCACGTTTGCTAGTTTATTACAGAGATCTGGAGCGGATTTCTCAACATTTTCATCATGGGCGTGATGTTCCTAAAGAACGGCAAAAGGTGGCATATTATGGTCATGATAGTGAGAATGGAGATACTACTGTTGAATATTTGGACCAAGATGTGGCTCCTGTTTTGGTTAGTCAGGAGTTGGGTAGCGGGGAAGGGGTCATTTCACGTCTTTTAGTTTTTTACAGAGATCTGGTGCAGATTTCTCAACAGTTTCAAGGCGTCGTGGCGGACATCATGGGCGTGATGATCCTAAGATTAAAAAAAAAAAGAAAAGGGGCTACGCAGTTACTTTCAGGTAGGAACAAATGGTGGGCTGCGTGGTCTTGTCCGTTGTTGGGCGGCAATTTTGGTGTTCGTGGGAGTGGGCTTGCGTGGGGGGTTTATGGTAGCAGAGAATTTTCATCAAGTCCCTACACAGTTAAGTGCAGTGCCACAAATAGCTGGGGTGCCATTAGTTAACTTCAATCCGGTTATGAATGTGGCCATTAAACAACAGAGTGTGGTTTTGGGTCTGGTCGGGCAAAACTACCTTATATGGGATTGGCTATGTCGTTGAGCACACATCTCTCTGGCAGGACTAGACACAAAATTTGGAGCCACGATTTTGCGGATGTTTGTAGAATATTGCTCAGAGATCTGCAGGCCACAGAGGACTCGAAAGAAGAGGAGTTAGAATTGTCCCGCCTCCCTAGGGTCCCCAACAATGTCGAAAACGGGACGGCTGCCTTTCTCATTTACGCTAGTGTACTTCAGAGGCATCTGGAGAGGGTGGGGGCGCTATGTAAATATATTGACATTCTTAGGAAGGCGCACTTGCAGGTGGGTGGATCTGACTGGCTTAATTATGATGAGGAGTTTAGGGCCAGGGTAAGTATTTACAATGACAAGCCATTGGGAGAAAGTAGACCAAGAGCTTTGGCTGCATTGGATGTCTGTTCATCAGACATCAACGTCTATCCATACAGTAAGTGGCCTCCCCATCATTTATCGGCCCTTTATACAGTGTCCCGCTCCAATGGGCGCAGGTGGGGTTGGCAGAGCACAGTTGCCGGCAACAGGAGCCTGTTGGAATTTTTAACCGCGGTTCTGGTAGCCGTCAATCTTGCATACTCAAGCACAAGTGTCTGCAGTGTGGGGAAAGACACCTAATTTCACACTGTTTTTCCCAGTAAGCAATTTGGGGTCTATGGGAGAGGCCAGAAGGGCAGAGGGGCCGGTGCATCGGTTGTCCCAGAAGGCGCCTCCCCATTTAGACTACAGGCTATGTTACAATATTTAAATGAGTACCCGTATGTGGTAGCCGCCTCTGAGTTGTTTGGAGTTTTTAAATTAAATTTTCGCATTGGTTACCAAGGCCCTAGTGCTCAGTGTTGGACGGACAACTTGACATCAGCAAAAGAGTTATCTCAGGTGGTTCGTTTGTAATTGTGGAAGGAAGTGCAATTCGGCAGACTAGCAGGTCCTTTACAGCGGTGAGAGATGACCTGGTAATTTGGCTGCGTTTTTTGGGAAGATTTTAATGGTGTCTCCAACAATTTTGTAGAAAATGATATGATGTGGCAGGTAGAAAAAAAATAATAATAATTCAGATGCCTCTGGGGCTCACAGCTTTGGGCTCTTTTAGGAAGGACGTGGTGTGCTAAGCGCTGGCCGGATCATTGTTTCCATCAAGGTAGTAGCATTGCTTTCATGGAGTCTTTCTTCTACTGGTGGCTTTACAGGTGTGGGGTGAGGTTTTCAGGGATTCGCTGTGTCCTTTTTTCACAGTGACAACATGTTTGTTGTGAACCTGGTCCACTGGCAGAGTGCTAGAGATGTACGTGTTCTGCAATTATTCGGTTCTCTTATGTTGCAAACTATTCAATTGAGCATTGTGTTTGAGGTGAAGCACATACCGGGCATAATTAACTTAATTGCAGATGCTCTGTCTCATTGTAATTGGCAGACAGGTTGTGCGTTGGCTCCAAGGGCGGACAGCTGCAAGATGGAGATTCCTTCAAACATCTGGGCCTTATGGGTGTGAGGATTGCTGAATTGGTGGAACACCTCATTGCTCAGTCAACAAGATGCAGTTACAACCAGGTGTGGTCTGAATTTTTATATTATGCTTCCTCACAGGACCAGGGTGGTGCAGCAGTTTGGTAATGAGGATTTTTTCATGTTACGTTTTGTGCTGTATCTGATGGACGGGGTGAACAACTCAATCGCCGATGCTCTGTCTCGTTGCAATTGGCAGAAGTTCCGGTATTTGGCGCCAAAAGCGGACAGAAGCAAGACTGCGATTCCACCGACCATCTGGGACCTGGGGGAGTGAGGATTGTGGCACTGGTGGAGCAGTCTATTGCTAAGTCCACGGGCAGGAGTTACCAAAGAGCGTTGTCTGAATTTTTAAATTATGCTTTGGCACATGATCAGGATGGAGCAGCAGTTGGAAATGAACAGTTTCTGTTACAGTTTGTATTGCATTTGCTAGATAAGGGTTTGTCGCATACAATGATTTGGGGCAAGTTGGGGGGCATTTCCTTTTATAGTCAATTATTTTTTGGGTAAGGTAGTTCAGGTTGGGTTTTTGTTGAGGAGGATGCTGAAGGGGTTTGGGCGTAGCAAAGTTTCTATTAAATCTTTGAGAGAACCTATTACTTTTGAGTTGTTACGAAGGATTTTAAGTGTTTTGCCTAGTTGCTGCTATAGCAAATGGGAATTAGTTCGGTTCAAGTTGTGCATGGTCTGGATGTTTTTCGGGGAGTTCCGGGTTTCGGAACTTTTGGGTTTACGAAATCAACTGGGGATTCAGACATCGGACATTCGGTTTGGGAATGGGAAAGTTTTACAGATCAGTTTGAGACAGTCAAAGACAGACTAAAGAGGGGTTGGAACTTGCTTTCAGTTGAAAGCGGGTGGGGTTGTGGGTTGTTGCCCGTTGGGGGAGTGGGATTCCTTTTTTAATTCGGGTGTTTTCCGTTCTAGGGCGATTTTTTGACATGAGCAAGGGGGGCAGTTGTCTGGTTTTCAGTTTTTATCAGTACTGAGAAAAGGGCTTTTATAGGTGGGGGAAACTCCTCAATGCTTTGGGACACATTCTTTTAGGATAGGTGCGGCTATGGAAGCTGCCAGATTGGGATGGGGGAGGGAGGAGATACAGTGCATTGGGAGGTGGAAGTCCAACTGTTGTTACAGTTATGTTCGGTTGTGACATACAGTTCTTTTCTCGTATGTTAGTTAATTGTGGGTTTTTTCATCATAGGTTGAGTTTTGGATTTTCCCCGGAAAAAACGGACATGGATTGTGGCCATTTCTTGATTAAATGGTCATCAGTTTTTGCAGAACAGCACATCTGTGGACGGGGTTTGGGTTTGTATGGGGAAGATCGTGAGGTTTTGTGGAAAGGTGTGGGCGGAATGAGGTGGAAGGACCTTTTTCCGTTGCTGTCAAAGCTGTCTGCTGAGTGGGGAATCCCGGATCTTCTCATTATACACCTGGGAGAGAACGATTTGGTGGAATTGTCAGGCCTCACCTTGATAAAACAAATGAAGTTGGATCTGGCAGTGCTGAAACAAAATTGGGTTGGAACAAAGGTTGAGTGGACTGGTTTTGTATACAGGCACCAGTGGAGAGGGGCTAGGCTACACTCAGCGGTGGAAAAAGCCAGTTGAAAATTGAACAGAGCAATGTCAGTTTTTTTGCAAGTCAATGGGTATCACGGTCTTGGTGCATGAACATTTTTCAAGTGAGATGCTTCATTTGTTCAGGTGTGATGGGGTACATCTGTCGCAGATGGGGCAAGCTTATTATCTAATGGAACTGCGTGATGTGCTGGAAAAGCTGTGGGGGGATGATCTGTGGTGTTCTCACAAAGAAGTTTTAAAAAAAAAAGAAAAGAAAAAATTGTTGTTGGTTTGGGGTGGGCAAGAAAACACTGGGGGTTTTCCTGGGTGGCGTGTTTTGGGGTTAGGATAGTCTAGAGCGGATATATCCTTTCTCTCTGGGGGGGTGGGGGGAGGGTAGGTGGATAAGGGAAAAGAAAAGTTGGAAGAAAAACTTTGGTTGGGATAAAAACTGTTTTGGAGTTTTGGAAAAATGATGGAATCATTGGGGAATGGTGATGTAAAAACAGTTGGGGAAAAAGGTTTTGGAAAAAAGGTACAAAGGTTGGTGTTTTAATAAAAGTAAGGTGTGGAGTCTGTCTTTGGCTTTCCTAGTAACAAAGTGACCTTTTATGCTACGAGCAGAAATGAGTGGAGTGTCTTTATTGCACGATGGGTCCCGGGGGGACTTGGCATGAACCGGTGTCCCCCGGGATTGGTCGCGCAATGCGACCTCCCATGGGGGGTGATCGGTTGGTTGGGGTGTGGGAGGGGCTTGGCTGGGCTCGGGGTGGAAGCGGGAAGACGCACTCGTAGCGAGTGAGGAGACGGTGTTGTCGTTTTGCCCACCCGCCCGCCCTATGTTTGGTAAGGTAGTCGGGTATGTTTGTTTTGTATTTTTGTCAGTTTTTTGTGTTTTTTCAAAAAAAAAATATATATATATAGTGAGCAAGGCGGAGGCTTCCGCCGAAACGCGTTTGTGCAGCATGTCGGATTAAAATCTTTCCTTGAGTTTAAGTCACGGTGTCAGTGCCTTCCTTTCATCCGAAGGAATTGGATTGGTAATCAATATATATATATATATATATATATATATATATATATATATATATTACCTACTGGCGTCTCGCCAGTAGGTATATATAGTTAGGATTAATTCCCTATGGGATTTCTGAAAATTCTATGCCTAATAACTTTGGCGTTTGAGGACGGATCGGCTGAAATTTTCAGGAAAATGGCACATTTTGTTTCTGAGCAGCCCCTGAAAATTTGGTGGAGTTTCGTCAAGGGGGGGCTGAGAAAAAAGGGGGGTCCCAAAACGCGTTTTTTCCATTCATTTTTCCATAGGGCGGTTGGACTCACTTTTAGCTCGAACGGCTGAATGGATTTGCACGAAACTTGGCAAAATTGTAGGGACTGTTAGCCCGATGTGCCTTTGCTAGGTCTCAATATATGTGCTCCAGTAGTTTTTGAGAAATTAACGTTCAAACCAAGATATATATCTGTAACAGCGCTCTGGGCAGCGATCCGGTCCGCTTACTTTTCGCGAAACGGAACTTTGCGCGCAGAAAGCTGATTGGCTCTCCGGTGTCTGTCAACATTCTAAACAGTCCGGAGCAGCCGCCATCTTATCTCTCGGTAGGATCGAGAGAGAAGAGGTGAAAAACGAAGGGGGAATTTATTGAAAGGGTGCAAGGTATACCCCTCTTGACCCCCTAGGATTGTTGTTGGGGTTATTAAAGGGTCCCGTGGGGAAAATAAAAAAGAATGATTTTTCACGGTAGAAGCGTTTCCCGGGCCGCAAACTGGGCCGCAAACTGGTAGCGAAACGGGAATTCGCCATTTTGTGCTTCGTTTTAATTGTTTAGAGACAAAAATTATCGCCGCACATCGGCCACAATGCATGAATATCGTTGAAAAGTCAGCGATATTCATGCATTATCGAGCAAATGCTCTTAGCCATGTTATCCACCTTCCATTGGATAACAGAAAGCTGATTGGCTCTCCGGTGTCTGTCAACATTCTAAATAGTCCGGAGCGGCCGCCATCTTATCTGTCGGTAGGATCGAGAGAGAAGAAGAGGTGAAAAACGAAGGGGGAATTTATTGAAAGGGGGCAAGGTATACCCCTCTTGACCCCCTAGGAATGTTGTTGGGGTTATTAAAGGGTCCCGTGGGGAAAAAAAAAAAATATATATTTTTCACGGTAGAAGCGCTTCACGGGCCGCGAACTGGGCCGCAAACTGGTAGCGAAACGGGAATTCGCCATTTTGTGCTTCGTTTTAATTGTTTAGAGTCAAAAATTATCGCCGCACATCGGCCACAATGCATGAATATCGCTGAAAAGTCAGCGATATTCATGCATTATCCAGCAAATGCTCTTAGCCATGTTATCCACCTTCCATTGGATAACATGGCTAAAAACCGCTCTGTGCGTGGTTTTTTTTTTTTTTTTTTTTTTTTTTGCTGCGTGACGTTTGTTAACGTTCGATTCGATGGAAATCAGGAAGTGTTGAACACCATTTTGTCACTGCGAGTAAATATTTTGTTATAAATGAATCCTTATTGATAAACATTGTCTGCGCCATCTTGCGTTTTTGTCCAATGCCACAATTTTGTCGTGCACGGCAGCTATTTTAGATGCCTTGACCAGACCCACTCTCTGCACGCCGTCGATTCTCAGCATGGCTCCCCACCCTCGCACGCATCTCCCCCACGCAATGGTCACCCCCGCTCTCTCTCTCATGCATGGGCCATATACTTCCCCCATCTGCGCTGCTCTTCTCTGAGAATCACACCCTGTGCCCGTTCGACACTTCCCTTTCACCCTATTCACTACCGCACCCTCTGACTAGGCATGGGCGGAAAATCCGTTCCGCTCGCGGATTTTGCGGATTTTCGGGAAATCCGCAATCCGCGAGATTTGCGAATCTCCCGCAAAATCCGCAAATCCGCGAGCAGCGGATTTTGCTCGCACTGCTCGCACTGTTCGCGTGAGTTCGCGTGAGTTCGCGCCCCGCGAATAAGTGCAAAATTGCAGAAATACGATCTTAGCAAAACTGAAAGTAATTACTTACCAGGTTCAAAAGTTCAGGCTCATCATTTGTAGCCATTTCCTGTAGTGCTTCCTGAGGGGCCCCTCCAGAGTTCAGTTGCCAGTTGAAACTATTATGTGACCCTGCTCTGAACCTCAGAATAGTTACACATATGCCACAAAGGTCCTGAATTACAGCTAAGGGAGACAAGCAGGAGCCAGGCTGGAAGTTAAAATCCATTAATCAGCCCCTAATTCAATATTGTCAGTTGGGGCAGGGCAGGTGTTGTAACTAATTTTGCAACAATGAAAGCACTTAGCAAGTGCAAAAGATCACTAATCAGGGCGCACTAAGGAAGCAGGTGCCAGCTAAAAAAATATTCTGTGACACATTAATCAGCCCCAAATTAATTCAGGTCACTTGAGGCAGGGAAGGTGTGCTTTGCTTTGCCGAAAATAATGTACACTGGACAACCAGAGGGTGTGGTGATGAAACAGAGGGTGGCATGGGTGGGCCAGAGGGTGGCATGAGTAGTCAGAGAGTGGCAGTGGTGACAGAGAGTGGCAGTGATGAAGAAGAGTGTCCCAAACAGGCTGGACACGTAGAAACAACAAGTTCGCGAAACTTGTGACCCGACAGGTAAGTTCGCAATTTGCGAAAGTGTACAAAACCCTCGCGAACTGGCAGAAACACGGGCGAACACAAAAAAAAAAAAAAATCCGCAAATTCGCGGGAATTCGCGGATTTTGCGGATTGCGAATCCGCAAATCCGCAAAATTCGCGAACGCGAGATCCGCAAAATTCGCTCATGCTTACCTCTGACACTTCTCTTCCTCTGTGTCCGATTGTCCAGGCCGGACCTAGGCTATCACCTAGCCCTGCGGATGTAGTGTATGGCTCCAGCTGTAGAGTATCCAGACATGCCAACCCTCCCGATTCAGGTGTGAGACTACTGATTTCAGTGCTAGTCTTTCGCTTCTCGATTCCTGCAAGGAAAAACCCGGGGGCATATTTCGAACAACTAGCGGTAATTTTTGTCTCTAACTTGTTTAGAGACAATAATTATCGCCGCACTTCGGCGAATTTTATCGCACATAAACCTTGCTATTAGCAAGGTTTATCGCAAATGCGATAAAAAACGGCCGCAATGCATGAATATCGCTGAGAAGTCAGCGATATTCATGCATTAGTCAGCAAATGCTCTTAGCCATGTTATCCACTTCCCATTGAACAAGCGCATGGTCTTTTAAAGATTTGTGAAGTACTCGGGGCGGGGGGGGCACTGGCACAATTTGCAGGCCAGGCAGTGTTCAACACGTGCATCACCCTTTCTCTGCCTGCTATTGCGCTCCATGTTTCGGAAAGGTAAGAAAATGAACGTGCATTTGAGTTTGAAATGTCCGATCTTGTAGCAGTACACTTGCAAAGCCCACACATGACAATAACCCGATTCAAGGCCCCATTCACCCGATTTTTAAAAAAAATATAGTACTCCAAGACAGTTACATTTTAAAACTTTATTAATATTTAAATATAACGAACGCAACAAAAACTGTAAATATATTTAACCATTTTTTTAAATTAACCAGAACTATAACGATAACAACAACAATAATATAACTTTTATGTCTAAATTACGCAAACATTTAGCTAATCTGCTAAAGGGGGGAGTCGCCATTTCTTTACAATAATCAATAATGAAAAATCCACATCAATAGGGTTGCCCGTTTTGTCGATGCAGCACTATAGTGCAATATACACAGCACCTGGGGTGTCAAGAGTGAACAGGTCTTTCTTTGTTCCTTAAGATGTTATCTCCGAGAATGCTGATGCATTGGTGTCTGTACACTTCTTTGTCAATTCTGTCAAGATGATAACTGCTTTATAAACAGACGATATCTTTGTTTCGTCATTAGTGTTAAGTGTGTCTGAAACTACAGTGCCCTTCTGGTTTTTTTTCTTCAGGCTCTACAGAGTTTTGTGTGTTGTTCTTTTGAGCGACAATTATTCCAGAGGTTTCAGGTTCACTTGTTTTGTTCTGCAGTGAGTTAACAGCTTTAGAGAGTTCATGTTTATTTGCTATGTCCTGCTGTTCGTGAACTGCTTCAGAGACGTCAGCCTCATTTTTTATGTTTCAGTAGATCCTGGACCTGCCCGGCCGCGCCCAAAATGGCGCCGGTGTAAATGGGACTCGTAACTGCTTGTTCTGTACTGGTTGCCCAACGTTGATATCACGAGATACATATGCAGTTTTGAAGCACATGGCGGAGGCTTGTCTGCTGTAGTGGGGCGCCCCTTTATCGTTTCAGTCGCCATTCCGCCCGCTTTTGCTACACTGTGCCTCATCCGCCATTCAGCTGTTTACCGCCCGCTCTTACGGCTACAGCGTCTCGCTCACCATGTAGTTGAGTTGCTCCCACTCTTGCGGTGCAGCGGTAGGCGGCTTCCACAGGACTCTTAAAATGGCGGCCGGCTCTTCGGATTTGGGCCTGGTCCAGTAAAATGGCCCTGGGACACCTTGGAACTCGGACGCTTGTCTGCCAGGGCTTGGGTTCCATTCTCGAAAGCGTCCCCTCAGCCTTGAAGATTGTACAAAAGTCTTGGGGGCCCTCGACTCCCGCAGGCTTCCGGTGGGGAGCGGCTGCCATGATTGCTTGCGGAATGGCCACGACGGAGCTACGAGATGGTGGTGCTCTCATGGTGACGCCAGCTTCAGTCTGAAACATCCAGAAACAAGGTGGGGGTTTTATCGTTTGGGGAAAAAAAATGTTTTAATCCAATGAAAAGTGTTATTTTTAGGTCACATGACCTAGTCTTACATAATTAGGAAAAGAAAAGTAAAATGAACCAATGAAAAGTTTTATTAACAAGTCACATGACCTGTTATGCTTACGTTACGCGCTGCGCGGCGTGCTCTGGATCGTTTCCGGGAAGCTGCGCCTTGCGCACCGGAGCACTTCCGGGTGCGCTAACGCGTCGCGTCATATGACGCATTACGCGACAATGCAGGTGCAGAATATAGTCAAAATGTCTCCACCAACCAGCGGTCGGAATTCCACCGCTTTCAGCAGTCCAAAAAGTTCGGTCAAATCTTAAGAGCGGGAGCAACTCAACTACATGGTGAGCGAGACGTTGTAGTCGCAAGAGCGAGCGGTAAACAGCTGAATGGCGGAAGAGGCACAGAGTACCAAAAGCGGGCGGAATGGCAACTAAAACGGTAAAGGGGCGCCCTGCGACAGCGTGTCTTCAGGTGAAACGGATTGTGGGACAAGGTCCAGAATGAAAGATTCTTCAAAAGGGAAAAAATTCCGCCGGACCCCGGGAGCCGGCCACCTATGCCGGGGGCGATCTCAGGCCTCACCAGGGCAACACGACTTGGGGAGGGGGCAGGAGCCAAGCGCCCCCTCTCAGTCCGCGCCATCTCACCGCCCCTCGGGAGCCTCCGTCAAGCGGTTTAGGGAGGCACCGTATCACATTGTTTTCCAATGCAGTCAGGTCCACAAATGGACCCCACTACTTTGAATAGTGAAGCTGCAGCAGGTGCAAATAAGGTTTAAACAGTGTTACAAGAACTGCTTAGAACTCTGAAGTATGGCACTCAATAACCAGGACTTATGCCATTTATGTAAGGCAGTGACATGGAAGCAACTCAGGGACAAAAAGCATGAACGAACATTCACGTATGAAAATCTTATTTGGAGAAGGGGTAGAATCCAAACGCCCCCTGCCAGTTCGCGCCACTACACTGTATGTGGAAAATCTGAAGACATCATTCTACAAACTCTCAACGCTTGTTATCAGTGCATGACTTTCATGCTCGATCGATTGAGCTAGCCGGATCGGGCAATAAAAAGTATAAAATAGTTATGTAAATAGTTATTTAATAAAATGTTTTATTCTGTTTCTTTGGTGGTGTGTTGTGTATATTTATAATATTTGCATAGGGTTTGCCGTTATTTTTGGCGGTGTGGGTGGCGGAGTCGAGCTGTTTTGCAGCCCTCATGGTGTGGAGCTCAATTCATTTCACTATTTTCGTATTTCTCATGAAGGGTTATTCCTAATGTTTGTATTTTACCGAGGTTAAAAAGAGATCGAATTAGTGGTCTACTGATTTTGCTCGATTACTTTTATTTTTTTACACGATTTTTCACTATCTGCAAAGACTAAACAGAGTATTGCGACTTTGTGCTTGTTTGTAAATAGAGAATGATCCAAAGAGAACCAATTGTAAAACAGTAAATGCTTGGATAATAATCAATCAAATGGAGAGACAAGCAGGTACGACGGATTACAACAGGGGTAAAGGTCTGCGTTAACTACCGTTCACTATCTGCAAAGAGAGAGTACTACTAAGAGAAAAGAGGGGAGTGGGGGGGGGGCAGCGTTCAAAGCACATCAGCGTGCATAAACACGAAAACGTTTTTACCTATCACGTACTTGACATTTGACAGCTTTTGATGTTTGCTATTAAAAAACCATTGAAATTCACAGAAAAAACCATAGGTTATACTCCATATATAGTTAGGAATTTGCATTTACAAAACCTTGAATATTCAATGAAAAAACCATTGGTTTTAGGCCATATATAGTTAGGGATTTGCATTTAGAAAACCTTATTTTACTCGCATAAAACCATTGAAATTCCATATATAGTTATAAGCGCTAACTATATATCGCGCACCCGCAATCCACTGCTGATGATGTCACATATTACATCATTCATGACATGGTTAGTGACATCACTGATGACATCACTGATGACATCTCAAATGACATCACTGATGACATCACTGATTACAACATCCAGTGACTGTATGTTTCTGTAAAGTTAAAATATGTTTTACATATTGATGAATGTGTGGATATATAAGTGTCTGGATGAAGGATTTACTAGGTGCATGACTGACTGATTGAGTGAGTGATTAAATGTGTCTCACTGAGTGCATGGGTTAGTGATTAAACTGTTTTAATTTGTGCATCATTATATCTGTTGTTCTACAAACTGCTGCATATGTTGATCAGTAGCTATATGAGTAACTGTATGGGTTGATTGGTTGTCCAAGTATTTGTATGGGAAACTGAGTGTGTGTGTATGGGTGGCTGGAAGGTGTGTGACTCTGTACATAGATGTGTGAGTAGTTGATTCACTATATGTATAGATTCAAAACTGCATGTGGAAACAGCTGTATGGGCGGTTGACTGTGCATGAGTGTATTAGTGAGTGAATGGATATCTCAGTGCTACATGTCAAATTAAGTACATATGTAAAACACAGTACATGTGAGAGTTGACATCTATAAATAACTGTGCAGAACAGCTAATGAATGTGTGAGTGGCTGTATGGATCATTGTGAACATGTATCAGAGATTGTATAAGAGAGTAAAGTAAATATGTGTTAGTATATGTTTGAATAAGTAAGGTGTGTATAACTGTATAGTTGAGAAAATGGAGGTGTGATTGATTTTTGGCATAACTGACTAGGTGTGTGAGTAACTCCATGGATGAGTGACTGTCTGTTTACACTGATTGTATCTAAGGTTATATTAGAGTCTGAAGAGGTTCATGGTATTATCACATGAATGATATCATCAGTGATGTGATCAGTCATGTCAAATGAGATGTTATCAGTGATGTCATCAGTGATGTCATTTGAGATGTCATCAGTGATGTCATCAGTGATGTCACTAACCATGTCATGAATGATGTAATATGTGACATCATCAGCAGTGGATTGCGGGTGCGCGATATATAGTTAGCGCTTATAACTATATATGGAATTTCAATGGTTTTATGCGAGTAAAATAAGGTTTTCTAAATGCAAATCCCTAACTATATATGGCCTAAAACCAATGGTTTTTTCATTGAATATTCAAGGTTTTGTAAATGCAAATTCCTAACTATATATGGAGTATAACCTATGGTTTTTTCTGTGAATATATATATATTTTACCTACTGTCGGTCGCCAGTAGGTAGTTATATTTAGGATCTACTTTCCATAGGAAATCCGCAACATTCTATTGGGAATAACTTTGGGGCTGGTGGACCAAATCTTCTTGAATATCTCCAAGAAAATGGCCCGCTCCGCTCCGCTCCTTCCCTGAAAGTTTGGGGGGTATTTGTCAAGCGGGGGCCGAGATAAAAGGAGGGTCCCAAAACATGTTTTACCCATCTTAATTTCCATAGGGCGGTCAACTTCACTTTTAGCCCGAACGGCTGAATGGTTTTCAACAAAACTTGGCAAAATTGTAGGGACTGGTAGCCCAATGTGCCTTTGCTATGTCTCAAGATATGTGCTCCAGTTGATTTTGAGTAATTTAGGTTCCCAAAAATATATACATCTATGGCAGCGCCCCGGTACGTGCACCGGGGTGCACCCCGGGCGCGACCCTCGACTTGCGCACGGAAAGCTGATTGGCTCTCGGGTGTCTGTAAACATTCGAAACAGTCCGGAGCGGCCGCCATCTTGTGTCTCAGTAGGATCGAAACGCAAGAGGTGGTCAAAACAAAAGGGGAAATGACTATAAGGGGGCAGGGTAGACCCCCCCGACCCCCTAGGTTTGATGTGGGGGCTATAAAAGGGCCCCACAGGGCAAAAATATTTTTTTTTGTTTTGCACGGGGGGAGCGCCTGGTACGCGCACCGGGGAGCGTACCATGAGGAAAAAAGTATGACAGAATTTTTTAAAAATGAAGCCTTTTTTTTATAAATTGGAGGTAGTTCTAAAAAGAATTTTTTTTTCTTCTTTTTGTTGTTTAATATTTTTTTTAATGTTTTTTGAACATTTTGTACTTTTTTTGGCTTTTCAAAACAGTTTTATATTTATTTTTGTATCTTTTTAGGGGGAGAAACAAAAAAAAAGGGAATTGAAACTGGCTCAACTGGAGCAAAAAACAAAAACGGAAAAAATTACTTCTTTTTGGGGCACTTGTGATTGTCACCAGCAAGGACGATGAGCTTTACGCTCTTTTCACCATAGGCGATAAGCTTGCCACATTCAGTACAAGTGATTTTAAAATCAGCAAATCGTTGCTGAATACAAGGCATCATCTCTGATGTTTCTGGTCCCGATGAAGTGGGTTCGTTTCTTTGGGAGGTGGTCCTTGAAGACTGGGGGAGGTTACTGGCCAGTTCCCTGAGCTCTGCACAAGAATACGCGACGCGCCCACGGGCGCGCCCCAGGTCGCGTCGCGTTAGCACGTCGGAAGTTTACATTGCGCGATCGTACTTGCTCGAGTGCTTCCAGGTGCGCTTACGCTGTGCGTATCACGCGGACGCGGCTACGCAATACGTCACGATCATGTTTTCGTTCGCGACATTGGCGCTAACGGGACACTTGCCCCGGGAGCCCTCCAGGGTAAAAAAAAAATAAAAAATTGTTTAAAATACAAATAAAATATAGGATTCATTCATTTTCAAAAGTATTACATTTCATAGCTATAGACATTTGCTATTAACCAAATTTTGAACTTCAAAGAAAAAAACATAGGTTTTGGCCCTTATATATAGTTGGGAATTAGTATTTAAAAAACCTATGAAATTCACTAAAAAACATAGGTTTCACACCAGTTATAGTTAGGAATTAGCATATAAAAAACCTATTAAATTCACTGAAAAAACCATAGGTTTCACACCAGTTATAGTTAGCTGCAAATTTTACTGACATAAAACCATTGAAATTCCACGTTATAGTTAGTTGGACACACTATAACTTGCGCGTGTAATGCACTGTTGATGACGTCACATATTACATCACTCATGACATGGTCAGTGACATCACTCATGACATCACTGATGACACCATCTTTGTGACAGAGTGACAGACCTCCTTTCAGTGTAATGTAACCCTTGAAACACATATTCGAAAATAGAAATTAACATTGTCAAAAAAATGGAGATATCCATACCAGTTACAACAACCATTTCAGTAATACCACCATCTATATACACATCCACTCATTCACCAACAGTTCTATATAGTCACTCATACATATACTCACTCATCATATGTAGTGACACATCAATACATCCTGTTACACACCGACAGTCATCCAAAAGTTACTCACACACATACTCAGGCATGCAAATAAACTATTGAGCATCCATTTATTTGCATATACAACTATACACACACTACCACCTTACTTCTAAGGAAACTTACACATACTTACTCTCTTAAACAATCACTTATAGAAACACATACCTATTTCAACAGGAACTCTTACAATCTCACATATACTCACTTATAAACATCAATACTCACATATACTAGATTAAAACATATGTTGTTACTGATAAAGACACTAGTGAGACAGTCATTCACTCACTAACACACACATATACATACTCATCCACCCATATAGTACTGCACATATGCTGTCTTCAAAACACATACAAACAGTGAGTCAGTCATTGATGCATCTATGTGCAAAGTAATACCCCCACCAAACCATACAGACACTCATACTGATACTAAAAAAACATCTAATAACCCATATACACACACATGTAGCTACTCACCAACCCATGTAGCCAATTATACACAAAGTGAAACACTGATACATATATTTAAATATTTAAACATTACTCGCTAATATATGTATTCACTAAGATACACTTAATAAGCCAGTTAACCAATCAATTTTTTTTAAAACATTCATTAAAACATTTATTTAAACATTTATTCTTCCATTGACCTTTACATATACATATATAAAAAATATTTATTTTTCAGAAAGATACACATTCACTGGATGGTGTCATCAGTGATGTCATGAGTGATGTCACTGACCATGTCATGAGTGATGTAATATGTGACGTCATCAGCAGTGCATTACACGCGCAAGTTATAGTGAGTCCAACTAACTATAACGTGGAATTTCAATGGTTTTATGTCAGTAAAATTTGCAGCTAACTATAACTGGTGTGAAACCTATGGTTTTTTCAGTGAATTTATTAGGTTTTTTATATGCTAATTCCTAACTATAAATTGTGTGAAACCTATGGCTTTTTCAGTGAATATATATATATATATATATATATATATATATATATATATATAAAACAAAGCAATGTCTCTCTAGGGCAGCGTGGATAGTGCTCCTTTTTGTTATATGTCGGTTAGGCGTGTTTTGGGGGCTAGGATAGTCTAGAGCGGACATATCCTTTCTCTCTGGGGGTGTGGGGGAATGGTAGGTGGGTAAGGGAAAAGAAAAGTTGGAAGAAAAACTTTGGTTGGGATAAAAACAGTTTTGGAGTTTTCTGTGGAAGGGGTTTGGGTTTGTATGGGGAAGATCGTGAGGTTTTGTGTATACACCTGGGAGAGAACGATTTGGTGGAATTGTCAGGCCTCACCTTGATAAAACAAATGAAGTTGAATCTGGCAGTGCTGAAACAAAATTGGGTTGGAACAAGGGTTGAGTGGACTGGTTTTGTATACAGTCACCAGTGGAGAGGGGCTAGGCTACACTCAGCGGTGGAAAAAGCCAGTCGAAAATTGAACAGAGCAATGTCAGTTTTTTTGCAAGTCAATGGGTATCACGGTCTTGGTGCATGAACATTTTTCAAGTGAGATGCTTCATTTGTTCAGGTGTGATGGGGTACATCTGTC
This sequence comes from Lissotriton vulgaris, assembly GCF_964263255.1. Taxonomy (NCBI): domain Eukaryota; kingdom Metazoa; phylum Chordata; class Amphibia; order Caudata; family Salamandridae; genus Lissotriton; species Lissotriton vulgaris. The sequence goes on along the minus strand of NC_141697.1, from coordinate 744,561,314 downwards.
GCAGATGGGGCAAGCTTATTATCTAATGGAACTGCGTGATGTGCTGGCAAAGCTGTGGGGGTATGATCTGTGGTGTTCTCACAAAGAAGTTTTAAAAAAAAAGAAAAGAAAAAATTGTTGTTGGTTTGGGGTGGGGCTGGAAAACACTGGGGGTTTTCCTGGGTGGCGTGTTTTGGAGTTAGGGTAGTCTAGAGCAGACATATCCTTTCTCTCTGGGGGGTGGGGGGAGGGTAGGTGGATAAGGGAAAAGAAAAGTTGGAAGAAAAACTTTGGTTGGGATAAAAACTGTTTTGGAGTTTTGGAAAAATTATGGAATCATTGGGGAATGGTGATGTAAAAACAGTCGGGGAAAAAGGTTTTGGAAAAAAGGTACAAAGGTTGGTGTTTTAATAATCGTAAGGTGCGGAGTCTGTCTTTGGCTGTCCTAGTAATAAAGTGACCTTTTATGCTATGAGAAGAAATGAGTGGAGTGTCTTTATTGCGCGATACATAGATACTGGTGCTCTGCATAGAAAGAGGACCTGCATGTAAACGTTTCAGTCACATACTGCATCTCAATAGCGGCCATATTTGAATATATATAACGTGCAGTATATTGTCACGTCTCTCTGTAATGCAAGGCCATTATACATGTTTATACAGTTCATTCATTTTTAACCAAATTTAACTTAAGTCACAGTTAAAATAGGGAAGGACAGAGCAGAGAGGGAAAGAAAACCGTTTGAGTCGTACTCGATTTCCTAAAATAGTGAAATCACTCATGACATGGTCAGTGACATCATTCATGACATTACTGATGACATTTCAAATGACATACCTGGTGACATCACTGATGACATCATCCAGTGAATGTTTGTCTTTCCGAAAAATAAATATTTTTTATAAATGTATATCTAAAGGTGGATGGAAGAATAAATGGGTAAATTAGTGTCTAAATGGATGGGTTGTTTGTAAAATTGATTGTATAACTGACTTATTAAGTATATCTTAGTGAATACATGTATTAGAGAGTAATTTTTTAAATATTTATATATCTGTATCAATGTCTCACTTTGTGTATAGGTGGCTGCATGGGTTGGCGAATAGCTACATGAGTGTGTATATGGGTTATTAGTTGTGTTTTTGAGTATCAGTATTAGTGTCTGTATGTAAGTAAGTAAGTAAATTCATTTATTGTGTAGTTAATAAAAACCATTACAAAGTTAAAATACGTCATTTAAAACTGATCAGTTTACGTGCTTGATTGAAAATTAAAATCAGTATCAAGTTCATGTATAGTTCGACGTTATTTCTTGGCTCTGTACATTAAATGTTCTATTATGCTCAAACTTCTTAATAAATTAGACAGTTCTACAGATCAATTGTGGGTCCGCTGTACACAGGACATATATTATATCAGAGCGGCAAGTACGTATTCCGTGCTCATTAAACTTGGCCTTTAACCAGCTCCGACGTTCCTGATCCAAAGCCGGACAGATGCAAATCAAGTGCATAAAGTCTTGTTTTCTGGCACCCCATAGGTCACACTCCTTGGTGCCTGGAGTCCTCCAGTCTGGTCGTTCAGCGTTGGTTGGAAAGCTGCCCATCCTTATACTAAGATATTTTAATTTGATGTATAATGGAAAGGCAAGCCCTGGATAGGCCACTGGTTTCGGCTGGTTGTATGAATGAAGTATCATCCAGGCATGTGAGCGGTGGCTAAGGATTGACTTATCATTAATCATAGAGTGACTGTTTGCCGCCTTTTTAGCTAACAAGTGTTAGTGTCTGTATGGTTCGGTGGGGAATATTACTTAGCGCATAGATGCGTGAATGAGTGACTCACTGTTTATATGTGTTTTGACGACAGCATTTGTACAGGACTGTATGGGTGAAAGAGTGTGTGTATGGGTGTGTTACTGAGTGAATGACTGTCTCAATAGTGTTTTTATGAGTAAATACATATGTTTTAAACTAGTATATGTGAGTATTGATGTGTATAAGTGAGTATGTATGAGAGTGAGAGATTGGAAGAGTTTCTGTATAAATAAGTATGTATTTCTATAAGTGATTGTTTAAGAGAGAAAGTATGTGTACGTTTCTGTAGAAGTAAGTGTAGTGGTGTGTGTATAGCTGTATATGCAAGTAAATGGATGTTTGATAGTTTATTTGCATGTGTGAGTATGTGTCTGAGTAACTCTATGGATGAGTATCGGTGTGTAACAGGATGTATTGGTGTACGAGTACATATGATGAGTGAGTGACTATATAGAACTGTTGGTGAATGAGTGGATGTGTATGTAGATGTTGGAATTACTGAATAGGTTGTTGTAACTGGTATTGGTATCTCCATTTTTTGAAAATTCTAGTTTCCATTTTTGAAGTGAGTAGAGGTGAGAGGAGGTCTGCCACTCTTTCACAAGGATGATGTCATCAGTGCTGTCATCAGTGATGTAATTTGTGATGTCATCAGGGATGTCATGAGTGATGTCACTGACCATGTCATGAGTGATGTAATATGTGACGTCATCAGCAGTGCATTGCGGGCGCGCAAGTTGTAGTTAGCTGAACTAACTGTAACGGGGGAATTTCAATGGTTTTGTATGAGTGAAATGTCCATTTAACTATAACATCTGTGAAACCTATGGTCTTTTCAGTGAATGTCTAAGGTCTTTTAAATGCTAATTCCTAACTATAATGTGGCTGAAACCTATGGTTTTTTCAGTGAATTTCTAAGGTTTTTTAGATGCTAATTCCTAATTATAACATGCCTAAAACCTATGGTAAATGCCAATTTATAAATGTATTTTTATATTTATTTTTTTATACTGATTTACTACATTTTTTATGATAATTATGTTTAGCTATTTTATTTTTTGAATTACATTACATATGTTTAATGTAAAATAATAAAAAAATCAAAAATGACTTTTATTTTATTTTTTCTAATATATTTAAATTAATTTCTATATTTTTTTTTTGGTAAACGTAGGGTACGCGTACCTTCCTCGTACACTCTGTGAAACATAGCCGCCATTTTAGAATTAATATTTGGGTAAGCGTAGGATAAGCGCTCAGCGCGTGGTGTCCTGCGCATCTCTAATCTTACTATACGCGTACCCGCGCATACGCCACAAATACGTTTTGACGTTACATGTCGCATTGGCGCTTCCGGATGACTTCATATACATTTGTACGGCGCACGGTACACGTACCCCGTGACATTTTTTAATGTTTATAAAGATATATCTATGTATTTAATGTAAATATTAAGGTAAGACATTATCTGAGGTAATCATGAAAATAGTATTCATTTAGTTTTAATAAGCGTATTTTACTTTTAAAAGCAATTACACTAATTTTGGGTACGTCGTGCGTACGCGCATCATAAGAGCAGCCTACCCGTACCCCATGTGACTTCAAAATAAGAGATTTGATTGGTCATAATACTTCCTATTGTAACTGTTGAAGGACCCCACCCATTTTATTCATTCTTCTTTGCCCTTCACTAAAGAAACATCTTTTTGTGAACCAGCTGTTTTTTGCAGATCTTGAATATGGCTGCACAGCAAGATGTAGATCTTTCAGAACACCAAAACAATAGAGGAAGCGTAGAGGTAATGATAGAATCACCCTCCTAACAGATTCATATAAACAAAAGGATTCTATCAATGTGTAACGGTGACTATTTTTATTTTTAATTTTCAATGTATAGTGTGATACTAGGCTCTCTCTTGGATCTGAAAATACGAGAGCACTATGTGCTTTTTAAAAATACCCCTCACACACTTAGTGTCATGCTTCATCATGGGGGTCTTCCCGTCCCTCTACGGGGCAGGGCGTGCTACGACCTACGGACTACGCGGGAGCACTAGTTTATTGTGACAGAAGGCTATGTGTTGGTGCTGTGTAAGTGATGTCAGTGAAGTGTAGGGATCTAAATATGTGAGTGCAAGTAAAAAAAAAAATTAAAAATTCCCTTGCTAGTAGAAAAAATATATTTTATTCACTTCTGGCTGGGAACATTAAGAAGGGGGTTTTGAGGTTGAGCAATTAGCTTCCTTCCTGGTCGACATGTTTCGTAAGCAGTCCCCTACTGCTTACTCATCAGGACCTTCTAATGGTCCCTACTACACAATGCTCGGTTTGTAAAGTGGTAAGCCTACAGTCCTACAAACAGGTAGCAAAAATAGGCTGCCTGTTTGAGCTTCAGGGCATGAGCTGGCCCTAGGTGAAGCGTGATTTGTTGCCAAAATGTTATGAAAAATATTGACCTATTGCGGTCTCTGTAATGGAAAATTGGAAAAAAGAGAGAGAAACAAAACATATTTATGTATATGCAAAGTTATTGGCATACAGCACATATCGTTCGTTATAGCAAAAGATCACACTGTTCATGGGTGACCTCTCGTTACTGAAGCAAGCACACTGGACTTCATAGGCAGAGAGGCGAGTTAAATGTAACTTCCTCTGACGGTTCGTTTGTCAATTATGGCTGAACGTGTATCATACATCCCCATTAATGTGAGGGCAGACTCATCTCAACATGCACACATCCGTGACTCAAAACATTAAAAACAACACCCCGGTAAGGGGATAAACTTAAGGAGACCCGACCTTTGCGATAAATACACTAAAGATATAAGATGCCAATAAACAGTGTCGATAGACCAAAGGTGTTATACATACTAGTTTGACAATTGTTGCATGTCCCATGAGCTGGCAGGCGAAGGGTGTTCCACACGGTAAACTGTAAAAGAAAACCCCACCGTTTTGTCAATTACGTGTTAGTGCGTAATTTGTTTTTGCCTAGTGGACCAAGTTTTTAGAGACTCGTGGTCGGAGTCCATTACTTACATTTAACGTATAAGTGCAATGCCTTACTCCTACCCATGTGCCGCTCTGTAGACTACTGGCGTCCTGCATCTGATGTCTTTAAAACCCATTGAGATTGCCTTGTCATCTCTGTTGCCAAGAGACGGCAAACACTAGTGCGCTAACCTAAGATGGCCGCCGACCGCAGGACAACAGGTGGGAAGAGAATGGTTTACCGGAAGTATTTCTACTAATCCCATGTAATCGAAAAAAATTCCAGTGTTTCAGTTCACAATGTACTCAAGTATACCGACAAAAGTTAGAGACGTATTAGTGCATTAGGACCAAATCAGGATTGTATTTGGGGTATTGCACAGCGGTAATGGCTAATGTACATAGTCAGATGATTACAATGTACTTCTGGAAAACGCTAAGATAATAGTAGATTATGAGTGACCTCAAAATGTATTTTCAACCTACAGTGACTGCACTGACCTATTGCGCCATGGAGGTTTATAGTTAACATGTTTCAGGAATTTACAGACCAACGTTGAGGGAGGACGGTTGCGTACTCTTATAGCTGACCCCAGGGTATTTCATCGTTCAGACTATTTTTGTTAGACTTGAGACGGAAGACCCAGCTCTGTTCTTTTTCTAGGAGGTGATTCTCATTATCGACCTGCTCTATTAAGGTCCAAGAGATGTCCTCAGGTTCGTGGCCGCTTTCCAAGAAATGGTTGGTCAGTTTTGTGCTAGATTTTCTGCATTTTATTGTGCTTTTATGTTCCCCTATTCTAGTCTTTATGGCCCTGATCGTCATGCCTACATATTCCAGATTGCATGCGCAGGTGATGAGATACACAACACTGAAACTGTTGCAATTGCTGAAACTTCTCTGTTCCCACGTGGTCCCATTGTTGAAAGTTAGTTAATTGTATTGTGTAGTAGGGACCATTAGAAGGTCCTGATGAGTAAGCAGTAGGGGACTGCTTACGAAACATGTCGACCAGGTAGGAAGCTAATTGCTCTACCTCAAAACCCCCTTCTTAATGTTCCCAGCCAGAGAAGTGAATAACATGTATTTTTTCTACTAGCCAGGGAATTTTTAATTTTCTTTTTTACTTGCACTCACATATTTAGGTCCCTACACTTCACTGACATCACTTACACAGCACCAACACATAGCCTTCTGTGAACAATAAACTAGTGCTCCCGCGTAGTCCGTAGTTCGTAGCACGCCCGCTCCGTAGAGGGGCGGGAAGACCCCATGATGAATCATGACACTAAAGGACTTTTTAATGTGTGAGGGGTATTTTAAAAAGCACATGGTGCTCTCGTCTTTTCAGATCCAAGAGAGAGCCTAGTATCACACTGTACATTGAAAATTAAAAATAAAAATGATCTTTTGGAACATTCTTCTGATGATCAATTTATGCAGAAGATCCAGTCTCCAAAAGAAAAGAAGCACTCATTTGGAACTTTTTTCCTTTCCTGATGGAGAGAAAAAAGTGAATACAGCGAAGGTGACCTGCAAGGTGTGTTCGACAGTGCTGTCCAGAGGCAATCCAAACAAGCACTACTCTTTTGGGACTGCCAGCATGGTTAAGCATGTTAAAACCCAACATCCCTGCAACTATGCTCGTGCTACATGCAACAGACTTCGGGATGAGACTCCACCAGCTGTACCCATCACATCTGCAGGAGCATCAAGTCCTCATCCAGACAGATTTTGGAGATTTAATTACTTTGTGCAAATTTTGCAAAGAGACTCTTTGCTATGGAGAACAATCCATAGACTTAATTTGCACTATTAACTTTTTTTTGTTTATTTGTTCCAGACTGTTTTGTTTCTGCAGTTCCCTTTTTTTCCTCCTAAAAAACAGAAACAAAAAAAATTGTTCAGAAAAACCAAACGAAATACAAAACAACAAAAAAAGTTATTTTTAGAACTAATTTCACTGGTCAAAAAAGGGGCTCTAATATAGAAAGTAGGGGGGTCTGTGACGGAGCCCCCAGCCCCGGGGACCACCACCCCCGGGACTTTTGAATGTTGGGAGGGGGGTCACGTGGCACCCCTCCTGGAGCCTTTGATGGCCCTGGGGACCACCAACTCCCAGGGCCGGCTCCTGCAGTGTCCCGGGGTGCCTATCCCCGGGAAACTGCAACAGGAATGTAACATATGTACATACATATTTTACAAGTTTATGATTCCTTCAGCACAGCTGGTGAAACTACCTGGGTAAATTTATAAGTGTGTGTGTTTTGGTGCAGTGAATGAATTAGTACATGGTGCTAAATGGATTACTAGAGGAGTGCAAAGGGAGTGACAGTGTGTAGGTGGATAGAAGACTGCATGCATGCATAGTACACAGTGGTTTGAAGCAGTCCATGTCCTAAGGCCTACCTCGCTGCATGAGTACTGGCTGCTGACTGAATGATTAGAGTACTATACGGAGAGTGTTTGAGAGAATCTATGAGTGCTTGAGTTTTAGCATAGTGAATGGATTAGCACATACTGCTGACTGGGTCACTACAACAGTGCAACAGCAGTGCAGAGTGTTTGCTGGAAGTGTAAGAATACCGAGCGGGGAATTGAAGATGTGAAAGACAAGTGTGCAGGTGGATAGAAAACTGCATGCATAGGGCATATGGGTTTGAAGCAGTCCATGTCCTAAGGTTACTTCGCTGCATCAGTACTTGGGTACTGACTGAATGATTACAGTTCTGCAAGAAAAGTGCCTGACTGAATTTATAAATGCTTGAGTTGTAGCACAGTGAATGGATTAGTACATAGTGATGAATGGGTCACTACAATAGTACAACAGCAATCCCAGAGTACTTGGTGAAAATGTAAGGATAGAGACTGTGGAATTGAAAGTGTGAAAGACAAGGGTGCAGGTGGATAGAAGACTGCATGCATCGTGCATAAAGGTTAGAAGCAGTCCATGTCCTAAGGCCTACTTCGCTGCGTGAGTACTTGGGTACTGACTGAATGATTAGAGTACTGTAAGAAGAGTGTCTAAGTGTATATATAGAAGTGCTTGAGTTTTAGTGCAGTAAATGGATTAGTACATACTCCTGAATGTGTCACTACAACAGTGCAAAAGCAGTGACAGAGTGTTTGCTGGAATGTAAGGATACAGACTGGGAAATTGAAGATATGAAAGACAAGTGTGCAGGTGGATAGAAGACTGCATGCATAATGCATAGAGGTTTGAAGCAGTCCATGTCCTAAGGCCTACTTCACTGTATGAGTACTTGGGTACTGATTGAATGATTACAGTTCTGCTAGGAGACTGCCTGACTCAATTTATAAGTGCTTGAGTTTTAACGGAATGAATGGATTAGTACATACTGTGAATGGATCACTACAATAGTGCAACAGCAGTGACAGAATGTTTGGTGGAAGTGTAAAGATACAGACTGGGGAATTGAAGATGTGAAAGACAAGTGTGTAGGTGGATAGAAGACTGCATGTATATAGCATAGGGGTTTAAAGCAGTCCATGTCCTAAGGCCTACTTTGCTGCATGAGTACTTGAGTACTGACTGAATGATTACAGTTCTGCAAGGAGAGTGCCTGACTGAATTTATAAGTGCCTAAGTTTTAGCACAGTGAATGGATCAGTACACACTGCAGTATGGGTGACTACAACAGTGCAAGGGTAGTGACAGAGTGTTTCATGGAAGTGTAAGGATACAGACTGGGAAATTGAAGGTGTTAAACACAAGTGTGTAGGTGGTTGCAGAATGGGTCACTACAACAGTGTAAGGGCAGTGACAGAGTGTGGTGGAAGTGTAAGGATACAGACTGGGAAATTGAAGGTGTTAAACACAAGTGTGTAGGTGGTTGCAGAACTGCATACATACTGGATAGTCGTTTGAAGCAGTGCATGTTCTAAAGCCTAGCTCACTGTTCTACCTTGCTACACCAACTTCAGAATGGTGCAGCATTCACACATATCTTCAGATGTTTGTTTGATGTGTCTTGTTGTATAAGTGTCATGTGCAAACACACAAAGTGACACATTTAGAACACCCCTTCAATTCATAGTGGTGTGTATGATGATCTATTTACATGGAGAAGAAAAACGTATACAGAGTATCCTTTCCTGTCATTGCAAATATAAAACACAATCTTGTGCTATAACTGTGTTACAACAAGTGATATATTGTTGCCACAGGAGGATTTTAAATTTAGATTTAAATTAAAAGTAATGAATTAATTAAAGTTTAAAGTGTAATGATCTTAAGCTACATTTTAATTCCACATAAAAAAGACACAGAGCATCTCTTTATATAGTCCAGAATTTATTGTTATTAAACAGTGAAAGTATTCTCCAGACACCTCATATTGTAGCACAGCTTCTAAAAGGAGTTCATCTGGTACTTCTTCCAGATCATACTGTTGGTTTGCCATTTCAGAGTTTATAGCTTCCAGTCACTCTACGTCATCCAGTGCTGCCAAAAAATTAGCATCATTGCTTTCATTTTCAAATTCACAAGTGACATCTGCAGTACTGATGTCCTCTGAATCAGTCTTGCTGCCTGTTATAGATTGATCTTGTAGTTCAATTAAACTGTTGCTCATTTTCAATATTTCCCTCTTTATCCATAACAAATCTGTTATGTCCTAGGTCCTAGCACAAAAACATAAGCATATCACTTTAACAGTTTTCTTAGTACATAATACAAAAGTAGGTTTACCAACTATTTTGGCCCAAAAAAATATTATGTAAATACAGTTCTCTAATAACATTCCAACAGTAGAGTTTTACTAGTTCATAAGGTTATATAAATATAATTGCTTATAAAGATATCCTGTTCTTAAGTTTTCGTAGAATTCAAAACAAGTCACTCCTTATGACTATGGAAAATGACTCAGGCTATTATACTAAAATGCATTACTAAAAAATGTTTATTATGTCTATTCACCTTACCCCTTCTAAACTAGTATATGTGTTTTAGTAAAATGCAAGGGATACTGTTGCTTGTCTAGAAGAACACTGTGAATCTGTGTATATTTAGGTACCATACTGACACTAGTTTTTGAATACTTCATGTGTTTTCACACTCATCAATCCTTAAAGACCTATCCAGTACTCAACTTTTAACAAAATTATAAACTAATAATTGCTTATATATGTCCAAAATACTCACAGCAACAGGTATAGAACACCCCTTCAACACAAAGTATTGTGAATGATGAGGACATATTTACATAGAGAAGAAAATTTACACAGAGTAACTTATCCTGTCCTGTTAAATTTGAAAGAGTATTTGAAAACACACTCTTTGACATATTTGATGTTGACCAATTTGGTCTTTTTTAACATTGAAAGTCCCTGGTCTCTACTAGCTAACCCCTGGAAATTAATAAGAAGATTAAGGTTGTGCAGAACGATGTGGCACGCCTTATTTTCGATCTACCCAGCCGGACTCATGCCTCCCCACTGTTCTCCAAATTAAATTGGCTAGCGAGCATCATTCAAGGGCCTTTGCAGTACCCACAAGGCCATCTACAGTCAGGCCCCAGCAAATATCAAGGATCGCCTGACAAGCTATATTCCTGCTCAGACTCTCCATTCCTGCAGCCTGCCACTTGATTATCCTCCGGTTTCAGTCGGCCCGTAAAGGCGGTATAGCCTTTTCCACTCTGATTCCACAGCTTTGGAACAATCTACCTGGAATTCTGCCCAAGGAACCTGTCCTCCTTTCGTTTAGGAAAAAAACGTAAGACTATTTTGTTTTTGGAGGCAATGACCATGAAATAAGCCTGCCCACATTAGCTCACACGCACTGTCTGTTGTAATTCTCTCCTCTAGAAGCGCGAAGAGACCTGATGGTGAACCAGCGCTATACAAGAACCAATTAACATAACATAACATAACATGTCTTTCTATTCAATACCATACAGGTGAGTTGCAGAGAGCTGGTCTGAAGCCATGTACAATTTTATACATCTCTGTAATCAAACTCTCTGGCACTTTTTGAATATATCTTCTGAGATAGTGGGTCCCCAGGGATACTCAGTATACTTATTAACTTTATCATAAATCTTTAAAAGATACAAACCATCTTTGCACACATATGTACTCCGTCCATCTCTTGTTTCTTCAGCTGTGTAAAGGCACAGCCCATTGACCCCATTTTTTTATAGTTACTTATACTTACCTTAAAAGTAATAAATGATAAAAAACAATATATATTATAAAATTAGCATCTGTGGAAGACAAGAAAAAATGCAGTTACAATATATATATTACAACACAGAATCATTTGTAAAACATTTCATTTGCCTTTTTTTGCTGTTCTCAGAATATATTGAATTTCACCAGAAACAGTGATTTCAATTGTACTTATCACATAACAGCGGGCAAAAAAAGGCAATCAATAAGATTATCTTAAAAAAAAATTCAACATTCTCAATACCAATCTCAAAAATAGAAATAAAACATATGTTAAATGTTTTTTTCTAAGAGCATTTTCTTACCTAAATGTGAAACAACTCAAACAATGATAAAATAACAAAACATTATTATTAGCTTTCATACACTGTAAATAATGTTGTTTACAAATAGATGCTGACAAAATATACAACAAAAAGTTCTTAACACCTTAGCTGCTTTGGAACGTCCAGCTCCAGTGCTGAATGTTCCATTGCGCAGGTGCAGTTGGAACGTCCAACGGCCGACTGCAGCACTCCCGAGGTAGTGGTGCCATCGGGCGCTGGACGGGCGCAGCAGTTATGAGGTTAATTGTTTTAGATACTTTTCCTCAAAGCCAAATAGTATTCATGAAATCCTTTGTTTTGAAGTTACCCAATATTAATCCTGAAACGCCACATTTTAGTTCATATTATCAAGAAAGGGCGATACATTATAGTCGCTTTTATCGGCAGGAAACTGCAGCTAAAGAGGCGATAATGGGCTTGATAATATGCCCTTGTAAATTCCCATAGAAGCCCAGGTTCTGGTGTTAACCTGAGCTTCCAAGCTTTCTTCCCATACACTCATGGGACTTCCCTTCACTTCCTTCAATTGGAATAACGTAATAGTATTCCCCATCACTTCTTTGGAATGATGTGGATGAACACTGTAATTTTCATAGATTTCTTCAGTTCTGGACATATCTACTTTTTCAATTTGTCCAGTTGACCAGTCAGTATCTTCTTCAAAAGTTATTTCTTCTTCTCCCACATACACAATTTTATAGTACTGATTATCTTTTACCATATACAACGTTGGCTTTTTCACTTTCCTAACATCCACTAATTCTTGCCAGATTTTCTTACTCTTAGTTAGAATAACTAGAGGTTCATCTTCTACATTTTCTACACCAATTGTTTCAATATTTTTCTTTAAATCTAGAGGCAAATATACAACTCTTCCCTTTAATCCTCTCTGTAAATCTGAAGGAGGCAATTTTTGCTGTCTTAGGCTCCATACGAACAATAGCCTGAAATGGATGCACACATTGAATAAGAATAGACTCATAGGTATTTAAATCTATCAGTTCAGAAGGAATATATACCAACTCAAGATTATTATGCACAGCTCTAGTAGGCATTTTGTTCTCGTCGAATTTGTTATAACAATATTTACAAATACATTGATCAGAACCCTTAATCAAAACACTTCTCTACCAACAAATAAGTTGCAAATTCCTTCCACTCATTATTTCTTTCTCTTTCACTTTTTAAGTACAGATCAACAGTCCTAGTCTGATTTTTACAATTAGTTTGTCGACAACAAATACTAGAATAATTTGGCCTTTCACCTGAAATCATGTTAAACTTCGTAATTTCTTGCTCAACATTTTTTGTAGAATGTTGTACATTCTCTTCCACATTTCCTTCTATTAATGTATCAGTTTCTGCACTGTCTTGCTCAGGACCAAAGTAACTAAACTCAATTTCTTCACAAACGTTCATTACATCTGATACTGATGCACTCAAAAGGGCACTGTTCAACTTTTTTAACATTAGTGCTGGACTTTTTGCATAATTCAATGTTCTGACTAATTTCCAGATTTGAGTATGATGTACTGCTAACATCCTGAAATAGTGAAAAACACTTTGACTTACTTTTTTAGAAAGACAAGCCAGAAAATGACCTTGCAAACCAGTATTTTCTCTCATTCTGCAAGGGTCTAGTCATTGCAACATTTTAATCTTTTGTTTAACACTTTTCTTAGTATACTCACGTAAGAAATTGCGTAAACAATCAATAGATTCTTGTCATACACTACAAATACTACTGCAATTCCAAGTGTACACTGGAGCTTTAGGACGTCTCCCTAAAACTTTATCAGCTAACACCTCTTCTGCATTTCTGGGAACAATTTTCTCTTTCTCAATAGGACAACCATTTCTAATCTCATAAGCTCGACCACTAGGGTCAACTGCATGCAACAAATCATTACTCTGAAGATAACTCTCTAAATTAAAAAAAGGCTCAGAACTTGAACTGTGTTTCCATTCACCCCAAAAAAATCAGAAAAATTAGTTCTGTTAATTAGTCTTCTCCACTTACTTTTGGCCTTCAATAAATTAATTTGTTTATCTAGTGATCGAATTCTATTGATTATTAAAGTCAATAATTTCCTTTTTAATTCAAAAGCCTTCTCAACAATACTTTCAATATGTTTCTTCTTATAAAATGCTGATTTTCTTTTACATTTCTTCATATAATTTAATAAGTTTAAGACAACTCTATTGTAAAATCTTATTTTTCTAATTTCCTGAAATTGATTATTCCTCCTTTTACTAAACAGTGTTTGTTTAGAACATGATTTCCCATCATTTATGTTTTTTCTCTTGTTTTTCTTTTTTGTTGCAGATACATTCTTTTTATTTTTCACATTTTCCACACTATTCCTAGTGTTTGATAGTTTTTTAAAAAAAATCCTTTGTTCTCTTACCAGGAGTTTTTTCTTTTTCACCACACATTGTTGTTCAAGTAAATCTTGTGGATGACTTCTCTTGAAATGATAAGCTTTTTATATTCTTTTCTCTTTTCACTTTTTGTAGGCATGATGAATTTCTTTTAGTGTTGATCAATGGAGTCTATTATAAAAAGTATATATAATGTTATAAAAATAAATCTATAAAATATACTATTCTATTACTAAACAAATACAATCTGCAATGACGAAGTGTAAAAACAAGTGTGTAACTGATAACAGAAGTGCATACATACTACATAGTAGTTTCAAGAACTATATCTTCTAGAAGATTACCTGAATGAATTGAGATAAGTGTTGGGATTTTTGAGCTGTGAATGGATTAGTACATGGTGCAGAATGCATCACTAAAACAGTACAAGGGGAGACACAGAGTATTTTCTGCAACATCATGGATACTAACTGGGGAATTGAAGGTGTGAAAGAAAAGTGTGCACATGGATAGAAGACTGCATGCATACAGCATAGGGGTTTGAAGCAGTCCTTGTCGTATAGCCTACTTTGCTACATGAGTACTTGGGTACTGAGTGAATGATTACAGTTCTGCAAGAAGAGTGCCTCACTGAATTCATAAATGCTTGAATTTTAGCGCAGTGAATTCATAATTGGTTGAGTTTTACTTTAGTGAATGGATTATTACCGGGAGCTGAAAGAGTCACTATAGGATTGCAAGAGCAGTCACAGGGTGTTTTCTGGAGTGTATGGATACTGACTGAAGAATTGTAGGCCTGAAACACAAGTGTGAAGGTGGTTAGACCACTAAATGCATAGTGCATTGGACTTCGAAGCACTCCATGCCCTAAAGCCTGGCACACTCCAAGAGTACATGCATACAGACCGAATGATTACAGTACTATAAGGAGAGACACTGGGTGAATTCATAATTGGTTGAGTTTTACTTTAGTGAATGGATTAGTACATGGGGCTGAAAGGGTCACTATAGGATTGCAAGAACAACCACAGGTGTTTGCTGGAGTTTATGGATACTGAATTGGGAATTGTAAGCCTGAAACACAAGTGTGAAGGTGGTTACACCACTACATGCATAGTGCATTGGAGTTTCAAGCACTGCATGCCCTAAAGACTGACTCACTGCAAAAGTACATGTACTTATAAATCTGCAAACACATCATTCAACCAAATCATTCTCTCTCAATTTTCTCAAATAGACTTTGACTCACAGTTTGATTCTAGACAAATAACAGTTTTTCTTATAAATGGAGTGTACAGATACTGACTGGGGAAATGTAGGCCTGAAACACAAATGTGACTTTGCTTACAGTACAAATTGCATGCTGCATAGGAGTTTCAAGCACTGCATGACCTAAAAGGACTGGTTCACTGAAACAGAACATGTACTTAAATGTCTGCAAACACATCAACCAACCAAATCATTCTTTCTCAATTTTTCCAAATGGACACTGACTCACAGTTTGAGTCTAGACAAATAACAGTATTTCTTATAAATGGAGTGTATGGATACTAACTGAGGAAATGTAGGCCTGAAACACAAGTGTGAAGATGGTTACACTACTACTTAGATAGTGCATAGAAGTTTCAAGCTCTGCATGTCCTAAAGCCTGGCTCACTGCAACAGTACATGTACTTAAATGTCTGCAAACACATCAACCAACCAAATCATTCTCTCTCAATTTTCCCCAATGGACACTGACTCACAGTGTGATTCTAGGAAAATAACAGTATTTTCTATAAATGGAGTGTACAGATACTGACTGGGGAAATGTAGGCCTGAAACAGGAGTGTGAATTTGGTTACACTACTACTTGAATACTGCATAGGGGTTTCAAGCACTGTATGCCCTAAAGACTGGATCACTGCACCCGTACACGTACGTATATGTCTACAAACACATCAACCAACCAAATCATTCTCTCTCATGCTTCTCAAATGGAAACTGACTCACAGTTTGATTCTAGACAAATAACAATATTTCCTATAAATGGAGTGTAAAGATACTGACTGGGGAAATGTAGGCCTGAAACGCAAGTGTAAATTTGGTTACACTACTACTCGCATACTGCACAGGAGTTTCAAGCACTACATGCCCTAAAGACTGGCTCACTGCAACAGTACATGTACTTATATGTCTGCAACAAGATCAACCAACCAAATCATTCTCTCTAAATTTTCTCACATGGAAACTGACTCACAGTGTGATTCTAGACAAATAACAGTATTTCTTACAAATAGAGTGTTTAGATACTGTCTGGGGAAATGTAGGCCTGAAACACAAGTGTGAAGATGGTTACACTACTACTTGCATACTGCATAGGAGTTTCAAGAACTGCATGCCCTAAAGACTGTCTCACTGCAACAGTACGTGTACTTATATATCTGCAGACACATAGACCAACCAAATCATTCTCTCAATTTTCTCAAATGAAAACTGACTCACAGTTTGATTCTAGACAAATAACAGTATTTCTTATAAATGGAGTGTATAGATACTGACTGAGGAATTGTAGGCCTGAAACACAAGAGTGAAGATGGTTACACTACTACTTACATAGTGCATAGACGTTTCAAGCACTGCATGCCCTAAAGACTGGCTCACTGAAACAGAACATGTACTTATATGTCTGCAAACACATCAACCAACCAAATCATTCTCTCTCAATTTTCCCAAATGGACACTGACTCACAGTTTGAGTCTAGACAAATAATAGTATTTTCTATAAATGGAGTGCACAGATACTGACTGGGGAAATGTAGGCCTGAAACAGGAGTGTGAATTTGGTTATACTACTACTTGAATACTGCATAGGAGTTTTAAGCACTGCACGCCCTAAAGACTGGATCACTGCACCAGTACACGTACTTATATGACTACAAACACATCAACTAACCAAATCATTCTCTCTCCTTCTTCTCAAATGGAAACTGACTCACAGTTTGATTCTAGATAAATAACAGTATTTCTTATAAATTGAGTGTATAGATACTGACTAGGGAAATGTAGGCCTGTAACACAAGTGTGAATTTGGTTACACTACTACTTGCATACTGCATAGGAGTTTCAAGCACTGTATGCCCTAAAGACTGTCTCACTGCAACAGTACATGTATTGAATTGAATTGAATTGAAAATTCACTTGTATAGCGCTATCTACCCGGAGGCCTCGTAGCGCTTATGACAGAAGACTAAATTAGCGTGGGCTCGGGTAGATCAGCAGGAGTTGGTGAACAAGTGAGTTTTCAGGTCTTTCCTGAAGGAAAGATGATTAGTGGTCCCTCTCAAGGTTAGAGGAAGGGTGTTCCAGAGCTTAGCCGCGGTGTGTGAAAAGGAACGGCCACCCCCGCGGGCTCTCCTAACTCTGGTAGAGGAGGCCAACTGGAGGGTCCCAGATCGAAGGGAACGTGACGGAACATAAGGAGTGACAAAAGGCTGTAGGATTGCAGGGCCCAGATGATGAAAGGCTTTGTGAAGAGTGCACATAGCCTTGAATTGCACTCTGGCCGCTATGGGAAGCCAGTGAAGTTCCCTTAGGGCATTCCTTGCTGACTGCCAGCGGGGAAGGTTGTAGAGCAGGCGAGCTGCACTGTTTTGGGTGACTTGGAGCTTCTGGATAACAAAGGAAGGGGCTCCCATATAGAGGACATTCCCATAGTCCAGGCGAGATAGTATGAGAGCCTGGACTAGGATCCTCCTTGCCTGAAATGGAAGCAAGGGGAGCACCTTCCGCAGCATCCTCATCAGTCCAAAACAGGTGGCTGCAGTCTTTGTGGCTTGAGCTGAGAAATTCAGGGCAGTGTCAAGCCAGACTCCCAAGCTTTTTATTTGGTCCTTGGGAGCTGGGGGCGGGCCCAAACATGGTGGCCAGATGGAAGCAAAGACAGAGGGGGAGGGGTTACCTAATAAGATAACATCTGTCTTCTCCCCGTTGAGTTTTAAACAGGAAGATTGCATCCATCTGGCAACAGCCTCCAGACAGGGGCCTAGGGTGTTGGACGACACCTCCGTGTGGTCTAAAGAGACCACCAGTTGGGTGTCGTCCGCGTAGGTGATAATACGCACATCGAAGGGTTGGACAATCCTGTCGAGGGGTTCCATGTAGGTATTAAATAGGGTGGGGCTCAGGGAAGAGCCCTGACGAACCCCACACCTGAGGGGATGTTTAGGTGACACTGCCTCGCCCTCGAAGACCTGGAAGAAGCGGTCAGTCAGGAATGATGTCAGCCAGTCCAGAGCCGGGCCCGACACGCCCATGTCCGCCAGACGTTGTAATAGCGTGACATGGTTAACCATGTCGAACGCGGCGCTGAGGTCTAATAAGATGATGGCAACTTTGCCACCCTGGTCTAACACTGATCTTGCTTCCTCTGTTACCGCTAGGAGGGCGGTTTCCGTCCCGTGTAGGGGACGAAACCCTGTCTGGGAGGCGCGTAGAAGGCTGTTTGACTCCAGATAGTTCATCAGGATGTTATTTACATGCCTCTCCAGCAGTTTGCTCAGCCAAGGAAGCAAGGAAATAGGACGGTAATTCGCCAAATTGGATTGGTCGAGATTGGGCTTCTTCAACAGGGCCCTCACCATCGCGCACTTCCAGGAGGGAGGTACGGATTTAGAGGAGATGGAGGTGTTGAGAAGGTCCAATATGACCGGGCGAACTATGTCCATGGCCTTGATAAGGGTCTGAGGGGGTGCTGAATCGTTAGGGGAGCCTGAAGTGACTTTAGAGATAAGCTTATCCAAAGCCGAAGAGTCTAAAGGTGGAATTGTGTCAAGCCTACACAGGACTGCGATATCAGAAGTGGAAGGAAGGGGGGGGTCCAGGTCATTATTAGCATCCCCAAAAGAGGAGTATATATCCTGTATTTTCCCAGAAAAGAACTCAGCCAGCTCGTTGCAGCGGTTTTGAGCGCCATCAGCAGAGGGGCATTCCGCAGGGGGTGAAATGAGTGACTTGACAATTTTAAAAATCTCCCTTGGGGCGTTAGCGGCTGCATTGATTTTGCTGCCGTAGAAGGCAGCTTGTGCCGTCTTTATCTCTTGTTTATAGAGCCTAATAGCGGCTCTATAATCATCCTTCTTAGACTTGGAGTAATCCTGTCTCCAAGCTCTTTCATATTTACGACAGGCTAATTTCATGGTCTTAAGAGCGGAAGTAAACCATGGGGCGGCTCTGGGTCTTTTTATGAGGTTGGTGGTCTGTACAGGAAGGACTGTGTCAAGTGTGGTAGAAATCCACTCATCAAAATTGTTAGCTGCTGTGGTGGAATTCGACACTTTCCCAAGTAAATTTTTAATCAGAGCGGCTTCCCAGGCGGGGAGAGGAAGTGAGGACCATTTCCTGCCTCGATGTTTAACGGGGCCGCAGGTGGAGGGGGAAAGATTAGTGCGCCAAGTGAAGGGAATTAAGAAATGATCCGTCCAGGGTAATGGGACTGGGGATTCGACTAAGAGATCGCTAATATTGCTGTAAATGTGGTCCAGCAAGTGACCTCTATTGTGGGTTGGAAGAAATCCCTTTTGATGTAATTCTAGCGCGGAAAGATTGGAACAGAGGGTATTGGCTGCAGTATCGTGAGGGTCGTCTAAGTGCAAGTTAAAATCACCCAACAAAGTGAAGTTGGGTGAGGACAGGATGAGGCCTGCAGTAAGGTCCGTCATTTTAGTTATAAAATTATTGAGAGCACCAGGAGGACGGTAGGCTAGAATGCCAGAAAAAGTAGTGGTGGGGGTAAGATCAAGTGAGAAATGAAAACCTTCGCAAGATGGCACAGTTATAGGGGTAATTCGGCATTTGTAACTGTCGCGATAGACAATAGCCACTCCTCCGCCTCTACCAATCAAGCGATCTAGTCTCTTTAGCGTAAAACCTTGAGGGATGGCCCAGACAATAGCTGGATCGTTGTCCATGTGGAGCCACGTTTCCGTTAGGAAAAGTGCATGAGGGTTAAGGTCTTCGATCAAAGAATGTAGCTCAGTGTGGTGTTTAGAGACGGACCTACAATTCAGGAGGAACATTTTCCAGTCCTGAGTAGATGATGGTGGACGAATAGAGGGGATGGAGGGACGCCAGTTGCACTGTTTGCAAACATAGTCAATCTGATAAGGAAGATAAGTATGGGCACACGTAGGGTTGTGAGAAGGACAAAGGGCATGAAGCGATAATGCATCGTAAGATAGCAAGGGGCCTACCATAATGAGAGAAGCTGGGCGCCAGGTAGCGGGAAGCGTCTGGACGCGGACTGGCGCAGACTGGCTTCTCTCTTGCGCCTCTCCGGCGTGTCTACGGCGCTACCGCTGCGCGTCACCGCTGCGCGGACAACTGCGTATTAAAAAGGGATAGGCAGAGTGGGAGACTAGCGCGTCAACCCATCGAAAATGGCCGCCTCAGAAGGAGCAACCAGGAAGTGGTGCCGCTTGCCTCCCTCCACAACAAACAGCACTGGTTGCTGCGGTGGACCGGGGAGTAAGCGCGCCCAAATCAGGTAAATTAATACAGTGGAAACAGTTTTAAAATAGGCTAAAAGCAAAGCACAAATAGGAATACAAGAGCGCTTGTAGCAGTCCTACTTGCTACCAAGCGCCAGCGCTACGATATTCTTAGGTCAATTACGAGCGCGAAACTGTCCAGCCCTTAAGTAATCAGGGCGGAGTGGGAGACTAGCGCGTCAACCCACCGAAAATGGCCACCTCAGAAGGAGCAACCAGGAAGTGGTGCCGCTTGCCTCCCTCCACAACAAACAGCACTGGTTGCTGCGGTGGACCGGGGAGTAAGCGCGCCCGAATCAGGTAAATTAATACAGTGGAAACAGTTTTAAAATAGGCTAAAAGCAAAGCACAAATAGGAATACAAGAGCGCTTGTAGCAGTCCTACTTGCTACCAAGCGCCAGCGCTACGGTATTCTTAGGTCAATACATACTTATATATCTGCAGACACATAGACAAACCAAATCATTCTCTCAATTTTCTCAAATGAAAACTGACTCACAGTTTGATTCTAGACAAATAACAATATTTCTTATAAATGGAGTGTGTAGATACTGACTGGGGAATTGTAGGCCTGAAACACAAGAGTGAAGATGGTTACACTACTACTTACATAGTGCATAGAAGTTTCAAGCACTGCATGCCCTAAAGACTGGCTCACAGCAACAGTACATGTCCTCATATGTCTGCAAACACATCAACAAACCAAATCATTCTCTCTCAATTTTCTCAAAAGAAAACTGACTCACAGTGTGATTCTAGACAAATAACAGTATTTCTTATAAATGGAGTGTGTAGATACTGACTGGGGAATTGTAGGCCTGAAACAGGAGTGTGAATTTGGTTACACTACTTCTTGAATACTGCATAGGAGTTTCAAGCACTGCACGCCCTAAAGACTGGATCACGCCACCAGTACACGTACCTATATGTCTACAAACACATCAAGCAACCAAATCATTCTCTCTCCTTCTTCTCAAATGGAAACTGACTCACAGTTTGATTCTCGACAAATAACAGTATTTCTTATAAATGGAGTGTATAGATACTGACTAGAGAAATTTAGGCCTGAAACACAAGTGTGAATTTGGTTACACTACTACTTGCATACTGCATAGGAGTTTCAAGCACTGCATGCCCTAAAGACTGGCTCACTGCAACAGTACATGCACTTATATGTCTGCAACCACTTCAACCAACCAAATCATTCTCCCTCAATTTTCCCAAATGGACACTAATTCACAGGTTGATTCTAGACAAATAACAGTATTTCTTATAAATGGAGTGCATAGATACTGACTGGGGAAATGTAGGCCTGAAACACAAGTGTGAATTAGGTTACACTACTACTTGCATACTGAATTGGAGTTTCAAGTACTGCATGCCCTAAAGACTGGCTCACTGCAACAGTACATGGACTTATATGTCTGCACCCACATCAACCAACCAAATCATTCTCTCTCAATTTCCCCAAATGGACACTGACTCACAGTTTGATTCTAGACAAATAACAGTATTTCTTATAAATGGAGTGTATAGATACTGACTGGGGAAATGTTGACCTGAAACACAAGGGTTAATTTGATTACACTACTACTTGCATACTGCATAGGAGTTTCAAGCACTGCATGCCCTAAAGACTGGCTCATTGCATCAGTACATGTACTTATATGTCTGCAAACACATCAACCAACCAAATCATTCTCTCTCAATTTTCTCAAATGACAACTGACTCACAGTTTGATTCTAGACAAAAATAGCATTTCTTATAAATGGAGTGTATAGATACTGACTGGGGAAATGTAGGTCTGAAACAGGAATGTGAATTTGGTTACAATACTACTTGAATACTGCATTGGAGTTACAAGCACTGCATGCCCTAAAGACTGGCTCACTGCAAAAGTACATGTACCTTTATGTCTGTAAACACATCAACCAACCAAATCATTCTCTCTCAATTTTCTCAAATGGAAACTGACTCACAGTTTGATTCTAGACAAATAACAGTATTTCTTATAAATCGAGAGTGTAGATACTGACTGGGGAAATGTAGGCCTGAAACCCAAGTGTGAAGATGGTTACACTACTACCTGCATACTGCATAGGAGTTTCAAGCACTGCATGCCCTAAAGACTGGCTCACTGCAACACTACATGTCTTTATATGTCTGCAACCACATCAACCAACCAAATCATTCTTTGTCAATTTTCCCAAATGGAAACTGTCCCACAGTTTGATTCTAGACAAATAAAAGTATTTCTTATACATGGAGTGTATAGATAATGACTAGCGAAATGTAGGCCTGAAACACAAGGGTTTGTTTGCTTACACTACTACTTGGATACTGCATAGGAGTTTCAGGCCCTGAATGCCCTAAAGATTGGCTCACTGCAACAGTACATGTACGTATATGTTAGCAAACACATCAACCAACCAAATCAATCTCTCTCAATTTCCTCAAATGGAAACTGACTCACAGTGTGATCCTAGAAAATAACAGTATTTCTTATAAATGGAGTGTATAGATACTGACTGGGGAAATGTAAGCCTGAAACACAAGTGTGAAGATGGTTACACTACTACTTGCATACTGCATAGGAATTTCATACAGTGCATGCCCTAAAGTCTGGCTCACTGCAACAGTACATATATTTATATGTCTGCAAACACATCAACCAACCAAATCATTCTCTCTCAATTTTCGCAAATAGACACTGACTTACAGTTTGATTCTAGACAAATAACAGTATTTCTTATAAATGGAGTGTATAGATACTGACTGGGGAAATGTAGGCCTGAACCACAAGTGTGAAGATGATTACATTACTACTTTCATAGTTCATAGGAGTTTCAAGCACTGCATGCCCTAAAGCCTGGATCACTGCAACAGTACATGTACTTATATATCTGCAAAAACTTCAGCCAACCCAATCATTCTCTCTCAATTTTCTCAAATGGACACTGACTCACAGTGTGATTCTAGACAAATAACATTCTTTCTTATAAATGGAGTGCAAAGATACTGACTGGGGAAATGTAGGCCTGAAACACAAGTGTGAATTTGGTTACATTATTACTTGCATATTGCAAAAATGCTTCTTTCAGAATGATTCCTAAATGCACACAGACTCACAATATGACTCTAGACAAAAAATATTAAACCTTGCATTTTACAAAAACACATTTACTAGTCTAGAAACTGTAAGGTGACTAAACACATTCTATATATATGACTGCTGCATTTTACTATACAATCCTGACTCATTTTGAAAATACATAAGCAATTTGCTGCATTATTGGCGCCAACATAACATTAAAAAAGTGACACAATAGAACAATGAGGCGCAAGAGGCTTGTAAATCTGCCCAAGAGGATATGCAGCAGTGTATTTATATTGAGTGGGATATTGTAGATTTGAAACACAAGTCTGATTCTAGACAAGCAACACTATTAATTACTCTTGAAGGGCTAATATGATTACACACATTCCAGAAATATGAATACTGCATTTTAGTGTACAACCATGAGTCATTTTGAAAATATGAAAGCAATAACTGGTTTCTAATTCTATCAAAACTCGAAAAAAGGATAGGTTTTTAAGCAGGTATGTGTCTGCAAACACAAAACGTACAAAAATGCTTCTCTCAGAATGATTCCTAAATGCACCCAGACACAAAGTGTAAATGTAGACAAAAAATATTAGACCTTGCATTTTACCAAAGCACATTTGCTAGTCTGAAAACGGTAAAGTGACTGCACACATTCCCTGTATATAACTACTACATTTCAGTGCACGACCCTGACTCATTTTGCAAAAACATAAGCAATTTGCTGCACTATTTGCACCAACATTGCGTCAAAAAAGTGACGCAATGGCAGCACAAAGAGGAGCAAGGGGCTTGTAAATCTGTCCCAGAGAGTTTGCAATAGTGTATGCATACTGACTGAAAAATTGTACATTTGAAACACAAGTCTAATTCTAAACAAGCAACACTATTAACTACTCTAGAACTGGAAAAGTGACTGCACACATTTTATATTTTTTAGTACTGCACTTTACTATACAAAGCTGACTCACCAAACACATTAACTTACCAAATGCTCCTATCACAATGGTTATCCAAATGCACACAAACTACTCCTTTCACTTTAGCAGGATAAACACATTACTCTTTTTAAAAACAAAATGCACAATATACATCCCTCTACAAGTTAACAACTCACCTTTCAAATTGATTTGTAGATTAGGAATTATGCCAGTCACACACCAGATTTTCTTATACAGAATGTCTGTACTTCACTGTTCTTAGCAAAATAAAAAAATGGCAAACTTTCCCTCTAAATCAAAACATATATACAAGTAAATAACAAATAAATTGCTTCCCACATTAATTCAAAAGCAAACACACATTTCTATTGGTTGGACATTTGAACCCTTTCCAACTGACATAACTCTGAACCCTACCCCCAATTTGCTTTCTGCTGTTACCATAGTAACAGATCATGCAAAACTCAACTGACCACAGAGGTCAACAGTTCAGCACACTGTAAAACACTCTTCCTCAACAACTTTAGACTCTGCATAGGTACTTACTTATAGGTACCAATAAACACAAAGGCTCTTTTTAGAACCAAGCAACATCTAAACACATAAGCTTGATAGATATCTGAAAAATATATATTTAATTTATTTTTTCTTGCTTGAATAGATGTACCCGATGCCTTAGAAGTCACGCTGCATACGTGGTAGGATACGAGTACCCAACGTGTGCACACCAGAAGTCGCACTGAGTGCCGCGCTCAGAACACACATCCTAATTTTACCGCAAAAAAACCCCCCGGGTAGGTGGTGATCACCGGGGCTGGGGGGTCCGTCACGGACCCCTCAATTTAAAAATGTTGTGCCCCGGGGAAGTGGTGGTCCCCAGGGCTGGGGGACCCCTCTGGCCCCCCACTACAATAAACACTTTGCCCCTGGGACTTGGCCCCCGGGAGCTAATTACAACTAAAGCGAGCATCTGTTTTTTTTTTTATTCACGGGATATAGGTATTCTACGCGCATCCCGCGATTTCTTTTAAAAAAAAATAAAGAGGTGTTTTTGGCCTTGGGGGTCAGGAGGTCCTATGGCAAATAGCAAACTTTCCCTTTCAATCTACACACTCAATCTTCACACATATACATGTAAATAACAAATCACATTTCTTCCCACATTAATTCAAAAGCAAACACACATTTCTATTGCTTGAACATTTGAACCCTTTCCAACTGACATAACTTTGAACCCTTTCCCTCAATTTTCTTTCTGCTGTTGCCATAGTAACAGGCCATGCAACAGTCAACTGAAACACAGGTCACAATTTCACCACAGAATGTTAATAAACTAAACAGCAAGTGTGCTTGACTTCTCAAAATACCACCTTATCCTAGGTAATGTTCCTTTCAAACAGTTCTTCCTAATCAATAAGAAACATACTTTTAAAAATTAGAAACATGCACTCTACTTTTATAAAGTTCCCAAACAACCAATCATTTCTCTCCTATTTTTCAAAACTGCATCTCACCCACCATCTTAGAAAAACCTTACTTCTCAAACTGCCATTTCATATACAGACACCTTCCGAGTGCATCCAACCCTCCTTTTAAGATCCTTACAGTGTGGATTGTGGGACACAGCTATATTTTCTGGAACCAAAGGCATGCAGAACACTAAGGAAATCACAAAGGCCTAGGTTTACCAAATGTAGACATTAACTGGATTGGGCAGTGAGGGTTAATGTGGCACCAATTGATGCCATTGATGAAATCCTTTTTGCATCTCCAACACCCTGACCTCATAATTGTGCACTTTGGTGGCAATGACTTGGCACTTTGACTGGGGTAGGTCTGGAAATGCTTATGAAGGACACCTTTGGAGAATTTATGTCACTTTTCCCCCAAACTGCCTTTGTCTATTCTAACGTATGCCAAAGGCAGAAATGGAACTGTCCAACCAATTTTGTCCACAGATTGAGAAAACTAGGAAACATGTGAACAAATCTGTTCCTGCTTTTCTTTGAGACTATAGAATGGGGTCCATATACCACAACAATCTGCGTTTCAATATGCAAGGCATCTATAGGAGAGATGGTGTTCATTTTACAGATGAAGGGAAAAGAGTCTTCCTCTTGAACTTTTGACTCTGCATCGGTACTTACTTGTAGGTATGAAAATCTCTCAATAAACACAAGGGGTCTTTTTAGAGCCACCTAAAATCTAAACACATAAGCTTGATAGATATCTGGAAAATATTTTTCTTTTTCTAGCTTGCATATGCACAGCATACGTGGTACGATACGCGTAGACCAAAGCATGCACACCAGAGGTTGCGTTGAGTGCCACGCTGGGTACGCGTATCCTAATTTTACCATAAAAAATCTGCCCTTAATTTAAATATTTATTGCCCCAGGGAGGTGGCAGACCCCAGGTCTTGGGGGGGCCTTTCAGCCACCCCACACATTTATATTTGCTGTGGGGGGCCGCGAGCCCCCACACATATTGAACCAAAGCCCCGGGGGTGGTGGTCCCCAGGGCTGCTGGGGGGGGGCCAGTGAGCCCCCACCCACATATATTTTAACAAAGCCCCGGGGGTGGTGGTCCCTGGGGGGTGGTGGTCCTCGGGGCTTGGGGGCCCCTCAGGGCCCCCATTATGATAAAGCACTTTAACCCAACAACTTGCCCCGCGGGGGCTAATTAGCACTGAAGGGGGCTTCTTTTTTTTTTTATTCACGGGATACGCGTATCCTACACGCATCCCGCGATTTCTTTAAAAAAAAATTAAAAAATTGGCCTTGGGGGTCCTTGTAGGGGCCCCTGAGCAGGCCTAGGGCATCAGGGTGTTTCTACCCTGCCCCCTTTTTGTATTTTGCACCTTTCTTTTTTCTTTGCAGTGCCTCGGTTCTACTGAAGCACAAGATGGCTGCCAACACTTCCTGGTTTGGAGTGTTGACAGACAGTTGACAGCAAATTACCATGCAGCTCGTGCTTGTAAAGCTACACGCATGATCCTCGGAGGATACGCGAACCCTACTTCGTCCATAGATATATCTATGATTTTATGTTTGATGTTCTAAGGAACTACTGCATGGATTTACACCATTTAACAAAAAGCGTGACCTGTGAACCAAACACTACCTTTTTGCCAAATTTGGTGTAATTCCGTTCAGCAGTACAGGCTGTAGCCGTGTCTAAAGGTCTGTATGGAAAATTGCATTGGGAAAACATGTTTTGGGACCCCCTTTTTTCTCAGCCCCCATGCGACGAATCACCCCGGATAGGAGCAGAGCGCCCCATCTTCTTGGAGAATTTCACGAAGATGCGTCGACTGGCGCAAGAGTTATTCCAAATAGAATGTTGCGGATTTCCTATGGAAATTAGGTCCTAACTATACCTACTAGCGACCGCCAGTAGGTTAAATATATATATATACGTGCGCAGCGAATTCTGGAATTTAGAAAAACTGTGGCGCAACAAAATAACTACATGGTGGGAGCACAAATCACTCACCAAATATCTGGAAGAAGGCTGAGTCCCAAAGGGGCCTGCGAATACTCATTGTGCCTACGTATGAGAACCCAGATCAGGGAATGCTCAAGGAATGGCCTGACACCAACTCCAAGTCCTCCAAAAGAATGCTACAGATAGTAATAAAGTATGCAGTCAGTTAAAGAGAAATAATTCTGGCCCAGATAGAATAGTTACAAAAAGATATCAATCAGCATCCCGACACGGAAGAAGTAGCTAAGTTTGACAAAGAAATAGTAACAAGGTTGCAGAAACATGAACAAAGCCACAACGTTTCTCAGGGACAAGTTGAACTACCAACGAGGAAGTATCTATAAGTTTTCACATAGGTTTGACAATATACGATGTCAACAACTATCGGAAAGGACACAACCAACGGCTTTGAGACAACAAGCTGCGAGTAACTCAGATCTGAGGTCAGAGGTGGAAACAGATCCTGATGAGGGTCCTAGCAGGAAACCACCATCTGTTGTGGAAGAATTGTGTTTTTTATGCCTAGATCGGACTCTAAACCTCAGACCTCGGCCTCCAAAAAAAGAAAATGTTTTGAAATCCAGAGTGAGAAGAAGAAGAAAAACCAAAGAAGAAGGCACAGAACAAGCACTAGCACAGGGACAAACCCACTCATAGAAATGAACATTCAGTACTCCAAAATAGTGATCAACCTTTCAGACATGGAGCTCACTAATAAAGAAATTGATACTCTTTCTCTGGGACTTTCAATTTGCAAACCAAACAACTTTAATTACATTCAAACAAAAATTGATTTGTTTAAATACATGAGGAAACTTAAGCTACATAAACATATTTTCTCTCGCACCAGTGAGGCCATTGCAATAAGTGTGGAAAATGCTGCATCTGCTAATTTGGTAGTAGCTGATCTAGAACTCCTCCAGGTTCTCAAACAATTTAATATGGAAAGCAGTGCAAGCAGCGCACCTGGGGATGGTAACCTGGGAGTGGACCTGAGTTGTAGATTCGATTCCCCATTCAAACCTATGTCGGTGTTCACTCCAGTCATGCCCAGAGATGGAGTAGACATATTCTTGGAATTGGTAACCATGGATTTAAAGACTTGCATTGGAATCCAGTAATGATTTTGAAAATGAATATGCAGTTGATATGCGGGAATATGACACAGTGATGCAAAAGATCTGATAAGGGGGAAATATTGTGCTATGGCCCCTTAACTTGTACAAAGCTGATGCTTATTCACAATTGAATGACAGACTGTGCTATAGTAGAATGTCTTTAAAAGCTACAATACAGTCAAAGGAAAGTTTCACAATGAACTATCTAGGTGGCGGGGAATGGGACTACTCACTAACGGTGAATACACATTTTTAAGAGTAGAAAATCCTGTTATTCCTGTGTACTTCATCCCAAAGATCCACAACCATGTTACCAACCCTCCAGGGTGACCTATCATCTCGGCCATAGGATGATTGCTTGAAACCACATTAAAATATATATTTCTTACAGGAACACGTTAGAAACCGACCATCTTTCATTTTAGATACAGGTGACTTCCTTCAGAAAATATACACTGTTACATGGGATGACAACTATGTCTTTATGTCTCTAGATGTGACTTCATTGTACACCAGTATCCAACTTACCAAGGTTTAAAGGCTACCAAGCATTTTCTTGGTGCCAGACCCATCAGTGTTTACCAACATACAGTGATGGTATTGCAGATGATGGAGTGGTGCCTGGACAACAATTATTTTTTGTTCGACAAGCATCTGCTCAAGCTCACCCAAGTGACAGTGATGGGCACTTGCTTCGCCCCCAGCTATGCGAATCTGCACATGGGCTGGTGGGAAAAGCAAGTGCTCATCTCAGAATTTGCCACAGAGCGGACTGATACCATTGTCCTCTGGGCTCTCTTCATCAACGATCTCTTTGTCCTCTGGAGAGGTTCGTTAGAATCAGTCAGGGACTTTGCAGAGCACCTCAACTCCAAGTACTTGAACTTGAGATTTACCAGCAAGATTAGCAAAACCGAGGTAGACATCCTAGATTTGAAGGTCTTCGCTCAAAACAGTAAGATTCACACTCAAAATCACCGAAAAGAAACAGCTGGCAACTCCATCCTTCATGCGCGGAGTTTACAGCCGATCAAACTCCAGCAAAGTATCCATTATGCCAAAAACCTGTGCATGAAGCGTAATTGCAGTGGCATTCAATCTCTGAGACAGGTTCAGTCAGAGTTGGACCTCAGATTCCAACAGAGGGGGTATAACCCAGGACTATTGAAGAGTACCAAAGCCAAAGTAGAGCCCTCTAGGAGGGAGGTGCTACTCTTTAAGGAAAAAGGAGCAAAACTAACACTCATGGTGCTATCAGAATGATAACAGAGTACAACACATACCACCAGAGAGGGAGGAGCATCCTTAAATCTCACTGGAACTTGATTCGCAGTGATTCGTCATTGGACTATCGATGCCCAAATATCTTCTCCTTACCTTCAGAAGGGCTAAATCCATGAGAGGTGAATTTTGCAACAGTAGAACACAGATGATGCAGTCTGATTCCTGGTTTACATCATCCCAGGGCTTCAATAAATGCCACAAATGCAAGGCTGTACCATTGGCCTGAATCTGAGTGAGTTCTTTAGCCCACTGCACAATTCAACCATTAAGATGTGTCACTCCTACAACTGCAGAAGTAACTTTGGGGCAGATGTATCAACGGGATTTTTTTCGCAAACGCTGCAATTCGCATAAAAGCAGCGGTGGCGACTAATAATCAGGAAAGAGGGATGTATGAAGGAAAAGGCATCGCAAAATTAAGGAATCACAAAATTTGCGATTCCTTAACTTTGCACAAGCTTTTAAGAAATCGCAAAATACGATTTCTTAAATGCTATGTAAGAAACACCTAAGTTTTGCGGATTCACCATAAGAAATCGCAAATTACCACCAACTTCAAGTTGGTGTTAATTTGCAATTTCTTTTACAAATGCACTTTTTGGCATTTGTAAAGGTGCCATGTGGCGCTCATACATGCCCTAGGGCATGTATGTGCGCTCTATGTGCACACATGTAAATTTCAGGGGTGCAGCAGGGTGTCCTTAAGACACTCTTGCACTCTTGAAATCATTCTCAATTTGCGATTTGCAAATTGCGAATCGCAAATTGAGAATAACTTCCCATTCCTTCATATGGGGCTCCTGGGCCATAGAAATGAATGGGAAAATATTCCTTAATTGCGATTCGCAATTTGCTAATCGCAATTAAGGAATATTAAGAAATCGCATTTTGCAATTCTCAAATAGCGATTCTCAAAAAATCGCCATTTGAGAATCGCAAACATGGATGTTGATACATCTGCCCCTTTGTGGTTTACGTGCTGTGATGTTTATGCCCTAAGGCAGGGGTCTCCAAACCGGTCCTGGAGGGCCGGATCCATGCCATATTTTTTAAATAACTACATGTATCTCAATGGGGATATCCCAAAAATCTGGCATGGATCCGGCCCTCCAGGACCTGTTTGGAGACCCCTCCCCTAAGGTATATGTGTAACAACAAAAAATATGTTGGTGAGGTAGGTTAGCTGAAATGACAAATTCTGGTCACACTTACCCAATTGATCTAAGCAGACCCACTGTTCATTTAGTATTTTTACTCTCTTTTTTTCTTTTCACAAAAATCATTTGTATATGACACAAGAAAGGTACAGTTTCAATAACGAAAATTCACATAAGGTTACACTTTGCACAACTTGAATTGGACGATCACTATAAATGAAACGTATTCATATTTACACAATATATACACATTATATGCATAAAACACAGACAAAAAATGCCTATTATCAATCAATGTGTAAGGCACCAGTCCTACAATACAACCTACAAACAACAAGAGGCACTAGATCCTTTTTCTCGCCTGCTTGTTTGTTTTTACTGGAACAATAGCGAGTAATAGGGTCACAAAACAGGAGAATTAATGTCCATAGTCACTATCCTGGTGTGCCCTTCCTGAATCTTGTTCCAGTAATATGTCAACGCGTTTCGAGCCCGCGTATTATTGAGGGGCTCTCCTCAGAACCTGGACTGGAAGCTGTCCTATACTGAAGTATCTGTGGTGAAAAGCAACAATGTTCTTCTCGAAGCACTCTGAAACTGTGTATCTCAAATTCGTGGTCTTTTTCAGAAATCCCTTGCTTCTACCTGCGGTGCTCAGCATCATTTACTCATGGATGAGTGGTGGAGCAGGATTTACTGCTTTCTGCATTTTCGTGAGAGTAGTTTCTTTCACAAGATCCGCTATAAATCCGGCATTCTGTATTTCACCCTGCTTCAAAGTTCGGCGTCTGACGTCACCTCGTAAATATGAATCCGTTTCATTTATAGTGATCGTCCAATTCATGTTGTGCAAAGTGTTACTTTATGTGAATTTTTGTTATTGAAACTGTACCTTTCTTGTGTCATATAAAAATGATTTTTGTGAAAAGCAAAAAAGAGAGTAAAAATACTAAATGAACAGTGGGTCTGCTTAGATCAATTGGGTAAGTGTGACCAGAATTTGTCATTTCAACTAACCTACCTCGCCAATATATTTTTTGTTGTTACAATTTAAGTGGTCTAGGCTAGGTAGTGGATAGACCCAAGCCTTCTTTGTTTTCTTTCTAAGGTATATGTGGGCAGTACTAAGCACATGGTACACATCAGGATCTTGCACTACTTATGTGCAATTGTCAACAATTAAAAAACATATTCCGTAGCTTGACACATAAATAAGAGGCATGGTGGTAACAGCAGTGATCTGTCCCATTTTGTCATAGATTTGATTACTAAGCACATGAGGGGTGGCATCAGGGAGCTGTTGGCCTAAATTCGGATGAAGAGATGTAGATGTAACAATGTAGATATATCTGTAACTCATACTTCCCTTGACCTTAAGGGATTTCTACCTGCTTCTACCTGCTTCTTCTCACCTGGTATTAGTGCTTTTAGCTGCATGCAGATTGTAATCTGCAGGTTACTTATTCATTTGTAATTTTTGTTTTACTTGCTGTTATGTATAGCACAGAATCACAAACACTCTTTTGGCACTCATTTTCACGTTATATACATATATATATATACACACATTTTTTAGAGGTCTTGTATGCTACAAGAGAACTCCTTCAGTGTCAAGGTAGCATGTGACCCCTAGCAGAGCCTGTCTAGTAGATGTGCAGGTATTGGACATTTGTCGGTGATATAGCGCTTCTTGTGAAGGGTCTTTTCAGGGTAGAGCACAGGCCCAATTGGGTGGCAGTTGAGCTTCTGGGAATGAGTTATTTTTCCAGTACAGTCACACTGTTTGTATAGGATTAGCTATGAATTAGTTTCATGGGGTGCAGCCAAATCAATGTTATTTTTTGCAGCAGCAGGTACTGTGTTGTTCTCTTGTTTCTACACGCAAATCAGAGTGTGGCATAGATCAAACACTCAGTGGGTTTTGCAATGAACATCAGCACTCTGCTTGTTGTAGTACTCTACCTATTACAGCATTTCTGTTTACGTTTTCAGGAGTGCAGTGTTATTTTCATTTTTATTTCTTATTTTTTATAGTGCAGTATTGTATCCAAATTACGTTTATATCCTGATATGAGCAGCATAATTGTTGGCATATTTCTTTTACATTGTAAGATGTTGAATACATGCATATTAGCTTTGACATGTGTAGCTGCTCGAACACAGTAGGTCTTCCGTGTTTATTACCTTCCATGTGGTAACTGGTAGCATATAAAAGCCTGAAAATGGCGGCCCTGCTATGTGAGCAAGGTGGCTGTGTCCACCAAAACGCGTCATTCCATCCAATGTCATGAATAAATAAACATTTTTGTTTTGATTCCTGTTGCCTGTGCCTGCTTTTCGTCAAGGAGTGGCAGGATTTCTCACGACATATATATATTATACCAATTGAGTGTACAAATTCACTGTATCCCGGACAGCAAACACGGACTTCCATGTTGACAAGTCTGAATGATTCGTATAGAACAGTGTTGGCCATATTGGAAAGTCTCAAGTGATAACTTCATCTGAGGAATACATATTGGACGATCATAACTGGTATGTGACAATCATGAATAAATACATACAAATTTCAGTGCAGTTGCTCACATTCGACAAAAAATGTACCAATAGTGGAATTCTCTGTATCTGAAATGTGTACAATTCCAATGAATTATGGCTGCAGTTGTGTTGTGTTAATATCCTGCCCCTGTCTCTCATAGTCTGCTCTTAGACACAATGTTGCCATGGTCCATACAATACAGACCAATGTGTTGGTACAGGGGTCATGAGATTAGGAGGCAGAGCCTGTTCCATGCCTGCCTGGACTGTGGGTAGAGGAGCAGTTGATGTCAGAGCAGTCTCTTCTTAATCCTGCATTTGCTTTTCACCAAATACCAGCTTGTTGTGGTAAGACCTTCTGTTTCCAAGTGCCAGAGATTCCAAAAGATTGCTTCTCGAAAGTACAGGTAGAAAAGTAACTACAGATTTTGCACATCACAGTCTCTGGAGGGTAGAGACTCTCGTCTGCCTCTCCAGAATTGTAAAAAAAATCCTGCACATGGGACTTGGGTGTGTTTGGTGGCTTATTTTCCTGTTCCTTCTCTTTGTGGAACTGTTCTCTTTTGCCTCCTGGTAATGCTATGTTTAATGATCAATACCACACATTTGGAAAAAACTAAATAAAGCCAGTAGACACTGAAGAGTGTGTAAATCGTCCCCGGTGCCACTCCCTAATAACAGCAAAAGGGTGGGCATATCCTGGGAATACATCAGACTACTAGTATTAGCCAATGAGATGGTGTTTCACTCTGAGTAATGGGCACCGCAATAGTTTTTTAATGCTCCACGTTACAACACTTAAAATGTGGAAATGTCACCAAAACCTTCGAAACAACTTTCATACTTCAGCATGTGAGCAAAATAATAGGCTCAATGTTTCAATTAGACTACCCATTCATGCTGAACACAACATTTTTATGTTCTGTTTAAGTTTCAAGTTGTTTCACTTTAACATTTGTATTTTCAGTGAATTTCTAGGGTGTTCTACCCATAAGCTAAAATGGTATTATCTTCAGCACTTTAACCCTTGCTTTTTCTCCAGTGATATATTCACTGAACAAAACAAAGGTTAAAGTAACATTACAGTTATGCGAACATGTCAGTAATAACATTTTGAACTAAAAACACACAGAAATTCACATTTTATCGATAGCAGAGCTAAGTGTAACTTGCGCTTGCACCATGCACTGCTTATGAATTCCCATATTTCATCACTCATGACATGTTCTATGACAAAATGTATGACATCACTGATGACACCTCAAATGACATCATTGATGACATAAAATATGACAGAATCCAATAAGTGTATTTGTTTTATAGCTTACATAGTACCATAGTACCTCTTTACCTAATTGTGTACTGCCTGTGTCCTGATAATTGGTGTAAGTGTTTACAAAATGCATGTGCTGCTAATGTATAAGAGGTGTGTAGAGGTAATCAACACATTATAAATCTTTGTAATGAAGACTAACTTTGTGTGCAGATGACCAGGGGCAACCGCTCTATCAGAGCGGAGGAGCTCCACCCCCTTCCACCACCAGCAAATAAAACAATAGTAAAATGGGTTTTAAACCCATTTTATTATCATTTTATTTGAATCCCCTAGATCCGCTTCCAGGTCTCTGA
This sequence comes from Lissotriton vulgaris, assembly GCF_964263255.1. NCBI lineage: Eukaryota > Metazoa > Chordata > Amphibia > Caudata > Salamandridae > Lissotriton > Lissotriton vulgaris. Next base: position 744,525,840 of record NC_141697.1, on the reverse strand, counting down.
CATGTCTTGGGGCGGGTGCACTGGAAGACAATGGTGGTGGGGGAGTAGTAGGCACTCCCTTCACTGCGCATGAGATGTTTGGCAGGCCGTTTCAGGCTGGCCAAACCCCTCATGTGCAGTGAAACTCTCTCCAGCCCCAGCTCTGTTGCAGGGGCTGGAGGGAGAAGGCACAGGCTCCCAGTCTGTCTGGGAGCTCAAGTTGCCAATGCTCAGACCAATCCTAAAACTGCTTTCCTGTTTGAGCTGCTTCAGGATTGGCCGAAGGTCAGGTTAGGAGCCTGTACCCAGGGCCAGAAGCAGGAAGTGCGCAATGCGGCAAGGCACAGTGGCAGTGTTAAGGTAAGTTCAGCCACGCACAGCAGGGGTTGACTACTATGCCTAGCCTGTGGCCAGGCCCCATAACTAACCCACTTGAAGGAATTCAGCCCCTCCACACGCAGTCAACCCCATGCTGCACACAGCCTTTGACCATGCTAAGCAGATGCTGTTCACAGGATTTGGCCTGCCTCCAGGGCATGTGGTCAAACCCCCAGTACACTGCAAACTCCACACCCTTTTCAGCCTTTGGCATGTGCAGCATAACTTTAGCCTTCAGTCCCCGGGGATCGCATCTCCTGGGGTGAAATATATATAGGGGAGGGGCATGGAAAAACCCTAATTGGTTCTGGGGACCCCATTCCTGTGGCCAGTTAAAATAAAAAGGTGAGCGGGCTGTGTTGCCTCTTTCCCCAAGCCATAAAAGGCTCTTTCAACATGTTCCCTGATCGCAAATACATTTAAACAGCTGAGGAGGGTGTGAAGCTCCCCTCCCAAAGTCTTAGTAGGCCCCAGGGACTTAAGGACTTAAAGAAGTCTTTGTAAAAATCATGGGGATGTTATGTTTCCTGACCCCCCTTTTTCTTGGCCCTCACTTGATGGATCACCTCAAAACTTTCCATACACTAACGAGTCAAAAAGTAGCACACTTTTTGTAAGATTTTTTGTGATTCTTTAAACGGGGCAAAGTTATTAGGAACACAAAAAATATACATATATCCTTCCCACAAACCGTACGGAAGGGAGCCACACTAACGCGGTAATATTTAATTCAATTTCACTGTGTGCTACTACTTGACTCATTTTGGCTGCATCGCAGCTTGACACACATATATATATATATATATATATATATATTTATTTTTGTAACTAACGCGTCGGTATTCCTTGGTGAACCAGAAGCCTATTTCAAAAATAAAGATATCCTGGAAATATCTGTCACTGTGAGTGTGTGCCAATTTCTTCTTTTGTTAAGGAAGGCTGTTTAAAATTTCATCGACATGGCTCTGTCGACGAGCATGCACTGGGAGGAGAGCGCCAGAGGTCCGTGAACTGGAACTGGTTTGGAAAAAAATAAATAAATATATATATATATATATATATATATATATATATATATATATATATATATATATATATATATATATATATATATATATATATATATTCACTGAAAAAACAAAGGGTAAAGTAATGTTATAGTTAGGTACATTAACGTTTTGAGCTAACAAAAACACAGAACTTCAGCAGTTACAGTTAGCAGAGCTAACTTACCTTGCAACACACACCATGCACTGCTTATGTCCTCACATATGACATCACTCAACACATGTTCTATGACATCGATATCACTGATGACATCTGAAATGGCATCATGAGCACGACAGGGATGAGAAGGCACCTGAGTTCAATGCATCAGCAAAGGCTTGCAAGGGCAGAGTTGGCTTGTGCTATGGCGCTAGGCAATTCTAATAGGACTTTTTTGTAAGGAGATGCTGTTGCTGTTTGTTTAACGCTGTATGTTTTTGTCGTACCCTTTCAAAATATTAATACCCGAAAAAATGTTTAAGAATGTTTGAAAATACAAATTGTTTTATAGATGTTGAAAACTGATAACAAAAATAGCTCTTTTCAGATCTACCCTATAGATTCATGATCCATAGTTTCTACTATGTCTCCCTTTTTTTGCTTTTCGAAAGCTCTCAAGAGACTCGCACAAGACCCAGGGAGACAATCCTTCATGTGTAGTCTTTCTGGTTTGCTATTGCAAGCCTCTCGCGAGATCATTCTTTGTATAATGGACTTGGCGTTTACTTTGAATGTATCCTGATGTAGTATGTATACTTTATATAGACCAGAATAGTAACAACGTGTTTAGTTTACTGAAATACAACTGATTATATAATTGTGGAGAAAAATAAATCACTTGAAAAAAACGACTTGTTTTGTTTACATGAGACAAACATTGGTACATTCCACGTATCGATACTTATGTATTTACTTAAGTTCATTTATTATTATTAGAAAAAGTGCAATCACTACTTTTATTATCATCCCACAGGAGTCTTGCAAGATCATAAACTTTTTTCAGAGGAAGAATTTACACATTCCATTATTACAGTACTTATGCCTTATAGTCTCCATCAGTATGATGTGGGAGAATGTAGACTCTAAAATGAGACCTTTCAACATTTTAACAAAAGTGCACAGTGACATGCAAGGGGACACTAAGATCTTATTGACACCTCTCCACAGCCTAACAACTGTGTAAAGTAGACTATAGGGAGAGCATGGCTTCTCCAGTGGGACCTTGCATGAAGGTAATCTGCATGTAGAATAGGGTGCGAAGAGCCACTTCCCTCCCACTGACACCTTTCCCAGGCTCAGCAGTATGCATAGTAGGGTGGGGAAGGTACACACCTCACATGTAAACCATTAGTATTAGATAGTAAGTATAAAGAGAACTGGACTCCCTCCTGAGACCTCTTGAAGGGAATATACACACATATATATATATATATATATAAGGTTATTAGAATGGATTTGACTGTCCAGTCACAGCTCTCCAATGGATAACAAAGATACTGTAGTGTGTTGGGATACATTCTCCTATCCCGTATCACCTATATCCACAACAAGATGGATGTGTAGTACGATGTTAGTAAGGAGTGACCTCTCTGCTGACACCACTCCCTAGACCAACAGTGATACACAGTGGTGTCTTAGAAGGGAGTGACCTGTCCACTAACAAATCTTACAAGGGTGAGAGGTGTCTGTAGTAGGGTTAAAAAAATACATCTCTCTGCTCATACCTCTTCCCATGGTGTTACAGAGTTCTGACTCGAGTGCAACTTCATATAGATAGGGGCCACAGAACAATAAACGGCTCCATCCTTAATCAAAAACTACAAGTCCCATGAGGCCTTGCTCCTTGCTGCAATGTGGTAGATCCGCCCATATAACACGTGGGCAAACCCTGAAGAATGTCGGAAATTCTTCCATTCAGACCCACGTTTGCTGCTGGTTCCATGCAGATTCGTGTCCTGAGGGTCTCACGGATTTGAGCCCTACTCCTTTCTCGAGGATCCTCCCGACCTTTTGGTGAGCGGCTGCTCTTGGAGGATACCGGTAGGCGTGGCTGCGCTTGATCGGCATTTTCGACCGTTGTACTAATAGTCCTCCGTTGGAAGAGCCCCATGTCTGGAGCTCATGTGGAGGACGGTAATAGATCTGAAACAGCATTGTCAGACGTTCTGTTGCTCAGAGTCCTCTGATGGTTGAGCTGCCTATCAGTAGCTCGTGCAGCGGCTGCTCTTGGAGGATACCGGTAGGCGTGGCTGCGCTTGACGGCATTTTCGACCGTTGTACTAATAGTCCTCCGTTGGAAGAGCCCGTTGTCTGGAGCTCATGTGGAGGACGGTAATAGATCTAAAACAGCATTGTCAGACGTTCTGTTGCTCAGAGTCCTCCGATGGTTGAGCTGCCTATCAGTAGCTCGTGCAGAGGACGGGTATTGATTTTAACGGCATTTTCAGCTGTTACTTAGCACTGTGTCCTCTGTTGGTGAACTCTTGGACCAAAGTTCATGCAGAGGACGGTACTATGCTTTCCGAATATCAACGCAGGCTTGTTTGTTGCAATTTGGAGCAGAGAACTCCACATACGTGAATATATAATCATGAGCAGCATTCTACACAATGCAGCACAAAAGGTACCATTTATTCCTGTAGGGTGCTTTTAACCTGAACAGAAAATTACCTATCTTGGTTGTTCTTTGACTCTCTTTCATTTCTTTGTGTGTTACTATTTCGAACCATTTGGATCCAGGAACATTCATGCAGCTGATTATTGTGATCCAAAGACCCCTTGGGGGTATTGACGCTTTGTTTTCATTGACTATAATACTCAAGGAGGACAGGTATGTGTTAGTACACAATGGACTGGAACTCTGTCTATAGCAAATTTGCTTCTTTGAATTAATAGTGTATCCACTGATGTTTGTATTCCCTCTGCAGTTATATCCTCCTCTTAACGCCAACACTCAGAGGGCTCAACAAATCAGACTGCTTGTTTATACAAAGTCTATTTTCTTTATTTACAGGTATAAGAGAGGTTATACCATAGATGGTTTGATATTGCAGAAATGTTGGTACATTATTGGGTCCTCCTGGGGATAAAATCCTTATGAGAGGCTTATGATCAGTTCTTAAAGAGAACTGTGATCCCCACACATACATACAAAAGTGTGATACTCCCCATACAGCAGCTAAAGCTTCACGCTCAATAACAGCATAATTACGTTCAGAGCAACTGAGCGTACGAGAAGCGAAAGCAACTGTTTTTTCAACATCATTTTTTTGTGTGAAAGTATAGCACCAATACCATGAGCACTTGCATCAACAGAAACATAGGTGTCTTTACAAGGTTGAAAGGTAGATGGAATACCTGCATTGACAATCTCACATTTAATCTGTTCAAAAGCCTCGCTTGCTGAGCTTCCCAAGTAAATTGTACTTCTTGCCTAAGTAATAAGCGTAAAGCTTCAGTTTTATGAGCGAAAAAAACAAAACTTGGAGTAATATTCAACTAACTCCAAAAATGATTTCATTTGATCCCTATTCAAAGGAATGGGTGCACACTTAATAGCTTTTAACAAGTCTTCTTTAGGTTTAACTCCTGATTGAGAGATAGTATATCCCAGATAATCTATCTCAGTCATTAAAAAATTGCATTTATCCTTTCTCAAGGTGAAACCAGCATTTAATAAGATATGCAAAACTTTAGCCAAATTAGCATTATGCTCACATTCATCAATACCAGTAATAAGAATATTGCCTTGAAAAAAGTGTACATGTTTCAAACCTTTGAGCAAAGAATGCATCATACCTTGAAAAACGCTGGTCGCTGAGGCCAGCCCAAAAGGTAACCTTTTAAATTGAAAACCCCCTTCAATAGAGAAACGCTGTAAGTTTCTTTGAATCAGGGTGTAGTACTACTTGATGGTAGGCTGACCTGAGGTCAAGTTTGCTAAAGAATTTAACCTTGTCCATCAAGAGTACCATTTCCGAGATATTTGGAAGGGAAATTTATTGACAATAATATTCTGATTAAGAGACCTGAGGTCAACACAAAGCTTACCATCTTTTTTTGGTGTGACTACCACTGGAGAAAGCCACTCAGAAGCTTCCACAGGTTCTATAATGTCTTGTTTCTGCACATCCTCAAGCATTTCCTTAACCTCTTTCCATATAGCAATAGCAATTCTCCTAAGAGGATGTTTGACAGGAATGGCATTGGCTTTCAATTTAATTATGTGAACGTACCCCACCAACTTACCCAGATCCATGCAAAAACATCACTGTAATTAGTGAGAACAGAATTAACATTTGGAAAATTATCAACGACAAGAACTTTGTCAACAGACCTAGGATCCAAAATAATGTGTAAGTCATGCTGCTGTATCCAACCCAAAATAGCTGGACCATCATCAGAAATATATACTTTACCTGAAGAAGACCTACCTTTGAATTCAAAAGAAGTTTTCATGACACCACTTATGTTAATAATTTCACCCCCATAGCCTTTCGGCGTGATATCACTCTCTGAGAGTGAAATATTTGGCCAACAATCTTTAAACATGCGAAAGGGAATAATGGCGAAGATAGAACCAGGATCAACTAGAAGTGTCACCAAAACTCCATTCAAAACAAAGACAGCTTTAGGCCTTTGTAGAACACCAGAACAATTATCATCAATGCAAAGAGCTATGTCAGGGAAACAATGTCATCATCCACAAAAGCCACTCTATTCACAGATGGTTTTCTACAAGCTTTGCTGATGTGACCCCTCTTTGCACATTTCTTACACATTTTGGGCCAGATGTATCAAAGGTTTTTGCCCATTCTGTGTCTATGGGAAAATGTGTTCATACATAAGGCCCTTTATCACTTATCACGAGCGAAACATCCATAAAAATCTGTAGCGTGAGTCATACTCCCACAGCAATAGCAACCAACAAATTAGTTTTTGCTGTCAAAGAAAGATCCTTTAGCCTTTGTCTGAAAGTTAGAAAACTTAGGTCTGACGTCATTAGATTTTGTGTTAAAGACCGGAGAAGAATCTTTATCAAACTTGTCTTGTTTGTTGAAAATGTTGACTGTGTCTTCCTTCTTTGAATCAAGTGAACGCATCTCTTTCATTCATTTATCCGATTCTTTGACAACTTTAACAATAGCAATTGCTTCCAATAAAGTCGGATTTTTTGCTGGCCAAAGTTTTTGTGGCATCCTCTTGTTCTTACACTGAACAATTAATTGATCTCTGATGAGTTGGTCAGTCATCGCACTAAAATCACATTTCACTGACAGTTCCCTCAATTGAGTTACCATTTAATCAACAGATTCTTTTTCCTTTTAAGGAACAGTGTAAAACTTATGTCTTTGCATAACAATATTAACTTGCTTTCCAAAATATTTCAAAAGTCTTTGTTTTGCTTTATTGTATCGATTATCAATAGGTTGGCCATCTGCACCTAAAATTTCTGGTAAAAATGTGAAAGCATGTTGACCAGTTTTTCCAAGAGAGTTCAAAAGGATGGCCTTTTTCCTAGAAGCTTGAAATCTGAGTCCATCAATAGCTTCGAGGTAATTTTCAAAAATACTAATCCACTCTTCCCATTCAATACTAGGAATGTCACCTTCGATAACAAAGTGTGGATGTGGAGCAAATGTTTGATTAGCTGTTGCTGCCATAAGTAATAATATTGACAGTCAAAAATAATGCGGATTTAAGCTGATGCAGGAGTAATTGAACAAACAACAGATAACAATGTTATCATAGTGATTGGCCGCGACTTCTTCAAACAAGCTCCACGCCGTTTCCTTGTCTTCCGGTTGCCACGATCAAAGGTCTTTTCAAATGAAATTTAGCTTGTGGTTGTAGTTCCAGAGAGAAAGCTCATTGCACCTTGAGGTATTGTTTATTTTGGCATTTCCGGCTACATTATTGAATGCGTTCAACGCATTGCTAGGCAGCTCGTTCTTTCATTGAATCTAGCTGCACAGGCATGCAGTAGCCCATGTAGTTCTGCAGTCTCATTACCTGTGTTGCACGCGCAGATATTAAGCCGCGTTGCTAGGCATTCAGTAAAGCATTTTTTTATCGCTGCTTTTCCGTTGACATCATCACGATCTACACGCATGTAGCAGCCATTTTAAGTGTATTTTTACTTTTACCAACCCATCCTCATCGCCAAAATGTTCAAGTAGGTGACTCGTAGAAATTCAATATATGATTTAAATGAGGTTTTATTGCAGATAAAGGTGATGGATGCGCTCTGACTCTCCTGCCTCGGCAACTGCCAGCCTCAGAATCTGAGAGAATCTGGAACGAGTCATGTTCCATAGACGAAACTTTGGATTCTCGTGCTGGCACAAGAAAGAAAAGTAGAAAACATCATAACAACTTTTTTTGCGCCTTCATATTTTTTTCACATGGTAATTTTCTTGTTCACAACTTCGGTTTTCCATTTTTCTCCCAAAAAACCCCCAAAAAGATCAAATTTAAAAGTTGCATACTAGTCAGTAACTCATGACAGTCATTCTTCCCTGTGTTCTGTAAAGGTTTCACAAACAAACAAATATTTGTAGATAGTGTACCACTAACTTGTTATTCCTTTCTCAAGAAAAATTCCACACCCTCACCCTATTGCATGTTTTCAGAAATACATTATACATGCCATCAAACCTAACTTCATAAAAGGTAATAAAGTTACACATTCCTCTCAAGACACCTTTGCTTGCACTAAGCATGGTGTTTTACAAAAGAAATAGCAATTTCACCACACAAACATCTCATAGGGCTAAAGTAAAACATATATGGCCATATGTAGGTGGCAAAATACCGGTCGGTAACGGCTGATTTCGGCCGTTACCGACCGGTATTTGTAATTCCAGATGTAGGGGGCCTGAAAATTACCGATTCTGTATATTTACCGAATCGGTAATTTTACCGAATTGCTAAATTACCGAATCGGTAAATGTACCGAATCGGAAATTTGGGATGTAGGTGGCACTGGAAACAGTGCCACAGGCCCTTAGAAATTCGTTATTTACCATGAAATACAATGGCATGGTAAATAACGAATTTCTGTGTACATGCACATCTGTGCATGTACACCTGTGCCATGTGGCACACATACATGCCCTAAGGGCATGTATGTGTGTCACATTGCACACAAGCCAAAATCAGGGGTGCAACAGGGTGTCAAAGTGACACCCTGTCCCCCTTGACAAATCGGTAAATTAACCGAATCAGTGTTTACCGATTCGGTAATTGCCATGGATTCCTCTGGGCCTCAAGGCCCAGAGGAATCCATGGCAATTACCGAATCGGTAACTACCAGTTCGGTAATTACCAAATATTACAGATTCAGTAATATTTAAGGAATTATTACCAACATGGCATTTACCGAATTGTAAATACCAGATCCGTAAAATTCGGTATTTACGATTCGGTAAATGCCATTTACCTACATATGGCCCATAGTGAGGTTTATAAAATCACTAGGGCTTGTATTAACTCATTCCACAATCTTTTTTATAATTTGAGAAATGCTGCCTCCTTTTCTTTCATGTACATACAGTTGGAACACTTAACTTCAAAACATTCTTCAAACCTTGCTCAAATCTCTCTACATTATATTATGTAGCTCTAAATTAATATTAATACTTCTAAACTTCCCCAAACAGCGTTTCATATGGTGTACAATAAGATTACCAACATTAGTGCACTTACTGATACTTATTAAAAACTTCACAAAGTGTACTATTAAATACCGTACTTACTGCTGCATTTCTTCTTCCCGCCAGTGAGACCATGGGCAAGGACTCGCAGCCCCAGCGTGCACCTCGCTCCCCCGAGCTCCCAGCGTCATCACTAGCGCCAGGAGGTGCAAGTTTAAATTCGGAACGGGTGCCCGCAGCGCAGGACGTCCCTACCTACTGCCACATTTCTTCTTCCCACCAGCGAGACCAGGGGGCAAGTGCTCGCCGCCCCAGCCTGCACCTTGCTCTCTCGAGCACTCAGCATCATCACCAGCACCAGGAGGCGTGAGTTGAAATTCGAGAATGGGCTCCAAAGGAGGGCTCTTCAGAGCCCGTCCATGGCTGAACAAGGCTGGGCTGGGCCAGGGCTCTTGATTGTGTTACTGGACTTCGGCTCTTCTGTGATGGAGGCCTTACTAAGGATAGAGACTCCAATGAGTAAGGTAAGGAGATGGTGAAACGTAAAATCCCCCTGCCGTCCGCGAAATATCGCCCCTTGATTTCTTCGATTACAAACTTTCTAACAACAGCAATGGGTGCAATCACAAGTGAAATAGAGTCCGTGGAGGAGAGACTGGGGGCAACACAAAGGGCCCTCAAAAATATTACTTCAGTAGATTCTGAGTGTGACCAAAATACATCTCCGCATATGTTTCCTGATTTTAGTACAGATAAGTGTGGGAGCTTAGCCAACACCAGTGCCAATTAACAAGGGGGCCACTTAGATACAATTTGACCTCCTTGATTAAATAACCTAAAGCATCTGTAAAAACGTAGAAAGATGCTCAAATATCGTCAACAAGAAAATAAACTGTGGAACATCCCCCAAAGGTAATCCCAGGACACCATGTTTCCAACATATATACACACTGTAAGAACACTGGGTCAGCCGGGTCAGTGGGGGATGCTATGTTGTGCACACATATGATTAGCATTATAGAGGTCGCCATTAAATCGCTGATTGATCTACTTGTGGTTTTTTTAAATACCATTGATGTATCGTTAAAAATGCTAATTGGTTCAAGTGTTACAAAGATAACTTCCGGGATAGAGTCTGTCATAATTCCCAGTGACAACCTGGCCGTAAACTCTGCAGGCTGTCCTCCTGAGCCCCCACTTACACTGTGCAGTATTACAAATACTACAAACCCTATGCAGATAATAACGCTACCAGTAAATTGGTTAGAGAATGGTCACTAGGTTACAGCTGGCGCAGCTTGTTTAACAACTGGCCAAAGAGAAAATAGTTGTGAAAATGGCAGGCCTATTTAATTAGCTAGATACCGTAGCAATCAGCCTAAAATTGTAAGAATAATGAGAAAGTGCTCCATCTACCACCAGACACCACCCCTAATGTAATTATACCTAAAAAATGTCCCTCCCTCTCTACCTAATATGGAAGAAGACTGGAATCAGCTAAAAAATAAAACGGTACACTGGATGACAAAAGCTGTTGACTGGACAGTGAGTCAAGACCTGCATGATAACATAATTGATGTTGAGCATGTCTCCTTGGTCGGCTCGCAGAGAAAAGTGGAATTGGGGGATTTTATTGTGGTAAATTCTAAGAACAGGTTCTTAGTACATCGGCTAATGGATAGCCTTGTTTGGAGCTCTAATGCAGGGAGTTCCCTCAAAGCAGTTCCACTTGGGTATTTATACAAGCCACTGCCCAACATAAGATCCAGCCTTTCAACCACATCCTCCAATATGCAGTCAATGTTTTCTATCCCAGTCTCTAGCTGTTTTTCCTCGCTGGATCATGTAGATTGACTGGCCTTACAGTCTCCAGGTGCGTCCAGCGCTACACAGTTTGATTTAGACAGTCCTTGCCACTCGTTAATGAATTGTCCATTGTCTGTTAAATATATAACACAAGAAGGGGTATCTATAAATTTTGAGCATGGAATAGATAAACAATCTCTGTCCCTCATGCCCAGAATTGCCAAAACCACTTTGGCAATTTTAGAGACAAAGTTAGTTTCACCTGTTGAGTTGGATGCACAAGCAGCAACTGATCGGGTGGCCTGGGAGGGCCCAGCCTCAGCGCTAAGCGGTGTTGAGGGGTTGCAAATTATTCAGAACACTCTGACCACCCATGGAAACCTTTTTTGGAATATTGCTGGGCTGTGGAATAAATTAGAGCTATAGGAATGGGTTATCTTTATTGAAAAATATAACATAGTTTGGTTTCAGGAGACTTAAATGCATGACATTACATACTTAAATGGGTTTTATTCCATTCACACACCAGCAACAGTATACTTACGAGAACACAATAAAGGAGGACTTTTAAACCTGGTCTCAACCACTCTAAATAGGAAAGTCGGACAAATTTGCTTGGAGTCCCCACACTTTCAAATTATCAACATTTTATATAAGAAAAATCTGACTCTGCTATTTTTCAGGCTAGCCCTCTCCTTTTAGACCTCTTAGTTTGTTCAGAGAGAGTGGCCTCGCCACAGATACCTCTCTCGCACATGATGGGTGTTCGTAGTAGAGTGTGTAGATGGACTGACCTTTCCTTACAGATCTCTGGTTTAAATGATGGATATGCATAATACTGTGTGGACAGTGACAGGTCTCTCCTGTCAAACTTCTCTCTCAGATGATGGATGTGCTTAGTAGGGTGTGGTGAGGGACTGGCCTCTCCTTTCAGAGCTCTCTTTCAGATGACAAGTTTGTGGTAAGGTGTGTGGAGAAAGACTGGCCCCTCTTCTGAGACCACTCTCTTGACTGAGGTTTGAGAATATTATGGCGTGGAGAATGACAGGCCTGTCCCATAAGACCCATCTCTCAGATGATGTGTGTGCATATTAGGGTCTGTTCACAGAGATTAGCCTCTCTGCTGGCACCTCTCTCTCTCAGATGAAAGGTCTGTGTAGTAGTGAGTGGAAAGGAACTGTCTTCTCTTCTAACACCCCCCCTCTGATAATAGGTGTGCGTAGTACGGTGTGGGAAAAGCCTGTACTCTGCTCACAGCCGATGGATGTAAATAATACACTTTAATAACCACCATCTCCGGTGATACTCCTTCCTACAGTAGCAAGTGTGCATACTACAGTATACTCAAAGATCCCCTACTCGTTTTTACTTTACGTGATCGCGCAAGTGTCTTGTGAGATCATAACTTTTTTTGAAAATAAGAATGAAGTGTTTACTCATCATAGTACTTACATCGTACACAAATCCTCTCAAAAACAAGGACCCTAATATGCATTTCTACTAATAGAGTGTATTGAGAACTCATCTACTCCTACTTACTATTCACAATTTAGAATGTTTTCCACTAGATCGTAAAAAATAATCAAATGTATCCATTTATTATCTTCACAGTACTTATCTCTTAGACACTTACTCTCTAAATCTAGGTGGACAGCAGGCCTCTATGCTACCCATTATATAGCTTTTTCACTTCGCTTCCACAACACCTCCACTTTTTTGCAGTAAACAGTGATGGCGGCCATTTCATTTCTAAAATTCGAATAGGCAGCATTTCAGAGCGCTCACTGGATTCATGGGAGCCTCTCCCTCCTGCGAGAGCATGAAGGCTCACAGGAAAATCGGACCTCTCAACCAATCAAAGTGCTCCATTTTTGATTTCATGTTCTCATGGGACGCCTGCAGGACTCTCACAAGCCTAATTGCAAAAGTATTACATTATTTTTGACCTTTTATATCTCAAAAACTACTAAATGGATTTACACCCAATTACAGAAAGCATAATCTCTGGACCAAGATCTATCTTCCTGCTAAATTTGGTGGAATGCCATTCAGCAGTTGTACTGTACTCTTGTCTAAAAAAAAAGTATTTGGAAAATGCATGGAGATTTTGTGTTTTGGGGCCCCCATTTTTCTCAGTGTCCACTGGATGGATCACACTGAAACTTTCCGAAAAGGAAAATGAAGTTTTAAGGGAAATTTCTTGTGAAGATTGGCCACATGGATCCAAAGTTATTAACAAACCAAAAAACACTTTGTCTATGGAAAAGAAGACCTAACCATAACTAACTATTGGGGACGGTTACAAGGTAATACATATATATGTATATACTTATAGGGCCATATTTATCATGGGGTTGCATTGCTTTTGCACCATACAATGGTCTGCAAAAGTGATGCACCCTCAAGATATGATTTACCAAGCCACTCAAGAACCCCTTCCGTGGCCCTAAGTTGCTTGTTAAATCCAGAGTAAGGTAACACAGCCCAAATCGCTGTTTTGCATTACTCTGCCCTAGGGAGACCTTCCATGGGTAGTACACGAGTGTTCCCATGCAATATTCCTGGATTTTGTTGGATTCCTAGATTGACATAAGTGATAGACCTCGGAATGCACCAAACCTGTTACGCCTCCCCAGGTGAAGAGTAACAAGGAGAAATGTGTTTATTTTTTATTGTTTGTCCTCTTTCTATGTGTGCTGCATTCTGCAATACACATAGAAAGAGGAAAATATGTCAGGGGATTTTTTTATGCGCAGGAAGGTATACCTTTTGCCACAAAAACAATCCTGCATACAATACAGGCACCCTTGCACCATTGTGCAAGAGTACCTGCGTTGTCCCTAGGCAGCACATTGTGCGCCAGTGTTGAGAAAAGGCAGAAATTTGCTATATCATTTTAAATATGGTGCATTCCTGCCCTTTCTCTATTAAGAAGCGCAGCAAGTAGACTTGCTGGGTACAATGTTATGATTGTTCCAATTTACCACGCTGATTCCATTATCTATTTCTATTTTTTGCACCACTGATCTTTAAGTATTTTTGGTGTGTGTGTGTGTTTGTATGTGTGAAGTGTATGAGGTTTCGAGTCAGGTAACGAATGTGAAGGAGGGTGTTCATAGTGAATTTTATTGCACTGTCATTTGTGTGTCCACGTCTGTTTTTGTTACATTCAATTCTGCTGTCGCACATATTTAATAAATGTTTTGTATTTTGCTTTTTTTGAAAAATGTAAAATAAATTAAATTTGATGGATTCAATCCATCACAGAACTAAAAATTCATGTTTCTAGGCTTTGGTTTAAGTCATTCAGTTCAGTTGGTCTCAGTACTGGCACTTGTTTTGGTTTGTTGATTATATAAACTCCGCCTTACTGAGGTGAGTCAAGGCCCTTGATTGTTAGTTGACTCACGGTTATCTTGTCATAAGTCACAAGTTCAGGCTGACCGTGATGGAATATGGGTCAAATGCAGGGTCAATTTAGACCCACTGAAAAATGTACTTTCTCCAAGTCTGGTGCAAAGAGTCAAGACTTCAGGAGTTCACAGGAGGGGCTCAACTGATGCCTGCCAAAGGTCCAGCACCTGGGGAAGCACCTCTTCGGGATCAGGAATACACTATACCAGAGCGCTGCCTGCCGTGAGGGGAACGGCACCAGCACTAGGAGCTTGCAGCACTATCCTGCACTACCCAGCATCCACGGACGCCATGAGGGGAAAGGCAGTAGTCAAACCAGGACTATATTGCCCAGCAGCACTGGGGGCCGGCGCAGTCCTCTGACATCACCAACGCGCCTGGAGGCGCCTTAAGAACATCAAGCGCCGAGTGCTCCTGGGGCACACTCGCAGAGCGCTGCCTGCCGTGAGGGGAACGGCACCAGTGCTAGGAGCTTGCAGCACTATCCTGCACTACCCAGCAACCACGGACGCAGTGAGGGGAACGGCAGTAGTCAAACCAGGACTACATTGCCCAGCAGCACTGGGGGCCGGCACAGTCCTCTGACGTCACCAACGCGCCTGGAGGCGCCTTAAGAACATCAAACGCCTCCCGCCCCGCGGGACGTGCGCGGGCAGCGCCGGGCTGAGCCCGGGCAGAGGGCAGGCCATCAGGGGCCAGAAGGAGGCCGGGCCGGGCCACCCCTCTTGGTTGTAACATGGGGAAGCGCAAACTACATACTAAAGAAGGGGAAGGTAAGAAGGCTAAGGTGCCCCGAAAATCTGAAACTATTATTTCATATTTGACTTCTGCAGTGGGAGCACTAAATGAACAAATTGCTACTGTTGAAAAGGAATTGGGACTTGACCCATGTACTGATACTTTGCCCACTCAGAACGGTTTGCCTTCCCCCAGTGGGGTGCCCCCCATCCCACTAGAACCAGACATTGTTGTGGTCAATTTGACTAAAGGTGTACAGGACCAGCAAACTAGTTTAAATACCTCCCAGAGAACTAGCCCAAGGGACCCTAGAACACAAAAAGGCACCACAGAACCCACCTGTAAACGTACTAAAAGGAAGAAAATCGCTACTTTGCCTACAGGGAATGTGACCAATAGATCGACCCTTGGGCTCCCAACAAAGGTTTCGGACCTAATGGAGGAATTGATTGAATCTCACTTGGAGCCCATTCTCGTGAATATAGGCAAGGGAATTGTGGACACCTTGAATGTTTGTGTTGCAAATATAGCTAAGAAATGTGAAAGTATCGATATATTTTTAAGGGATGCTAAGTCCCATTTCACAGCTCTTACTGAGGCAAAAGATAGGATGTCTAGGATGTCTAGGATGTCTAGGATGTCTAGTCAGGCTATGGACACTGAGCCTCATTCGGGGGAGATTGTGCCGATTAAGTCGGGAGCTCCTAATCAGGAGGCGTTGAGGCCAATCTCCACCTTGGCGGTACATAAATACTTATCACCTGACGAGGGTAAACATCTTAGCTCACCTCACAAAAGTGGTCATGATACAAACCATCGTCCCACTAAATTATCTACATTACATCTCCCCCCACAAGCTGCCCCATTAGTGGTAGTCCTGACAGGAATTCCATCTCTTAAAAATGGAGCTGTAGAATCTGACAATGATCTTTTGATCAGAACCAAAAGGTGGTGTTCACAATTTAGCAGTGGGAGTGCTGACATTGCTTCTAGCATGATCTCAGCCAGAAGAGTTGAGTGGGTGGGGAAACGGAAAAAGACCATCCCAGGAGATTGTGTAGTTGTCAATTTCAACAGACCTAATATCGTGGACACACTGCTCTGGGATGGCTCAGAGCTAGACGGGCAGGGTATTAGACCACTTCCCCTGGGTTACTTCTATCCACCAAACAACCTCCCACTTCCTGTAACATGTCGGCCTGTAGCTCCTACATCTCACTGTTCTACTTTGAAAGATAATAACACCAAGTGCTATTCCTATCAATCGCAACAGGCCCAACTGAGAGCAGTAAAAACAGTCACGATAGATAGGAATGACACAGGCCATAACATTGACCTAGTACTCACAAATAGATTTTCCGCCCTCTCAAGTCTGGACACTAATGATTGACAACCACTTACAGAACCAGACAATATGCCTACCATTACATTGGACAATCACTGCTCCCTAATTCCATGTGTAAAATAATTAGTTGGAACGTGGCTGGCCTTGGTAAAAAACTAAAAGATGATAGATGGATACACTTTGTGACACAACATGAGATAATAGCCCTACAAGAGACTGGGGCCACAAGTGATCTTTTTCACTTAGACGGCTATCGTAGCTTTCACGTTAAGGCAACCCCAGGACAGGGAGGCAGATCAAAAGGGGGTCTATGTATTCTAATCTCACTCAGACTCCCAGGCGCATTTATTAATTTGGGGTGGTTGTCAGCAAATTTACAAGGATTAGAATGGAGTCGCCCCAAATATCCTAATATTTTATTTTTAAATTTTTATAATGCCCCAGAGAAGGTCACACAAAATTTACACCTAAATACACTGGCTTCTTATTTAGAATGCTATAAGTTGACACAAACTGTCATATTCGACATAATCCTAATGGGAGATTTTAATATTCACCCTTGTGTCTGGAATTGTTTAGATAAACACAATATAGGCCCACCTGGCTCAATCTCCACACATTTTGAGCACTCACCCCAAGGTGAGTTGTTAGAGGACCTCCTTGCAAACAATAATCTTTATGAAGTTGACGGAAGCGAAGGGGAGGAAAGGGCCCGACCTTTGTAGGCCGGGACGCAGAAACTATAATCGATTATATTTCCGTTTCCCCTGGTGTGGTACAGTTATGTTCCTCTATAGAGGTCACAATTTCGATCTTTAGTGATCATAACCCTTTAATTATGACTATATACAGGGGGGAGGACATGGACAACAAGCAGTCAAAAGAGGACTGTAATCCCGATAAACACATTCCTAAAGATCAGGGGAGGAGGCTCAACTGGTCAAAGGTGGTACCAGACACTTTTTTTAAGGATTTAGAGCAGAAAGTTAAGGAGGACATGGCTATATGTCTGGATATTTCGGCTGATGGGAAACAGGTCATAGAATCTTTTACCACTATCTGCTCTCAAGTGAGTCTCGACCTAAAATATAAAAAGAGGAGGGATTGCATAGATCAGCCAAGGTGGTTTGACGAGTCATGTTCAAAAGCCCATAAAGAACTACTGCTTGCATTTAAACAAAATCCGAGAAGCAAGGAAAGGGTGGCTGCACTTAGGAAAAATTATAAATTTGCCACGGCCAACCGTAAAAAATGTATAAAGGAGGAGGCATGGGATAATCTCATGTCACCGGATGTGCAAAAAGATAGTTCAAAATTCTGGGCTGTAATAAACCATCCTTACTTCTCTGGTCAGTGATGGACTCTGTAATCCCTGATGAGTCATGGGTCACTCACTTTAGTAAAATATTTGATAGTGTTGATGAGCCAATAATAGTGATGGACCTTATAGAACCGGTTCTAGAACCCCTTGTGCGATTCGAGGAGAAGGAGGTACAAAAAGCTAGTATAGAGATGACAAAAAATAAGGCCCCGGGGCCATATGGGGTGCCGGCAGACCTTTATAGGTCCCCTTGGAGTTTTGGGCTAAGTTGCTTACAAATGACTTCAATTCCACAATTACTACAGGGTTTCCCCCCTCCTGGGCCACATCTTCCATAATACCAATCTTTAAAAAAGGTTCAAGATCTGACCCTGCCTGTTATAGGCCCATCTCGCTGATTGACTCTGCCGTCAAAATCTTGGGCAGAGTCATCTTGCAGAGAATGGGCCAACACCTGGAAGAGAGGAGGGTCCTCTCTGAATTACAATATGGGTTCAGGGCCAAAAGGGGTACTCTTGACCAATGCCTTAACCTCCACATGTTAATTATTAAATATACCTTAGCCAAGGAGGATCTGCTATATATGGCCTTTATGGACCTTTCATCGGCCTTTGATCTTGTTAATCGTGGTAAACTTTGGGCTACTCTAATTAATATAGGGTTTGATCCTCCATTGGTCAATTATTTAGCGGCTCTGCATCAAGACCTGAGGGCCACTATCAGAACCAATAGTGAGGGAAGATCTACGAGTTTCTTTAATTCGAAACGAGGGGTAAGGCAGGGGTGCATCTTGGCACCCCTCTTATTCAGTCTATATATAAATTCCCTCGAATCAACTCTGAAAGAGTCCACTTCTGACGTCCCACGTGTGGGGGAGTACTCGGTGCCAGTACTCCTCTACGCGGACGACGCGGTACTGCTTGCCCATACTGGGGTGGGGCTGCAGAAACTTTTGGACGACTTTGGGGAATTTATGTCTACATTGGACCTGCAAGTAAATAATAAAACATCCCACGTCATAGTTGCGGGGAAGCACTCAACACATGTAAAGTTGGGAAAGTTCCTCTGTAATGGTGAAGAAATCTCTAGAGTCCCGGGCTTTACCTATCTGGGCGTACTTTTTGATGAAAAGGGCACCTGGAAACCGCAACTGAATGCTAAAGGCCTAGCTGTCACTAGAACCAATTCTGCTCTATTGAGTTTTGCAAAACGCTTGGGTTCACGCCCAATGGAAGCACTATTGACAGTCTACAAATCAAAAAGCCTATCTATAGCCAAGTACGGTGCCTCTATATGGGGCTATTTACCACAAGACAAAGTCCATGTGGCAGAAAATAAGTTCTTAAGAGCTCTTTTAGTGGTCCCCCAATAAACCCCAGTATTGCCAATCCACACCGAGTTAGGTCTTGGCTACATTAGTGACCAACTGCAATTGGCACCTCTGATTTGCTGGGCCAAGACCTGGTTGAATCCTGACATCAGTCTAAATCACTCCATTCTTAAAGACTGTATGTTGTTGGATGAAGCCAATAACATCCCTTGGTTGGTTTACATTAAAAATACCTTTTCGAAGTTGGGGAGGCCAGAACTATATTTTTCCCCGAGCTCCATCAAGAAGGGTGATGTTCTTTGGATTAAGAAAAACTTTCTAGAATGAGTGACAATAGAGCGAGAGGAACTAGAGGTCCAAAAATTGGGGGTTAGGGCTAATTATATACTCCAGACCACCCCTAAGGTGGAGCCCTATTTGATCATTGTCACTCGACCTTACCACCGTAATCTCCTTGTGAGATTTAGACTTAACATCATACAGCATTCTTTGGGGAATTATCCAGCATGGGGAAAATCTGACACATCTATCCCCTGCAGCTGTGATAATTTCTCTGAAAAGACACTGATGCACTTTATAATGTTTTACGGCCATTACGACGAATGTAGGAGATTGTTTTTAACACCCATTTTGAGAGAAGCAGGGTTCAGACAAGTTCGCCCCGCTCTCCGTTATTTACAACTCCTGGGTAGCATCAGGGTAAAATACAGGGTCACAAGTTTTTGGTTGCTGCTATGCGAGTTAAGTCTAGAAACCTGAAATCAAAAAGTCCCTGAAATGTGCCAAATTTATACCACTTGCTAGTCTAACCATGAAATGCTCTATTTTTATGTAGATATATGAATTGTTTTTATAAGAAATGTTTTTAAATATTTGAATTGTTGATTTTTATATGTGATGTAATTGCTTTTATGATTTTACCTAATCGAATAAAGCTTGTGTTGACTTGACTTGACTTGACTATACCAGAGGCCAGATGGGCTCAGACAGGTCCAGTTGGAGATCAAAGCATGTCCATTTGTAGGTCCAGACAGAACAAGTTCTAGCAGGGCAGTTGCAGGGATGCCTCTGGAGCTTGTTGTGTTCCCTGTCACTCAAAACAGGAGGTCAGCCAACCAACCTTAGATCTACTCAGGCTACTTTAGGACAAAGGGAGCAGGTCCGATCTTCCTTCTCACAGGGCAGGGCAGACCTCATGCAGCAGGGCAGTCCTCTGACGAACAAGACAAGCCTCCAGCAAAAGCATAGTCCTCTGGGGAACAAGACAGTCCTTTTTCTGTAATGTCTGAAGTTCCAGGAGTGTACTGAAAAAGTATTTTAAAGGTCGAATATTTATACCTGGTACCAGCCTTTGAAGATGGGGAATCTTCCAGGCTACCTCCCAGATCTGGTTCTGAAATGTAACTTCCTTCCTTGCAAAAGCTCCAAGAAGTCTAGGGTCACAAAAGACTAGTGTTAGGTTTCTTATTTTATGCTGTAGAGAAGACACTTTAAGGTGCAAGCGGGACAGGCAACAGCACTGCACCATCCATGCTGGCAGGATGGCCAATGCCTAGTTCCCTATGTTTCACTGTCTGGGTCCCATATACATTCTCACATTCTTAATGAAGAGCCATTAACAGGCCCTGACAGCTAGAAACTTCTAGTAGGCCTCAGAAGGTTTTCGTCAGGAAAAACTAAACTTTCCCAAAGTGGCTTTTAGAAATTGTAATCTGAAATCCAAATTTACCATCAAAGAGGATTTTAAATTAAAATTAATTTGATTCCAAACATGACATTTAAACCTGCTCCCTATCACAATTTAGCACTTATTAAATGTACTAAGGTAACTGTTAAATTAGAAATCCTATATGCTTATGTTGTTTTAATTGTTAGCATTTGCTGCTCCATTTTATAATTGGGGGCCATTTTAGGCTGCTTGAAATTGATCTACTAAAAATCTGAGAAATGCTTCCCTTAGAGTTTCATTTCTTCATTCATGTTCTCTTTTAGTAATGAGTGCACTGTTCATATTAGCACATTTCTTTCTCACTAGATAGAGGCCCTATCTCCCTTGTCTGGTGGCAGGCTCCGGATGGAACAGCCTTGGATTCTGTTATTTTGTGTAAAGAAATGAGCGCTGAAGCCTTGTTTTCTGTATTTCGTTGTTTAGCTGCACCTGCTTGGAAAATTCCATTGTGGGTATGTTTTCACCCAGTTACAAAAAAAACATAATGTATCTCTATGCTTGTTGATTTTAGTTCCCCTCTGCAGCACTCCAAGCGACTGGGCAGATGGGCTCTGCACTGAGTGTATACAAATAAACAGTTATTGGTTTGTATTCTCTACTGTCTGACCGACTCTTCATTTGGTACAGAAGGCTGAGAGGTGGTCATTAGTGACCTGGGTGACCCTAAATGGGTTACTTCCTTCTGTAACCAACAGTTATCCTTTAGGAGTGAGAGGACTTGCAATAGTAAAAAACAAATACAGGAGGTTTTCACTGCCAGCACATGTAAAACATAAAAACATATGTCCTACTTTTTAAATAAACTGTACCTCTCCATAGGGGCTACTTTGGTGGGTACCACAATGAATGCTGCAGGTTGACTAGTAGCAATTTATTGACATGTCTTGGAAACATGAAGTACCATATACTATGGACTTATATGTTAATTAAATGCACCAATCAGGTGTAAACCAATTTTACCATGTTTTAGGGCGAGAGCACACACACTTTTCAACTGAATGGAAGTGATAAAGGGCACAGAACACTAATGCTGACAAAAATGAATTCAGAAAACAGAAGGGTGAATGTAAAAAGTGTGGGGGTGACCCTTTGGAGAAGACCAAGTCCAACAGGTAAAATTTGTGCTTATACAGTGAATTATGAATCCATTCTAGTGCAGTGCCTCATATCCATGTGTTTTGTAGTAATTTAAGTAACAGAACAACTCCATCAGAGCGTATTGCATTTGTGAGGTAATCCTAAAAAGCTATTAGTGCTGATTCAGTACCTCTTTCAAGTCGGATTCCTGTCTGATGGTCAAAGAGGAGGTTATTTGTTGACAAAGTATGACATTTAGATAAATGCAACCTTTTCAAATCATTAACATTAATATTCTATGCACTGTAGGTCTGTAGTTTGTTGGGTTCTACGGGTCGAGTCCTAGCATTTATTCTAGATTGGTCAATAGAGGAGGTTTTGTAGTTCACTGGGAAATTGCTGATAGCGATTAATTTCTGATCACTCTGGCCAGCATGGCTATATAGTTTTGTGGCTCTTCCTAAACGTGCATTGAGGACATTGGTGAGAAGGAAGGCAGCCATAGTCATAGATATAATTCACTCCTTTGCTCGTTTTATGGATTGATTGAACGGATATAGTGTTAATTCTTCTGGATTGCTATTAATGTGATTTATGCTACACTGTGGTTAGACGTACTTTTTGTAAGAAAGGCTATTCTAAACTTTTTTTTAGATTTTTTTAGTGAAATGTTCTGCAAACTAGTTGCAAAGTTCCTGATGGTGATTCATGGGTCCTGTGATGCAGTCCGGTTGTTAAAATTTAGAGTAGATTTTGAAGAGCTCTTTAATTCAGAATATTAATATAAAATGCATAGACCAACAGGCCGTACTGAGACCTCTGTTACTCTGGGTCCGTTTGTGGACTACAGAAGGATGTGTAATTTACAAAGAGGGGCTAATTGAGATTTTAAGATTAGGGGAGCAAACAACACTGTAGTGGGTTAGAAACGGGCAGTTATGGTTCTGTAAACTAGGTCTAAACTATTTATGGGATGCACCCAGCTCATTAACGCATCTTTCATAAATGATCTTGAAAAACACATATTGGGGATATTTGCAAAACAGTATTCATCACTGTGTAAAATTAGGTAGGCTAACATCTAGGTTCTTATTACCAAAAAGGCTCCCTTTCTTTGAACAATATTTAGGTGAAGTTGAACCACAATTGATCGATTCTCTATACATGAAGTTTTGCTTCGACGTCTTACAGGTTAATTGCAACACAGCCAAATGGTTACGCAATAACAGTGATGATAGAGAGGTCTATCGCCCCTTATACCAACTCAATGCAGTGGATAATATTCTCACCTGGTATTTTTTGCCCATTATATGCCATCCCTAGAAAAAATGGTTTAAACCTATTTGTCTGAATCTGGGAATAAGGTCACAATCTGGAGCTATAAGGATTCCTAAAACGGATACACACCAGAAAATGGTTTTTAGTGTAAGCAGATACTTATTTTCTGTTAATCTAATATGTAAGGGAAAAGGCATGACATTGTAATCAGCTGTTGCCTATATTTTAAACGATTTGAATACTGTAAACTACTTGAGTATGTATAAGCACATTTTGCACCTGCACTTTCCTAATTTCTGCCTGTCCTAACATTATACTAATAAGAAGGAATTATATAACAGAATCAGTACTATAATTTACTCTTAATATTTACAATTGTTCCATCCGTTATTTATCTATTTTTCTTAAAACAAACTATGAGCATACTGATTGCCATTGGAAGATTATGGCTAGGGTTTGTTGTTTTTAATTATTATGTAGGGTTCAATTGTATAAACTTGCAACTTTTATGGTTTTTATTCTAAATAAAGACCATTGAGTTGAATTAAATTTAATTGAGTTGGTTGCATCTGAGATGTATTGGGCATAGTATGATTCCTAAGCTTTTTGGTGGTGGAGTCATACATTTTGCATTGTCCCTGTATCTTAATGTTTCTGCTTTTTTTATCATGTGTTTTCCTCTGCTGCCTTTCTATCATTCTGATTTTCTTATTTTGTAAGGTTAGGTTTGAGTTGAGCCAACCAGCTTCTTACTTGGTTGCCTATGTCTAGAAGCTTTTATTGGAGCTACTACATCAAAGATCTCGATCAGTCATTGGAGGAGTTCACTGATAACCATCCAAGGGTACGCAATGGGTTTGTTGCCAAGACTTCTTACATATCAGAGTTGATGTTAAAACTCTTCCATTATCTGTTCATAGAGATGCTGTGTGGTTTTGTTGGCAGTGGTGGTGCCTTTGATAGTTTTAAATAAAGTATGTATGATGTGGTGGCTTTTCCATGTGATGGGTTAGATTTGTTTTTAACAGAGATTTAATACTTGAAAGGGAATTCGACATCTAGCATACTCACCTGAATTGTGATGCCCTAGTACAAGCTGGCGGTAGTTGAGTTCTTTGAAAATGTTCAATGGGCTTGCAGGCTGGTTAATATCTGTTTCTTCCAAACTAGAAAATGAGGTCTCTCGCATACAAAGATTATCATGGTCAATAGTTATATCTGATAAAGACTCTTGAAGGGCATCTGTAAAAGTTGTACAGTTTGAAGGCAGCTCACAGATTAAATGGAATGAGGCAGCAAAAGTTGGCAGTGGTGAATGTTAGGGGACTAAGGATTCACAGCCTGGTGTTGCATGGTCATGTAGTGTGCTTTCGGTAAACCATAATCAGACCTCTGCCTTTCTAAGGATTAACTTGGTAAATTTGTATATAATAAATGGGAATAGTTTCATGTAACATGGCTGATGGGTTGTCTCCTATCCACCTTTGTGTGATAGCAAGGTCTGGCCTGGAGCTAATTAGTACATCTCTAATGTGGGTTTTATTCTTCCTTAAGGATCTGGAATTGATTAAGCTGCATGGCACCTGATTATGGTGAAGACTAGAAAGTTGTTTCATCCCCATTACCCTTAGTTGTTCTGGTAGTTGCTTTTTTGTAACACAATTATTTATTGAAGAGCAATAAATCCACAATCCCTGCATTTGTAAAACAACTCATTACACATTATACAGCCAGTCAATTGGTCTAACAGGTTAAGATTAAATTATTCCCCTCTTAGCCAATAATTCTCCACTCACCCTTTCAAAATGTCTCGTCCCTGTCTCTTCCCATTTCTCACCTTTGCCACCCATATCTTTTTTTCTGTACAGTCTTGCAATCTGTTATCGATAGTGATAAAATAATAAAAGTACCCATATTTCTTTGACTTTCTCTGATCATTTGGGGTGTAAATTGCTTTTCATAGCTTGCCATATAATGCATGTCTTTTAGCCACACTGTTGACATCAGATGGTAGCATCTTCTATCAAGAGGTTGGAGCCTCTCAAGTAGGAGGTACATTCTTTATAACATGGTAGGTCCTTATGCTACAGCAAAAGCCAGTAGATCCTGTTAGGAGTCCATCCTCCCTTCAACAATCCATATCTCCTCGCTTCCAATCCACAATTCACACACCAGCATTTAGTAACAAGCTACGTGATGTTATACCGTCTTGTAATGTGTCAACTCAATACCAGCAGAGTATACTGGCACGGTGAGGCAAAAATAATTCTCAACAATGAAATGGTCCGCAAAAGCATACATCATTTACTCTCAGCTTTCCCTACCCCAGCTCAGGCATACAAGCATGGGGTGCACAGAATCCTACAAAACCTCCCATACCTTACCTTGCCTTACCTTTCTTACCTTACCTTTCTTACAAACCGCAACCCTTCCTGTTTGTGAATGTGTGCTGCATTTGTTCCCTGCGTAAATTGTGATTGGTTATGCATAATTGGCATGGTTCATTTACTGGTAAGACCCTGCACTGTGTGTGCCCAGAGCATGCAGTTAAATGCTTCTAGTTAGCCTGCAGCACTGATTGTGCCACCCACATAAGGATCCCTGTCACTATGTCTCAGACCTGCCACTGCAGTGTCTGTGAGTGCAGTTTTAAACTGCCTTGTGGACATGGCAGGTACACCGCTTGCCAGGCCCAAACCTTCCTTTTTCTACATGTAAGGCACGCCTAATGTAGGCCAAATCAGCCTCTTGGGCAGGGTGCAGTGTATGTGTGAATGATAGAGCATGTACTGGTGTATTTTACATTACCTGGCAGTAAAATATTTAAATTGTGTGTTTGAAAATGCTATTTTTAGAAAGTGGACCTTTTCTTGCTTTACCATTCTGTGCCTCTGCGAGCCTGTGGAGTCCAAGTCTGGTTTAAAATGACAGCTGAGTTGTTTGTGCATTCACTCAAGACAGTCGCACAAACGGAGCTGAGGTCTGCACTGCAAATCCTGATGGCCCATCACCAGGCTGATGGGTCTTCCCATGCTAGGTTGGTGGGAGAATTAGTTACTGACACCTGTATAGGGCTGTGCCTGTCCCCACACAAAGCTGTCTCTGCCCCCCTGTAGTGTGTCTGGAGCCAGGTCAGGGAAAGACAGGGCCCTGAGCACCTCAAAGACTTTCTATTGAACGTTGCCTACCTAAAAGGCAGAAACTGGTATAAATGCTGGAGCTGTGACCCCATAACTTCAGAGCACTTCTGGACTAAGAGGAGACTCTCCCAAGAAGAAGATCTGGGGGAGCTGTAGGAGGGGAATTGTCACTCTGCGTGTTGCTGTGTTGTGCTGGGCTACTGCTTGCGGCTTCAATCTTATGCAGTGAAAGGACTGGACATTTGCTTCCTGTATCCTGCTTGCCAAAGGTTCTCCAAGGGCTTGTGCGTGCATGCCTCCTGTTAAGAAGTTTCAGGACCATCTCAGACTTCACCTACAGCCCCTGAACCCCTCTGCTGAGAGTTCTGACCTGCCAAGTGGTGTCAATTCCAGTTCTGGGCCCTTGGGCGTGGTTTTGCTGAAAAGGAGTGAAGAAAATCCATGCACTGAGCTCCAGTGCACATTTTTCCTGACACATCACTGCCATGCAGTTGAAAAAAACTAACACATTATCACAGTGCAGCCAAAAAATCTATGCAGTGCCAGCTGTGCAGCTAAAAGATCACCACAGTCTGACTCTCTAGCACTGTGTCTCTGACATCCGAGGTAACTTCTCCGACTCCAATACAGGCCCTGCTGTGCTGCTGAAGAAATCGACACACCTCCTGCTTGCAGAAGGAAAATCAATGCAGCACCTGTTTCACCACCGCCTCATTGACCCAGCACGTCCGGAGTTTCAATGTATCACACCTGTGTGCCACGTTCTTTATAGACGTTGCCCAGCAGTAAGGAACATCTTCATTCTCCCAAGAGGCCTCCTCCTTTTCCTGAAATTGCTCTTAACTGCCACCAGAGACTTGCTGGATTTTCATGAAGGTCCTTAATAACATATTACCTAAATGTTATTGACAGAAGGCAGGGCCTTCATAGAAGAGTCAGGGAGGGGGTAAATTCTTCATTACATGTTATACCCTTAGGCTTCAGCAAAAGTTGGTAGTTCCTGTCAGGGGTACATCCTCTGTCTTAATCTGTCCATATCTCATAGTTTCTACTCCACACCACATCAACATTTTACCACATTAATCACACTGACCATTCCAGAAACAGGTAATGGGGACGCACAGGATACTACAAAGACATTACAAGTCAGTAACTTTAAAGCTTTTCATTACCTTAGAATTCTAAGTTGTTTAGTTGGGGTGGATGTTGTGGCAAACCATTTCTGTTGTCAAAACGGACTATGGATAGGGAAGAAGTATTATAAAATAGTGCAATCTGCAATGCTAGGGGGTTCCTAAATCTCTGCTTCTGCCTTTAGCTTGACTCAGAACTCTGACTAATACCTGTTACATTTATAGCCATCTCTCTGAATATGTGTTATATTGCATTCTACTGCGAGTCATCTCTGTTGTGGGCTTTTTAGAATGAGCATTATGTTCCAGGTGTGGAACCTAATGGTCGTTAGGGTATGATATGATGTAAGTGGGAGGAGAAGTGAGTGAATGGAGCAGGGAGGGCAGACGTGGGTGTGGAACTGTTGAATGGTATCTTCAGGCAAATTATGAGATAAATGACTTGTTCTTGAATGCTGCAAGTGTGGACTATACTTGCAACACTCTCCAATGGCATGATAAGTTGGTCATTTTTTATATGTATTGTTTATGCAGAGACCCGTGGCAACTATGCAAGACCTTAAAGTATCTCAATTTGAGTTGTGCCTTCCTCAAACCCTGTTGTGGATATGCATCTAGGTATTCAGTCTTCTTCTGTATATCCAACTGATAGTCTTGTTCCCACCCATTCTTATTGTCCCAAGACATGAGGATTAAAAGTATCTGATATATTAATGTGTTGTATAACGCTAAAGCCATACCCGAATAAGACCTCCACAATTATATGTATTTTAGGATGGACCCTACTGGTAAGTCTGATGGTGTATTTCCAAATGAATATGGTATGCTATATATAAGTTGGTGACATTTCCACCACTGTGTTTGTGGTAAAGGGATTTTTTGACATGGATTTGGGGGACCGTACCTGCAGCCCGTAGTTTTCTTGCCGCATTGCTGTTCTGTTGGGGGCATTCTCTTGGTGCCAGCCCCTTTCCCTGTGACTTTTGCCACTGTGCCTGGTCTCTCCCTGCTGTCGCAGCTCCTTCCAACAGAGCCCGGCCGTGGTGGGGGGGACCCAGAGTGGAGGACCACAACTCCCGGCTGCCCTAGTGCCCGGAAGTAGACAAGTGGGAAATCGTGCCGGGAGGCGATTAAAATCCAGCATTTGCCTCTGTGGAGCGGGGACCGTACCTGCAGCCCATAATTTTTTTGCCGCATTGCTGTCCTGTTGGGGGCATTCTCTTGGTGCCAGACCCTTTCCCTGTGACTTTCGCCACTGTGCCCGGTCTCTCCCTGCTGCCGCAGCTCCTTCCCACAGAACACGGCCGTGGTGGGGGGGACCCAGAGTGGAGGACCACAACTTCCGGCTGCCCTAGTGACCGGAAGTAGACAAGTGGGAAATCGCGCCAGGAGGCGCTTAAAATCCAGCATTTGCCACTGTGGAGCGGGGACCGTACCTGCAGCCCATAATTTTCTTGCCGCATTGCTGTCCTGTTGGGGGAATTCTTTTGGTGCCAGCCCCTTTCCCAGTGACTTTCGCCACTATGCCCGTGCTCTCCCTGCTGCCGCAGCTCCTTCCAACAGAGCGCGGCCACGGTGGGGGGGGGACCCAGAGGGCCGGACCACAACTCCCGGCTGCCCTAGCGCCCGGAAGCAGACAAGTGGGAAACCGCGCAAGGAGGCGCTTAAAATCAAGCATTTGCCTCTGTGTCGTGGGAGCGTCCCGGAAGAAGCCCGGGCAAAGGGCGGGCCATCTGTGGCCATCCGGGGCTGGGCAAGGCTGGGCTGGGCCACCCCCCTTACATTGACTTTGAGATACCCAGAGTAAGAGCACAGACTTATTTCTGACTTTCTAACTATTGGCCTTGTCACTTTCAGCTTTGTATTGTATTATAACATAGCGCCTAAACCCACTTACTATAGTCTTGTCTGGTTTTGATATCTACTCTTTGTAGTTGCCCAGCATTTAGATCTTAGAATATAGGGACACGAGTGGACGTCGCAGTAAACCCAGGAAATCCTTGGTGGGAGGGTCTGTTAGGCGGGACTCTTGATATTTTTATTACCAGGGCTGCCTCCGTGCTTGAACGCGAGATTGAAATCACGAAACGGCGTCTATCCTCAGAACATTTGTACAACAAACGTTCATCTTTGGGTAAAATTCAGTCAGCGATCATTCCACCGGCCCAGATCCCTGAAAAAAACCAAAACGCTGACATTAGTATCCCATTACCACTACAAGATCAAACATCTCTAACGCCCTCAAACATAAATGACTCATTCACTGACCCACCAGTAGAGATCACATCAGAGGAGCAAATATCCACAATAACCTCTAGGGATTCCTTGTTCAAGAAAACGCACATCAAAACAATAGGTCATGGGCAAACAAATAAGAAAAGAAAGCGTGGGGGGACAAACCATAATGACAGACATGTAAAAATGCCTAAATTGTTTAGGAGCCCCTCAAAGAACCCAGTAACAACTGCGAGAAAGAACACACAGGCCCATTACCCTTTACCCACGTACCCCACTGGTGAATTAATGGGGAGCATGGAGAAATTAGTCAAATCACTTATATTACCACTAATAGAGCGGATTAAAAGAATGGCAGCACAACTGGGGGATATAGAAAAAGCGACCACAATTAACACAGACTCAATTAAGGAATTCGCTAATGCTAGACACAATCGACACGAATATAAGACAGCAACAGGGACAACACCAGCTGATAAATCACCCAGTAAGAATCTCCCAATAGCACCAGTTAAGAACATCACAGCCCATCAGACAACAGATGAGGGTCATTCTAGCTACAGGGAAGTAAGATCGGATAGGCAGGCCAAAACAACAGATAATCCTCAGATAAGTTCTCCCAGGAAGCCTCTTCCTGCCAAGCCTCTAATGGCTAACCAGCAAAAAATAGATCTGCCACCAGAGGCGGCACCCTACGTGGTGGAACTAACCGGCGTTCCGGAATTATCAGCAGGAAAAATCGAAGGCCAGCAGGAGCTTAAAAATAAAGTTATACATTGGCTGAAAAACAACAGGCCACTACCCCCCAATATAAACAGTGAAATTCTTCATGTTTGAAGACTTGGGTGGGTAGGTAACAGACCAAAGGATATAAGAGGGGACGTCATCATAATAAACTTTAGGGACCGCAGAGTAATCAGACACACTGGTGATTGGTACTCTGAGAGAGGAAGGGAAGAAATCTCCACACACAACCTAAGTTACTTCTACCCTCAATCCCTATTGGCTCATCCCCCAAGATCCCGCGCCCTTCATGGGTGCTTCTCAGAAAGCTCTGGTCTTAACGGCTTTGGTTTTAATGTTCTCACATTTAATCACTTCTCCACGCTCTCTGGGCTGGAAGGAGTTGACTGACTTTTTAACCAGAACCCCGGGGAAAACCATGTACCAAAACAACTAGAAATTCCAGCAATCCCAATGGCCAACCTAAAGGGTGGTAATCAGTTTGAAATCTTGGATACCACCATATACCCATTGTTAGCCTACGAGGCAGGTTGTAAACCTGTCATGGAAGGAGGAATTGCCCTGGGCAGTATTACGCACGAAAAAGGTGAGGCTTTGGTAAAAACGGATGAGTTACCCATGGAACAGCCTTCAGGGCTAGTGGCAACTCACCCAGGTAAAGCAGGCTCTTCCATCGAGTTTCTCTTCTGGAATATTGCTGGTCTACGCCCCAAGATATAAAATGGCACTGGGGTAAACTTCATACAGAAATATAATATAATATGTCTCCAGGAAACTTGGTCAACATCCGAATTCCATCTGGTAGGCTATAAAACCTTCTTCTCTTCCGCAATACAAGTAGCTTCAGGTAGAGCAAAAGGTGGCTTGACAGTATTCATCTCAAATACAATAGGGGGCCTCAGCATAACTTCAGTAGCACTGGAAGCAAATTACCAGATTTTGAGCCTTAGCTTTAGCAAAGACAACATTGTTCTACTGGTAAACTTCTATAACAACCAGTTGGAGAAGTATTGACTGTTGTGAGACAGTTGCACACTCAATTATCTGCCTTGACTGGGGGATCCGTCAGTGGGGCTACCATTCTATGGGGGGGTGATTTTAATCAACACCCCCGCCAACGTAGTAACCGGAACCTGTGTGGGATAACAGATGAGAAAGAGGATCCTTTAGTACATTTTTCCCATTCAAGTATTGGAAATTGTTTAAATGGAACTTAAAATTGTAAATAGAATGAATGCCTCTACTCAGATGCTAGATGCAACATTTATTGGCAGAGGCAGGCATACCACCATAGATTTCATTCTGATTTCCAATACATCGGGTAATCGGTCACCAGCTTTTCAACCCTTATAAACACACAAAGCGATCACTGCGCCCTCACCATCTCACCCACTTCGGAAGAACAGAATGCAAAGTATAGTTAGTGCATTGAGGCAAAATACTTGACACTTGGACAAACCTAACGGATTCTCCTTAAAATGGGAGAAAGTTGACCCCCAAGAAATTTTGAGGAGAGACTTAAAAACGGCTCATTGTTCAATCCTCAAATGCTTAGATCTGACAGTACACAGTGAAGAAGTATTAAAAAACTTTAAGGTGGTCATAAAAGCAATAAACGTGGCACTGTTCGTAAAGTTAAAAAATACCCAACAGAACAAATGGTTCAACCATAGAAGCGCAGCAGCGCATTCCAAACTAAAAATAGCACTGCAAAACCCAAATAGGGTCCCCCAAGAAATAGCAAACTTAAGGCGGGAGTATAATACTGCACTAAAGGATAGGAAAATTGAACTCAAACAGGCCTTATGGGTTCAACTACATAAAATGTGTATCCATAAAAATAGCTCAGCATTTTGGTCTGTGGTAAAATCTCCATTTTTATCTGAGCAAAAGGATTCACCGACCATTGATGTGGCAATTGACGAATTGAGTTGGGTGGACCACTTCTCAAAGATCTTTGGGGGGGGCACAGCAGACTCAACCGTCGTCCCGTCCACTACCCCTTATCCAATGGAAATAGAAATTGACATCGATGAGGTTATACGGGCCATTAAAGCCAGCAAAAACGGCAAAGCCCCAGGCCCCGATTGTGTCTCAATGGATCTATTTAAATCAAATGTAGTTTTATGGGCTCCAATTCTTACAAGGGTACTTAGGGCTGCTTGTGAGGTGGGGCTATTGGATTCATGGTCCAAATCGATCATGGTACCCATTTTTAAAAGGGGGGACCGTCAGGAGGTATCATGCTACCGTTCAATCTCTCTGCTGGATTCCTTGGGTAAAGTTGCGGGCAGAATTATCCTTGAACGTCTCCAGGAGTGGGCGGAGGATGGCAGGATCCTCTCGGATATTCAATTCGGTTTCCGGGAGGGGCTAGGGACAGTTGAACAGGCACTGAACCTGACATTGATCTTAGGGGAATACGTATGGGCAAAGGCGGGCAGTATCTACATGGTATATGTGGATCTGTAAGCAGCCTTTGACTGCGTTTGCCACACCAAACTATGGTCAGTACTGTTGGATATGGGGGTAGATTTACCTTTGGTAAATTTTCTGCGCATACTATATACTAATGCTTCAGCGAGGGTGAGGTTTGGTGCAAAAGGCGAGCTATCCGCGTCGTTTGCATTAGAGAGGGGAGTGAGACAAGGATGTGTCCTGGCTCCCTTTCTTTTTACGCTTTATACCAACGGATTGGAGCGAGCCATGTCGAATGGGAGCCAGGACCTTCCTCAAGTCAAAAACCATTTGATTCCGGCTCTACTCTACGGGGACGCCGCTGTGATATTGGCACACACTCCCCTAGAACTCCAGAAGGCACTAAATAGGTACTCCCAATTTATGGGTGAGCTGGACCTACGTATTAACATTAAAAAAAACCTTTGTTATGACTGCAGGACTAGGGAAACAAAGGGCAAAGACCATATACTTAAATAAGGAGAAATTGGAAGTAACAGCACAATACCCATATTTGGGCATTATCATCGACCATAAATTAAACTGGATCCCAGCTATAGGGTCCAGAAAATTCCATCTAGTAAGAACTACTATGGCCCTTGTAAATTTTTCTAAAAAATTGGGTAGAAGACCGCCGGTAGAGCTTTTATAGATATATAAAGCTAAATGGCAGTCAGTGGCGCTATATGGCGCTGGAATGTGGGGGTACGCAAACACCATTAACCTACAAGTGGCAGAAAATGCTTTTCTCCGATTTCTTTTAGCGGTACCAAAAAGTACATCCACTTTTTTGTGTCATACAGAACTGGGAATTTCCTATTCAATGGATTTAGTAAAAATACAGCCACTTCTCCTCTGGCACCGCATATGGTCCGTGGACAAAAACACACTTACTCAGCAAATTATCCTAGACTGTATGGCCTTGGACCACGTACACAAAATTGGCTGGTTACCATATAAAAAATGTTTCCTAACTGACCTAGGATTGGAAAAGTATTTTCTGGCTCCAACCACAATCCGGTCATTATCAAGGAAGGCGTTACAGGTGCTCTCACTTGCCTATCTAGAAGAAATTAGGTTAACCAAAGAAGCCTCTAAATCATCTGTCCAACACTGCATCGCTGTCCAAACAACTTTTTCTATTCAGCCCTATTTAACCCACGATTTCACCTTTGAAAGATTCCTCTTAATTATATTCAGGTTAAATACGTTACACCGTCTGGTTGCTTTTCCAAAAAGAAATAACCGGGACTCAGTACTACCTATGTGCCCGTGTGACGAGACTTCCACCCAGGCAACTATTCACACTTTCTTTTTTTGTAAGTATTATAGAGAGCACAGAAAGATCTGTCTGATTCCGTTAATAAAACTTGTTGGAATTAGAAGATGCCGTCCGGCCTTGCTATTTTTACAGTATTTGGGCGAGGAGTGGAGATCTAAGTGCACTGTTAAGTTCTTGAAATCCATTTTTCGACATGGACTAAACTTGTAAAAAAGGAAATAATAAATCGCCGCATAGTGTCGTGTCTTAATAACTTAACCATCTGCGTAAAGAGATAAAGATGTTAGAATATTCTATGTATATGTAATGAATTTGTCTTATCATTGTAAAAATCACAGAGAAACTAATAGGTAATCTCTTTGTTTTTAAAAAAACACAAAATGTTTTTAATTAACCATATTAAACACCAGTATTTCGTTTTTAAAGTAGATCAAGAAATGTAACTTTTTTAATGTAAATACTTTTATGTTTTTTTTACCTGCTAAAAACCGAATAAAGAAATACTTGACTTGACATGGATCCGCAGTGGTTTTGTATTCACCCACTATGGTTAAATCGCTGGCGCTGTGTATGGGAACCGTCAGCCATACCTTCCCGGTCCTCGGAAGCTTGTTTCCGGTCCAGGGAAGGCATGGCTTGGCAGTTCAGGCTGGACTGTTCCCATGAGGCACAGGGTCAGACTCATTTGCATATAGCCATGTCTGGACTGGGGTGGCAGATTGGGCTAATGAACGGTGATGGATTACACCCAGATCTTTTGACTGGGTGTGAGTGTTTGATTGGTTCAGATACTCCATCCATTACCACCCCCTTTTGTACCGCTTTTGGCCGCCATAAGTGTGGCAGGGTATGCTCAGACGTGAGTCCCTTGCTCACTTTGCCACTGGATTCAAGCAAGCTGGGCTGAAGACGGCTGGAATGCCAGAAAACGGTCCTCTGAAGCTTGTTTCCGGTCCAGGGAAGGCATGGCTTGGCAGTTCGGGCTGGACTGTTCCCATGAGGCACAGGGTCAGACTGATTTGCATATAGCCATGTCTGAACTGGGGTGGCAGAGTGGGCTAAAGAACGGTGATGGATTAAACCGAGATCATTTGACTGGGTGTGAGTGTTTGATTGGTTGAGATGCTCCGTCTATTACCCCCCTTTTGTACCGCTTTTGTTCGCCATAAGTGTGGCAGGGTATGCTCAGACGTGAGTCCCTTGCTCACTTTGCCACTGGATGCAAGCAAGCCGGGCTGAAGACGGCTGGAATGCCAGAAACCGGTCCTCGGAAGCTTGTTTCCGGTCCAGGGAAGGCATGGCTTGGCAGTTCGGGCTGGACTGTTCCCAGGAAGCACAGGGTCAGACTGATTTGCATATAGCCATGTCCGAACTGGGGTGGCAGAGTAGGCTAAAGAACGGTGATGGATTAAACCCAGATCTTTTGACTGGGTGTGAGTGTTTGATTGGTTCAGATGCTCCGTCCATTACCCCCCTCCCTTTTTGTACCGCTTTTGGCCGCCATAAGTGTGGGAGGGTATGCTCAGACGTGAGTCCCTTGCTCACTTTGCCACTGGATTCAAGCAAGCCAGGCTGCAGACAGCTGGAATGCCAGAAACCGGTCCTCGGAAGCTTGTTTCTGGTCCAAGGAAGGCATGGCTTGGCAGTTCGGTCTGGACTGTTCCCATGAGGCACAGGTCAGACTGATTTGCATATAGCCATGTCTGAACTGGCGTGGCAGAGTGGGCTAAAGAACGGTGATGGATTAAACTCAGATCTTTTGACTGGGTGTGAGTGTTTGATTGGTTCAGATGCTCCGTCCATTACCTCCCCCTTTTGTACCTACTGTAGGTCGACTTCTTTTGCCACCAGAAGCAAATAATCTAGTGGTTGTCCTCACTGGTGTACCACTGTTGAAAGGTAATACCCATGAATCTACTGCGGATCTGTTAAGAAAAGCAAAATATTTGCTAGATTGTAGCCAATGAGAAAATAGCTCCAAAGTATCGCCCCATATTATCATGGCTAGACGCATAACTTGGGTGGGACCTAATCCTAAGGAAATTGAGGGTGACTGTGTTGTTGTACATTTTCATAGAGATGATCTAGCAGGGAAGATATGCAGGACTGCTCATCTTTGGGTCCAGGGGGGTATTAAGGTTTTCCCCCTGGCCTTTTTTTACCCACCAAATAAAGGTAAAACTCAACAAATTATTACCCCTAGGGATAAGATAGGTTTTGGGGGTACCTCTACAAGATCCAGTCAATATGTAAACCACTCAAACAATGGGAGACTACCATCTGGTGCTCAATTGGCAAGGAGTTTGGTAAATGTACAGGGGGAGGTCCCAATCTTTTGGTGTTAAGTGCAGAGGGACAAAATATTCAAAGTGTAATTAGATCATCACCCCCAACCACCCTGGATGAAAATGATTGACAGAATACAGTAACCTCTGACCAGAGTATTAACTCTGAGAATACTAAGCCCTGTGGATTAAGCAATCACAATATGTCCAAGTTTAGTATCTTGAGCTGGAATATTGCTGGCCTAAATTTTAAGAAAGATGATCCTAAGTGGCTACAGTTGATTAATTCGTATGATCTGGTGGGACTTCAGGAGACCTGGGATACGGAGGAGGAATGGTGGCTGGATGGTTTTACATCTTTTTCGGTCCAGTTTAGATCAAACAAAACAGGGGAAGGTGAAAGCTAAACGTCCAATAATAGCTCCTCAAATGGCCCAACCAGGTCCTTGTAGTAAGCCGATTACAGCTGCTAAGGCTTCCATCGCGCAATCTAAGCCCATTGCACCATCAGCCCCTCCTCACTTAAACTCTGATGCAGGCTTGGCCATGACCAGAACAGCCACTGTCCCGTCCCAGATCCCCCCAGGTTCTGTGAAAGGTTCTGACCAAGCTGCCAACAAAGATCAGACACCTTTACCACCTAAAACACCGGGATTAAAATCCTCGGAGGTAGAAAAAAGGGGAGTGCGGCCAAGGCGCCCCATACATCTTCCACCCGAGGCATCCCTCTATACGGTCATTCTTACCAGGGTTCCTGAACTACCTGATGGCACTGATGAACCTTCCTGGTCTCTCAAAAACAAGGTTCTGAAGTGGCTCAATCTAAATAGGCCATTACAGCCCCGTCATTCAAGTAGAATCTCTTCAGTCCGTAGAGTAACTTGGATAGGGGATGAACGTAAATCAATACAAGGTGACTGCATCATAGTTAACTGTGATGATCCAACCACAGTTGACTATATTTGCTCCTGGCCAACACTGGAAAAAAAGGGGGGAATTGATGCCCAACGTCTCTCCTTTTTTTACCCTCCAGTGAACACCTATCAATACTTCCCTACTCCAAACTGGCAACAACCACCCGAAGGGCACTGGAATCATGTGGGTCACAGATATAGAAATAGGAGCAGAGATTGGCAGATACAGTTCTGGTATCCAGGCAGGACCCACTTTTCTATGGAGGGTTGGCAAGGTTTTCTAATCAGAAATCGTTATGACTGCTTGGAAATGGTAGATTGACCGTCAGTGAATGCAACTAGTGCGAATCAGGCCCCTAGAGTTTCTGGCGTTCCATTTAGCCCTGGAACACAATTAAGTTTGCCAGAATGTTATACTTTCTCACAATTAACTACGTCCATCCAAAAAGTTAATGAGGACAGAACTACGCTAGAACCTTCTTCTGTCTTCCCTAATAAAATGATGGATAAACCTCAGGAAGCTCCTACAAGAACAAACGTCCTAAAATTCCATCAGATTAAGGACTCTGTTAATCATAAGTTAGGGATCGTGGCCCCATCGGTGTGTCCGCTTACGCGTACTCCAGATCTTTTGTTACCTGAAACTCTACCACCTCAGCCAAATGACCATCTCCATATCATAAATCTGAGCTTTTCAATCTTGTATTGGAACGTTGCAGGTTTACGCGCTAAAAAGTCTCTCCAGCCGTGGTTGGATACGGTAACCGAACATCAGATAGTCTGTCTTCAAGAAACATGGTCAACTATCCCACATCATTTAGTGGGTTACAAAACATTTCACATCCTGGCCAGTCAGGGTGTCCTGGGTAGACCAAAGGGAGGACTGGCAGTTTACGTTGCCAATACTTTGTCTCCCTTAACGATATGCAGGTCCAAAGAAGACCCGAGTTATCAAATTCTGCAATAAAATTTTAACAAAAATAGTACTTATTTTCTGGTTAATTTTTATAATAATCTTGGAACAACGGATTGTATAAAATTCCTTAATGAAATTACCACTTTTTTAATACCCTTGCGTAATGAGCTTCAGACAACCCCAGTATATGTGGTCTGGGGTGGTGACTTTAATCTTCCATTATGCACTAATTACAAAAATGGAAACTGCGGCCTACTGGATGAACATGGTAGTCCATTGTCCCACTTTGCACACTCTATCTGCGGAAACAAACTAAATGAGTCCTTCTTTTCATTAGAGCTTGATTTCGTCAATGATTTAGTAGAACCTCCATCTGACTTTTTACCAACCATTCACGGTAGGGGGTTCTCTACTAGTATTGATTACATCATGTCCTCCCAGAGTTTGAAGGGTCAAGTGGCAAATTTTCATACCGGGACTGACGTTAGTAGTGACCATTTTCCCATCAGCGTTACAGTTGTACCCAAAAATGTCTCTTTACACTCTAACATCACCAGCCAGTTAACACAAAGCTCACTAACTATGAACAAGGTGAATGGTTACACAGTTAAAAGGGCAAAGGTGGATCCAGCCGTAATCACCGAGAGGGTTCTTGTAAATGCCAGACCCTGGGATTTTGACTGCTTAACTCCAGATTCTACTCCCCAAACAATCATGGCCAGTTTTCAGAAAATCTTGGCGGTAATCAGAGAGGAGTTCACAGGCAAGCATAAAAACAAAAAGTGTACTACCGAGAGATGGTTCAATACGAAGTGTCGAAAGGCTCTTTCAAATCTAAAGGCAGCCCCCGTAGAACCACGAGGGATATTTCGGAAATTTCCAGCTTAAGGAAACTTTACAACATAGCCAGAGTAGAACGTAGGAGAGAAATTAAGCAAAATCTCTGGGCACAATTACACGACAGCTGCCATAACAAAGACAGCGCCCTCTTTTGGCAAGTTATTAGATCCCCCTTCCTGGCCGACTCATCGACTGGACAGCACTTAGATGTTGCAGTGACAGCAGATGAATGGGTCGCCCATTTCTCTAAAATCTTTGTGAACTCTCAACTAGATCCCCCTGGGGAAGATCAAAGCGGAAGTAGCAAGTCGGGGAGTAACAGCTACCCGATTAACATCCATTTCAACCACACAGAGGTCGCTAAAGCTCTTAAAGCGTCTAAACCCGGCAAAGCACCCTGGCCTGATGGTGTCCCGTTGGACTTTTTTCTTCACAACTTTGAACTCTGGTCCCCACTTCTTACCCAGGTCTTGGCTGCAGCAACAACAATTGGGTTGATAGATTCATGGTCGACATCAATCCTGCTCTCCATCTTTAAAAAAGGCAACCGTAACGATCCCGCCTGCTACAGGCCTAGCTCCCTTCTAGACCCTATGGGTAAAGTTGGGGGTCGGGTGGTTTTGGATCGACTTCAAGTCTGGGCCCAAACCAATAACATCATGACCGACCTGCAATACGGTTTCCAGAAGGGCCTTGGGACCGTGGAGCAGGCCCTGAATCTTGCCCTCTTGATTGGGAAGTACGCGGGAGCCAAAGGAGGTAACATCTTTCTCGTGTACGTTGACCTCAGTGCAGCATTTGACTGCGTCCTGCACTCCAAACTCTGGGCTATTCTTAGGGACCTTGGGGTGGACCCAGCCCTTATTGTTTTACTCCGAGAACTTTATTCCGACGCAATGGCATGTGTCAGATTTGGAGTTAATGGCGATCTTTCTCCATCTTTTTCCATCGGAAAAGGGGTAAGGCAGGGATGCGTACTGGCTCCCTTCTTGTTTAATCTTTATACCAACGGGCTTGAGCTGGCCATGCTAGAAGGGAGCCAGGATTTACCTCAGATTAACCATCGCCCAATATCAACACTGCTATATGCAGATGACTCGGTCATCCTTGCCAGAACATTGAACCAATCACAAAAGCAACTTAATAAATATTGCTCTTTTATGGGTTCTCTTGGCCTTAAAGTCAACATAAAAAAGACTTTTACTATGCACATTGGCCCCAAGGTCAAGAATCCCAAACCAATTTCTGTCAAAAAAACAAGGCTGGAAAAAACATCCGCCTACCCGTACTTAGGCATATTGGTGGACGACTCCTTAAGCTGACGACAGGCCACGGCTAGCTTCCAGGAAACTTGGCAAACCTGCACCTACTGAACTGCTCAAGATTTACTACGCAAAATGCCATAGCG
Organism: Lissotriton vulgaris; assembly: GCF_964263255.1. Taxonomy (NCBI): domain Eukaryota; kingdom Metazoa; phylum Chordata; class Amphibia; order Caudata; family Salamandridae; genus Lissotriton; species Lissotriton vulgaris. Next base: position 744,485,389 of record NC_141697.1, on the reverse strand, counting down.
TGGCCACCTATGGCGCGGGAGTTCGGGGTTATGGCCCAATAGATCCAATCCAGACAATAGAGAATGGGTTTGTTAAATATCTGCTGGCACTTCCACAAAGCGCCCCGACCTATGCTTCCCATAATGAGCTAGGCATGGACTACATCATTGATACCATACGATCCCAACCAATCCTTTTATGGCATCGCAGATGGACAAAAGCTGAGTGCCATTTAACACGTTCTTTGATCAAAGACTGCATGCATCTAACAAATTGGCGAAGGATTCCATGGCTAGTTTACGTGGGGAATTTCTTTAGAGATCTTGGTCGTAGCTCCTTCTTCGATGACCCACCTAGCATGGAGGACATCTCGAGAAAGGAGCTAAAAAGGATCTGCTTGGGTCATCTAAGAGGACTTCGTGGCTCAACCGAGATCTTAAAACCTTCTAACTCCCAAATTTGTGCAGTTCAGACTGTTAAAGGTATGCAACCATATTTGTCATATCATCTGTCCAACTATGAGAAATATCTCCTGACAAGATTCCGTTTCAATTCTTTTTTCCGTTTAGTTTCCTTTCCCCAAACACAGAACTGGTCGAATGCCATCACGAACTGCCCGTGTGACGGTGTATCTACCCAGTCAACAATCCATATCATTTTCTTTTGTAAATTCTATAAATTACCTCGAAAATCCTGGATTCTACCACTCCTTTGCTCAATTGGCCAAAGGTCATGCTATCCAGCATTTACCTCCTTACAGCTTCTGGATTCAGTACATTTCGCAAAGTGCATAGCTACCTTTTTAAAAACCAGCATTAAGATACGTCAAGCTCTTGATTGAATAATACTTTTCTATGACCACGTATCCTATTTTTATGTAAGAAATTGTACCTATTATTTTTTAAGTTTTTTCTGCAGTATATATATTTTACCAATTCAACTTGTATTTTTTCCGTTTTTGATTTTGTCAGTAATATCGTCTCTACCCTTTTCCATATTGGGTAGATTTACTTTTTACCCTTTGTTTTATATTTTGCTGCAATTGATTGTTTTATCTATGTACTTTTTATGGTTGCAAATAAGTGGTAACCGAATAAAAGATTATGAAACTGAAACATCTTTTTCACAGCCAGCAGAATCTTCTTCCTCTGTTAGAGCCAAAGGGGGGCTTCTTCTGCTATTTACTGTTAAATTGCAGTGGATATATAAAAGGGTCAAAGGTGGGACACCCCATTGTCTAGCAGTAGAACTAAGGGATCATAACTCTACTAAACTTTTGGTAGTACATTTTTACAACTCATCAGGCTGCTCAACTGGAAATAAAAATCTGTTAATTTTAAAATCCTTTTTAGAGGAGTATAGGGAAATTCAAACCACTTATCATCCCATTAATATTTACGGTGATTTTAATACACATCAGTGCAGGCAGGATTGTCAGGGGAGATTGAAAAGTGGTGACTCTACAATGTATGCCGTACCTTATTTTGAGCATAATAGACGGGGGAATGCTTAGAAGAGGTCCTAGCAGCAGGGGATCTCTATGAAGCTAGTATAATCGAATCAACTTATAGGATCCCAACTTTCACAGCCAGAGGCTGTAATACTGTGATTGATTACATTTTTCTGTCCCCCCTCCAGTTGCCCTGTGTTTATTTTTATAGCGCGAAATATTCGCATTTTAGTGATCACAATCCGGTCATTTTAGAATTAAATAAAGAATGTGGTTTGGGACGACCCACGAGTCATGTAAGTGTGGAGGTCAGTATTAAACCGACTGATCAGGGCAGAAGGTTGAAATGGACAAAGATTATTCCCGAGATTTTTGGTAAATGATATGCTGAATATATGTTTAGATGTAACATCTGAGGGCATACCGGTTATTGAGACCTTTACAGCTATCTGTAAACAAATATCATTGAATCTAATGGCCCAGGTAAAATGGCAAAACAAATGGCAGAGAAATGGTTTGATACCACATGCTCACAGGCACATAGTAAGCTAATGAGTGCTATAAAACAGATCCCACAAAATAGGACTAAATTGGCCATACTTAGAAAGGACTACAAGCTAGCTGTAAGAGCCAGGAAGAATGATATCAGAAAGGGAGCTTGGGAGGCTTTGATGTCAGTTGACGTTCTCAAGAATAGTCGCAGTTTTTGGATAATCGTCAATAAGCCCTTTTTTCGGACAGTGGTAACACCGTGGCTGAATGTAACATCACCGAAGCACAGTGGTTAGCCCATTTCGAGGGTATATACAAGATTCCCCCATCTACAGATTCTGTATCCTGTGATGGCTCAAGAGATTTAACTCCGCCTTTGAGTTTTAATGAGGAAAAAGTAGTACTGGCCATTAAGGCTATGTCCAGTAATAAGGCGCCGGGCCCAGACGGTGTTCCAGCCGATTTGTACAAAATGTTTCCTGTTTTTTGGGCAAAAGTTCTGACAAAAATGTTTAATACGGCAGCAAAGGGAAACCATCCACCTTCTTGGGCTACATCTATTATAGTTCCCATTTTTAAAAAAGGAAGCAGAGGAGATGCTCGATGTTATAGACGGATCTCCCTAATCGATTCGGCAGTAAAGGTTTTGGGGAGAGTGGTCCTAGGAAAGTTGATGGGATGGTTAGATGAGAACAAGGTAGTATCGAATTTTCAATATGGTTTTAGAAGTAGTAGGGGGACCCAAGACCAGTGTCTTAACTTATCCCTGTTAATTGGCGAATATACCTTAGCCAAAGGGGGAATACTACAGCTGGCGTTTATGGATTTATCGTCAGCTTTTGACCTGGTAAACAGGTCAAAGCTTTAGCCGGTTTTGCTAGAGATGGGGATGGAAAAGAGTCTGTTTTTTTTTCTAGCTGACCTGCATCAGAACCTTTCTGCACGGGTACGGATTGATCAAGAGGGAAACTGCACTAAGCACTTTAGCTCTGGTCGTGGAGTCCGACAAGGTTGCATTTTAGCACCATTACTTTTTACCCTTTATATTAATAATTTAAGCAAGTTTTTAGATGTAGCTAGTTTAGATGTTCCTAAAATTGGTCAGGAGCGTTGCCCTGTACTTCTGTATGCTGACGTTGCAATTTTGATATCTTGCACATCAGTCAGCCTACAGAAGCTGCTAGAGGGATTTGGAAATTTCATGAACTCATTGGATTTAAGGGTAAACATAGCTAATCACGTGATGAGTATAGGCCGCCAGAGTAAAAGAAATTGCAGACCTTTTTTTTGTGAAGGCTCCGAAGTTACCAGGGTAACCTCTTTTATGTACCTGGGAGTTCTTTTTGATGAGAACGGTACATGGGTTGCTCAACATAAAATTAAGGTTAATGGTATGGCTAGGGCAATTGCGGCCGTAAATGGGTTCTTGATACGGCTGGGGGCCAAACCTATAGAGGCAATGTTGAACATTTATAAATAAAAATGTATCACAATTGCAACATACGGTTCCTCAATTTGGGGGTATAGACCCATGGAGGGTTTACAGATTGAGGAGAATAAATTCCTACGGGGAGTATTATCGGTCCCCCAGTCAACCCCTACCTAGGCTGTTCATCAGGAACTGGGGATGGGCTATATAACATATAAACGTAGGTTGGCTCCAGTCATTTTTTGGCTTAAATTATGGCGTAATCCTGAATTAGATCTAAATCATAGACTAATAAGGGATTGTCTCATTCTGTATTATGTACATAAGATTAGGTGGCTTGTTTACGTAAAGGAAACTTTGGCAACAGTAGGCCGACAGGACCTTTTTGAAACCCCTGAGAAAATTACAAGAGCAGATTTTAGCTGGGTGGAAAAACAGCTCCTAAATTTATGGGCCGTACAACGAGAAGAATAAGAGTTGATAAAAGTAACGGTAAAAGCACATTATCTTTTAAAGATTTCACCCACACTGGAACCCTACCTAAAAATCGTTACTAGGCCTTTTCATTGTATGCTTTAACACGTTTTTGTTTTAACTTAATTTACCTTTCTTTAGGAAACTCTAAGGGGTGGTGCAGTCCGAAAGAACTAGGGCCTTGTGGTTGCGATAACTTCTCAGTTCAGGATACAATGCACCTCATAATGTTTTGTGACTTTTTTAGTGAGATCAGAAAGAGGATCCTACTCCCAATACTAAAAAGAAAGGGTTTTACTCAAGTAAAGCCAGCCTTATTGTACTTACAGTTATTAAATGATCCGAATGAGATTTTCTATATAGCCAGTTTTCTTGTGGCAGCTGTTAGACTGAGGAATAGCCGTGAGAAAAGTCCACAACTAACGGGGTTTTAGATTACTTGCTGTTTATCCTTTTTACACTATTTTTAATCATGGTCAAAATTTTAATGCTGTGTATATTGAATTCTCTGGATGCACTGTCACTTTTCCCTAAGAAATGCACTGCGCTTGATCAGTACTGTATTGCACCTTTTGTACATAGACTGTCGTGGCCGGATTACATTACATCACATGGTATTTTAGGTACTGTATTTTGTATTCCTGCATTTATATGTTTGTATACTTGTGTTGTACTTTTATGATTTTAATTTAGCCGAATAAAGTGGTTAGATGATGATGATGATGATGATGAGATGAATGGCAGAGTATAAATACTAGATCTTTTCACCGTCATCATTCATCATTATATTGTTTGCGTACAATAGTAACTTTTTTCCTCCCACTCCAGTTCCTACACTACATGTCTTAATACTGTCTGATTGCTCTAGGTACAGGTTTCAGAGCTCCTAAAGCAGTATTGGAGAGGGTAGGGACCCAAATCTCATTCCTCTGGATATTCAAGGTTGCCAGGAGAGGAACCCTCGCATCATAGACCTGCCATCATCTTAGTATACAGCCATTATATGTTTCCTTTGAAATAAGTGACTAGGCCAATTCTCTCCATGAGGTCAAACAAATAGTTACAATCAACACTGTCAAATGCTATTTCAGTTTCCTAGGACATGGCTACCTCATCATTGTTGTCATTACATACTTGCCTAATAAAATAGGGGAAGATTTACAAGCCCTGTGAGCCGCTGTTGCGCCACTTCTGTGACACAGTGGCGGAGTAAAGCTAGCTCGGTATTGGGATTTGATGCACAGCTAGTATTTCTGGTTAATCTTCTTTATGTTTCATGGGTTAAGGTGCTGCTGTTGGGTGACGCTCTCCGGCCGTGGCGTCCTTTAATGACAAGTTAGATGTGTAGCCAATGGATCATTGGTTACATCCCCTTCAGGCACACTGGTATTGGTTCCTCTTGAATGAAGACTCCAACCGTTTTTTTATTCTATGTTTTTTTTATTATTGATTATACATTTGTTTTTCTGCGATTATTCTCATCATAATCCTTCTTTCTTTGTTTTCACATATTTTTCAAACATTTGTTTAAACATGATAGATTCCTGAATGCATTTTGTTAATTGAGCTCCAATGCATTTTGGGCATTGTTTGCCCTTCCTCAGGGAGAAAAATCTGTTGAAAACGTAAAATATAACACAATCACAATCTGCAGTAATGATATGCATTTTCCACGAGATAACATTAACTGATCTGGTTCAACCATGCAAATTCGCACTATGGTGCTTGTGTAAATCGATGTGAGTATGTGATAACCCGTGCCCCTGATTGTGCCTGTGACATAATAGTGGTAAGGTAACACACTTACGTGTGAGCCGCTAAATATGAAGGCTTCAGATACTGTAGAAAACAAGAAGAGATGTTCGTTAGTTCGACTGTTCGTACTAACGCTAATGGGACGCTATTTTAGATGTGGAGGTCAAACAAACACCTGAAGGCTTCGTGACTGACATATATAGGAAACCAACCAATCGGAACAACATGTTACACCATTCAAGCTTTCACCAAACATCTTTGAAAGATCACCTGCCACTTTCTCAAATGACCAGATTGAAGCGAATTACCTCAGACCCTCAAACAGCAACATCCAGAATAAAAGAAATGGGGGAACGTTTCATGAACAGAGGGTATCCAGAGTCCATAATAAAAGAAGCCAAGAAAAAGGTACTAACTAAAACAAGAGCAGAACTGCTGACCCCAAAAGACAAAGCAGACGAGTAGAGGATTGTAGCAGTATCAAGATTTTCTACTTCTAGTACACAGTTCAAAAAAATCATCGTCAAACATTGGCCAATGTTAAATCTGGAACCTGATTTTAACAACATCTTTGAATCAACCCCGTTGTTTGCTTATACAAAGGCTAAAAACTTTGGTGAAATCTTAATACAAAAAGGATTAGAAACAATCCAACACAAGGGAACACGGCCGTGCTACAATTGCAGCAATTGCAATAACGTCATCATCGGCAAGGTTATAACACATCCCATGAAGGGACACAACATAAAACTGAGGGTCACAGCCACATGTGACACCTCCAATGTAATTTATTTGTTGAAGTGTCCTTGTGGAAAGGTGTACATCGGTAAAACCGAAAGGAAACTTAAGACCCGTATTGTAGAGCACAAGTCTAACATCCGTACTAAGAACAGCAAATCAGTGGTTGCATGTAATTTTTTGGAAGCACATCATAATATCTCACAATTAACATTTCTTGTGCTGGAAACTGTAGAGAGAAAAGAGGGAAAAGACAATAACCAATTTCTATTACAAAGGGAAAATCACTGGATCTACAAACTGGGGTCCCTGAAACCCAATGGACTCAATGAACGTATTGAACTCTCTTGTTACTTGTAAATACATATTTGATTTTCCTAACAGATGTATATCAGTGGGCGTATATACCCACAACTTGGTTTGATATGGTATATGATTGTGTGAAACCATGAATACATCTATTGAGAATTGTACATATAACACGCACATTCTTTTGGGACATCATTAGCTATTAGAATTATGCAATCGCAATCACATTAACCACCTTTTGTGGCATTACCATCGACATTTATCATTATTATTATTTCCAATTTTTTTGCGTTTAAAATAATAATTTTTGTCCTTTGTGCTAATTTTTAACCGTCTTGAGAATAATCGTACTACACAATCACGATTCAGCACCCCTAAACTGCACTAAATACGCCAGTCTTCCCTTCGTATCCCCGAACGCAGAGGGATTTTTTCAGTTTCTATTTGCTAGTGTCCACGTTACACGGAAGTAATGGGTCATTGCCGGCAACAACACAATATATACGCCGTAGGCGGCTTGTTCCGCCACCGAAACTGACGAGTATACGACACGTATGAACCGGGAACACCAATATTCAGGTCAGTGAAATCTACCGATCACTGGGACATAGCGTCCCATTAGCGTTAAAACGAACAGTTGAACTAACAAACATCTACCGATCACTGGGACATAGCGTCCCATTAGCGTTAGTACGAACAGTCGAACTAACAAACATCTCTTCTTGTTTTCTACAGTATCTGAAGCCTTCATATTTAGCGGCTCACACGTAAGTGTGTTACCTTACCACTATTATTTCACAGGCACAATCAGGGTCACGGGTTATCACATACTCACATCGATTTACACAAGCACCATAGTGTGAATTTGCATGGTTGAACCACATCAGTTAATGTTATCTCGTGGAAAATGCATATCATTACTGCAGATTGTGATTGTAGTTATATTTTACGTTTTCAACAGATTTTTCTCCCTGAGGAAGGGCAAACAATGCCCGAAATGCATTGGAGCTCAATTAACAAAATGCATTCAGGAATCTATCATGTTTAAACAAATGTTTGAAAAATATGTGTACACAAAGAAAGAAGGATTATGATGAGAATAATCGCAGAAAAACAAATGTATAATCAATAATAAAAAAATATAGAATCAAAAAACGGTTGGAGTCTTCATTCAAGAGGAACCAATACCAGTGTGCCTGAAGGGGATGTAACCAATGATCCATTGGCTACACATCTAACTTGGAGTAAAGCTAGCGCCATGCTGTGACTGATTTACAATGTGACACATCTAGGGAGATGTGTCACGTTGTAAAGCCCTGCGCAACATGAAACCTATGTCAGGTTTCATGTGGGCATTCCGGCACAGGGTGAGCGTTCCGGCACAGGAACGCCTCGGATAAGTGCCTGAGTGAAATCTACAAGATTTCACTCAGTCACTTTTCCGACGCTCCTGCGTCAAAACCTTGCGCCTGCTTGAAGCAGGCGTTAGGCTTGACGCACTACGTTGTGTATGGGCAGGCCACTACCATTGCTGGAGTTGCGTCGTGCTTGCGACACAACTCCAGCAATGCACCACCCTTCTGACAGGAGATGCGTCACGCATCTGTTTATCCTTGCGCCATGATGCGCCACATTGTAAATGCGGCGCATCTGTGGTGGTGCAAGGGTAAAGTTGCATGACGCATCTTATCTGGCGCATCTCTGCTGATTTGCAGGGATGCGCCAGTCGTCATAATTCTTCCCCTAAGTTTGTAGATGGGTGGGGAGGACTGATTTGGTACAATTCTGACCTGAAATGGATGAATAAGTGTAGGTAGACCATTCCCAGCTGTGTGATTTGAATGTGGGCCAGCATTTCAACATCTGCTTTAATAGGTGACAATAGTTTGTAACTACTACATCAGAGAAAAACTTTATTAGGTTTTGGCATCAGCGTTATTTTTGCTTTAATACCTTCAGGGAGTATATTACCATTATCAAGGCTTATTTACATACTTTATGTAACAGACGGACTATTTTAGGTATAATAAACCTATTAATTTCAATGCGTCCTCACTCGGGCCTTGCCTTTTGCCATTCCATTTATATAATTTTTCAATTTCTTCCTTTGGGATTCCTTCTTTAAGGACGTGCCCTTGATCATGATTTAATTTTAGTATGGTATCACTTCTCAGGAAAGCTTCCTGGCAATCGCTTGTGTCTCTGCGTTCACATTTATATAGAGTACTAAATAATGTTTCAAATATATTTGCCATGTCTATTGGATTATTAATCAAACTGCCTCCATGGCTTTTATGACTGAGACTGTGTTCAATGTTTCCAGTTGGTTTAATTGAAATGCTTAAAGTCAACCCACTTTCTTCCTTTGTTTTTCAGTTTTTTCCGTTATGCGGGTCAGAGTGCATTTAGGTTTGGATATGTACAGTGGGGCAGATTTACAATTACTGGCACATCCCTGCACATCGACAAGTATGCGCCAGTAATTGTGCGCTGCAGCTCCGCCACCCTTGATTGTAAATGAGGCGCACCATGGGGCAAAAACGGCACAGATGCGTCACGCATCTATGCCGTAAAAGCAGCTCATTGCTGGAGTTGCGTCTCAAGCGCGACGCAGCTCCAGCAATGATCAGGGGGGCCCTATGTGCACAATGCTGCGCCAATCCGTATGCCTGCTTCAAGCAGGTTCAGGGTTTTGATGCAGCATAGGCCCAAAAGTGACTGAGTGAAATCTTGTAGATTTCACTCAGCCACTTTTGGGAGGCGTTCCTGCGCCAGAACGCCTCCCCCTGCGATGGTACGCCTCTTACCGAGCAGGGCTTTTACAACGTGACGCATCTGGGAGGTGCATCACATTGTAAATACCCCGCACCATGGTGCATCTTTTGGGCCGCCGCTGCGTCACAGAAGTGAATCAACAGAGGCGTAAACGGCGCAAGGGGCTTGTAAATCTGCCCCAGTGTCTTTAATTATTGCTTTTTCCTTACCAGCATTTTCGTGTCTACGCCTTTGAAATATTATCCTAAGCCCATGAAAGATGCTCCATCTCTTTTTTAAATCATGCCTGTTCTTCCTTGGCTTTCCTTTTGATGAGGGCTTAGTGCCTCACCATGGCACACTGGCCATATGCTTTCCAGGATGTTCACAGAGTTTGGGCTGAGGACACGATGCCTCGTAGTTTTGTAGATAAGTAACTGGAAAGGAACTTAGATGTTTTTTGTCCTTTCGTAACTTAGAACTGTGCATGTTCAATCGCCATTGACAAGTTAGCATCCTGGACAATCCAACTCATATTTGCAATCAGGCTAAGTGATGGTCCAATGTACAGTTTGGGTGAAGTTAAGTCTCACTCCATCTATTCAGAAGTAGTAAGACATTGGAGTATTACTTGAGGGTGGCAAGAACAAACCTCCATTAATAATCCCAATCCTTGTTACAGTGAACCACTAAAGGCACTAATTAAACCTGTACTCAACCCTCCGGTAGCATGACACACAGCAGTCAGGCTTAACTGGCAATGTGTAAAGTATGTATGCAGTACTCAAACAGTAATAAAGTGAAAACACAACGAAAGTAAAATCCCAAACGAATTTAGAAAAATGGGGAATATTTTAATAAATAAAATGACATCAAAATGATTACAATACATTAACTTGAGCCAAATATATGAATTTTTAAAGTCTGGGTTAAAAATAGCACCAAAAAGGACAAAAAGCCTACCGCTGCTATCTAGTTGTGCTAGCAAGATCAAAGTCAAAAGTTAAGGTCCACCGCAATGGATCGCTGGTTGGATACAGGTTGGATACAGGGACCACATTTGTCCTGGTGGAAATTTTCCTTTGGACTTGGAAAATCTTCAGCAGGGTCAGGCAGCAGGTCGGATCCAAAGTAGGCCTTCAGTTGGTGAAAGGTGTGTCTCCTGCACCAACACTATAGGCCTTATTCCAAGTACCTTGCCAGACTGTGGCACTGTGGGCCGGATGTCGTATTATGAGTGTGGAGATCGGACTACCGCAGGACCGATGTGTCCTCAGGGGATCCAGGATCCTGCAGCAGTTGAGCAGCAGTCAGGGAGCTGAAATGTGATGACCCATCCAATCAAGGAGTGGCAACCCATCACCTATAAACTGTAAACAGGGAGAAATGGCCTGCTTAAGCATCCAGTCCTCAGCTTGCGTTGTACTTTTTAACATTTCTATGCCCATCCAGACTCCCATCAGTAAACATGTTAAAGCAAGTTCTTCACTTACATCTAGGAAGGGTAAAGGGGCAGCTCTATTTGATTAATGTAGGGCCCACAGTGAACCTTATAGCATATAATGTCGTAAATACTAACTCAATCATTCTGGATTATTGTATGATAATATATAGCATCTTTCCAAGAAGTCTGTGATAAGAATCATTAATATTCATAAACCTGGCCAACTGTAATCTACTTCAGAAGCATCAGCATTTCAACACCCAGGCAAAGAGTTTATTTTGAAGTGGCTCTCATCTGCCCCCTTACCACTATCGTGTGTCCTTCTGTCTGGCATGCACTCTATAGCTCTTTGAAACTTCGGGAGAATGTCAGATTTCAGATTTGTGATAGTCTGCAAACATTTTCTGAGGGAGGCAATCGTCTTCCCATTCTAATGTATCTGGTACCCCTGAAAAATGTAGGTCATCCCTTCTGCTTCCATCTTCCAATTCTATTCCTTTTGTCTGACAGTTCCAGTGATCTTGCTCCCAATCAAATGAATCAGCCATTTTCTGTTCTTGGATGTTCAGGTGTGACTTAGTTTCATCCAGACCAGCCTCAGCACCAAGCTACGGCACACCCTCATCTACAGTCCACCAGGACCCCACGCACATTGCACAACCACCATCGCCGAGCTCGGTGCACCCCATGCCATCACCTCCACGGACTACATCCTGCTCGGGGACCTTAACTTCCACCTCGAAAACAGCCAAGATACAGACTCCTCCACAATCCTCGAGAACCTTGCCATCCTTGGACTGAAACAGCTCATCCGTAATCCCACCCACACAGCAGGTCACACCCTCGACCCCATTTTCGCGGAAGGATCAAACATCCACTTCAGCCACACTACCCAGCCCCTCTGGATGGACCACCACTGCGTCCATTTCACTTTCAACAGCATCACCGCAACCAAACTGGCCCCATGTCCACTGCAACAGAACTGGAGTAAGGTCACTGAGGAGCACCTGAACGCCGCCCTCCTCCAAAAGCCCCTAAGGCCACGACGACACCAACTCCGCAGCCAGGGAAAACACTGTTAGGTCGTCGGATGCGCCGACAAGCTAGCACCTCTCCGCCGTGAATCCAAACAACGCCCTCTGAGGGCTGCCTGCTTCACCACCGAACTCCAAGAAGCCATACGCACCTGAAGACGCCTGGAGAAAACCTGGAGGTGCCAGAAGACCATGGAAGTACGGAACAGTTACAAGAGCGCCTTGAAAGACTACACCAGCGTATAACGGACGCTAAAAGGACCTTCATCAGACACATAGTCATGACCAACTCATCCAAAGTCAAGGAACTGTTCAGCTTCATTGAGCAGTTCGCAAAACCCACCAGCGAAGTCACTGATGTCACACTCTCCCAGGAACTCTGCAACAAATTCAACTCCTACTTCCACCTGAAGATCAAGGCCCTTTACGACAACTTCAGCGAGCCAGCAGAAAACAACACCACACCACCCACCACCACAGAGAAACCGATCATTTCCTCCTGGGCACCCGCATTCATCAGACTCATCTCCTCTACCATGAAGAAGATGCATACAGGAGCCCCAACAGATCCCTGCCCCCTCACATCTTCAAAAGGGCCGCCACAATCATCGCACCCCAACTAGGATGAACAATCAATTCCTCCCTCTTATCAGGCATCTCCCCAGACGACGGGAAGCGCACAGAGGTTAAACCCCTCCCCAAGAAACCAACGGCTGACCCAACAGACTCGAAGAACTACGAGTCCATCTCTCTCCTCCCCTTCACAGCCAAAGTTACTGAAAGGCTTGTGAATGCCCAACTGACCACCTTCATTGAAGAAAGCTCCATCCTAGACGCTTCCAGTCTGGCCTCCGCACCCACCACAGTACCGAGACCGCCCTCCTCGCCGCCACCGATGACATCCGCAAGCTGCTTGACCAGGGGCACACTGCAGCCCCCTTGACCTCTGCGCAGCCTTCGACACCATCTCACATCTCACAATGCATGCTAGCCGCCAGGCTCCACAACACAGGAATACAGGGGTCCGCCCTCAACCGGATCCAATCCTTCCTTACTGGCAGAACACACAGGATCAGACTCCCCCCTTCCTCTCCGACCCCACGGACATCATCTGCAGAGTACCTCAGATATCTTCATGAAGCCTGATGCTCTACAACATCTACATGTCCCCCATCGCCGCCATTGTCAGACAACACGGGCTCAGCATTGTATCCTATGCCGTTGACACACAGCTCATCCTCTCCCTCACCAAGAACCCAGAAATCCCCAGACTCAGCTTCCAGGAAGGAATGAGAAATGTAGCTGCCTGGATGAAGGACAACTCCGAGAAGACCGAGGTCCTCATCGTCGGACCCTGCACCTCCGCCTGGGACAACACCTGATGGCCCTCCGCCATCGGGAGCCCACCCACCCCTACAGACCACTCTCGGAACCTCAGCATAATCCTCGACTCCTCCCTCTCCATGAACCGCCAGATCAACGCTGTCTCATCCACCACCTTCAACTGCCTCCGCATCCTCCGCAAGACCTTCAAATGGATCCCACCGACTGCAGAAAGACCATCACCCACGCACTCATAACCAGCAGACTAGACTATTGCAATGCCCTCTATGCCGGAATCAACAAAACTCTTATACACAAACTCCAAACCATCTAGAACGCCGCAGCCAGGCTCATTCTTGGTACTCCACGCCACAAAAATATGACCCAACACCTCCGAAGCCTCTACTGGCTCCCATCGAGAAGAGAATCACTTTAAAACTCCTCACCCTCCTACAATTCCCTCAACAACATCGGACCCAAATACCTCAATGACCGAGTTGGTTTCTGCGCATCCAAGAGGAAACTCCCTGGCAGAGGTCCCCCGCATCCGCAGAAACAGAACCGGCGGGAGCGCTTTCTCCTACATAACAGCCAAATCTTGGAACGAACACCTGGTCAACATCAGACACTCCCCCACCCTCCACACGTTCAGGAAGGACCTCAAAACCTGGCTTATCCGCTGACCCGGAGCTGCTCCCTCCCCCACCCCCAAGCGCCTTGAGACCCTCATGGGTGAGTAGTGCACTGTATAAAACCACTGATTGATTGATTGATTGATTGATTGATTGATCCAGGCCTGTATTATGACCAGCAATATCTGACCTTAATGACAATACCTCAGTCATCATGTTAGTTGTTGCTTCTTCTACTTTTTGTATTATCATTTTTATCATGCATAGTTCAGAATAGTATATGATGTATCAGATGATGTGAACATTTTATTTCCATGCTGGCTTTGTGAGTTTTACGAGACACAGCTTTAGTAAAGAGCAGTTTCCTCCCTGATTTTGGTTTTAACGTTAAGGGCTAACCAGAAGCTGGTATGGTGTTTAACTGGTATATGGTAATGGATTATGTCTATTTAGGAATGGCTATTTATTTCGTTGTTCTAAATACAATGGGGAGCAGCTTTCAGGGGCCCTCCATAGAGTTCATACTGGCTATCATTGTGCTTGTTCTGTATATCACCTTAACAAGAAGTGTCATTTTCAACACAGCTGGCAGTCAAAAGCTTTCAGAGCCCATATCTTAAATTTAAAAAAAACATGTTTGTCTCCAGCGTAACAGGGTAGGAGGTCTTAACAGTGGTTCAGGGTTGTAGTTTGGAGCCCCCACAAATGATGGTATAACAGTGTCTTTCAAGAGGTCTTTTTTGATCTCTGGTACACTTTAATTCTATTTTTCTGAGTTGTATATGCCCTTTTTTTCGAAACTTGTTATGCTATTCAGTATAGTCAAGTTTGCACTGGATCAGTTCAATGTGAAAGACTCTGTCCAGCATATTGTTTATGCCTTTTTGGCAAATATTGCTTTTATTTATTCATTTATTTATGTTAGTGTTTTATAGAGCGCAAACTTAACCCGTGAGGGTATCAGAGCGCTTTACAAGGTTTATAAAAATAAATTTACTTAAGTGAAAAAAAAGGCTTAGAAATACAGCAGTATACAAAACGACTGGAGAGGGGCAGGGGTGCTGCACACATAGGGGAAAGAGGGCATGTGTGTGTGGCTACAATTCCAGTTAATCAGTAAAAAATCCCACAGTTTCTTGGTGGAATGAGTAGGTGATCTGAGGACCAGGTGACGGTCTTAGATTAGTCAGGCTCTCTGTGGTGGTTGAGGGCAAAGATTAGGTGAGGAATTTTCCCATGAGGAAGGTTTTGAAAGCTTTTTGAAGCGTGCCGGCGAAAATATTCTTCTGATGGCGGGTTGGAGAAAGTTTCAAATTCTTGGTGCGGCCCCAGAGAAAGCCCGTTTGTTAGTTTTTTTTTTCTTCGAAAACAGGCAGGTTGGAGCAAGAGGTCTCTGGTGGAACGGGAGTTCCTTCTTCCTCCAGAGACCACTAGCATCTGTGCAAGATATGCACAGGAGTTTGCGTATAGAGCTTTGTGTGTAATGCAAGCAAGTTTCAGCTGTGTTCTGGCCACTGTATATTTTAAGGTGTTACATTTTCCCTTAAGGGGGCTCAGCTCCTCCGTCCTTGTTAATGCTGCATCATCGGGATAGTACCCGGCTGATATTCTTTGGCACTGTGGCTTTTCTCACTGCTGCTCTTTGGGTCAAGTGCAGTGCTAGCTCTGAAGCGGGGCTCACCGTCACAACTCTGGCTGGAGAGTAGCTTTTAAATCACCCCTGTTCTGGATTCTGCCTCTTCAGCTCATCAGTCAAGTGGTAGCAGGGCAATGCAGACTTGCTCCTGCAATGTAGCTGGCGCGCTGCTCTCTATCGCTATACTCCTGACTTGGCAGCCATCCCTTAGGACATATCTCATCTGGTGACCAATACTTAATACTCGCTGTGCTTGCCATGGCCATTTCATCTATACCACTTCTCAGTTACGTCTGCCTGCTACCCTAACAGAGATGGGGACCGCCGACATAGTTTCGGGGGTCCCACAGGACTAATTACAACGCAACCACCACTGTGGCGGTCATATTGTCCAGGGTTTCCTTTGCAGCAGCTGCTGCTGACTGCAGCACCTACCACAATGGAAAAAGGGATGTATAACACATCCCTGTACTATGTAACAGTCACCATGAATTGCCTGTCCATTGGTACAGGGAACTGTTTGTGGGCACCATAGTTGCCCCCTTACAGCTAGGGCTGGGCGTAGCTCGCGAAGTAGCGATACGCGAAGCTACGTAAAATGCACTTCGCACTACGGGAGCTACGCGTAGCACTACGCAAACTGCGTAGTAAACTGCTTGCACTGTGCAAGGTGCCATTTTCAATGATTGCACAGTGTGGACAAGCATCCGGCACTGTGCAATCATTGAAAACGGTATCTTGCCCAGTGCGAACTGTAGATTTTTGCCACTCGAATACATTTTTACTCAAGCTGCAGCTTTCTCAACACGGACTGGTAGTTTCTCATCGCGAGCGGTCGCGAGAATACGCGACCACTCGCAATTAGATACCTGACCTCCCCGCGTTGAGAATCTCGCCGGGAGGTTTATTTTCCACAGTCACGATCGGCAACTTGATGTTGCTGATCGCGAACGAGGAAAAAGTCTTGCCGGGATGTCATTTTTCTTGCTCGCGGTGGCCAACTTGACGTTGAGGCCCAGGGTTACCTTACACCCACAATTGAGGGCCTGGATAAAGGGTGGCTCGCTTCTGGCTCCCAATGTTCATCCCCATCAGCCTTTCCATGTCCGGTGAACCGCAATGGAAAGGCTGCCCGGTATGCACTGCCACCATTTTAGCGATAGAAAGGCCACCAACGCACTGGGGGGCTCAAGGAGCCCATCGGATGCGTGGCAGTCAGAGTTTCTGGCTGCCACCGAACCGCCCACCATTGTAATTTGGCGGTCAGAAAATGGCCTTACAATGTCGGTGAGACCTCCACCGACAGCCTGTCAGTGGTGGACTCACTGTGACCGTAATGGGGCTCTAAATTCTTTTGGTGATGATGATATGCAGAGTATGTATACACTGAGTAACAGTCCTTCAATGCTGTGTATACCTGGTGCAATATTACCTACATTAACATAGCATTCATAACTGTAAATGTATCTCTATCCTCGCTCCAATTTGCATAAATGTGATGGATATATCAACCTGTAGCCACTAACAAAGAAAACAGTTTTTTCTGAATACCATGCATTTAGATATTTACACCTCCTAGCAATCACGAGATGTGCTACTGTTCCATTAGCAACTGCTAATATCGAAAAGGTTGTTGTAACAGGAATGACACTTACAGACGGCCATAAAGCTGTAATTACAAAACGGATTAAAACATTTTGATTTGCATATTTATCCCCTGTTAGTTTTCAGGGTGATGAACCTTCTAGGATTCTCATATAGCTTATGCTAATGAAACAGAGCAGGTGCATTTACATAGGAGAAATACCCATTTGCCTCCTCTCCCGAACTCTCCCTTACACATCTGAAGTAAACAGGGAAGTGTAAAACAGTTGGCGGCCAAGATTGTGTGTGTGTTTTTTCCTTAAGTGCACTCCACCAGCAGCAGAGTAAATAATTCCAGAGCAGTTTCAGGAGGTGAAAACAACAGACAGCACCTTGGAGGGGAGCAGTTACTTTCTAAATATGAAATATGCAATCTGACACGCTGAAAACATTTGCTTTTCAGCACGCAAATGAGTTGGCTCCGTGGGTTAAGTTTGTGCTTCTGATGTCTGTGATGGCTTTTTCATGAGTTAGAATACTAAATAGCCAATGCTGCTTTTCATACTTATATTGTCGATAAATTCTTATAGTCAGGGCCGGACAGGGAACTGAAAGCAGCCCAGGCACATTTTGCCAGACCAGCCCCCACCCGGAATCAGATGAGTGTGATCTGACTGTTGGTGATGGATGAGTAGAGTGTGATGTGACTGGTAGTGATGCCAGAGGGCCTTGTGTGATGTAACTGTCAGTAAAGACTGGGGGTCGTTTGATGTGACAGGTAGTGAAGAATTATGGGGATATGATGTGGTTGGTGGTGAACCCTGAGGTATGCAGGATGTGAGCGAAAGTGAAGACTGGGGGTGAGGGGTGTGATTGGCAGTGAAACCTATGAGTGTGGTGTGGCTGATAGCGCGGACTGAGTGGTGGGTGATACGACCGCTTGTGAAAACTAGTGGGTATGGGATGTGACTGATAGTGAAGACTGAGTGGTGTGTGATGTGACTAATAGTGAAAACTAGTGGGTGTGTGATGTGACTGACAGTGAAGACAGAGAGTTGTGTGATGTGACTAATAGTGAAAACTAGTGGGTGTGTGATGTGACTACCAGTGAAGACTGAGTTGTGTGTGATGTGATTAATAGTGAAAACTAGTGGGTGTGTGTTGTGACTGACAGTGAAGACTGAGTGGTGTGTGATGTGACTAATAGTGAAAACTAGTGGGTTTGTGATGTGATTGGCAGTAAGGACAGAGGGCAGTGTGTGATCTGACTGATAGTGCAGACTGGTGGGTGGGTGTTGGGACTGGTAATGAAGACTCAGGAGTGAGTGATGACACTATCAGAGAGGACAGAAGGGTGTGTGATGTGACTAATAGTGAATGCTGATGGTGTGTCATGTGACTGGCAGCACAGACTATGTGGTGAGTGATGTGACTAGTATTGAAGACAGAGGTGTGTGATGTGAAATGCTAGTGAAGAGGGGTGTGCTATGGTTGGTAGTGAAGACTAAGGCATGCGTGGTGTGAGTGGCAGTGAAGACTGGGCTGAAGGGTGTGACTGGCAGTGAAACCTATGGTTGTTATGTGACTGGTAGTGAAGGCTGAGGGGCAGATTTACAAGCCCCCTGCACCAACAGTACGTCACTTTTCGTGATGTTCAGGTGGCGCAGGGGGCTCCTTCATATTTACAAGGAGAGGAAAAGCCACCCTGTGTGACTTTTCCTCTCCTTGTAAATATGGCCCCATCACACACAGCACTTTGCTTGAAAGGGGTGTTCCATTGGTGTTGCTGTGGGAGTTCCCACGCAACACCCATGGAACAAAACACATCTCCAGATCTACGAGAAATCGTAAACCTGGAGATGCGTCTGAATGCTACACCACCCTAGAGGTGGCATAGCGAGGCGCAACGAGGAGAAATGTTTTAATTTCTCCTTGTTTTTTTTCCTCTTTCAATACATGCTGCATTATGCAGCATGCATTGAAAGAGGAAAATGCCTGTAGTGATTGTTTTTGTACAGAAAGGGGAACCTTCCTGCACAAAAATCAATCTTCCCACGACGCAGGCACCCTTGCACCATGGTGCAAGGGTGCCTGCGCCAACGCATGGCTGTAGTTTGTGCTCCAGTGCAGGGGCAAGCACGGAGATGCGACATATTCTTTTAAATATGTCACATCCCTGTGCTTCGCAAGTGCTGCAGCGTGGCGCAGCCAAACGGCTTGTGGTGCCACGCTGCGGCCCTTTCTTGTAGATCTGCCCCTGAGTGATGTGACTGGTTGTGAGGAATGAGATAAGTGGGATGTGACTAGCAGAGAAAACTGGAGGCGAGGGAGGACAGGTAGTGAAGATTGAGTGATGTACCGGACAGTGAGGATGAGGGGGTGAGTCGTGGCCCCTGCAGTGAGGAGAAGGATTGTCTGGGAATCAAGGGGGCCCATATGGAATGGGATACCTCTGTCCAAGAGCAGAAGTGTGATTGGGGGTGTGCTGTGAGCAGGGGCCTCCATTTGAAGAGTGGCCAGCCATGACTGACACTGGAATGTGACAAGAGTTTGTTGTGCCGTGCGGATGGAGACAGGGCAATAAAAGGAAAGAAAATGTTGGCGTGATTTGAATATGTCTATTTGGGGTACATTATAGTTTCTCACTGTGCAGTTTTGTTTATGTTGGGATGAGTGTCTCTGTTGTGTTGTGCACAGCAGAACTTTGTTGTGACTAAAGATTAGCGAGCCAATGAAAGTTCAAGTCATATACCTGGCTCTGTCTCAAAAGTAGGACTACTAGTGTAGCCGGACTCTCGGAGTGGCTTCTAAGTTCTTAATCATTATGTTCTCGACATCAGTGACTCACCTGCGGGCTGCGGGCTGCGGGCGGCGGGCAGCAGACAGTCGGCAGCAGGGAGGGACAGGCAGGCAAGGGCTAGAAATAATTAAACTATGGGGTGCCTGCGTCTCAGTCTCTGGGCTGCTTAGTTGTTCTGGAATGCTCTTCTCGACCTGGCCTCATGTCACAGATCACTCGAACTTTTCATTGCGCAAATCCCAATACGCATGTCAGCACCACCAGCCGCCCCACCCTAAGGTGGGTGAATTGAGACCGGGCAGACGCGGTGTTGGAGACATCTGCGCGCTGCTCGAGACCCACCCCCATTAAATGGTGCACAGACAGTGCTCCAATCAATACATTATTATACAGATGAAAATGGGACATCACTCCTCCCCATCCTCTCTCTGCGTAGGGCTCAGCAACATCGCCGCGTGGATGCACGAAAACAAATTAAAACTGAACAGGGGGAAAACAGAGCTCCTTTTGTTTGGCCATAATACTACCTTATGAGGTCCCCACAATTGGCCGGCGCAAATGGGCACCCTTCCCGTCCCTTCTAGAACAGCACAAAATCTTGGCATCATCTTTGACGACCAGTTGTCCATGAAGCAACACGTGGTCAAAACCTCCTCTACATGCATCACTATCATTAAGTGGCTAAGAAAGATAATTTGGATGCTTCCTCAGGAGACACAGAAAACCGTAGTCCAGGCTTTAATTACTTCTAGACTGGAATACGGCAACGTTCTTCTCCTGGGGGCATGCAAGGAGGTGACTAGCAAACTACAGACAGTCCAGAATATGGCGGTCCGGCTGCTCTGCAAACTCCCTAACAAATCCTCCACTTCCACTTCTCTACGTAGCCTGCACTGGCTACGTATTGAAAGCCGCACTAAATTTATGGTCCTTTGCTTTATGCACAGAATTAATGAAGGCCGGGCTCCACTCTATCTTAGCACTTTAGTTCACCAGTACTGTCCACCCCGCACCCTTCGTTCATCTAACTAGCATAGGTTCAAGGTTCCTAGGGTCAAAAGAGCCAGAATGGGTGGTCGCTCCTTCTCCTGTCTGGCCCCCTCCCTTTGGAACTCTCTTCCCTTATCCTTGCGTACTGAACCTTGCTATCTCAAGTTTCGCAGGGAGGTTAAAACTTGGTTATTTAACTAATAATCGCTCTCTTCGGATTCTTCTTCTGCTGGTACACTCCCTTCATCTGGTCCCTAGCGCCTGGAAACCTCCGGGTAGCTGTGCGCTCTATAAATTTAAACATAATATTAATAATACAATGTAATAGAGAATGCAGAGATTGTGCTTTTTTTTGCCCCCTCACGGAGCGCGGACAGACTACTTTGCTGTAAGTAAACTTCTCCGATTTATTTTCTAACTAAAGCCGGACCAACAATCGGCCCTCTGCCCATAAACCGTCCGCCAGCCAAAAAACCGTCCCCCACCCCTGGCAGCCTACCGGGGGATTGCCCGGTGCCCGGCATTGCCAGTCCGGCCCTGCTTATAGTAGGTAACACAAGTATCTGGTATGACTAGAACTGCAAAACTGATGTATAAAATGCCATTAAAAATAAACTCAACATTTGCTTGTCCTTAATATTCCGTTAACAAAAGTATCTAATGAAACGCCATGTGTCATTTGATAGGGGCTTTTTAGAAAAGATCAAGTAGAGCCAATGCATGGTATTTAACATGTACAGGTGGTTGCAAGTGTTAGGGACCAGGACTATTTTGCAATGATCAGACTTTACCAAAGCAAGAGGGAGAAAGGCAGACAAGCGAGAAAGGTGGGGGGCGTGAAAAATTGGAAAAACAGTGAAAAATGGGGAAACAAGTTAAGGGACGATTCCGATGTCAGACGGGCCATTCGTATACTGTACAATACAAGCGTGCATTCCGAGCGGAATGCATGCCTGCATTGTAGAAAGCAGGGGTGCAGTTCATCCCTGCACCCTGTGGCTGGCACCCCAAGTTGCCTGCCACCGGGTGCAGGGGTCAACGGAGGGGCACCATAGGTGGCCCCAGGCCATCATCTGGCAGCCTCACACCCATGGGGGCCCTGCTGGGGACCCTCAGAGACAGCTTCCAACTGCCTTTTCGTGCCAGACACACCGGCATTGAAAAAGCAGTGTAAAAGCGGCTGTCGTACTCCCTCGGTCGTAAAGAGGTGACCGGGGGAGTACTGAGGGATTTCTGGACTGCAGATAGGCTCATCTGCAATCCAGAAAACCGAGTCGGATTCCTTTCCGACGAGCCCATCAGAATAGCTTGGTCGGAAAGGAATCCATGCGACACGTTCCGGGTCGGTTGGAAGGGCTCCGATCATCGTTCGGAGCCCTTCCGGCCAAAATCGGAATCAGTCCCTTAAAAGGATTCGTTAAGAGTGGGATAGCGCCACAGGAATAAAAGGTTGTAGTAAGAACGAGGCATCAGCTAAAATAAAAATTAAGCAGGCTTGGTACTCAGCAATCCCAGCAACCATGAAGGCCAGCAATGGGCTCCTAAGAAAAACACTTGGCTTCTGCACTTATTTATTTTAGAAATTAACCACAACTTTCCTTCATTGTATCAGTTAGTCGAAGCTTCTAAACTGATGCTGCTCTGCTTGGTCCTAAATATTGCATCTTTTTTGCAAAAATATATCTGATAACTTATAGGCTATCATTAATGAGAGATGGGATATATTTATGCAACATCAAGGCACGTGTGATGTCAACACAATTGCATTGACAGACCTAAATAGATGAGCAGCCAATCTCCCATTCCAGGCTTTTGGCAGTGTTTTTAATTATAAAGTCGCACACTACATTGCTAACTTTATTTTTTGCATAATCTGAGCACTATTGGGAAAATCTATGAACAGTACTGACTCTAACCTCCCACTAAACATGAACACCAAAATCTGATATCCTATAGATTTTAGAAGGAATGTGATCTTGAAATCCTTCCCGTTCAAACTTCATACAAATAATTACATCACACTGATGCGCATATTCATCATTTTTCCAGGGGGGCCGTTCCTCCGCAATGGCGGAGGACCATCGCCCCAGTGGCTCATACCCAGTAGGGAAAAAATAAAACAATATACAATAATCATTTTATTTTTAATTTGCCGGCTCTGAGCTAGCATGTGCTGGGAGGGGCGGGCTGGGGCCATTAGAGGAGTGTGGCTCACTGATTAGAGCGGCAGACCCTGATGCAGAGGTCTGGCCCGGGACCAGGGTTCAATTCCCGACGCGGCAGGGTCCTGAGCCCAAAAATGTCCACGGACTCTGTAATTCTCGCCTCGGTGCCTATTCTAATCATGGGGTCCCACGCTGCAACTCTGGGCAATAGCTTGCTTAATCTCCACTACGGCAGCCCACCCGCTGCGGGATGCCTGGCTTTCACCTTGGGGATGCCCAGTAGGGGCTATCTCACAGGGAAAAGCCAGGATGGGTTCCCAAGGCAAGCGCCTTGATGCCTTCGGGTGATACGTGCGCTATATAAGTCGCAATACACATTTAGAGGAGGGCAGAGGACTGGTTTGTACACTTATAAGTGCGCATATGTGTTTGGAGGCCGTCTCAGGCCAGTCAAACTGCACTTAGGTTTCTCCAACATGGCTGTATTGAACAGCCGGTAAGGAGAAACAGAACAGATTCACTGTCCTGGTCATAGCCTTAAACCTGCCTGCTCAGGCCAATCCCAGGGCTGCTCTCATGGCATGAGAGCAGCACAGGGATTGCATAGCGAATCTCTGCTGCTGTGCCAGTGACCTCT
Source organism: Lissotriton vulgaris (assembly GCF_964263255.1). Taxonomy (NCBI): domain Eukaryota; kingdom Metazoa; phylum Chordata; class Amphibia; order Caudata; family Salamandridae; genus Lissotriton; species Lissotriton vulgaris. The sequence continues at coordinate 744,461,763 of NC_141697.1, read as the reverse complement.
GGGTACAGGAAGCAGCAGAACAACAAGGTATAAGGAGCAATGCTGCTGGCAGCTTAAGCTAAGTGTTTTAAAAAAAATTATTAACCTGAGCGCACCCCCTCCTGTGTTCCCGGCCCCTCCACCCTCCCCACCACCTCTTTATTGTGTCCTCAGCCACCTCATTTTTCTAGCAGAGCAATGCAGCAAGCTACCATGTTTCTATGGGTGAAGGTTAAAGGGCAGAATGCATCCTACTCAACATTATATGGTGCATTACCATCCTTTCCTAGCATTGGTGCACTTTTGGCTGCTTAGCACCAATGCGGACACCCTTGTGTCATGATGCAAGGTGCCAGCATTATAGGCAGGATTGTTTTTTTTTTTTAATTAATTTTTATTGTTGCATCAATAAGCATTCAAAACATAATATACAATCTGCCAGCATGGCATCAACATTCAACCACAGCCAGCACCTCTGCACCTTTTAAGTACACTCCCCCAACTCCCGCATGGCGTCAACATTCAGCCACAGCCAGCACCTCTGCACCTTTTAAGTACAATTCCCCCAACTCCCACCTGACAACCCCCCACCCTGGGTGCCCAGCCAGCTAGTGTCACGATCTAGATATGAGCATTACACACACTCCGTAAAAGGGATCCTAGCATAGTTACTTCGTTGACTAAGTTAAGCACAGAAATTTCAAGTATCTAGGACAAGTCAATTCCATGAATTTCTGGGAGAGCAAGGCGATGAATGGCTGACAAGAGTCTCTAAATATATCCCCTTGTTGTCTGAGTGTCATCGAGAGCCTCTATATTCCCAAGAGGTGCCAGATGCGGTGTGGCCAATTTTGTTGCAACTGTACCTTTTCTGTTCTCCTGAGAGCTCAAATCGATTCAAGCGCCGCCCCCAGTGCCAATGGTATATGTCTGACCCATTTGGATTTAAGTGGATATGTTAGTGGGTTAGGGAGGCCCAGCACCTTAGTAAGGTAAGGCCAATGAACTCAGTCAAACGCGTTTTCAAAGTCGATGGAAAAAGAGCATGGACTCACGTTCGGAGAAGTGTAGGATCCTCTTGGTGTTAGCTGAGTATTCTCTTTTGGGGATAAATCCTGCCTGATCAGAATCAACCAAACCTGGCATCAAGGACACCAGGCAGGATTGTTTTTGTGCAGCCAGGGATACCTTCCAACCTTCCTGCACAAAAACAATCCTCAGATACATTACATCTTTCTATGTGGGCTGTAGAAGGCAGAGCACGTAGAAAGAAGAAAAAATGTGGAGAAATAAAGGTATTTCTCCTTGCAACATCTCACCTGCGGAGGCATAGCATATTCACACATTCCCATGTCTGCCACTAAATGTACATCTGTGAATGTGCCAAAATAGTTGTGTGGATGCATGGGAATGCCCACACTCCACCCATTGAACGGCTCCCAGGAGCAGAGTAACACCAGGCAGCAATTTGCTCTGCCTGGCATTACTCCAGAGTTATCAAGCCATGTAGGTCTATGCAAAGTGGCCTTGCATGACTTGATAAGCCTCACTTAGGTTTGCATCGTCTTTGCACCCCCTTAAGATATTCAAGTGGTATGCAAAACCTTGATAAATCTGCCTCTGAATGTATGTGTACGCAATGGATTTTATATGGTCGATCGGAAAATCCACTTCCAAGTTCGTAATTAGGCCCTAAGTCTAAGGCAATGTTATGTTACCCCCCCCCCTGTAATGAGTGAGCATTGAAGGTACTCAAGTAGAGACAAGAGCCTAGGAATGTAATGTGTGGGTGTGATATTATCATTAATTTCTTCTTCTTTGGAGTGAGGCCCAGCTGCAGGAGTAGCTACATCGTGAAATTGACTTCCAGAAGCCAAGCCTTAAACTCCCCGTTTCTAACATATAAGCCAATCCTAATGTAGGCCCAAGGCATCCCATATGGCATGGTGCTGTGCAATTAGAAGGGTGGACATGTAGTTTTAAGTTTTACATGTCCGGGTAATGAAAAACTCCTACATTTGTTTTTCACTACTGTGAGGCGTACCCCTCCCGGAAGATAATATTGGGGATCCTTTACTACATTTAATAAGCTGTAATTTCCAACTGGGAGCTGGAGCTATCGAGCAGCCAGCTTAATAATGATATAAGAAGAGCTAAACCTTCAGGAGCCATAAGCACAGAGCAGAATCTCATTTTAGCATTGAAAGATGATGCTGAAGAATGGAGACTTTTTTTTAGCCCCACTATATAAATATTTCTTTGAACAAGTGTTATTTCAAGATATTGTAAATGTAATATTATTATTCCACTATTCAAAAAAGGTGACAGATCATATTCTGGCAAATTTAAACAAATTGCTCTCCTCAAGACAACTGGCAAGATTTTTGCACAAAGTATTTTAGAACATCTGCAGGACTGGGAATTTTATAATGTAATAATCTTACAATAGAGTTTTAGATCTAAATGTTTGGCTATGAACAATATTAATTGTCAAATGAAAATTTTTGCATCAAGAGTGTAATAATGCACTCTACAGGTCAACCTGGTGTATAGTTGTATTGGGTGGAACAAAATGGTTAAAACATAAGATAAAAACAGAGACTGGAGTGAAGCGGGGCTGCTTTTTGGCCCCTATTGTTGTGTTAATTGTTTTTGCTTGATATACGGGTGTCTTTCACAAAGGTTAGGAATTTTCCTCCCAGAACTGCCACACAACCCTTGCTGCTTTTGATGTACGCAGATGGCGTGGTACTGTCTGATTTGACACCAACTGAATTACAGAGTAATATAATTGTACTTTTTGAGCATACAGAATAGCATCATCTTAAAATCAATATCACTGAAACAAAGGTATTAGCTTTTAAAAGCAGGAAACACTACGATCCATGTTGTTGGGCAATAGGGTGTTTGGACAAAATATCGAACCAAAAATATTCTAATACATAAATATTGTGTCAGAATTTTGGGATGAGGAAAATATCATCAACTGGAATATCAATGTAAGGATATTGTTTTAAGAGTTATTTTTAATAAAGATATAAAAAGAATTGTTTATTAAAATATCACAGTACATAATATTGTTTTAGTCTGCTTATAGACTTTTTTGTAATATATTTTATTATAGTTCTATGTTAATTTGTGTATAAGCATACAGTTGTTTAGTTATTTGTACCAATGTTCACAATTTTAATTGTTAATAATTTATTATTATGTATAATTAATGTATATGTGGTTATGTTATAGGAGTGGGATGTTAAGTGTTTAGGGGATCAAATCAAATTCTTAAATTTAAAGTAAAATGTTTTTATTTATGCAAATTTACTTTAATATTTTAGAAACAAATATATCTTTGTGTATATGTAATTAAAAAGATTTACATTTGTAATATAATATTTCCATTTTCCAAAAGCTTACAAATTTGATAATGTACAAATATTTATTTTTTAAGAAAAATATTTTTTGTTTAGATTAAAATTTCATGTGTATGTTTTTTAGGTATGGAAATAATTAATCACAGTTTATATATATTTTTCAAATTAGAAATCTAGGTTTGTTTGTTTTTTATATTTAGTATGTGTATGACAGTTATAATGATTATATTTCGAAATAGAATATGATAATTTGTTTGAAAATATGTTTTCTCTATGTCTAATTTTGATGTTGGAAATGGTTTTAATTTGTATTATTATACATGTATAAGTAAGAATGTATAACAATATTGATTTTTATTATGTACTCTACCTTTTTAATGTAATACATACATTAAATAAAAAAAATGTAAGTGTTAAAGATAGGTAATATGTATTATAAGTTATATATTTATGAACGTGATCATGAATGATTTTGTTCTATAATAAAATTGTTACATGCTATATTAATTACATAACTTAAAATTATGTTTCTATTTGTTAGTCAGATTTTTATAGTTGGATTTCGATTGTATGTACTACGTTTTATAATTATTAGTTATAATATTAAATAGACTATTTGTGTTTTTCATGTTATAAAATACAAATTAATATTTAATATAACCATTTTTGTTAGGTAATAGTTTTTTATAAGTAGTGTTTTATTTGAAAACATTTTTAGATGTTTTACCATGGAGTATAAATAGTAAACATAACTTCTTTAGTGTCCAGCACATTTCCCAAAATTGTTTACTTTTGAATGGGAATAGTGACTGTAACCCCTTTAATATCCATCACCGTCCAGGAAATAGTTTAGAGTGGAGATAGTAAATGTAACCCCTGTATTGTCTTTGAAATGGTTTAGGATGGAGACTGAAGAGTAAATGTCACCTCTTTAGTGCCCACCACCTTCCATGAACTGGTTTAGATTGGAGTGTGCTCATTACCTTCCCCAAAATGGATTAGATTGAAGTAGGTATAGCAAATGTAACCCGTTTAGGAGCATATATATAAGAGAATTGCATCAAGTTTTCACCAGGCATAGTGGTTCATGGTGATGCAAGGTTCGGAGTCAGATTTATGAAGCCACACAAAGTCACATATTTTTGAGTAAGACAATGCAACGCAAACCACTGCATCTTCTTACTCTGTGCAAGGGAGGTGTTCCATTGGTGTTGTGGTGGGTGTTCCACACAATTCCCATGGTGTTTGATGCATTCCCAGATTTACAAAGACTTGTAAACCTTGGAATGCATCAAAATCTTACCCTACCCGAGGTGAAGTATAACGAAGAGAAATATTTCTATTTCTCCTCGTTCTTCCTCTTTCCATGTGTGCTGCATTCTGCCTTCACACAAAGGAAGAATAAAACACCTCTCAGGATTGTTCACCTTCCAGCACAAGAACAATCCTGCCAACAAAACAGACACCCTTGCACCATGGTGATAGAGTACCTGCATCGGAGCCAGGCTACCGAAATGGCTCCCACGCAGGAATAAAGGGCAGGAATGCATCATATTGGATAAATACGATCCATTCCTACCCTTTCACTTTGGTGTAGGGCAGCACAGCAAGGTTACTTGCTGTGCTGCCCTACGTAAAATCCCCATAAATGAGGACCTTAGTGTCCAGCACCTTCCCTGAAATAAATTAGATAGGAGTTGGTTTTGCAATTATAACATGCATAATTAATATTTATATATTTTATAATAATAAAGGCACATAGCACAGTTTCTTATACTTTTTACATTTTTTATCACATTTATTTAATATATATGTATGCAATTTGTATTACAAATATATGTTTACGCATACAAAACCTTACATAGTTATATTTAAACAATATTTTAATGCAATGTGAATATTAAAGAAAATGTATGAAGAATATTTAAAAAGTGTTAGACACTTCCATATTCTTTATTATTTTTCCTATTGGGTACATTTATTCCTTGTATATTAATACCGATGTTTCACATACTTTTTTAAAAACAATTTTAACATACCTTGAAAGTTTAATTGAATAATACTATATGTGTATACTACTATTTACTTTAAACATTACATAATTGTTTCATATTTTATATAACTTTTGAGACATGTTTTACATTTACACATGTTACATTTTTTAAACTGTTTTTCAAATTCAATCCTCATTGTTGTCTACAGTTTCATTTAGTGGCCCTTTCTTTTTACTGTTAACTTAACTTTTGTAGTCTATTTTGTTTCATTTTTGGTTAATATTACTGGAAGTAAGTCGCAGGAAGGTGATGCTGAGTTTCCCTGAGTCATACGGCGGTTTCAGGAGGTTACTTATTAGCCCTTGCATGGAATCCACATCTTATATATTGTGAGGACTTGATGCCCACAGTCCTTATCTGTTTAGGATCTAACTTAATGTCACAAAGTGCTCCCTTCCCCATTTCCATTTCTTCAGTCTCTCATCCTGATGAAGACCCCAGGATAAGTATCAAATTACCTTTATTGAATATAGGGGTCCAAACGTCGAACACCCTGCACTACCTTTCAAGCACAGACAGCAATGAATTATGTGTGCCTATTTTTAGTTATGTTTATGTAATACTAACTGGCTCTTCTTTGGTTGGTTAGGTTTTGTCTTCATTTGATGTATATATTACACACTGCCTTACCTCTTCCCCAACCCTCACAAGCACTTCTCTTCCACTGAGCACTCTATGTTCTTCTTTGAACACCATTTCAATGAAATGTACAGACAATATTGCTGTAGTGAATATTCATGTGATACGAGGGAAATGAAATCAAATGCATTTTGAATATAACAGGGTGATGTTTTAATAATTCGAAATCACATGTCTCACTAATTTTGTATTCAACTCTGACCAACTTTTGTTATACTGTATGTGGGAGCAGGTCAAACCTTTTTAAACTTTTTGGGGGGTTTTGAGTGTAGGTAGCAAATTATAGTAAATGGTAAAAATAGTGTTGTTTTGTGATTTTTTGAAGGTGTATTTATAGTTCTTGCTTGTTTACTTCTATGTTAGGCTTAGATAGCGTTTGTTAGTAATATAAACGTAGCCACTCTGTGGAATTCTCTTCCCCTACAACTTCGCTCGGAAGGCAGTTTGCTTCGGTTCCGCAAGCTTTTAAAAACTTTTTTGTTTTCTGCCTAAACCCCCGCATTACTCTGTAGTTTCATGCCCTGGTGAGCGCTGGGATGCCTTTCTGGTAACCAGGCGCTATATAAAACTCAGAATAATAATAATAATAATAATAGTAATGTATAGTTATTTTATATTATGTTCTGTTCTTTGTAAAGTTTATTTTATGTTTTAAGGTGCGGTTTTCTTTGTGGGTGGGTATTCGATCTTTTACAATTTTACTCATCTGAAGGTTTCCTGTTGGTGACTATAGTGTTTTTTAAATAGTAATTCATTGTGGTTTCTCGTAAACTATTATTTCTCATTTTAATTTCCTTTGATCTTTTTACTTTCTTCAACTGAATTATTTTGTAAACAATTTTCTGCTTTTTTAATGGTTCATTAAGGCTTTCGATTGCTTCGATGGATCTCGATTTAACATGTCTTATTTTTGCATTTTAATGTGGGTTATTTTCCCTTTTTGGTGGATTGCATTTGACTCCATGGATAACGAGGATGTTCTGCAACTACAGGACAGTATGTAATATTCAAGTTATTTTTAGTGGGTGGAAAATGTTATATTATATTATGTATGCATATTTTATTATATTGGTATTAGTTATGCTACATTTTATGAATTGTAGTTAATTGTTTCTATTTTATTCTGTTTATTGAGATTTGCGGTTCTTTGGACCTGGTCTGTTTGACCCCAGGCCAAGGAATGGAATCTTAAAAGTGAGAGTAGAGTGTACACCAAACTTTTCGACCCCTAAATGGTTTAATGCAGTCCTCGATAGCAATGGAATTTGTACATGCTCTGTGAGGCAAACTGTTCCTTATCTTATTTACTTATGCACTGCCTTTTTTATATTTCTGACTGTATCAAGTTTTTAAGATCTCTATTTTTTTTTAAATCAAACACTTTAAAGGTTGGAGGCAACGGGCCTTTTGTTCGAAATGTGCTACCTTGAGTTTGCGGTAGGGGTTGCAAGTTTTATAGTTACTGTTAAGTAGAAGTTTAAGGATGGGTCTAAATATCTGTGCTATGTGGGTTTGTTTTTAAAGTTGATACTGTTTTACAATTGTTTTTTTGTTTAGAATGTTTTATGGACAAGTGCCCCATTAAACTTTTTTTACCTACCTATCATGACCTTGCAGATTAACCAAGTTGAAAATTGTGTACTCTGAAGAAATAGCACAGTGGCACCTAACCCTCTAAATGTACTCTGCACCTGTTACCCATGAGGTATTGTAACAATTTGTGCACCAGCATTCTCTAATCAGAAAAAACAGCAATTATCTTATATGGGCCTACAGCGAAATATGATGTTTTCACAATCAAATAGGTTTACATTGAGCCACAAATAAACTCTGCACTGCTTTTCTCCTTCACTAGTGTGAGCTCCTAGCAATATTTACAAAATCATCTCAAACAAGCATTGAGAGAATTTTTTTGAGATTTTGCTTTTAACTGTTACCCATAGGGCAGGCTGGAAATCTAAAACCACCTTTAAATGTAAGTGTTGCACACTTTGCAGAAATAAGATAGAATCAGTGTCACATTTAATATGCTCTTTTCTCACAATTGCTTACTCAGTGAAAAATACAAGTATAACCTTGCTTTAACAGCATGAGAGTCAGAACCATTAATGAAGCAGTCAAGAAATGCATACATGGGCAGGGCATGCAATTGGCTCTTTGCTTAGTCAGATTCTTAGAACTGGCACTGTACCAGGTGGAAGTAATAAATCCAGCTCAATCCGACAAAGGTTGTGTAGATAACTAACCTGTTCACTTAAGCATTTTTAAAAAAAGAAAAGGTTTTATATGAATAATGGTAATAGGTTATTAGGTTCTTAATTATGGTATTTATTCAGCCAATTTAATTATTTGGTCTCAAGGTCTTCTATGACAGTAAGCATGAATTTCGAAACAGTATTATTTATTTTGTTTTTGCTATCTGGCCTTTGGTTGTCAAGAAATGTGTTCTCTTTTTAGTATCAATTGAGATGGCTTTAAGTTACTTTTAAATAAAGACTTGATTTGATTTGAAAAGGGTTCAGACAACAGGCTTTTTCATGCCACTCACAATGTGAAATATATTTATGTATGCTTTTATGTATAAGTTATTTCCATAGGGCAAACCAAATCAAAAGGCAGCAAAGCACAGTACATGGAAAAAAAGCCAACCTAAAGTTAGCCATTATTAGGAGCGGAAACTGAGCTGTGGATGGTTAATGTATTTTGATGCAGTGTTGTTTAGAGAGCTTACTATTTCATTTTCACTCTAAATTGGAACAGCGCAGGAGTGATCCTGATGGTTATTGGGGTGTCAGACTAGATCCTGGGAGCATAGATGAAAAAAGGACTGTTGTCTTTTCTTCTTTTTTCAGTTCATAGTTTGCAGACTGATGCCGTCCTGACAGTGCCAAGGACCACCAGAGATGGCTAGCTTTTTTGTAAGATAAGTTGGAATGCATAATGAGATGGTTTTCTATATGATGTAACTAGTTGTTAAGATGATGTGCGCTGACAAGAAATGCCAATGGAATTCCATCCGGCTGGCTGGGCTTTATGTGATCATATTTCTTCACTCCCTTGATGAGATGTGCCGCAGCATGTGGGATGCCCCTAAGGGGGGCCTGTTTGGAAGCTGTGAGGCCATGGTGCAGGGCCTTACCGTATTCCAGATTTGAAAGTACATGGGCTTGAACAGAAGTTCTGAAGTAGCTTTCTTGACTTCTAGAGTCAAACTTGGTTTGACTTTCTTTAGAAAAGGTAGCTGGTACCAGACCGTATTCGTTTTTTTGGGCAATGAATTCCTTGAGCGAGAGGCTCAATACAAAAGATTTGGCATTAGGTGAGAGTTGAGGTTCAAAATCATCATGTTTCAAGTAATTGAGCCAGGTTTGTAGTGTATCTTGTTCAGTGGCGGCTCCTCCAATTTGGCGGAGGAGCATCGTCTTTCGTCTCACGGCTTTTAAGCAGTGCAAGGAAGCGTAAAATCATAATAACTATAAGTTACTATCATTTTATGCTTTCTGATGCTTTGCGGGTGGGCAGGTGAGAGGTGGCCTCTGCTCTCGGGGCAGGGCAGGGGGGAGCAGATTGCCCTACTCCTCAGTGCACAATGACTGTTTGGTCAGTCATTTGGGACTGCTCAAACCAGTCAGCACACTTTTCCCTTTCTCAATGCAGGCCACATTACAGCCTGCATGGGGAACAAGCCCAGGGTTCCATTCCCTGGTTGAGTGTCCATCCAGGATGCTCAAAACTGATCACAGCGCTGCTTCTCAGCATTGTGATTGGTCAGTGGGGCCTGCCTGTGCTTCCGTCCGAGACGGAGTAAAGCAGGAGCGGAGATGTGGTACCATACCGTCTTTGTTTTTTTGAGCAATGAATTCCTTGAGCGAGAGGCTGGTGCCAAGGGTGAATACAAAAGATTTGGCATTAGGTGAGAGTTGAGGTTCAAAATCATCATGTTTCAAGTCATTGAGCCAGGTTTGTAGTGTATCTTGTTCAGAGGCGGCTCCTCCAATTTCGCGGAGGAGCATCGTCTTTCGTCTCACGGCTTTTAAGCAGTGCAAGGAAGCGTAAAATCATAATAACTATAAGTTACTATCATTTTATGCTTTCTGATGCTTTGCGGGTGGGCAGGTGAGAGGTGGCCTCTGCTCTCGGGGCAGGGCAGGGGGGAGCAGATTGCCCTACTCCTCAGTGCACAATGACTGTTTGGTCAGTCATTTGGGACTGCTCAAACCAGTCAGCACACTTTTCCCTTTCTCAATGCAGGCCACATTACAGCCTGCATGGGGAACAAGCCCAGGGTTCCATTCCCTGGTTGAGTGTCCATCCAGGATGCTCAAAACTGATCACAGCGCTGCTTCTCAGCATTGTGATTGGTCAGTGGGGCCTGCCTGTGCTTCCGTCCGAGACGGAGTAAAGCAGGAGCGGAGATGTGGTACCATACCGTCTTTGTTTTTTTGAGCAATGAATTCCTTGAGCGAGAGGCTGGTGCCAAGGGTGAATACAAAAGATTTGGCATTAGGTGAGAGTTGAGGTTCAAAATCATCATGTTTCAAGTCATTGAGCCAGGTTTGTAGTGTATCTTGTTCAGAGGCGGCTCCTCCAATTTCGCGGAGGAGCATCGTCTCTCGTCTCACTGCTTTTAAGCAGTGCAAGGAAGTTTAAATTCATAATAACTCTAATTTACTATCATTTTATGCTTGCTGATGCTTTGTGGGTGGGCAGGTGAGCGGTGGGCTCTGCTCTCGGAGCAGGGCAGGGGAGGAGTGGTTTACCCACTTCTTAGTGCACCCTGCACAATGACTGTTTGGTCAGTCATTTCGGACTGCTCAAACCAGTCATGCACACTTTTCCCTTTCTCAATGCAGGCTGCATTACAGCCTGCATGGGGAACAAGCCCAGGGTTCCATTCCCTGGTTGAGTGTCCAGCCAGGATGCTCAAAACTAATCACAGTGCTGTGTTGCAGCCTTGTGATTGATCAGTGGGGCCTGGCTATGCTTCCGTCCGAGACGGAGAAGAGCAAGAGCGGAGATGCAGGACCATGCGCAACGGTACGTTTATACATTTTTTATTTTCTAAATATGCCTGATCCCCTGCAACATCCCCCAACCCACGCGGTCCACTAGCTGTCTGCCCTGCCACCAATGAGCCATGCCGGCAGCTGGTGATCTTGTTTAGTTCTCTGTAGCCAATATTAGGAATTCTGTCTTGGCTGTGTTGAAGCATCTGGGTGGCACTGGATATTCAGGTCTGGATAATGTGCAAGCAGAAGCAGAGGAAACTTTCAAGTAGGGTTTTGTATCATTAGCATGTTGGTGATTCCTGATGTTGTTCTTGGTTAGTAGAGAACCAAGCTGATAAATGTAAAGGCTGAATATGACAGGAGACGGTATGAAACTGCAGCAGCATAATGTTGAGCTCCATCCTTTATATTTGGCAAGGACATATACGTATTTGCGTTTGGCCTTATGCACTTGTGACACAATGATACAGAGGAGATTTTGTGTACCAAAGGTATAGAAAGTTCATCTCATGTGTAATGTAATCAATATATGTGTGCATATTAACATTTTTCTTTTTCTGAGACATGTGGATACTACTTCCATAGGTTTAGATTGTAAGGTAATGTGCTAAAATACATTTAATGCAGTGCATTCACCAGGGATTACCGAGAATGAATTCTTAATAATTGTGGCTAGACTGTCATGTTTGCTTAAGACTTAATTTATCAAATTATATGTAAGTTGTAGAACTGGTGTTCTTTAATGAAAATATTTAGCTAGTGTGAATGTGGGCCTTAAGAATGCAGTCGAGACAGTTAATATTAATACGGAAGTTGTTTTTCTGCCTAATCTTTTTGCAGGTACAGACCAAAGGCAATTGTTAGTGAAAGCAACATTTTATTGCTGAGACAATGGGAGTGATACCAGTTGATACTATTTGCCAAAAGGAGGGACCCAAGGACGCTTTGGAAGCAAAGATTGGAATATGGGAGTAGTGTTCAAGACACCAAAGGGCATATTACCAACGTTAAGCGATATTTATCGCTAACGATGCTTAGCAACAAATTTTTCAACGCTAAGCATCGCCGGAAAGTATCGCAGAGATAACTTGCTATTAGCAAGGTTTATCTCAGAAGTGATAAAAATCCTCACGCTAACTGCCAATTGAGAGATTATCGCTGGAAAACCAACGATAATCTCTCAAAGTTTGGCGTTAGCTTGATGATAGGGGCTCACAAACTTAGCCATGATATCCACCTTCCATAGGATATCATGGCTAAATCAGGAAAATACCAGGTGTAAAAAAAGCAGTGCTAACCGCGGTTAGCGCTGCTTTTTTCATCACTAACAGTTGTTAGCGAAATCCTTGAGAATAGGAGAAATGTCGCTTAACAACATTTATCCTATTATTTTTCTCATGAACTCCCCCTTTGCATCTCATTAGAAATGCAAGGGGCAGCGTAGAGAAAAAGGGTGCTAACATGCAAATTTGAGTGTTAGCACCCTGTTGCTGATAGGGAGATAATGTTATCTCCGCTTTCTTGACTTTTAAAGCCAAAAAAACGGAGATAAATCCCTTGATAATATGCCCCCAAGTTCTTTTCTGAGAACTGGAAAACATATTATGATGTGAATGGGGTCATGTTTTCTCGAATGTGCTTTGTGCATTTTAATTAGTGAACCCACCTTGGATTTAGCTAGATTTCTCTTAGACTTGGAGAGGTACAGACCTCTCTTGACATCTCGGATTGTGTGGCTTTATACTACACATGACTCTATTCTTCAACCTTATTTTGACTGAAGGTTTCATGGACTCTAAAAGTACTGCTATGACTGAGAAAGTAGAGTAGAGTTGTTGGGGGCCCAAAAGAGCGCCCATGCTGTTACAATATGCACACAAACCTACAGCTGTTTATGACCGGGAAAGGAATGAGATCTTTGAGGGAGTGACGACAGACGCCAGAAGCTGCCGCCGCCGCAGGTGTTGCCGAGTTCACCTGAAACTCTCCCGCGCTCTCCTGTGCGCCACGAGCGCTGCCTGATGCCTGCTGGACGTGCCTGCTGACTGCCTGACTGCCTGACTGCCTGCCTCCCAGCCTTCCAGCCTGCCGGTGGGGCGAAATGCCGAGTGAGACAGGTGAGCGGCGGTAGCGGTAGCAGCGTTGGAGGGATCGACAGAGGCTCCTTGCTCCCTGCCGCGAGCGCTGCCAGCACGTCAGGAGACCCTCTGAGCGCGGTCAGCTGTGCCGCAAGTGTCTGCCGATGCACGGGGGATCTCCTGAGTGCGGCCGTGCCGGGGGGCGTCTGTGAACGCCGCAGGAGCCGCAAGATAAGGCAGAGTCCTTCGGCGCCGAGATAAGGCGCAGAGATAAGGCAGAACAGCACAGCACGGCAAGACTGCAGACTCAGCTCAGCCCAACCCTGGATAGCAAACTCTGCGCTGCCCCTTATGTGTGTGGGATAGAACGGTCTGCAATGGCTTCTCCTCGCTAAAACAGGGAAAGGACTGGAATGTTCTTTTCTCTTTTAATAAAAAGAAAGTGAAGTACTTTTGGCCTGCAGGAAGCACTGTGCACTTCATCTGCTGTACGAAAAACATGTGTCTGAGGAGCCCTATCTGGTGCAGTGCGTGGTGAAGTCAGCAGACAGCAGGCGGTCTGTTTGGAAGCTGCACGCGCCGGCCGAGCCTACCTCTGTTTCTGGGGCTCCGCTGAGGCGCGCTGCCTGTGGGTTGTGGCTGTGAGGCGGCCAGGCTTAGCTCCGCTGCCTTCCATTATCGACTACTTCCGGCTGGCCGGGCTTAGCTCTGCCGGTCGGGAGGGGAAACAACTACAGCCTCCATCAGCCCTTGCTCCAGGACGCCTCCCCCACCATCACTGTACAGCGCTAGGAGGCGCATAAAGACCCACCCACTTCATCGTCCCGCGAGGACGCGCGCGGGACGCACCGGGCTAAGCCCGGGCAAAGGGCGGGCCCTCAGAGACCGCAGGAGACCGGACCGGGCCACCCCCCTGACATTTACTATTCTCTGCTTACCTAAGGTATTCAACCCCTCTTTATGAACTTACATAGTAAATAGTGGGTAATAGGCCTGATGGAGGTCAAAAGTAAAAGTAGGGTGGCGGTCAAAAAAACACCTATGCACACTCGCTCAACTACAAGAAAACAAACTTTGGCGCAAACCCCTTTACCCACCTTAACTGCAATTGATAGGATGCTGCAACAAACAATTGGTGTTGTTGTTAACGCTATTGAAAGTACGGAAAGAAGATTATCATTACCAGCGAGTATGTGTTTAATAAATCAAACGTCACAAACCATTAATGCACATGTTAGCGTTCCAAATGAAACAACAATGTCACATGATTCACTTCTATTGGAATCGTTTGCAGGTTTGCCAAGGTATGACTTAATTCAATCTGATGTACCACAGCTTTTAGGACCCACTGTTCCTTGTACTAGGGAGAGTAGACTGTCTATAACACCTGACCTGTCAGCCAGCATATCACCACAGCCCCTAATACCTAGTGTTGTGCCTGTAACTGATGGGGATTTGGATGGCTGTGCTACTAATTCTGTCATCCCAACTGTACAAATCAGTGATATCAGTCTGTTAAGTAGCGAAACTGACTGTGAGCCTGTACCCTCTAAAAGAAAATTAACCCAAAGTCGAAAAAGGTTAATAATAAATAAACAGACTAAAACATATAGAAGAAAAAAGAAGAGGGCCATACAAACTTTAGAAACCAATGAAAGAGAAGGTGAGATACAGCAGAACAGTGGAGGGAGACATGTAAAAGATATAAAATTACTGGAAATGCAAACTTTAAACAATGTCGAGGCAGTTAAAGAATGTCTCGAGAAAATGGTAAAAACCTACATCGCACCAGTGATGGAATCTCTAGAAATTCTAAGTAAAAAAATAGAAAACCTAGAGAAACTGGGAATAGCTAACTTGGATGTCCTAGAACAACTGGGTTCACAAGTCAGACCTCACCCAAATAATGTAAATTCTGGGAACCAGAGTAATAGTAAATCAAGTGCAGTAAATCGCACTCCTAGTGTGCCCATTGTGAAGGGAAACCCGGTACCCTCTACAAGTGGAAGGCAGAGGCCAACAACCATCACTCCCAAGGTAGTGCGTGGGCAAAAAGTAGATGGGGGCCAAAGAAACATCAATGAACCCGCCTCCACCTACAAGAGCCTACCTGTACCTAAGCGCCATATTAATAATGTCATCCCAGCCACTATTAATTTGCCACCTGATTGCAGACCATTTGTAGCGATACTCGCGAATGTCCCCAAGCTGTTGCCTAACCAATTTGAAAATCAAGAAACCTTGAAAAATAAGACCTTGTATTGGTTGGTGAAAAATTGTGGGTTCCCAATGCGAGGCGCGGAAGAGATTATAACTACACAGAGGGTAGGTTGGGTAGGGCCAAATAAAAAGGAGATAGACGGGGACTGCATAATTATAAATTTCAGGACTACAGAATGGGCGAGAGATTCGATTTTACATGCACCTATGCCATTGAATCACGAATATAACATCACACTGTTCCCACTTGATTATTTTTATAGGAACCAGTCAGGAAGACAAATCACTACACATAACTTCCAGCATCCAAGAGCGGCCTTTATCAAATATCCTAATGTTGTACCTATTTGTCCCCCCCTACTGCCTAACCTGTATGACAACTTCCTGGTCCCAACTTCTAATAGATTCCAGTTGTTCAGCTCACTTGAGGAGAATGACTGACTGAGCGATCCATCCTTGACCCCGAGTTGTGGAAGTTCTGTAACAGGTGACACATTAACCTTGGAGAAAGAGCTGGGTGATGAAAGCTGTGTAAATAATGTAAATAATATAACTGAGTCACAATTAATTTCATCAAATACTGTGCTATGTATAGGCAATGTTGTAGATAATGAATCAACTGTAACAAATGATAATGTTATTGTTTCCCCGATTGCAAGCTTTGAAGCTTCACTCTTGTCTAATCACCCCGAAAATATAGGAACTAGTAATGCTGACTCTCTTGTATTTAATAGTTGGAATATAGCCGGAATTGCCTCTAAATTATCTACCCCATTTTGGGACAATTTCATCATATGTGGTTATGACATTATTTGTTTACAAGAGACATGGCATACAGGACTAATAGAAGTTGAAGGTTACACCTCCTACAGTGTGGCAGCAGTAGCTTCCAAAGTTGGTAGAGCTAAGGGTGGCCTACTGACTTTGGTTTCAACTAAATTGACAGAATTTATTCTTGGGGAACACTCTATAGCCTGTCAGCATGCGTCTATATTGCGCCTAAAACATAGCCATGGTAGGGATCTAATTATTGTAAATTTTTATAATAATATTGTGGGCCCTAAACGAGATATGATTGTTCCCGATGTTGAACGTGCTATTGAAGCTGCAATCATTCTCTCTAAGAACAATTTTGTAATTCTGTGGGCAGGTGACTTTAACATCCAAGCATGCAGATATGCTCGGAAGGGGATATGTGGTCACCACGAAGATTATGTAGGGGGTGACAGTGTTTATGTTAATCATTTCCTGCACAGTAATTATGGCAGCGCACTGAATAACTTAATAGCGAAGTTCAATTTGGAATTGCTTGATTGTACAAAAAACAAAAATAATGAAATTTGTCCAACTTTTAGGGGGAGAGATGCCCATTCCAATATTGACCATATTCTGGTGTCCAGCGGCTCAATTTTCACCAATGTTTGGGTAATAGAGCAGCCTGTGAGTGATCACAACAGCATCTCTATTACCCAAACATTGGTGAAAATTGAGCCGCTGGACACCAGAATATGGTCAATATTGGAATGGGCATCTCTCCCCCTAAAAGTTGGACAAATTTCATTATTTTTGTTTTTTGTACAATCAAGCAATTCCAAATTGAACTTCGCTATTAAGTTATTCAGTGCGCTGCCATAATTACTGTGCAGGAAATGATTAACATAAACACTGTCACCCCCTACATAATCTTCGTGGTGACCACATATCCCCTTCCGAGCATATCTGCATGCTTGGATGTTAAAGTCCCTTGCTAACATCATCTAAGCCACAAATGCCATGTTCACTACGGGCACAGAGAGAGCAGTTAAAATCTCCTACCCATATTAGGGGCATGCCTTCTACCCTATACTCCTCTACAGTTTTTAGTTTGCTGACCAGTTCCCTCATAACTGTTTCTTTTTGATTTAATGGGACATTGTTATAAAAATTAACCATGACCACCTCCTTGTTCCCTCTTAACTTCATAATCAAAATTTGATAGAACTCAGACCAAGAATTAATCTTTACATTTAGTATCCCGGCCTCTACAGAGATGTAGGTAAAGCCCCCCTTATTGCGGCCGTGATCAGTGATGGTTGTGGGGGTATTGAATGTCATGAATCCCTGTATGTGGATTGCTTCTTCTGACCATGTTTCTCGGCAGCATAGAATGTCATACTTCTCTACAAATAGTATCCATTCAGGGTCAAGTACTTTCGCTATTAGGCCTGCGATGTTCCAGCTCAAAAGTTTATAAACACCCTCCCCCTTTATAATTCTATCAGGCATTCCCTGTGTAGTGCGTATTTGTCTGCTAACATCCATCCCTTCCCCATCACTTAGACATCGATCTATGGGAGCAGCCTCAGGCTGATAGTTAATTTCCACCCCTGATGGATTATTATCGTAGGGACACGAGCTATTACAGCTATTCCTCTTGGGATTTCCTATGTTCTCATTCACCCCTGGGAGCATCATCAAGGAACCCTGGGTTTCCTCCCTCACGGGGGTTTCAGGCTATCAATCCTGGTCATCCACCTGTGACAAGAGATCAAAACGGTTTGGATGTGTCAAGTTTTTCCCTGTAGATTGTGTGAATTGGGAGTCCCTCACTGAGCCTATCCCAAAGGGTGCAGTTACAGGATAGGACAGATCAACATTTTGGTTTATCTGGGTTGGTGAACCCCAAAGGCAATACATTAATACCAAGGTGATCATGGTGGTTACTCCTTGCCCTATTTAGAATGTCCCTAATTAAACTGGGATCACTGAAGGTCAGGACAATACAATCACCTTTAAGCTCTTTTTTCCCTTTCCTTACCCATGATACTCATCTGGCCATTTTAAAATATTTAAATAAAAGATCACCTAGGCCAGTTCGCTTTCCTAACCAATGTAGTGATTTATTACGCATCTCATTACATGATTCCTGAGCGGGTGGTACTATTTCTGGGACATTCGCTAAAACTACCACATAAGGGGTGGCTGCTGGAGGTAAATCCAAAGAATTTTGCCCTCTCTTTACTTGATTGTGGCTTGGAACTCCACGATGTGAAAGCACATCTGGGCCTGTATTAGTGTAAGTCTGCTTCATTTGATGCCTAGCATGTTTCCCTTGTTCATTTGCACTATGCAGTGTTTGCACTGGAGTTGTGTCTTTACAGTTTCTAACCACGGTTGTGGTGTTTATTCTCTCAGTGGAAGTATTTGATTTATGATCAAGGGCACCCCCGGGGTTCCTGTGTATTCGCTCTATGCAATTGCATGTAATACCCCGTAAAGTAGTTTCTATGTTGGTCACCCTATCTGATAATGCCCCCAAAGCCCGTAGAACGTCAGATTTTATAGACTCCATGATATTATGAAGGATAGCTTTTATCCCATTTTGAACATCCAATATGTCTGAAATAGGAAAATTGCCAATTTTGGTTTTTCTTCATGTGTGGTTTCCGTGTAGCTTGTTTTTTTGTTGTTTTTATCTTTTTCCCAGCTTTATCCTTTTGGCCATTTAGCAGTTTTAAATTGGCTGCTTCATTTGCCTTGGGCTCCTCCCTCCGTACTGCTAACTTAGTACGTTTGGGGGGTGGGGGTGAGTCCTCTCCCGTCTCGCTATGATCGCTTAGGATTATTTCATTATCCCCAACCTGTGTGCATCCATTCTCCATGTTTTTAGGTTTGCCATCCTTTTGTTTTGCAATACGACCAGCGGTATCCCCTTTCCCTCCCACCTCTCCTTCTGCCCCCCCCCCCCTTGTGTTAGTGTTTCCTCTACCCTGTGTATTTGTTCTTCCATGGCCCCCATAGCCCCGGTAAGATATGTTAGGAGTGATTGCTGCCCTGCTGCCTTCCGACTGGATGTATTGTTACTTAGTTTGCGTTTTGACATCCTGGAGTTAGATGATTAGGTTCCCTTCGACAGGAAGGGGAGGGGCAGGCAGTCCGGTCATGTTGCCCCCGCTGACACCTGGGAGCTGTAGGCAGTAGCTGTGTGCCTCATCGGCGATGAGTCTCCTGCAGAGCGGGAGGTCCGAGCAGTCTTTGAAGTCCCCGGCAGGAAGGGTAGGGGCAGGCAGTCCGGTCGTGTTGCCCCCACTGACACCTGGGAGCTGTAGGCAATAGCTCCCAGCGCTGGCTCTCCTCTCGCGCTGTGTGTCTCACCGGCGATGTATCTCCCGCGGAGCGGGAGGCGCGAGCAGTCTTTGAAGTCCCCGGCAGGAAGGGGAGGGGCAGGCAGTCCGCTCGTGTTGCCCCCGCTGACACCTGGGAGCTGTAGGCAGTAGCTCCCTGCGCTGGCTCTCCTCTCGCGCTGTGTGCCCCACCGGCGATGCGTCTCCCGCGGAGCGGGAGGCGCAAGCAGTCTTTGAAGTCCCCGGCAGGAAGGGGAGGGGCAGGCAGTCCGGTCGTGTTGCTCCCGCTGACACCTGGGAGCTGTGGGCAGTAGCTCCCTGCGCTGGCTCTCCTCTCGCGCTGTGAGCCCCACCGACGATAGTGTTTATAAATATCACCACCCTTTTTTGCGGCCGCTAACAGTCCGAATTCCTGTTTGAGACTGAACAAAACGGTCATCCATCTGGCCCTCTGACTTTTATTGTGTGGTCCTAATGACCACACACTACCTCCCGATTTAAAATGACATTAATCCATCTTCCTACAAAGGTCTGTTGACCAGAGTTCAAATTGAAGGAACGGCCATGAGCATTCTCAGAACCCTGTGGGTTTCCACATGTGATAGGGATCTTTTGTGTAACTGGAGGTAAAATGGGAGACCCACTGCCTTTGTCATTGAAGTAAGTCTAAGGAATTAACATGAACCTAACATGACCATGCCATATCTGCCTAAGAGACCCAATAAACAACTGAGACGGATCCAAAGTATGCATTGACATCCACGTTAGTTTTCCTTTCGTTAAGCATTTACTGTGACTGAGATACTTGCGAAACCCCATTCATTTGTATGTGTTAGCATCGACAATGTACAACCCATTCATATTGTATTTGTCAAACGGACAGAAATACAAAGCCTCTTTCTATGATGTTTCTCTGGGAGTTCATAACATTAAAAACCCATCCTATTTAGCTGTGGCCCATGCAGTTAAGAGTGGTGGGGCAGTGGGGTCGGGTTGGTGGGATTTGACTGATGACCATGAGGGTAAATTAAATAAAAAATAAATTTTCCCTTGTCGGTGTCTATCGAAATCCCCCCACCAAGACCCACCGCTCTTACCTTGAAGAGATGCAGCTGCTCCTATTGCATTTGTGACAATGTAAAGCCCCATCCAGTTGCATGTGTCAGAGTGTTCAAAATGTAAAGGTCTCCTTTCTATTGCATTTTTCAGAGGATGAAATGTAAAACCACTTTGTGTGGTTTTTGTCAAGCACTTCAGTATAAAACGCCTATGGAATTTGTCCCAGGCAACAATGTGAACCACTTTCCTACTGCAATAGGTACAAATGTACTATACACCCTGTCATAGATACACAACGTAAAACCCCTGCTTATTCTAATTGATCTGGCAATTATAGGCCTATTAGTTCAATTGATTGTATCCAGAAGGTGACAGCTCGGCTCGTGTTGAGCAGAATTCAGGGTTGGATCAATGAGTTTGATATCCTTTCACCTTACAGGCTAGGTTCTGCTCACACCAGAGCACAATAGACCAGGTTTTTAGATTTGTTTTAATGTAATGGCGCATGGTGATCCTTTAAGGTGGTAGAATATATGCTGCATTCGTAGATCTCAAGTCGGCATTTGACTTAGTTCCACGTGCTAAGCTGTAGAGTGTCCTTGCGGAACAGGGTGTACCTTTGGACTTGCTGGCCTTTTTTAATCAAAGTCCATGATGAGAACTTTGCTCAAGTTCGCGGGGGGCAGCAAGGGCAAGTGACAGACATATTTCCGATCGCCAGAGGGGTCTGACAGGGGTGTGTACTGGCACCAACATTATTTTCCCTGTACATTAATAAGGCGATCCAGTACTTTTCAGATCATCCCACTGATGCCCCTACTCTTGATGGAAGGAAGATCCCTCTGTTAATGTTTGCAGATGATACTCTGTTAATTGCCAAAACACAACAAGGTCTGCAGACAGCGATTGCGAGATTTGAAGTGTTCTGCCGGGATTACGGCCTCAAAATTAATGTAGACAAAACTAAGTTCATGGTGCTACATAAACAAAATATTGTAAGAGGGAGAGTCACCATGAACGATGCCATACTTGAGCGTCTCAAGTTTTTACATACCTGGGTATTACACTAGGCTGTAAATTAAACTGGAACTCGCATATAGACCAGCTGGTTCTTAAACACGCACAACTATCTGGTGCCCTGTTGAAAGAACAGCGCCTTTCTCATACCAAGCCGATTGCCCCAGTGCTAAAAATCTATAACTCAAAAATCACAGCTTCGGTCCTGTATGGGGCCGAATTATGGGTTTTTAGTAATTTCGCGGCACTAATAACTTCCTAAAATAAATTTATGAGGGGTGTAATAGGTCTTCCTCAATCCACTCCATTATTACCCCTCTATTATGATTTGGGATGCCAGTTTCTAGAGGATGTGGCGTGTGGTAACAAGACAAAATATCGAATTCAAAATATAGAATTACCAAAATATCGAAGTCAAAATATAGTAGTCAAAATATAGAATGGACAAAATATTGAATGGACAGAATATAGAGGAGAAAAATATCGAATTGAAGGTAAGCAATTTATTATCGAATAGTAATTTTTACCCCCACGTTATCCAACGCTTTCCCTACTGTTGCACTCTCTGGAGTGGGAATAATAATTTTTACCCCAATGCTATCCAACACTTTCCCTACTGTTGCACTCTCTGGAGTGGGAATAGTAATTTTTACCCTTACGCTATCCAACGCTTTCCCTACTGTTGCACTCACTGGAGTGGTAATAGTAAATGTTATATTTATTATTTCATTAATTTTAAATTACTTTTCAGACATTTTAAAAAAATGATATTTTGACTAACTATATTTTTTAAAACTATATTTTTGATTCGCTATTTTTGTACTTACCGGTTTGTAGACAGGAATTCGATATTTTTGCATTCTATATTTTTTCTTACATATTTTGGTAATTCTATATTTGTGAATTTGATATTATGTCAGTGATCCGTGGCGCGTTATAGACCTGTGACCTGCTGGAGGAGGCTCTGGGTTACTCCCGAGCTCCTCCAGTACGCACAGGCTCTACTTGAGATCAGGGATGCTGATAGTGTGGGTAAAATCTTATGGATAAGGCAGGTAAAGGCCATCTACAACGATATGGGCCTTAACTCTATGTGGCAAAATCCTGCAGATAATGTGTTCCCATCTCAAAAGGATCTCAAGGAGCTATATTGGAATATGGTCACCATGAAACATTTAAAGTCTCTAACTAGGCCCTTGTTTGTCAAGAGATTTCATGGAGACCAAACACGCTCCTGCTTACGAAGGGTACTGGGATTTTATTACGGTACCTAGTGTTAGGAAATGGCACCATCAATTTCTATTTCTATTTCTATTTTGGGGGTTTTGTAAAGCGCATGGTGACGCAACAACGGCGTGTCCCCGCGCTGAGGAGCTACTTTATTCCTGGACCATGCAAAACAGCACACCTACTAGGCGAATAGAGCAGTTTTGAGCTTAGCTCTAAAAATTGACTCAGATGGCTCTAGTCGTAGCGCCATGGGCAGCTTGTTCCATCTGGTGGCTGCAAGGTATCTGAAAGATCTACCCCCCATCCGAGCTCTGGATACCTTAGGGACAGCCAGGAGTCTAGAGCCAGACGATCTTAGAGAACGGGGAGGCTCATAAGGTGTCAAGAGTCCTTGTAGAGGAAGAGGGGATTTCCCATGAATGATCCGATGGCACGTGCAAAGTGCTTTAAATTCTACCCTGCTTCTGACCGGGAGCCAGTGCAAGGACCGGAGAGCCGCTGCAGAAGCAGCTCTTCTGGGTAATCTAAGCACCAATCGTGCAGCAGCGTTCTGTAGGACCTGTAAGCGGCTGAGATTCTTCTCCTGGGTTCCTAAATAGAGAAGGTTGCCATAGTCCATCCTCGATGTGACTAGTGCATGTACCAAGGTCTGTCGGGCTCTCACAGGCAAGAACTTCAGCGTCTTCCTGAGGCTTTTGAGGGTCCCAAAGCATTGTCCTACCACCTGATTGATCTGAGGGCCAAAGGTGAGGGCGGCATCAAACCAAATGCCCAGATTCCTCGCTTTTTGGCAAGGAATGGGTGTTGGGCCCAGGGAAGATGGCCACCATGCCGACGTCCACGCAGACTGGCAGCCCCCCACGACCAGCACCTCGGTCTTGCCCCCATTAAGCTTGAGGCAATTGGCGGACATCCAGGCAGCCAGGTCTTGCATGCATGCTCTGAAGATGTCCGCCGAAATACCGGGTGCGCGCAATAGGGAGATGGCCAACTGCGTGTCGTCGGCATACGACACCAAGCTGAGGCCGTGACTCTCTACTAAGGTGGCAATCGGAGCGACATAAAGATTAAAGAGTGTTGGACTCGGGGACGAGCCCTGCGGCACCCCCTGGTCCAAAGGAATTCGCTCCGAGTAGTGTTCACCCTGCCTCACTTGGAAACCCCGGCCAGTGAGAAATGAATAAATCCATTTCAACGCCGCCCCTTTCACCCCGACCTTGTCCAGGCACTGTAGCAAGATGGAATGTGCCACAGTGTCGAACGCGGCGCTAAGGTCTAATAAAATTAGCGCCATTGTTTGTCCCTCGTCAGCACCCTGCCTGAGGGCTTCAGTAGCCCTCAGAAGGGCGGACTCCGTCGAGTGATGGGGCCGAAACCCAAATTGGGTAGGATGAAGATGGTTGCCTTCCTCCACATATGTCATTAGCTGTTTATTTGCCACCTTCTCCGCTACTACCCTCCCTATTAACTCATTCACTGGTAAATGGGGTTCAGGTACTTGTATGGAATGCCCATTCTGCCCGACTCAGTCAGAAACGATAGCTTACATCCTGCTTGTTTGTCCGGCTTACATAAAATTGAGGCGCATATGGTTGAAGCCCATCTGTTTAATGATGGGGATCAATACTGGCACCAAAGCATTAAGGATATTAAAAACGGTTAGTAAGGAATCAACGGTAATTGCGCTAGCCACATTTTTACTTGGAATGTGGATGACCCGTGCCCATAGTCTGAGTAAGATATAACTGCCATTGGATATACTTGGTCTTTAAAAGAAACTATATTCTTGAATCTGGTCTTAAGCAAATTCTGGTTTTTAATACCATGGCCTAGGATTTTGGGTACTTTTATTGTGTTTTAGACTAATTTATTGTATTTTATGATGGAGTATTCATGGACTTATTATATATAAGGTAATTTTTCAACAATAACGAGAATGGAATGTTATGTAATTATTGTTTTAAATGTAAATGTCTTTCATGATCATGCATCGAAATAAAGACTTTTCGAATCATAATTGATCTGGGTTCTGTATTAACAATATGCCCATCACATATAATTCTCTTTGTCGTCATCATTTAAGACTTTGTTGTTAAGCATAAAAATTTGATTCCAAAAAAGCAGACTCTGTCAAAGTGGGTAACCAAAATCCTTGTCTACTACACTAATCTGGGGCAGTCCATGTTATCTAATAGTTTTAACATAGTGTAATAACAGTACACCCAACGTGTATGTATGTATTTTATGTATGTATGCATTAGAATTTATATAGCACAAACTTAGCTGTGACTCATGGGAGTGCTATACATTATTTGATGGGTCAGGAGAATGGCCTATTGGCTTTATTAAATGCTTTCATAATAAATATTCAGGAACATTTCATAATACACATGTCAAACATGCTCCATCTGATAAACCAATCAACTCCACAGTCTAGATAATTGGCTTGTCACCATAACCACCTCAGACCACCATGCAGAGCATAATCTCTGTAATACAAGCAATCTTTTGCACTGGCAGCACACAGCGTCTGCCCAGTCCGTTGGGGATGAAGATCAACAAATGGGGAAAGTCAAAGCGCCTCTCTTTGCAGTGCTTCTTAAAGCTAATTTTCTGTTGATCACATAAAGTCACAGTATAAGTGCGTTGTAAGCCAGACCATGAAAGGACAGGGCTTATGATAATTTTGACCCACTCTTATTATTTAAATTGCATATTCTCCTAACATTGAGCCTCATATCAGTCTCATTAGGTATGTTGTCAAACAATGATTTTGGGATGGATTAGATTAAATCATTTGACTGTATTTAATTGTATTTTCTGAACTAAAAATGGTCACTAGCATGCATTCATCTTTCTTTATTGTTTTATCACAAAACATGACAAATCATTTTACCTTATCCAGCATGTGTTTTGTGGCTGTGTTGTGTTGCTTTTTTTCTTTCCAATACAATATATTTGTTTTATTTGACCACATTCATACAAGACCATATCACATTACATGTATCAACATATCATAAATACATTGCGAGATCATTAAAGTGCAGTTCAGCAGTCTGAAACCCTGTGCCGTCCTGCGTGAAAAGAAGAGAGCAGGAGAGCATCAAATTTCCAGAAATATGGCGCTCTCTTCCCCTCTTCCTAGTGCTGGTGCACAATTGTGCTGCTGTGTGCCACGGACACACCTTTTCACCATAGTGCAAGGGTGTCTCTGTGAGTTAAACTTAGGTGTTGTACTGCAAGGAAAATCTTCCTGTACAAAATACTATGCTTGGACTAACTTTAATTCTTTTACCACTTTGCATGGGTGCTGTACAGTGCAGCACAAATACAAAGTTGGAATAGAAAGCAGAAATTAAAGCATTTCTTTTTAATAGCGCCTATTTGAAATGGGAGCATTTTTTTGCCATAAAGCCCTGTCTACTTTTTTAAGTAAATGGGGTTTTGCATTAAAAACCTTGGGTGGGTGGATGGAAACAGCCATGCTCTATCCATGCCCTTTGGCGCTAAGTAATGCAAAGCACTGCTATGCACTGCTTTGCGTTATTTTAAAGTGACCCAGCAGTAAAAATGAATGTAAATAAGTAAAAAAAGATTTTGCGTCACTCTTGTTATGCAAACGTGGTGTAAATTCTGAGTAAATATACCCCTTTATCTACAAAACTGTTACGAAGAGAAATCCAAACATACTTTGTATTACATCAAGTCTAAGCAAGATTATATCATGCTGTAACCTACAAGAAAAGCGTTATGGTTTTGTAAAATATGGCCAAAAGTATGAAGGCCTTTCTTATTTCGAATCACAACTTTGCCCCATTAATCAATGTAAAACAGTCATTTCATATGTACAAAGGCCTTTAGGGAATCACAGAAAGGGATTTCCTGTTTGCGATTTCTTAGCACAAGTACAAAGCTTTTCCTAAATTTAAAGGAGCACTTAGGAAATGCAATTACCATTGACTCAAAGTCGATAACCATGTTAAATTTAAAAAAAAAACACCCGAGATGCTTTTTTTAAAGTGCAATAGAGCCCACACATGCCCCTAGGGCATATGAGTGCTCCATATGTGCACCACTATTTTTGGGGTGCAATACGCGGGCCTTATGCCCCTAGTCATCTCCAAAATGGCAATTTCCTAATATGAAATCACTGTTTAGGAAATGTAAAATTGCATTTTCACAAATCTTGCCCAAAATGACAGTAATATAATGGACAAAGGCGATACGTGTCTTTGCGATACGGCATGGCTATCAGAGTCAACTCCAACATATAGGGAGGAGTTGATAAATAGTGGGCAGTCAGGTTGAACAAGTGGCAGCAATGATCGGTATCCGAAGATAAAGAATGTAAGGCACATGGATCAGTTCATATTTAAGGTCTTGCAAATAGTCCCACTATGTATTCATAAATCTGGAGCTCATTGTTTAGCTTATAAATAGTACACTTATAGAAGGTCATAAGCCATATGCCATTGAGCCAGTCTTTGTAGATCGAAGGAATAACCAATTTTCATTTATACATTTTTGGGCTAGCCAATGCCATTTCTAACATTCTCCTACGGTTAGTAATTCCAGAGGTTTTCAAGATTTCATGCTGTGGTTCCAGTGATGTGGATGTGACCAGAATTGTCATGGTTTCTGCTTGTAGAGTATTCCAGAATATTTCCCCATGTATTGCCAGATTGTGGCAGGACCACATAATGTGCACTATAATTCTCCTGGAATTATACAGCTCAACCATTTAGAGTGTAGACTTAGGTTCACTCTGCTCAGATGTTATGGTTTCCAATGAAATTGTGGGATATTTTACATTGACAAATTATGTGTGCAATGCAGGGTAGAATTTGAGGTGTGTGATCCCCCGACCTTTCCTGAGTACTTAGTAGATCTCCTCATACATTTGCTGTGTAGTCCACATCTAACCTTGTAAGCATGTTCCACATATGTTTTTTCAGTAATTTGCTGTAAAACAAATTTTCAATCAGGAGTCTGTAGAGTCCTAAAATTACTTCTCTAAGGTCTCTCCACCCATTCAAATAGAAATGCATCTGGTATTCTGGGACTTCTGGGCGTCCATCCACTGCAAACCTATAGACACAATGTAACTGTTGTAGATATCTCCAATGCTGGTTTCAATGGATAGCAAACTCCCCTGTCAGTGTCTAGAAGGGACATGAGGCACAGGTTCAAGACTGATTTGCATATTGCTGGGTCTGAACTGGGGTGGCTAAGTGAGCTAAAGAACGATGATGGATTCAACCTAGATCTGTGACTGGGATGAGTGTCTGAAAAGTTTCAGTGCTCCGTCCATCAGCATCGAGGGTTTTTAGCTCAGCATCAATTGGACCTGCTTGGACGAGTCTGAGCTCTGTTCCTTGTGTCTGCTTGAGTGAGTCATGATCACCAAGGGGTGTCCCCAGGGTCCTGGCATCAGTGAGAAGCTCCTCCTGAAGAAAAGGCTACAAAGTGACCTCTTATGCCAAAAATCCACCGTCCCAACAACCTCCAATGTGAAGCTGTTATTTGTACCAACAGCACCATTCAAAACAACTGGCAAAGTGGGACTTCCGATTCATGCCGAGCATGACCATGTGCAGCGGTCATCCAATGCAATGCACCAACCATAATAACTCCTTATGCTACAGCAATGACAGTCTGCAATGATTGCCCTTCTTCTCATGCTGATAACCTCCTCCTCATGGCCCTGCCAATGCAAACACCTCTGCCTTGCAGCATATTGAGAAGGTAACTCTTCAGCACGATCCTTGTATCTGACTCGCACAACATTTGTGGAGGGCTGGAACTTCTGAACATCCCTTGGTATTGTGCAACCAGATAACTGCAAGTGTTGCTTCGTGCTTCTTTGCAATATTTTCACCTAAAAACTACAAAAACAAGAATCTCCTGTTCTACTGAGTGAGGTTTTGTTGCGTAGGTGTCACTGCACTTTTAGTGGACTGCTCCGTTCCCTGCACAGCTCCACCTTGTAGCTGCTACCCCGGTCACTGCCACTGACCCTCTGGTCAGGAGTTTAAGTCCTTTGTGGTCTACTGATAGAGTGCCACTGCTCTACTGCTGGGTTGCCCTTTCTGCTTCATTTTTCTGCTTTTGTCTTTTTAGGTTGAGCCTGAGCTTCTCCTGCATTAGGCATGATGATGTGCTTTGGGTAAACTCAGGCCGCCATGCCCGCTTACACTTTCGAAGCAGGGACAATGGCAGCCATTTGCTTGCAATGCCATAGGTCTTGCATTTAAACGCGAGACCTATGGCATTGCAAATATGTATTTGTTTAAACGTAACCCTAGGCATAGTTTGAGTAGTATCGCTATGCGTAGCTACGCAAAGTGCACTTCGCACAATGCATGCTATGCGTAGCTACGGGAACTGCATTTTGCGGTAGGGAAATGATGTTCGCACTGATTGCACAGTGCCGGATGCTTATACGCTCTATGCAATCATTGCAAACGGCATCTTGCACACTGCAAGCCGTCATTTTCTGCTGCTCGATTAGATTTGCACTCGAGCAGCCTTTCTCAACACGGACTGGTAGTTACTCATTGTGAGCGGTCGCGAGCATACGCGACCACTCGCAATGATAAACCTGACCTCCCCGCATTGAGAATCTCTCCGGGAGGTTTATTTTCCACTCTCGCTTTCGGCAACTTGATGTTGCCTATTTGGGAATGAAGAAAAGTCATGCTGGGATGTTGATTTTGCTCTCTTGTTGTTGCCAACTTGTTTATTGCCACCATATTGCAGTCATTCATTATTCACTTTATTAGGTTATTATACAAAAACAACCATAAAAGTACAATTAATAAGTCACATGTAAAATATATGGGAAAAAGATCATAACACAGCAGAATAAGCTTTACATTTCATTGGTAAATTGTTTTTCGAAATCTAAAACATTTTTAAAAAACACAGGGCCAGATGCAACAGTTAATATGTTACCTAATTTTTGAATAGCTAAAAAAGCAGGGTGACAGTGATTAACTTCCATGGTTGCCAACTTGAAGTTGAGAACCGCGAGCAAGCAAAAAATGCCCGCTACGCTATGCATTTTTGCACTGTGCTACGTGTCCTGCATGTACCTTAACCTCCAGCAGAAATTCCCATGACATCAGCAAAATATTTTCGTGTGTTCTGTCTTTGGCAGTTCACTTATATTTCTTGAGTTCCCCTAATGCCCCCGTATTTTGTCTGTAAGTACTATTTACTTTATTGAGTTTCCCTTACTGCAGGCCAGGACATGCGGTGCTTCAGTTGAAACCGATTGCGCTTTTTAAGCAGTACAGCCGCCCCGAAACACAGGCCCCTGCTTTCAATCAGTTTAACCCTGCATTATCTTGTGTCTGTTTCAATGCCCCCTCTTCAAGTGAAATGGATTTAGAAATCATTAGAAAATTAAATCACATGAAATCCAGGTAGCATCCTGTGCGAATGGGCTGAAGCTGCCAACAGCACATTTGTGTTACATGTCATCTGTACTAAAGCCACCTGACAGGTTGTTTTCAAAATGCTTGTTTTATTAACAGCACCACCACCACCAATGACACAACCACTACCACCAATACAACCACCTCAAATACCACCACCACCACCACCACCAATACCAACACCAATACCACCACTTCCAACACTACCAATACCACCACCAATACTTACAATACCAATACCACCACCAATACCACCACCACCAATACCACCATGAACACCACCACCACCAATATCACCACCTCCACCTCCACCAATACCACCACCAATACCACTAATACTGTTGCAGGGATTCTGCACATATAAAGAACTATGTACAAGAAAACAGGACCTCAGTGAATAGGTGGGGCACCAACCTACCACATCCGTACCCAAAATCTCTAACTGACTAGCTATAGTGTTTTATTCATTCTCCATCTACAGCAAAGCTACCAATGATTAGACAACCCAGAACACCTCACTCTATCTTGGGAATCGTGGGAGCCAGGCACTCTTTCACTTAGCCACTCATACCTGTCCACAATGCGAGTAATCGGAGACACAGTATAGTTTAAAATGTTTATTTCAACTAACGTGCTCTATGGTGCAGTACACATGCCAATACTAGCAGCAGAATGCATCAATTGAATATAGTCAGAATTGTTACAATTCCATAGAATACAAACTTGGATGTCATGTTATAGAAAACAATGTAAAAGGACGGAACGACCTAACCACCATCTCCGTGACAAGAGATAGTTTATTATAAAACAGTAGACCTCTGGGCTTTGTCAGCAGACCCCTATGCCTCAAGGCCTAGATGCAATGTTCACATCGCAGGACAAATACAGGTCTCCTCTCTGGGAAGGTGTCTCTACGAGTGTGTAAAAACAGGTTGCAAATATTTCCAGAAGTGCAGCTGTGTGTAGCATGTTATGTCTAGGTGTGAGGAACAGATCAGAACAGAATAACAAGGGGCATTGTTGTTTTATCTTGAACATTGTATGTAGACTAAACCTCAGAGCCCAGCGAAGAACCTGCAAGGCAGACAGTGCTCATGTGAAAAGGGACACAAACAAAGTCTTGTGAAATATGTGCTTGCAGTGTTGTGCGAAAAAGCAACCTCATGGCAGCGAAGCTCATGCTAACTTAGCAATTTTCAATTTCAAATCTTTATTTCGACCATAAAAGATCATAAAAGATATACACAAGATAAAATAATCATTAAAATACATATAGAACCCAACCTAACTTAGCAATTGTTGACAATGGACCTATAAGCCTTACTGCACCCTCCCCCTGATATGGCCTTCGTATATAGACCATTCAAGAAAGCAAAGTTTAAAAGATGTGAGCAGATATCAATAGGCTCGGCCATAAAACTTGAAAAAAACTAAAACGAAAGTCTGTGAAAAAAAAACAAGTCCTGGAAGAATTCAAAAGACGAGAAAAAGAAGAGAAAGGGATAGTAAAAAATCGTAGAAAACAAGGCATCCGGAATCCCAGCTGATGTCTACTGGCAGAAATTTACCTTATTAATCCATCAAGGGGTAAGTGCCAAAGAATGCAATACCCTCCAGAAGTGTAAACAAGCAATGCTTGGGCCCTAAACCACCTGGACTGGATCACTATACTATTGGAAACGAACAGAAATGTCCAGGGAGACTGTTCCATTTACATTCAAAAGGGACCCTAGACGAAAAATTCCAAGGTTCCAGCTTTTTTCAGCTTAATTTGGATTTATTTTCATGCAGAAGACAATTCCATTCATTTATACATCTCTTGAGATGAAACACACGTGTTTGAAGAACACAATACAATACAAAACTGATTTAGTGCAGTTTCACACAAAGCTCATCATGACATAAAATACAACATACTTGTGAAAAAAGACATTGCAAAAGAAATTTGTTTTGAAAAGTACATATGCAAAAATTAAACAGCTAAATCAGTCCTAGGTTTCAGAATGAGCACTCGGCAGACACTAACTTGTAACCAGGCTGCAGCCTGCTGTCCTGCCTGTGATTTGAGCATAGGAGGTTACACAGTATCAAGGAGTTGCCTAAAAGAGGGAAACATAGTTTAGCTCATTCCTCATAGCAAACCCCATTGAAAATGCCCGTGCACAAAGGTCAACACGTTTCAAATCCCTAGACGTTTTGGTATTCCACTCAGGACTCGGACACGGTCGCAAACACTACAAAAAAAGACAAATAACAATAATATAATATTCTAATGACTGACCCAGTCAATTTCAATTTCAATAGGCTTTATTTGGTTCATAAAAAACAACCATAAAAGCACAGAAAGAAAATACATCAACAGACAATTGTTGAAAAAAACAATACTCTACAATGGAAAGATAAAATCCGACAAATTATTAGTACTACTTAAAACATCATACTTTTCCTTGCATCAATAGTTTTAAGAATAAAAGTTGCAGTGAAGAAACATATACCAGGTTCTCGCATTGTAAATATTAATCTCATGGCAGATTCCGTAGTAAAGGTACAATATTTTAAAAACAAGAGTTTGAAAAATGCAATGGGAAAGTTCAAATACAGATCACATATGAGGAGAAATTGCAATGTGCTTTGTTTGGTATGGCTGTCACATGGACAAGGGGAAGCAGGATACTGTTTTACTCGTGGGAATGCTACCAAGTGATGAACAAGACCAAATCTCATTCTTGTGAGTACATAACAATGTGTAGATCTAGTTACCTGGCTTAAATAAGTTTGGAATACCTCGACAACCGAAAAGGAATTGTAGAATCGGCAAGTTGTTAGCTGCACTAAGGGCCAGATGTAGGTAGCCCTTTACCGATCGGAAACGGCCGAAAATACCGATTTTCGGCCGTTTCCGATCGGTAAAGGGCTAGGGAGATGTAGGTGCACATATTCGGTAATTTTACCGAATCGTTAATATTACCGAATCGGTAAATTTACCGATTCGGTAATATTTAACGAATCGGTATAATTATTACCGATTCGGTAATATTTACAGATTCGGTAAAATTACCGATTATGCTATGTGGGTAGCCAATTTTACATTGGCAAATGGCTTACAGAATCGGTATTTTACCATGGAATACAAATCCATGGTAAAATACCGATTCCTGTGTACATGCACATCTGTGCATGTACACATGTGCCATGTGACAGACAGACGTGCCCTTAGGGCATGTCTGTGTGCCACATTGCACACATGCCCGTTTTGGGGGTGCTAGAGGGTGTCAAAGTGACACCCCCTGCACCCTTGACAAAATCGGTATTTACCGAATCGTTGAATACCGATTCGGTATTTGAATTGAATCCTATGGGCTTCAAAGGCCCATAGGATTCAATAGCAAATACCGATTCGGTATTTACCGAATCGGTAAATACCGAATTTTAAGGATTCGGAAAAGAATCCAGATGTTGGGACCTACATCCCATTTACCGATTTTGAAATACCGAATCGGTAAAATTCGGTATTTCAAAATCGGTAAATGGGATTTACCTACATCGGGCCCTAAGTTACTTAGTCGCCTCTTTTTTCTGTGTAACAAAAACAAATTCCTCATTTCTGTTTCGGGCAGCTCGGCTACAGCATTAGGGTCATCCAAAATATTACATTTAAAAACTTCCTTAAAACTATGTATAATGTAGTTGAGCCAGGGAATCTTAAGACAATTATCCAATCGAAGACAGTCTTTGATAATCATTCTATTAAAGGCAACCTCTTCCTTTCACCATATAGATCTCCAGATCAGTAAGGGCCTAAAAGCTGTTAAGTCCATCAAGTAGCTTATTCCTACTTCCCTGTGAATTAATTCAGATGACGACGAGGATGGCAAACAGAGCAACTTTTTAAGGAACATGTTTTCCACTGTTTGCAAATCACTATTAGGGTTATGACCCCATACCCCGGCACCATAAAGTGCAATCGAGGTGCATCTTGATTGATAAATATCTGTCATATCTTTAATTTTTCGGTCGCCCAACTTCGCTGCAAACCTAAAAACTCCATGGATACTTTTTGCCATCTTTGCCTGAACATTCAACATCTCTTGTGACCAAGTCCCGTCACCAGCCAACGTTATTCCAAAATAACAGAACTTATCCACCGTTTGGATTTTCTGCCCCTCTATAAAAAAGGGATTAATCGTCTTTCGCCTCAGTCCACAAACCATGGTATATGTTTTGGTCTTATTGATCTGCAATTTCCTCCACGTTATAAAATCAGCAAACTTGTCTATTAACCGCTGAAGGCCGATGGGTGTTCTAGATAAAAGCACGGCGTCATCTGCATAAAGCAGTACCGGTACCTCTTGACCATCCGCCTGTGGTGCATCCGATTTCACTAATTTAAGTGCTGCATCAACTTTATTATTAAAGAGTGTAAAGAGCAATGGAGCAAGGATGCAGCCTTGTCGGATGCCGCATCTAACATTAAATTTAGGGGTGCATTCTCCCCTATGCCCATACCGTACAGATGTTGACAATCCTTCATAGAGCCTAGCCAAGAAATAAATTATAGACTCTGGGGCTACGAGTTCTAAAAGAGTTGGCCAAAGAATGGTATGTTCCACTAGATCAAATGCGCTGCTGAGGTCAGCAAAGCATAGAAAAAGGGACCCTTGCTTAGCACATGTGTATTTTCCGATTAATAAATCTAAATTAATACACTGTTCAAGGGTTCCTCGCCCTTTCCTGAAACCATATTGTGTCTTTGTTAAAATCCCATTATCCTCAGCCCATTCTTCTAGCCTAACAAGTAGAATCCTACACAAAATTTTAATGTAGGAATCTAGAAGGGAAATAGGACGATAATTTTTGGTATCAGATTTAACCCCCTTCTTAAAAAAGGGGATGACGATTGACTCACCCCATGTAGGAGGAATTCCTTCAGTTATAGCAGCGTTAAATGCTCTATTTAATAACGGTCCCAATAAAGCAGGTACAGCTTTATAGACATCTATTAGAACCCTGTGCGAGCCCGGGGCCTTTAATCATTTACTACTTTTGATACCTTGTTCCACCTCTTCTAAGGTTATACGTAACGGTACAATAGGCCAAGTACTTGAATTATTAAAATTGTTACTATTAAGATTTCCTGATTTAAAAATGCTGGAAAATGAGCAACCCATGCCTCACTGCTAACATGGGACATACATTCAGGGACAACCTCATCTTTTAAAAAGGGGGAATTGACTGTTTCCCAGAATAGTTGGCAATTTGATGTATCAGCAGCATGGGAAAGTTTATCCCAAGCCTCCTGTTGTAACTCTCTCATCCTCAGTTGAAGTCTGGATTTATAGTCTAATCTTAATTTTTTACATGCATCAAATCCCTGGGTCTACTGGACAGTGCTTGTTTTAACTGGTTAAGTGAGTGGGTACAGGCATGGTTAAATCATCTTCTGTTATCTGTAAATTTCTTGTTGGATGTCGTAGTCAAAATTAAGTTAATAGTATTATTTATTTTACAAAAATTTGTTAAAATCAATGCAGGCTCATTTTTGACATCCAAATTCTCAGAGATCTCAACAAAACAATCAGTAACAATATTTTTAACACCCTATCTGGGTTAACCCCTTTCCATTTGATTCTTGTGCCGTTAGTTCTGCACGGGGCGATATTTCCCACAGTTGTTAATATTCTTACGGGACGAATTTCCCCTACAGCTACTTTCATTATGATACAATGATGGTCACTACGTAGGGATTCTTCGATCTTTGGGGTGGACCGCTGAGCCTGCACTCCAGGTGAGGTCGCCCCCACGCACTGCTGATCCTTGCCTGGTATTGTTTTGTTCCTGCCTTGCTGTTTTGCCTGCTGCTGTTCTGTTTCCTGCTTCCTGAAGGCTGCCGGACGACCCAGCCGGCGCTCAGCCGCCCGACCAACCACTTCTCCCACCGCTGCCTCCATGCGGCCCCGCCCCCCTCCTGCCCATTCGCCGCCCCGCTCCCGCCACCCAGCTGACCCTCCCTCCTGGCTCCTCATTTAAGGGAACTGCGCCAGGTGCGGGGAGCGACCGCTGAGCCTGCACTCCAGGCGAGGTCGCCCCCACGCACCGCTGCTCCTTGCCTGGTATTGTTTTGTTCCGGCTTTGCTGTTTTGCCTGCTGCTGTTCTGTTTCCTGCTTCCTGCCTGCTGCTGGACAACCCAGCCGCAGCTGAACCACCTGACCAACCACTTCTCCTGCCGCTGCCTCCCTGCGGCTCGCCCCCCTCCTGCCCATTCGCCGCCCCGCTCCCGCCACCCAGCTGACCCTCCCTGCCGGCTCCTTATTTATGACGCCCCCTGCACGTGCAGCGGACACGCACAGCGGGTGCGCCGATTGTGTGCCGAATGCATGCCAAAGGCAAGCCCGTCTGCGCCTGTCCGCACCTGGACCGCGCCCAGCGCCAGGACCCCTGGCCCCTGCCGATGCAAGACCACCCAACGGACCTACGACGCCGCCACCCTCCACGCACTCAATGCCGACCGGAACCCCGCCTGCTATTGAGCAACCCTGAGTCGCACCCACGGACCCTTCGCCTGCCAAGCCTGCAGATTCACCTGCTCCCAGACCTGCACCACCCCCGCCAAGTCGAGCACCAGCAGCAACAACCTGAAGTGCATCCTACTCAACACCCGCTCTGTCCACAGGCACGCCGTGGAACTCTGGGACCTGCTCGACACGACAGCACCGGACGTCACCTTCCTCACCGAACCCTGGATGAACGCCTCCTCAGTGCCTGACATCGCCATAGCCATCCCGGACAGATACAAGATCACCCGGAAGGACCGCGTCAACCAGACGGGAGGAGGCATCGCCATCGTACACATGAACACCATTCGCATCTAGACTAACTCCGACGAAACCTTCACCGCCGCCGAACACCTGCACTTCCAGATACACACTGACCCCAAGACCACCCTCCGCGGCACCCTCATCTACAGACCACCTGGACCACGCACACAATTCAGCGAAGACATCGCTGACTTCATCAGCCCGCACGCCCTACCCGCCGTCGACTACATCCTTCTAGGGGACCTCAACTTTCACCTGAAGAACAACAACGACAGAAGCACCACCGCCCTGCTGGACAACTTCACCAACCTCGGACTCAAGCAACTGGTGAACACCCCCACCCACTACGCCGGCCACACGCTCGACCCCGTCTTCTCATCCAGTAAGCACATCTCCTTCAGCCACGCCACCGGACTCCACTAGACCGACCACAGCTGCGTACACTTCAGCTTCAGAAGAACTACGACCCACCACCACCCGCAACAGGTCCCCCGCCAAAGCTGGAGCAAGATCACCTCCGAGCAACTCACAGCCTCCCTCAGCCAGAACACTCCGACCAGCACAACGGACCCCAACGAAGCAGCCAGCAACCTCACCAAGTGACTGACCGCCTGCGCCGATGACCTCGCACCACTAAAGAACCACCCAGCAGACCCGGCAGCAAGAAAACCCCCTGGTTCATCGACAAACTCAAGGAATCCAAGAAGAACTGCCGCACTCTCGAGAAAGCCTTGCGACTCGACCACACCACAGACAACATGGCCGCCCTCAAGCACGCCATCCGCAAACACCATCAGCTGATCCGTGCCACCAAGAAGAAGGCACTCAAAGAACGACTGGACAACAACACCCACGACAACAAGGAACTCTTCAGCATCGTCAAAGAGTTCTCCAACCCCAGCGCCGGAAACAACGACATCACTCCCCCGCAAGACCTCTGCAACTCACTTGCCTCATTCTTCCACCGCAAGATCGCCGACATACACAACAGCTTCGACGCACAGACCACGCACCCCACCACCGAACCAGCGCCTACCACCACCACCCTCTGCAACTGGACCTCAATCAGTACCGAAGACACCACCCGCACAATGAACTCCATCCGCTCCGGATCACCA
This sequence comes from Lissotriton vulgaris, assembly GCF_964263255.1. NCBI lineage: Eukaryota > Metazoa > Chordata > Amphibia > Caudata > Salamandridae > Lissotriton > Lissotriton vulgaris. Next base: position 744,423,631 of record NC_141697.1, on the reverse strand, counting down.
ACCGGCCCGTGCCCACACCACGTCTTCAACAAAGACGACGCCACCATCGCACCCCATCTCCGAGACACCATCAACTCCTCCTTCCTCACCACCACCTTCCCGGAGAGCTGGAAGCACGCCGAGCTGACCGCCCTCCTGAAGAAACCGACGGCGGACCCCACCGACCTCAAGAACTACCGTCCCATCTCACTCCTTCCTTTTCCGGCCAAAGTCATCGAGAAGACCGTTAACAAACAGCTTGCCGCCTTCCTCGAGACGAACGGATCCCTCGACCCCTCGCAGTCCGGGTTTCGGGCCAACCACAGCACCGAGACCGCCCTAATCGCAGCCACCGACGACATTAGAACCCTGATCGACAACGGGGAAACAGCAGCCCTCATCCTCCTGGACCTCTCTGCAGCATTCAACACCGTCTGCCACCGCACCCTAGTAAAGCGCCTCAGCAACGTCGGAATCCGAGAGAAAGCACTGGAGTGGATCATCTCGTTCCTCACCGGAAGAACCCAGAGAGTCTGCTTCCTTCCGTTCAGATCCGAGGCCACCGAAGTCATATGCGGCGTACCACAAGGATCATCACTCAGCCCCACCCTCTTCAACGTCTACATGAGCCCCCTCGCTGCCATCGCATGCCAGCACAAGCTCAACATCATCTCCTATGCCGACGACACCCAGCTCATCCTCTCCCTCACCAACGACCCCACCACCGCCAGAGCCAACCTACATGAAGGTATGAAAGACGTCGCCGACTGGATGAAAAACAGCCGCCTTAAACTGAACTTAGACAAGATGGAAGTCCTCATCCTGGGACCATCACCCTCAGCCTGGGACGACTCCTGGTGGCCCCCGGCCCTGGGCACCGCTCCCAAACCAACGGACCACGCACGAAACCTGGGCTTCATCCTGGACTCCTCCCTGTCTATGACCAGACAAGTCAACTCCATCTCAGCCTCGTGCTTCAACACCCTGCGCATGCTCCGCAAGATCTTCAGATGGATCCCCACGGAAACCAGGAAAATCGTCACCCAGGCACTCGTCACCAGCCGACTAGACTACGGGAACACCCTCTACGCGGGAGCCACAGCCAAACTTCAAAAGAGACTTCAACGCATCCAGAACGCCTCTGCACGGCTGATCCTCGACATCCCCCGACACAACCACATCTCCGGACACCTGAGAGACCTGCGCTGGCTCCCAGTCAGCAAGAGAATCACGTTCAGACTCCTCACCCACGCACACAAGGCTCTCCAACCTGGGCCCCAAGTACCTCAACGACCACATGACCTACTACACGCCAACCCGCCAGCTACGTTCGACCAGCCACGCACTCGCCACCGTTCCACGCATCCACAGAGCCACCGCTGGAGGAAGATCCTTCTCCTACCTGGCAGCCAAGTCCTGGAACTCCCTCCCCACCCACCTTCCACGAACCCAAGACCATCTCTCCTTCAGGAAGCAGCTCAAGACCTGGCTGTTCCAGCAGTAACTTACCCCTCCCCCGGCGCCTTGAGACCCTCCTGGGTGAGTAGAGCGCTTTACAAATGCTGTGATTGATTGATTGATTGATTGAAGGGGATATTATTGGCAGATACCAGTACATGATCATTGACTGAATTTGCATTTCTACGTGTAAAAGTAGGGAGCGGTTTCCCCATTCCATCTCTTGCACACTGCATTATATCTAAATCAAAATTCGCCATGAAGGTATTAAGTGTATCTCCATACATATTGTGGGGGAAATGCATACAGTCATCACCTGTGTCTTTCCTAAACCCACAGACCCTAGCGGTAGACAGAGGACATATAGGTGTATTAAAATCTCCAACCAAAATTATGTCAAAATTAACATCCTCATCTGAGCTCAATTTGCCAATGACATTCTCCAGTTCTGTAACTACTTTAAACCGTGTACAATCAAAAAGGTTAATATAGAAATTAATTAAGAGTACATCCCGGCCGTTTTTTTGGTGTAACCATAGTACCTGGGAATGGCACTCAATGTTAATAAACCTTTTAACTTCTATAGGCAGATTGATTGACAGGAGGAGTAAAAGACCTCCCTTTGCTCTACCGGCCAAAGAACCCATAGCAGGTAAATCATAGGAGGCATACCCCTCAAAGCTAACAAGGTCTGTGCACCAAGTCTCCTGGAGACAAATAATATTGTGGGTATGGAGAAAATCAGTCCATCCTAACATACCCCTTTTTTTAGTCAACCCAGCTATGTTCCAGGTGGCTATAGAAAACCACTGGCTTGGCATGCAGGTTCTATTTCTATTGGTTGACCTATATTGCCATCAGGAGTTGCCCCTTGCTCCATGTCAGAACCCCTTTCGTCAGAGGTATACGTTACTCCCTGTAAACTTGCCTGGCCCACTGGTCCCTGTCCCACTATAATTTCGGCCCCTAGTTCGTCAATACCCCTATTGTCCACCATTCCTTCTGTATGGCGGTCTGGATCCAGTCAGTCATTCTCCTCAAGAGTACTGAGTGATTGGAATCGATTGTATTTGAGTAGGTTAAAATGCGGCTGGATTGGTAAAGCCTAGTTGGTTCTTTGGCGTTCCCAAATTGCCCCTTTGGGGGGGGCACCTGTTTTAAATGGCTATAAGAAAAACAAGTGGAAGTAATGAGAGTCATTAGCTGACAGGGCTACTACTCTATTCAGAGAGATCCTGGCATAATGTGGGTTCCTGAAATTAATAATACCACAATCACTCTGTATGGATTTCTTTAGAGGGCCTATCCAATTGAATCTTCTTGTTGTAAGGATCTGATCTGTGCAATTAACCGGATAGCCACAGTTATTGTTAAGACAATGCACCGTTTTACAAACTAAGAGGGGGGGCATTTACCAAGACTGCCACATACGGGGAGCATGCCGGGGGTAGATTGATGGTACTACTGCGCTTTCCCTCCTTTGATTCTTTCTCTGTCCGGGTATTATTCTCCTGTATACTCTCCTTACTACTAATACCTAGGTTTTGTACATCACAGGTATGGTTACTCCCTGTCAATTGCTTTGTGTGGCCGAGTGGGACTAAATTATCGCCTGTAACTGTATCTTGTGCATTAGGGTTGATACTGGCCCCCACATTCCTATCGTGTAGGACACTGCTCCCAAGGCAACTGCTGTTCCTAAGTTACTACCGTTTTGAGTACCTTCCTGCAGTCTATTAGTAATTACTTTAGGTAGCTCATTGTGATGGTTCAGTTCCCCACTAGGCCTAGATACGTCCCCATTTAATTTGTCTATTTTATCATGTAGTGGTTTGAAGTATGTTTAAATTTTAGCAGCCAGCGCAGTGATAATCTGATTAACCTGTATATCATTCAGCAACCTCATACTAGGAGGTTGCTCCCCTGCACAAATGGGGGGTATAGTTTTGGAGCCTTTTCTAGTCGTCCCCTGTTTTGGCTGTGGCTTCCTACAACTCCTTTTCTTTCTTGGGGTAGGCACCTCTTGTTAGAGACAACTTTGTTTAAAGGGCAATAAATCTACCTTGAGAGCAGTGTAGAGCGAATCCACTAGTTGTGAAGTAGTATTTCTTAGTCATCTGAGTGTGAAAGGCTATACAAATAAAGGCATCTCGTCAGATTCTAACTCCTGTCTAAACCACTGAAGTCTGCTGACTTCATAAAAGGAAAATAGTTTCCTACCTTCCAAGTCTTGGTGTAAACAGTATGAAGTTCAATTAATGCAGATCCTCTGTCACTTCCAATTCTTAAAGTAACAGATACCAAAAAGGTTTAAATGTGCTAACTTGGGCGTTTAGCTGTAATTCATTTGTAATGCTTTGATGCATTGTGCGCGTGATAAAACACAGGATTCAAAGTTAAAAGCTCCTTGTTACCTTTAAGCTGTATGAAAGTCACTGCTTTCTGTTGGTGCCGACCTCAATGCAATGGAGTAATCACTCACACTGCAAACAATAAATAAAAGATCAGCTTTAACAACACTTGTATCACACAGCCTTAGAGTTAAATGGGTGATGATTACAAACTAAGTGACCCATTACGATGGTGGGCGGAACGGTAAACTGGACTGACCACCAGAAGTGTGGCGGTCTTGCTGTGCCTATTAGGATGCGACTGACACCCTGGCAGTCGCATCCCACATGTAAGCAACACCTGCCACAATGTTAAAACTGCATGTTGTGCATTGGCTTGCACAACGTGACAGGCACCGCGCGGTGCCTGCCACCTTGTGAATGCCAATGTAGGTGGTACCCACCCCAAGTGCAGCTCCCCCACCCCTTCGGGGGCCCACAATGGGCCCCCAAAGGAAACTTTGCATGCCTTTTCAAGGCGGATTCTCCGCCATGGAAAGGCATTCAATCACACACATCATATTATGGATGACGGTGCCTGCAAGGCACCGCCACCATATTATGGGCCTTTTCAGCCCGACAGGCAATCATGACAATTGCCTACCAGTGGAAAAGTGGCGGACGATCTTTCCGAATGCCGGGGTACCTGCCACCATGCAAATGTGGCGCGGGGGGGGGGGGGTAAATGGTCGTCCGGCGAGGAATTTTGCAGGCAGATCGCCATGATGATAGGCCCGATAGTGTGGTCAAATATAAATTCTTAACCGTGCTATCCGCTCATTACCTTGAAGTTGTTGGTGAATTTCTGGATGTCTTTAGTGCGGCTTTGCCACTCTCAATAGGCCCAAATTAATTGCTCCTCCCTGCAAACAGTAAACGGGATGCTGTTATCTCGATTCTGTTACCCAGCCTCAAGGTTGAGATGGTGAAAAGCCTGAATCTAATCGCTGGAGCGAGAGAGCAAGAGTGCATCCATCACACTAAGAATCTGCGGGGGCTGTTCTTAAAAACAGCTGACCACCTCATCAGACAGAGAAACACCAGAGGCCTTCCTCACAATGCATTTTGGACCATGTAGTTCCGACTGCTATAAATGCATTTTGTTTTCCCAAACTTCAATTTTGCTATCTCAGAGAATTTGCTGAGTCCTTTTAAAGCTATATGAAATTTCATAATAAGAAAAGCCTCTCTCTGGGCCAACAGGACTTCAGGGTCACCTCCTCTTTGGCTGTTTTTCTTTATCAGGGACAAAACCGTCCAAGTGAAATCATTGTGTGTATGTTTCAGAGAGACAAAGTGTTCCACCATGGGAGTAGTCAGAATCTTATTCTTTAGGCGAGAACGATGTTGCACAATACGCTGGCGTACTTCTTGGCTGATTTTACCAATGTTGGTCTTTCTACACGGACATGTAATGGAATACACCACATTCTTAGATTTACAATTTGTAAACTCATTGTGGCGCCAATGTCTCTTACCGTCTGTGAACGATGGTACTTCTTCAGTGGAGTTGCAGACCAAACACATACCACACTTGTGGCGGCCTTGTATGGGCTGAAGATATAACATTGTACACAAAGTGACAGGGTTCTTGGGAAATCCCACCGAACTAGTCACCTGCTGCCCAATGTTCCGATTCTTTTTTAAGGCAAACAATAGAAGCCCTATGTCTGGTATAGTATCCTCAATCAAGTGCCGATAATTTTTTTCACAGGGTGTGTCGGGTCCAAATGTGGACACGCACACAATACGATCAGTTGGCCTCTTGGTTTTCTTCTTTAGTAGGGGCACAAACAAGGTCTTGCGAAATATATGCTTGTAGTTTTGTGCTCAAAAGCAGCCTCATGGCAGTGAAGCTCTTGCTAACTTAGTAGTTGTCGAAATGGATCTATAAGCCTTACTACAATACCACCACCACAAATACCAACACCACCACCATCAATACCACCACCACCAATACCAATACCAATACCACTACCAATACCACCATCACCAACACCACCATTACCGCCACCACTAATACCACCACCACTACCACTAATACCACTACCACTAATACCACCACCACTAACACCACCACCAATACCACCACTACCAAAAGCACCTACAATACCAACACCACCAACATCACCAAGACCACCACCAACACCACCAATACCACCACCACCATCAAAACCACTACCAATACCACCACCGCCACGGCCACCAAAAACCACCACCACAATGCCAAAACCACCAACACCACCAATACCACTACCACCAATACCATCACCACCAATATAACCAATATCACCCTAATACCACCACTATCACCATCACCAATACCACCACCACCAAAACCACCAAAAACACAATGGCCACCACCACCACCAACAACACGACCACCACCATTGATACCACCGCCTCCAATACCACCATCAATATCACCACCAATACCACCACCACCAATACCACCAACATCAACACCACCACCCATACCACCACTGCCACCAATACCACCACCACAAAAACCAACACCACCAATACTACCACCGGCAACATCACCACCACCACAATACCACCAATACCACTACAATTAATACCAATACCACCAACAATGCCAACAACACAACACCAACACCAATACCAAAACCACCACCACCACCATTAATACCACCACAAATACCATCACCAATGCCACCAATACCACTACCAATACGCTACCACCAACACCCTACCACTAACACAACCACAACCAATACAACCAATAATACAGCCAATACCACCACCAATTGCCACCACCACAAATGCCTCAACCACCAATGCCAGTACCACTCCACCGATATTACCACCAATACCAGCACCACCAATACCACCACCAGTGTCCCACCAATAACCCCACCATCACTAATACAACCACCACCAATACGACCAATTCCAGCACCACCAACACCAACACCACAAACACCAGTACCACCAATACCAGCACTACTAATACTACCAATACCACCACCACCAATGCCACCAATACCTCCACCACCATTACCACCACCATCAATACCACCAGCACCAATACCACCAAAAGAAAAATCCCCAATACTACCACCAGCAATACCACCAATACCACTGATACCAATACTACCACCACCAATACCAATACCACCACCACCACCACCAATACTAACACCAATACGACCACCACCATCAATACCACCCCCACAAATACCACCACTACCACCAATACCACCACCATCAATACTACCACCACTAATACCATTACCACCACCAATACCATTACTAATCACAACACAACCACCACAACCAATATCAATACTACCACCAATACCACCACCACCACCACCAATTCCACCATCACCAATACCACCACCACCATCAATACCACCACCATCAATGCCACCACCAATACCACCACCACCATTACCACCACCAATAACCCACCACCAAAACCACCAATTGCCACCACCACAAATACCACTTCCACCAATGCCACCACCACCAATACCACCACCACTGTTGCTAATACCACCACCACCAATAACACCACCTCCAATACCCCAACCAATACCCCAACATCAATATAACCACCACCACCAATGCCAGTAATATCACCACCAATACCAGTACCACCAATACCAATACCACCACCAATACCACAACCACCACTAATAACACCAATACCACCAATACCAGCACCGCCATTACCACCAATACCACCAATACCAGCACCACCAATACCACCACCACTAATACTATCATGAACAACAACTTCACCACCAATAACATCAGCATCAATACCACCACCACATTGCCTCTCACTCACTAGTACAACACCACCATTTTACCACCACCACCGATACCACCACCACCAACACCACCAATACCACCACTACCACCACCACCAATGCCAACACCATAACCCCGCCACCACCAATAAAACCACCACCACTAATACCACCACCACCAATACCACCATCAATACATTTCATTTCATTTCAAAACTTTATTCGATTCATAAAATGGATCATAAAAGTACTGAACATACAAACCATCGTACCTCATAAAAGAAAAGAAAAATTTAAGTACACAATTTACCCAAATTTATAAAAGACATAATAAAAGGACCATTATAAAAATATAAATGCATAATTTTTGGCCAGAGAACATTATATACATTTTGGTACTAGCCATAGCCCTTCCTAATCTTTAGCGAAACTCTGATAAAATTTAACATGGCACAGCAGGTTTCAATAGAGGATAGTGATGACAGATAATCATACCCTTCCTTATAAGTACAAGGTTGCTGCCCCTTCAGAATTGGTTTAATAAACCAGATTCTTGGCTCTTGGTATAAGGAGCAAAAGAGGACCACATGTATGGTGCTTTGGCTAACCCTGTTATTACATGGACAAGGGGGCAGCCTCTCACACCAACCCCCTTGTTTCGGGAAAGCAAGCAGAAAATGCAGAATATCCAATCTAAACCTTGTTAGTAAGAATCGCCATTGCACATTGAGAGTAAATGTTAAATAAAACTGAGGTTGGGGCTTACGAACATGAACATTAACATCGTCCAAAGATGGTGAATTCAATGATTTCCATTACATTGTCTTTATGTCCGCCTTTTGGTTTCCCTCTATTTTTTCTGGATTGTCATAAAAGGAACCCAAGCCAATCTTATTTAACATATTGCAAACGTAGGACAACCAAGGGATCTGTTTTGAATTTTCTAAGGCCATGCAATCCATGATGATGTCTTTAGTAAGTTGCAAGTCTTCAGATCGCCATATTTTGCCCCATAACAATAAAGGGGACAAACGAATCGTATCAGAAACACTGACCATTCCCATTTCATTGTGGCAAAAGATGTTTGAGCAGCCTTTGGGGACTGATAAAACCCTTTTTATGAAATTATTTTCCACCACCTGTATCACAGTTGGTGTTTCAGTCCCCCACACCCTTGCCCCTTAGGTGGCCACCGATAAACATTTAGATGTATAGAGGGTTTTGAGGTGCGTAACATGTTTTTGGCCCAAATTGCTACAAAAACGGAAGATGCCCTCTATTGCCCGGGTCGCACTCTGGGCTCGAACCTTCATAATTGGGGTCCAGCTTAGTTTGCTATTAAACAAATTACCTAGATAGTTAAAATTTTCCACCTTTCCAATTGTGCGATTATTTACCATAAACTTCCTGATGTTTGACCCTTTAGGACCACAACACATTACAAAAGATTTGTCGAAGTTTACCTTTAAGTCGAGGTCCAGCATGAAAGTATTAAAGGCATCTAAACATACTTGCATGCTATTTCCAGTTAAGGTCATTAAGACAGTATTGTCTGCATAGGAAAGCATGGGAATACTTTTGCCATTAATTTTTGGAAAGTCACAACCCTGGTCTAATAAGTACTTTTCTAACCCGTTTGTGTATACCAAAAAAAGAAAGGGCGCCAAAATGCATCCTTGACGCACACCCTCAGTTGATGGAATTGATTTTGTCGTTTATACAAAAACCAATACCACACAAAATCCACCACCAATACCACCACTAATACCACCACCTCCACTAATACGCCACTACAACCAATACCAACACCACCAATACAACCACTATCACCAATACCACCAGAACTACCACCAATACCACCACCACCAAAAGCAACACCACCAATATTACCACCAGCAATACCACCAATACCACTGATACCAATACCACCACCACCAATGCCACCACCACCAATACTAACACCAATACGACCACCACCATCAATACCACCACCACCGATACCACCACTACCACCAATACCCCCACCAACAATACCACCACCAATACCACCACCACCAATTCCACCACCACCAATAACACCACCACCAATACCACCACCAATACAGCCACTATCAATACCACCTGAAATACCCCCACCACCAATACCACCACCACCAATACCAATACCACCACCACTAATACCACCAATATTACCACCAATACAAACACGATTACCACAAGAAATACCACCACCAATACCACCACTAATACCACCACCTCCAACAATACCGCCACTACCACCAATACCACTACCACCAATACCACTACCACCAATATCACCACTACCACCACTTGCACCACCAATATCACCAGCACCACCACCAATACCTCCACCACCAAAAGAAGCACCACCAATACTACCACCAGCAATACCACCAATACCCCTCATACCAATACCACCAGCACCAATACCAATACCACCACCACCGATACTAACATTAATATGACCACCACCATCAATACCACCACCACCACTACCACCAATACCACCACCAATATCACTACCAACAATACCACCACCAACAATATCAATACAACCAGCACTAATACCTTTACCACCTCCAATACCATTACTAATACCAACACTACCATGATCAATATTAATACCATCACCAATACTACCACCACCACCAATTCCACCATCACCAATACCACCACCACCACCAATGCCACCACGAATACCACCACGAATACCACCACCACCGCCATTAATACCACCACCACCAATACCACCACCACCACCATTACTATGTCACTATGCCCAAATTGACTCAACGATACGCCGAAGCTGGTCTAGAGAAAGTCTCCTAGATCTCAGACCCGTATCAGTTGATAACCACCCAAGGTACAACCCTACGTTAATGCTGCAAAGCTACACTTGCCCTAACTGCCATTTTTCCCTGCAACCGGCGAGTACCAATTCATGTAAGATTACCAGCGAGAGCTGCCACAGCTCCCTTTTGCGTGAAGTGAAGACTTGTTTAGTCAACTGCCGCTCCCTGCCTAAACACGCTAGTGACATCTGGCTCTCCCTCTCTATTAATGCCTGGGACCTGCTGTTCCTCACGGAAACTTGGACCAAAGAGCACTCGCACCCCGACATCGCCCTAGCTGTCCCCCCGAACTATCAATTTGCTGGGCTTGATAGACCGGGTTCTAAGACAGGTGGAGGAATAGCTATCATTCTCAGAGCCCACTGGACTATCTTCTCTAGGAAACTAGACAATTTGGGCCCCATTGAAGCTATGTATTTTTGTATTTCCGAGGCAGCTCTCCTTATCTGTGCAGGGGTACTTATCTACAACCCCCCGAACACCCCCCCCACTCGTATTACGGAATTAATATCAAGGTTAGCTGACCTCTCACTAAAACACTCGCACTTTACTGTCTTGGGAGATTTTAATCTACATGCAGATGACAGTAACTGCACTAAGGCATGTTCTTTGGTTGAGACCTTGGAGGGTTTCAACCTTCTGCAGAAAGTCGTTGGCCCTACACACTCGGCAGGGCACACGTAGATCTGATCTTCACTAACCTCCCCGGTCTCTCCACCGGTACCCCTCTCCCTGTGACTTGGTCAGACCATTTTACGATCCCTTTTAATCTAAAACTCGCCACGACTCTGACCTCAGTTTGTAGGCCAGAGAGGACGGGTAGAAAGTGGTTTAAAGTAACACTCGAGGAGCTCGAGCCCGCCTTAGCCAAACTGGAATGGCAACCCTCCGCTGATATCAATGAGGATGTGGCTAACCTAAACCAACATATCATCACGGCCATTGAAAATATCGCCCCCCTCACTACCCTTTCCTCATCCAGAACCAAGCCCTCTGCTCCCTGGTTCTCTCAGCTGCTGCGGGAAGAAAAAAGCAAATGCAAAAAGCTTGAACGCCTCTGGCGGTGTGCCTATGATCCAGGTGCCAAAATAACGTACAGAGGGGCACTAAAAAATTTCCATAAACTTAAGCAAACTGCCATGAGGGAATACTTTGCTAGTAAAATCAAAGCGGCAGATAACAGCGCCAAGGCACTCTTCCAAGTTGTAAAAAACTTCACTAATCCCCCTGCCCTTCTACAAAAGACAGAGCCCTGTCAAGAACTCTGCGACAATCTATCCAATTTCTTTCATGAGAAAATTTCTCTCATCTATGCTACTTTTAATACAGGACTCAACCTCGATACAGATGTCACCCCCCTTACTGACGTCAGCCTCGAGGACAAGAGGTTTACAGCGTTCAAACCCATCACCTTAGATTCTGCACTATGCAAACTCCATCTATGTAAATCAGGCTCTCCCCTAGATCCGATGCCTGCCCACGTTTACTCCACAGTTGCTCCTGTGATCGTGCAACCCCTACTATCAATATGGAATTCCTCCCTTAGATCAGGACAATTTCCGGACATCTGGAAGCAGGCAATTCTCATCCCCCTGTTAAAGAAACCCGACGCGGACCCGGCTGTCCTCAGTAACTACCGTCCGATATCCCTGCTACCAAAACCGGACAAAATTTTGGAAAAAATAGTACAGGAACAGCTAGCGGACTATATTGAAAACCAGAACCTGCTGCATGACTCGCAATCCGGTTTTAGGACCGGCTACAGCACGGAGACGGCATTACTAGAGGTGGCGGAGACGGTGCGGGAAACCGTGGACAGGGGAGAGGTGGCTATGTTAGTGCTCCTCGACCTGTCTGCGGCCTTCGACACGGTCTCCCATGCCATCCTCCTGGGGAGACTCCGTGAGATGGGGATTCACGGCACCCCTCTGGCGTGGATCTCCTCCTTCCTCACAGGCCGCACACAACAAGTCTGGTGCCGCCCTTTCTGGTCCAGGGATAGGAAACCACTCGACTGCGGGGTGCCCCAGGGCTCTACTCTTAGCCCCTTCTTTTTCAACATTTATGTTGCACCCTTAGCAAAGGTAATCGAGTCTTTAGGGGTAAAAGTGATATCATATGCTGACGACACTCAGCTTATCTTCTCTTTTAAAGATCACTCACCCTCAGGTTTCGACAATTTCAGAAGCTGTCTTTCCAATATCGTGGCCTGGATGACCTCTAACACGCTAAAATTAAATACGGATAAGACTGAGGTGTTATTTTTTAATCAGACACTCCCCCTACCCCCCTCTACTTGGTGGCCTGCAGAACTCAACCCTCCACCTGCCCCGGTGAGGGTGGCCCGCAATCTCGGAGTTCAATTTGATAACGACCTATCTTTTAAGACTCAGATTCAGAAAGTCACCTTAGCATGCTTCGGGAAACTCCATATGATAAAAAAAATGTCCCCCTTTCTTCCCAAGGAAGCTCTGAAAACAGTGACATATGCTCTAATTACGTCACACTTGGACTATGCAAATAGCCTGTACGTGGGACTTCCCGCCTACCTGCTGCACAGACTGCAAATTGTGCAGAATGCTGCTGCCAGGCTGATTTGCAAAGTCCCCTATCGTCACTCAATCTCCCCACACTTGAAGAAATTGCACTGGCTACCGATCACTGCCCGCGTTAAATTCAAGGCCCTGATACTAGCCTTTAGAGCTCTTAAGGGGAAAGGCCCTAAATACCTGAGTCACAGACTAAAACCAGTGCATTCCACTCTTAACCTCAGATCGAACCACCTTCACCTGCTGTCAACTCCCCGATTCCGTTTTGCGAGAAAGGGTGGTAGAGCCTTCACAGTGGCAGTATCCAAACTGTGGAATTCTCTGCCCACCAGCCTTAGGATGACCGACACTGAATCTCAGTTTAGGGGCAAACTGAAAACCTTTTTATTTTCAGCCCACTAAGTCATCAATATAAACAAGCTACTGCCACTCCCTCCTGCATTCCTCAGCGCCGGGACAACCCCGTTGGGGGTAGCTGTGTGCTCAACAAATGTCAAATAATAATAATAATAATAATACCCCCACCAATACCCCGCCACCAAAACCTCCACCAATTGCCACCACCACCAATACCACCACCAATACCACCACCACCAATGCTACCACCACCAATACCATCACCGCCACCAATTCCACGATCACCAATACCGCCACCACCAATACCACCACCACCACCAATACCACCACCACTGTTGCTAATACCACCACCACCAATAACACCACCACCAATACCACAACCAATACCCCACCATCAATACAACCACCACCACTAATACCAACTATACAACAAACACCGCCACCAATTGCCACCACCACCAATACCAACAACACCAAAGCCAGTACCATCACCACCAATACCACAACCACCACTAATACCACCAATACTTGCACCACCAATACCATCCCCACTAATACCACCATGAACAATACTTCCACCACCAATACCACCACCATCAATACCACCAATACCACCACCACAGAGCCTCTCACTCACTAGTACAACACCACCATGTTACCACCACCACCACCAATATCACCACCACCACCAATTCCACCACCAATACCAGCACCATTAGCATCACCAATACCACCACCACCAACACCACCAATACCACCACTACCACCACCACCAATACCAACACCAATACCACCACCACCACCAATACCAACACCACCAATACCACTATCACCAATACCACCAACCCCACCAATACCACCACCACCACCAATAACACCACCACCAATAACACCACCACCAATACCACCACCAATGAAGCCACCATTAATACCACCTCCAATACCCCCACCAACAATACCACCCCCACCACCACCAATACCACCACCACCAATACCACCCCCAATACCACCACCACCACCACTAATTCCACCACCACTAATACCACCACCACTAATACCACCACTACCACCATTACCACCACCAATACCCCACCACCAATACCATCACCATCAAGGCCTCCACCACCAATACCATTGACACCACCAATTCCACGGTCACCAATACCACCACCACCAATACCACCACCACCAATATCACCACCACTGTTGCTAATACCACCACCACCAATAACATAACCACCAATACCATAATCAATACCCCACCATCCATCATTACAACCACCACCACCAATACCAACAATACAACAAACACCACCACCAATTGCCACCACCACCAATACTACCACCACCAATGTCAGTACCATCACCACCAATACCAGTACCACCAATACCACCACCAATATCACCAGCAGTGCCTCTCACTCACTAGTACAACACCACCATTTTACCACCAGCACCAATATCTCCACAACCACCAATACCACCACCAATAGCAACACCAATAGCAGCACCAATACCGCCACCACCAACACCACCAATACCACCACTACCACCACCACCAATTCCAGCACCAATACCACCACCACGACCAATAAAACCACCACCACCACCACCAATACCACCACCACCACCAATGTCACCCCCACCAATAACACCACCACCAATACAGCCACCATCAATACCACCTCCAATACCCTCATCACCAATACCACCCCCACCACCAATACCACAACCACCAATACCACCACCAATACTAATATCACCACCACCAATACCACCACCACCAATACCACCACCACCAACACCACTTATACCACCAATATTACCACCAGTTAAAAGACCAATACCCCCACAGATACCACCACCAATACCACCACCAATACTACCACCAATATCACCACCACCAATACCACCACCAAATATCACCAATACCACCACCAATACCACCACTACCACCACCACCTCCACCAATACCGCCACTACCACCAATACCACCACCACCAATACCACCACTACCACCACCACCACCACCAATACCACCAGCACTACCACCACCACTAATTCCATTAATACCACCAATACCAATACCCCACCAATACTGCCACCAATACCACCACCAATATCACCACCACTCCCAATACCACCATTATCATCACAAATACCACCACAAATACCACCACCACCCAAAACAACACCACCAATACCACCTCCAGCAATACCACCACCACCATTAACAATACCACCACCAAAAACCAACACCACTGATACCACCACCACCACCACCAATACCACCAGCACCACTAATACCACCACCGCCAATACCACCTCCATCAATACCACCACCAATACCACCACCACCAATACCAACTCCACCAATACCAATACCACCACCACCAATATCAATACTACAACCAATACCATCACCACCACCAATACCACCACCACCACCTATACCACCAATACCACCACCACCAATTTCACCACCACTACCACCACCACCTCCACCACTACCATCACCAATACTACCAATACCACCACCACCACTAATACTACCACCAGCAATATCACCATCACCAATACACCTGATACCAATACCACCACTGCCAATACCAATACCACCATCACCAATACCACAGACACCAATACCAATACCACCACCACCACCACCAATACCACCACCACCACCAATACCACCACCAATACCACAACCACCAATACCACCACCACTAATATCATTGCTACTACCAATACCTGCACCATCACCACCAATATCAATACCACCAACGATACCACCACCATTACTACCACCACCAATACCACCACCACCAATACCACCACCATCACCAATACCACCAATACCGCACCACCAAACCACCACCAATCAATGTCAATGCCACCACCACCAATACCACCACCACCACCAATACTAGTACTGTAGTAAGGCTTTTAGGTCCATAGTCGACATTTGCTAAGTTAGCACTTTTACTTTTGCGCACAACACTGCATGCATATTTTTTGCAACACTCTGTGCCCTTTCACATGAGAACTGTCTACCTTGCACGATCTTTGCTGTGCTCTGAGGTTTAGTATGTGCAATGTTCACCGTTAAACAACAATGCCCCTTGTTAGTCTGTTCTGGTCAGTACCCCGTACCTAGACATAACATGCTACACACAGCTGCACTCCTGGAAATCATGTACTTTAATATTGCAATCGTAACATGTTTTGACACACTTGGAGAGACACCTTTCCGAAGAGAAGAGCTCTGCTTGTCCTGCGATGTGAACATTGCATCTAAGCCTTGGGATATGAGGGTCTGCTGCCAAAACCCAGAGGTCTTTTTTTTTATAATAAACTAGCTCTTGACACGGGAAGGGTGGTTAGGTTATTTAGTCCTTTTCCACTGTTTTGTATAACATGATATCCCTGTTTGTATTGTAACAATGTTCGCTATATTGTGTGTTCATGCATTTTGCTGCTAATATTGGCTCGTGTACTGCACCATAGAGTGTGTTAGTTGAAATAAACATTTTGAACTATACCGCGTCTCTGATTACTCGCATTGTGGACAGGTATGAGGGAGTGAGCGAAAGAATGTCTGGCTCCCGTGATTCCCAAGATAGAGTGACGTGTTCTGGATTGTGTAATCATTGGTAATTTTGCTGTAGACTTAGAACGAATGAGACACTATAGCTAGTCGGTTTGGAATTTTGGGTACTAATGTGGTAGGTTGGTACACCCCCTATTTACTGAGGTCCTATTGTCTTGTGCATAATTATCTGTATGTGCAGAATCCACGCAACATGGCGTTGCCAATGTTTGGTCTGGTTCTAATCTGTGAGATGCTTGAGTAGTGCTTGTGCTTGTCCACAATACCCTCACTTCTGCCTCCAGAGGTGGTTGTGATGGTGCAACCTCCTATATTGATGTTTTTATAGGTTCATTCAAGCTTCAAGTTTAAGAAAAAGGTTCCTCCCTCTCTTATTTGCTCTTGTTGTGCTGCCGTTTGTAAGTTGT
This sequence comes from Lissotriton vulgaris, assembly GCF_964263255.1. Lineage (NCBI taxonomy): Eukaryota > Metazoa > Chordata > Amphibia > Caudata > Salamandridae > Lissotriton > Lissotriton vulgaris. Next base: position 744,406,226 of record NC_141697.1, on the reverse strand, counting down.
CCTACTTTCTTTTTGTGATGGGGCATAACATTGCTGTACACAATCGTGCTCTGCTCAGGGAATACCTGCAAGGTTATGGTGTCCCAGATGCTGGTGTGGATCTTATTTTTGTAGTGGAATCAGATCCTGCATATCCGTTCGAGGTCTTTTACTCCTGGGTCATCCTTCCGGCGGTGGATGGTGGGACCAATCTACTTCATGAATAGACCACCACGGCAGTTCTGATAGTGTATCAACCCTATTGTACACTCGAAGTTCCGCTTATGGCTTGGCAGCACCGAATTTGGATTAATGGAACCCCTCCTCACTCATACACGCCAGTCCGCTTAGGTCCCACATCAATAGAAGGGGCCACATGGCCGGTGTTAGGTGGGTATGCACCTCACCTGGGTGGGTTTACTGCAGCAACGATGCAAAAGCTATATGTACTGCATACTTCTCTGATTCAAATACATAGAGCTGTAATTCAGTTTGTGTTATGTACTTTCCAGGTGGCTCCACCTGGATTTGTTGCCCAACCTGCGCAACCTGCACGGACTGGTGGGGTGACTGTCAGTCCCATTATGGTTGATGCGTTAATGGGCAAGCATCCCACAAATAAGGACGATTTGCCTTATTGGCTTGCCGAGAAATTTGGACTGCTTGAAGATGTTTTTCTTAATAACTCACCTGTAGAAAATCACCGTATTTCGACTATTAGTTTACCTAAAGACTTGAGTTTCGAGTTGGCTGATTGTATCACCTGATGCAAGGTGTTTACAGCTGTGTATTCAAAGTGTTTCGGCACTCTATCTATGACAGTCCCCTCCTCCATGATAAAGCGTGTTAAAGATGAGCATGGTGCTTGTGGGTGTGTTTGTTGTGGTGGCTGATATGATCCTTGCCAATGTCAATGGGCGATGCAGTAAGCTTTCAAGTTGCTTACGGCTAGCAGCAGTCCCTGATGTAGACAAACTACGCTGTTGCAGGGATTCTGCACATATACAGAGCTATGCGCAGGAAACCAGGACCTCAGTGTATAGTGGTGTACCAACAACCCACCTCAGTACCCAGATCCCTAATCCAAATAGCTATAGTGTCTCATTCGTTCTCCGTACTACGGTGAATCTACCATTGATTAGACATCCTAGAACAGGTCACTCCGTCCCTCTCAGGATTCGCGGGAACAAGAACACTCTTTTACTCTCACACTCATACTTGTCCACAATGTGAGTAATCAGAGACACAGTATAGGTTTTTCTTTAACTAACGTGCTCTATAATGCAGTACACAAGCCAATACTAGCAGCAAAATGCAAAAACACAATATAGTGAGCATTGTTACAATTCCATAGAATACAAACGGGGATTTCATATTAGAAAGATAGTTGAAAAAGGACTACTTTGCCTTACCATCCTCCCGTGCTAGGAGCTAGTTGATTATAATTATAGAAGATCGCTGGGCTTTGTCATGGGGACCACATACCTCCGAGTCTATATGCAAAGGTTTACATCTCCGAACAAGAGTAGCTCTTCTCCTCTGGAAAGGTTTTACTCAATTGTGTTAACATGCATGCAATGCAATATTAAAAGCACTCAATTTTCAGTAGTGCAGCTGTGCTCTTGGTGGGGCTGACCAAAGCAGATTAACAAGGGTTGTTGTTTTTTTACCTTGAACATTATGTGTAGACGAAGACCACAAAGTACCGCAAGAAACATGAAAGGAAGTCAGTTCTCATGGTAAAACGCACAAGCAGAGTTTTTTCAAAAACAAAGGCATATAGAAACATGTGCAAAAGTGGCAGCATGGTCGCCAAGCTTATGCTAACGTATGCTAACATAGAAATGTCCACAGTTAAACCCATATCCTCACTACACCCTCCCCTGGTAAGTCTATCGGATGCAGACACAGGACGAGAGCAGAGTTCAGGATGCTTGAGCAGAATGCAAGCGTGTCTATTTGTAGGTGAACTTAGAAAAAAGATCTGTAAAAAGGTGCCAGGAAAAAATCTTGCTTCAAAGCATAACATTAAAAAAGTCTGGCAGAGATGGACATCAACCATGTTAATCCAGCAGAGTGTATGAGCACTAAACAGCAACAGACTCTAATAGGAAATTATTGAGATCGGTAGAAAAAAGCGATGTCATCCAATTTAGTAAACAGAACGAACATATGTGTTCCTCACAAATAGGTTCCTCTAGCACCATCGTAAGACAACGTAACTTTGCTGTAGGAAATCATGTGCTGCTGCACAGATATCCCTTTGTGCCAACACTCCAAGTGCTGCCGCACATGCCATAAAACCAACACCAGAACATTCTTGCTCATGGGGCACTAAGGGACTCATCAACAGGTCGAAATCTGGGTCGGGAGATGACGTATTGGAGAAGCAGAGATTCAATGCCCATTGAAAGAAACATTCCAATCAAGTGAAAACTGTTAGCACACAATTGTAGCATGCAAAGCGAAAAGATAATCCATAAGCCACGCTGAGTGTTGTCAGTGGCAGTGTACCATGGCATTGAAGTATACGGTCACGGAGCATTTGCAGGTGTCCCGGGTCATGCAGGACCACAAGAGGAGCAGCCATTATGAAGCAGGCAAAGTAACAGCAGGATTCCAGCTGCTAAGGCAAGTATAAGTGGGAAACCACCTAAGACGCTGGAAAACATATAATGAATAAAAGCTGGTATCACACCAAATATAGTTTGAAAGGAGGTCACAAGGCCAGAGCCCACAACTTTTAAAAAAAATGGGCCGGGCCTTCAGTATGAGAAGCATTGAAAATGGTATGAATAAATTCACCAAAATGTAGTGGGAGGTCAGTATTGAGAAGGGCTTCGTACGGGTGTTTGCCACCTGGAGCACAAAGGTCTCGCTCGCAGAAGTGAGAGAAACCTCTTTTTGGGACAATTGGCCTCTTATTCTGCTCAACCTATTGAAGTCTGCCTTCAAGATATGAATAGAAGGTCAGATTGAGGTATCAAGCCTCCCATTTGGGGGTGGGAAAAGCGCATTTTTACAGCAAACTACGCGTTGTTAGACGGTCACGATGTAGGGTATACTAGTCAGCATGCCACAGCATTCCTCTTATTTAAAAGTAGATAACTATCTTTTGCCAGCAGAGTGAAAGTAGGTTATAGCTGGAACTGGAATACCTTTTAAAATCCATGCAAGATTTGGGGCTGTAAGGTTGCAAGCCCCATGTAACTGTATGTTCTTGCAAACAAGGGAACGGCCTATTGAAGAATCACAGAATTTCTCAGTTAGGTATACGTCTTTTTCGTCCCGCAGGCATGTATACGTGAGAGGCAAAGATCACACTTCATGCAGGAAAGACCTGTCCAAGGGTTCTTAGCAGCCTAGTGGGTAATGTTTCATACAGGAGCTAAATTTAAACAAAGAGAATGCTGGTAGCTCCGGGGTTTATCTCGGAGAGGAACCTAACATATAACATACGAATGATTTTTGGCGTGATGCAATATATTAGGCAGGACGTTAAGGCGGTGGCGGTATTTCTCGATATGGAGAAGGACTTTAATTCTGTTGAATGGTCCTTCATGAGACAGGTTTTAACTAGGACGGGGATTGGGGCGCCTTTCTTACAAATGATTGGAACTCTGTATGACTGACCATCGGCGAGGATCCGACTTGGTGACCTGGTCACTGACTCCTTCCCTATAGGCAAGGGGACCCGCCAGGGGTGCCCACTGTCTCCCCTACTGTATGCCTTGGTAGCGGAGCCTTTGGCCTTTCCTACGTATAAGATTATAGTCTCCATGTATGCGGACAATATGCTATTGTATGTTCGCGAGCCTGAACAAAACCTTGGGTCTGTCCTGCGTGAAGTGGTGCATTTCGGCGCGCTATCTGACCTCCAAGTTAATTGGACAAAGTCTGTGGTTTTTCCATTGACCCCAGTTGCGTGGGAGTTTGAGGTGCAGTATCCGCTACAATGGACGAAGGAACCGATTAGGTATCTGGGTATACAATTGCACACAGACTCAGACCTGGTGTTTAGAGAAAATGATGGTGTTGCTGTTAGCAAATTGGAGGACGATGTGGAAGCATAGTGTAGGTTCCCCTGTCCCTATTGGGCCGCATCTCAGTTATGAAGATGGTGGTACTACCGAGGATGTTATTTCTTTTTACCAACCCTCCAATAGTGTTACCCCGTGCGTTCATTCAAAGATTGAATCGGTTAATGGTAAGACTTGCTTGGGCGGGGAAACAGCCACGGGTGAAATGGAGGACACTTGCACTACCATATAGTATGGGTGGTCTGGGTGCTCCAGATCTAGAGCTCTATTACAGAGTAGCACAGGGGGCGCATCTGCACACATAGGTGCATGGTAGCCTGCACATCCCACATCTGAGAATGGAGAAATTGTTCTCGGAACCGCTGCCCTTACCTGTAACGATATTTCAGGCGGTGGACCGCAGGACGGACATTTTAGACACCATAGCATCTACCAATCACGCATTGCATAGCCTCTTGAAGCACCTGGGCGGGGGAATGTTATACACACCGTGTATGCCGGTGGAATGGGCTCACTGGCTGACCCCCTGTAGAGATAGGGTGTGATATAGGCACTACACAAGCTCAATATAACCACAGCAGGAGACCTATTTCAGGAGGAGAGGGCTAAGACTTGGGAGCAGGTGCGGGGCACAGAGGGTACTGAAACTCTGCTACAACTCTTTCAATTCCATAGGGTCCGAAGAGCCCTATTAGAACAACTAGGCGAAGATTTGGCGGAACCCCTGGAGGTCCCCAAACTCACTTTTGTTTTAAAATCTGAAGCTCCGCGGAAACTCTTAACTAACTTATACAGGATAGTCCTATCCCATAGAGAGACGCAGTACACGGCGGCGCGTCTGGACTGGCAGAGAGATTTGGAAATGCTGATTGATGATGATATGTGGCAGTTTTGCTGCGAAAACACTAAGGGCCCCATTAGGATGGCGGGCGGATTGCCCCCGCCAGGCTGGCGGTAGCCACCGCCAGCCTGGCGGGGGAAATCCGCCCGCCATCCTTCCCTGTATTCCCCCCCACCATATTAGAATGGCGGGGGGGACCACGGCGGAGCAAAGCACCACCCGCCACTTTTCCGCCCCGGTCGCCTTGCGGCCGGGGCGGAAAATGAGTAACATGCAGGCGGTGTCTGTCAGACACCGCCCGCAATATTACAATGGGCATTTTATAATGCCTGCCGCCACGGAAAGGCATGCGGTGTTCACTCTGGGGGACCCCTGTGGGCCCCCAGAGTGAAGGCCAAAGGGGGGTGGCACACGGGGGGTACCTGTGGTACCGCCCTGCATTTACATAATGAAAGCGGTAGGCACCGCGCGGTGCCTGCCGCTTTGATTATGTAAATGCTGCACAGCATTTTTAGTATTGTGGCAGGCGGAGCACAGAGCTCCCCCTGCCACAATACTAAAAATACAGGATGTGCCCACCACAGTGGCGGGCACATCCTAATGCTGCATGCGGGACCCCCGCCCTTAGGGCGGGCGGTCCCGATTTCCGATAGGATGGCGGGCGGGCAAAGCCCACCCGCCATCCTAATGGGGCCCTAAGTGTATTTCCCTCAATGGCAAACATAGGCTGATTCACTTTAAATTCCTAAACAGAGTATATTATTCCCCAGAACGCTTACACAGATATGGCCTACGCGTGTCGGCCGAGTGCGAACGGTGCCACGTGCCGATGGCGGATTTCCTACATCTCGCCTGGCTGTGCCCGAGAGTGCAGTCCTTTTGGAGGGCCGTCTTCGAGGAGCTTGGTAGTATTACAGAGGTGGAGATGGTCCCGACCCCTGCGCTTGCGCTCCTAGGCTACACCAAACAGTTACCTAAGTTTTCGCACAAACTGATTGGCATGGGCCTGTTAATGGCGAAGCAGGAGGTAGCGATGCACTGGTTGCGGGGGCCGACTCTCACGATCCAAGGTTGGAAGCAGGATATGCTGTATTGCTGCACACAGACAGAGGTTTACAATGAACTGCTCCCCCCTAGGAGCCAACTCAAGAATTTCTGGGGATTGTTTCAGACATTCATGAGCAGCAGGGAGGGTGAGAGGTAGTTGAGCCCAGTGGTGGGGAGGAGGTATCCACAAACGAGAGCGATCAGGAGTGATAGCCTGCCACTCAAGTGTATATGTGTTGATGGATCGGAGGGGAGGCTCCCATTGATAGCTCTTTGGTGATTGAGGGCACTGTTCGCCGCCTGCCCGATTTTGGGTTGTTGGCTAAATGGCTTTGTATATCTGGATGCGGGTGCTGAAGATGTGTAATTTGTATTTTTAATCGGTGTGTGCGGGCGGGGGAAGGGGTGGGATTGAAGGTCGCTGGGAAGTGTTTTCTTTCTCTTTTTATTGGATTACTGAAACTGAATAAACCAATTAATTAAAAAAAGCAATGCAGAAATGTTTAAATAATCCCAAGTCACTCTACCCATTTTCAAAGTCTGCAAAGTCAATGCAAACTGCATTACTGAACGCAATTGATTTTGACCATGATACAAGACAGACACATCATTTTGTACAATATCAACAACAAAAGAAACAATATTATCCATTGTGTAAATGCGGGAAGACAGAGTGTTAATACTATTGTCAACAACAGCAAGTACCTTTTATAGATTTGCTTGATCTATTGCCCTTAAACGAGAAGCAGCTTCAATTAGAGATAGCGTCCATATTTCATTGTAAGTTGCGTAAATGAATATTTAAAAAAAAGAATTTGTGAAGGGATAAGGCACACACGGTGTAAAGCTTCCGTGCCCTGTACCTGCCAGGGTCTAAAACCCCAAACAGATTTTAAATCAATTGTGGCCTTCCACTGCTCACAGCCACCAACTGACAATTTATTGATAAAGGTATTGGAATATAATAATTTAGTGTGGGTTAACATTACCTTGGGAGCAGATGAAATGTTCAATTTAAAATAGAATGACTCTGGGTTGGACCTATCAAAATCTGTAAAATATGCAAATTTACTTAACAGGGTTCTTAAGCTGCCTACTAATGGAGTTGTGTATAATTCAAACATTTCTTAATGTATTAGCTTTATGCAGAAAATAGTGTCCATAATGCTGGTAACAATACAAATCATCATAATTTGCAGTATTCAAATATAAATCTTCAGCATCAAATGCAGCATAATATTTCAAATCTGAAAATAAAGATTGTATGGCTAGTACATCCTAATCATCTGAACAAATATTATGTTTCAGTAAATCACCCATAGAAACACGAAGTACGTTTGATACATTAATAATCTCTGTAGGACCATGAATCTGAAAATCCACAGAATCCCAAACTATGCCATCAGCGACTGGACAAGCGGAGATGTTAACAAAAGTCTGGTCTCTCTTCATTATGTGAGAAGACGAGTGCGGAGTCAAAGTTCCATCAACCAGTTTGACAGCAGAGCGTAATGGTGGGTAGTAACCATTGATGAGAAGGGACAAAACTATCACAAACCCAATGGACATGATCAGAAAAAGTATGATCAGCACCATCCAGATGTACGTCCGAGGAGGGACCAAATATGTCTGTTTAAACCAGGAAACAAAAATATGGAATTTAGTAGGGCCAATTGATGATGTGGAGTTCCAGTCAAAAGAGAAATGTGATTGGTTGAGTGTATTAGATTACAAACCTGGCAATGACTCGGATGTGGGATAAGCATATTCCGTTTCATCATTACAAGTGGAAGCTGGTGTGATAATCAAAGGAATAGTAACGGATTCCTATTCAATGGAAGTGTCACATTGCGTGATGTAAGATGCGCCAAACACAGGATTCCTGGATATTACTGGACATGATGCAGCTGGTGTTACTATTCAGAATTGGCCAGATGTTGTAGCTTGACATTGTCAACCGAGATGTGTCTGTTATCTTTGCGACCAGGAAGTGTCGGTAAAATGATTGTACGAGTACCCTTCACGCCAAGCACTGGAACCTGTGCACGAGGGGCCACATTCTTTTTGTTCTACACCTTCTCACGGAGCAGGTCTCCAACTTTGGGTAGCCAGCCAACTACGCTGCACAACTAAATTGCCCTCAGGTCTGTATGGAGACGGAAATTTCACCAGCACCCCCACAGACCACAATGCATCCTTGTACGCCTTAGAAGGGAATGCTGGACCTTGGTCAGAATGGAAGGTGCCACATGCAAAAATTCCCACAAAGACATGCAAATCCCTGATGACATTTTGAGGTTCAGCACTGCATTGTGGCCAAACCCACACAAAGTGTGTGCATGAATCAACTCCAACTAAGATGTATTTATAAGCAGTATCTAAAGAAAAAGGACCGCAGGGCTCAAGATATACAGAACCAAAAGCCTTATTAGAGATGCAGATCTGAGTTTGTGGTGGACGTGCAACCATATGTGGTTTGATCTGCTGACAAATGTCACGGGAAAGTACATAATTACAGGTTTGATTATATAAACCATGCCACCAGTAACGTTGCTGCAAAACTGAACCAGTCGCAGACACGCCAGCATGGGCCAAAGCCTTGCCTTTGTGCGCGGCTGTTATCAAAGTAAGTCTGCAGTCCATGTTGGGAATTAACCTGTCAACAAAATCATGAATTCTTACATAAGGTACTCTATCAGTACTTAAATGATACAAGTACTTCAAAGGGAACCCTTGCGGGTACTTAACACTCTTCTCAGTAGCAGCAATAGCTGTCCAAATTTCATTATCAATCTGAGTCATGGATCTTGTAACGGCTGCAACTGAAGACGTGGCTACTGCTGATTTAGCTGGTTCATCAGCCAAACTATTACCACCAGCGTGTGCTCCCAAGTGCTGGTAGCCAAGAGTGTGAATCACCTGTGTGAGATGCAGACGTTCTTTAAGATCTTCCACTAGCACCCAAAGCATCTTATGCTTAATTGAGCTGCCTTTGGAATCATGATAGACATTCTGAGACAAGAAAAATAGGTTTGCATTGAAAGACTGAACACAGTAATAGGAATCACTTTCAATTAGAGTAGTCACATTAGGATCTGCAAACTCTAGGGCTAGCACCAAAGCGCGCAGCTCAGCCAATTGGGTGGTACAGTCACCTAGTGCCTGCATATGAACAACATTGGACTTGAACTCACCGTTTACTATAGAACCCACCCGCCACAGTAGCACAGACTGCCAAAAAGCATGCTTAGACCCGTGGCCTGTTGTGCTGAACCATTGGTGTAAATGATACAAATGTACTCCTCAAGCAGGCGTAAAGACAGTGGAGGAGGAAGAACAAATTCATACTGCAAAAACTCCTCTGTCTGAAGAGACGAGTCAGAGATATACGTGACATCCGGAGAAGTCAAAGAAGTAGCATATTGGATAAAACAGGGATGCAAATCTTTCGAGTTAGGTACACTCGCCTTTGTCACTGCTTCAATTGCAGGGTTTGGTGTCACCACCAAAATTCATTTTCCCTGTGGCGGTGCACATTCCTTCAAGATCGCCATCTGCAAAGCTGTCAAGACTTTTTCAAGGAAAACCGCAACTCGGCTGGAGTGTACAAATGAGACTTGTAAGCAATAGGTACTGTGCACCTTCATTAAAAGTCATGTAAGTGAAACCCACCGTGCCTGGTACAATTCTTATCCCCAGGTTAGTGTGGTTTTCGTGTGTTAACAAGAATTTAGACTCAAGAAGATCAGACTGCAATGATTGCAGAATAACTGAATGTTCCGGAAGCCAGCTGGCTTTTGTAAATGTAGGTTGTATCAAAGCGTTAAAAGGTTTGATATGCTGGGCATAATCCGGAATATATGTATGCCCGAAGGTCAAAAATCCCAGCAAAGACTCAGGGTTGTAGGAGGTCGCAAACGTGCACATTTCACCAAGAAGTGTGGCGCTAAGCCTCTATCTTCATTATTGAGTCCATAGCCCAAAAACAACACTGTATACTCTGCAATGTGTGATGTCGCAAAGTTAAATTTGTAAACGTAGTCCACAAACAAAATAACGATGCGGTCCACGTGGCAAAGATGCAGCCATAATTTGTCAATTGTGAGATAAACATCATCAATGTATGAGTACGCATCTGGGTCTATGCTGTCTAGCAAAGAGACAACACAGGCGGTAAAAACTCTGGGACTGTTTTTATAGCCCATAGCTAATCGCCTAAATTGTTTTTGGTTTACCGCCGGCTGTGAATGCGGTCCATTGACTTCATGCAGGGGACGGATTGTGACTGAAAAAGCCATTGAAAATGTCAATGGGTATTTTGTACAGCAAAAGTGTGACAATGAGAGTTCAAATGCCGGTAATGTAATACTAAGCGGTAAAACCCATAAGGTTTGGTTACGATAAAGAGAGGGTTATTCATTGGTGACACACATGTCTCAATCACTCCTTGACACTCTAACTGAGTCAGAATCTCAGAAACATGACCTTTAGCTTCCCACCGGAGGGGATATTGGGGTTGAGGATAGACCGCAATGGTATCTCATACGAGGAAAATCTTTATCCCAGCCCACATGAGTAAGGTACAGTGCCAGTACAAGCACCAAAGCCCTCTCTTCTGCAAAGCCTCTGCATGCTCCTTGGAGACGCTATGTGAAAAACTTGGAAGTATTACCTCCTCCCCTTTCTGAGTGGCCAGAACAAATGTGGGGGCCAATCTGCCTCCGCTAACAAAATGTCATAGGAAGAAGTTAGATGTTCCTCCCAAATTCCTTGAACCACATGTTGTATGTCACCTTCAATTACAAAAACGATAGTATATAATCTGTCAGGGGGAGCCACTTGAGTGTCCACCGTTTCAACTGTAATGAAATTGTCAGTTTCCGACGCATCCACAAATAGACACAGTGCTTGGGTGGTAACCATTCTAGACAGCGCAGTGGAAGTTACAATAGTGCTGGAGGCATTAAGTCTTTGTCTGGATGCGACAGCAACTGAAACTTTCATAACTATGGAGACAGCTGACACCCGGGTTGCCCCCCCCTCCCCGGATCGACTGGCCGACGCTGTCATCGCACCCCACCTGCGGGACATCATCAACACCTCCTTCGACACCGCCACCTTCCCGGAGAGAGCTGGAAACACGCCGAACTCAGCGCTCTACTCAAGAAACCAACAACGAACCCCACCGAACTCAAGAATTAACGCCCCATCTCACTCCTCCCGTTTCCAGCCAAAGTCATCGAGAAGACCGTCAACAAACAGCTGGCCGCCTTCCTCGAGACGAATGGATCCCTCGACCCCTCACAGTCTGGCTTCGGAGCCAACCACAGCACCGAGACCGCCCTCATCGCTGCCACCGATGACATCCGAGCCCTGATGGACAACCGAGAAACAGCGGCCCTCATCCTCCTAGACCTCTCCGCGGCATTCAACACTGTCTGCCACCGCACCCTAGTGCAGCGCCTCAGCAACGTCGGAATCCAGGAGAAGGCACTGGAATGGATCATCTCCTTCCTCGACGGAAGAACACAGAGAGTCCGTCTACCACCGTACAAGTCAGAGGCCACCGAAGTCATCTGCGGCGTCCCTCAAGGATCCTCGCTGAGCCCCACCCTCTTCAACGTCTACATGAGCCCCCTCGCGGCCATCGCACGCCAACACAACCTCAACATCATCTCCTACGCCGACAACACCCAGCTGATCCTCTCCCTGACCAACGACCCCGCCGCCGCCAGAGCCAACCTTCACGAAGGGATGAAAGATGTAGCCGAGTGGATGACGACCAGCCGCCTGAAACTGAACTCAGACAAGACGGAGGTCCTCATCCTAGGCTCCTCGCCCTCCGCCTGGGACGACTCCTGGTGGCCCCCCGCCCTGGGCACCGCACCCAAACCGACGGACCACGCACGCAACCTGGGCTTCATCCTGGACTCCTCCCTCTCCATGACCAGACAAGTCAACGCAGTCTCCTCGTCGTGCTTCAACATCCTGCGCATGCTACGGAAGATCTTCCGGTGGATCCCCACCGAGACCAGGAAGACTGTCACCCAGGCCCTCGTCACCAGCCGACTGGACTACGGCAACGCCCTCTATGCCGGAACCACCACCAAGCTCCAGAAGAGACTCCAGCGGATCCAGAACGCCTCAGCCAGACTCATCCTCGACATCCCACGAAACAGCCACATCTCCGGACATCTGAGAGACCTGCATTGGCTCCCCGTCAACAAAAGAATCACCTTCCGTCTCCTCACCCACGCACACAAAGCCCTACACGATCAAGGCCCGAGCTACCTCAACAACCGCATCAACTTCTACGCTCCCAAACGCCACCTCCGATCAGCTAGCCACGCCCTCGCTGCCGTCCCCCGCATCCGAAGAGCGACAACAGGAGGAAGGTCCTTCTCCTACCTGGCCGCCAAGACCTGGAACTCCCTCCCTCCCGACCTGCGCCTGACCCAAGACCACCTCTCCTTCAGGAAGAACCTCAAGACCTGGCTGTTCGAGCAGTAACGGCACCCCCCCCCCCCCAAGCACCTTGAGACCCTACGGGTAAGTAGTGCGCTTTATAAATGTCTTTGATTGATTGATTGATTGACTGTACTATAGGGTTTTTCGTATAGAGCGTGACATTGAGCGTGTAATCCCTGGGATTTTTGGGAGAGTCTGACCACTTCCTATGACATTTTGCTATCAGAGGCAGATTGGCCCCCACCTTTTGTTCTGGCTGCAGCTCACGGGGAGCACCTGCTACTTCTTAGTTTTTCTTGTTATGTCCCCAGATAGCGTGCAGAGGCTTTTGCAGCTGAGAGGGCTTTGGCCCTGCTCCGGCCCTGTACCATAATCAACTTGGCTGGGATAAAGATTCACCGCCACATGATATTCCATTGGAGACTATGCCTCAACCACAATCCCAAGATCCCATTTGGCGGGAAGCAAAAGGTCCCGTAGCTGATATTCTCACTCAGTTGGAGTATCAAGGTGTGATTAAAACATGTGTATAGCCAATGAATAATCCGCTCTTTACTCTATCCAAACCTGATGGGTCTTACCGCATAGTTTTTGATTACCGACATTTGAACTCTCATTGTTGGACCTTTGCTGTACAGACTACCCATAGCTCTGCTTTAGTGGACAGCATCGTTCGCAAAAAAGATAAAACAACACTTGATATTTCCAATGGTTTTTATAGCCACATCGTGTCCCCTGAATGCAGTCAGCGGACTGCATTCACGGCCGGTGAAAAATAGAAAGAATACTGCGTTTTGGGCTTTGAGCTCAACAATGAAGGTCAGGGGTTGAGTTCCCACTTTCTGGAGAAATGCGCACACGTGCAATCTCAGACCACCCTGAAAAAACTTCAGTCTTTGCTGGGATTTTTTTAATTTGGGCTTTCTTGTATTCCCGAACATGTCCAGCGTATCAAGCCCCTTTATGCCTCGGTACAACCTACATTTTCCAAAGCCAACTGGTTACTGGAACATTCTGCTATTTTACTTTTTGTTTGCAATCTGATTTGCTTGAATTTAAGTAGTTTGACGTGTGATACCAACACTAACCTGGTGATACGAATCGTACCTGGCGCGGTGGGTTTCCCTTACTTGACATACAATGAAGGAGACACAGTACTTATCGCATACAAATCATATTTGTACACTTCGGCCGAGATGAGGTTTTCAACTGTTGAAAATGTTTTGACAGCTGTGCAGATGGTGGTCCTAAAGAAACATGCGGTGGCACAGGGAAATGCATTTTGGTGGTTACACCTTACCCTGCCTTAGAAGCAGTGACAAAGGCAAGTGTGCCAAACTCAAAAGCTTTGCATCCCCGTTGAATACAATGGGCTACTTCCTTGATGTCCCGGTATGTCACCTTTATCTTTGACCCCTCTCTTCAGACACAGGAGTTCTTGCAGTATGAACACGTTCATCCACCTCCCTTGTCTTTGCTTCCTTTGGAGGAGTATGCACGTATTATGAATTATGTACACCAATGGTTCAGCGCAACCGGCCACGGATTTTAAACATGCTTACTCAGCAGCTTGTGCTATTGTGGCAGGTACAATGGTGAATGGAGAATTCAAATCTTCCATAGTGCATACTCAGGCACTGGGAGACTGTACTGCACAACTGGCTGAGCTTCGCACTCTGGTTCGTGCTCTCAAGTTTGCTGATCCAAATGTTTCGACTCTCATTGTCTGTGCCTCTTATTACTGTGTTCAGTCTTTTAATTGCAACATATTCTTTTGGTCTCAAATGATCATTGAAATTCTAAAGGCAGCACAATTAAGCATAAGATGCTTTGGGCTCCAGTGGCAGATCTTAAGCAACATCTGCCACTCACACATGTTATACATACTCTTAGCCACCAGCGCGTGGGAGCACACGCTCTTGGGAATTGTTTGGTTGATGAAGCTGCCAAATCTGCAATAGCCACGTGTTCCATAGCAGCCGTTACTAGATCCATGATGAAGATTGATAATTACATTTTGGCAGCAATAGCTGCTACTAAGGAGCTCCCCAATTACCTGCAAGGTTTCCCTTCAAAATATTCTTATCAGTTAACTCCCAAACAAGTTCATTTTGCTAGAATACCAGACGTTGGAGATCGGCTGCTTCCCAACGCTGACCACAGACACATTTTAATCAAAACCGCGCACGAAGGCATGGCTTCGGCCCATGCCGGACTGTCTGCAACTGTTTCTATCTTGCAGAAACATTATTGGTGGCATTGTTTATATAAACAGACCCACAATTATGTATTTTCTTGTGACATCTGTCAGCAAATCAAGCCTTCTGCAGTAACACGTCCACTACAAACACCGCTTAACATTGCTAATCAACCTTTTGCTTGTGTGTATCTTGATCACTGTGGTCCTTTTTCTTCAGATACTGCATATAAATATATTTTAGTTGCAGTGGATTTGTGCACTAGATTCCTTTGGGTATGAACACAACGCAGTGCTGACACTTAAAATGTCATCAAGGATTTGTGTATCTTTGTTGGGGTTTTTGCCTGTGGCACCTTTCATTCTGACCAAGGTCCAGCGTTCACCTCTAAGACATACAAGGATGCAATGAAGTCTTTGGGGGTGCTGGTGCAATTTTTGTCTCCATACAGGCCTGAGGGCAACTCAATTGTTGAGCAAATGAACATGACTTAAAGCAATCCTTAACAGCTAGAGTCTTAGGTACTGGCAGAAACTGGTTAGCCCATTTGTATGGAGTCCAACGTGCACTAAATAATCGCCCAAGACGACCTCCGGGTGGGTGGACCCCATATGAAATGCTCTTTGGCATCAAAATGTTTGTGCCAGACCTTGAGGGTCTAGATGTTGCGGTGGCTGCCGCAACCTTTGGCATAGATAATCATTCTACTATGTTACAGAACCTAAAAGTAACCCTGGGCGAAGCACTACGCTACGCTCGCGTAGTTTGCGAAGTTTGCGCAACTTCGCACTACGCGAGCTGCACGTGGAACAGTGCAAACACGCGTAGTGCAGCGTAGCGGAGTGCAGATGTCATTTTCTGCTTGTTCGCGGTCCTCAACGTCATGTTCGCGACCGCGAGCAAGCAAAATGACACCCCGGCGAGATTCTCAACGCGGGGAGGTCAGGTTTCTCATTGCGAGTGGTTGCGCATGCTTGCGACCGACAGCAATGAGAAACTACCAGTTTGTGTTGAGCTGCCGCTCGAGTAAAAATCTACTCGAGCAGCAGAAAACTACAGCTCGCACTGTGCAAGATGCCATTTTCAATGATTGCACAGTGCCAGATGCTTGTCCGCACTGTGCAATCATTGAAAATGCATCCTGCACAGTGCGAACATGCTACTACGCAGCTCACGCAGTGCTACTTGAAGTTTGCGTAGTGCGAAGTGCACTTTGCATAGCTTCGCGTAGCGCTACTTCGCGAACTACGCCCACGACCTGTGCCATCCTTGCTACTGAACATTTGTCCTCCCGCGCTGACGCAGCACTTCTAAATCCAGTGGTCGGCTGGAGTCATAAAGTTGGAGATCCGGTCCAAGAGAAGGTGGAGAACAAAAAATAATTTGGTCCCTCTTATCATGCACCGGTTCCAATACTTGACCTGAAGGGTACTCAAACAGACATTTTACCTCCTCTTCCAGGTCGCAAAAACAACAGATACATCTCAGTGGACAATGTCAAGTTACAACATCTGGCCGATTCTGAATAGTGTGACGCCTGCTGTTTCTCATCCCACAATTTCGAGGATTCGCGAGACTAGAACATATTCCAATATACCACACAACACTGTCATCAAGATGGACACTGTTGTTGACAAATATTCTGACCCCCAGCTTACTCCTGCAATGTGGAGGCTGTTTATACATATTTCGAACGTGAGTCTTTGCGTGATTTGCCGGATAGTCCATTGCACCATGGCATTTTTTTTTATGACTCATCCTCCACCTTCTCAAAGGACCCAACAAAATTGACAATTTTTTAACCTGGTTTAAGCACACCTATTTGGTTCCTCCATGGACATACATCTGGTTGCTACTAATTTTGATATTTGTTTTCATGTCAATTGGATTTGTAACTGTTTTTTCCCACTCATCAATGGCCACTACTTGTTTGAACGCACTGCTATGAACTCTGGTGATGGAGTTTTGACCTCCCATTCATCTTCCCACATCATGAAGCTTGGCCAGACCCTTGTTAACATTTCAGCATTCCCAGTTTCGGATGGTATCATTTGGGATAAAGTGGATTTCCAAGTTTATGGTCCGACAGAGCTAATGAATGTACTGTATATCTTTCGAGTCTCTATGGGTGATGTGGTGACACAAGACATTTGTTCTGATGATTGGGATGTGCATGCAATACAAGCTTTGTTTTTAGATTTAAAATATCATGCTGCCTCTGATGCTGAAGATTTGTATATGAACTCAGCAAATTATGCCGACTTAGTATGTTATTAACATTATAGGCATCATTTCATACTCAAGACCAATGCAATACGTCCTGTCATGAATTACACTTAGTGTGAACATTGTCCTACACCATTGAAAGGCAGCTTAAAAACACTTACAAAAAAGTTGACATACTATACAGATTTTGATAAATCAAATCCTGAATCATTTTATTTCAAATTAAATAGTCCCTCCTCTCAGAAACTGATGTTAACCCATAGTAAAATAATATATTCTACATCCTTCCGACATGATCTGTCCATAACAGTTTATAACCATTGGAAGATCACCATTGATCTAAAATGATTTTGGGGTTCTAAGGACTGGCAAATGTGAGGCTCTGAGGCCCTACATCATGCCTGCCATTTTCTCAGCCCAAATTGTGTTTTTAAATAATACAGTGTACCAGTGTTCCCAGCCCTTGTGTGACTCCCTGAACCAATTTTTTGTGGACAAGATCATTAAGATTAAAACTAGCATTTCTACTCAAGCCTCACCCGTCCCCCCGCCCAGTGCCCCCTGCCACTCCAATACTCACACCTTAACCCAGATCCCCCCTATCTCAAAGGTCAACTTTCTTTCACTTCTGCATAAAGTCTCCTCTGGCTCCCCTAGCGATTGCTGCCCCCCCTCGGCCCTTCGGGAAGCCTTCACTTCCTGTCTTGATTGTACGAGTACCCTTCACGCCAAGCACTGGAACCTGTGCACGATAAGAGGGGCCACATTCTTTTTGTTCTACACCTTCTCACGGAGCAGGTCTCCAACTTTGGGTAGCCAGCCAACTACGCTGCACAACTAAATTGCCCTCAGGTCTGTATGGAGACGGAAATTTCACCAGCACCCCCACAGACCACAATGCATCCTTGTACGCCTTAGAAGGGAATGCTGGACCTTGGTCAGAATGGAAGGTGCCACATGCAAAAATTCCCACAAAGACATGCAAATCCCTGATGACATTTTGAGGTTCAGCACTGCATTGTGGCCAAACCCACACAAAGTGTGTGCATGAATCAACTCCAACTAAGATGTATTTATAAGCCGTATCTAAAGAAAAAGGACCGCAGGGCTCAAGATATACAGAACCAAAAGCCTTATTAGAGATGCAGATCTGAGTTTGTGGTGGACGTGCAACCATATGTGGTTTGATCTGCTGACAAATGTCACGGGAAAGTACATAATTACAGGTTTGATTATATAAACCATGCCACCAGTAACGTTGCTGCAAAACTGAACCAGTCGCAGACACGCCAGCATGGGCCAAAGCCTTGCCTTTGTGCGCGGCTGTTATCAAAGTAAGTCTGCAGTCCATGTTGGGAATTAACCTGTCAACAAAATCATGAATTCTTACATAAGGTACTCTATCAGTACTTAAATGATACAAGTACTTCAAAGGGAACCCTTGCGGATACTTAACACTCTTCTCAGTAGCAGCAATAGCTGTCCAAATTTCATTATCAATCTGAGTCATGGATCTTGTAACGGCTGCAACTGAAGACGTGGCTACTGCTGATTTAGCTGGTTCATCAGCCAAACTATTACCACCAGCGTGTGCTCCCAAGTGCTGGTAGCCAAGAGTGTGAATCACCTGTGTGAGATGCAGACGTTCTTTAAGATCTTCCACTTGCACCCAAAGCATCTTATGCTTAATTGAGCTGCCTTTGGAATCATGATAGACATTCTGAGACAAGAAAAATAGGTTGGCATTGAAAGACTGAACACAGTAATAGGAATCACTTTCAATTAGAGTAGTCACATTAGGATCTGCAAACTCTAGGGCTAGCACCAAAGCGCGCAGCTCAGCCAATTGGGTGGTACAGTCACCTAGTGCCTGCATATGAACAACATTGGACTTGAACTCACCGTTTACTATAGAACCCACCCGCCACAGTAGCACAGACTGCTAAAAAGCATGCTTAGACCCGTGGCCTGTTGTGCTGAACCATTGGTGTAAATGATACAAATGTACTCCTCAAGCAGGCGTAAAGACAGTGGAGGAGGAAGAACAAATTCATACTGCAAAAACTCCTCTGTCTGAAGAGACGAGTCAGAGATATACGTGACATCCGGAGAAGTCAAAGAAGTAGCATATTGGATAAAACAGGGATGCAAATCTTTCGAGTTAGGTACACTCGCCTTTGTCACTGCTTCAATTGCAGGGTTTGGTGTCACCACCAAAATTCATTTTCCCTGTGGCGGTGCACATTCCTTCAAGATCGCCATCTGCAAAGCTGTCAAGACTTTTTCAAGGAAAACCGCAACTCGGCTGGAGTGTACAAATGAGACTTGTAAGCAATAGGTACTGTGCACCTTCATTAAAAGTCATGTAAGTGAAACCCACCGTGCCTGGTACAATTCTTATCCCCAGGTTAGTGTGGTTTTCGTGTGTTAACAAGAATTTAGACTCAAGAAGATCAGACTGCAATGATTGCAGAATAACTGAATGTTCCGGAAGCCAGCTGGCTTTTGTAAATGTAGGTTGTATCAAAGCGTAAAAAGGTTTGATATGCTGGGCATAATCCCGAATATATGTATGCCCGAAGGTCAAAAATCCCAGCAAAGACTCAGGGTTGTAGGAGGTCGCAAACGTGCACATTTCACCAAGAAGTGTGGCGCTAAGCCTCTATCTTCATTATTGAGTCCATAGCCCAAAAACAACACTGTATACTCTGCAATGTGTGATGTCGCAAAGTTAAATTTGTAAACGTAGTCCACAAACAAAATAATGATGCGGTCCACGTGGCAAAGATGCAGCCATAATTTGTCAATTGTGAGATAAACATCATCAATGTATGAGTACGCATCTGGGTCTATGCTGTCTAGCAAAGAGACAACACAGGCGGTAAAAACTCTGGGACTGTTTTTATAGCCCATAGCTAATCGCCTAAATTGTTTTTGGCTTACCGCCGGCTGTGAATGCGGTCCATTGACTTCATGCAGGGGACGGATTGTGACTGAAAAAGCCATTGAAAATGTCAATGGGTATTTTGTACAGCAAAAGTGTGACAATGAGAGTTCAAATGCCGGTAATGTAATACTAAGCGGTAAAACCCATAAGGTTTGGTTACGATAAAGAGAGGGTTATTCATTGGTGACACACATGTCTCAATCACTCCTTGACACTCTAACTGAGTCAGAATCTCAGAAACATGACCTTTAGCTTCCCACCGGAGGGGATATTGGGGTTGAGGATAGACCGCAATGGTATCTCATACGAGGAAAATCTTTATCCCAGCCCACATGAGTAAGGTACAGTGCCAGTACAAGCACCAAAGCCCTCTCTTCTGCAAAGCCTCTGCATGCTCCTTGGAGACGCTATGTGAAAAACTTGGAAGTATTACCTCCTCCCCTTTCTGAGTGGCCAGAACAAATGTGGGGGCCAATCTGCCTCCGCTAACAAAATGTCATAGGAAGAAGTTAGATGTTCCTCCCAAATTCCTTGAACCACATGTTGTATGTCACCTTCAATTACAAAAACGATAGTATATAATCTGTCAGGGGGAGCCACTTGAGTGTCCACCGTTTCAACTGTAATGAAATTGTCAGTTTCCGACGCATCCACAAATAGACACAGTGCTTGGGTGGTAACCATTCTAGACAGCGCAGTGGAAGTTACAATAGTGCTGGAGGCATTAAGTCTTTGTCTGGATGCGACAGCAACTGAAACTTTCATAACTATGGAGACAGCTGACACCCGGGTTGCCCCCCCCTCCCCAGATCGACTGGCCGACGCTGTCATCGCACCCCACCTGCGGGACATCATCAACACCTCCTTCGACACCGCCACCTTCCCGGAGAGCTGGAAACACGCCGAACTCAGCGCTCTACTCAAGAAACCAACAACGAACCCCACCGAACTCAAGAATTACTGCCCCATCTCACTCCTCCCGTTTCCAGCCAAAGTCATCGAGAAGACCGTCAACAAACAGCTGGCCGCCTTCCTCGAGACGAATGGATCCCTCGACCCCTCACAGTCTGGCTTCCGAGCCAACCACAGCACCGAGACCGCCCTCATCGCTGCCACCGATGACATCCGAGCCCTGATGGACAACCGAGAAACAGCGGCCCTCATCCTCCTAGACCTCTCCGCGGCATTCGACACTGTCTGCCACCGCACCCTAGTGCAGCGCCTCAGCAACGTCGGAATCCAGGAGAAGGCACTGGAATGGATCATCTCCTTCCTCGACGGAAGAACACAGAGAGTCCGTCTACCACCATACAAGTCAGAGGCCACCGAAGTCATCTGCGGCGTCCCTCAAGGATCCTCGCTGAGCCCCACCCTCTTCAACGTCTACATGAGCCCCCTCGCGGCCATCGCACGCCAACACAACCTCAACATCATCTCCTACGCCGACAACACCCAGCTGATCCTCTCCCTGACCAACGACCCCGCCGCCGCCAGAGCCAACCTTCACGAAGGGATGAAAGATGTAGCCGAGTGGATGACGACCAGCCGCCTGAAACTGAACTCAGACAAGACGGAGGTCCTCATCCTAGGCTCCTCGCCCTCCGCCTGGGACGACTCCTGGTGGCCCCCCGCCCTGGGCACCGCACCCAAACCGACGGACCACGCACGCAACCTGGGCTTCATCCTGGACTCCTCCCTCTCCATGACCAGACAAGTCAACGCAGTCTCCTCGTCGTGCTTCAACATCCTGCGCATGCTACGGAAGATCTTCCGGTGGATCCCCACCGAGACCAGGAAGACTGTCACCCAGGCCCTCGTCACCAGCCGACTGGACTACGGCAACGCCCTCTATGCCGGAACCACCACCAAGCTCCAGAAGAGACTCCAGCGGATCCAGAACGCCTCAGCCAGACTCATCCTCGACATCCCACGAAACAGCCACATCTCCGGACATCTGAGAGACCTGCATTGGCTCCCCGTCAACAAAAGAATCACCTTCCGTCTCCTCACCCACGCACACAAAGCCCTACACGATCAAGGCCCGAGCTACCTCAACAACCGCATCAACTTCTACGCTCCCAAACACCACCTCCGATCAGCTAGCCACGCCCTCGCCGCCGTCCCCCGCATCCGAAGAGCGACAACAGGAGGAAGGTCCTTCTCCTACCTGGCCGCCAAGACCTGGAACTCCCTCCCGACCGACCTGCGCCTGACCCAAGACCACCTCTCCTTCAGGAAGAAGCTCAAGACCTGGCTGTTCGAGCAGTAACGGAACCCCCCCCCCCCCCAAGCACCTTGAGACCCTACGGGTAAGTAGTGCGCTTTATAAATGTCTTTGATTGATTGATTGATTGACTGTACTATAGGGTTTTTCGTATAGAGCGTGACATTGAGCGTGTAATCCCTGGGATTTTTGGGAGAGTCTGACCACTTCCTATGACATTTTGCTATCAGAGGCAGATTGGCCCCCACCTTTTGTTCTGGCTGCAGCTCACGGGGAGCGCCTGCTACTTCTTAGTTTTTCTTGTTATGTCCCCAGATAGCGTGCAGAGGCTTTTGCAGCTGAGAGGGCTTTGGCCCTGCTCCGGCCCTGTACCATAATCAACTTGGCTGGGATAAAGATTCACCGCCACATGATATTCCATTGGAGACTATGCCTCAACCACAATCCCAAGATCCCATTTGGCGGGAAGCAAAAGGTCCCGTAGCTGATATTCTCACTCAGTTGGAGTATCAAGGTGTGATTAAAACATGTGTATAGCCAATGAATAATCCGCTCTTTACTCTATCCAAACCTGATGGGTCTTACCGCATAGTTTTTGATTACCGACATTTGAACTCTCATTGTTGGACCTTTGCTGTACAGACTACCCATAGCTCTGCTTTAGTGGACAGCATCGTTCGCAAAAAAGATAAAACAACACTTGATATTTCCAATGGTTTTTATAGCCACATCGTGTCCCCTGAATGCAGTCAGCGGACTGCATTCACGGCCGGTGAAAAATAGAAAGAATACTGCGTTTTGGGCTTTGAGCTCAACAATGAAGGTCAGGGGTTGAGTTCCCACTTTCTGGAGAAATGCGCACACGTGCAATCTCAGACCACCCTGAAAAAACTTCAGTCTTTGCTGGGATTTTTTTAATTTGGGCTTTCTTGTATTCCCGAACATGTCCAGCGTATCAAGCCGCTTTATGCCTCGGTACAACCTACATTTTCCAAAGCTAACTGGTTACTGGAACATTCTGCTATTTTACTTTTTGTTTGCAATCTGATTTGCTTGAATATAAGTAGTTTGACGCGTGATACCAACACTAACCTGGTGATACGAATCGTACCTGGCGCGGTGGGTTTCCCTTACTTGACATACAATGAAGGAGACACAGTACTTATCGCATACAAATCATATTTGTACACTTCGGCCGAGATGAGGTTTTCAACTGTTGAAAACGTTTTGACAGCTGTGCAGATGGTGGTCCTAAAGAAACATGCGGTGGCACAGGGAAATGCATTTTGGTGGTTACACCTTACCCTGCCTTAGAAGCAGTGACAAAGGCAAGTGTGCCAAACTCAAAAGCTTTGCATCCCCGTTGTCCCGGTATGTCACCTTTATCTTTGACCCCTCTCTTCAGACACAGGAGTTCTTGCAGTATGAACACGTTCATCCACCTCCCTTGTCTTTGCTTCCTTTGGAGGAGTATGCACGTATTATGTATTATGTACACCAATGGTTCAGCGCAACCGGCCACGGATTTTAAACATGCTTACTCAGCAGCTTGTGCTATTGTGGCAGGTACAATGGTGAATGGAGAATTCAAATCTTCCATAGTGCATACTCAGGCACTGGGAGACTGTACTGCACAACTGGCTGAGCTTCGCACTCTGGTTCGTGCTCTCAAGTTTGCTGATCCAAATGTTTCGACTCTCATTGTCTGTGCCTCTTATTACTGTGTTCAGTCTTTTAATTGCAACATATTCTTTTGGTCTCAAATGATCATTGAAATTCTAAAGGCAGCACAATTAAGCATAAGATGCTTTGGGCTCCAGTGGCAGATCTTAAGCAACATCTGCCACTCACACATGTTATACATACTCTTAGCCACCAGCGCGTGGGAGCACACGCTCTTGGGAATTGTTTGGTTGATGATGCTGCCAAATCTGCAATAGCCACGTGTTCCATAGCAGCCGTTACTAGATCCATGATGAAGATTGATAATTACATTTTGGCAGCAATAGCTGCTACTAAGGAGCTCCCCAATTACCTGCAAGGTTTCCCTTCAAAATATTCTTATCAGTTAACTCCCAAACAAGTTCATTTTGCTAGAATACCAGACGTTGGAGATCGGCTGCTTCCCAACGCTGACCACAGACACATTTTAATCAAAACCGCGCACGAAGGCATGGCTTCGGCCCATGCCGGACTGTCTGCAACTGTTTCTATCTTGCAGAAACATTATTGGTGGCATTGTTTATATAAACAGACCCACAATTATGTATTTTCTTGTGACATCTGTCAGCAAATCAAGCCTTCTGCGGTAACACGTCCACTACAAACACCGCTTAACATTGCTAATCAACCTTTTGCTTGTGTGTATCTTGATCACTGTGGTCCTTTTTCTTCAGATACTGCATATAAATATATTTTAGTTGCAGTGGATTTGTGCACTAGATTCCTTTGGGTATGAACACAACGCAGTACTGACACTTGAAATGTCATCAAGGATTTGTGTATCTTTGTTGGGGTTTTTGCCTGTGGCACCTTTCATTCTGACCAAGGTCCAGCGTTCACCTCTAAGACATACAAGGATGCAATGAAGTCTTTGGGGGTGCTGGTGCAATTTTTGTCTCCATACAGGCCTGAGGGCAACTCAATTGTTGAGCAAATGAACATGACTTAAAGCAATCCTTAACAGCTAGAGTCTTAGGTACTGACAGAAACTGGTTAGCCCATTTGTATGGAGTCCAACGTGCACTAAATAATCGCCCAAGACGACCTCCGGGTGGGTGGACCCCATATGAAATGCTCTTTGGCATCAAAATGTTTGTGCCAGACCTTGAGGGTCTAGATGTTGCGGTGGCTGCCGCAACCTTTGGCATAGATAATCATTCTACTATGTTACAGAACCTAAAAGTAACCCTGGGCGAAGCACTACGCTACGCTCGCGTAGTTTGCGAAGTTTGCGCAACTTCGCACTACGCGAGCTGCACGTGGAACAGTGCAAACACGCGTAGTGCAGCGTAGCGGAGTGCAGATGTCATTTTCTGCTTGTTCGCGGTCCTCAACGTCATGTTCGCGACCGCGAGCAAGCAAAATGACACCCCGGCGAGATTCTCAACGCGGGGAGGTCAGGTTTCTCATTGCGAGTGGTTGCGCATGCTTGCGACCGACAGCAATGAGAAACTACCAGTTTGTGTTGAGCTGCCGCTCGAGTAAAAATCTACTCGAGCAGCAGAAAACTACAGCTCGCACTGTGCAAGATGCCATTTTCAATGATTGCACAGTGCCAGATGCTTGTCCGCACTGTGCAATCATTGAAAATGCATCTTGCACAGTGCGAACATGCTACTACGCAGCTCACGCAGTGCTACTTGAAGTTTGCGTAGTGCGAAGTGCACTTTGCATAGCTTCGCTTAGCGCTACTTCGCGAACTACGCCCACGACCTGTGCCATCCTTGCTACTGAACATTTGTCCTCCCGCGCTGACGCAGCACTTCTAAATCCAGTGGTCGGCTGGAGTCATAAAGTTGGAGATCCGGTCCAAGAGAAGGTGGAGAACAAAAAATAATTTGGTCCCTCTTATCATGCACCGGTTCCAATACTTGACCTGAAGGGTACTCAAACAGACATTTTACCTCCTCTTCCAGGTCGCAAAAACAACAGATACATCTCAGTGGACAATGTCAAGTTACAACATCTGGCCGATTCTGAATAGTGTGACGCCTGCTGTTTCTCGTCCCACAATTTCGAGGATTCGCGAGACTAGAACATATTCCAATATACCACACAACCCTGTCATCAAGATGGACACTGTTGTTGACAAATATTCTGACCCCCAGCTTACTCCTGCAATGTGGAGGCTGTTTATACATATTTCGAACGTGAGTCTTTGCGTGATTTGCCGGATAGTCCATTGCACCATGGCATTTTTTTTTATGACTCATCCTCCACCTTCTCAAAGGACCCAACAAAATTGACAATTTTTTAACCTGGTTTAAGCACACCTATTTGGTTCCTCCATGGACCTACATCTGGTTGCTACTAATTTTGATATTTGTTTTCATGTCAATTGGATTTGTAACTGTTTTTTCCCACTCATCAATGGCCACTACTTGTTTGAACGCACTGCTATGAACTCTGGTGATGGAGTTTTGACCTCCCATTCATCTTCCCACATCATGAAGCGTGGCCAGACCCTTGTTAACATTTCAGCATTCCCAGTTTCGGATGGTATCGTTTGGGATAAAGTGGATTTCCAAGTTTATGGTCCGACAGAGCTAATGAATGTACTGTATATCTTTCGAGTCTCTATGGGTGATGTGGTGACACAAGACATTTGTTCTGATGATTGGGATGTGCATGCAATACAAGCTTTGTTTTTAGATTTAAAATATCATGCTGCCTCTGATGCTGAAGATTTGTATATGAACTCAGCAAATTATGCCGACTTAGTATGTTATTAACATTATAGGCATCATTTCATACTCAAGACCAATGCAATACGTCCTGTCATGAATTACACTTAGTGTGAACATTGTCCTACACCATTGAAAGGCAGCTTAAAAACACTTACAAAAAAGTTGACATACTATACAGATTTTGATAAATCAAATCCTGAATCATTTTATTTCAAATTAAATAGTCCCTCCTCTCAGAAACTGATGTTAACCCATAGTAAAATAATATATTCTACATCCTTCCGACATGATCTGTCCATAACAGTTTATAACCATTGGAAGATCACCATTGATCTAAAATGATTTTGGGGTTCTAAGGACTGGCAAATGTGAGGCTCTGAGGCCCTACATCATGCCTGCCTCATCTCAGCCCAAATTTTGTTTTTAAATAATACAGTGTACCAGTGTTCCCAGCCCTTGTGTGACTCCCTGAACCAATTTTTTGTGGACAAGATCATTAAGATTAAAACTAGCATTTCTACTCAAGCCTCACCCGTCCCCCCCGCCCAGTGCCCCCTGCCACTCCAATACTCACACCTTAACCCAGATCCCCCCTATCTCAAAGGTCAACTTTCTTTCACTTCTGCATAAAGTCTCCTCTGGCTCCCCTAGCGATTGCTGCCCCCCCTCGGCCCTTCGGGAAGCCTTCACTTCCTGTCTTGAACCCCCCTTAGCCCTCTTAAACAACTCTTTGACTACTGGGGAGGTTCCTGGATCTTTCAAACGGGCCGAGTTTGTTGCCATTCTGAAAAAACCTTCAGCAGACCCGTCCATCATGAGCAACTATCGCCCAATTTCCCTCCTCCCTTTCCTCAGCAAAGTTCTGGAGTCGCATGTCACTCAAACCCTCAGCACCTTTGTGGAAGACTCGTGTGTCTTGGACCCCAGGCAGCTGGGTTTAGACCTGCGCATTCCACAGAAGCAGTTATCCTTTCTGTGATGGACGAATTGCGCAGGGGGGCCGACTCTAACACCTGTCAAGCCCTGGTCCTCCTGGACCTGTCGGCCGCCTTTGACACTGTCGACCATGACATCTTGGTCGACCGTGTCAGAGAGGCTGGCATCCAGGGCACCGCCCTGGACTGGGTTCGGTCTTTCTTGACTCAACGCCATCAAGCAGTCAGGCTGTCCAACTTCTCCGCTACTCAAGTCGAGCTGACTTGCGGTGTCCCGCAGGGCTCTTCCTTATCCCCCCTCCTTTTTAATTTATACCTGGCCCCATTAATCCGTTCCCTCCGTAGGTTTAATGTCTCCGCGTTTAATTACGCGGATGACATCCAACTGGTTTTTACCATCGACTCCTCTGATGAATCTATCACCACTTTTTAAAACACCCTCTGTTTCATCAGTAATTGGATGGGCTCAAACCACCTGAAGCTCAACCCCGACAAGACCGAGCTGGTTCTTGTCGGGGGACCCTCCAATCCCTGGCACCCCTCCTTCTGGCCTGCAAGCCTTGGCAGTCCCCCCTGCCCTGTCAATTCAGCCAAAAGTCTGGGAGTTGTCATTAGCAGTGACCTCTCTATGACGCCCCAGAAAAGTGCTGTAGCTCCCTCAAGCCACTTCCAACTCAGGAAAATACGTAAAATCTCTCGCCTACTCATCGCCGATGCCCTCATTCTGGCCCTGCTTGCGTTAGTCATGTCTAGGCTTGACTACGCAAACGCACTATATGTAGGCATTCCTGCTTATCAACTTAGGAGACTCCAGTTGATCCGCCCGCCTGATTCACCACCAACCCAGAGATCAACATGTTCGCCCCCTTTTAAAAAGTCTCCATTGGCTTCCGGTATCTGCCCGCTGCAAATTCAAGCTTGGCTGCATTATCTCTAAATCTCTTGCAGGTAACATCCCCCTTTTCATCTCTTCCCTGCTTCACCCGTATGCCCCTCTTCGAACCCTTCGGTCATCCCAGATGGCCCTGTTATCAGTTCCCAGATTCAAGAGGAAGAAACACGGTGGTCTTAGGTTTTCATTTTTAGCCCCGTCGTTTTGGAACTCCCTACCCCTTCCTCTTAGGTTGCCCTCTCCTTACTCCAAGTTTAGATCCTCCCTTAAAATGTTCCTCTTCATTGAGTCTTATAATTAGCTGCTATTTTATGTCTCTCTTCCCTGCTCCCTCAGCAAAGCGCCAAGGAACCTAATGGTGTTAGTTGCGCTCAAAAAGTTTATTTAACATAACATAACATAACATAACATAACATAACCAAACCACATGCTTTGGTTTAGCAACTGCTAAAAAAATTAATTCCCCAGTCATTCCAACATTAGCTGAATATAATAATTGGAGCACACATACAAAGTATACCATTAAATCTTTACAAAGTTTATTTTAAAAAAAATCATTTAATGAATCTGCCATGGACCCCCTAGGTTGGTTAGTTTGGCAGACTAGTTTTAATGCCTGCCAACTTCGTTTCCATAACCCTGTCTGTGGGTAAACTATGTCAACAGTGGTTGCAGCACTCTACACTCTTATCCGTTAAACAACACTTATCGTTGTCCAACAATATCACTTTGGCCGATTTTGTCTTAGGACCTAGAGCTCCTAGAACAAAATGATGGATATACGCTGCATACAATGAAATTTGGAAACTTTCTCAAATTGAAGCAGCATCTCGTTTGCGGGAAATAGACCAAGCAAACATGGAAAAAGTTTTGGCTGTTGTCGACAACAGTATTAATACACTGTCTTCACGCATTTATACATTAGATAATATTGTTTCCTCTGTTATTTACATTGTACAAGAAGATGTGTCTCTGTTATATAATGGTCAGAATCAATTGCGATCTGTAATGCAATTTGCGTGGACTTTGCAAACATTGAAAATGGGAAAAGTACTGTGGGAATATTTGAATGCAACTGCTTTTTTTCTCCGTTTAATTTAACAGACAAACAGCAATTCATTTCCATGAAAGATGCTACCTACACTCTTCTGCACATTGAAAAAACAGACCCTTTTCCCTTTTCATTAGCAGAGTCTGACTTTGCTGTTTGGTTGATCATGGTGGGTTATATCTTTACCTTTCTCTCTGTTTCAGTTTAGTTCCTGTATGAAAATTGCCCTGTAAGCCGCTTTGAACCCTTGGAAGTTCTTTTCTACATGAACTGTAGTCCATACCTTTCACTTACCGATGTTTAAGGGAAGATACCAAAGTTTAACTTACCAGGAAGGATTGTGATTTTAGAGTTGGTATTTCCCTGGTATGCTTAAACATACAATTGCATGGAGCATGCAATCTGTTAGCTTCGAACCTCGCTTGTGTTTTGAAAGGTAAACCAGTGCCCACCATCATTCCTATGTTCACACTGCTTACTAATGGTAGCTATCTTATTTTAAATACCCAGAAATGCTGCGGCTTGCTTGCTGGCATACCATACATTGAAACGGTCTCCCAGAACGTAATTTGTTGCAATATTGTGCTTTCCCCCCTCCCCCCACGTGGGCCGCTGGATAGTTCGGTTTGGCCTTCAATACCAACTTTGAAAGCAGATTTCAACAAGCTGAGCAGATTAAAGGTGCTTTTAATGCAACAATAAGGTGCAATGACTTCTGCACGAGAAACCTTCATCCTCCAGGTGGCTAGTGCTGTCACTAAAGTTCAAACACTTTTAAATACGAACCTCCCACTACATTTTGGGGGGTTAATACATTGCATATTCAATGGGTGAACTACTCAAGGCCTGGCACATTTTATTAAAGCTGTGTGTTCTGTGTGTTTTATTAAAGCTGTGTGCTTCATGACCGGATGCACAAATGCTTCGGCACACTGCCTCTTGCGACACTCAGCGTGTCTTATGGATTAACCTTCCATTTGCGTATTTCACTTGTGTGCAACCCATATTTTCATGCCTCTACTGTCAGTTTATGTGGGCATTGGATATATTCCTTACCAATACGTCATGCCCAGTACTGGATTTCGATCGGCTGATGGGTCCCTTAGTTACTCATGAGCAGGACTGTTCTGGGATAGGCTTAATGGTGCGTGCTGCTGCACTTGGA
This sequence comes from Lissotriton vulgaris, assembly GCF_964263255.1. Taxonomy (NCBI): domain Eukaryota; kingdom Metazoa; phylum Chordata; class Amphibia; order Caudata; family Salamandridae; genus Lissotriton; species Lissotriton vulgaris. The sequence goes on along the minus strand of NC_141697.1, from coordinate 744,375,804 downwards.
ATTTTGGCTTAATGAGATATCTGTGAAGCTAAACAGAATCTCCTACTTCAGAGCTACATTGAATAACATGCATGTTATTCTGCAATGCTAATGGAGGCACCCAACTATGAAGAACCCTCTTGTTCCTTCAGCTTTCTGAATTGGATGGAATCTCATTTTTAGACAGACCAAAATTATGACCTTTTGGAGGGTACTGCATACTTTGGCACCTACACCTTGATGGATTAATCACGTACATTGCCAGAGGTGATCATTTGGGTTTCGTATGCCTTGTTTCCAAAACTATTTTTTCTCTTTCCCTTCTTTCAACTTCTTCCAGGACAAGTTTTTTACATAGACATTCGTCTTTGCTTTTTCCAAATTTCTGGACACACTTATTGCTATCTAATATCTACTCATGCTTTTTTAACTTTGTTTTCTTCCTGAGTCTACATACGATGGACTTACCATGGGAGGGTGTAGTATGGCGTATAGGTCCATTGGCAACATTTGTTAAGTTAGCATGAGCTTCGCTGCCATGAGGCTGATTTTGCGCATGACACTGCATGCATATATTTTGCAAGACTCTGTTTGTGCCCCTTTCACATGTGAATTGTCTATCTTGCATGTTCATTGCTGTGCTCAGAGGTTTAGTCTGCACATGATGTTCAAGGTTAAACAACAATTCCCCTTGTTATTCTGTTCTGGTCAGTCCTTCGCACCAAGACATAACATGCTACAAACAGCTGCACTCCTGGAAATCGTGTACTTTAATATTGCAACCAAAACATGTTTTCACACACTTGGGGAGACACCTTCCCAAAGAGAAGCAGTGCTTGTCCTACGATGTGAACATTGCATCTAGGCCTTGAGGTATGGGGGTCTGCTGTCAAAGCCCAGAGGTCTTCTTTTTTATAATAAACTATCTCTTCACAAAGCGAGGGTGGTTAGGACATTTAGTCCTTTTCACTGTTTTTATAACATGATATCCCCAATTGTATTCTATGGTATTGTAACAATGCTGACTATATTGTGTTTATGCATTTTGCTGCTAGTATTGGCTCGTGTACTGCCCCATAGAGCGCGTTAGTTGAAATAAAAATTTAAAACGATACCGCGTCTCTGATTACTCGCATTGTGGACAGGTATGAGTGAGTGAGCGAAAGAGTGTCTGGCTCCTGCGATTCCCAAGATAGAGTGATGTGTTCTGGGTTGTCTAATCATTGGTAGCTTCGCAGTACATGAAGAGCGAATTAGACACTATACCTAGTCTGTTTCGGTTTTTGGGTACTAATGTGGTAGGCGGGTACATCCCCTATTCACTGATGTCCTATTTTCCTTTGCATAGTTCTGTGTATGAGCAAAATCCCTGCAACAGTACCACCACCACCAATACCAATACCAGCACCACCAATACCGCCACCAATACCATCTTCAACACTAATTTGACCACCCCCAATACCACCAATAACAGAACCACCAATACCAACAATAGCACCACCATGAATACCACCCATACCAGCACCACCAATACCACCACCACCAAGACCACCAACTCAGTGCCTCTCACTCACTAGTAATAGCAGGGGCACTGTACAAGGCCGGAGCTGCAGCCGAGACCATCCCTCCCTACCTCCATGACTGCCATAAAGCACAGCCCATCCTACACCAGGAGGTGAAGCCAGGCCGTACTATAGCTGGTGTGTTTTTATTAGGCCAAAGATAGCAATAACATTACACAATGCCACACTGCACATTCAAATGCAGACTCTTTGCTCACCTGATGCGGAAAGCCGGGTGATAGTTTGCTTGCTGCCAAATTTAAATTCTTGGTTGTTTGTTTTCCTTATTTGCGCCGCATTTTAAATAAAACCAATTTTAACCCTCAACCCACGCCACATTGTCACTTCCATCTACAGTTGTAGCCAGCACTGAATACTCCGAGCTTCGCAGCCGATTAGGCGCTGTGGGCGGAGACGCTTGAACTGCTTGCAGTGCAGTCACTTTGAGGAACTACAAGTCCCAGCGCTCTTGCGCTGCTGACGGGACTACAAATGAAGGGAGCGCGCCTGACTCACAAGACTCTTTGCTCACCTGAGGCGGAAAGCCGGGTGATAGTTTGCTTGCTGCCAAATTTAAATTCTTGGTTGTTTGTTTTCCTTATTTGCGCCTCATTTTAAATAAAACCAATTTTAACCCTCAACCCACGCCACATTGTCACTTCCATCTACAGTTGTAGCCAGCACTGAATACTCTGAGCTTCGCAGCCGATTAGGCCCTGTGGGCGGAGACACTTGAACTGCTTGCAGTGCAGTCACTTTGAGGAACTACAAGTCCCAGCGCTCTTGCGCTGCTGACGGGACTACAAAAGAAGGGAGCGCGCCTAACTCGCGGGACTCTTTGCTCACCTGAGGCGGAAAGCCGGGTGATAGTTTGCTTGCTGCCAAATTTAAATTCTTGGCTGTTTGTTTTCCTTATTTGCACCGCATTTTAAATGAAACCAATTTTAACCCTCAACCCACGCCACATTCTCACTTCCATCTACAGTTGTAGCCAGCACTGAATACTCTGAGCTTTGCAGCCGATTAGGCGCTGTGGGCGGAGATGCTTGAACTGCTTGCAGTGCAGTCACTTTGAGGAACTACAAGTCCCAGCGCTCTTGCGCTGCTGACGGGACTACAAAAGAAGGGAACGCCCCTGACTCACGAGACTCTTTGCTCACCTGATGCGGAAAACCGGGGGTTAGTTTGCTTGCTGCCAAATTTAAATTCTTGGTTGTTTGTTTTCCTTATTTGCACCGCATTTTAAATGAAACCAATTTTAACCCTCAACCCACGCCACATTGTCACTTCCATCTACAGTTGTAGCCAGCACTGAATACTCCGAGCTTCGCAGCCGATTAGGCGCTGTGGGCGGAGACGCTTGAACTGCTTGCAGTGCAATCACTTTGAGGAACTACAAGTCCCAGCACTCTTGCGCTTCTGACGGAACTACAAAAGAAGGGAGCGCGCCTGACTCGCGAGACTCTTTGCTCATCTGAGATGGAAAGCCGGGTGATAGTTTGCTTGCTGCCAAATTTAAATTCTTGGTTGTTTGTTTTCCTTATTTGCGCCGCATTTTAAATAAAACCAATTTTAACCCTCAACCCACGCCATATTGTCACTTCCATCTACAGTTGTAGCCAGCACTGAATACTCCGAGCTTTGCAGCCGATTAGGCGCTGTAGGCGGAGACGCTTGAACTGCTTGTAGTGCAGTCACTTTGAGGAACTACAAGTCCCAGCGCTCTTGTGCTGCTGACGGGACTACATGTCACAGATAACAGACGATTAGTAGCCCAAAAAAGTAACGCACATGCCACTAACCTGTTTTCTTCTAGCCAGCGGGGACAACAGCTTGAAGAGAGGTCTCCCAGTTCCCGCAAGCGCCAACACTCCTGTTGCATTTCACCTTTTATTTATTTATTTCCTTTGCTGGAACTAGAACCCTGCTCCTGCGTGAGCCTTCCTGGTTCTGTGTTCCAGATTCTCTGTTTGGCAGTTTAAGCCTGCCCTGCTGTTCAGCTGGATGCTCTGTGCCTCTTCACCTACAATAAATCTTCTTTTGATATAAAATCGTTTGGCATCCTACCTTACAAAATTGGCGACGATTGGAGAACCTAAGAAATCCTTTTGCGGCATTTCCAAGGCACAGGTGCGAGGATTTCTTCGAAAAACGAACCCATCCATCTCTCTTCACTGTCAACGTGGTCGGAGTGCTGTTGAGAGAAGCCTCTCCTCATACGTCTTTTTGGCAGCCTCGGGGTATGTACTTTGAGGAAGTTCTTGTTTTTTTTACTATTTTCCCCGTTACGAGAGGTTTGCCGTTAGCTACGTAACTTTACCAGGTTGCCATAACAACCTATCAGCCTGCTCAGCCTGCATGTCATCGCGCTCAAAACGTCACCGCGTTTAACGCAACATCACGCGGATCACGCTCTTTCTAGAGCCAATCCGTCTTGTTTTCTTGTGTTGCCGGTACCTGCATCACGAGGCGCGTCACAAAGGGTGTCCTGGATCAGCGCCGCCTCAGCGTCAAAGCGTCCTGGATCAGTACCTGCATCACGAGGCGCGTCACAAGGGTGTCCTGGATCAGCGCCGCCTCAGCGTCAAAGCGTCCTGGATCAGCGTCCGCCTCAGGTAACTAGGCTGACCGAGTGAAATCCTGACGCTAGGTACTTTATCCTTGATGCGCAACAACACAAAGAGCAACAACGTGATTAAAACTGCCATTTACTTCTATTTACTCTTAGCGTTTTGAGGACATGCATTTCCAGGCTGAAAACGCTACACTGATTGGTACTTACACGCTGAAAGGCTTATTTTAACTGTTTTTCCTCAGAGGTTTGTTCTTCTTCTGCTTTGAGGATTAGTACTATATATTTTTGCTACTCTTCATTTTTGCTCTTTTAAATCTACCCTCGAAATTTTCTTGCTGTGTCCAGTATAGTGCAAGTATATTTTGGACATTTTGACACTTTACTTATCATTTTCTGTGTGTATTCTACACCATTGGCATTATCTATGCTATTTACAGATACTGATACTTTATTTAAGTTGTGTTATTAACATATTACTCAGCCATGCAATTTGATCCTCCAAGCAAGTTTCTGCAGAGCAAAGGTGAACCATCTATTCCATGGTCACGTTGGAAAGAAGAGTTTATCACCTATCTTAAAGCCATCGATGGTGAGCGTATGTCTGCTGAGAGGAAGAAAAATATTTTCCTCCACTGCTTGGGTTCAGAGGGTCAAAATGTCTTCAGAACTCTTCCTCCTATGCGTTCAGGAGGTGATCACAACGTTTACGATGAAGCTTTATTGCGAATTGAAAATAGATTTAAACCCAATACAAGTGTAGCATTGAACAGGTATAAATTCTATACTAGAGCTCAGGAAGAGAATGAAAGTTTTGATGACTTTCTCACTGCACTTCGAGCTTTGTCCCTTCATTGCAATTTTGGGTTAATGACTGATGAAATGCTCAGGGACCAAATCATTGTACACGTGAGAAGTAAAAAAGTTCAGGAACAGCTTTGGATCCTGGGTGATCCCAGTTTAGAAGTGACCATCAGTACCTCCAAAGCTCTTGAACAATCTGAACGTTGGATGAAAACTTTAGAAAGTAAAGCCTCCTCTGGTACTGTTAGTAAATTATCTTCTAGTGTTGATGAGGGTAATGTTAGTGCTGTTTCATCCTCTAGCTCATTTTCCAGTGGCAAGCCCAATATTAATACGAAAACTCAGGTAAATTCAAAAAATTATTACTGCTTTAGATGTGGTAATCCCAACCACATTGCTTCGTATTCTCGTTGTCCTGCCATTGGAAAAGAGTGCACTAAATGTGGACGTCCAGGTCATTTTTGAAAAATGTGCAAAAACACTAGTTCTAGAAAGGATTCCTCCTTTTCCTCTAAAGGCAAAATTTCCACTGTGTCACAAGGTATGTCATCATCCCAAGACCTAGAACATGGTATTGTTGTTTCTATCCGCAATGTGTTTGATACCAATTCCGCAGAAACTTTGAGTTCTCCGGATTGTATTGTTAATATTTTGGGTAAAGAGCTCAAACTTATGGCTGATTCAGGCTCTCCCTGGACCATTATTACCAAGTTATATTGCAATGAAGTTTTTGGTAGCCTAGTTGATCTAACTAGCTTATGTGAGTCTGATATTGTTGCACAAAACTTTGATGAATCCTACATTAATATTGTTGGTTATAAAGAAGTCCTTATTAAGTTTAGGGGAAATAGTGCTTGGATCAAAATGTACATTGCCATCAAAGGTGTGAATGTTCTGGGCTGGAGGGATCAATTCAGACTTGGTATTACCTTAAATCCCAGGAACAAAGACCCTATCTCTGTAATTGCCATTACTTGTGAGGCTGCACCTTTGGACAACGCTGCTTCTTGTACTACGAGTACTCTTCTGTCTGATGATAGTATGATTGCTTCTGAACCTTCCAGGGATGTCTGTGATCTCGAGAAAGACCTCCCTTTGCTATTTCCTCAAGTTTTTTCTGAGAAACTTGGCAAACTTAGAGGTTTTTCCCATAGGATCAAAGTTAAAAATGGTGCCATCCCGGTCAAACAAAAGTTGAGGGGTGTACCCATCAGTATAAGAGCTGAACTCAAGATCTTATTGGATGACATGATCCTTGGTGGTGTCATTGAGGAAGTGGAGTCCTCTGAATGGGTTTCGCCCATCGTTTTGGCTCAAAAACCCGATAAAAGTATCAGGTTATGTGTGGACCTGAGGGCTCTCAATGCCAACTTAATCACTGATGGTCACCCTCTCCCCAATATAAACGAAATGGTTTGTTTGTTGGATGGTGCTTGCATTTTTTCTACTCTTGATTTGCGTTCCGCTTATCACCAAATCGAATTGACTGATGATGCAAAGCATTTTACCGCTTTCATCACTCCGTTTGGCCTTTTTCAATTTAAGCGGATGCCTTTTGGCCTAGCCTCCGCCGCTTCGGTCTTTCAGAGGGCCATGCACCATATTTTTAAGGAGGTTAGCTCTTTCGTAAAGTGTTTCCAGGATGATATCCTCATTTTTTCCAAGAATGTGGATGATCATCGTGTTCATCTTAAGGTTGTGTGCAACAAGTTATGTGATGCTGGTCTTACCCTCAAATTTAACAAGTGTAAATTATTTTGTAAGAGTGTCGAATACTTGGGTCACACCTTGTCTGCTGACGGTGTAGTTCCCAAGCGTTCCCTTGTTGATGCCATTGTAAAAGCCCCTTCTCCTGATAACAAGGAGAAATTGCTTTCCTTCGCTGGCTTATGCGAGTACTACAGTAAGTTCATTCGCAATTTCGCCACGAAAATGGAACCCCTCAGGGAGCTTACCAGGAAGTCCTCTGACTTTGTGTGGTCTGAAAGGCAGGAGTCTGCCTTTTCTTCTATCAAAGAAGATATCGTCAATGCTCCCACTTTGAGATCCTTCTCTCTCAACAAGAAGTGCATTATTACCGTGGATGCCAGTTGTTATGGTCTTGGAGCTGTGTTAGGTCAGGTTTCCGGCAAGGAAGAATGGTGTGTTGCCTTTGCGTCAAGGACCCTATCTCTCACTGAGAGGAGGTATGCGGTCATCGAAAGGGAGTTGTTAGCCTGCACATGGGCTGTGGAGCATTTTCGCAATTATGTTTGGGGCAACAGATTCATTCTTAAAACTGACCACAAGCCCTTGGTTGGAATCTTGTCTCCTGGGGGAGGTTGGAACTCAACTGCTCGCATTGCACGCTTATCTTCAAAGTTGCAGGAGTATGATTTTGAGGTTCTGTATGTTCCTGGTAGGAGTAATGTCACAGCAGATTTTCTCTCCAGGTTGCCTTGCCCTGATGTTGGTTCCAACCCAGATAATCCTGAAATTGATATTGTTTCTGTAGTCAGTGACTATATTTCTAGTGATTTCAGGGGTGTCTCTGAGATTGAGTGGATGTCGGAAGTTGAGAAGGATCCTATTTTCTCATTTATTTTTGACTGTTTAGAAAGAGGTTGGCCCAAGGATAAATCTGTTTTACCTGAATTTGCCCCTTTTTGTCAGGTTTCATCTGAGATTGAGGCTGTTGGAAGGATTTTGTTTAAGGCTGGGAAAATGATTCCTCCTGCTTCCTTGTACAACAAGATTCTTTCTTTGGCCCATAGGACTCATATTGGAATGTCCTCTATGAAACGTCTCATTAGGACCAACTTTTGGTGGCCTGGCCTTGACAAGATGGTAGACAGAACTGTCCGTGACTGTGTGGATTGCATTAGTAGTGATAAGATGCTTAAGGTGTCTTCTGCTCCCCTTCATCCTGTTTCTTGGCCTGACCATCCCTGGCAGAAGCTGGCTTTTGACATTTCTGGTCCTTTCCATCGCCTACCAGAGAATGCTCGTTTTGCTTTAGTTCTAATTGACTATCACAGCAAATGGCCGGAGGTTAAGTTTGTCTCCTGTGCCACCACCTTGGTCATCATTTCTTTCCTTAGGGAAGTTTTTGCTAGAGAGGGTTCCCCTGAAATCCTTATTACTGATAATGGCGTCCAACTTATCTCTCGGGACATGGAGGATTTTCTTGTTTCTTGTGGTATCAAGCATCACACTACCTCGTTGTATGAGCCTAGAGAAAATGGCCAGGTTGAGAGGTTTAACCGTGTCCTCAAAAATGCTGTGGAGCTTGCTTGTTCTTCAGGGGAATCTTGGAGGGATGTGGTAAGGGAAAGACTTTGGATGTACCGCATCACTCCACATGCCGTCACTGAGGTCAGTCCCTTCCAGCTTCTGAAAGGGAGAACTCCCAGTTCCGAAATCTGTCCTTGGTGGGTTAAGAAGCTGGATGTTAAGGTTGACCACTTAGACATCTCGCAAGTGGCCAGTCGGGTTGAAACCAAGCAGAAGACTATGAAGTCTTTGTTTGACCGTAAAATGAATGTGAAAGTTCCTGATTTTGTTGTGGGCGAGTGGGTCAAGATCAAGAAACCTGGGTTCACTCTCAAAGGTCTTTCCAAGTTCGGTAATCCCATTAAGATTGTCAAAGTTTTCAGGAATTCTGTCATTACCCAAGATGGCAGATCCTGGAACATAAGGAGGGTTGCCAAGTGTAAGTCTGTTCCTCCAGGTTCTGCCCAGACTTCTACTCATGATAAATGTTCTGCTCAGAGTTCTTCTCATGACGACAGCAACTGTGTTCCGCCCTCCCAATCTGTCGCTCATAGAGTTAAAACCAATGCCAGACCTGTTGTTATGCCTTCTAGGTTTTTATCTTAATTCTCCTTTTCACTTTACTGTTTGGCTTGTTTTATAGGAAGGAGATGTGTTGCATTTCACCTTTTATTTATTTATTTCCTTTGCTGGAACTAGAACCCTGCTCCTGCGTGAGCCTTCCTGGTTCTGTGTTCCAGATTCTCTGTTTGGCAGTTTAAGCCTGCCCTGCTGTTCAGCTGGATGCTCTGTGCCTCTTCACCTACAATAAATCTTCTTTTGATATAAAATCGTTTGGCATCCTACCTTACAACTCCCAATGTGACAAACACACTTAGGACAGATCGCACTCCGGGGTAAAGGGAAAGGGACAAAATAAGAAAAGACAGTATCGATAGGGCACCCGTCTAGGTCTGGTCTAGAGTATGGGATTCTTCTTGGCTCAGCGTAGCTATGCAAACAAAAGGAAAACTGATAACCCAGGACTGTAGATTGAACTAGACAGTTACACACAAGAGTAACTCTGGGAATACTCACTAGATGCCCCACAATGTTAAAGTCAGGAAATACTTCGGCGGGAATAATGTCCGAAGTGAGGAATACCCTTTACGATCCTATGACTGTTACTTCACAGTGCCCTAAGGAAAGCAAGGTCTATAGGCGTTTGCAAGGCGTCCTGAGATCGTAATGTAATCCCCACAGGGCAGGCACTGTTTTGTTGCAAAGTGGGAGTTGTTCTTCTGGTAATGTACGCCTTTGAGTACCAGAAGCGTAAAAGTAAGGGATACAAACAAAAGAAGCAGTTTGGACAGCATGGCCGTGCTATCATCTAGTTCCTACCTCTAGGAAGCGGGAAAGACAGCGTCCGCGGAACCCAGCAGCGGCGTCCTCCAGGAAGCGGCAAAAAAAGCGTCCGCGGAACCCAGCAGCGGTGTCCTCCAGGAAGCGGGAAAGAAAGCGTCCGTGGGACACAGCAGTGTCGGCGAATACACGAAGAACAGGCTCAGGCAAGGAATCTGGTAAGATTGACAAGCACCTAGCACTTCCTGGAAGGTGCTTATATACCAGTTCCTAATTGCCTGTTCCGGACTGCTAGAGCCCAGGGTGTTCTGGGAGATGTAGTGCTACAGCTAATACAATACCCTGCCCTGTACTTATTGCCCAAAATCGCTACACTACAAAAGAAGGGAGCGCGCCTGACTCGCGAGACTCTTTGCTCACCTGAGACGGAAAGCCGGGTGATAGTTTGCTTGCTGCCAAATTTAAATTCTTGGTTGTTTGTTTTTCTTATTTGCGCCGCATTTTAAATAAAACCAATTTTAACCCTCAACCCATGCCATATTGACACTTCCATCTACATTTGTAGCCAGCACTGAATACTCTGAGCTTCGCAGCCAATTAGGCGCTCTGGGCGGAGACGCTTGAACTGCTTGCAGTGCAGTCACTTTGAGAAACTACAAGTCCCAGCGCTCTTGTGCTGCTGACTTGACTAAAAAAGAAGGGAGCGCGCCTGACTCGCAAGACTCTTTGCTCACCTGAGGCGGAAAGCCGGGTGATAGTTTGCTTGCTGCCAAATTTAAATTCTTGGTTGTTTGTTTTCCTTATTTGCTCCGCATTTTAAATAAAACCAATTTTAACCCTCAACCCACGCCACATTGTCACTTCCATCTACAGTTGTAGCCAGCACTGAATACTCCGAGCTTCTCAGCCGATTAGGCGCTGTGGGCGGAGACACTTGAACTGCTTGCAGAGCAGTCACTTTGAGGAACTACAAGTCCCAGCGCTCTTTCACTGCTGACAGGACTACAAAAGAAAATGGCTACTTCTCCGTGCAGCGGACGCGAACAGCGGGCGCGCCGTAGTTGCACCGAAGTCAAGCCTAAGTCCAGCCCGTCTGCGCCCGTCCGCGCTAAGGACAGGCAAGAGGACGGAAACTCTGTCCAGGGACCTACCATCGGTAAGATATCTAAAGATAGATTATTTGCTATAAAGATACCAGATATGCACTGCCATCAGGCTCTTAATGTGGACAAACTGGCAGGACCCTTAATTTGCATTGATTGTAAACAAATAATAGAACTGCATCAAAGACAGTCAGAGATTAATGCAAAACACAAAAAAGCCTGGGGGTCTAAGGTAGGAGTCAAATAGGTACTCTAAACTGGTGAGACTGAAAGCCACAAAAGTGTGCAAGGAAACCCTGCAGTCTTATACAAAGTAGGTAACTCAGCGTATCAGACCACTTGCAAATGTAGGTGAAACCCAAAGTCCAGAGATGGATTCCCATCAAAGTCTTGTAGGTGATCAAATGTTATCATCTGGTCATCCGATGGTTGGGCTAGTGTGTCTCTTGATCACTGAGACTGCCTCTACACCCACCGTATAGGACTGGGATCAAAGCCCACGATTGCTTGTAGACCATGCGTGTGATCACCCAATGGGGTAGGTGCAGTGCCAAACTAAAAAAGAAGTGAGTGTATGAAAAAGGTTAAAAATAGAATAAAGAACAAACAGCGAAATGACTTTAACCCCTTCCCTGCTGGCCCGATTCCGCCCCCGTGCGGTAAACAAACGAACAGGGGCGGGCCATGACGAACCCCAGCCGTCATCAGCACACGAGCACCGTAGTGCATGACGGCTGGGGTTCGTCACCAGCATGGAAGGGGTTAATAGCTGTAAGCCTTTTTCTGATTAAAAACACAGAACAGCGCAAAAAAGCAGTATAAACAAATAACTGCTTGTGGGGCCGACATGTTTCTGGCAAAACAGGGAGAAACCCTCCCAAGGCTTTCTTCAGGGCCTCTGGTCTTATACGGATTTGTGCTACTGCTAGTGCGTGCTACACACAAAAAGAGTAACCATATAAACTGTGATTAAAATAAAACATAAAGGATATGTGTTTCTATTCCTCCATGCCAAATGGGGTCTCATTCATCCACAAAAAATGCAAAATGGTATAAATGCAAAGTGTCACACTACTTGTAAAATTTGAGAGAAATTTATAAGAGAAAATTAATAACAAGGAACAAACTCCTTACTCACCCATAGTGGCAGGGGATAATACCTTACATGTAGTGTGACACTTTGCATTTATACCATTTTGCATTTTTTGTAGGTGAAAATGCAGTTTATATGGTCACTCTTTTTGTGTGTAGCACGCAGTGGCAAAAATCCTTATAAGAACAGAGGCCCTGAAGAAAGCCTTGGGAGGGTTTCCCCCTGTTTTGGCAGAAAGATGTCGGCCCCACAAGCAGTTATTTGTTTATACTGCTTTTTTGCGCTGTTCTGTGTTTTTAATCAGAAAAAGGCTTACAGCTATTAAAGTCATTTCGCTGTTTGTTCTTTATTCTATTTTTAACCTTTTAAAATGTCTCGAGTTTAGACTTCAAGTCCATGACTCTTTTACTTTCACCGGAGTTCTGATATACCACCCACCGGGAATGGCGACCCAGTTTTTAGGAAGCATAGTGGAAGTCCTGTCTAGTCTTTCTCTTAAATCGGCTAATTTTGCCATATTGGGAGATTTAAATCTTCACCTGGATAGTATTAGAGATCCAAATGTGAAGTCCTTTAGAGATATTCTTCAAGTCCTGGGGTTGTTGATGGTAACAGTGGAACCTACACATAAAGCGGGACATATTCTAGATTGCATTAGTTCAAATTTAGACACAATGAAGGTAGAATCCCCTTTGATTCAAACGTGGACGGACTATACATTTATTGCTTTCAGCCTTAAAACCAATGGCAAGAAGGCAATGAGATTGGTCATACCTGAGAATAAGGGGGCATATTGTCAAGGGGGTTTATCTCCGCTTTTTTGGCTTTAAAAGCCAAGAAAGCGGAGATAAAATTATCTCCCTATTACCTAGCTGTCTCTAACACCAGTTAGTGACAGCTAGTAGGAGATAGCGCCCATCTTGGGCCCCACTTTGCATGTCAGTGATATTTATCACTAATGACATGCAAAGTGGGCGTGCCAAGATGTTAGCGACTGAAAACAGTCGCTAACATCGCTATCTCCTATTACCAACTTTTGGAGAAATTCGCGCTAAGCGTGAATATCTCCAAAAGCTAACACCTGCCCTGAGCAGTTCTTAGCCATGTTATCCAATGGGAGGTGGATAACATGGCTAAGAGCATTAGCTTGGTAATGCATGAATATCGCTGACTTTTCAGCGATTTCATGCATTTGCAGCGATTTTTATCGCATTTGCGATAAACCTTGGTAATACCAAGGTTTATTTGCGGTAAAAATCGCCGCAGCTCAGCGGTAAATTTTTGTCTCTAACCAAGCAATAGCGATAATTATCGCTATTGCTTAGTAATATGCCCCAAGATGCCTACCCCGTGTTGGGGGAAAATTATTGAACACCCAGATCTTAACACGTGGGTAAAGGAAAGTAGACCGCTTTTAGTGGGGAGTGCAATCATGGACAATAGGAGCCAATGAGAGCTGGATGAGGAATATTGAGGAAAGGATTAAATCTCGAGGGACCAGTACTAAACCAAGACAAAGGAAAATATCTGCTCCCTGGTTTACCTGTACACTAAAAGACACTTTAGGAAAAGTGAGAATCTTAGAGCGAATATGGCGCCGACATTATAATCGTAATGATGGAGAGGCCTATAAAACAGCTAGAAGAGCTTATCATGCAGATATTAAAGGAGCTAAAGCAAGTTACTACACGAACGTGTTTGAAGCTTCCAAAAATAATCAGAAGGAAATCTTCCAAATTGTCAATAACTTTAGGAATCCCAAAATACTTGTACAAGAAATCCCCCCATCCCAGGCCCTTTGTAATGAGATAGCAACCTTCTTTGAACAGAAGGTCATGAACCTCACAAAAGATTTTCCCCAGGTCAATCTAGAAGACTTAAATGATAAAGATGATAAACCACACTTGGCAGTGTGGGATACTTTTACCCCAATTAAATTTTTGCGTAACTAATAAACAAGATTTTGAAAATGTTCATCTTGATCTATTTCGTTTTGCTCGCAAATTAAAGTTAAAAAAATATTTTTTAGAACATCCGAGAGCCCCTTCACAAGTTCATAATGATGTGTGTCTTTCCGAGTTTACCATTTCAGACGTACATGCCTCTTATCTCATTGCCACTTTAGATGATGATGAGGGAACTGAAACATTGGTTGATTTTGCCAGGGGCATAGATGTTAGTGAGGACACTACAGTTGAAAGTGGGTTAAGACTAAACTCCACATTTATACCATCGGGTAATATATGCAATGCCATTGACGAATTTACAAGTCGTATGACCCATGATCTGCACAAATTGGAGGACATCCACTTTGGCTCCACTAAATGTAAACATACTCAGAATATCACTAGAGCGGAAAGAATCTTTTTGAACTCCATACGTGATGACACCTCCCTTTTGGTACGAGAGGCCGACAAGGGAGGTAATATTGCCATTATGGATAGGATTGATTATATGAATGAGATAGCTAGGCAATTGGCAGTAACAGATTGTTACACCAAACTAAAAATCAACCCCATCAAATCTGTAGAGAACAATATCAACATGCGGATCGTTGAATGGAAGGAATCCGGTCTTATATCTGACCAAGAATACAGATTTTTGATGGCTAATAAATCACGGTATCCCTGTATCTATGCACTGCCCAAGGTGCACAAGGGTGGTGCCTTTCCTCCCGGTAGGCCCATCATATCGGGAAATGGAGGGCCGACTGAACATATGGCAGAATATGTCGACTCTTTTCTTCAACCGATGGTACAGAATCTGCCATCCTATTTGAAGGATAGTAGGGAGCTCCTGTGTAAATTAGAGGATGTGACTTGGGACCATGACAACTTTACCTTTGTGACAATGGATGTAGAGAGCCTCTACACTTGCATTGCACTAGAAGATGGCTTACGCGCATTAAAATACTATCTATACCAACGCAATGCGAGTCACTTAGAACATAGCAATATGTTGCTTACCATGTCAGAGCTAATCCTAACACAGAATGTGTTTTTGCATGATGGTACTTGATATATCCAGAAGCGTGGGACGCCATGGGTTCCAGGTTTGCTCCATCTTACGCTAACCTTTTTATGGGTTTGTTTGAGATGGAGCATGCCTGGGGCCGTGGTGCAAAAGACTGGATCGAACATATTCTCTTTTATGTTCGTTACATTGACGATGTTTTCTTGATTTGGAAAGGGAGCAGTGAGGAATTAGATCAGTACTTTGCTTTCCTTAATGACAATGGACGTAACATCAGGCTGACCATGACCAGATCCAGGGATGACATTTTCTTCTTGGATTTGAAACTGTACGCGAAGAGTGGGACTATCCATAGTGACCTGTATAAAAAAACCACCTCATGTAACAGTGTGTTACGAGCAGACAGTTTTCACCCCAAAAACACCATAGATGCCATCCCGTTTGGAGAGATGACACGGGTACGGCGCAACTGTAGTGAAGAAAAAAACTTTGAATAAGGGCTATGACAGGTTACTAACAACTTTAAAAGAAGAGGTTATGATCCTAACGTACTGAAAAAAAGCTGAAAGTAAAATAAAAAAGAAAAATAGGAGTGAGACCCTTACTACTAGTGCTCCCAAGAGGAATATTTCCTTTAGCCAACAATGCACCTTCATCACAGAATATGGCTTATATAGTAATCATATTTATAATCTGCTTAGGAAACACTGGCACTTACTCTTGTCAGAATCAATCCCCAGGGACATTGTGCCTGCCAAATTGAGGGTAGTCTACAAAAAGGGCCTATCTATTAAAAACATGATTTGTCCTAGTTATATTAAACCAGTTAAGACGACTACCAGCACATGGTTGCCTGTGAAAACGGATGGTTTTTACACATGTGGCACGTGCTCCATTTGTGAATACGGTCTCAATAAAATTAAGACCTTTTGCTACAATGGACCAAAGGAATACACAATAAGGGGAGTGATCAACTGCAATACCACACATGTGGTGTATGCCCTCATCTGTCACTGTAAAATGATATATGTGGGTAGTAGTACCAGAAATCTTAAGAAGCGAATTCAGGAACATGTTCGTGACATAAAAAATCACGATATTCGCAGTCCTGTGGTACAACATATCTCTGTATGTCATCCTGATTACGACGCCATTTCCTTTCATGCCATTGATCATGTGCCCAGCAATGATAGGGGTGGCGAGAGAGGTTTACTGTTAAGACAAAGGGAATCGCGCTGGATTTGTAGACTGAGAGCGGTTCAACAGGGAATGAATACTATTAATGAGTTTCACTTTTTCCTATAGGGTTCTATAGGAATCAGCCCAAGCATCATCATCTCTGTTCCTCTATTAAAATGGTTGGCGGCTTTAAATTTTGAAGTTGAACGCACATACCGCTCCGTGCTTTTGTCCATGTGTGAAAGCCATTCATGTTAAGTTTGTGTACATTGTGTTTCGTTTGTAAAGTCGATCTTACATATATGTATTTTGATATGCCCTAACATCTTTGTTTATGTCATTTGCAAAACTAATTCTATGCATGTGCCTCCTAACATGTTTAAACATCTCTTATTTGAGCCTTCTCTTTATATCTGCTCCCACAACTTTATTGGGCTACCAACCTACATGCTCCAATATTGTACAGGTATGAATTTGTCATGTCCAGCATTATTGTGCCTTTTCTGTTGAATCCTAAATTATGTGTTGTCAGTGATTCAAAGTATATCTAAGCTATGACCACCTTTGGTTTACTTTGTATGACCTTTGGAATTACTTTTTATAGTTAGTTGAGTACCTATCTCTAAATTACTATATTATAACGATATGGCTAAGATCTGAAGCAATATGTATTTGTAATAATTATTAACACAATATACTTCTATCTGCATCCCTGCAGTTGCCCTATTTGGCAAACAAAGACCATTCCAAGATGGCGCCTGTCCTTCTATATATCATGTTATATGCCCAGTTAAATTTTTTGATTTCAAACTATGTCTTTTATTTTTAAAAATGTACTTTTACGTTTGTTGTCCTTTTGATTGCATTATTAGGTGTATTTATCTTGTTAGAATTGTGTATTCAAACAACGAGTTCGAACCATATAAAAATTGCCTACGTTTATTTTATTATTACTTTCATTTTTACAATATGAGGAGCGCTTCTATCACGCTAATAATTAAATTCGCTCTTGATATGTGGTGAAATCTGTCCACGTATCTCTATTGGGTATTCATGGCATTGCCGATAGTTGTTTTGACCTTCTCAAAATGGCGGCCGTTGTTTGTTTACTACGTGACATAATCGGGAGATCGAGATCGGGTTGCCTGTCGCTCTCTGACTCTTTTTTCTGAACTTACTGATGTTTTACAAAAATCATGCCCAAGATGAGGATGAATTTTACTTTTACATTTGGAGGCTCCCTAGAATTATGTTTTTCTCGGCGAGTATGTGGTCTTATGTTAAGAGGCAGGGATGTAGTATACCCTTCCTGTTCCAAGATGGCGGCGCTTTTTTCGTATTTTACTTAGCAATTATTATTATCTAATTGTTGGTAATCGGCCCAATTATCCTATCAGGATACCTATATATACTGTGCTTTTGGCGTCTATTTTTCGAACCAGAAGACCACAACCTGACGTTCCTGTATGCTCCAGCCCCTTGGTGAGTCTTGCCTTGCACACTGATACTAACTCCCCTTTGTTAAATCGGAAGATTCCTTATACCTTTTAGTTTGTCCTAAGAATTATTCATGAAATAATTAGTATCTTTGTTGGTTTTGGGAGTGAACCTAGGGTTAGACAGTCTAAACTCATTGGAGATGTGTATGCTTATGCTATTGAGTGTTGGATTCTTGACCAGTTTACCCAGTCCAAGATGGCGGCTCCTTTGTATTAGATTTGGTGTACTGTTTGCGTGTTTCTTCGTCTTAAATCTTTGAGGTCTACCCTTTTCCTTATGAATGCTACTTATATTTTTCTAATTGTAACGTCTTTTTGAGGCAAACCCTGGCCTTTTAGTGTTTAAAATATGACTGGTTGCTTCTATACTATAGATAATTAAAAATTCCATTTTTAATTGAGTATAACTTGGGCTTGAAATATATATGGCTATTTCCCTTTTTTGACTAATTGGGCATATTGCCAATTGTTTATCGACTGATCAATGTCTCATAACAATCTAATCGTATGCATATGATGATGCATATGATATACTCTTTCTTAATACCAATCTATATGCTTTTAAAATATTTTTCTACAGACTGTTCTGTGGGCCAAACTTTTCTTCCTTGTTGACAGCGACTGTGACTGGAATCTGTGACCTTACTTATAAATCTTGAGTGAGTATAGACATCATTTCAGGCTCTAAGTGATTGATCTGTAGAGAGTTTTTTATTAATACATTGCAAAGGCTTGGTAACCAATGTTCAGCAACTGGACTTTCCTGCATTTAATTAATGCTGAGTAAAATGCTTACAACTGATATGATAGGTTTGTACAGAATCCAGTGTTAAGAGTACCTCTGATATATCCTTTGGGATTATTTTAACAGAGCAATGAAAGAAACTTCATGAAAATCTTATTAAGACGGATGTGAAACTTGATTCCAGAGATTTTGTTATAAGGTAATTTCTAAATACATGTGTCATTCTACATAGTATTATTGTTATTTTTAGAGTTATAAACCTAAAATAAAATAACTCTTTCTGGTTAACATCTACCGTATACACTGTCCTCTAACAATTAGCCAGCAGTGGTACTCTATGTTATACACTACCATTGCTATCTGTAGGGTTACAATCTTTGAAATTAACTCTCGCTCTTTTTTGCTTAAACGAACTCTAGACATGGAACTCTAATAACTAGTTAGCTATGGTACTCAAAACTATGAACTGATATGACAGAATTTAGTGAGACTATTTTATAAAATTGACTGTATCCCTGTGCTTTTCTAGTTCTTCTATCCTTTCACTGTAGTGTCTTTTTTAATATGAATTGCAAATGTTTTCCCATTTTTGTTAACCACCTGTTTTTAACGAGTAATTGGACCCCTGAACCTTTTCTGGTTTTGTTCTCTTTTTTCTGGTTTAGGGTGCCAATGTGTTTACAAATTGTGTAATATATTATTAAGAATTTTTTTTGTAATATATGTCTTTGTATGTGTTTTGCATAGCCCTGAAGAAGTCCGGCAACGGACCAAACGCGTCGGCTATCCGCAACTATTAAAAAAAGAAAATAAAGAATACAAATTGAATAAAAGAAAGAAAATCCAAGTCACTACTTTTGTGTGTCTTTCTGAATATTTGGGAAAACTAATAATTCTGTTCATCTGTATGTTTTTAATAACTGTTTTTGCAACAAATGTGTAACTTTTGAAGGGTGCTGTCCAACTTTCATAATTACTTTTACCCCGATTACCCTGGATGAATCCTCCACAGTTATATCCAAAACTAAATCAGGAACACCATTTGATCCGTGTCCGCCAACATTGTTAAAAGCGATAACAGAGGAGGTTAATCGCATTAACTCAATCCTCAATTCCTCACTCCAAACAGGGGAGATTCCAGATTGCTGGAAAGTCGCCGCTGTAAAACCACTACAGAAGAAAGCATTACGGGATCCGACTGTCCTGTCCAACCTACGGCCTATTTCACTTCTCCCAGCTATTTGTAAAATGGCAGAAACCTGTGTTAATAAGCAGTTGGTTTCCTATCTGGAGGAGAATCATATCCTTCACCCCAACCAGGCCGGGTTCAGAGCCCATCACTCTACTGAATCCGCAGTATTGTACACCACAGAGACCATCAAAGCTGCATTGTACCAGGGAAAGAGGGCCGTCCCGATCCTGTTCTGCAGCGTTTGACACGGTGTCTCATGCCATTCTATCACACCATCTTACGAATGTTGGCATATGAGGCACCGTGTCAAAATGGTTTGCAAATTTCCTGGAGGACAGAAGGCAGATTACAATGTTAGGCCAGTTCTGTTCCGAGGAGATGGTGGTTCGATCTGGGGTACGACAAGGCTCTAGTTTGAGCCCTATCTTATTCAATCTATATATGGCCCCCCTGATCGAGCTCATCTCCACTTTTGGAATTAGTACTGTAGCGTATGCTGACGATACGCAATTGGTCCTGACCCTCGATGAAGACTTGGCAGTGGCTGAAAAGTCCCTAAAAGAGTGTCTTACGGCTACTTTTGCCTGGATGAAAAACAACCATCTGAAATGCAACTCGGCTAAAACAAAAACTGTGCCGTTCGGTCACAATAATCTGTTCTCCCCCCAGAGTTGTTGGCCAAAAGAGGAAGAAGCTCCGCCCAATACCATCTTAGCAGCACAAAGCCTGGGCATAACATTTGACGAGTCACTCTCGTTTAAACAGCAGGTAAAGAAAGTGGCTGGATCATGCTTCAATATCATTAAGGGCCTTAGGAAGTTCTTGGATCTTCTATCCCTACCTGCCAGGCCTACTGTTGCAGTGGCATTAATTACATCTAGACTTGACTACTGCAACAGCCTGTATGCAGGGATCAATAAATCTGCCCTGCATAAATTACAGATGGTTCAGCATGCCACAGCAAGACTGGTGCTTAGATGGCCAAGGAAATCTTCCGTCTCTGCTGCACTGAAGGAGCTTCATTGGCTTCCCATACAGAAACACATCCTGTTCAAGGTGTTGGTGATTGCTTTCAGGGCCTATCATAAACATGGCCCCCTATATCTCTCCAAATATTTCAACAGATACTACCCTACCCGGGATCTTAGATCTGCCACAGCTAATTTAATGAGTGTTCCAAAATTTAAACTCAAGACAAAGGGAGGCAAGTCCATAGCAGTATTGGGTGCCAAGACATGGAATACACTGCCTCTAAACTTGCGCAACATCATATCTGAAAAAAAATTCAAGAAATCCCTCAAGACTTGGATTTATAGCTTGGCAGACTCAGCCTGCAAATCACTGATGTAACTATTATGATTGAGATATCTATTTCCGCCCATCTTTTTAGCATTTGAGTCTGAGCGCCAAGATGCTCCCTGGAGTGGTAGTGCGCTCTATAAATGTCCTACACATCACATCACACATCACAAACCACGGAGAGGGCAAAAAATAGCCCCTGCGCTCCCGCTCTTCCTTTTGAGCTGCGACAGTGTAATCACAGAGCGAAAGGTGTTATTGCACTTTGTTAATGTTTATAGCTCGGATCATATGTAACTCTCACTTCACATTTTGTATCTGTGTAATTGACAACACTTACACGTCTTCATCACTGCACTATTTATCACTACTTTGAAGACATTGCAGGCCGGTTTCTTCCTCAGATATTTACAATCTAACAAGCAGTTGAGAAGGCCTTTTATTGCATAGGTCTCGCATTTACAAGAGTTTAAGCTATTAGTATTGTCAATGACAATGCCTTTTATTTATGTTTTAAAACCCAAAACATAAATGAAACAAATTGCCATTTACAATGCCAATAGCTCAAACCCATGTGAATGTGAGACCTCTTGCATTGTAAATGCTTGTTTCTTCTGCTTCTGCCTTTTTCTTCTGTTTTTGCCTTTATCTTCTGCTTTTGCCAATTTTTCTGTCCCTTCTTGCACTTTTTCCTTTCCACTCATTTGCTGACCACCCTCAACGCTGCGATCCCCCGTGTCCTGCCCCCTCCAGTGACACGCCTCCCTCCACACATATCTCACCTCCCACCTGTCCAGCCCCCTCCCTCCAGCAATACTTAATGGCGACCCCTGCAGTGTGATGGTACAGTCCACTGACCTTTCATTGGACTACTCCCTTCCAAGTGCAGCTCCACCTGGTAGCTTCTGCCCGCATTACTGCCGCTGACCTCTGGTCAGGAGTTCCAATCCCTGGTGCTCTAGTGGTAGAGAGTCAATGCTCTGCTGCTGGTCTGCCCTTCTGTTTCTTATTTTTTTCTTATTTTTCTGCATCGTTTTTCTACTTTTGCCTTTTTTTGTCTACTTCTGCCTTTTTTCTTCTGCTTTTGCCTTTATCTTCTGCTTTTGCTATTGTTGCCTCTTTCTGCACTTTTTCTTTTATTCGCCTCGCTGTTCTGCTCACCACATTTGCCGCTGCGATCCTCGTGGCCCAGCACCCTCCAGTGACTCTTCCCGCTCTCCGCCTTTCTCACCTCCCACCCTTCCCGCTCCGTCCCTGCAGCACTACCTAATGGCGACTGCTGTGCAGCGAAGGTGCAGTACACGGACCTTTAGGTGGACTGCTCTCCTCTCTGCACAACTCCATCTGGTAGATCCTGCTCATGTCACTGGCGCTGACCCTCTGGGCAGTAATTTGACTCTATGGTGGTCTAGTGGTAGAGCGACACTGCTCTGCTGCTGTTCTGCCCTTTTCTCTCTCCTTTTTTCTTCTTTTTGTTGCATCGTTTTCCTGCTTTTGTCTTTTTTCATCTGCTTCTGCCTTTTTTCTGCTTTACCTTTATCTTCTGCTTTTGCCTTTTTTACTCTCCCTTTCTTCCCTTTTTCTTTTTTTCCCTCACCATTGCTCCGATCCCCGCGGGTCTGCTCTCCTGCAGTAACTCTTCCCGCTCCCCATGTTTCCCTTCTCCCAACTGTCCAGCCTCCCAGCAGCACTTCTTAATGGCAGATGCTGCACGGTGAAGGTGCAGTCCACTGACTTTTTAGTGGACCTCTCCCTTCCCTGCACCGCTCACCCTGGTAGCTGCTGCCCTGTCACTGCAGCTGACAGTCTGGTCAGGATTTCAAGTACCTGTTGGTCTACTGGTAGAACCTCACTTCTCTGCTGCTGGGCTGCCCTTCTGTCTCTCTTTTTTCTGTGTTTCTGCTTTGTTTTTCTGCTGTTACCTTTTTTCTTCTTTTTTAAACTTTATCTTCTGCTTTTGCCTTCTTTTCTGTCCCTTTCCGCATTTTTCCTTTTTCCATCGCTCTTCTGCTTGCCACCCTTGCTGCTAGGATCCCCCATTTCTCCACCCCCTCCAGTGACAATTCCCTCTCTCCATGCTTCTTGCGTCCCACCCATCCAGCTCCTTCCCTGCAGCACTACTTAATGGTGGCTGCTGCGCCATGATGTTGCAGTCCACTGACCTTTAAGTAGACTGCCCCCTTCCCTGCACAGCTCCACTTGGTACCCCGTCAATGCAGCTGACTCTCTGGTCAGGAGTTAGAGTCCATGGTGGTCTAGTGGCAGAGTGTCACTGCTCTGCTGCTGGGCTGCCCTTCTGTCTTTTTTTTCTGCCTCACGGCTTTGTTTTTGTGCTTGTGCCTTTTTTCTTCTGCTTCTGACTTTTCCGTCTGTTTTTGCCTTCATCTTCTGCTTTTGCCAATCTCTCTGTCCCTTTTTGCACTTTTCCCTTTTTTTCCTCATTCTTTTGTTCACCGCCATTGCAGCTGCAATCCCCTGTGGCCCTACCCACCTCAAGTGACCCTTTCTGCTTCCTGCGTTTCCCGCCTCCCAGCTGTCCAGCCTTCCAGCAGCACTACTTAATGGCAGCTGCTTCTTGCTGAATGTGCAGTCCACTGACCTTTTAGTAAACTTCTCACCTCCCTGTGCAGCACTCCCTGGTAGCTGCTGTCATATCACTGCACCTGACCCTCTGGTAAGGAGTTCGAGTCCCTGGTGGTCTAGTAGTAGACCGTCACTGCTCTGCTGCTGAGCTCCCCTTCTGTCTCACTTTTTTCTGATTTTTTACTTTATGTTTCTGATTTAACTTTCTTTATTCTGCTTTTGCCATTTTTCTGTCCCTCTCTGCACTTTTTCAGTTTTTCCTTGTACTTTTGCTCGCTGCCCTTGCCACTGTGATGCCTGTGTCCCGCCCCCTTCAGTGACTCTTCCCACTCTCAGTGTTTCCCAGCTCCCAGCTGTCCAGCCCCCTGCAGCACTACCTACTGGCAGCCGCTGAGTGGCTATGGCACACACCAAAGGCAAGCCCGTCTACGCCTGGACTCTGCCCAGCGCTACAGACCCTCCACTGATATGATGCTAACACCCCCCATGGCCACAATACAGCACACCACACTGTCTGCCACCTCCCCTAATGAAGGGCACCCAAGGAGATTTCTCCTGACAGAACTGCGCCACACCTTAACCCTCACCAACATGCGACGTCCTCTCACCACCCAGCTACCCAACAGTGTACCCAATTGGCTCAACTGCATCCTCCCTTCACAAACATGTCACAGAAATCTGGGACCTCCTCAACTCTGTCACTCCCCACCTTGCCTTGGAAACCTGGACCAACCCCTGCTTGGTCCAGACATAGCCACCGCCTTACCTGACGGCTACAAAATCACCCACAAGGACTGCGCCGACCAACCAGGATGAGGCATAGCCTTTGTCCACAAGAACACCCTCAGCCTGACCATTCACTCAAATGACCTAAGGACAACAATGGAACACATTCATTTCCAGACCCAGACCAACTCCCACACCACCCTCTGCAGCACCATAGTGAACAAGCCTCCCAGCCCCTGCCTGCCATTCACCAAAGCCATTGTTGACCTCATCGCACCCCAGGCTTTCGCATCTGCCGATTACATCCTACTCAGTGACCTCAACTTCCACTTGGACAACCACAGTGAGCAGAACAATGCTTCCCTACCGGAGTACCTCACCAACATAGGACTCGAGCAGCTAGTCACAGCACTGACCTAAACAGCAATGGACACTCTCAACCCCGTCTTCTCCACCAGTGGAAACCTCACCTACAACCACAGCATTGAACTTATCTGGACTGACCACCACTGCGTGCACTTCACCTTTGTCACTCCCACCACTCATCACCCCCCCACTGCTCTCCAGCGTGGTTGGAATGACGCCAATGAAAAACTTCTCATTGACTTCCTTAGCACTGCCAACATCAACTGGTGCCAAAACCTTAGCAGGCAATCTTCTCCAATGGATCTCCAAATGTGCCAGCACTCTGGCACCCTCAAGAACACCAGGCAAGCAACACTCCAAGAAATCAAGCTGGTTCACTCCCACTCTCCACAAGTCCAGACACACCTGCAGATGATTCGAGAAAGGAACAACAAAGCCCAGGAAACCCATGCAACCTTCAAAACCACTGTCAACACACACCACCTCCTCCTCAAAACCACGACGAAAATGGCCCTCCAAGACAGAATCAACAAGAGCTCTTTGACATTGTCAAGGAGTTCACCAGACCCAACAGCGAAACCACAGATGTTACACCCTCCCAAGACCTCTGCAACAAACTAGAAACCTTCTTCCACTGCAAGATCAGGCAGATCTACAACACCTTTGACACCCAAGACTCTGTTATACCTCCAGTCGCCACTGCATGCAACCACTTGCACCCCAACAGATCCTGCTCAACTGGACTCAGCTCATCTCAGGCAACACACTCAAGACCATGAGGAGCATCCATTCTGGAGTCCCATCAGACCCATGCCCATATTACATCTTGCATAGAGCA
Organism: Lissotriton vulgaris; assembly: GCF_964263255.1. Taxonomy (NCBI): domain Eukaryota; kingdom Metazoa; phylum Chordata; class Amphibia; order Caudata; family Salamandridae; genus Lissotriton; species Lissotriton vulgaris. Next base: position 744,350,698 of record NC_141697.1, on the reverse strand, counting down.
GCCCGATCATTGTCGCACCATCAACTGCTCCATCGAAGCCGCCACCGTCCCGAACACTGGAAAAATGTTGAGATCAATCCCCTGCTGAAGAAGCCATCCCCCAGCCCTATAGACCTCAAGAACTTCAGACCCAGCTCCTTCATCCCCTACCCAGTCAAGGTCATCAAGAAGGCGATCAACGCCCAACATTCCAAGTTCATCGAAGAGAATCATGTCCTGGATATCTCCCAATCCGGCTACTGGAGCAACCACAGCCCCAAGACCACACTCCTAGCCACCACCAATGACATCGCTCTCTCCTTGACCAAATCAAAACTGCAGCCATCATCCTACAGTACCTCTCAGCTGCCTTCAACATCATCTCGCACGGCACACATATCATGCGACTCCATGACACCTGCATCCACGGCAAGGCCCTGGACTGGATCTCCCCTTCCTTACCAGTTGAACACAGTGAGTCAGACTACCCCTGTTCCTCTCAGAACTCACAGATATCAGCTGCAGAGACTCCTAGGGTTCCTTCATGAGCTCTACCCTCTGCAACGTCTTCATGGCCCCCCTTGTGGCCTTTGTCAGAAACCATGGACTCAATATCTTCTCCTATGTCAATGACACCCAGCCGGTCCTCTCCCACTATAACGGATCCCCAGCCACCAAAATCAACTTTCACAGCAGGCCGTTTCTATCTGGATGAAAGACAGCTGCCTCAAGCTAAAGCTGAACTCGGATAAGATCAAAATATTCAATCTGACCCCCACCACCTCAGTCTGGGACCACTCTTGGCAGTCCACCACACTGGGAACCCCTCCCACCCGCACAGACCAGGCACACAACCTCAGCATCATACTAGAGTCCTCACTCACAATGAACTGCCAAATCAATGACTTATCCTCATCCTCCTTCAGCACGTTCTGCCTGCTTTGAAGGACATTCAAATGGATCCCCACAAAAAAACTGAAAGATGGTCACTCATATGCTCTTTACCAGCAGACTTGACTACGGCAAAGCACTTTACACCTGCATCACCCAGAAACAGCCTAGGGAACTACGGAACATTCAAAACGCTGCAGCCAGACTGGTCCTCGACATCCCCTGCCACAGCCACATAACACAATACTTCCAACAGCTACACTAGCTCCCAATAAACAAGAGAAACACCTTGAAGCTCTTCAGATATGCCTACAAAGATCTCAATGACGCAAGACCATCATATCAGAACCACTGCCTCTTATTCTACGTGCCTGCGAGACAACTTCACCCCGCCCAACTTGCCCTGGCCACCTTCTCACTGATTCACAAGACCAGAGCGAGAGGAAGATCCTTCTCCTAACTCTGCGCCAAGACCTGAAACACCTCATCCCTCAACCTCAGGCAATTTCCATCGCCTCTGACCGACACCATTGCGAATTGGGAACGACCTCAGGTCAACAGTTGCGACTGCATTATTTGGATACAACCGCACATGGTGCAATAGTAAACATCAATTTTTCAAATAGAGCATGTGCGGGGGGCCGAAAGCACCCGCAGCTCAAGCTTACATTTAAAAATTTACATTTCTTAACATCCCTACACTGTGTGGCAGGCACCTCACTTGCCAGTGCCTGGGGGCAATGGGGCCCTGCTAGTGACCCCAAAGTAAGATTCTGACAACCAATCATATTTGGATCGATTCACTGTCTGAAACCAACATCATAATTCCAACTGCGGAACCACCATCCTTAAGGAATTACCATAATACGGCTGTTGGACTATAAACCTTCAATATTTAATTAGGCCCTTAATTTTTCTAAATTGGTTTGGGACACTTCTTGTGCTGTGTTTTCAATTTATTACTGTTTATGTGCTGTTATTTCATATTATGTGTATATGTAAATTGCACTATCACTCACAAGAGTGTCCTTCGAAGGAGCAGGTGTGTGTGTCTAGCCATATCTGAGGTAGGCTGGTTTATTGAAAAGTCAGGTCTTAAGCTGCATGTTGGAATTAAAAAAGAGAGGAGTTGACTGATATGGAGTGCAAGGCCGTTCCACTCTTTCAAAGCAATGTAAGAAAAATCCTGTCCTCCTGATTTAGTTCTGTGTATGCGTGTAATGTGTAATGGTAGAAGTCCTGTGGAGCAGAAGTGTCTGGGAGGTTGATGGAGGGAGATACAACTCTTTAAGTAGGTGGAGTATGTGTTGTATAGTGCCAAGAAAGTGTTTTTGAGGAGTTTGAATTAAGCAGATTTGTGCATATGGGGCCAGTGTAGTTCTCTGGGCTGTGGTGTGATGTGAGTGCATTGTGAGATTGGCTGACACGGTCTGCATGGTTTATAGTCTTCTAGTGAGTTGCTTGTGATCCCAGCATAGAGAGTGTACTCATAGTCCAACTTGCTATTGACTAGGGTGAGTGAAAGTGTATCTGGTATTGCTTGGCTACATTTTTAGGGGGGGGGGGGTAGAAGCATGCTGCAGTGAAAGCACTGACTTGAGCAATCATGTCCAGTTCAAAGTTGACATTCATTCTGCGATTCCTGGGATGGGTTCTGGATGTGGGTATGATTTTGGACAGCAACCATCTGGAGTCCAATGGTGAATTGTTCTCGTAGAAGGTCACTACTTTTGTCTTGTTGGTGTTGTGGTTGGGACAGTTGACTTTCAAGTTCCAAACTTTCATCTTGTAGGAGGGAACTTGTTCTTGTATTGGGGCTCTTGCTGAGAGGAAGAGCCTGTTTTGTTTGACATCTGTGTTGGAGAATATGTTGATATGTGCATGAATGAACTTATGCATTGAACATGACGGGGCTGAGCGATGAACCTTGAGGCACTCTACAGATGGGTTGCTGGGCTTCTGAAGAGTACGATGCCAGGCTAACGGCTATGTTCTATCCACTGAAAAGGAGCAGATCAAGAGTGCAGTGGGTCCTTGAAGGCCAATCCTGTGCGGGTGCCTGATGTAGAGGGGTGTGAGATCTTGTCAAATTCTGCAGAGAGGTCCAGAGCTGCTGTGTCTCCTCTGTCAGTGATCTTGCAGGTATTGTCTGTAGCAGTGAAGAGTGCTAGTTACGTAATGTGGTTGAACCTAAACCTGGACTGCATGGTGTCAAAGAGCTGATGGTTACTCATGTGGTTTGTGAGGTATTGATTGATTTGTTTCTGTAAGACATTAGCTGGGTATGCTAGGTGGGAAAAGGGTCTGCGTTTGGAAAGCATGACTGAGTCAGAGGATGGTTTCTTGAGCAAGGGCATGATGATGGCGTGTTTCCAGGTTTCCAAGAGGGTGTGTGAGTCTATGGAAGCATTGAAGATGGATGATAATGCTTTACTGATTGGTCTGAGTCCTTCTATGAAGGTGTGATAGGAGAATGGATCAGATGGAGCTACCAGGAATGGATAGTCTTACTGGTAGCAGCAATTCTGTTTGTTGTGATGGCAGGCCATAATGTCATGGTTCGTTAATCGGTTGTGATCGGGAAAGGGAGATGTGATGGTGACAGGGTCCCGGTTGAGAGATTAATTTGGTGTATACAGAGGTGATTTTGTTACAGAAGAATTCTAAGAGCTTGTTACAAAGGTCTTGTTAGGGGTGAATTTGTTGGAGATGGCATGAGGGGAGGTGACATTGTTGATAGTGGTGAAGATTTCCTTGCTGCTGTTAGTGCTGATGTCAATGCAATCTGCAAGAACTGTGAGATTGGTGTTCCATATAGGTGGTGGGTGAAACTCGCAGAGTTTTACTCTGTGGAAATCACCATAGTTACATCTGTGAAGTTCTGCGAGTATCTAAATTTGGGCATGTTGTGCTACATGCACTGATTTCAAGCACTGGGAGCTTGTTTTATGCTGCAAAATCAGCACAGATGGCACCAAGCACTGCACCAGAGGGTGCTGCTTTGTTCTGCCGCTCAAGTAGGTTTTCTACTCGATCCACCTGCTGCAATCGCCCACATTGAGAAAAGGCTCCAGGTCTCATCTTAACGCTAGATTTTTATTGCTCATGTTTGCCATCTTAATGTTAGCGATCCTCATCTGAGGAAATCTCTGCAATACAGTGTTTAACATAGTGTTTACCAGAACTCCATGGAAAACTCTGCAGACGGCGGAGCAAAGTTTACTGCCCACTTCTAGTTCTGTATTTGCTAGAGAGTAGGTCTAAATAGAAGATGCATGTATCAGCAGTGTCTTGCAGTGGTGTTTTTACTTTCAGAGTTTTTTGGTGTACCCGATGGCCTGTGGTCAGGTTCTTACCATTAAGTTGAGCTTGAGAGGATCCAGGGTGTAGGTGAATGCAGTGATCCAGCTGTTGAGGTTCTTGACAGCTTTCAGAAAATCACTTGCATGCTTGGCTGGTGCTCGTAGAGGACAGAAGCCCATTCCTCTTCTGAGATGCCTTTTCAACTGCAGTGGATGGTTTGTGTAGTAGGTGGTCTGTGATGGTGCGGGATGAGTATTTTGAAAATTACTAGAGTGTAATATGTCCCGGTCATCGTTGCTCACTTGTCAACTGTGATTTTGCTGATTTAGGGCAAAATCAGGTCCAATAGATTTCTGACAGTGTGCATAGGTTTTAACATCCTGAGGTTTTCTAGAAGGACCATAAAGTGTGGGTTTGTGCAGTCTTCTAGCTGAAAGTTAAGTTTTCTGAGGAGGATAAAGGTGCTGGCCCTGATGATAAAGGGAGCGACAAAGTCTGTTATGTCATGGTAAAGTTGGAGAGGGGCCTTGTGGTCTGTATTCACAGGTTCTGCCCAGAGTGATGTTGGCACTGAGGTGTATATTGTGCATGAGTTGTTCCATATAGCGGATGGGAGTCTTTTGTAGGTGCAGCTGATGATATCTTTGAATATCATAGCAACTTCACCTCTGTACTTGTGCTGATGATCTTGCCTATTGATCTTGTATTAGGTATGGGTGGTTGTAGCAATGTTCTGTGCCAAGGTTGGGTTTAACCATTTTTCTGTGGAAAGAGCAGGTCCAGAGCACAGTTGTAATGTAGTTGCCATATCACTCTGGTGTGTTTGGTGAGTGAGCAGGTGTTGAGGGGCATGCATGCAAGTGTGGTATGTTGTTTGGGTAGTGTTTGGTCTAACTGAGCATGAGCAGATGGCTTGACTGTGTGAGTGTGAACAAGTGGGGTGCTGGGTGCTCTTGGTGTGGTAGCGGTGGGTGTAGGGCAGAGGTCTTCAAACTTTTGGAAGCCGAGACCCCCCTGTCAACATTTTCAAGCGTAAGGACCCCCTTCTGACAAAAATTTCTAAACCTCTAGGTTATGAGGAAGGTGAGGACCAAATTATGCGACAGGCTTGACTAACTTGTGCGAGTAGAAAATTTAAATATTGTTCTGTGATGCTGCGTATTTTGGGGTAGTATTGCTTTAATATTTAGAATTTTTTTAAACACAGTAATACTAAGGAAAGATTTCACCCCATCAGTACCAGTTTATAACCAAAATACAGCAATTAACATCAGAAATATGTCTAGTCAACCTCTGTGAAGGGCCTCCCAATCCGCTGGAATACGCACTGCCACATTAGAAGCTCACCTGGCCATGGCCGGGAGCAGCGAGGGTGCATTCAAACCGTGGCGGTCTTGTGCAGAGTTAAGCAGTTTACCCATGCCTCTTTCCTCTCACCCCCTTCCTTCCAACCCTCTCTTCTCTCCCAACCCCGGATCCCTCTCTCACATTGCAGGCAGATGGTTATCAGCCCCAGGACACCTTTTGGTAACAGTAGCGCACTACAAATGTAAATAATAGGCAGAAGCAGGGGATCCACTAGACCCGAACTTCGGGGGGGGGGCTAACACTCCCAGCCAGGGCTTGTCCAAGCACTGGTCGCACATGGTGCAACAGTCTTTCCACCTTCTCCATGAATTCCCTCACTACCCTCACCAACAATACACCTCGTCTCTCTGTGGCACCTGTCTGACAAACATTTCATTTTTTTATAGCGCTACTCATAGTTTACTCACACTCAGTTCTGTGAAGTGCACTGTGTGGGTGACAAGAGTGCCCATGTGACTGCACGGTGAGCAATGCAACAGTGTGAGAGCAGGGTAAAAGGAGTGACTGCAGGGTGAGTGAGGTGACCATATGAATTTGGGTTCGGCTGTAAGTGCAGAGTGGGACGAATTAGTGAACGGTTAGTAATGGCCTTGTTTGAGTGAGCTACAGATTGAGCAGTAAGGGGGGGACAGGTGAGTGAAGTGTCACATGAGTGCAGGGTTAGAAGTGTGCTCGTGTGACTGCAGGGTGAGGTACAGAGTGAACAATGCAAGCAAATTTTTAGTGCAGAGTGATCACTGTGAGAGCAGGGTGAGCGGGTGAATGTTGTGAGTGCATGGTGATCAGTGTGAGTGCAGGGTGAGCGGGTGAATGTTGTGAGTGCATGGCGATCAGTGTGAGTGGACTGTGATCAGTGTGAGTGCATTGTGATCACTGTGTGTGCAGGGTGAGCTGGTGAACGGTATGAGTGCATGGTGATCAGTGTGAGTGCATGGAGATTGGTGTGAGTGCATGGTGATTGGTGTGAGTACATGGTGATCAGTTTGAGTGCAGGGTGATCAGTGTGAGTGCATGGTGATTACATTGAGTGCATTGTGATTGCTGTGAGTGCATTGTGATTGTTGTGAGTGCATTGTGATTGCTGTGAGTGCATTGTGATCAGTGTGAGTGCATTGTGATCAGTGTCAGTGCATTGTGATCGCTATGAGTGCATGGTGATCAGTGTGAGTGCATGGTGATCAGTGTGAGTGCATTGTGATCAGTGTGAGTGCATTGTGATCGCTATGAGTGCATGGTGATCGCTATGAGTGCATGGTGATCGCTATGAGTGCATGGTGATCGCTGGGAGTGCAGGGTGAACGTGAAAGTGAAGGCGAGAATGAGAAGTGAGTAGTTTGAAAGCAGGGTACATTCCCAGAAACTTGAAGCGTAGGGTTTCAGATATAAGTTAAACTATTGCTATAATGGCATTAATCAGGGTTCGAGGGTGGAGGAAATAAATAATTTGCTCATCCTGCAATAAACTTCCAGTCTAACGATTAGGGTTACCAGCTCATTATTTTGATGACCCAGAAATAAGCAGTCACCTACAGCTGTATTTTTGCACTTATCTGTGAATACTTAGAACAGCAAATATAAATAGAAAGCACTTTTAATTGTGTTCTAGGGATGCCTCAATGATCCATTACTAATAATTAAAGAGAATAAAGACAGAAAAGTCACATAACTAATGAATACATGCTTTTCTATTTATAACTCAATTTAGTGTCAAGAGCAGGTCTCTGCAGGATCTTTCAACACATAGCAGGCATGTTTCTTTTGGCAACCCAACATTATATTTCTTTTCATTAAATGCATTCTCACACTACAGCAGTAAGTGTAAAAATACAAATGTAAGGAATGGGCAGAGTGAGGGCCCAGGGGGTACTGGAACCATTAAAAAAACTAAACTTTGGTAATCAGTTAAAAAAGGCATGTAAATATGCTAATGGTCTTTAAAGACCTGTGAAACTCGGGCTGGAGATAAGACTCCAGACACTGCCCAGCCGAGGCCCCTGGAGTGCGAGCTGCACTGCAGCAGCCCGGGCTGAGACACAGGATGGGGGAGGAAGGGGGCTGAAGCCCTGGAGGCCAGGGCTGAAGTGACACTGTGAAGGCGCGACCCCCTTTGCATCGCCCCACAGCCCCCCTGGGGGGTCGCGCCCCACAGTTTGAAGACCCCTGGTGTAGGGTGTGAGAAAGTGCATGGTAGCTTGCAGGAGGTGCATGTGAACACTCCTTTAATGGTGTGTGGTGCAGTGTTGCAGCAGAGTGGTGAGCAGAGACCAAGTCAGGATTATGGGGTTAGTAGCAGGTTATCACTTGGGAGAGGTAGAACTCAGGTTCCTGGCACTGGGCAAAGTCCAAGCACAGATGGATGAAAATGGGCTTGCCTCTGGCTCATCTAGCCCTTTGTATCTGGATGTATGTCAGTACAATGCGATCTTTTAGATCGTGGTACTTGACAACGCTGACATTACAGCGCAAGTCGTTACAAAGACTTGCGTTGGAGGGCACGGATTGTGGAATATTATAATTTTATATTCCAACACCAGTCCACGTAACAGTAGGGAAGGTGTTGGAATATAAAATGACAATATTCCTTAATCCACAGCTCCATCCAGCGCAAGTCGTAGTAACGACTTGCGTTGTAATGGCAGCATTGTTAAAGTAGTGCGGTATAAACACCGCGTTGTAAACGATGTTCCCCTTTGTATCCATGCTGCAGCCATCATTAAATTGATCCTGGGACAAGCGCAGGGTACTGTGATTGGGAACCAAATGATGTCCCTTCCTCTGCAGATAGATGATCAAAAATCCAGTAATGTCACTAATGGGAAAGTAAGTCTTCTTGCTTGACTTTTTCTTTTACAGACGTTTTGGTGGAAACCCAGTGATGATGGGAAATCCAGTGATGTCACTAATAACCCAATTTCTTACAGTGTCAACAAGCACACATCCTAGATACCTTTCTTCCCACAGGCTACAGCATTAATCATGGATGGAATGTGTAAGAGGCTTCGTTGTCATCCATAAGTTCTACTGGTGTAGCATCTTAGACAAGCAAGTAACACTCAACTCAATAAAGCTTCTGACATGCTATTTCCCACTCTGTGCAACATAGACCACCACTTTCCATCTCATCTGCAGGTCTCCCAGGCAGAAAAAGGATTACATTGATGTCATCCATGATCAGCTCATCACCTTGTCTAGCTGGCATGCCCACATTGCCATCTTGGGTAACATAAAACTCCCCAAAAAAAGCTCCAAAAAACAGATATACCCTCTTAAAACTCCTCTATAAGCTCAATGTGGTATAGAATGTCACATAACCAGCACACTTCAAAGACCACATCCTTGAAAATGTCTTCTCAACATCACCAACAACACAATGAAAACCACCCATACCCCTGATTTGGATTGACCACATTGCCATCTCTGTCTCCCTGCTCAATGTTCTGCCAACAAACTAAGGTGATAAACAAGAAGGATTGCCAATACTGTGCAATGATTCAATTTTTAATCAAGGTGATGAACTGCCTGTCGCTCATCCCAAAGACCACTCTTTCAGTCAAGGTATTTACCAAAAATGAATGAGTTTATTTTATTTAAGTTATGTTTTTCTTTTTCTTTTGAGTGAGAAAGTTTTTTTTGTTAATACAACACAAAATGTATAATTTAACTTCAATCTAATACATTTGTCATATACAATCTAGGCGGATGAAAAGGGACTAGTAAGCTAAGGGTTTAAGAAAAAAGAAGGCAAGAATGCCAGGAATTAGAAGCAGAAGGTCATACATTTAACACATAACACTCACGGACAACAAATTGACGACAGACAACAAGAGATATGTGAGAATCAGAAGGGAAGAGGGGACTTTTCCTCTATAAAGAGATGTTTTTTTTATTATTAGAGGCCCTGTAAGGATCCTGTTTTATGTTTAACAGGTGGGCCTGCTCCACTAAATAGAAATATGCACGGGTACAGATTTTATTCAAACATTAGACCATCCATCATTATTAAATTTAAAACATATTTGAAAAACGATTGGTCTATAAAGACAGATGAATCGGAAAAAAGGTCGACGCGTTTCCAATCCCTGGGGTTTGGGGGATTCTCTTCAGGACCAAACAACACAATCTGGATTTTCTTATAGTGTTTTCACATCCGGGAAGTTGCGTAGTCGATCAAATTTATCCTACTGAGTCGTTTTGGTTTTGAGACTCTATGTCCATAATATATTTCTTTATTTAGAGATGTTTTACTCTCTTGAATCTTTTTCAGTATCCTCCTTAATTTGGTGCACTGATGGCGGCACCACATTAAGGAGGATACCGAAAAAGATTCAAGAGAGTAAAACATCCCTAAATAAAGAAATATATTATGGACATAGAGTCTCAAAACCAAAACGACTCAGTAGGATAAATTCGATCGACTACGCAACTTCCCGGATGTGAAAACACTATAAGAAAATCCAGATTTTGTTGTTTGGTCCTGAAGAGAATCCCCCAAACCCCAGGGATTCGAAACGCGTCGACCTTTTTTCCGATTCATCTGTCTTTATAGACCAATCGTTTTTCAAATATGTTTTGAATTTAATAATGATGGATGGTCTAATGTTTGAATAAAATCTGTACCCGTGCATCTTTCCATTTAGTGGAGCAGGCCCACCTGTTAAACATAAAACAGGATCCTTACAGGGCCTTTAATAATAAAAAAAAACATCTCTTGATAGAGGAAAAGTCCCCTCTTCCCTTCTGATTCTAACATATCTCTTGTTGTCTGTCGTCAATTTGTTGTCCGTGAGTGTTATGTGTTAAATGTATAACCTTCTGCTTCTAATTCCTGGCATTCTTGCCTTCTTTTTTCTTAAACCCTTAGCTTACTAGTCCCTTTTTATCCTCCTAGATTGTATATGACAAATGTATTAGATTGAAGTTAAATTATACATTTTATGTTGTATTAACAAAAAAAACTTTCTCACTCAAAAGAAAAAGAAAAACATAACTTAAATAAAATAAACTCATTCATTTTTGGTAAATACCTTGACTGAAAGAGTGGTCTTTGGGATGAGCGACAGGCAGTTCATCACCTTGATAAAAAATTGAATCATTGCACAGTATTGGCAATCCTTCTTGTTTATTATGTTATTGGCACAGTCTTACTGTGCTTCAGCCAAAACCCTATTTGTTATTTTAACAAACTAAGGTGAACACAAAAAAGAATACTAAACTTTAAGATCCTTCAAAGCCTTCTCCATACATAACTTGATACTTGTTATCATCTCTCGCCCTTTCAACTCCATTTCCAATACCAATACACTTCTAAACAACTTCCACAACCTTTTGAAAAGCTGTGTGAACATCCACACCCCAATAACAGAATGCAAGTGTAAGTCAAAGCGTTCAGCACCTATGTACTCTTAAGACTTAACTGACAGTAAACAATCCATCTGCAGATAGGACAGAAAATGGAAGTGAAACTTGCACTCTTTCCACACAACAAGCAGAGAGCTAAGCACATTAGCCAAGGCAAGGCATTTTACCAACACCATTAATGAAGTCACCAACAGAGGCAGAGCTCTGTTAAAGGCGTTCATGGAATGCATCAGCCCGATGCCAGCCCCATCTACTCCTCATTCCACTGTAAACTTCAATGCCATCAACTCTTCAGTAATAAAATGGAGATCTGAAAACACTAAACCAACACCAAGCTTGCTTCATATTTTGCACCTACCCCTTCCCTAGAATCCCACAATGGTCACCCATGGAAACACTGTCCCTTCAAGATCTTGCTGACATACTTTACTCCCTCAAAGCCAAGATGATGCCTATTGTTCTTCATCAAAGCTCTCCCTGGATGCTCTCTTCCACCTACTTACAATTGTCAATGACTCCCTCACTCAAGTCATCTTCCCAGAAGCTCTCAAGACAGGCCATATCCTCCCAGGTCTAGATCCTATTGGCCTAACAACTGCCAGCCATCTACCATTGTTCAACAAGTTTATTGAAAAGACAGCCTACATTCAATTCCAGGATCACTTCAATGCTAAACATCTCCTGCATGACTACTGGTCTGGTTTTAGATCATGCTGCAGCATGAGGACCACTAATTTACACATCATAGATTATGTTCTAATGGCCAGAAATGAAGATGGCCCTGCCTCATGATATTGATACACCTCCCAGCTACCTCCCACACAGTTGACCATCCCACCCTATTATGCACTCTGGAGTATCAAATGAGATTCACCAGCAATGTCCTTCACTAACTCTCCTCCTAACATTCCAAACCATACCACTGTTTTGACGGTACACAGTCTAAATATCGAGTTCATATATATCGACCTACAAAAATATCGAGTTGGAAATATCGAAGGTATAGAATATCGAGGTCAAGAATATAGTTGGACAGAATATCGACCCTAAGGTAAGTAATATTGATTTTTTTATATCGATGTAAGTAATATCGAAGTTAGGAATATCGATAGCATATATATCGATGTAACTAATTTCAATGTTACTAATATCGATATTTGTATTATTGTTATGTTTTTTATTATGTATGTGTAATATGTGTTTGTTAAGTATTGTAATTGTTTGAAGTAATTTAAATATACTAAATTAATTGTTAATTTTTATGAATTATGAATTCATTTTAATTAATTTTTGTTTTTATTTCTCTAGCAGGTTGTGGGTTTATAGGGGAACTGGGTGGGAAGTAATTTAATTGTAATTAATTATTGATTTATATTTATTTATTGGTATGGATAATTATTTTATTTATAATTAGTTATTAACTGGCAAATAATTATGTTAATTGATAATTCAGTTTTAATTGGTAATTAATTTTATTAATTGTAAATTAATTTGTTTAATTGATAGTTATTATTTTAATTAGTAAATTATTTTGTTAATTGGCAATTAATAATTTTTAATTTGTAATTACTTTTTATTAATTGGAAACAATTTTTAATTAATTGGTAATCAATGTTTCATAAAAAGTATTATTTGGTATGAAAAAAATGTTATTATTTAATAATTTTTCATTGTGAATCAATTTTAAATAATTACTATTTTTGTAATGAAAAATATTTTATTGTTTAATATTTATTATGTGTGACTAATATTTAATAATTCATATTTATTGGTATTTATTGTTAATTTATTGTTAAGTAATTATTCAATTGTAATAGCTTTTAATAATTATTGTTTGTAAATGATGTAGATTTATGTAAAATTTAATTATTCATTATTTTAAATATAATTATTGTTATGAGTACGTTATATTTAAATTCTTTGCTATCCAACGTTTTCCTTTCTGTTTCACTCCCTGGAGTTGGAATAGTCATTTTTAACTGTACGCTATCCAACGCTTTCCCTACTGTGGCACCTTCTGGAGTTGTTATAGTAATTTTTACCTCTACGCTTTCCAACGCTTTCCCTACTGTTGCACCCTCTGGAGTTGGAATAATAATTTTTACTCCTACGCTATCCAAAGCTTTCCCTATTGTTTCCCCCTCTGGAGTTGGAATAGTAATATTTACCCCTACGCTATCCAACGCTTTCCCTACTGTTGAACCCTCTGGATTTGGAATAGTAATTATTACCCCTACGCTATCCAACGCTTTCCCTACTGTTGCACCCTCTGAAGTTGGAATAGTAATTTTTACCCCTACGCTTTCCAACGCTTTCCCTACTGTTGCACCCTCTGAGTTGGTATAGTAAGTTTTTACCCCTACGCTTTCCAACGCTGTTACACCCTCTGGAGTTGGAATAGTAAGTTTTACCCACCCGCTATCTAACACTTTCCCCTACTGTTGCACTCTCTGGAGTGGGAATAGTCATTTTTACCCCTACGCTATCCAACGCTTTCCCCACTGTTGCACTCTTTGGAGTGGGAATAGTCATTTTTACCCCTTCGCTATCCAATGCTTTCCCTACTGTTTCACTCTCTGGAGTTGGAATAGTAATTTTTACCCACCCGCTATCAAACGCTTTTACTACTGTTGCACTCACTGGAGTGAGAATAGTAAGTTTTACACACCCACTATCTAACACTTTCCTTACTGTTGCACTCTCTGGAGTGGGAATAGTAATTTTTACCCCTATGCTGTCCAACGCTTTCCCTACTGTTGCACTCTCTGGAGTGTGGATAGTAATTTCTATCCCCACTCTATTTAACACTTTCCCTACTGTTGCATTTTCTGAAGTGGGAATAGTAATTTTACGTCCTACGCTATCCAATGTTTTCATTATTGTATTTTTTTTGGACTTTAAATAGTAGTTTTATTTATTTTTCTATTTAATTTTTTGTATTATTTTAAATAATGTAGTATTTAATTAATTTAAAAAATATTGAAAGTATATATATTTTTCTAATGTATTAAATATAATTATTTACTTTTTTATGGTATTATTTTATGTGTGTAGATGTATTTGTAATTTATAGTATTTTTAAATAATGTATAAGTAATTAAAATAATTTCTAAAACTTATTAATAAGTAAGTATATATTATATATTTTATGTATATGTTTAAATTAATGTATTATTATTATATATGTATTATTTATTAATTGTAAACATTATTAAATATTTTAAACTATGTTTATTTTATTTTTAAGTATTATTTACTTTATTTTACACAATATTATTAACAGATAAAAAGCAATATTTTTAATAAGGATATTCTTAACATCTATATTTTTGTTTCGATATTTTTGTACTTACCATGTTGTAGATAGGATGTCGATATACTTGCCTTCGATATTCCAGTGTTGATGTTTCTGTAGGTCGAGTTTCTGTCTTTCGATATTCTATCATAGCTCCTGTTTTGACATATGCATTCCCAACATACAAAAGATCTTTACCACCTGTGGAGCCCTCCAGGGATCTAATCTGCCTCCTTCCATTTCCAACCTCTATATGGAGTTCCTTGGTGTTTTACTCACACATAAGGTATCAATATTCACCAGCATGCTTATGATAGAGAGCTCTACTTGAACGTCTCCTCTGTTTCAGAAATGTAATGCCTCAATCACTCCTTGCACATCATTCAGACCCGGTTGTTAAGCGTATACCTGAAGCTCAATCCAACCCAGAAAGAATGTCTGTTATTTGTCAAGAACAACATGCAAAATAGATTACAAACCTGACTCTATTACATCAGCATTTACATCTTTGTACCCCCTTTTTTTTACAGAATGCCAAGTGATTTGGATTTATCCTGGACATAAATGTCACCATCAAGAGACACATTGTTAAAAATACAAAGGTGGCCCTGTACAAGCTCTCTCTTCCGAAGAAAATGTAAGCTTTTCTTCCAGAAACCAACTCTAGAACTGCCGTTCAATCCCACATACTCTTGAATCTGGATGGAAGTAATGCCTTATGCCGTGAACTCTCAGCCACCATTCTGTCACCCCCTCAGGCGCATTCCACAGGCCACAGCATGGCTCACCAGAGCCTGAAGAAATATGATCACATCACCTATATCCTGATGGAAGTCCATTTGCTCCCATTGAGACCCACACCATTTCCAAAACTAGCTGTTTTTTAAAAAAAGACATTGTAACAAGCACACATGCTTATCTTCCAGACAAGTTCATCATATCTGTTGGTTCTTGGCACACCTTTAATCAATTAGTAACTCTTTGTTCCCGCAGTAAATTAAACATTTGTGAGAGGTCAATCTGTGTTTAAAGCTTATGGAAACTATGCCTGATGTTTCCAGAATCTCATCGCATCTCAAAGGTTAGCTACTGTCTGTAGCTAACCATTCAATAAAAAGTTTAATCTGCGTGTCTTTGCTTGGAGACAGAGGAGCCGAAACCTGCTTACTGAACAATTCTTGTCATGTTTGGCTCGTGGAGGATGCCTGCTACAATGTAAGATCTTTTCTGAAGACATTTTATAGTAGTGCGTGTTCCTAGGTAGACTCACTGGTTTATATCCTACCTCTAGCAGAACTCTCAATGGTTGTGGTTACTACTGCTGCTCCTCTATTAGACTCTCTTTGCTATTTTGATTTGACAGCTTGCTACTAAAAGCTGACTTAATTGAATTTATTGAGATTCAGCTAAGTCCCACGAACTACTCTTAGTGGGTGGTTCTGATACTGTAATTCAACTTTGAAGCTATTGAATTCGAACTCTTTATGGGTTCTGAGAATCTAAAGCTCTGAACATGATGCATAGAATAGGGAACATGTCACTTTATATAACACACTAATTGCAATCGTATTATTAGATGCTTTGTTCTAACTATTCTTTTTTAAGAGATTTCTGTTAACGTATTTGATTGATAGACTAACTAAATGAAGATCAAAAATATAGAAAGAACTTTATTAATCTCTTGATGAGAAATAAAGCTTTAAAAGGCTAAACAACTCACAATATTACCTGAATATCAACTGTTAATGGAATTTAACTTTTGATGGAGCAAGGATTCACCCGTAATGCGACTTGCTTGTAATCAGTCCTTTCGACAGAACGTTAATGTATTAATCAACATGTTTGTTTTATTAATATTGCATTACACAACATCTGAGGGAAGCTTGCATATGTGTGGTTACTAAAGTTAATCTGCTTGCAATATTATGGCCGCTGCTACGCAGGATTTCCTACTGCGCATGCGTCTGTCATACTCATGTGACATGACGTCTTTCTCGGCTTGGAGGGAAACTTTCACTTCTGCGCATTAAAACTAAGATGGCTGCTCTGAGTTACCGCATGCATGAAGCTTGCACTGCTGCTTTTCCTAAGCTGTTTGTTCTGCCTAATTCCTAATGCAATAGTTAAAGTAAAATAATGGAAATAGAATAGAGATAAGTGGTATACAGTCCATTCATTTATTCTGTGGTCTCAAACTGTTTCTTTTCTATTCTTACATGTAAATCATTTTGGGCCTGAAGCCTATTGCTGAACTTTATATTGAAAGAAACTGTGTCTGCGCAGAAGAAACACAAACCCTGAAGCACTGGCATTGAAACCCGGCCTAGACATGACTTGCTAGAAGATGTTCCTGGGAAAGTAAACTCTTGACCCCTGTGAAGGAAGCTGAACTAAAATATGGACTACATTGTAATCATTATTGATACATTCACTGCCGGGTGGAAAAAAACCTACATAAGAAAATACAATGATGCGCGGGAATGCAAACATTATTATTAATTCAAAAAGTCTCATTTTGGTATGGTGTGATGACCTCTCCTTCTTTTGTCCGATAACATTTGGGGATCCTTACACTTGCAAAATTGGGGGGGTGGTACACTGACCTGGAAAATAGTATAACTAAAGTAGGCTTAGTTAGTTAGTTTGTCCGACTTGTACGAATAGCTGACCTGTCACTGACCCAACTCACTCAAAAGGTAATCGGAAGCAGAGGTGCTGGCGGAGCACTCTGTCAGAAGGTTCGAATCCCAGATCGGGGTTTGCAAGCTGAAGTGCCGGCGAAGCACTTTGTCGGAGAAATCGATAACTCTTACCGAGTTCTGGCTGTTAGCTGCAGAGAGGGAGTAACGCAGGCGTTGCAACTTTAACTGCTGGTGCCAGTCTTAGCTCTTGGTGGTTCTGTCCTGATTCAATTTGGCTATACCTGTCCTGATTTCTGATCTGCACGTGCCTGCCTTTACGGTGCCTGCACTTTCGGGGTTCTGTCGTTGAAACCGACCCGTGGCCAGGGTTAGTTCTTCACACCATTCTAGGTAAATATAAAATGTGGGTATTGTCATTGTTCTGATTCCTTCTCTCTTCCCACCCTAATGTTAAATAATAAGGTTTTTACATAATTGTCACTTGTCATTGTTTTGATTCCTTCTTTTCCCTACCCTAAATGGCAAATGCGTAGAGACTGTCTTATAACATCTATACATATTTTCATTCTAATCGTTATTTTCCTAATTGAGAATTTTCTATTGCTTAATGTTTGGATTAAGACATTTAAAGAGTTTTAGATAAAGAGTTTAAACACTTCCCGAGTTTGTGGTTATTATATGAGTGCACATTTTAATGTTACCTATTTTTTTGCAAACTCCCTGAACCAATAGGACTTTAGGTACCGGTGACTAGGATTGGTAAGTCAATGGTATAGGTCCTAAATGAAATGTATAAATCACTGATTAGAGGAAAGCGCACAGGTTACCTGGTTAGACTCACATACAAGTTTATGTGTTTTTTATGGGCCCAGGTGAGTATGGTAAACCGAGTCGGGTGACCTGCGCGATCTATCAGTATTTCTTTTGGTAGCAGAGCTATGGTTAGGGTTTAGTTAAGATAGGTAGGTAGTACTAGTTAGCTGGTTAATGAAAATATTTTTGCATATTTGAAATCGTATTATTGATTGTATTGATTTATGTATTAACCAAATTTGTTCATACCTGTTATATGTTTTGTCTGGAATCCCCGGGGGCAGAATAGCAGGTGGTAAACGGAAGCCACACTGCAGTGAGGTCACTTACCTAGAGGAAATAAGTGCATGGTTAGGTAAAACCAGAAGCACTATTTAGGGATTTTCTGTATGAATGTGTGAATAAATGATAGCAAAGAGTTCGCTAGCAAAACCTTAGTGTGATATCACCTAGAAAGGGTCACACAGAAGGAGTAGCAGGTTCGTCTGAGCGTCATTGATAGCAAAGGGGTTCACTGGTGAAACTTTGGTCTTAGTATATCCCAGAAGGGATAAGTCTAAAGGAGTAGCTGGTTTTCTAATGCTTGTGTGAAGGGTAGACGGAAGGGCTCCACTCGTAGTATATGAAGAGAATGCGGAAGGGATTTACTCGTAGTGAGTGAAATATATATTTTCGTTGAATTAGTCACTCAGGTACAGTGGCGAATGTTTTTTCGTTGTTGAATAATAAAAAAAACTGCATTAAAAGTGAAAGAAATTAAGTTTCGTATTACTTTGCAAAGGAGGGAGTCAGTCGTGGAGCTGCGCTGACGTCACTGGTATTGGTTGAGACAGCGGGTGTGTAGCGGAGGTAATATTTGTAAAGGAGGGGTGAGTACAGGAGCGTGAGAACTAGTCTCACGAGAGAAGCCGCGCAACTATTGGTTGGATTTATTTGAATTCTAATGATTGATTGGTCACTGGAAAAGAAAAGACGTGCTGGAATTGGAAGTAATTTGTAAACAAATTGAGAATATCCAGAAGATTTGCGTTTCAAATATATGAAGCATATAGGTCCGCTTTTAGGAAATAGACCCGATAGGAGATATTTAGGGTTTGCACAAGAACAGCATATAAGAGGAAGACCTTTTATTATGTACGGATTGAGTACACAAAAGATGATGGTGTTTTACCATTTCCAGAGCATTGTACATTTAATGGCAGAGCTTTGCACAATTTAAGAACTCGCATGAATGAATTAGATCCAAGGCCTAGATTAACGCACTATGAGACATTGGAGGAATGGGAAACTGAGGCTTTTGAGCAAGATAGACCCAGAAGTAATGGTAATTGGAGTAGTTTTTATCCCCGATTTCCAAAAGATACAAGAGATAAATTAATGAAACAATGGAGACAGTCTATGTTCGTGGAAGGATTGTATCCTGTATTAACTTTAGAAGAATCCACTGGAAGTAAAAGGACTGAGAAAACTAAACATTTAATGACTAGTGGTGAGTCGGATGATGATTATTTGGAGGATTTGTTATTGAAAAATCCACCACCTTATAATGAGGAACCAAGCACAGTTAATCCAAATGCTCCGTTTCTGAAACCACCTCTGATTCCGCAAGTGGTACATGAGACCTCATTAGAAAAAGTACTACAAGACAGGGAAAGAGAAGCATTAAATAAACAAAGAAGTGAGTTGATTTAGAAAATTTACCAATTGAATACAAGTCCTGAAGCCCTATCAATTCCGGTAACTATTGGCCCAGTTGTTCCTTTGTACGAAGATAAGCAAGCTGGTCCTAAAACTCCTGTTCTGACTACACCTGTAGTTCAGCAAAGAAAAGAGCCCTTAATAGTCGATGATCAAGCATGTGAATGTGAGTCAGTGATTTCCCTGATGGATTTGCCTGTAAGAGAACCACTGGGTGACTCGGTCAGAAAAACCACTCCTTTAAATTCGAGAGAAGTACAAATAGAGACATCCTCAGGTACAAGAAATTCCGTAGTGGTACCCCAGAAGAAATAGAGCGATGGACACGAGAAATAGAGAAGCCAAAGGTATTGGATATATTTAAATTAAGAGTCGAATTAGAGGAAATGGTGGCTGGAAATGTGGGATTGGACAGATTAAATACATTCAGTGAAGATGAGTTATTGTTCATATGTAAAAGCATTACTATAAATACAAGAGTGTTTCATGAAAAGTTAATGAACATGGCAGCTAACATGGGAATTGACATTGGCACATCTAAAGTGTTACAGAAACCATATTGAGCTGAATTTTCTGACAAAGATTTGGAAAATATGAATGTATCAGGTAGAAAAGTACAAAATAAGGAGCTTATGTCATTATTGCAGAAATGGGGTGACCAAGAAAAATGGAAAACTAGATGGGCAAAGAAAAAGAAGAGGCTCAGGCAAAACAAACTGCATCTGAATATGTATTGAAAGAGACAGAAAAGGTGGAAAGGTTATGTCCCATGAGAGAGGTACCAGGTGGAGGTTATGTACATCTTCCATGGTCCCGACAGGATATTTTGTCATTTACAAATGACTTCCCAAAACTTCGCGAGAAACCTGTGGAGTGGTCCAGACAAGTCGAGAGATTTGTGAAGGTTTCGAAATTTCTTTTGAAAGATTTAGATGGATTATTTGACATTGTTGTTCCTGTAGATTTGTGGACAGAATGTAAAATTGCTATTGATTGGCCTAGTGATGAGTATCCTAGAAATTCAAAGACAGGGGCACCTTCTGATGAGGTGATAAGGAAGTACAACCAGGTAATACTCTACCTCAAAGGAAAGGTGCCTGCAAAAGAGACAGATTGGACTAGGCGGATAGAACCACTCAGAATAAAGATGAATCTGTGCATGCATATTATGAACGCCTATTACAAGTATTTAAACAGTATAGTGGTTTAGGTAATATCGATATGAAAGACATGACACATTTCATCTATCGGTTTGTGTCAGGATTAAGGCCAGAAATTTCGCAATAGATTAAAGACCACAAAATTTGCTGGCAGGCCAAGCCAATTGATGAAATTCGTAAATATGCAAAATACTGTGAAGATAATCTCGACAATAAACGAAAAGAATTAAAAGAAAAAGTAATGTGGGCACAAGTGAAATTAGCAGAGCAACAGGAACTCCAGTTAAGCCAAATAAATAATAACCAGACTCAGGGTGATGGAAATGCTGGTAAGCCGAGGGGTAAATTTAATAGAGAGGAAGCCTAAAAAGAAATTTCCCTGTCACAGGTTTGACAAGTTGGGGCACTGGAAGAACGAGTGTAAGGCTATGCAAAATGGTAATATGCAAAATAATGATTTAAATCCACAGACGCAGAATGAGGTACCACGGAAACAACAGCAGCAGGTAATGCAAAACCAGTTACCCCTTGCACCTATGCCAAATTTTGGGAGCAAAGCACATCAGAGTGTGGATACCACAAATTGGGAGGGAAGTGAAAGGGGAGAAACCGCAACATCACAATTTCTTTTGAGTGATACGTTTTTCAGTGAGGACACATACTGATGGTGCCTGAGAGGGGAGGACGAGGAGTGCGTACTTGGCGCCTCCTTGCCGGTAGATCAGTCAGGTCCATACATTGAAGGAAAGGTTGAAGGAAATTATTTCACCTTTCTTTTGGACACTGGTGCTACCCGTTCTACTGTGAGAACAGCAGATGTTCCAAACCTACCCCTCCCGGAGAAGCGATCCAAGTAGTGGGCATTTCTAATAAACAAATTAGTACCCCAGTTACAGAACCAATGGAAGTTTGAATAGGCAACTTCAAAGAAATGCACAGATTTGTTGTGTTTGATTTAAGTCCAGTAAACCTGTTAGGTAGAGATTTGTTGTGAAAAATGAACTGCGCCATCTTTTGCACCCCAAGTGGTGTTGAAATTCAAACCCCAGATGAAGACGAAGTTTAAAAAAAATAATGTTAGCAAAACAGGAAACTGAAAATAAAAAGTTAACTATAGAAGAATTACCAGAAGAATTACAACAGACTGTAAATCCTAATGTATGGAATTTTACGGGAAAAGATGTAGGATTAATGGCAAATGTTGATCCAATAAAAGTAACAGTGATGGAAGATGAAGTTTACCCAAATACTCGACAGTACAAAATGAGCCCAGAAATAAAAGCAGGTGTTGCAGCAGAAATAAAGCGTTTAGTTGAAGCAGGCATTTTACAAGAAATAATGAGCAGTGCATGTAATTCACCCATAATTGGAATAAAGAAACCGAGTGGCAAGTATAGGGTTGTACAAAACCTCCGCAAAATTAATAAGATTGTTGTCCCATGCTGTCCAATCATGCCAAATCCTGCAGTAATTCTGTATCAGATACCATGGGAGGCTGGATGGTTTACCGTGATAGATTTGTGTCACGCATTTTTCTCGATTCCAATGCAGCCAGAAGGCAAATTTCTTTTTTCTTTTAAATTCGACAGTCATGTGTATGTCTGGAATCGCGTTCCCCAGGGGTATACAGAGAGTCCATGGATTTTTAATCAGGTTTTGAAAAAATGCCTGGAGTCTTTGGTTCTGCCTGGACAGTCAGTCCTGGTCCAGTATATAGACAATCTATTGGTGGCATCTAAAACTCGAAATGACTGTGTTGTTCATACCATTGCTTTACTGAATCATTTAGGTGAATGAGGACATAAAGTGTCACCTGAGAAATTACAATTTTGTACCACGTCAGTGAAATATCTGGGGCACCAGATAGAAAGAGGTGTCAGAAGGGTTACCTCAGAAAGAATCAGAATAATCAAAAACATGAATTTACCACAAGCTCAGAAACAGATCAGAATGTTCTTGGAGTTGTGGGTTACTGCAGGCAATGGATTGTGGGATTTGCAGTCCTAGCAAAACCTTTGATACAGATGACAAAGAAAAGAGCAAAAGACCCACTAGAATAGGATGACGAAAGCACAACTGCTTTCTTGAAATTACGAGAATGTCTGTGTACAGCTACAGCATTAGGGATGCCTGACTATTCAAAAGATTTTGCACTATTTTGTGACACACCAGATAATTGTGCACTTTCAGTTCTGACCCAGACTCATGAACCGATGAGACGTCCTGTGGGATATTTTTCTTCCACATTAGATCCAGTGGCATCTGCATTGCCCGGATGTCTGAAAGCAGTAGCTGCAACCTGCATGAGCCTTGAGCAAAGTGAGTCCATTATTATGGGACATCCAGTGACAGTGTCTGCCCCACATGTAGTTGTGATTTTGTTAACAAGGACCAAGACCCAGTATCTCAATCCTAGTCGGCTGACTAAGTATGTGCGAATCCTTGTAGGTGCAGGGAATGTAACCATTGCTAGATGTAATATTCTGAACACAGCAACACTGCTACCTAATTCACACTTTGCAGAAGTGAAGGGAGAAGTTGAACATGATTATATCGACTTGACTGAATACAGTACAAAACTACGTCCTGACATAAGAGAAGAGCCGTTAATTGATTTTGAATATGAGCTATTTGTATATGGCTCATGTATGAGACATGAGGAAGGAGGTTTGAGTGCTGCATATGCAGTGTGGCAGTGTGTACTTTGGGGAGTCCAATTAAAGCATCCTATTTACTTGGAGTCAAGTCTGCACAAGTAGCTGAATCGGTTGCAATGACAAAAGCCTGCAATTTTGGGAAAAATTGGAAAGTACCCATATACACTGATAGCCGTATGGTTACGGGGTTGTGCATGACTATGGCCAATTATGGATGCAAAGGGAATTTCTGACTTCTTCAGGTACTCCCATTAAAAATGGTCACTATGTAAAAGATTTGCTTGAAGCAATCCAATTGCCAAAAGAAGTGGCTGTGGTCAAGTGTGCCGCTCACCAATCTGGAAATGACAAAGTGACAGCTGGTAAACGATATGCTGACCAATTAGCCCAACATTATGCCAAATTCAAAATGACTGTAAACAAGAAAATTGAAGTGGGTGGAAACAGCTGCCAACTTATGTTGCTTGAAGGTGTGAGAACGTGGGAGGAAGAGAGAGACTTGCAAAATGAAGCAGAACTGAAAGAAAAGGAAGACTGGAGAAAGATAGGTTGTCAGAGAAGGGTTGAAGATGGTGTCAGTGTTTACCTTGAAGGTAGGCCTGTGTTACCAGACTGTTTGCTTGCTCCTATGACTAGGATGTTCCATGGAGATTCTCATTTGGGAAGAGATGCCATGATACGTCTGTTCAGACAGTCATGGTTCAATGCGAAGTTCAGGAACATAGCAAAAGCCCTTTGCCATAGATGTTTAACTTGTCAACAAATGAATCCTGGAAAGAAAACTGTAGTGTTACCAGGAAAGATTGGGAAGGCAGAGGGTCCCTTCATATGAATGCAGATTGATTTCATTCAGTTACCCCCTTGTCGAGGACTAAAATACATTCTTGTCATTGTCTGCCTATTTTCAAAATGGGTAGAAATGTACCCCTCACGTAGGAATGATAGTATCACTGTAGCCAAACTGCTACTCAGAGAACTCATACCACGTTTCGGTTTTCCAGTAATGATTGAATCAGACCAAGGCTGCCATTTTAATAATGAAATAATTGGCCTAATCTGTGAAGCATTGAATGTTAAACAAAAGCTGTACTGCGCATACCGCCCAGAGGCTTCTTTAGTGGTAGAACAACTGAATGGCACAATCAAGTTGAGATTGGGAAAGATGGATCAAGTGGCCAGATGCTTTACCTCTTGTTCTGATGGGACTCAGAAGTATTCCAGACCGGAACAGAGGCTTGAGTCCTCATGAAATACTAATGGGAAGATCAATGAGACAAGCATGGGTGCCTGGACACAAGCTGATAAATATATCTGATGATTTAGTACTAGAGTACTGCAAAGAACTGGCTGATCAAGTGCGTTCTAACTCTCACCTGGTTGGGGAAGACGCTGTCGCCAGACAGGCAACTCCAGCACATGACCTGAACCCAGGTGACTGGGTAGTGCTAAAGAAACATACTCGAAAATCTTGCCTTGCACCAAGGTGGGGAAAACCACGACAAGTAATTTTGGTTAACACCACAGCTGTAAAATGCGAAGGAGTTCTACACTGGATCCATGCCAGTCACACAAAAAGAGTGACTGAACCTGATGAAACTGAAGCTGAAGGTTGTGCAGCTGAGGGGTCTCAAGGTATCTATCCTGACGTAGCTGAAGAGGAACAACCGAGGACCAGTCAAGATGATTGGATTCCAGTAGTAGCAGAATACGTGAGAACCAGAAGTCAGACTTATTTAGACCATCAGAGTGATAGTGAGGACAAGATAGGTCTAGAAGAACGTACTCAGATTACAGAAACCCAAGCCAATGGTAATCTTGAGGAGGATCATATAAGGGAAAATCAATATACCCAGACATTCCAAATGCCTGTCACAGCTCCCGAGTCTGAGGAGGGACAGATAGGTAATAGGGCAGAAACTCAGGTAGAGGAAAATCAAGGGTTCGAAGAGCTTGAGCAGAACCAAATAGGAGTAGAAAAATGTGTTCAGGAAGAAGAAGGTGAATCAAATCAAAGCCAAATTCAGCAAACACTTGAACAAGACCCGATTAGTAACCCGGCAGAAGAAACAGAAATAGGACCTGGACCTAGTCAGATAGAGAGGGATACAGAAGACAGCATTGAAATAGATGTGCCACAACTGAATGAAAATAAGAGAGCACTGGAAGAAGGCCAGAGCACAGTGCCAGCTAAAAGACTCAGAAAAGGAGACAAGTGGCCTAGGTTTGTCAAAAGACTTAGATTTCGTCTAAAGACAATAAATGAAGAACCAGAACATGTAAATGAAATAATTAGTCAAGCTGAATAGTCTGCAATACAACCAAGAAGGAGAAGTCAATGACTGAAAAGACTGAATAATAAATTCAGAGGCCCTAAATGGACTTACATCGTTCTCGAAGATTTCAAAAACTTAGAAATAAGTGATGAAAGTAATGACGAATTGATAGCTGATCAGACTGATGGAGAAGTGAGACCCACTTGAAAATTTCACAGGTTAAAAGAGTGTGTAAAGGCTACAAAGAGGGGTTAAGTCTCCTTAGAGGGGTTAAGTCTCCTTGATCAGAAATGGATGATCGTGTTGTTAATGGAAGACCGGAAAGAAACTGTCTTAAAACATGCTGTTGAATATGCACATGTAGTATAGTGATAGTAATCATAGTATGGTTAGGACTGACAATAGCTATACCTTACATAATGAGTAGAGACATGAAGAATAATACTAATGAGCTACAAACGATAGATACATCTAAAAGAATAGATACACAAGAGAAAGCACTTAGAATTAAACAACAGAAGGTAGATTTAGAAGCATCAGATGAGGAAGGACTAAATTTTACTAGAATTAAAAACAGAACTCACTTAAATGTGTTTGCAAACTTATTAGTACATTATGTAGAAGCTATGGAAATAGAAGCTTGCTACCATTTACCACTAACATATAGTATTTCATGTAGTATTTTAGCCAGTGTATTCTATAAGAAAGGACCTTTGCAGTATTACTATTCTAATTCAGATGTGATATTTTCTGAACTTCCTATGCGTAGTAACCTGAATCCTGTACATACTAAGAGTGATGTAACACGTTATATGAGTGAATATTTTCGAACAATAGGTACAATAGTTATATCTGAAGCACACAAAAATAATTTAACATGCTTATTACGTGAAAAATAGAAAATATTTTTGAATATGGTTGAGAAAAGGAGAGAGAATTTCCAAAGAAAGGCAAATGATGAGAATCATAAAATTCCTCAATGGGCTGAAAATATAGGGTTCACCCCAAATGGCAAGACTCATGCTGCTATGTTGCTGGATTTCGAAAAGAACGGGAAACTCTGTCTCCATAGAAAAAGAACAAGTTATTATAACAATATATTCATTGGTTCCAGAGAATGTGAGCATAATTATAAAGTAATTGGGGGTTGGGGTTTCAAAGATGGAACTGAACCTGTGTGTCCCAGAATTTATTTTATATGTGGAAACAAGGCTTATTACAAATTGCCAGATCATTTGTATGGGAGATGTTATTTTGGAATAGTCTTCCCAAAGACATATCATGTAAATAAAATTACTGGCAAAAATGAAGAAACTAATGGAATAATATGTAGTAAAAGAGCTAGTTTTAGAGAAATAGTAGGTAATATATTTAGTGCATTGATACCTACAGTGGTAGTGGCTCTGAATACGTAAAGAATTTGCAAATTGTCAACGGTAGTGGATCGGTTATCAACTGACACTGTTGGAGGATTCCTAATGGTCAATATCGAATTGGTTGCGATCAGATCAATGGTTTTACAATATAGACTTGCTCATGATACATTATTAGTCTGTAGAATGTTGAAAGGGCAACATTGCTGCACCTACATACCTGGCAAAAGTGTCGAAATTAAAGGATATGTAAGAAATATTACACATTAGGAGAAAGAGCTTAAACCACTGGAGGTTGATAGTGCATGGAAGAGACTTACCGATGGTCTCTCCTCAATAGGTAATTGGCTTTCTAATATAGGAAAAAGTTTTGTAGGTAGAATACTGATGCCTATGGTGGGAATAGGCTTACTGATTTTAGGGATAATAATTTGTTGCAAATGTCGAAAGCACAAAAAGACATATACAGTAAATAAGTGAGGGAAAAAGAGAAATATTGATCAACTGGAATTAGAAGAGTTGAATGGAAATATATACAAGAAAGTGAAAAACTTTCACACAAACAATGAAAACAAAATAGAAAGTTTGAAGAAATTGAGCTGGGTGAAATGTGAAAAGTTGGCATCTGTTTCATTAGTTGGTGATGATTTAAAATATTATCAAAGAGGGGATTAATGGAGCAAAAATTCGCCTGTAATGCGACTTGCTTGTAATCAGTCC
Organism: Lissotriton vulgaris; assembly: GCF_964263255.1. Classification (NCBI taxonomy): domain Eukaryota; kingdom Metazoa; phylum Chordata; class Amphibia; order Caudata; family Salamandridae; genus Lissotriton; species Lissotriton vulgaris. Next base: position 744,323,168 of record NC_141697.1, on the reverse strand, counting down.
TCTCGACATAACGTTAATGTATTAATCAAAATGTTTGTTTTATTATTATCGCATTACACGACATCCGAGTGAAGCTTGCATATGTGCTTTTACTAAAATTAAACCGCTTGCAATAATATGGCCGCTGCTACGCGGGAATCCTACTGCGCATGCGTCTGTCATACTCATGTGACATGACGTCTTTCTCGGCTTGGAGGGAAACTTTCGCTTCTGCGCATAAAAACTAAGATGTCTGCTTTGTGTTACCGCGTGCATGAAGCTTGCACTGCTGCTTTTGCTAAGCTGTTTGTTCTGCCTAATTCCTAATGCAATAGTTAAAGTAAAATAATGGGAATAGAATAGAGATAAGTGGTATACAGTCCATTCATTTATTCCATGTTCTTAAACTGTTTCTTTTCTATTCTTACATGTAAATAATTTTGGGCCTGACGCCTATTGCTGAACTCCATATTGAAAGAAACTGCGTCTGCGCAGAAGAAACACAAACCCTGAAGCACTGGCATTGAAACCCGGCCAAGACATGACTTGCTAGAAGATGTTCCTGGGAAAGTCAACTCCTGACCCCTGTGAAGGAAGCTGAACTAAAATATGGACTACATTGTAATCATTATTGATACATTCACTGCCGGTGGAATAAAACATACGTGAGAAAATAAAATGATGGGCGGGAATGCAAACATTAATATTCATTCAAAAAGTCTCATTTTGTTATGGTTTGATCACCTCTCCTCATTCTTTTGTCCAATCAAAATTGAGGATCCATACACTTGCAACATTGGGGGGGGGGGGTGGTACACTGACCTGGAAAATAGTATAACTAGGGTAGGCTTAGCTAGTTAGTTTGTCCGACTTGTCCGAATAGCTGACCTGTCACTGACCCAACGCACTCAATAGGTAATCGGGAGCAGAGGTACTGGCGGAGCACTCTGTCAGAAGGTTCGAAACCCAGATCGGAGTTTGCAAGCTGAAGTGCTGGCAAAGCACTTTGTTGGAGAAATCGATAACTCTTACTGAGTTCTGGCTGTTAGCTGCAGAGAGGGAGTAACGCAGGCGTTGCAACTTTAACTGCGGGTGCCGGTCTTAGCTCTTGGTGGTCCTTTCTTGATCCAATTTGGCTATACCTGTCCTGATTCCTGATCTGCACCTGCCTGCCTTTATGGTGCCTGCACTTTCGGGGTTCTGTCTTTTAAACTGACCCGTGGCAAGGGTTAGTTCTACACACCATTCTAGGTAAATATAAAATGTTGGTATTGTCATTGTTCTGATTCATTCTCTCTTCCCACCCTAATGTTAAATGATAAAGGTTTTTACATAATTGTCGCACGTCATTGTTTTGATTCCTTCTTTTCCCTACCCAAAATGACAAATGCGTAGAGACTGTCTTATCAAATCTATACATATTTTCATTCTAATCGTTATTTTCCTAATTGAGAATGTTCTATTGCTTAATTTTTGGATTAAGACATTTAAAACATTTTAGATAAAGAGTTTAAACACTTCCCGAGTGTGTGGTTATTATATGAGTGCAAATGTTAATGTTACCTATTGACTTGCTAACTCCCTGATCCAATAGGACTTTAGGTACCGGTGACTAGGATTGGTAAGTCAATGGTATTGGCCCTAAATGAAATTTATAAATCACTGATTAGAGGAAAGCACACAGGTTACCTGGTTAGACTCACATACAAATTTATGTTTGTTTTATGGGCCCAGGTGAGTACGTAAACCGAGTTGGGTGATTGTGCGATCTGTCACTTTGAGATTACTAACTTGCTCGTTGACTCCTAATTATCACTCCAATGTCCATCACAGAGAAGGATTTAGCATGGAACACAGAGATTAACTCTAAACGATGGTGAAGTTTTGGGCACAATCAGCGCTATCACCATCTAAGCACCCAGTATCTGGATTGGAACAACATCACTGTATCTATATAGACAACACTAACTTTTCTCCAATTCAGAAAATAGTTGAAGACTCACCTCTTTAAAAAACACTACATCACAATGCGTTATCTATCCACATCTCATCTTACTCTTCATTTATTCAATGGCTTTATGCTTGTCTTAAACCATGTACTGCACTCTGCTGCCTTTTGGATACGTTGGCAATATAGAAATACATAACATACATATGTACATACATAGATAAAAGGAGGCAAAAAAGAAAGATTTGTATATTATAGTATATTCATAAGAGTTGTTCAATAATTGTAGCTGACTGGTATAGGATAGTAAATGGCTTAGGCTGCACTTACAAAACAAAAAGATGTATTTAATAAAAATACCAGAATGTTTTTCTTCTTTCTTTTGGTGTTGGAATAATATTTGGAAATCAAATCCAGATGTATGGTGTTTATCATTTTATATTGCCTTAACATATGGAGGGACTAATATATGGCTTCTAGTTTCTCAAAATTTGCATCTGCACTTTCTGTATATCTTAAATATTAGTTGCTTTTGTGTACCGGGATCAGCTCATTATTCTAACCCAAACTTAATTATAGGTAGACCTCAATTATTTGATTTACTGCAAGGTGTAGAGCATCAATCGTCTCATCCCAAAATATTGATTGGTTATTATTAGGGCTCCTTGTTTCCATTTTTACAGATAAATACAGTCAGAAAACATTCATTGTCTTGTCTGTATTTATTTTTAAATGTGGATTAAAAACGGAAATTGAGTTGCTTTTTGAGTAATTCTAAATACTGTCTGCCATGACTGCCAGGACAATAGATGTGTGAATTGATAGATAAGGTGGTTAAAAATGAAAAGAATTTTAGTAAAGAAGCTTCAACAGCAGTAGATATGCACAAGGTAGATACTGAGATTAGCATATTTTCAAATAAGTGCACTGATTTATCTTTAGTGGGACAATATACTAATGTGAGCTCAATTTTTCCACAAAACCCAAAATAAATATGCATAAATACAGATAAAATTAGCAAAAAATAAATTTTAATAAGTGACGGAAATGGCAAAAAAATAAATACCATAAAACCGAGAGCCCTCGTTAATATAGCTGGAAAGCAGGTCTGAGAGCACAGCACCCACAATGATAAATTTTGGATATGTTATTCTTTCTCCTGCTTTGCATAGTCAGGCAATCTAGTGACAAATGTAGCTAAAAAAACAAAATACTGTTGCTTCTTGTAATTAGATGGTTTGACTATTTCATTCCTATATTAAAGTGATTTTTTAAAACACTCAGCTTCTACGAGGATGCTTAATTCATCTCCTAGCTTTAAATGTATTGTTAATTCTCCATTGTCGGCTGCATGTAGAGCTGCATATATTGATGGTAGAGATGTCTAATCTTCTTTATGACCAGTGAGTCTTCTCTTAGTTGTGCACTGCCTCCAGTGCCGTCAGAATTAACCAAATACTTTTCCCTCGTTTTAGCTCCATCCATTTCAAAACTGCAAGAATCTTTATTTCATGAACTATCAAGTTATCCCATGCTAAAAGTTTTTTTTATCAGGAAAACATATTGTATCACTTTAATTTTGGTTTGTCCTAATGTATTATTTATTGGGTCTCTGAATTTCTATTCCTAGAAGGCCCCAGTGCCAAAGAAGATAAAGTGATGTAGTCAGGATATAAAAGGGATTTTAAACTACTTGCTAATATCTAACACATTTTTCATCCAGCCGTCATGATTTTACATTTTACCTTCTTGAAAAGTACCATATCATTAAACCTATATAAAAAGATCACTGCATGATAGCAATAATAGCACTAATAATTATGAGAAAAGATTCATGTTCAATTTCCTAAAAAGGAAGGGTTTCATTTGTTTAAACTTTGAATCCTAGAAGAATGTTTTACTATCAGGGAGAGCCCACCCTCCTTTAATCAAGGGCCTCCACAATATCTTCCATGCTAAACATGACGATTTATTATTTTGAAACATTGATTCTAAATACCGTGAATAGCTGCCTGAAAAGGAAATTAGTCACCAATTTAATTGCACTTCTTCTTACAAGTATAGTCAACTATAGTCAAGGGCACAGAATTTCTTTTTTTTTTTACTATATTTTCAACTAAAGTCAAATGATTATTCATGTTTTTTAGACCCTCCAATTTTTGGGGGGACTGTAATCCACTAAATATTTCACTGATTATTTTTCTAAAGGAGTATTACTTTTCAAAGGGGGTAGGGAATAAACTGTTTAATTCCATAATCTCTCATTTGGCCAAGTTAATCTTGCATCCTGATAAGCATCCACACGTTTAATATTAATGTTAGCTGACTTTAACATTATTTTGAAACTACTAGTGTAAATAACCAGTTCATATGCATTAAATTGTAATTTCAATGTTCACTTTTTTACGACTAGTGGCAATGAAGTGTCATCTAGTCTAAGTTTCTGAGCTACAGCTTCTATAATTTGAGAAAGAAGAAGAGGAGGTAAGGGGGTTATCCTACCTTGGTTCTGTAAAGATGCTAAAAGTGTTAGATGGGTAGCTGTCAAGTAGCACATCAGCTTCCTACTGATTCTAGAGTCCCTGAATCCCTTTATAAAAGCCCTTTGGCAACCTTAAATAAGTCATTCTTTTATTTATGCCCAGTCCATGCGGTCAAGCATATTCTCTGCATCAACAAGAGATATTTTAAGTAGGATTTTCTCTATCATAGCTATTTCACCTTCGTAGATTAAACGTTGTGTATTTGAAGAGAATTAGCAAGTTGGCAAACAACTTTGTTGACTGTTATGAATCAAACTTCCCACTTCCTTCCTCAGTCTATTAGAGGGTATTTTTGGCATAGACCATAGCATCACAATTGAGAAAGGAGACGGGACAATAGGATGAACAATTATGAATGTCTTTACCCGGCTTATTACATTTATTTTGAATAAATATTCAAATAGCAGAATGAACAGGTCTGGAAAATGCTTATAAATTTCAGATTGAATCCCACTATGCTATGTTGTTATGTCATGTTATGTTATTCGTTTTTGTACCGCGCACAGCTGCCCCAGCGAAGGGGTGTCCTGGCGCTCTGAGACGCTAAACACAACACAACATCAAGAATGGAGAAAACGCGATCAGAAATTAGACAAACAGAAAAGTTTTGATGGCCCAGAGGTTTTCTCATTGGTTTGCTTCATAAGAGCATTGCATATCCCTTCAGTTGTAATAGGGGTAACTAAAAGAATGACTCTCACTCTTTGGTCGTGGTACCAGACATTGAACCAGATAGATCTCAACAGGTTCTTTTGAAAATTCGTCTTCAGTTTTGTGAATACATTGAGAAATATCCAAGTACCTATGTGTATTTATGACAACAGCTTCTTTACAGTCTCTTGCATCTTACTACTAGAGAACTCAAATTATAAATTAGTCACTTGAGTTTGTAAATTACTTTTATGCTTTATGGTCCTCGCAATATTCCAGTCCCCTATGCAGACTTTTAACGTCCTATAAAATCAGAATGTGATGAAACACATAACATAAAAAAGCGGCATTTGAATAGAAAACTCTTCACTTTGATATCTGTTCGAAGAGATCTGTCTATTTGAAAATGTTGGGAGGTATATTTATTTATTATGCACTACCTTCATTTCAAGAGTATCAATTGAACGGTCCAATAAGTTTCCAGACATGATCTCTCATTTGTTATCCTAACTCTTTATGTAATCTCATATAAGATACTAGTTCAATCTGTAATATTGTAAATGCTTATCAGAATACAATGTAAGTGCAGAGGATACAAAGTTCACTCATTAGTCCACTGTTGCTTGAAAGGGGTGAGGTTCATTAGATTTTCTACCATAAATCACTCGTACTTTCATTTTATATCCCAGCAACAGGCTTGAACAATTTGACTATCCAATATAGTCTTGAAAATGTTTAATGCCTGAGCCAGTTTGAACTAACATGGTTATGCCTGTGTATTCATATTCTGATTAGACAAAAAAATAATACTCTTAGTGAATAATCATTTAAAATTTCTTGAGCCACTTTAGACATATGTCATAGGTCACTATTTCTAAGTAATTCAAAATGTTTCCACTTTTAAGTTTACTCTTTAAGCCATTTCCATTTCCCTTACAATTGTTTCAACTTTTACAGCCCCTCTATCAGACCTTCAGTAATTTGTATTTGATTAGGTGAGTTAAAAAATAAAACTTCAAATAATAACCTTTCACCTTTTAGGATTACACTTTTATCAATGTTCGAATATATTTAGACATATCCACCAGTTGATCTATCTGCCAGTGTCTCCCATCTGTACCTCTCAAAAGATCTGATCTTATAAGAAATGGGGTACAAGGGAGCACATTGGTGCAGAACTGACAATAAAAAAACATTCCTTTGGCTTTTGTCTGCTAAGAGAAAGTTATGCAGCAAGTTGAAGTGATTACTATTCTTTTGTGGAAGAATCAGTATCTGACATCCATTCGCAGGAGCTAAACTGAGTGAACCCGACCTAGCTGTTCATAGCAGATATGACTCTGGGTTCCTTGCTGCTTTTGAGATATTAGAGGCTGATAAATTTAACTCTGGAAGGTGGATAGTAGCAAAAGTTAAATATTAACAAGCTATATGTCTGTGCAATCTAGTATGTCCCAATCAAGATTACTGTGCAGCAAATAAAGCTTTGATTTAATCCCTCTTTAGGTTTGAGGGGTATTATATAATTTGCTTAAATATCATATTAGATATCCACTATGCACCAGAGCACACCCAATCACTATATCTGTAATCCAACTAGTATGTCACATATAAATCGGTCTGTGTATTCATGAGTCCTTTCAACAATGTAGTTCAAATTCCCAAGTTGTCAATCAAAGGAAAGGATCTGGTCACACTCTTCAATCAGATCTGTATGTTTTTATTGTCCAATCAGATAATTGTTGAAACAACAGCAGCCGACGCGGGTTTCGCCCACAAGGCTTTTTCAAGGCTTTAGAATATGAGCAGAATTCATATAATCTCCTGAATTTATCCACGTGCTAGTTAGGTCTTGCAGTATAATAAATCCAATGATAAAAAAGATAATTTTTGTGTGATATCAATATAATCACCGTATGATTCTCCAGATCGAGGTTAATGGTCCTCTGTTATCATTCTTCATTCAGAACAGTTTTTTTCATTGATCCCCGTGCCCGATCCTGATACATTGTGCAACTGCGGGAAAACGTCTTCAAAAGTCTTCCAGTCTCCTACGATGTGTATCCATGTAATGGCATAAGTGAGCGCCTATTTAGATATGTCAACACATAAACAGATAATCAATACCCGCGAGATTAGGTGACAAATACTTGACATGATGCAACATGTAGTTATCTGACATTTATGGAGAGAGAACATGGGAAACTAGAGAGGGTATTCTTTTTTAAATAAAGGCGTGGTATCCTCTATATTATGGTGATGGGCTAGGTCTGAGAAGTCTGAAAATACACACATAGAGGCTCAAATTAAAAAGATCTGGTTGAAGATGCAAACTACAGATATGCAGGATAGGTTAGAGAAACTTACTATAGATCCTGTAGTAGCTCAACAGGAATATAGAAATAAACTGGAAGACAGGATCAAGAAAGAAATGAGAAGTCAGTGTGATAAGTCATTTTGAATATGAGGAGAACATCAGAGCTTTTCTGGCCTTAAAGCAGGGGCAGATAGAGCAAGAAATAACATAGCAGAATTAGCTTATATTCAATCACATCAGGTAACATCAGATGCAAAGCAGCTTAAGGAGATTATATAAGGAAGAGGCAATTGTTTACCTTCAACCATGTTTGCTTTTCGTGCAGAACAGAAACTACCTTGCCTATCTGAAAAGGAGTTAAATGGTATAAATACCCCATAACCAATGAAGAAATTACTCTGACAATAAAAAGGCTTAAAAAAAGGAAAGCTGACCCCCTAGATGGCATCTCTGAGGGTGGTATATAAAATCAGAATCATTAGGTCCTTTCTTTAAAAAATTATTTACCTATATCCTTGTAGAGGGATAAAAAGAGCCTGAGTCACAGTCATTGGCAAAATTTTCTCTGATCCAGAAACCCAGTAAAAACCTACACAGGTTCCCCTTGCTATAATTACCTGAGACATCTTCAAGGCCTTCAGTAGGGTTAATTGGTTATTGCTGTGGGATGTTCTCTGTCAATTTAGCACAAGAGGGAATTTTGTGAACACAGCACACACTTTATGTAAGGCTCCTGTGGCAAATGTAGCTCTGAAAGGTTCCTTGATACAGAACTTCAGGGTAGACAAAAGAGACACACCAGAGATGCCCATAGTCCCCCCTTTCTTGTCAACCAATATGTTGAGCCATTTGCACAAGTGATTAGGCAAGACAAGAAGATTATCCCCTTCAAATTTGGCCAGATGAAAAGCAAGTAAACCTTGAAAGCTTATGACCTGTTGGTCTACACAGCAGATCCAAGAAGAGCTCTGATGGAAATTAAGCAAATTACTGCAGAATTTGGTATTATTTCTCTTTATTCAGTGAATGAGGAAAAGGCAGACAAAATAAATTGGATCGTAGAGTATGATGATACCAGGGTTAAGCAAGAATTCAGATGTCTGGAAATAATCCTTACAGCGGAAAGCACAGATATCCTCAAAATGAACTTGGAGAACGTTAGGAAGGAAGTCTGCCAATGTCTCAAAAATTAGGAAACATCACTTTAACAATATATGGAAAGGTGAACCTTCTGAAAACGTTCATTATACCCCAAATCGCCAATATATTTAAAAACATCGTATTGAGCTTTGATATAATCACTATAAAATGCCTTCAATATAACTTCAATAGGTTTATCTGGAGCTACAAGGGGCTAGTCTTACCTGGAAGAATCTTAGAAAAAAAAGAATAAAGGTAGCTTGAGCTTATCAGATATAAAACTAAATTGCTGGACTTTTCAGATTAAATCTCTGAGGCAGATGTTCAGACTCCCAGGTCAATCTGAGGTAGGGCGGCTTTATTGAGAAATTATTGATGGGTGGTGTGAAAGAGGTTTCCTATTCAAGTTTTTAGTGCCAAAATATTAATATGGTTTATGGTATGAGGTCAGGAGAATATTGGGCATCCTTTAATGCAGTAGTATGGCACTCGTCTGGAACTCCTGTGTACTCTGGAGATGGTGAAGGAATAATTGAGAGGGCACCTGGAGAAAGGGAAGATAATGTCAAGTCAAGTCAAGTCAAAGAATTTATATAGCGCACTACATACCCAGAGGGTTTCAAGGCGCTTAGGAAGGGGAGGAGGATTACTTGTCAAATATCCACGTTTTAAGTTGCTTTCTGAATGCTAAGTGGTTCTGGGTAAGGCGAAGGTAAGCGGGGAGTGAGTTCCATGTTTTAGCAGCCAGGTATGAAAAGGATCTGCCTCCCATGGTGGTCTTGTTGATGCGAGGTACAGTGGCGAGGGCTTGGCTGGAAGAACGTAGTTGGCGGGAGGGGGTGTAGAAGGACAGTCGTGAGTTGAGGCATTCTGGACCGATGTCGTAGAGTGATTTGTGTGCGTGGGTGAGCAGTCGGAAAGTGATCCTCTTATTGACGGGTAGCCAGTGGAGGTCTTTAAGGTGACCAGAGATGTGTTCGCTGCGTGGGATGTCTAATATGAGTCTGGCTGAGGCGTTTTGGATTCGTTGGAGTTTCTTCTGGAGTTTTGCGGTAGTACCTGCGTAGAGGGTGTTTCCGTAGTCCAGTCGGCTCGTGACCAGAGCGTGGGTGACTGTTTTCCTTGTTTCGGAGGGGATCCAACGAAATGTTTTTCTGAGCATGCGAAGAATGTTGAAGCAGGAAGAGGATACGGCGCTGACTTGTCTGTTCATTGAGAGTGAAGAGTCCAGGATGACGCCTAGGTTCCGTGCGTGGTCTGTCGGGATGGGTGCTTTTCCGAGGGCTTCCGGCCACCAGGAGTCGTCCCATGCGGAGGGGGATGTACCTAAGATGAGGACTTCTGTTTTGTCTGAGTTCAGTTTCAGACGGCTTTGTTTCATCCATTCGGCGACTTCTTTCATTCCTTCGTGTAGGTTAGTTTTGGCGGTGCTGGGGTCATTGGTGAGAGAAAGGATCAGTTGAGTGTCATCCGCGTAAGAGATGATGTTGAGGTTGTGTTGGCGTGCGATGGCCGCGAGGGGGCTCATGTATACGTTGAAGAGGGTGGGACTGAGAGAGGATCCTTGTGGTACGCCGCAGATGACTTCAGAGGCCTCGGACTTGAATGGTGGAAGGCGGACTCTCTGGGTTCTTCCAGTGAGGAACGAGGTGATCCAATCAAGTGCTTTTCCTTGGATTCCGATGTTATTGAGGCGTTGTAGAAGGGTGCTGTGGCAGACTGTGTCGAATGCTGCAGAGAGGTCAAGGAGGATGAGGGCGACTGTGTCTCCATTGTCCAGTAGAATACGAATGTCGTCTGTTGCTGCGATGAGGGCGGTCTCAGTGCTGTGTTTTGCTCGGAAGCCAGATTGTGAGGGGTCGAGGGATTTGTTGGCTTCGAGAAAGGCGGCGAGCTGGTTGTTGACTGCTTTCTCAATGACTTTGGCCGGGAATGGAAGCAGCGAGATGGGGCGGTAATTTTTGAGTTTGGTGGGGTCCGCTGTGGGTTTTTTCAGAAGGGCGGTGAGTTCAGCGTGTTTCCAGTCTTCCGGGAAGGTGGCGGAGTTGAAGGAGCAGTTGATGACGTCTCGGAGGTGCGGTGCTATGACGGAGTCTGCTTTGTTGAAGATGTGGCGAGGACATGGGTCTGTGGGGGATCCTGAGTGTATGGAATTCATCAGGCGGATGGTGTCCTCAGTGGAGATTGGGTTCCAGTCGTTGAGGGTGTTCACGGGGGGAAGATGATCAGCAAATGGTAGGGTGGGTTGGTTTCCGGGTTGGTTGTCAAAGCTGTTGTGGATGTCTGCAATCTTGTTGTGGAAAAATGAGGCTAGGGAGTCGCAGAGGGTTTGAGAGGGGGTGATGTCGTTGGAGTTGGCCGAGGGATTGGAAAATTCCTTGATGATGTTGAAAAGTTCCTTGCTGTTGTGAGCGTTGTTGTCAAATCGATCCTTGAATGCTGTTTTCTTGGCTTTTCGGATTAGTTGGTGGTGAGAGCGGGTGGCGTTTTTGAAGGCGTCCTTGGTGTTGGTGGTTGGGTCTTTTTTCCAGGCCTTTTCAAGGGAACGGCAGAGTTTCTTGGACTTCTTGAGATCATCGTTGAACCATGAGGCCTTCTTGCTGCCAGGTTTGTTTTGACGTTTTTTCAGTGGTGCTAAGGTGTCAGCGGTGTTGGATAACCATAGGGTGAGGTTGGTGGCGGCTTCGTTAGCGTTAGAAGAGAGTGCTGGGGTGTTTTGAAGGAGCGATGCGGAGATTTGGTCGGTGGTGATTTTGTTCCAGTTTCTTTGCAGGGTAGGTTGGAGGTGGGTGCTGGGTTTTGGTTTGTTGTAGGTGAAGTGAACGCATCTGTGGTCAGTCCAGAGGAGGTCCGTAGTGTGGCTGAAGGAGACATGGTTGCTGGATGTGAAGATGGGGTCGAGTGTGTGACCTGCGATGTGAGTGGGGGAAGTGACTAGTTGTTTAAGTCCGAGGTTGGCGAGGTTGTCCACGAAGGATGGCGGTGTTGCGGTCGTTGATCTTTTCGAGGTGAAAGTTGAGGTCTCCCAGAAGGATGTAGTCTTTGGAGGGGAGCGCGTGTGGAGTGATGAAGTCCGTGATGTCTTCACTGAATTTTGCGCGGGGTCCTGGTGGTCTGTAGAGGAGGGTGCCTCTGAGTGTGGTTTTGGGGTTGATGTGGATCTGGAAGTGAAGGTGTTCGGAGTTGGCGAGGTTGGCGTCAGAGCTGGTTGATATGCGGATTGATTTCTTATGGACGATAGCGATTCCTCCTCCTGTGTGGCTGGTACGGTCTTTGCGAGTGATCTTATAGTCTTCAGGGATGGCAATGGTGATGTCTGGTGCGGAGGAAGCATTCATCCATGTTTCCGTAAGGAAGGCGATGTCCGGAGAAATGGTGTCTAGTAGATTCCATAGGTCAATGGCGTGTCTGTGGACCGATCGGGTGTTGAGAAGGATGCATTGTAGGTGGTTGGGGTCGGGAATCTGTGGCGTGGTTGTAGCGGAGATGTTGTCGGTGCCGCTGAATTTGCAGGAGAAGAAAGAGAAAGGTCCATGGGTGTGTCCAGGAGCGGCTTGGACGCAGTTGGGGGCGCGACCGGGGTTAAGGGCTAGGAGGGTGGCGGCATCGTAGGTAATGCGGGGGGGCTGGGAGGGACGGGGGCCAGGGGGTCTGGCGCTGGGCGCGGTCCAGGCGCGGACGGGCGTAGACGGGCTTACCTTTGGCGCACCTTCGGCGCGGATTGGGCGCGGTCGCTGCGCGTGAACGCTGCACGCATAGGCTTCTGTCATATATGGATGGTGGGAGGGGAGGGGCGAGGGAGGATCAGCTGGGAGGCGGGATCAGGTCGTAGGGGAAGGCTCCGAAGTACAACCACAACAACAACAAAATGGCGCGATGTTTAAATGGGGTCAGAGTCACAAACAGCGCGTATTCTACCTGCCCAGCGCACAACACTGTAAATAGTGACAAGCGGCAGCTAGAGGACTACAAGCGCGGTAATTAAATAAATTAAATTAAATGAAATTCCCTCTAGCGTTGAGTCGAGTGGCAGCTAGTGGAGTGCACAGCGCAATGGTTAATTGCTTCAACACAGGAGATCACAAGCGCGGTAATTAATTAATTAAATCCGCTTCTAGCGTTATCGCAGGCAGCAGTAGCGAGAGGCACAGAGCAGTAAGCAGTAACGATACCAAAGCAGCAGCTTGGGGAGCGACCTTCTCTGAGCGCGTCAGGCAAGTTGATAAATACATTTCCGTAGACTGAAGGCTCTCCCACTTTTTTTGGAAACTTACAATTGAAATCATGGTGCACAAAGCCCAAATGGGGAGGTACTTCATGATGAAATACAGAGGAAGAAAGAGGTAGTCCTTTAGTATGCTATGTTGCTTCAGGACAAAGGAAGACGGCTGCAGTACTGCATATGTGCCTGAGACTTGCCTAGGACAACTCTGGAAAGCACATCGCAAAGAGCTGTTAGTTTTGTGTTTGTTAGTTTTGTTTACATAAATTTTTAAAATCTGGCACATTAAGAAGGATTTCTTCACTTTTCATAGAGTCTAATGGAGTCCTCAAAATAAAAGCTAGTTCAGTTCTTGAGCTCGGATGAAGGTAGGCGCAGCAAGCGTCTGCAGGTTAATGCAGACTCTCTTCATATGTTTGTATATTTTCCGACTCGAGAAGCCTATTGAAGGATGTTGGTAAGATGGTTACTGTGTTTTTTTTAACAAGAGATAAAGGTAACCCTGCCTCTTATTATCTTTCGCGATAATGGAAGCAGATAACGGCATACAGTTAAGCAGATCTGAGTTGGGGTTGCGGTTTTACCTGATATTTTTGGAAGAACAATGATTTATTTGTAAGATATGGAACATACAAACACACACTCCGGTCAACATATTGGCTGACAAGAGTTTCATATATGGCTGAGTTAGAAAGTGCCAGTCAAATTTGTGTGAAAGACGCTACGACCGATTTGATGCCAGTGTAAATCGAAACATGGTCCAATGATTACATAATGAAAGCTCCTAGACTGCTGTGTGTTAATTAACAAAGCATTTTTATATGAGCACTGCTGCCATTTATGAGTACACATTAGGCACTGGAATATAATGGTGGAAGGTTACGAACCAGTGCTAACGTTTCTTTTTTATATGGTGGATGAGGACCAAATGAAAAAGAAATACAAACTTTATTTTAGCTGTTGGTATGAGGAGGAACTGGAGGGGACTGAGTATTTCCCTACAGCAATGACATACATTAGTGGATTTTACACCAAAACTTTGTTCATCAAATTGACTGCCGTCCTGGCAAATGGAGGAACGTTGGTTGAGAAATCACCACCGCCCCGGCAGACAGAACTGAAAATGGTAGATTTTGTACTGTGTACTTCTTGGGGGTTTTACATCAGCTATGAGGCTAGATGGCAAATCCAGAAACCAAAGAAAATGAGACTTCACTTCACATGTATCGTTCAGCAAAGCTTTGAATTAACAACCATTTTTTAAAGTGAGAAACATGCACCAGTTATATGTGAATTAATGAATTACTATAGACACATGTAACAGATTTGAGGAGTTTAAGCCTAGTAAGCATTAGTAGTGCGGAAGACCAAATGTAGAAAACAACGTGAAAGGATATGATGTCAATGAGTAAAAGTAATGGACCAGATTGTGGTTGTCAGCATGATTTCATTTCTTTATGTGCTTCTACAGCCGATTGTTCAGCTAATTCAAAAGTTCCAAGCCCCTTTTCAAACCTTCTGAGCTAGCCACAAAAATAATTGGAAAACTAAGTTGAGATGGAATCCTGGTGTGCACAGTCAGTCAAGACGCCTGGGTTGCAACCAGAAAAATCAATTTATTGAATTTCATTAAAAGAAGACAGCCCCACTGAGTTAGCAGGGTCTTGGCCGTGAAAAAGTCAGGATCTTAAAAGTCCGAGTTGTCATCTGGTTGGCTGGCTCTGCCTTCCATGTGAATGCATTGAAGTAGTTTGTTTTTCACAAGGTGCTTTTTTCAGGCTGCTAACATTAATAGGGTTCTTTGGTCTTTCTGAAGTTAGAAATACTATGCTCCTTATTGCTAACTGTATCTACCCATCATAAGCTATCAGTGTGTATGTGTGTAGTTTGTCCTTTCTTTATTTGTAATTGTGTGTGTGTGTGTGTGTCTGTTTCTGAAAAAGAATGTGTAAGGAACCGGTCTCATAATCACTCCTTACCAGTGTTTAATTCTCAACAATATGCTATGTAACTAGCATTTGCGTAATAAATGTCTGCTATTGCTCTAGCTTTGTAGTAATTTTCAAGCATAGACACCCAATCTCATGATTTAAAAAATGTTCAGCAAATGGAGCCAAAGTTGTCTGGTGGTATCATTGCGCTTAATTGGGAGTGCTGGATTGGTGTATTCATTATGGTGTTCAGTGATAGTTGTTTTTAATTTGATGGGATAAAACAATAAACCAGATCCTGCAAGTGATCTTTGTGGTATACTTTTGTAAGTGTATGTGTGCCTTAATACATTGCCTTTTAATTTGTCACCTCTGGGTATCGTTTTTTGGCTGGCATATTGATCTGTCTGTGATGATTGGATGTCATTGTTTTCCATCAGTATATATTTGCTGTGTGGGATTGGCATGGCTCATGAGGTGGATTTTGGTTTTCTGTGCATTTAAGGAGTCTAAGGGGCCTATATACAAGGACGTAACACCACCAGAACATCACTTTTTAAGAAGTCCATCACCTTATTTATGATGCAGCATTAAGGCACTTAACAGGCCCCCTTTCATGCTAAACTTAGCGTGAAAGGGACAAGCGATGGGTGTGGCGGGGGGGTATTCCTCCTCAACACCCATTGATTTTGACGCTGACCTTTATTTACTAGGGTGGCGTAAATATAGGGGCAGCACTAAAATGAAGACCAAAACAACCCTGGTCTTAACATGGCGAAACAAGAAAAAATGTCTCCACTGTCTCACACAAGTCAAAACCAAAGTGCTTACAAATGTACAGTTACGGTGCCTTACACACAAAACCCATGTAACCATTAAGAAAAACAGGACTTGCCTTGAAAAGGTTTGCTCAAGAATTTCACACTCGATGTGGCTTATGGCATTAGAAATTACATTGATGACATTGACAATGTTATAGATGACAATGCTATAGAAACTGGTACAAATATTGTGAGTTTACGAACAATCAGATTGTGATGCTATGGTTAAAATGATGGCAGTGCAGGTTACGGTTTATGCAGCAGATTGGCGTGTTACACTCTGTGCATGTTCGTATATTCTGTACATTACCTATTTTGGCATTTGGAATGGTGTAGTTATAATTAAGAATCCATTTCCATTGAAATGTCGCTTTCTTTCTTTGCTATTATACTTTTACCTTTGGCAGCATTTGAAGACTACATGCCTGATTGCGGGTTTGGCGGTCTTACTGCCCAAAAACTGCATTCGCCAATAGCCCACAGCACTGGCGGTCTTTAGAATGCTATATTACAAGTTGACTGCAGGGCCCACTGTAGTTCTGCAGCAGTGGGTCATGGTTTTCCACATCTATCAATGCCTATTTGTACATTTCTAACACAAAACAAGTACCTAGTACTTCTGAAAGGTCTAACTCTGTTTTTAAGAAAGAAATGGCTTGTGCGTGTTTATCTATTCAGATACTTTCAGATTACTATATGACATTTCCAATGGGATTCCACTAGATGTGCCACTAGCAAACACAGGATTTTATTAAAAGTCAAGCTTTTTTTTTACTTGTAAGGTGTACACTATTGTTTGTGGGTGAAATGAGACATTGAAGCGTAACACAGTCGTGGAACAGAACTGTTTAACTCTCCTACATTTTGTCACATGGCCCATGGGGACATTGTTGTCTTCTTTAAGTTGACATGAGCAAGCTGCTGATTGCCCGCTGCTTTGCACAAGTTACTGCAAGACTTTATATTTGCAACCGTCTCTAATGCCATTTTCACATAAGAACCCATTGCTGTGTTCACACGCTGTAGGTTCCGGGATTTTGTCTGAACATTGTGAGCAAGGTCGAACACCAAAGCCCCTTGTTATTTTGCTCTGTCCAGGCCTTAGCACCTAGACAAAATATACTGAGGCAGCAGATGTTTAGGACAACGTACTTTGGTCTTATTGCAATTCACAAATAGGTAGCACACATTTGGAGAGGGAGCTTTCTGGGGAGAAGAGTGAGAAAGCACCTATGAGGTAGTTCTAACATCTATAGGCTAAGGTATGGGTTCTGCAGACAAAGCCCAGAGATCTTCTAATATATAAAATAATACTTCTATGCTAGGGGAGGGAGGTTAGGCTATATTGTCTTTTCTTAATGACATCTCCTTTCATGATTTAAGGACTAACTGCTATGCAGACCGTATTTGTATTATGCATTTTTTTAGCTTGTTCTGGCACGTATACTGCATATTAGAGCACATTAGTTAAAATACACATTTTAAACTTGTTCGTGTCTCTGTCAGATCTTATTGTGGAATACAGGGTGTCTCTTGCAAAAGTGATTCCTGTGAGATTTGGGAGTGTTGTGTTCTCAGTTGTCTAATAATTTTTGTCTATGTGAGTGAGCAGGAGAGCAATTGAGACACTATAGCTAGTCAGTCCTGGCCTCATGGGTACCAAGGTGGTGGGATGATGCAGTCCATATGAACTAAGGTCCCATAATCCTATGCATAGTTCAGTTTTTGGACAGAATCCCTGCAACAATTTATTTCCACAGAACTCAATATATGACCAAAAGGCGGGTGGTGTAAGTATACATACCTTCTGCTAAGCATGCATAAAGATTAGAATGAATGTTTAATAAATGACTTTAGGAGTGGAACCAGGCAATCACAATAGTAGTGATTTCCCTAAGTCCTGAAGAATAGCCATTAGGGGTATGGCTAGAAAAATGTCAATCTGTTAGGAGGTAGGAACATTACTCCTCTCTCTTCGAGAATCCCCTCTGCTTTTAACCACACCGACTAGGGGTCAGGATAAAGAACCAAACCCAATAACCAGTTATTTCTTAAAAGACTTCACCATCAAACCCCCCCATTACTCCCTCCAAATCCTTCTTCTTTTTTGTCATTGCGTAGTCACTCAAAGAGCTCCTGCGTAATCCGTAAGTTGCAGTGTGCCCCGTTTCGCAGCGGAACAGAATGGACCCAAGGATGAAGCAAGCCACCAAGAGGTAACTCTGGTGGGTGAGGGTTTTATGAAAAACGTGTGTTTTTTCCTAAAAACAGAGTTAGACCTTTCAGAAGTACTAGGCGCTTGTTTTCTGTTCAGGGGATGTACTCAGACTGCTCCTCTCACTCCCCTTATATATTGTTTTATTAAGGGACAATCTAAAGCTGTTATTGATTACACTTTAGTGTCTCTCCCGTTATACCAATCAATGATAATCTATAATCTGGGAAATAGACTGGAAAGTGATCACCAACCACAAATGATCAGCCTCAATCTTCATATTACCCGACACGAACAAAGCGCCCCTGAGTTAGGGGAACTTATGGGTTTGACCTATAGAAGGATAACCTGGACTGTAAATAATATACAAAAGATCGAACAGCAAGCAAGAGATCAGTGGGAGGAAGAGTTAAATAGAATAGATCAAAATCCATTGACCCTTTGGGAGCAGTTTATAACTAACCTAGTGGAGAAAAATGCTGTGCGTTCAAAAGGCATGGTAACATCGGCTACATCTTTTCCCCCCCAAAAAAGGGCTGTTCAACTTAAGATAGCGAAAAGTAAATTGAACAATGCACTGAGGGTCCTAAGAAATCAACCATCCTCTAATGTCAGGAGTAAGATATAACCAAAACTGAGGTCACTCTATAAAAAGAAAGTATGGATACAAACAAAAACTGAGCTTGATCTGTTGTGGTGTAAAATTAATTATACAGCAAAACAAACAGATGCACTTGAATTTTGGAGACTGGTCAATCAAGCCAATGGTGGGAAACAACAACAACTGATTACAAATATGTCGGAAGAAGTCTGGGAGAAGCATTTGGGATCAATGTCAGGTTAAGACAGAAATATAATAAAGCCAACAGAAGTCAATTCAGTAGAAAATACAAGGGTCAATAATGATGAAATGAAAAACACCCAGCAAATGATCCAGCGTACAACAGTGGAAAAATGATAAGTTCTAGCAGACGGAGTAGTGCACCAGGGCCAAATGGCCTCCCTCAAGCACTATTTAAAGAAAATCCACAATTCTGGGCAAAGAGCTTGTCAAACTTGTTCAATTATGTTTTATGGAAGGAAGAGGTCCCTGACAAATGGAGGGGTTCAATTTGGGCTCCGATTTACAAACGATAGACTTATAGCTTTATTGGATTGCGAAGCAAAATTTTTTGCTAAGTGTCTGCTTGGGTTGCTTCCAGTAATTTACTCGCCAAAAATCAAACAGGGTTTATTAAAGGCATGGGGACAGTTATTAATATTCAAATGCTAGTTCTTATAATGGAAATGTCCAGCAGCCGTAAGATGAACCTTCACTTATGTTTTATTGATTTCAGCTCAGCTTTTGATGAATATGTGATGGTATTCTGCGGGATAATACCCCGCATACCATTACTCCGCATTTTTTATAACGTAAGTGCGTTTACTCCGACCTACCATGACCCCGCTAACATTTAGTCCGCATATGCCTTTACCTCGCATGTCATTACAACGCAAAGGCATGCATTGTGAAGGCATAGACTTTGTAAAAGTACTATGTGTATATATATATATATATATATATATATATATATATATATATATATATATATATATTCACTGAAAAAACCAAAGGTTTCACACCAGTTATAGTTAGGAATTAGCATTTAAAAAACCTATGAAATTCACTGAAAAAACCATAGGTTTCACACCAGTTATAGTTAGGAATTAGCATTTAAAAAACCTATTAAATTCACTGAAAAAACCATAGGTTTCACACCAGTTATAGTTAGCTGGAAATTTTACTGATATAAAACCATTGAAATTCCCACGTTATAGTTAGTCGGACTCACTATAACTTGCGCGTGCAATGCACTGCTGATGACATCACATATTACATCACTCATGACATGGTCAGTGACATCACTCATGACACCATCCTTGTGACATAGTGACAGACCTCCTTTCACTATAATGTAACCCTTGAGACACATATTCAAAAATAGAAACTGAAATTTTTAATAAAATGGAGATACCTATATCAGTTACAACAAGCAATTCAGTAATTCCACTATCTATATACACATCCACTCATTCACCAACAGTTCTATATAGTCACTCATACATATACTCACTCATCATATGAAGTGATACACCTATACATCCTGTTACACACCGACATTCATCCAAAAGTTACTCACACACATATTCACACGTGCAAATAAACTATTGAACATCCATTTATTTGAATATAGAGTTATACACACACTTCCACCTTACTTCTATTTAAAATTACACATATTTATTCTCTTAAACAATCACTTATAGAAACACATACTTATTTAAACAGGAACTCTTACAATCTCTTACTCTCACATATACTCACTTATATACATCAATATTCATATATACTAGATTAAAACATATGTAGTTACTGATAAAGACACTAGTGAGACAGTCATTCACTCACTAACAAACACATATAGACACTCATCTACCCATACAGTCCTGTACATATGCTGTCTTCAAAACACATACAAACAAAGAGTCAGTCACTCATGCATCTATGTGCTAAGTAATACCCCCACCAAACCATATAGACACTCATACTGATACTAATAAAAATATCTAATAACCCATATACATACACATGAGTGGATGTGTATTAGATGGTGGTATTACTGAATTGGTTGTTGTAACTGGTATGGGTATATCCACTTTTTTGAAAATATTAGTTTCTATTTTTGAATATGTGTTTCAAGGGTTACATTATAGTGAAAGGAGGTCTGTCACTCTGTCGCAAGGATGATGTCATCAGTGATGTCATGAGTGATGTCACTGACCATGTCATGAGTGATGTAATATGTGATGTCATCAGCAGTGCATTGCACGCGCAAGTTATAGTGAGTCCGACTAACTATAACGTGGGAATTTCAATGGTTTTATATCAGTAAAATTTCCAGCTAACTATAACTGGTGTGAAACCTATGGTTTTTTCAGTGAATTTAATAGGTTTTTTAAATGCTAATTCCTAACTATAACTGGTGTGAAACCTATGGTTTTTTCAGTGAATTTCATAGGTTTTTTAAATGCTAATTCCTAACTATAACTGGTGTGAAACCTTTGGTTTTTTCAGTGAATTTCATAGGTTTTTTTAATGCTAATTCCTAACTTTTTATACAGACTCATACCTATGTGTTTTTTAGTGAATTGCTAAAGTATGTTTTTGTAAAAATGAACACTATAATGTATATTGAGATAATATTTTTAATTTAAAATATTTTTTTTTATATTTCGCTTTCGGTGCGCGCACCGGTGCGCGTACCGTCAGCGCACTAACAAAAAAAAAGAAAAAAAAATGAAGGAGGGACTGTGTAATAGATAGTAAGACAGATAAAAAGTGTAAAAGGAAGTAACTGAGAAAAGAAAAATGAATAAGGGAGCAAAAGAAAGAAGAAATAGGAAGAAGACTAAAGCAGAGGTTAAGGGAGATTGTAAATGGATGTTGAAAGTAAAAAGAAGGACAGTTAAGTATGGGAATGTCAGGTAGTGACGGAATCAGAGGAAAAGAATAGCAGTGATTGAGGGAAAGTAAATATCAGTGAATATAAGTAAAAAGGGGTGAAAGAGGGTACATGTAAGTGAATAAGGGTAACACATGGGGAGTAATAGAGACAAACAAGAGAGAGAGTAAAAGAAGGACTGTCACAAAGGGACTAAGTGAACCAGTAAAAAAGGTAAGTGAAGGAGTGTGCATAGGCAGAAGTACTGAAAGAAATTGAATGTGGTCGGAAGTAAACATGGAACAAAAGAATAAGTGAGGGAAGCAAAGTAAGGAAATAGGGGTGCGGTAGGGTGACAGAAAAATAGTGAAAATAAAACAAAAGGTGATAACAAAAAAGATTTTGTAAACACACTTACCATATAATCAATGCAAACTTGTATCTATGAAAGATAAAAGAAAAAACACGTTATAATTTCTTAAAAATATATAATAAAATAGAAACAACAGTTCATGAGGTTTAAAAATCTACAAAAGTTTACTAAGAAATGTAAGTCAGGGCCTTATTTATGAAAGCCTTGCGCCACCAGTGCGTCAATTATTACCCATGTTTAGAGTCATGCATCAGTTGCACATGGCAATCATAAATAAGGGCCAAATACATATACCAATCAATTGCACCCAAAAATCGATTTTTCAATAACATGTAAGAAACACTGCGCAAAACCTAAGTACAACCACTCAATATCATCAAACAAAGTCAGGGCCTTATTTATGAAAGCCTTGCGCCACCAGTGCGTCACTTATTACCCATGTTTAAAGTCATGCATCAGCTGCACATGGCATTCATAAATAAGGGCCAAATACATATACCAATCAATTGCACCCAAAAATCGATTTTTCAATAACATGTAAGAAACACTGCACAGAACCTAACTACAACCACTCAATATCATCAAACAAAGTCAGGGCCTCATTTATAAAAGCCTGGCGCCACCAGTGCATCACTTATTACCCATGTTTAAAGTCATGCATCAACTGCACATGGCAATCATAAAAAAGGCCAAATAAAAATACCATTCATTTGCACCCAAAATCGATTTTTAAATAACATGTAAAAAACACTGCGCAGGACTTATATACTAACATACAATTTCACTTCTAAAACATAACTATCTGCTTCCAAATATTCTCCATAGAGAAAATAAATCTCTATCTAAATTAAATGAATCATTACTTACCTTTAGAAATGCTTTTGGAGATTGAAAACAGTGTCAGACACACACACCAATTTTTCTTTAGCAGAGGAGAAGGTGTGCTCTCAATACACTGAAACCAAGACTGGCATAGAAAATCTCTATCTTTGTACACATATGCCTTAATTCAACCAATGAAAACTCTTCCCTCACTATTTTCAAACCAACACCCATCCCCCTCTCAAACCTTTCTATCTGTTACCATAGCAACTCCCTCCTAACTGAACTGTAAGGTTCAAAAGTTTATCTTACAATGTTGCAAATTAACTCAGCAAGGATGTTTGACCTGTCAATACAGCAGCCTATACAGGGTATTTTTGCTTTTGGTGACTTTTTTTAAACCATTCAAATTGCTTCTTTCACACAACATAACCATACACCCTAACTTTCAGTTTTCAACTATCTGAATCCACCAATCATTGCTAGTGATTCAAGAGCACAGAAACTCCACAATTATTTTTTTGTGAACTCCTACTGTTCCAACTGCCATTTCATTCCCACACTTCATCTGACTGGACCAGAACCTTCTCACATCATGTACTCTGTTTGGGTTATTGGACATAGCTACATCCACTGGGCTCAAAGGTATGCAGCTAGCAGAAATTTTCATAACCTTGATTTATCAAATGTGGAAATCAAGTGGATTGGCCACAGAGGATTAAAATGTCACCAATTGATACCATTGGTGAAAACCTTTTTGCATCTGCCAGAACCTGACCTTATAATTGTGCACTGTGGTGGAAACGATCTAGGCACATTAACTGGGGTAGGTCTGGAAATGCTATTAAAGGACACCTTTCATCAATTGATGATACTTTTTCCCCACACTGCCTTGGTATATTCCAATATATGCCAAAGACAGAAATGGAACTGGTCCAACCAATTTGGTCCACAATTTGAGAAAGCACGGAAACATGTAAATAAATCTGTTTCTGCTTACATGAGAGACTATGGAATGGGTTCATTATACAATAATAACTTGCGTTACAACATGCAAGACATCTACAGAGGAGATGGAGTGCACTTCTCAGATGAGGGGAATAGAATATTCCTCCTGAATTTAAGAATGTGTATTGGAACCTACTTGTAGGTACCTAAATCAACCACAGAACCCAAAAGCTCTTTTCAGAGCTACCCTAACTCTGATCATTCAAAGCGTTTATTTTTTTCTAACTTTTTTCACTATTTTTCACCAAAGTACGCTTTCGGGTACGCTTAAAGGTGCGCGCACCAGGCGCTACCCCCGCGAAAAATTAAAGAATTTTTTTTTTTTTTTTTACGTTTATGAGCCTCCTAAGCCCCCCTCAGAAAACCTAGAGGGTCAAGAAGTCTCTACAGTTCCCCCTTCTATCCATTCCGAACATTGTTTACCCTCCATCTTGTGTCTCGATTGTTCCGAAACACAAAATGGAGGACTCCCGTAACGCTGCCAGTGCGCGTAAAGGAGCGCGCACCCCTAAGCGCTCGTTAAAAAAAGGTGGGAAAGTAATTTACGGAAAACCCAATGGAGACACTTTCATCAAATATAGAATACGCCCTACTACATAGCAGTCCCTACCATTTGCCCAAATTTGGTGAAATTCCATTGAGACATTTAGGCTACAGGCCTGTCTAAATATCCTGAGGTAAATTACATGACAAAAACACACTTGTAATGTTAGAATTTACAACCAATTAAAAAGTATCTCTCATTTTCTACGATTATTTCCTGACGTTTGATTGGTTAAGTACAACAATATATATAAAAGAAGAGAGGGAAACACAGCCATTTTGACTACTGCTTCCTGAAGTACACTTGAAAACAAATTTCACTGACAACTTCAACTAATTTCTCTAAGGTAACTTCTAATTATGGAAGTATATTGTACACGTTAAGTTTATTTCTTAAAAAATATTCTGTTAGTGATATGCTATCCCTCTTTAATAGTTAGAGATAGAGATAGACTTCTCTGTAATAGTTATGGATTGAGTTAGGCTTCTCTGGTATACTAGCTCTACTAATATAGTTAATTTATATGCAATTTTCAGAAAGAAAATGGAAGGAGAAAATAAGGCAAATGATACTTCTATCAAAGTAAAGGTGGAAAAACCAGAAGATGAAAAAAAAGAAGTTGATTTCATGGATGACTCTTTGGATGAACAGTTTATAGAATGTTTGGAAGAAATTGAATCATGTACATATAATTATGAGGAAATTCCGGACAATATTATGTTAGAAATTTTATTAAATTATGAAAAAGAATCAGAGGAATAAATTTATCTTTAATAATTTCAATTGTTTCAGACAATATTCTTTTTTATATGTAATTCATGAAGTATTACCAAAAATGTTTAAAATATAAAGTGAGACTTATAGTATACTGTTCAACTATTTTTCTGTTACATAGTAAGTTTACTCATAGTTACTACCTTTCTCCCACTATATTATCTCATATGAATATTTTACACCTCATTTTCATAAGTGAACAGGATAGACTACTCATGATCCCCTAGAAATTCTCAGGGAGTGCTTAAAAGATCTGTTTCTCCTTTCCAGACAGACTATATTATGAATTCCATATACCACAAAAAATACAATAACAACATGCAAGATGTCTACAAAGAAGATGGTGAACATTAAATTTAAGTCTCTTCATTAGTACCTACATGTAGGTACTTACATAAAATAAAAAAATAAAAAAAAAAACAATTCATAAACATACAATTTTTGAAGTGATTATTTTTCCATAGTACCCTCCTCGATACGCTCCCCGGTGCGCGCACCAGGCGCTTCCCCCGCGAAAATCGAAAAAAAAAAAAAAAAATTTGAGGCCCCGCGGGGCCCTTTAATGGCCCCCATATCAAACCTAGGGGGTCAGGGGGGGTCTACCCTGCCCCCTTATGGTCAATTCCACCCTTTGTTTTTGCCACCTCTTATGACTAGATTTTACCGATAGACAAGATGGCGGCCGCTCCGGACTGTTTAGAATGTTTACAGACAACTGAGAGCCAATCAGCTTTCTGCGCGCAAGTCGCGTGTCGCGCCGGGAGCGCTCACCGGTGCGCGCACCGGAGAGCGCCTATAGATATATATATTTTTTTGAACGTTAATTTCTCAAAATCCACTGAAGCACATATCTTGAGACATAGCAAAGGCACATCGGGCTACCAGTCCCTACAATTTTGCCAAGTTTGGTGGAAATCCATTCAGCCGTTCGAGCTAAAAGTGAAATCGACCGCCCTATGGAAATTAACATGGGGAAAACGCGTTTTGGGACCCCCCTTTTATCTCGGCCCCCGCTTGACGAATCCCCCCCAAACTTTCAGGGAAGGACCGGACCGCCATGAGACCATTTTCCTGAAAATTTCAGGCAGATTCGTCAACCGGCGCCAAAGTTATTCAAAATAGAATGTTGAGATTTAACATTGAAAATTATCCTAACTATAACTACCTACTGGCGACCGCCAGTAGGTAATATATATATATATGTGTATATATATATATATATATATATATATATATATATATATATATATATATATATATATATATATATATATATATATATATATATATATATATATATATATATATATATATATATATATATATATGTATATATATATACATATATTTTTTGTTAATTAACAAACATTTTTAATTTTTATTTTAAATTGATTTATATATATATATAAATATATGTCAAAGCAAACTCCCTCGAAGAAAGAGAAGAGGCCACACAGGGGAAACTTTGGAGCCAGCTTTATTCGGAGGTCACACAGAATGGCGGATGCATTTTGGCGTCATAGCCTTCTTCAGCGCCAGGAGTGTGGTCAGGATGTAGGCGCATACCACGGGTTAAAAATACCCTGCCCCATCCTGATAGGTGTTTAGCTGCTCCTCCCCCAAGGTGAATCCCATGTGCTTATACCTTACGTAGGCTGCCCGGTGGATGGCGCCTACAAGTCCCAGAATGCTTGATTATTGGCGGGTAGGTATTGCGGGGGTGGAACAGCATCGTAGTTTAGCACAAAACTCCAAATTCCGGGTGTTTCCGAATTCTGCTTTCTCCTCCAGTCCCCAAGCTGCAGCACCCCCCAGATGACAGGGATCCTTTCAGCGTGGGCAAGTATGTAGGTACACCTCGTCCAAAGTGCAGTCACTGACTACAACACCGCTCCATCTCCTCCCGTGCCTGGAGGTGGGCCTTGGCAAATCCAGCAACCTGGATACAAACGAAGATACGCCGAAGCAGTATCCAGCAAAACCAGGGCCAACTTGAAGCTGCCTGGGCATCTTAAGCGCAGTACTGGAACTTGCACAAATTCATGTCAAAGCAAACTCCCTTGAAGAAAGAGAAGAGGCCACACAGGGGAAACTTTGGAGCCAGCTTTATTCGGCAGTCACACAGAATGGCGGATGCATTTCGGCGTCATAGCCTTCTTCAGCGCCAGGAGTGTGGTCAGGATGTAGGCCCATATCCCGGGTTAAAAATACCCTGCCCCATCCTGATAGGTGTTTAGCTGCTCCTCCCCCAGGTGAATCCCATGTGCTTATACCTTACGTAGGTTGCCCGGTGGATGGCGCCTTCAAGTCCCAGAATGCTTGATTCTTGGCGGGTAGGTATTGCGGGGGTGGAACAGCATCGTAGTTTAGCACAAAACTCCAAAGTCCGGGTGTTTCCGAATTCTGCTTTCTCCTCCAGTCCCCAAGCTGCAGCACCCCCCAGATGACAGGGATCCTTTCAGCGTGGGCAAGTATGTAGGTACACCTCGCCCAAAGTGCAGTCACTGACAGCAACACCGTTCCATCTCCTCCCGTGCCTGGAGGTGGGCCTTGGCAATAGGGAGGAGCCGAGGCGGACGGACGTGGACCGTCTCGGCTCCCGGCCCGCGCGCTGCTCCGGCCTGGAACCAAGCGGCCTTAGGCAGCCCTCCGCGACGCGCACGCTTCCTGACTGAAGCGGGAGGTGTGGGGCACCTGCAGGGCTGTCCCGATCGCTGCTGGTGCCCGTGGAGCGGCGTTGGTGGATTGCTCCCGATCCCTGCCTGGACCCAACATGGCGGCCGCCCGTTACCAGCCCGGGCTTAACAACAACGACGAGGAGCGGAGCCTGTTGCGTCCTGCCGGGGGAGAGTCTGACGGGAGCTGGTCACCCGAGCGGTATGTAGGGCTCCTACCGCACCAAACCCCCCCCCGCCACCCGCCGAGACTCTGCGGCTACACCTGAAAGGGGCCGGTGATTGACGGCGGCGCCCTCTGCTAATGACGGCGCTGCCTCGAGACTATCCTCACCTACCTGCTCCGGGGGGCCATGCATCCATTCTCCGCAACAGACGGGCCTGGGCCCGAGGGCAGAAATGTGCCCCCCCCCCCCACCCCCCCTCACTGACCATGCTGCTTTGCGCAAACGGTGCCTGACTCCAAGATGGCGCCTTTGGGGACACGCTTCCGATGACCGGCGGACACAGGCTCCAGGGACACGAACGCATGCCAGGGGAAACCTTTGCTTCAAACTTTGCTGCCTTCCATCTCTGCCTGGGCGCCGGGGGTCTTTCTCCCCTGACCCTCCTCTGGTCTCCGGATTGAACTCCCCTGCCCAGCTCCTCTTGAACGATGAGGCTGCGACTTTGCTGCGGACTGCCTGTCCCCCCCTGGACCTGCTGGCTATGCCAGCCCTCTTTCTGAACCTTCGGACTCGGACCTTCGCGCTCCCCGCCATTATCTCTATATGACGTGCCTCTTCTACTAACTTTTTCTTCCGCCATTTTAGTGATCTCTCACTGTCCTTTTGACTTTCCTACTGTCTCTCTTATTGCCTCTGACCAGTATAGGCCTAGAGTATATCCATTTGTATCTCCTCCTCGTGTGATTCTATCTCTTGTACATTTGCAATTTTTTTCTTTTCTATTTGCACCTTTTTGTAACGCGTGTAATCCTAAGTCAGCTGAAATTCCAGGAGCCTAGTCCCGACAGCTCGACGACTTTCGGAGGGCTGGATGAGGTCCCCCGCTACACGGCGGAGGAGGGCACTGGACATCGAATGCTGTCTTATGTAAAGCGCTCTGATAACCTAATCGGTTCAAGATCCTGAAATGTGCAACGTAACTGATTCTATGTAAACTGCTGTGACAACATGTAACGGAACTGGTGCTATGTAAAGCGCTCTGATAACCTTATCGGTTCAAGTTCGCGCTATAGAAAACTCTAAAAATAAATAAATAAAAATAAATAAGAGATAATATAATGCGTTATAATTGCATTGCGGAGTGATGGTAGTTTCGTTGTAAAAGTATGCGGAGTGATAGTATGCGGGATGAAAGATTCATTGTAAAGGTGTTTTACCGCTTTTGACACATGGACAGAAATATTCTTTGGAACAAATTAGCGAAAATGGGAATCTCACTGAGTTTGGTGAGAGCGATACAATTGCTATATACTAATACTTGGACGAGAGTAAGGTTGGGCCAAAGCACAGTTTTGTCAAAAAAAATGGTGATAAGGGACGGGCTGAAGCAGGGGTGTGTTTTGGCCCCACCCTTATTTAACTTGTATTTAGCTGGGATTTCAACAAGGCTTAGTGAAATTAATTCTTACTCTCCGACGGTTGCAGGTTTTAATGTTTCACATTTACTTCATGCTGATGATATTGTTTTAATAGGCTATACCAAGGTGGGTCTGCAGAGAGTAATAATGAAAGTGCACAGTACACCTCCACTCATGGCCTAAAAATTAACTTAAAAAAGACAAAAACAATGCTGGTGACTAGAGGGTTGGCTGTAAGACCAAAATTAAGAATGGAAGGTACTGTATTAGAATTGGTCCATGAATATAAATATCTGGGTGTTATAATAGATGCTAGGGGCACTGGTAAAAACCAGTGCGCTGCACTACAGAGAAGAAACAACTCATTAATTGCTGCATTTTCTATGCTTCAGAATAACTTAAAAGGGCGTCCCATTAACCAACTATTACAAATTATGTCAGTTAAACATGTGCCAACTCTTGCATATGGAGTAGAGACCTTAAGAGGTTGTGCTGACAACACCATAGATTAGCTAGTGACAGGGACCTACCGACGCCTGTTTAATCTCCACGACATTCTTCACCGGCACAAATCCGACTTGAGTTCGGACTTAAACGAAGGAACCTAAATATCTTAGGAACTTAGAAGTTATAATAATTACTCGCTTATGACAGTGGTTTGTGAGGAAATATGTGATAATAAACATAAGCAGGCACATGAATATTTCAAACTGGCGATAGATACGTTCAATGCTCAACAACTATGGGCCTTACCCCTTTCACAGGTGGCTTTTAATAAAGTTTTAAATGGGTGCAGCAAAAAGTTGTCGTCTTTATGGGATAAAGCAGTACTGGCAAAGAGATCCCATTCATGGACAGTTATTGCTTCGTATGGTATGCTAAAACCCCAAAGATATTTAGGAGACTCAAAAAGCCAAAGGGCAAAGCTGAAGCTGAGGAATCTCCTATTTGGAAATAGCCTATTGCTTGGAGACACCCCTACATGGAAATTGTTGAGTAGTGAGAGGGTGTGTCCCCTCTGTTATTACAAGAAGGAAGACATTTGTCATATCATCTGTAGCTTCCCTGCACTAATAGAGGAACGTAGTAGTCTGCTAAGGTCGGACTTTAATAGTCAAATTATAGGAACATGCCAACAAGCAGTCATAGCCAGTTTACAAGGAGAAAGCTTGCAATTTACGGGTAGACTTCTGAAGTTTATAGAAATAGTGAAGAAGAAATTGGTTAACTGTGGACAATGAAGATGGTTTTATTTATACTTGGATGTATACATTGATGAAAAGTTTCTTTTAATTATGTGCTCTTAATAATGTATGAAATGTAAAAATAATTGTATAATGTTGTTTTAATTGTAAGTTTTTAGTACTGAACAATACATTTTTCATTCATTCATTCATTGTGCATAGCTAAAAGCTGTCCAGAGCCATTGTAGAGTCACAAAGCTTTTGGCAGGGCATTGATTCATGCCATGGCTCTGCTCCCAGATCACATTGGGCATGACCGAAAACTGTCCAGGATATTTTGGTGGCATGGAGGCTAAGAGATGGCCAGACCTGACTCCAAGTCCTGTTACTAGAATTTCCCCAATTAAGGACAAAAAAATTGATTCAACGATATCAAATGACATGAATATTGTGTAAAAAATAATGGACCCGATTACGATGTTGGATGGAAAGCCTCTGACCAGCCGTCAGAAGCTTTCTCCCGACATCGTAAGTTTCATTGCGACTGCTATATAAGGATGATGGCAGTCGGAATGAAACCAGTGAGGGATTCCAACGCGGTTCCAATGGAGCACTGGAAGGCACCATTATCCCCTTATGGGACCACTTTCTGACAGCCATTTCATGTCAGCCTTTCTGACATGAAAAAGCTGTCAGAAAGTGTCTTTCCCCTTGGACCTCTGCTATGAGGCTTGGTGGGCACCTATAGTAACCCCTAAATGTCCCTGCACCCTGTGACACTGTGCAAGGAAGGATGTTCACAGACATCTATTAGTCAATGGAAGCTTGTGCTATAGGCCTTTTCTCACCCGCTGCACAAGCTCCCATTGACAAGTGGACATAATCCTGCAGTCCTAACGTTGGGCAGTTCCTTTCCGCACCGGTCCACCGATCGGAATCAGGCCCATTGTCAGTACATAACTATCAAGTGTCAAATTATAGAAGGTAAGGATATTATTTTTGACATATAGTATTGTTTATAAAAATATAATTGTATGTAAAATTGATCTCTTCAACACAACAAAGTTGTAAAACATATAGTTATTTTAATTAATGTATTATTTATTAGTCATATGAATTGTAGGTGTTAATATAATGAATGCAATTGTTTTAAATGTTTTTAAGTATAGTTTCTATTTTTTAATGTGTACTATTATTTTGCATTTAATTAATTTACAATTTTACATTTACTTATTAATTTATAATGTAGTACTGGATTAGGTTTGTGGGAGGGCAGAGTGGGAAGTTACTTAACCCCTTCCGTGCTCCCGTCGGCTGTTGGCTGACAGGAGCACTCCCTCCCCAGTGCTGCCGTGGGCCAGTGGCCGACGAAGCCCCAACCATCCTTTAGAACGCCCGCAACTCGGCGGAAAAACTGCTGCAGTTAAGGCGTTAAATTATAACTGATTGTTTTCATTTGTAATAATGTTTCAGTTAATTAAACATTTAGTAAGTGAATAATTAATTAAACTGGTCAGTTGACTAATTGTTATTTAAATTATGTACATGTATTTTGTGATTTTTTATATAGATTTTGGTTTTTCTATAGTTAAATAAAAAATGTATAGTTGACTTGTCAGTTGTTGATCTTGTAGGGGAATAAGGTGGGCAGTTATTTAAATTATATATTTTTTTCATATCTTCAGTGGAATTAAATATGTATTTGTAAAATATTTATGTTAATTTGTAATTAATTTGCTATGCAAATGTGTTCATTGTTCATTTAAATTGTAATTGATTAATGGCTGTATGTAATAATACAATATGTAAAGTGTATTTTGTATTTATTCTCGGTTACAATATCATTTGTTTTATGTTAATAATATTTTATTGATATCACTGTTTTATTTATAAATTCCCTACTTTTATGGGGTTTTTTTCTTTCTGGGTAGTAGGAAGGGATGTGCATGTTTTCAAATTATTACTTTTTGTTACATTATTGTTCTATTGTTATTCTTTACATAAAGTGTTTCTTTATGATGTAGGTCGTAAAGCCCCACACTAGACCGAGTCGGAACCCATCCGGTCGAGTCGGACGGAATTTAATCTGCCCGACCGATTATGATGCTCGAGGTCAGCAGGGGAACCATTCGGTCATTCCGAGTTGGTCCTGACCAGCAATCGGAGCATCTGAGTCAGTAGGAGGCAATCCGTACAGCTTTATGACCAGCGTTTCTGCCTGACCAATTATGATGTTGAATTCTGACAGCCTTTCAGACTCGGTCCGTCGGTCACGTAAAGGCTGTCAAAAACTGACTTTGGGGGGCCCTAGCAGGCCCCCCTTCATCCTGAGTCCTCCATTTGGGATCGAGGGGTCACCAAAGGAAACCCCTACTATAACTATTCACAGTGTGGCAGGCACCATGGGGTGCCCGCCACAGGGTGCAAGGTTTTCCGCTCGTAGAAGTCAATGGGAGTCCCTCCAAATGGTGTTTGGAAGCACAGTAATCGGTCAGGAGGAACTGCTCACTGCGAGTGGGGAAGGTCCCAAAACAAAGATGGTGTCGGAAGAACGTTTCTGCCCGACATCGTAATAAAGCACACAGTATGGTTGTTGTATTTTGAATATGTTTAATATTTTATTATTTAATGTATTTGAATATTTTTTTTAAACAATTGGGATGTTAATGGTATATGTAGCCCTACCTCAGTATAACACTTTCCATGTTTTTGCTAATTTCGGAACGGAAAGCGTGCATGTAATCCCTCCAAAGTTCAAAACTTTTCTTACTGTTCTTTGAAAGTGGAATAGGAATAGTAAATCTAACCCCTCCAAAGTCCAACACTTTCCCTATTGTTGCTTACATTGAAGTGAAACTGGTAAATCTAAACCCGCTAAAATCCAACACTTTTCCTACTGTTATTTAGACTGGAGTGAGAGTGGTAAATCTAACCTCTCCAACGTCAAACACTTTCCCTAATTTTTCATACATTACAGTAGGAATCCTAAGTCTAATCCTCCAAGTCCACACCTTCCCTACAATTTTTGGAATTAGGGTGGGAATAGGAAATCTAACCCCTCTTATGTCCAATACTTTCTCTGCTTCTGCTTACATCAGAGTCAGAATAGTAAATCTAGCTCTTCTGAAGCCCAACATTTTTCCTATTGTGTTTAGTTTAGAGTGTGAACAGAAAAATCTAACTCTATCAAAATCCAACACTTTCTCTGTATATGCTTCTGTTGCAATAGGAACAGTAATCTATCTCCTCCCAAGTGCAACAATGTCCCAAATATTGTTTTGGTTTGAGTGGGAATAGTGATTGGAACCCCTCCAGTGTGCAAAACATTCTGTAGTGTTTTTTTTAAGATTGGAGTTTGAATAGTAAATTTGACCCATCCAAAGTTCAACACTGCCCCTGCTTTTGCTCACTCTGG
This sequence comes from Lissotriton vulgaris, assembly GCF_964263255.1. Lineage (NCBI taxonomy): Eukaryota > Metazoa > Chordata > Amphibia > Caudata > Salamandridae > Lissotriton > Lissotriton vulgaris. The sequence goes on along the minus strand of NC_141697.1, from coordinate 744,289,539 downwards.
AGTAGAAAAGGTAATTCTAACTCCTCCACAGTGGAACAATTTCCATGCTTTTGCTTAAGTTGGAGTGTTAACAGTAGGTGTAATCCCTCCAAAGTTCAACACTTTCTCTAGTTTTGATTACGTTATGGGTAATAGTAAATTTAACCCTTTCAAAGTCCAACACATTCCATTCTTTGGATTATGTTGGATTGGAAATAGTAAATCTAACCTCTCCACAATCCAACAGAGTACCTACATTTGCTTTAATTAAAGTTGTATTACTTAATCAGACTTCCTTACAGTTCAACACATTTGTTAGTGCTGTTTATTTAAAAGTATTGTTTTTTTATTTATTTTTGTAATTTAACGTTTATATTATTTAAAAAAATGTTAACTTTTACTTTTTAAACATTTTTTTTCTTAATTGATTGTGTTATATTTTATTGTTCACAACAAAAATAGATCTTTTATTGTTTAAGTTATTGTTGATTGTATTCATGAAAATTTTTTAAAAAGCTTGACATATATTTGATTTTTTAATGTATACATTTTATTTATTTAGTACACACTTTTGATAAAAATATATTTACATTCCTTTTAGTTTTTAAAATGTGTTCCATATACATTTTGTTTACGTATATGTAGTTAATTATTACTTTTAAGCCATTGTTAGTTTATTTATTTTAATACAATTAAAAAAAATATATATTATTTGTATATTTTTTTAATTATCTGTAGAATATACATACATAGAATACATATATCTATATACATTTATATACTATTCAATTTTAATTATATTAACTTTAGCGTTTTAAATAAAATAACTTATAATGCTAGATATATTAAAAGTTCGATCTTCTCACCATTTTTTGGTGATATTCTAGCCCACTATAATTTTTACTTGATATTTCATAGTTTACATACATCGGGCTGATTATAATGTCGGTCAGAGTTGGCTCTGACTGACATTATTGCGGAAGTGAGATCGATCGACCTCCGGCGGCGGTCCCGACCGCATAATTACGATGGTCGCTCCCCCCCATACCCTATGGAAGTTTGTGCTCCGTCCGTAAACCAGCTGTAGCACTAGCTCCCATACGGAAATGGGAGATTGTGTTCATCCCTGCACTGCATGGCAGGCACCTCAAGGTACCTGCCACACAGTTCAGGGATCAACAGGGAGGGTGGCCTCCACCAGAGGCCGCAGGGAGAAAATCACTTTCTGGCAGGCTTTCCATATCCAAATGCCCGCCATGAAAGCATGTCGGAAACCGAGCATCGCAATCCCAGAATCTTCAGGGATTATGGGCTGGTCTCCGACTGGCTGACGGGCTCCTTGAACCCATCAGAATCCAGCCAAAATGACCGGCTAGTTTCAATTTGAACGCCTACATTGAAATTATTCAGAAAAGGGGGTGGTGATGAACAGAGTGTCTGAATTAAGCAGACCACTCTTACCCAGTCCAAAGATCAGGGCTTGATCCATCACCATTTTTTAGCTCACTGCACCATCCCAGCTCAGAACTTGGCTATATGCAAATTAGTCTGACCCTGGCCCAGTGCATCATGGGAACAGGGCAGACCAAACTACCAAGCCAATTCTTATACTGGGAAGGAAACAAGCTACCGGGGACCGGTTTCTGGCATTTCAGCCGTCTTCGGCCCGGCTTGCTTGAATCCTGATGGTGCAATGAGCTAGGGACTCACATCTGAGTATACCCTTCCACGCTTATGGTGGACAAAAATGATTCAGAAAAGGGGATTTGCATATAGCCAGGTTCTGAGCTGGGATGGGGCAGTGAGATAAATAACGGTGATGGATCAAGCCCTGATCTTTGGACTGGGTAAGAGTGGTCTGCTTAATTCAGACACTCTGTTCATCACCACCCCCTTTTCTAAATCGTTTTTGGCCACTATAGGTGTGGCAGGGTATACTCAGACATGAGTCCCTTTCTCACTGCTCCATCAGGATTCAAGCAAGCCGGGCCGAAGACGGCTGAAATGCCAGAAACCGGTCCCCGGTAGCTTGTCTCCTTTCTGGTGAAGAATTGGCTTGGTAGTTTAGTCTGCCCTGTTCCCATGATGCACTGGGCCAGGGACAGACTGATTTGCATATAGCCAGGTTCTGAGCTGGGATGGGGCAGTGAGATAAATAACGGTGATGGATCAAGCCCTGATCTTTGGACTGGGTAAGAGTGGTCTGCTTAATTCAGACACTCTGTTCATCACCACCCCCTTTTCTAAATCGTACATTGAAATTAGGCAGTTGGCATTAAACCCGACAATGTGGAGGCTTTCCGACCAGCATCAAAATAGGCCCCAAAGTATGTAAACTCAATATTTTTGTAAACAATATTTATGACACAATGTTCTGCTGTCACGATATTGTTGTTCGCAATATATTGTCACACAACTGTTTCCTCTGCATAGCTTCACATAGCTGAAAGGCTGGTACAGAAGGTGATTCAATAGGCAGAGGTACAGCATTTTCCAGCCTTGTTGACAAATCCTGCTCAATTGCATTCAGCCGTGGTTAGTGGGGGGTTACCTCATAAGAGATACTTCCAAAGGCCATGAGCATCAGGGGATGGCCTTTTGCAATGGCAGTGTTGTGTTCTAATCTAGGACCCCGATCAATATTGTGACCTTATGCCCCTATACGGCTATAATCCATCCATACCCCTATAATGGCATAAACGATCAGAGCCATATTTCAGAAACTCGTCTCTGGCATAAACGATCAGAGCCATATTTCAGAACCTCGCCTCTGCAGCTCATTACAGTAGATGACACAGCAGAAGCCACTATCTTAGATTCCTAGATTACACTCTGAGTTCTTCAACAAGATAAAACCCCCAGCAACCTGGGAAAGCCCCGCTTGCTTAGTTTTGATTAGTAATAGAACTCTAATGAGCACTGTAGGAACGACCAGTTCCGAGTGACATCTTTATTGACGTCTTATGTCCAAAAACTTACGTCAAACAAGGCACCTTTCGGGTATAAATATTACCAACGTTGCCTTAGGCAAATGCAATGGTGTGGTGAATACAGGATCAGAACAGCTGTCCCTTGCAGAGCCCAGCAGATGCGAGAAGCCCACGGACGCTGCCCCTCCTCCTCCTTGACGCGCTGAGAAAGACGCTGTCTTTTCTCCTGCTGAGAAAATCCAGCTCCGGCGTTTCCAGCCTACCCTTGCGGGTGACTGGAATATCGAGTCCTGAAAGGAGATACCAGCCCTCCAACATTCTATTCCAGAGGTATGGTGTTGACTAAACCCTTAGAGAGAATTCTTGAAGCAAACCCTTGGCAAAACCAACTTAATTAAACTACTACTTACTTACTCCCTTCCAAGTATTAGGCTTAGGTCAGGTACACTGGGGTAGGCGTAGTTAGAAGCACCAGTTGAGTACGTTAGTCAAATGTATATATGAATGTATATATTTTATTCATTTTAAACCATTATATGGCTAAGAAACCATATCAATGCTTTTACAGTATTATTTCGCAATCCTCCTTTTACTGTACGCACTTTTTATAATAACAAGTCTTGCAATTGTGGCAATTCATTTCTCAAGAAAGACTGTTCAATAAATAATACCTTTTATTGAAAACGCCCGTCTCTCTATTCTCTGCATACTGGTGAAAGTAATCTGCACAACTGACTGAGTGAAAAAGCTGTCTATTGTTTCACACGACTCTAGAGATTGACTCTTATTCTAAGGAGCAAAGTTGTCATGTTTATGCGGTTGTTGGAAAACTGAATCCCTTCTTGTCTGTACCAGGGAAGCTGATTACTTCCTATTCAGTCAAGAAAGTTTCCAGTGACCTCTGAGCTAGTTGGTACAAACCCAATTAAGTTTAGCATAGTCAGTAGAGACCTGGAAGACCGCACTTCTATGTCTACACTGCTGTTTATGTTATTCCAATGCGCAGGGCCTATAGGTAAAATAGGAACTACACTACAGCAGCAGTGGTTGCCCTTGTGAAAGGTTGGGCATAGAGTATAGCCATTGCCAAAGCTTTGCAGTCACCCTCTGCTATGTACAGTCTGTGAAGCATCTGCAGCTGAGGTTAGCCATACAGGAAATTGACCACAGGGATGTAAGGACCTTGCTGTGAACCCCAGCTGTGCATGCTAAAAGAAAGTGCTTGTGCAGTGGAAGTTTAATTAATTAATCAAAATATCTGTATGCGTCCAGTGGTGTAAAAGCAAGGAATCAGCATGAAAAATACAAAATGATTTCAGCAAAAACATAGACTCAGTTCAATAAAAAATAGTGTCCACATGCAGTTCATAATATATGTACATCACCAAATATTTGAAGAATTCATATAATTTCCCAACAATTTAAACCAGCATCTTGAGAATTACCACCCGATTCATCAAACAAAATTGCGCTCGCAAAGGGCCAGATTCTGAGAATCTGGCCCTTTGCGAGTGCGATTTTTGCATTTGGGATTCAGCATCCCAAATGCAAAAATCGCTAATTGCGATCTCGCAATTTTGCGAGTAATTACATTCATAAATGCAATTCATCATCCAAATTTTTTTTTGCGAATTCGCAATTTCTGGCCGCAATTTACCGCGAGGTCAGACCTCGTGGTAAATTGCGAAAACTCAGTAAAATGCATTTAAATGCATTTTTCTGAGTTGCTTGTTACACACACACATGTCCTTTGGACATGTGTGTGTGCAACACCTGTGTAAATTTCATTTGAGGGGTGTTACAGGGTGTCCTTTGGACACCCCTGGCACCCTTCAAATCGCTATCTTATTTGCGATTAGCAAATTGCTAATCGCAAATAAGGAATACTCCCCATTCATTCCTATGGGCCTTTTGGCCCATAGAAATGAATGGCAAGTTATTCCTTATTTGCGATTTGCAATTTGCTAATCGCAAATAAGGAATATGTAGGAATCGCATTTCTTTATGCAATTTCTACATGAATCCCCTTTTGCGAGTCCTTAATAGCGATTCGCTATGAATCGCTATTAGGGGCTCGCAAAACGGGAGAATGATGAATCAGGCTGTTAGTCTTTCAGTTAAGGCATACACTCATTCAATGGGAGAAATTGCTCCAGTGAAATTTAAAGTGCACAAGTGTTATATATATTTTTCTTTATCATATTGTTTCCTTATATTAAAAGCCACTCTTATGAAATTTAAAATCTGCTTAGCAAATGTCTGGTGATCCTAAACACTTCAATAATACAAGCCCATCCTTACAATATCTTAAATTTGACCTTACTAGAATAGGAACCAAAGAAGAAATCCTTGGAAGGTAATACAAAGTTTAAAACAGTATAAAATGTCTTGTGCTTTAAAAAGAAACATGATTACAACAGCAAGGATAAAAATCCTGTTGCCAGGTCGCAGCCAGGGGGAAAGCAAATTTAAAATGCAATATACAAGTCTAAGGAGCCTAAGATAATGGCGATGAGTAGGATTTGTGATCTATCATAAATAGGGCTCTATGCACCTTGTACTTGACACAAATGAATATTTGACTACGGGTTCCATCATCTGGGCCTTCTCTAAGCGTAAGTCCATGCAATGATGCAAGTAGCATTGCTTGAGCCACTCTTTATATTCTGGCCCAGATATAAGAAGACTTATTGTATAATTCTTAAAGGCCTATGAACTTAAAATATTCCCTCAGGTATACATGCCAGGGTATCTGGTCTGCCCTGTTAAGTGACAGACACACAGTAATGCAAGTTCTGACAAGGTCAGCCTTGGGGGTTCCCTAAACTTTAATCAAGAACAACAATGGAGCAAGCCCAATTAGATCCTTCAGATATGGCAACCCACATTCCTCATGGCATATGAGTGTTGCAGTGCCCCTGGGAACTGTCAATAATCTACGGATACAATGATTTCCAGCTCTTTGGAGGATCGCCAGTTTACAGTAGCCCCATAATCCAGCGCCATAAACCCCGACTGAAGTACATTTAATTTTGTTAAGACTCAACATATCTGCAATTGGATTTTTTTAAATATATGTCCACATCTGAATTTGGTCTCAGTATCCCTATGAAATTGTTGAGTTCTTTTTGTTAGAAGTGCTGTTTTTTTTACGGGGTTTTATATAGCGGGAACTTGACCCAAAGTTATCGCGTGTCAGAGCACTTTGCATAGCACCAGTTGCATTACATGAGGACACGTTAATTTTTGTCAGGCATGGGGAGAGTAATGATGCACTAAAAACAATCCCAAACTAGGTAAAAGTTTTAGCTTTGCTAAAAGAAAATCCCAATTGATGAAATGCATTGACTTCCTGCTTGGAGATCCAATTCATTCATGTAAGCTAAATACAAATCTAAAAGGGTGTGGAGGACATTCGCTGTGCGGCCACCAAGCACCACATCAGCAACATAAATACAATTACTGTAGAGCAGGAAAAGGAAAGGGACCGGAATGCAGCCTTGCTGCACACCTAGAGTAGAGCTGATATAAGAGGAGCATTCACCAGAGGGGCTGTAACGCACCCTTACTATGGGGTCCTGTTGAAAGGGCCTAATGAGGGTAAGGAGTTCTTTCTTGATGCCCATCCTACTCATTGGATCCCATAACTTGGAGTGATTAACTAGGAAAAAAGGCACTTGGTAATTCAATAAAGTCCAGATGTAATAAACCCATTTTAGCTTGTCATACTTTCCTGCTATAAGTTAAAGATTTAAACATTGTTCAACAGTGCCGATGCCAGGTCTAAATCCACATTGGACTTCTGTCAAGACATTGTTTGCCACTGCCAATTCCTCTAGACAAGACAGATACTGCCCCAGAATCTTGGCACCATAGTCCATTAGAGAGATTAGCTTGGAACAATTTGGCTGAGTTCTGTCCCCCTTTTTAAAAATTGGGATGACAATTGCTGTGGTCCAAGAGCTGGGAATAGGGCCGGAAACAACAGATCAGAATATGTTAGTCAGTAAAGGGGCCCACAAATTTATATCAGTTTTAAAAATATCATCTGGAACACTGTCTGGGCCTGGAGCCATTTGTGAATTTTATTTTGATGGCTATTGACCCTTTGTGGACTTTGATGGGTCTTGGGTAGTTATAGGAGTACTTGATGTTTGGTCTGCAGTCTAAGCCTAAATTAGTGGGTACATTTTCTGGCGACTTTTTTTGTAAAATGGATCACCCATGTATTCAGAGTAAATACGTTATCTATTTTGGGCACATCTAGCTCAGCAAAAAAGGTCTGATTAACAACTTACAAAAACTTAGAATTATCCCATAATTTCCCTGCCACTATGAGGTCTTCATAAGCTTTATTCCTTATCTCAGTATTCCTGTCCTCAAGTACCAGTTTATATATTCTCCTTGGCTCCTTAACATCACGTGCTATGCGGAGAAAGCTTTCCAAGGTGGCCAACAATTGGTTATCAGTGGTTGACCATGTGGAGTTAAACCAACAAAAAAGTGATGTCTTGCTGGAGGATCTATTAGAAGTGAGGTTATCTGAAATAGGTCTGTAAATGTTATTAAACTCAAATTGTATCTAAGCTGGCCTGGATTAATCAGTTAAACAAATTAAGATGGATCGGATCCCATAGTCTCTTTTGTTATGTCTTGATTGAAAACAACTGGATCTAACGTATCCCATGTTGTATTTAGTCCTCTATTGTTAGAGAACTCCATTCTATCTTTCCTTATTGTTCATAGGTTTAATAAAAGAATTACATTTACGAGAAAGTGGATTGTGATCACTTTCACAGTTACTAAACACAACAAAATCTATACAGTAAGGAGATAACTTAGCTCATAAAAGAATATAATCAAAAGTACCCTTAACATGGTTACCTTTGAAAGTAGGGATACAAACATTTTCAATGCAACAAGTATCATTTAATGGAAGTAAATTATACTTCAAATTAATTCCTTTAATGTCTCACCATAACTGAAACTTAAATTAAATAACATTATCGTTTCTTGAATCAATGAAACCACAAACCTGTCTGAGTATTGACATGAAACATTACTATCTCCAGTCCAAATAATATAAATTATAAGTTTTAATTTTTGAGAAAAGTCCTCTAAAAGTGCATCCAATTGATCAATTACATCCCTCACTGACTGATCAAAAATATTATAATAAATATGAATAAGCAGGAAATTGGTTTCAACAGAAAACAATTTAAAAGGGTGGATAAGAAATGAGGGGAAGACCACAATTCTGAAACTTAAAAATCAGTAATTTTGATGGAGAAGAAGGTGGCAAGTCTGCCTTTGGCTCTCCCCACATTATACAGTGTTGCTGGCAGAAAGAAGGCATATTATCCATCAATATGAAACCATTCCATCATCCATGTTTCTTGGCAGCATATGATACTAACCCAATCCGGCTTTGAGATTTTAGAACGACCTCCCACAATATTCCATGAAACAATAATAAGGACATTCCAAGCAGAGCTTGATGTGTGAATTGTAGGCAATACTGTGCCATTTTGTGGCTGCTGGGTTCTATGAGATACAGGACCAGCATAAGAGGCATGAGTTATAGTTAGGTCATCTTTAACCAGGAGTGAGATCTAAAGTTGACGATCGCACAGTTTTCATTTGTTATCTTTTTGCCTGGGCCTATTTAAGGGATTCCTCTTACCATTATGACCTCAGATGACAAATATTAAAGCAGACGGCCTTACCTTGTAGCCAGTAGATTTTTTACATTCAGGGGGAAGTTGTGGGAACGTAGGACTTGTCCCAATTGCTTTAATGGCTTCTCCATTTGCCCTGCCCATTCCGGTATCACTTTGACCCTGTTTTACTCGTAAATCAGATCTCGTTTGATCACCCATTTGCACCCTTGGGGGTGGCCAAATTTGTTGAGGGCAGAGATGAAAGACAACTTTGTGCCTTGTTCGAAGAACTTGAAGCCTTTAATCGGTCAATCAATCAGGGGGTTTATATAGCACAACTATTCAGCCAAGTGTGTCTCAAGGTGCTGAGGGAGACTACTAATCAGTCTGGGAGTAGGGGTTTAGTCTAGAAGCCAGGTCTTGGGATCCTTCCTGAATTGAGTCAGCAACAGAGATTGCCTGACGTGGAGAGGCAGCGTGTTACAGGTCTGAGCGGCTAGGTAGGAGAATGATCTTCCTCCGGTTTTGGTCTTGTGGGTCCATGAGATGGTGGCTAGCACAAATTGGCAGAGCAAAGGTGTGTGGTAGGTATGTGGACGAGAGGTGGTGTTTCAGATATGTAGGTCCTGTGTCGTGAAGAGCTTTGCAGGCACGTGTGAGGAGCTTAAAAGTGAGTCTTTTGTTGACTGGAAGCCAGTGGAGTTCTCAAAGGTGTTCGGTGAGGTGGCTGCACCAGTGGATGTTGAGAACTATTCTGGCTGTGGTGTGTTGAACATTCTGTAGTTTCCTGATGAGTTTCTGGGTGACGCCAACATAACTGCGTTGCCACAGTTGAGTCTTCTGGTGATGAGTGCGTCAGTGACTGTCTTTCTGAAATCTGTGGGATACATCTGAATGTCTTATGAAGCAGGCAGAGCGTATGGAAGCAAGATCAGGATACAGCTTGGACCCGATGGTTCATTGTGAGTGAGGAGTCCTGTATGGTGCAAGGTTATGTGAGTGGTCCATGGGGTTGGGGGTTTCTCAGTGTGACTGACCACCAGAAGTCATCCCAGGCTGAGGGGTGAGAACTATATTGAGTATTTCATAATAGACCAATTTGAACTTGAGGCAGCTATTTTTAATCCAGGTGGCAACAGCCTTCATCAGCTGTGGAAATTGATTCTGGCAGCTGTGGGTTTGTTGGTGAGGGACAGGATCATCTGGGTGCATTTGAGACAATGTTGAGTTAGTTGTTCCTGAAGACGGCAGCAAGGGGGGCCAGGGAGGGGCTCAGGGAGGAGCCCTGGGTCACTCCGCAGCTGATTAATGTTGGTGTTGGATGTATGCCGTTACAACGCATACTTTTACAACTTTTTTTTTTACACCACAACATCCATTACAACGCATTCCATTACAACGCATGCCATTACAACGAATTATTTGAAACTACCTTTACAACACATTCCACTACAACGCATACTACCTTTACGCATACCATTACAACGCATACCATTACATTGCATGTATGGTAAGTATTGGATAGTGTAGGGGTAAAAATTACTATTCTAACTCCAGGGGGGTGCAACAGTAGGGTAAGTGTTGGATAGTGTAGGGGTAAAAATTACTATTCTAACTCCAGGGGGTCCAACAGTAGGATAAGTATTGGATAGTGTAGGGGTAAGAATTACTATTCTAACTCCAGAGGGTGCAACAGTAGGGTAAGTGTTGGATAGTGTAGGTATGCGTTGTAACGGTATGCTTTGTAATGACTGCATTGTAATGACATGCGTTGTAGTGGTATGCGTTGTAGTGACATGCGTTGTAATGGTTGCATTGTAATGGCATGCATTGTAATGGATGTTGCGTTGTATAAGTTTTGTTGTAAAGGTAGTGCATTGTAAAAGTTGCGTTGTAAGTGTTGTTTCCCTTGGTGTTAAGAAGAACTGAGGCAGTCTGGCCCAGTGTGCTTGGCTGGTAAGGAAGGAGAGGATCAAGCCAAGGGCCTTGTTAAAGATGCTGGCATCATGGAGTCTCGTGACTAGGGTGCGGTAGGAGGCAGTATAGAAGGCGGCCGAGTGGTTCAGTAGAATGAGGGCTGTGGTTTTGCCTTGGTCGAGGAGGGAGTGGATGTCATCAGTGGCTGCGAGGAATGCGGGCTTGGTGCTTTGGATGCTTCAGAATCTGGATTCAGAGATGTCCAGGACATGGGTCCCTTCAATGAATTTGGAGAGATGGGTTGGGTGGCGGGAAAACCTATGGCTTCATAGATTACCTATAGTCCTGGCCTTGGAATATGAGGAATCTGGAAACGCCCCAGTCATTTGACGAGCAGCAGAAATGTATTTATTTGGGTTTCAATAGCCCTCAAGCGATCATGAATGGGTTCAAGCTTTCTCAGTATGGTTTCCTTGATTTAGCTGCAAAGATCTTTCATTTTAACAAGAAAAGCTCGTTATCCCGTCCGTCAGCTGGAAAGAAATTACCAGGGGGAAACTGTTTCTGCTACCAGAACCGCATTTCCCTGTTACTGCCCACAGAAGCAGCTCTTTGGCTCCAGTACTGCGAGTGAAGGCTTTCCACAAGGGACTACATTGCCCAGGCGTCCTTGCGAGGCACGCACTGCAGGTGTCATCTTGCAGCGCCTGGAGGCTCTGAAAACACCAGTGCGCCTCCCGCAGCGCGGGACTTCTTGAACCCTTTACTTTGTTGCCGTTACTGCAGGTGGAAACTGTTTGACCTACCAGATCCGCATTGCACTGTTACTGCCCACAGAAGTGGTGCTTTGGCTTCAGAACCCCGAGTTAAGGCTTTCCGCACGGGACTAAATCGCCCAGGCGTCCTTGCGAGGCAAGCAGTGCAGGTGTCATCTTGCAGCACCCAGAGGCGCTTAAAACACCGGAGCGCATCCCACAGCGCGGGGCCCCTTGAACCCTTTTCATTTTTGCCGTTACTGCAGGGGGAAACTGTTTGACCTACCAGGACCGCATTTCCCTGTAACTGCCCACAGAAGCGGCGCTTTGGCTCCAGTACCGCAAGTGAAGGCTTTCCACAAGGGAATACATTGGCAGGGCGTGAGGCGTGCACTGCAGGTGTCATCTTGCAGCGCCCAGAGGCGCTTAAAACACTGGTGTGCAGCCCGCAGCGCGGGACCCCTTGAACCCTTTTCTATGTTGCCGTTACTGCAGGGGGGAACTGTTTGATCTACCAGAACCGCATTGCCCTGTTACTGCCCACAGAAGCGGCGCTTTGGCTCCAGTACCGCGAGTGAAGGCTTTCCACAAGGGACTACATTGCCCAGCCTTCCTTGCGAGGTGCGCACTGCAGGTGTCATCTTGCAGTGCCCGAAGGGGCTTAACACCCCGGGGCGCCTCCAGCAGCGCGGGACCCCTTGAACCCTTTTCTTTGTTGCCGTTAATGCAGGGGGAAAACTGTTTGACCTACCAGAACCGCATTGCCCTGTTACTGCCCACAGTAGCGGACCTTTGGCTCCAGTACCGCGATTGAAGGCTTTCCACAAGGGACTACATTGCCCAGGCATCCTTGCGAGGAACGCACTGCAGGTGTCATCTTGCAGCGCCCGGAGGCTCTTAAAACACCAGTGCGCCTCCCGCAGCGCGGGACCCCTTGAACCCTTCTCTTTGTTGCGGTTACGGCAGGAGGAAACTGTTTGAACTACCAAAACCACATTGCCATGTTACTGCCCACAGAAGCAGCGCTTTGGCTGCAGAACTACGAGTGAAGGCTTTCCACAAGGGACTACATTGACCCGGCGTCATTGCGAGGTGCGAGCTACAGGTGTCATCTTGCATTGCCCGGAGGCGCTTAAAACACCAGTGCGCCTCCCGCAGCGCGGGGCCCCTTGAACCCTTTTCTTTGTTGCCGTTACTGCAGGTGGAAACTGTTTGACCTACCAGAACCGCATTGCACTGTTACTGCCCACAGAAGTGGCACTTTGGCTTCAGAACCCCGAGTTAAGGCTTTCTGCAAGGGACTAAATTGCCCAGGCGTCCTTGCGAGGCGAGCACTGCAGGTGTCATCTTGCAGCACCCAGAGGCGCTTAAAACACCGGAGCGCCTCCCGCAGCGCGGGACCCCTTGAACCCTTTTCTTTGTTGCCGTTACTGCAGGGGGAAACTGTTTGACCTAGCAGAACCGCATTTCCCTGTTACTGCCAACAGAAGCGGCGCTTTGGCTCCAGTACCGCAAGTGAAGGCTTTCCACAAGGGAATACATTGGCAGGGCGTCCTTGTGAGGCGTGCACTGCAGGTGTCATCTTGCAGCGCCCGGAGACGCTTAAAACACTGGTGTGCAGCTCGCAGCGCGGGACCCCTTGAACCCTTTTCTTTGTTGCCGTTACTGCAGGGAGAAAACTGTTTGACCTACCAGAACCGCATTGCCCTGTTACTGCCCACAGTAGCGGCGCTTTGGCTCCAGTACCGCGAATGAAGGCTTTCCACAAGGGACTACATTACCCAGGCGTCTTTGCGAGGCACGCACTGCAGGTGTCATCTTGCAGCGCCCGGAGGCTCTTAAAACAAAAGTGCGCCTCCCGCAGCGCGGGACCCCTTGAACCCTTTTCTTTGTTGCGGTTACTGCAGGGGGAAAGTGTTTGACCTACCAGAACCGCATTGCACTGTTACTGTCCACAGAAGTGGCGCTTTGGCTTCAGAACCCCGAGTTAAGGCTTTCCGCAAGGGACTAAATCGCCCAGGCGTCCTTGCGAGGCGAGCACTGCAGGTGTCATCTTGCAGCACCCAGAGGTGCTTAAAACACCGGAGCGCATCCCGCAGCGCGGGACCCCTTGAACCCTTTTCTTTGTTGCTGTTACCGCAGGGGGAAACTGTTTGACCTACCAGAACCGCATTTCCCTGTAACTGCCCACAGAAGCGGCGCTTTGGCTCCAGTACCGCAAGTGAAGGCTTCCCACAAGGGAATACATTGGCAGGGCGTCCTTGTGAGGCGTGCACTGCAGGTGTCATCTTGCAGCGCCCAGAGGCGCTTAAAACACTGGTGTGCAGCCCGCAGCGCGGGACCCCTTGAACCCTTTTCTATGTTGCTGTTACTGCAGGGGGGAACTGTTTTATCTACCAGAACCGCATTGCCCTGTTACTGCCCACAGAAGCGGCGCTTTGGCTCCAGTACCGCGAGTAAAGGCTTTCCACAAGGGACTACATTGCCCAGCCTTCCTTGCGAGGTGCGCACTGCAGGTGTCATCTTGCAGTGCCCGGAGGGGCTTAACACCCCGGGCGCCTCCAGCAGCGCGGGACCCCTTGAACCCTTTTCTTTGTTGCCGTTACTGCAGGGGGAAAACTGTTTGACCTACCAGAACCGCATTGCCCTGTTACTGCCCACAGTAGCGGCGCTTTGGCTCCAGTACCGCGAGTGAAGGCTTTCCACAGGGGACTACATTGCCCAGGCGTCCTTGCGAGGCACTCACTGCAGGTGTCATCTTGCAGCGACCGGAGGCTCTTAAAACACCAGTGCGCCTCCCGCAGCGCGGGACCCCTTGAACCCTTTTCTTTGTTGCCGTTACTGCAGGGGGAAAACTGTTTGACCTACCAGAACCGCATTGCCCTGTTACTGCCCACAGAAGCGACGCTTTGGCTGCAGTACTGCGAGTGAAGGCTTTCCACAAGGGACTACATTGACCCGGCGTCATTGCGAGGTGCGTGCTACAGGTGTCATCTTGCAGTGCCCGGAGGCGCTTAAAACACCAGTGCGCCTCCCGCAGCGCGGGACCCCTTGAACCCTTTTCTTTGTTGCCGTTACTGCAGGTGGAAACTGTTTGACCTACCAGAACCGCATTGCACTGTTACTGCCCACAGAAGTGGCGCTTTGGCTTCAGAACCCCGAGTTAAGGCTTTCCGCAAGGGACTAAATCGCCCAGGCGTCCTTGCGAGGCGCGCACTGCAGGTGCCATCTTGCAGCACCCAGAGGCGCTTAAAACACCGGAGCGCCTCCCGCAGCGCGGGACCCCTTGAACCCTTTTCTTTGTTGCCGTTACTGCAGGGGGAAACTGTTTGACCTACGAGAACCGCATTTCCCTGTTACTGCCCACAGAAGGGGCGCTTTGGCTCCAGTACCGCAAGTGAAGGCTTTCCACAAGGGAATACATTGGCAGGGCATCCTTTTGAGGCGTGCACTGCAGGTGTCATCTTGCAGCACCCGGAGGCGCTTAAAACACTGGTGTGCCGCCCGCAGCGCGGGACCCCTTGAACCCTTTTTTATGTTGCTGTTACTGCAGGGGGAAAACTGTTTGACCTACCAGAACCGAATTGCCCTGTTACTGCCCACAGTAGCGGCGCTTTGGCTCAAGTACCGCGAGTGAAGGCTTTCCACAAGGGACTAAATTGCCCAGGCGTCCTTGCGAGGTGCGCACTGCAGGTGTCATCTTGCAGTGCCCAGAGGCGCTTAACACCCCGATGCGCCTCCTGCAGCGCGGGACCCCTTGGACCCTTTTCTTTGTTGCCGTTTCTGCAAGGGGAAACTGCTTGACCTACCAGAACGCATTGCCCTGTTAGTGCCCACAGAAGCGGTGCTTTGGCTCCAGTACCACGAGTGAAGGCTTTCCAAAAGGGACTACATTGCCCAGGCATCCATGCGAGGCGCGCACTGCAGGTGTCATCTTAGAGCACCCAGAGGCGCTTAAAACAACGGTGCACCTCCGGCAGCGCGGGACCCCTTGAACCCTTTTCTTTGTTGCCGTTACTGCAGGGGGAAACTGTTTGATCTACCAGAACCACGTTGCCCTATTACTGCCCACAGAAGAGGCACGTTGGCTCCGGTACCACGAGTGAAGGCTTTCCACAAGGGACTACATTGCCAAGGCGTCTTTGCGAGGCGCTCACTGCAGGTGTCATCTTGCAGCGCCCGGAGGCGCTTAAAACACCGCTGCACCTCCTGCAGTGCGGGACCCCTTGAACCCTTTTCTTTGTTGCCGTTACTGCAGGGGGGAACTGGTAAATAAAATTACTGGGACTATTTTTCTATACATTAAATGACAATAAGGATAGCTCAATAAAAATGAGAGGCAGAGTCCGTGGTATCTGAGTCATACGGGCTTTAATTAAGCATATCGAGACGCTGGACATCGAGTTCCATCACCACTAAGGTTCAGGAAGGGATATTCAACATTCTATTAACATCACACATTATATATAGTAAAACTGTACAGTTACATTGAATACAGTAGGCGTAACAAGTGAAAAGAGAAGAGATAAGAACACATGGGCGTAAAAGAAGGCGTGTACAGGGGCGTACACGGAGGTGTCTACTGGAAACGTCACAGAAGTGTCATAGGTGGGTGGATGCATAGAAAGATTCTGCAGGGTCAGCAGAAACCTTTACCCTGAGTGCGTGCGCAACTGGGCATGACGTGGTAAAGACGTATGACTGGGGAGAGCTGGGGGGCTTGACTTTAGCACTAGTAGAAGAGTCTTGGTGTCTGAGATGTCAGAACGACCTGTACCTATAGCATATCTGGTATCTTGTGTTTGGAGGAAGTGTTATCTGCAGTAAAAGGTCTCTCGGGCAGAGGCCGTTCAATACTGAATGCTAGTGCGTGCATATGGTTCTTCATGTAATGTACGGGGGCCATGGGCCTACCATGGCAACGGGTTCGGTAAATTACTTGTAAGGAGACAGGAAGGCAGGGCCCTTTGCTCTGCAGCCGGGAACATGTTTACCTATTTCACTAGACTGGAATGTGTTTTCGAGGAGGCCGAGCAGATAACTGTAGGCAAAATACTGTCTTGGCAGGCAGGCCAGGCCGAGCCGGGCACCGCTCGCTGGGCAGGAAGTAAGGCAGAGGTCAGGGATGCATACCTAAACTGCAGCTTTCAGAGACAGAAGAGACTTGGAGCCTCAATTAAGGGCCTGGCTCGACTGAGCCAGAAAAACGTGGAGAACGTGTGCTTCGCGTTATTTAAAAGTGTACCATGTAAAGACGTTGGCACCATAGGCCTAAAAGCCAAATTAACGTGGTTTTCTTGGAAGGCTGAATAACTGACACGTTAACGTTGGACGCAAATACATATGCGTCTTCATGGCAGGCACGGGAAGGGAATCACATGACATACATGGAACATGGGTGCATGGATAGGGTGCGAGTGGGAGACACACTGGATACCTGAAAATTTCTATTTCCTCATTCCCTCCTTGGCCCCTACTACACCCTTTTAGGATATATCTATTTTCATGAGACCATCTATCTGTTCATATAACATCATTTGCTCATCCTTCTTCATTCGGGCACGGGAACGAGAACTTGAACGGGGAATACAAGCTGTGGCGCACAAGCCGCAAATCGCTGGCCCACATTGCAGACAGAGACAACAACTGAATACTATAAGGAATACTAGTCCTAGGAACGACAGTACTTTCCATCCCCAGGCTGATATCACACTCCAGAGCCAACCGGACCAAGTCCAGGTGCCTGGATTCTGGTGTATCAGGTGAGCTATGTTATGAAGCCTCATGATCGCTTTATATACTGACGGTGCGTTATTAGGAATGAAAATACAACAACTAGATCCGATCACTCTACAAGCCCCGCCCCTATCGGCCAGGATGACGTCAAGGACAAGGCGATTTTGAAGAACAACAAGTCTCATAGCAGACTGTTCTTCGGTCAGGTTACCCAAAGCAAAAGTAGTTTCGTTCACTACTGCTTCAAGAGTTCGTGTTAACCTACGTATTATCCTACTATTTTGGACGGGACCTATGTACCAGAAGTATCCTTTAATGTAATCTTTATACTGGTCCTATGCTGACTCAGAATAATCGATAACAGGAGGAAGGTCTCTCTTATGTTTTACATGCACAAGATGTGAGTTTCGATAATAATCAGGTGGGGCTAGAAAAACAGGTGGCAGTAGGAACGCAATGTAACACGTTCCATCCCAATCTAATGGCAGACGTACATAAGCTGTCTGACCACAAATAAAATAAGAATGACGGGAAGCTTTGAAAGTAGACTTTCCTTTATCACTGAATTCGACCACAGTATTACAATCACTGTGTCCTAGGTGTACTGAACCATTCTTTCTGACACATAATTCACCTTTTACTGGTAAAACTGTAATAGATGGCAAGTCCGAATTAGTCTCGGACTGAACGTTCAGAATCATGAGGTTAAGGGAAAAATTACCTAATCCATAGACTTCGTTTTCTAGATCGGTTCCTGTCCTTTGGGGAAAACCGTCCTTGTCTGGGAAACATACTTTATTCATGACTGTATTCAGGTTTCCCCATATCCAATTGCCTTGTGAAACTTTGGACTCACTGTCTAATAAGGATATGAAAGTAAACCATGCTCCACACGAACCATTGTGTGTAAACGGGTAAGGAAAGAGAGGCAGAGCTCCCTTGTATTTCTGATAGGGAGGGAGTCGGCCACATACCCAGCAATTCGTGACATTGCTGGTCTGGTGAGAATGGTGTAACATACGGATAAAAGTGTTGTTGCGCAGTGCAAGACGATAGGACAGTTCGTGAGGGGGCAGGTCACTGAAAGTGTGTTCTACGGTGTTATTGAAGGAAGTATGCACATGGGAACCAAGAGGAGGAAAGAAAACATGTAGCATTAAACTTATGCATACAATCGATATACTTAGAACAAACATACAAATTAAAGTAATGACGCATCTGCTGTGCAGGTTTTTGCAATATTTTTCTCTCTTTTCGATTCGCCTATCTCTCTGACTATTTGGGTCTATCTTATACATGTCAGAAACCTGTCTAACCGCTTCACCCGAGGGGGACTTAAACAATTAAACGCTGTCTGACTTACTAGACCTTAGCTTAACTTTATACTCCTGTTGCAGAGTTTTCTCTAACAGGGGGAGTTTAGAGTCAGTATCAGGATCAGGGGGGCAGTCCTTGGGAAATGTCTTTGGACAAAGTCCACGAAATCGTTTAATGTGGCTGGAGTGGAGCCACCCTTTTCTTCCTTCAATCTTCACAGCGGTCCGCGTCGTCATTAACACCAGCTTCGGTTCCTTCCACCTGGGCTCCAAAGGGCTTGAGCGGTCAAAGTTGCGGACCAACACCAAATCTCCTGGAACGATTTCATGCGGTTTCACTTGGGTGTTGTCCGGGAAGGCAGCCGCGACCTGTGAACGACAAGAGAGTAGTGCAGAGATCAAGGAAGCCAGGTAATCTGTCAGCATATTACTGTCGACATCTGTGATTTTGCGAGGCATAGGCGTACCCCACATATTGGGGGGACGACCGAAAACAATCTCATAAGGAGACAGTCCGGTTCTGGAATGGGCTACCATACGCATGTAAAAGAGGGCAACCGGCAGGGCTACCATCCAATCTACTCCTTTTTCTGCACAGACCTTCGCTAACCGTGTTTTCAGAGTCTGATTGTGTCTCTCAACGAGACCAGCGGCTTCAGGGTGTCGTACACAGTGAAATTTCCACTGGTAACCTAACAGGAGAGATACCTGTTTCATGATTTCGGACGAGAATGGCTGTCCATTATCTGAGTATACGACACAGGGCAAACCATATCGCGGGAAAAATTCACGAACCAACTGTTTGGCAGTGGTCACGGCAGTGTAATCTGGGACTGGGTAAGCTTCTGTCCATCTGGAAAGGGCACATACAACTACGAGGACATACTTAAATCCTCGGCATCTGTCCATCTGGATATAATCCATCTGGAGGACTTCAAAAGGATGGTCAGGAGGATGGAATCCACCTTGTTCCACGGGAATGCCTATGCCTGGATTGAACTGACAACAGATCATACAGGTACGTACTTTCTGTTTTGCTGCTGCACGTAAATGCTTGTTGAACCATATATTCTGAATGCTGTCTAACATGGCTTTCTCTCCTAAGTGTGCTGGACTATGTGCTGTATTTATGATAACTTGAACCATTGAGTCGGGGAGAAACCATGTGGCTTTTTCCCTTCGTCATCCATCCCTGATCTGTCTGGACCCCTCCTTGTTCCGTCCATTTCTTTATTTCGTCTGGAGTGGCATGTGACTGTATGTCGAGTACGTCATGTGTGGGATCCCTTACCGTCATACAATGTGTCATTGGAGTTACTTCGGTCTTTGTCGTGTCAGTCGAAATGTCTGTATGAGTCTGAGCTGTTAGCTTGGCTGTTCGATCTGCCAGGTCGTTACCCTGGGAGATAATGTCAGTAACTTTAGTATGTGCTTTGCACTTCATGATGGCAATGGCTGTAAGCAAGTGTATTGCTCCTAACAGAGCTTGAATAAGGGGACCATGTTGTATCTTGGCTCCATGGGAGGTCAGAAAACCTCTCTCTTGCCAGAGAACGCCGAAGTCGTGAACGACTCCGAATGCGTACTGTGAATCTGTATATATGTTTTCTTTCAGGTTCCTGGCTCGTATGCAGGCTTGGGTCAGAGCGATGAGCTCTGCTGCTTGGGCAGACAAGGTGTCAATACGATGTGTTTCTATGACTTCAGTGTCAGTAGTCACTGCATATGCGGCCACTAATTCTCCTGTACTTGTCCTCATACATGTACCATCCACATATAGTGTCAGGTCTGGGTCAGGCAATGCAATGTCTGTCAAGTCTTGTCTTGGCTTCGTTACGGTATTAATGACGTCCACACAGTCATGTGGTACGGGATCTGCTGTGACTGAGGGTAACAGTGTAGCGGGGTTCAGTATGTTGCAATGTCTGATCTCTATGTGTGGTTGGAACAGTGTCAGTTCATATCCTGTCAATCGTGCTATGGTCAAGTGCTGAGTCTGTGTCCTGTTTAGGAGAACTTCCACGGAGTGTGGAACCTGTACTGTCAGGGGGTGTCCTAACACTATGGAATCGCTTTGTCTGATAGCTAGAGCTGTTGCTGCAACTGATTTAAGACACGCAGGCAGAGCCTGGGCTACTGGATCCAATGTACTAGAAAAATAAGCACAAGGCTTATGTTTTCCTGCTTGATCTTGTGTGAGAACAGATAATGCTGTGCCATCGCGTTCAGTGACAAAAAGTGTAAAAGGTTTGCTGTAACATGGTGTCGCTAAAACAGGTGCTTGACATAGAGCTTTCTTTAGTTCATCAAAAGCAAGTGTATGTTCCTGAGTCCAAGGGAGGACAGTCGAAGTCGCTGCCTCCTGTGTTGTCAACTGTATGAGTGGCTTTGCTAGATATGCATACTGGGGAATCCATTGTCTGCAGTAAGAAGTGAGGCCAATGAAGGCCCGTACTTCCTTTTGTGTCTTGGGTTGTGGAAGATGTGCTTTTAACTGAATGCGGTCAGGTGTCAGCTGTCTACCCCTCTTGGACAGCAAGTGTCCTAAGTAGACCACTTGCTGGGCACAGAAGTGTAGCTTCGAAGGGGACACTTTATGCCCCTTTTCGGCCAGAAAATACAAGACTGTCAGTGATGCACGTTCGCAATCTCGTTCTGTTCGTGCTGTGATCAATAGATCATCAACATACTGGAGCAGGGCAGTGTCTGTAGGCATGTGAATACAGTCTAGTTGTCGTTTCAGTGCTTGGCTGTAAATACTAGGACTTTCCGTGAACCCTTGAGGAGCACGTGCAAATTTGAAGCTTCGGCCATCTAAACAGAATCCGAAGAGATACTGGCTCTCCGGATGAATGGGGACACTAAAGAAGGCGTTCTTGAGATCAATTACAGTAAAGAACGCTGCTTCTGAATCAATGGCAGTCAATAAGGAAGAAATGTCTGGGACCACTGGGTACTGGGGTAAAATGCATTTATTTAATTCTCGAAGGTCGATCACCAGTCTGTAGACCGGTGGCGCATTTGGGTCAGTTTGTTTAAGAATCGGGATAATTGGAGAATTACACACATTGGAGTCAGTTTCTACAACCACTCCTTGAGCAATGAGCTCGTCAATAATGTTCAGTAAGGCCACTACAGCCTCAGGTGGTAACTTGTATTGTCTAATTCGGGGTAGTACAACTCCTTGTTTAAGAGTAACACAAAAAGGTGTAATGTGCATACAACCTACATCAGTTGGACCTTGTGCCCATAAATGCTGTGGTACATTCTGTAATCGTGGATCAAAATCTCTTAACACATAATGTCCTTTAAAATCACGTAAAAACAATCTCACTCCTTCCGGAGAACAACAAATCACTGCTCCTAGCGCTTTCAATGTTTTTATACCAAGCAAGTTTTCTGGACATGATTTCGTAAGTAACAAGTCTGTAGTACGAGACAATGGACCAACTTCTAGGGAAACTGGCTTTGACACTTCGTTAACAATAGGCTTTCCTGAAAATCCCAGGGAAACATTCTGTGATCCTGAGAGGGGTGCCCCTGGAACCTCGTCATGACTGATGGTAGTTCTGCTCGCCCCTGTGTCAATCAAAAATTTTCTGTCTTTCCCTAATACCTGACTATGGACGTAGGGACCCTCTTGATCTACAGGAACCTCGATAAGGGGCAAGCCAACCTCCCTCTCTAGGCTGTTTCATGAGTACTGCTGATAATCGGGATAATCTGACTGAGCATACTGGTACATTTGCTGTGTAACGTGTTGCATGGCAGCAATGGGTTGGGGTTGGGGTTGGGGTACTGCTACTGTCCGTTGTGTGTTCTGAGGAGTTTGCGTGTTCTACGGAATATGTTGCGGAACTTGTTCTTGTCTAGGTGGACAGGGTCTTTCTTTCGTCTTGCCTGTAGCTATATTTTGTTTCAGGACGGCACATTCGTTTATATAGTGACCTGGCTGTTTACAGTAATTGCACGTCCCTTTAACAGGAGCTGCAGAATGACTAGTCTGCGTCGTACCCCTCTTCTGACCATCAGCTGGGAAGGACTGGCAACTAGTACTTTCATTTTCGTATCTTTAATACGTCTCTGTTCATGTTCGTGTTCTTCTCTAATTCTGTTCTGGTGGTACTGTAACATTTGTAACATCTGGGAAGGGGTATTAGCTTGCCATGTACTCTCGACTTTTAGTACTCTATTTTTAACTTGTGGTAAAGAATTCTCTACTAATTTGGTCACAAAAAGATGTGGATACGATTCACTACTTGTCTTCAGGCCGCTATTAATAATGAAACATTTCTCGAATCTGGAATAAAAATCACTAGTGCCTCTGTCTTGTTTCTGTTTGCAGGCTGCGATTGCATCCCAGTCTTCCTTTTTCGTTGTCAATAACCTCAGCAAGACCTGTACTAATAATTCGGGCAGTGCTTTAGCCTTTTCTCCAAGACCAGTACCAGGGATTCGTGTATTTTCTTCGTTTTCTAATTCTGCCCAATCAATCTTTTTCTCTCCCACCTCCCATTCTTTTTCTTTCAGTTTTTCGTAAATCCCTGCAGGTAACAGAACCTTTAACTTTTTAATGATATCGGGATACGTATACTCCCCCATGCGGAGCATGTCTTTTAATTCGCGGTGAAACCCTGCTGGATCTTTATCATGGCACGGTACCAATTTTTTCATTTCCAATAATTCCATTTTCGTTAAGGGGGTGTAAACAAATACTCGTTCAAGCTCACCGTCTGTCTTCCGGATGGGATGAACTTCTCGTAAGGGATTCTGTCTGTCTATGTAAAATGTTTTCCTTACTGGGGGTGGAACGGGAACAAAATGTGGAGTCAGGAAAGTTCTGTACTTGTGTCGCTGTTCTAGAATGACATTAATTAAATCGGTACCTAGGCCTCTCCATCTACCTAGGAGTAACTCTTCCAATATATTATATAGGGGACCTGGATCAGAATGCTGACTTTCATACAATATAATGAGATGTTGAATCATGTACATACCAACTAGTTGCTGTTCGTCTGGGGAGAGATTCAGAAACGTTTGCGCTACTGAGTCATCTCTATATACACTAGTATTGCCAGCCCATTGGACTGCTGACCGGGCCAGTTCCTGTTCATGCCTGGTACTAAGTTCACTGTAACCTATTCGTTGTTTCAGTACTTCATCAGTGCCTTGGAATAGATGTTCGAGAGAACACTGTTCTGGTATGGGAGAAAGAAAACATTTCTTGCATTCTAGGCGTATGGATCTGTCAAAAGGTTTGTCAAAGGGTCTCGCCCTACCTACATACGCTATTCTATCTGCACTCGCAGTTTCTATATCTTCGTCTTCTGAGACGTCATCATCCGCTTTCTCGGCTTCTCTCGCAGCTTTTTCTCTGGCGTGTATGTCTAGAATTTCTTTACGAATCTTTCTATACATGGATTCTATACAACCTTGTTTACTATGTTTTCCGTCAGCTATGTTGTCACTCCATTTTATCAGAATTTTCATCTCTTCTTTATCTTTACCTGGCTGGTCTTGTTCCCTTATCAAACAATTTATCAAAAATTGTAAGATCATATTTTGAATCTCCACCTTCCTGTGTGCCATGGCCTCGTGAATACTTTCTGGTCTCACTCCTGTTCTAATAAAATGATATATGTTATCTAGATGTTCCTTCATGTCTGGTAGAATAATCAAATAGTTCGTAACACGTTGTATACGTATTGAATATAGTATCATCTGGTCTTCGCCTGGTATTGGATCATAACTGCAATCAGTAAGATACTGTTTAAGGGCTGCGTATGTAGTTACTTTTGGTGTGCGCAGTAATGCTGCTTCTCTGAGTGTGGTTCGTTTAACTTGAGGCGGGGTGATAGGGAGACCTCCTACTGCTCCCCCTGGAGTGTGACCGTCAACCATTACTGGCTGTGCTGTCGCTGGTGGTAATGTAGCTGGAAGAGTGGATGTAGGTACTGTTGGTTGGCCCTGCGTTGCAGGTGTAGTAAAAGGATTGCCAGGACCAGTAGCAGGAGAAACAGTGGGGGGAATCGTGTCTTGAACAGGGATGTGAGGATTAATATTTGGGGTTCTGTTTGTATAATCTGGGACAGTGTCATCTAAGTAAGATGAAAGGAAAATATCAGCTGCGGTCTGTTTATGACGGGGTTTAGTTGGAACCAGTGGTGGCGGTAAATTACTGGGTACTTCCGGGGTCGCCTTAGGTAGGCCCTCGGCGAGAAGAGGATACATGCCTTGAATAAGGGCATTTCTCTGTCGGTCTAATTGTTCTGTTCTAACTCGTTCACCTTCTTCTAGTAACTCTTTTTCTTGGGCTTTTTCTGATGATTCTCTACATTTCTCTGCTTTCCTAATTTCTTTCTCTGTTCTTCTATGCGCTTCTTTACGCCATAATTCTATAGCATCTTTCTGGGATTGTCTGGCTTTCTTTTTCCATAGTGCTTCCTCTACTCTCATGATGCATTCAGCATCCCATGTCCCTGAGACAGGCCATCTATATTTCTCTTCCAGATCTTTTGTATAATCTACCCATAAGTCTAAGTACAGTATGGCATCTAAGCCATGTTTATGGTACATAAAATGTCCGGGAGTGTCCCTAGGCGGGACGGGAACTGCTTCTTCGAGTATCCCTTTCCTAGTTCCTATCTGACGTAATTTCGAAAACAGCGGCATATTTGAAATTTACTTGAACTTGAACACAATAAACACAGTAATGTGTAGCAAACAATCATTCATACCACGACATAAAATACATTAAAACATTTCAGACTGATACTACCTAGTACATAGAAAGACACAATTCTGAAAATCTCGAGAAACAATACTAGAATACCAGATCACTAGATGTACTGCTAAAACAGTACAGACATACCGGTCCCATAAAGAGACACGTCATACCGTATCCACCTAAGTGAACACGTCTGGACCGGGTCTGTGTACCCAGACCCATCTTGACCGGGCACAAATTAATTAACCCGTCTAGATGCGTTCCCAACAACGGTACTCACCGGGAAGCAAAACTGAAGGCCTCGGAAACTTGATACTGGACTGGACTGGACTGCTATGGCATCTGACTGCTACTACGCATGCGCTTCGGAACAGGTGGGCCTCCGGATACCTCGGACCTTGCTCTCTCGGCTTGGGCTCTGGTCGGGACTCTCTGCATTCCTCACCGCCTCGTCTGGATGCCGGACCGCAGTCTCCGTCTCCTCCGTGGGCCTGAGGGAGTTAGCAGGAAAACCCGCAGGTGTGCACAGAAAGGGGTCCGTCACGGCTGTAGAAGGGGTCAGGGGCCTGCGTTACATCGCCGGCGCGTGATGAAGGGGAGGGGTCCCTGTTCGGGCGCCAGATTATGTGGTAAATAAAATTACCGGGACTATTTTTCTATACATTAAATGACAATAAGGATAGCTCAATAAAAATGAGAGGCAGAGTCCGTGGTATCTGAGTTATACGGGCTTTAATTAAGCATCTCGAGACGCTGGACGTAGAGTTCCATCACCACTAAGGTTCAGGAAGGGATATTCAACATTCTATTAACATCACACATTATATATAGTAAAACTGTACAGTTACATTGAATACAGTAGGCGTAACAAGTGAAAAGAGAAGAGATAAGAACACATGGGCGTAAAAGAAGGCGTGTACAGGGGCGTACACGGAGGTGTGTACTGGAAACGTCACAGAAGTGTCATAGGTGGGTAGATGCATAGAAAGATTCTGCAGGGTCAGCAGAAACCTTTACCCTGAGTGCGTGCGCAACTGGGCATGACGTGGTAAAGACGTATGACTGGGGAGAGCTGGGGGGCTTGACTTTAGCACTAGTAGAAGAGTCTTGGTGTCTGGGATGTCAGAACGACCTGTACCTATAGCATATCTGGTATCTTGTGTTTGGAGGAAGTGTTATTTGCAGTAAAAGGTCTCTCGGGCAGAGGCCGTTCAATACTGAATGCTAGTGCGTGCATATGGTTCTTCATGTAATGTACGGGGGCCATGGGCCTACATTGGCAACGGGTTCGGTAAATTACTTGTAAGGAGACAGGAAGGCAGGGCCCTTTGCTCTGCAGCCGGGAACATGTTTACCTATTTCACTAGACTGGAATGTGTTTTCGAGGAGGCCGAGCAGATAACTGTAGGCAAAATACTGTCTTGGCAGGCAGGCCAGGCCGAGCCGGGCACCGCTCGCTGGGCAGGAAGTAAGGCAGAGGTCAGGGATGCATACCTAAACTGCAGCTTTCAGAGACAGAAGAGACTCGGAGCCTCAATTAAGGGCCTGGCTCGACTGAGCCAGAAAAACGTGGAGAACGCGTGCTTCGCGTTATTTAAAAGTGTACCATGTAAAGACGTTGGCACCATAGGCCTAAAAGCCAAATTAACGTGGTTTTCTTGGAAGGCTGAATAACTGACACGTTAACGTTGGACACAAATACATATGCGTCTTCATGGCAGGCACGGGAAGGGAATCACATGACATACATGGAACATGGGTGCATGGATAGGGTGCGAGTGGGGGACACACTGGATACCTGAAAATTTCTATTTCCTCACTACCAGAACCGCATTGCCCTATTACTGCCCACAGAAGCGGCGCTTTGGCTCCAGTACCGCGAGTGAAGGCTTTCCACAAGGGACTACATTGCCCAGGCGTCCTTGCGAGGCGCGCACTGCAGGTGTCATCTTGCAGTGCCCGGAGGGGCTTAACTCCCTGGTGCGCCTCCCGCAGCGCGGGCCCCTTGAACCCTTTTCTTTGTTGCTGTTACTGCAGGGGGAAACTGTTTGACCTACCAGAACCGCATTGTCCTGTTACTGCCCACAGAAGCGGCGCTTTGGCTCCAGTACCGCGAGTGAAGGCTTTCCACAAGGGACTACATTGCCCAGGCGTCCCTGCGAGGCGCGCACTGCAGGTGTCATCTTGCAGTGCCCGGAGGGGCTTAACACCCTGGTGCGCCTTCCGCAGCGCGGGACCCCTTGAACCCTTTTCTTTGTTGCAGTTACTGCAGGGGGGGAACTGTTTGATCTACTAGAACCGCATTACCCTGTTACTGCCCACAGAAGCGGCGCTTTGGCTCCAGTACTGCGAGTGAAGGCTTTCCACAAGGGACTACATTGCCCAGGCGTCCTTGCGAGGTGCGCACTGCAGGTGTCATCTTGCAGCGCCCGGAGGCGCTTAAAACACTGGTGCGCCTCCTGCAGTGCGGGACCCCTTGAACCCTTTTCTTTGTTGACGTTACTGCAGGGCGGAACTGTTTGATCTACCAGAACCGCATTGCCCTATTACTGCCCACAGAAGTGGCCCTTTGGCTCCAGTACCGCAAGTGAAGGCTTTCCACAAGGTTCTACATTGCCCAGGCGTCCTTGCGAGGTGCGCACTGCAGGTGTCATCTTGCAGTGCCCGGAGGCGCTTAACACCCTGGTGCGCCTCCCACAGCACAGGACCCCGTGAACCCTTTTCTTTGTTGCCGTTACTGCAGGGGGGAAACTGTTTGAACTTCCAGAACCGCATTGCCCTGTTACTGCCCACAGAAGTGGTGCTTTGGCTCCAGTACCGCGAGTGAAGACTTTCCACAAGGGTGCTACATTGCCCAGGCATCTTTGCGAGGCACTCACTGCAGGTGTCATCTTGCAGCGCCCGGAGGCGCTTAAGACACTGATGCGCCTCCCGCAGTGCGGGACCCCTTGAACTCTTTTCTTTGTTGCCGTTTCTGCAGGGGGAAACTGTTTGACCTACCAGAACCGCATTGCCCTATTACTGCCCACAGAAGCGGTGCTTTGGCTCCAGTACCGCGAGTGAAGGCTTTCCACGAGGGACTACATTGCCCAGGCGTCCTTGCGAGGCGCGCCCTGCCGGTGTCATCTTGCAGTGCCCGGAGGGGCTTAACTCTCTGGTGCGCCTCCCGCAGTGCGGGCCCCTTGAACCCTTTTCTTTGTTGCTGTTACTACAGGGTGAAACTGTTTGACCTACCAGAACCGCATTGTCCTGTTACTGCCCACAGAAGCGGTGCTTTGGCTCCAGTACCGCAAGTGAAGGCTTTCCACAAGGGACTACATTGCCCAGGCATCCCTGCGAGGCGCGCACTGCAGGTGTCATCTTGCAGTGCCCGGAGGGGCTTAACACCCTGGTGCGCCTTCCGCAGCGCGGGACCCCTTGAACCCTTTTCTTTGTTGCCGTTTCTGCAGGGGGAAACTGTTTGACCTACCAGAACCGCATTGCCCTATTACTGCCCAAAGAAGCGGTGCTTTGGCTCCAGTACCGCGAGTGAAGGCTTTCCACAAGGGACTGCATTGCCCAGGCGTCCTTGCGAGGCGCTCACTGCAGGTGTCATCTGCAGCTCCGGGAAGCGCTTAACACCCCGGTGCGCCTCCCGCAGCGTGGGACCCCTTGAACCCTTTTCTTTGTTGCCGTTACTGCAGGGGGAAACTGTTTGACCTACCAGAACCGCATTGCCCTGTTACTGCCCACAGAAGCAGTGCTTTGGCTCCAGTACCGCAAGTGAAGGCTTTCCACAAGGGACTAAATTGCCCAGGCGTCCTTGCGAGGCTCGCTCTGCCAGAGACTGGATGGGGCCACCCCTCTGACATTTTTACCTTTTTTGTTGGGAACTTAACAGTTTGGTAAGCTTTAACCACTAGAGTGCCTGAACCATAATTTACTACCGTAACCCTTGCTGCGTCCCCGCTTATTTCCACCCTTTTTATTTTGCATTTTTTATTCTTTGTTTTGAAGGGAAGCACCATGAGTAAACGTAAGGGGCCAGCTGCCACTCTAGACGCATTCATCATTAGGGCAGAATCTCTATTAAACCACAAAATTCAAATTGCCTGAAAGGAGATTGTCCTTTGAACCAGCACATACACAGAGGTGCTCACCTAGGCTTTCTGGCACACCACACATTTCCCCCCTGGTATTCCTAGATGTAGGGAAGGAGGATGGATTGGCTTTTAATTGTTCTAACTGGTCCGACTCTACAGGGACTAATGATATAACTAGCTCACCAATGGGAACTAGATTAAGGAACAAAAATCAGGCAATGGCGAAAAAAATAGATACCAAGTGTGCAAAAAAGAAAGCACCAGCCCCCAGGACGGCTAGGGCTAGGGTCGCTGTGGGTTCAGCACAAGGAGGGATAACAAAATCTAGTTTAGAACCCACAAAAATCCTTGTAAAGAGTGTATCAACCCAGAGAGAGCCCTATGGCGAACAGAATCACTCCCTTCCGGCAAACTTTCTCGGGGATCTCGAATCTGTTGTGAAAAGATCCCTGGATTCTGCCAAGGAAGGCATGCTATCTGACCTGGTGGACCACATTAGCAAGATTTTAAAGCCGCTGGAAGGGAAGTCGGGTCTATTGGAAAATATTATGGGGCAACTGAATTTTGGTAGCTACCTACCTAGTGACCGCACCCATAGGGGAGGAGATTTACCAAATGCTAGTGCACAAGCAGTGAGTACGCCTATCCCACGCGAACCAGAGATAATTATATGTCGCAATAAGGACAGTAAAGGTCCTAGATTACATGATAAGCCAATAATAGACAACTGAGCAGTACCAATGATGACTGAGGTAGGAGCTAGTAGTGTTTCACACCAGAAACTAGGAGGTAAAACACATCCTGCCCTAGTTTGCGACAGACGCGGTGGCAAAGTAGATAAACCATTATTATATTCTCCAAAAGGCACAGATCTAACCCCTAATGAAGATGTCTTAAAGCTGCCACCTGCATCATGCCCCTATACGCTAATCTTAGCAGGTATACCGGTGCTTAGGAGGGACCATAAAAAGAATTGGTTGAACTTGAAAAATAAGTTGATCAATTGGCTAGCAAAGTTTAGGCACTTTAATCCAATGAGAGAAGCTGACATCTTGATGGTTTGTAGGGTAGGTTGGGTGGGAGAATCCAGGAAGAGCATAAGAGGGGATTGTGTGGTAGTGAATTTTAGGCGGCCACTTATGATCAGGGCTATTTTAGCTACTAAAGAGGTGACTGATCTGTGGAATACCAGTATTAGTGTCTTACCGTTGGGTAACTTTTAGAGACCGATGGAGGGAGAAAATACAAGTAATTCTGACCCAAAGATCTCGTTGAATAATTGTTTTGAGGTCCTATCATCCCTTGAGGATTTGGATTGACATTCAAAGTCTTTGCATTTTGAGCTGGGAATATCAATAGTGCATAGGAAGGATGATCGTTTGGATCGGAGTTTTGTACTTGAGCCACAAATGGTGGTGGATTCTCAGTCATATGGGCAAAGAGATTCCAGGGTTCAAGCATCACCCCTGCTGATGGCAGAAGATGTCTGCGATCAACAGGTGGTAAAAACTGATGTTTCCCCATCCCATATGTTAGACAGTAGTGACCCAACTTCAAATACAGAGACTCTGGGGAACGATTTATTGCGGCTCAGGAACCCTAGCAATATATTGAACCTGCATGTTATATCATGGAACATTGCAGGCTTAAAGCGGAATATGTTGGATCCAACATGGAAATATTCTATAGAGGCCAGTGATGTGATACTTCTGCAAAAGACCTGGCTCTTAGATATACCCCATAGAGTTGTTTCAAAACATTTTGGGTGGGGGTGAGTCCCTCAGTAAAGGGAAGACCGTCGGGAGGATTAATGATTTGGATCCGGGTTTCCTTAGAAATCACTACTTCATCTCTGGATGTATCGTCACCAGATATACTGGGCCTTAAATTGATGGTAAAGAATGGCGGGGTCGTATATTTGTTTAACATCTACAACAGACCCTGCCCTGCACATCAAGAGAGTCACCAGTAATAAGTCAGTTGGACCTCATCCTCGGTTCATTGGGGCATAGAGCAAATATTATAGTAGGAGTTGACTTTAATTGCAATTTTGAGCCTGTATCGGGTTTTGGTAATCTGTTGGAGGTGGAAGATCAGGCTTATAACATTCCAGAGATGGAAAGTAAAACAGAGGTCAAGTTCACAGTAGCTGTGACTCAACTACTAAGGTTGATAATGGCCCATAGCCTTAGAGCCTGCAATGGGCGTCTCCCATCCGACAGACCCAATGCTTACACGTTCAGTAGAGGTAAATCACTCAGTAATATAGTCTATGTTCTAGTGTTATTGGGACGCTGGAGTCATTTGGTTGACTTTAAAATAGATCCCAGAACAGAGAGTGACCAACGACCCTTGAGGTTGTCAGTTTCAGAATTTCTTTTCCTACCCCAATCTGGTTCTGCAGAGACCGGCAGCTTCGATGATGAAATTATATTAAAGAGAAACAACCAAGCTGTAAAATGGCCACACATTTTGGGGAATAAAAAAGCACCGGGCTGTATATATACAATTTTTGCAGATACCATTGCACCTTTTTTAGAAAATAAAATAGATCAAATAAAGATGACAGATCTGCATGGTATGCTAGTAAGTGCCTTAGGACCAGTACTAAGCAAAACGCCCAAAGAAAGGAAGATAGGCGAAACAGAGAGGTCTGGACTTGGCAACCCATGGTATAACAGGGACTGTCAAATAGTGAAGCAAGAGTTAAATAAGGCTATTAAGAGTGAAGAAATAGATAAGATAAGGGAAAAAAGGTGCAATTACAAACAGACTTTAGAAGTCGCAACGAGGCTATGAGATGAGGAGATCTGGGCAGACCTAATCTGTGCGGCTTTTGGAATTTGATGGCTAAGGTAATAGGTCAGTGAGAACGCAAAGAGACCTATTTCTTGATGAAAATACATGGGTGGATCACTTTTCTGCACTCTATTCTGAATCCAACGGTGATTGCTTTGAATTATCAGAGGATATGATTAATAGAGCAAAGGCAGCCAATTTGAATTTTACGCTAAATGAAACGATTCTAATGTTGGAATTAGTTAAATCTGGTAAAGCTCCAGGACCAGATAAAATACCTGGCGATCTTTTAAAACAGGATTTGAATATTTGGGGTTTTTATATTAACTATCTCTGTAATGCGATAGAGTCTGTAAAACATTGCAATGTTCATCTACGTCAAAGAAGGCGCCGAACCAACCGTGTCTAGACAGTCAAGGTCCGGGACATACATCTTGATACCAAAGAGAATTTCGTATGGGGTCCGCCCACCCAGAGACCTTCTAGGGAGATTATTAAGAGCACGCTGCACGCCATTGAGATGGGCCAGCCAATTTCTGCCAGTGCCTATAACTCGAGCTGTCAAAGATTGCTTTAAGTCACGGTTCATTCGTTCCACAACACTATTACCCTCAGGTGGGTATGGAGATGAAAACTTGACTTGGACCCCCATCGAAACAATGGCATCCTTATACGCCTTAGAGGGGAAAGCAGGACCCTGATCCGAATGGAAGGTACCACAGGAAAAAATCCCTACAAAGACACGCAAATATCTGGTGACAGTCCGTGAATCAGTGCTGCGATGAGGCCAGACCCAAACAAAGCATGTGCATGAATCAACTGCTACTAAGATGTACTTATACGCAGTATCAGAAGAAAAAGGACCGCAGTGATCTAAATAAACACAGCCAAACGGTTTATTAGAAATGAACAACTGTGTTTGAAGGCTTAATCTGCTGACAAATGTCACATTGAAGGACATAGTCACGCATCTGTTTGTACAGTCCCCGCCACCAAAAACGTTGTTGTAACTGAGACACAGTAGCTGAAACGCCCGCATGCGCAGACGCAACCCCTTCATAGGCCGCTGTGATCAGTAAATGTCTGCGATTTGAGTTGGGAATCAACCTCTCCCCAACTTCAGGTATTTTGACATAAGGAACTTTTTCAGGACTTTAGTGGTATTTGTACTTTGAAGGGAACCCCGCAGGATAATTATCTCCCTTCTCAGTGGCAGCAACAGCTGCCAAGATATCATCATCAATCTTACTTTTGGACCATGTGACTGCTGCAACCAAATATGTTGATACCGCTGATTTCGCTGCTTCATCAGCAAGCGAGTTGCCGACAGCGTGGACTCCAACGCGCTGGTGACCGAGAAAATGAAATACAAACACAAGTGGCAACTGCTCTTAAAGCTCAGCCACTCGGACCGAGATCATTTTATGTTTTATTGTGCTACACTTGGAATCACGAAAGTCATTCTGAATCCAAAAGAACAAGTTCTCATTGTAAGACTGGACACAGTAGTAAGAATCACATACGATAAGTGTTGTCACACTAGGATCAGCGTACTCCAATGCAAGCATCTGAGCACGAAGCTCAGCTAATTGTGCGATGCAGTCCCCTAGAGTCTGCGTGTGCACGACTCTGGACTTGAACTCATCGTTCACCATTGCACCTACCACAATGGCGCAAGCGGGAACGTAGGCGTGTTTAGAACCATGCGCAACCTGCGCCAAACCATCAATGTATATGATGCAATGGAAATCCTCCAAAGGCCGCATAGCCAAAGGTGCAGCAAGGAGGCATCAAAAATGAACGTGACATCTGGAGACGTCAATGATGCAGCCCATTGTATCCACCGAGTGTGCAAAGCTTTAGAATTCGGTACACTGGCTTTCGTAACTGCTTCCAAAGCAGGACACGGGGTAACAACCAACATGCGTTTTCCCTTTGACAGAGCGCGTTCCTTTAGAATCGCCATCTGCACAGCCGTCAAAACTTTCTCCACAGTGGAAAATTGCATTTCAGCCGAAGAGCGAGACTATGCGGGCAGCAAACACTCCAGGACTATTCTTGTAGCCCATCGGTAAACGTTTGAAATGTTTATGGACAACGCCGCAAGTAAAGGAGATCCATTGGGAACTAAGACCATCCAAATAGTGGGCATAAAAAACTTTGGAAATGTCAAGCTAAACCGCTTACGCACGAGACTATCCACTAAAGCAGAGCCATGAGTATTCTATACTGCACAGGTACGGCAATGCGAGTTTAAATGCCGGTAATCCAATACCAAACGATATGAACCGTCAGGCTTGGTTACAGTAAAAAGAGGGTTATTCATTGGTGACACACAAGTTTCAATAACAACCTGATATTCTAATTGTTCAAGGATTTCCGCAACGGAAGCCTTCGCTTCGCGCTTTATGGGAGATTGAGGTTGAGGCTGAGGCATAGACCGCAAAGGAATCTCGTGGTGCGGGGAAAATTTATCCCATCCACACTGTGTACGGTACAGAGCTGGCGCCAGGGCCTTAGCCCACTCTTCTGCAAAATTCAGTGCATGCTCCTTCGAGACCGTGTGCGCGAAACTGTTGTTGTTGTTGCTTTCCCTGTTTCTGTTTCTTAGGCCAATTTTGTTTTTTGGACTTGGGCTGTTCGTCGGTTTCCGACTTCTGACCTTGGGGTTGTTTTTTCTCTCTAGTAGAAAAAGGCTTGATACCCCTACTATTGCGGCCCGCGGTTTTATAAGCCGCCACAATAATGGGAGTTTACGTGTCCAACACACAAGTATTTGCATTTATAGCTGGGAAGGTCACTCATGAGTAGAAAATCTCATACGGGTAAGCCACCTCTGCACTCACTACCATGATCACGGCCATACCATCTTCGGGGACATTATAAATCTGCAAATGATTGCGCACCGCAATGCGGCTATGTTGCGCAATGTCCACCGCAGCCATAGTGACACAGAAAGAAAAAAGGTACAAAGGAAACTTTGTAGCACAACTGGGTAGTAACTCAATGAAACCGTTTTAGAAATATTTAAGCTTGAAAGGACCTATACGAATACAGGTAGGTTTGTCCTTCACCACCGTTCACCGGAAACAATAGTGAAGGGGTTAAGGACTGAATGATGCAGTACTCAAGTATCATGCTTTTAGACCACCAACGATTGGGCGCCATGTCGCAGGGATTCCGTGCTCAGACAGAACTGTGCATAGAGGCTTGGAACCTCAGTGAATTAGGGTGTGCCAAAACTCACCTTAGTACCCAAAAATCCCCTACCAGACTAGCAATCAGTGTCTCATTGGTCATTATAAACTCCCAATGCTTAGACAAACCAGAACATGGACTTGGTACAACTCAGGTAACATGGAGCACATGAACACTCTCTCGTTATACAATCATTTCAATCGCCTATCCCACGCGAACCAGAGATAATTATATGTCGCAATAAGGACAGTAAAGGTCCTAGATTACATGATAAGCCAATAATAGACAACAGAGCAGTACCAATGATGACTGAGGTAGGAGCTAGTAGTGTTTCACACCAGAAACTAGGACTTAAAACACATTCTTCCCTAGTTTGCGACAGACGCGGTGGCAAAGTAGATAAACCATTATTATATTCTCCGAAAGGCACAGACCTAACCCCTAATGAAGATGTCTTAAATCTGCCACCTGCATCATGCCCCTATACGCTAATCTTAGCAGGTATACCGGTGCTTAGGAGGGACCATAAAAAGAATTGGTTGAACTTGAAAAATAAGGTGATCAATTGGCTAGCAAAGTTTAGGCACGTTAATCCAATGAGAGAAGCTGACATCTTGATGGTTTGTAGGGTAGGTTGGGTGGGAGAATCCAGGAAGAGCATAAGAGGGGATTGTGTGGTAGTGAATTTTAGGCGGCCACATATGATCAGGGCTATTTTAGCTACTAAAGAGGTGACTGATCTGTGGAATACCAGTATTAGTGTCTTACCGTTGGGTAACTTTTACAGACCGATGGAGGGAGAAAATACAAGTAATTCTGACCCAAAGATCTCGTTGAATAATTGTTTTGAGGTCCTATCATCCCTTGAGGATTTGGATTGACATTCAAAGTCTTTGCATTTTGAGCTGGGAATATCAATAGTGCATAGGAAGGATGATCGTTTGGATAGGAGTTTTGTACTCGAGCCACAAATGGTGGTGGATTCTCAGTCATATGGGCAAAGAGATTCCAGGGTTCAAGCATCACCCCTGCTGATGGCAGAAGATGTCTGCGATCAACAGGTGGTAAAAACTGATGTTTTCCCATCCCATATGTTAGACAGTAGTGACCCAACTTCAAATACTGAGACTCTGGGGAACGATTTATTGCGGCTCAGGAACCCTAGCAATATATTGAACCTGCATGTTATATCATGGAACATTGCAGGCTTAAAGCGGAATATGTTGGATCCAACATGGAAATATTCTATAGAGGCCAGTGATGTGATACTTCTGCAAAAGACCTGGCTCTTAGATATACCCCATAGAGTTGTTTCAAAACATTTTGGGTGGGGGTGAGTCCCTCAGTAAAGGGAAGACCGTCGGGAGGATTAGTGATTTGGATCCGGGTTTCCTTAGAAATCACTACTTCATCTCTGGATGTATCGTCACAAGATATACTGGGCCTTAAATTGATGGTAAAGAATGGCGGGGTCGTATATTTGTTTAACATCTACAATAGACCCTGCCCTGCACATCAAGAGAGTCACCAGTAATAAGTCAGTTGGACCTCATCCTCGGTTCATTGGGGCATAGAGCAAATATTATAGTAGGAGTTGACTTTAATTGCAATTTTGAGCCTGTATCGGGTTTTGGTAATCTGTTGGAGGTGGAAGATCAGGCTTATAACATTCCAGAGATGGAAAGTAAAACAGAGGTCAAGTTCACAGTAGCTGTGACTCAACTACTAAGGTTGATAATGGCCCATAGCCTTAGAGCCTGCAATGGGCGTCTCCCATCTGACAGACCCAATGCTTACACGTTCAGTAGAGGTAAATCACTCAGTAATATAGTCTATGTTCTAGTGTTATTGGGACGCTGGAGTCATTTGGTTGACTTTAAAATAGATCCCAGAACAGAGAGTGACCAACGACCCTTGAGGTTGTCAGTTTCAGAATTTCTTTTCCTACCCCAATCTGGTTCTGCAGAGACCGGCAGCTTCGATGATGAAATTATATTAAAGAGAAACAACCAAGCTGTAAAATGGCCACACATTTTGGGGAATAAAAAAGCACCGGCCTGTATATATACAATTTTTGCAGATACCATTGAACCTTTTTTAGAAAATAAAATAGATCAAATAAAGATGACAGATCTGCATGGTATGCTAGTAAGTGCCTTAGGACCAGTACTAAGCAAAACGCCCAAAGAAAGGAAGATAGGCGAAACAGAGAGGTCTGGACTTGGCAACCCGTGGTATAACAGGGACTGTCAAATAGTGAAGCAAGACTTAAATAAGGCTATTAAGAGTGAAGAAATAGATAAGATAAGGGAAAAAAGGTGCAATTACAAACAGACTTTAGAAGTCGCAACGAGGCTATGAGATGAGGAGATCTGGGCAGACCTAATCTGTGCGGCTTTTGGAATTTGATGGCTAAGGTAATAGGTCAGTGAGAACGCAAAGAGACCTATTTCTTGATGAAAATACATGGGTGGATCACTTTTCTGCACTCTATTCTGAATCCAATGGTGATTGCTTTGAATTATCAGAGGATATGATTAATAGAGCAAAGGCAGCCAATTTGAATTTTACGCTAAATGAATAGATTCTAATGTTGGAATTAGTTAAATCTGGTAAAGCTCCAGGACCAGATAAAATACCTGGCGATCTTTTAAAACAGGATTTGAATATTTGGGGTTTTTATTTTAACTATCTCTGTAATGCGATAGAGTCTGTAAAACATTGCAATGTTCATCTACGTCAAAGAAGGCGCCGAACCTACCGTGTCTAGACAGTCAAGGTCCGGGACATACATCTTGATACCAAAGAGAATTTCGTATGGGGTCCGCCCACCCAGAGACCTTCTAGGGAGATTATTAAGAGCACGCTGCACGCCATTGAGATGGGCCAGCCAATTTCTGCCAGTGCCTATAACTCGAGCTGTCAAAGATTGCTTAAAGTCACGGTTCATTCGTTCCACAACACTATTACCCTCAGGTGGGTATGGAGACGAAAACTTGACTTGGACCCCCATCGAAACAATGGCATCCTTATACGCCTTAGAGGGGAAAGCAGGACCCTGATCCGAATGGAAGGTACCACAGGTAAAAATCCCTACAAAGACACGCAAATCTCTGATGACAGTCCGTGAATCAGTGCTGCGATGAGGCCAGACCCAAACAAAGCATGTGCATGAATCAACTGCTACTAAGATGTACTTATACGCAGTATCAGAAGAAAAAGGACCGCAGTGATCTAAATAAACACAGCCAAACGGTTTATTAGAAATGAACAACTGTGTTTGGGGCGGACGCGAAGCAGTTGAAGGCTTAATCTGCTGGCAAATGTCACATTGAAGGACATAGTCACGCATCTGTTTGTACAGTCCCCGCCACCAAAAACGTTGTTGTAACTGAGACACAGTAGCTGAAACGCCCGCATGCGCAGACGCAACCCCTTCATAGTAAATCAGTAAATGAGTAAATTCATAGTAAATCAGTAAATGTCTGCGATTTGAGTTGGGAATCAACCTCTCCCCAACTTCAGGTATGTTGACATAAGGAACTTTTTCAGGACTTTAGTGGTATTTGTACTTTGAAGGGAACCCCGCAGGATAATTATCTCCCTTCTCAGTGGCAGCAACAGCTGCCAAGATATCATCATCAATCTTACTTTTGGACCATGTGACTGCTGCAACCAAATATGTCGATACCGCTGATTTCGCTGCTTCATCAGCAAGCGAGTTGCCGACAGCGTGGACTCCAACGCGCTGGTGACCGAGAAAATGAAATACAAACACAAGTGGCAACTGCTCTTAAAGCTCAGCCACTCGGACCGAGATCATTTTATGTTTTATTGTGCTACCCTTGGAATCACGAAAGTCATTCTGAATCCAAAAGAACAAGTTCTCATTGTAAGACTGGACACAGTAGTAAGAATCACATACGATAAGTGTTGTCACACTAGGATCAGCGTACTCCAATGCAAGCATCTGAGCACGAAGCTCTGCTAATTGTGCGATACAGTCCCCTAGAGTCTGCGTGTGCACGACTCTGGACTTGAACTCATCGTTCACCATTGCACCTACCACAATGGCGCAAGCGGGAACGTAGGCGTGTTTAGAACCATGCGCAACCTGCGCCAAACCATCAATGTATATGATGCAATGGAAATCCTCCAAAGGCCGCATAGCCAAAGGTGCAGCAAGGAGGCATCAAAAATGAACGTGACATCTGGAGACGTGAATGATGCAGCCCATTGTATCCACCGAGGGTGCAAAGCTTTAGAATTCGGTACACTGGCTGTAGTAACTGCTTCCAAAGCAGGACACGGGGTAACAACCAACATGCGTTTTCCCTTTGACAGAGCGCGTTCCTTTAGAATCGCCATCTGCACAGCCGTCAAAACTTTCTCCACAGTGGAAAATCGCATTTCAGCCGAAGAGCGAGACTATGCGGGCAGCAAACACTCCAGGACTATTCTTGTAGCCCATCGGTAAACGTTTGAAATGTTCATGGACACCGCCGCAAGTAAAGGAGGTCCATTGGGAACTAAGACCATCCAAATAGTGGGCATAAAAAACTTTGGAAATGTCAAGCTAAACCGCTTACGCACGAGACTATCCACTAAAGCAGAGCCATGAGTATTCTGTACTGCACAGGTACGGCAATGCGAGTTTAAATGCCGGTAATCCAATACCAAACGATATGAACCGTCAGGCTTGGTTACAGTAAAAAGAGGGTTATTCATTGGTGACACACAAGTTTCAATAACACCCTGATATTCTAATTGTTCAAGGATTTCCGCAACGGAAGCCTTCGCTTCGCGCTTTATGGGATATTGAGGTTGAGGCTGAGGCATAGACCGCAAAGGAATCTCGTGGTGCGGGAAAAATTCATCCCATCCACAGTGTGTACGGTACAGAGCTGGCGCCAGGGCCTTAGCCCACTCTTCTGCAAAATTCAGTGCATGCTCCTTCGAGACCGTGTGCGCGAAACTGTTGCTGTTGTTGCTTTCCCTGTTTCTGTTTCTTAGGCCAATTTTGTTTTTTGGACTTGGGCTGTTCGTCGGTTTCCGACTTCTGACCTTGGGGTTGTTTTTTCTCTCTAGTAGAAAAAGGCTTGATACCCCTACTATTGCGGCCCGCGGTTTTATAAGCCGCCACAATAATGGGAGTGTACGTGTCCAACACACAAGTATTTGCATTTATAGCTGGGAAGGTCACTCATGAGTAGAAAATCTCATACGGGTAAGCCACCTCTGCACTCACTACCATGATCACGGCCATACCATCTTCGGGGACATTATAAATCTGCAAATGATTGCGCACCGCAATGCGGCTATGTTGCGCAATGTCCACCGCAGCCATAGTGACACAGAAAGAAAAAAAGTACAAAGGAAACTTTGTAGCACAACTGGGTAGTAACTCAATGAAACCGTTTTAGAAATATTTAAGCTTGAAAGGACCTATACGAATACAGGTAGGTTTGTCCTTCACCACCGTTCACCGGAAACAATAGTGAAGGGGTTAAGGACTGAATGATGCACTACTCAAGTATCATGCTTTTAGACCACCAACGATTGGGCGCCATGTCGCAGGGATTCCGTGCTCAGACAGAACTGTGCATAGAGGCTTGGAACCTCAGTGAATTAGGGTGTGCCAAAACTCACCTTAGTACCCAAAAATCCCCTACCAGACTAGCAATCAGTGTCTCATTGGTCATTATAAACTCCCAATGCTTAGACAAACCAGAACATGGACTTGGTACAACTCAGGTAACATGGAGCACATGAACACTCTCTCGTTATACAATCATTTCAATCGCCTATCCCACGCGAACCAGAGATAATTATATGTCGCAATAAGGACAGTAAAGGTCCTAGATTACATGATAAGCCAATAATAGACAACAGAGCAGTACCAATGATGACTGAGGTAGGAGCTAGTAGTGTTTCACACCAGAAACTAGGAGGTAAAACACATCCTGCCCTATTTTGCGACAGATGCGGTGGCAAAGTAGATAAACCATTATTATATTCTCCGAAAGGCACAGATCTAACCCCTAATGAAGATGTCTTAAAGCTGCCACCTGCATCATGCCCCTATACGCTAATCTTAGCAGGTATACCGGTGCTTAGGAGGGACCATAAAAAGAATTGGTTGAACTTGAAAAATAAGGTGATCAATTGGCTAGCAAAGTTTAGGCACTTTAATCCAATGAGAGAAGCTGACATCTTGATGGTTTGTAGGGTAGGTTGGGTGGGAGAATCCAGGAAGAGCATAAGAGGGGATTGTGTGGTAGTGAATTTTAGGCGGCCACATATGATCAGGGCTATTTTAGCTACTAAAGAGGTGACTGATCTGTGGAATACCAGTATTAGTGTCTTACCGTTGGGTAACTTTTACAGACCGATGGAGGGAGAAAATACAAGTAATTCTGACCCAAAGATCTCGTTGAATAATTGTTTTGAGGTCCTATCATCCCTTGAGGATTTGGATTGACATTCAAAGTCTTTGCATTTTGAGCTGGGAATATCAATAGTGCATAGGAAGGATGATCGTTTGGATCGGAGTTTTGTACTCGAGCCACAAATGGTGGTGGATTCTCAGTCATATGGGCAAAGAGATTCCAGGGTTCAAGCATCACCCCTGCTGATGGCAGAAGATGTCTGCGATCAACAGGTGGTAAAAACTGATGTTTCCCCATCCCATATGTTAGACAGTAGTGACCCAACTTCAAATACTGAGACTCTGGGGAACGATTTATTGCGGCTCAGGAACCCTAGCAATATATTGAACCTGCATGTTATATCATGGAACATTGCAGGCTTAAAGCGGAATATGTTGGATCCAACATGGAAATATTCTATAGAGGCCAGTGATGTGATACTTCTGCAAAAGACCTGGCTCTTAGATATACCCCATAGAGTTGTTTCAAAACATTTTGGATGGGGGTGAGTCCCTCAGTAAAGGGAAGACCGTCGGGAGGATTAGTGATTTGGATCCGGGTTTCCTTAGAAATCACTACTTCATCTCTGGATGTATCGTCACAAGATATACTGGGCCTTAAATTGATGGTAAAGAATGGCGGGTCGTATATTTGTTTAACATCTACAACAGACCCTGCCCTGCACATCAAGAGAGTCACCAGTAATAAGTCAGTTGGACCTCATCCTTGGTTCATTGGGGCATAGAGCAAATATTATAGTAGGAGTTGACTTTAATTGCAATTTTGAGCCTGTATCGGGTTTTGGTAATCTGTTGGAGGTGGAAGATCAGGCTTATAACATTCCAGAGATGGAAAGTAAAACAGAGGTCAAGTTCACAGTAGCTGTGACTCAACTACTAAGGTTGATAATGGCCCATAGCCTTAGAGCCTGCAATGAGCGTCTCCCATCTGACAGACCCAATGCTTACACGTTCAGTAGAGGTAAATCACTCAGTAATATAGTCTATGTTCTAGTGTTATTGGGATGCTGGAGTCATTTGGTTGACTTTAAAATAGATCCCAGAACAGAGAGTGACCAACGACCCTTGAGGTTGT
The DNA here is from genome assembly GCF_964263255.1 of Lissotriton vulgaris. Lineage (NCBI taxonomy): Eukaryota > Metazoa > Chordata > Amphibia > Caudata > Salamandridae > Lissotriton > Lissotriton vulgaris. The sequence goes on along the minus strand of NC_141697.1, from coordinate 744,246,917 downwards.
CAGTTTCAGAATTTCTTTTCCTACCCCAATCTGGTTCTGCAGAGACCGGCAGCTTCGATGATGAAATTATATTAAAGAGAAACAACCAAGCTGTAAAATGGCCACACATTTTGGGGAATAAAAAAGCACCAGCCTGTATATATACAATTTTTGCAGATACCATTGCACCTTTTTTAGAAAATAAAATAGATCAAATAAAGATGACAGATCTGCATGGTATGCTAGTAAGTGCCTTAGGACCAGTACTAAGCAAAACGCCCAAAGAAAGGAAGATAGGCGAAACAGAGAGGTCTGGACTTGGCAACCCGTGGTATAACAGGGACTGTCAAATAGTGAAGCAAGAGTTAAATAAGGCTATTAAGAGTGAAGAAATAGATAAGATAAGGGAAAAAAGGTGCAATTACAAACAGACTTTAGAAGTCGCAACGAGGCTATGAGATGAGGAGATCTGGGCAGACCTAATCTGTGCGGCTTTTGGAATTTGATGGCTAAGGTAATAGGTCAGTGAGAACGCAAAGAGACCTATTTCTTGATGAAAATACATGGGTGGATCACTTTTCTGCACTCTATTCTGAATCCAACGGTGATTGCTTTGAATTATCAGAGGATATGATTAATAGAGCAAAGGCAGCCAATTTGAATTTTACGCTAAATGAAACGATTCTAATGTTGGAATTAGTTAAATCTGGTAAAGCTCCAGGACCAGATAAAATACCTGGCGATCTTTTAAAACAGGATTTGAATATTTGGGGTTTTTATATTAACTATCTCTGTAATGCGATAGAGTCTGTAAAACATTGCAATGTTCATCTACGTCAAAGAAGGCGCCGAACCAACCGTGTCTAGACAGTCAATGTCCGGGACATACATCTTGATACCAAAGAGAATTTCGTATGGGGTCCGCCCACCCAGAGACCTTCTAGGGAGATTATTAAGAGCACGCTGCACGCCATTGAGATGGGCCAGCCAATTTCTGCCAGTGCCTATAACTCGAGCTGTCAAAGATTGCTTTAAGTCACGATTCATTCGTTCCACAACACTATTACCCTCAGGTGGGTATGGAGACGAAAACTTGACTTGGACCCCCATCGAAACAATGGCATCCTTATACGCCTTAGAGGGGAAAGCAGGACCCTGATCCGAATGGAAGGTACCACAGGTAAAAATCCCTACAAAGACACGCAAATCTCTGATGACAGTCCGTGAATCAGTGCTGCGATGAGGCCAGACCCAAACAAAGCATGTGCATGAATCAACTGCTACTAAGATGTACTTATACGCAGTATCAGAAGAAAAAGGACCGCAGTGATCTAAATAAACACAGCCAAACGGTTTATTAGAAATGAACAACTGTGTTTGGGGCGGACGCGAAGCAGTTGAAGGCTTAATCTGCTGGCAAATGTCACATTGAAGGACATAGTCACGCATCTGTTTGTACAGTCCCCGCCACCAAAAACGTTGTTGTAACTGAGACACAGTAGCTGAAACGCCCGCATGCGCAGACGCAACCCCTTCATAGGCTGCTGTGATCAGTAAATGTCTGCGATTTGAGTTGGGAATCAACCTCTCCCCAACTTCAGGTATGTTGACATAAGGAACTTTTTCAGGACTTTAGTGGTATTTGTACTTTGAAGGGAACCCCGCAGGATAATTATCTCCCTTCTCAGTGGCAGCAACAGCTGCCAAGATATCATCATCAATCTTACTTTTGGACCATGTGACTGCTGCAACCAAATATGTCGATACCGCTGATTTCGCTGCTTCATCAGCAAGCGAGTTGCCGACAGCGTGGACTCCAACGCGCTGGTGACCGAGAAAATGAAATACAAACACAAGTGGCAACTGCTCTTAAAGCTCAGCCACTCGGACCAAGATCATTTTATGTTTTATTGTGCTACCCTTGGAATCACGAAAGTCATTCTGAATCCAAAAGAACAAGTTCTCATTGTAAGACTGGACACAGTAGTAAGAATCACATACGATAAGTGTTGTCACACTAGGATCAGCGTACTCCAATGCAAGCATCTGAGCACGAAGCTCTGCTAATTGTGCGATGCAGTCCCCTAGAGTCTGCGTGTGCACGACTCTGGACTTGAACTCATCGTTCACCATTGCACCTACCACAATGGCGCAAGCGGGAACGTAGGCGTGTTTAGAACCATGCGCAACCTGCGCCAAACCATCAATGTATATGATGCAATGGAAATCCTCCAAAGGCCGCATAGCCAAAGGTGCAGCAAGGAGGCATAAAAAATGAACGTGACATCTGGAGACGTGAATGATGCAGCCCATTGTATCCACCGAGGGTGCAAAGCTTTAGAATTCGGTACACTGGCTTTCGTAACTGCTTCCAAAGCAGGACACGGGGTAACAACCAACATGCGTTTTCCCTTTGACAGAGCGCGTTCCTTTAGAATCGCCATCTGCACAGCCGTCAAAACTTTCTCCACAGTGGAAAATCGCATTTCAGCCGAAGAGCGAGACTATGCGGGCAGCAAACACTCCAGGACTATTGTTGTAGCCCATCGGTAAACATTTGAAATGTTTATGGACACCGCCGCAAGTAAAGGAGGTCCATTGGGAACTAAGACCATCCAAATAGTGGGCATAAAAAACTTTGGAAATGTCAAGCTAAACCGCTTACGCACGAGACTATCCACTAAAGCAGAGCCATGAGTATTCTGTACTGCACAGGTACGGCAATGCGAGTTTAAATGCCGGTAATCCAATACCAAACGATATGAACCGTCAGGCTTGGTTACAGTAAAAAGAGGGTTATTCATTGGTGACACACAAGTTTCAATAACACCCTGATATTCTAATTGTTCAAGGATTTCCGCAACGGAAGCCTTCGCTTCGCGCTTTATGGGATATTGAGGTTGAGGCTGAGGCATAGACCGCAAAGGAATCTCGTGGTGCGGGGAAAATTTATCCCATCCACAGTGTGTACGGTACAGAGCTGGCGCCAGGGCCTTAGCCCACTCTTCTGCAAAATTCAGTGCATGCTCCTTCGAGACCGTGTGCGCGAAACTGTTGCTGTTGTTGCTTTCCCTGTTTCTGTTTCTTAGGCCAATTTTGTTTTTTGGACTTGGGCTGTTCGTCGGTTTCCGACTTCTGACCTTGGGGTTGTTTTTTCTCTCTAGTAGAAAAAGGCTTGATACCCCTACTATTGCGGCCCGCGGTTTTATAAGCCGCCACAATAATGGGAGTGTACGTGTCCAACACACAAGTATTTGCATTTATAGCTGGGAAGGTCACTCATGAGTAGAAAATCTCATACGGGTAAGCCACCTCTGCACTCACTACCATGATCACGGCCATACCATCTTCGGGGACATTATAAATCTGCAAATGATTGCGCACCGCAATGCGGCTATGTTGCGCAATGTCCACAGCAGCCATAGTGACACAGAAAGAAAAAAGGTACAAAGGAAACTTTGTAGCACAACTGGGTAGTAACTCAATGAAACCGTTTTAGAAATATTTAAGCTTGAAAGGACCTATACGAATACAGGTAGGTTTGTCCTTCACCACCGTTCACCGGAAACAATAGTGAAGGGGTTAAGGACTGAATGATGCACTACTCAAGTATCATGCTTTTAGACCACCAACGATTGGGCGCCATGTCGCAGGGATTCCGTGCTCAGACAGAACTGTGCATAGAGGCTTGGAACCTCAGTGAATTAGGGTGTGCCAAAACTCACCTTAGTACCCAAAAATCCCCTACCAGACTAGCAATCAGTGTCTCATTGGTCATTATAAACTCCCAATGCTTAGACAAACCAGAACATGGACTTGGTACAACTCAGGTAACATGGAGCACATGAACACTCTCTCGTTATACAATCATTTCAATCGCCTATCCCACGCGAACCAGAGAGAATTATATGTCGCAATAAGGACAGTAAAGGTCCTAGATTACATGATAAGCCAATAATAGACAACAGAGCAGTACCAATGATGACTGAGGTAGGAGCTAGTAGTGTTTCACACCAGAAACTAGGAGGTAAAACACATCCTGCCCTAGTTTGCGACAGACGCGGTGGCAAAGTAGATAAACCATTATTATATTCTCCGAAAGGCACAGATCTAACCCCTAATGAAGATGTCTTAAAGCTGCCACCTGCATCATGCCCCTATACGCTAATCTTAGCAGGTATACCGGTGCTTAGGAGGGACCATAAAAAGAATTGGTTGAACTTGAAAAATAAGGTGATCAATTGGCTAGCAAAGTTTAGGCACTTTAATCCAATGAGAGAAGCTGACATCTTGATGGTTTGTAGGGTAGGTTGGGTGGGAGAATCCAGGAAGAGCATAAGAGGGGATTGTGTGGTAGTGAATTTTAGGCGGCCACATATGATCAGGGCTATTTTAGCTACTAAAGAGGTGACTGATCTGTGGAATACCAGTATTAGTGTCTTACCGTTGGGTAACTTTTACAGACCGATGGAGGGAGAAAATACAAGTAATTCTGACCTAAAGATCTCGTTGAATAATTGTTTTGAGGTCCTATCATCCCTTGAGGATTTGGATTGACATTCAAAGTCTTTGCATTTTGAGCTGGGAATATCAATAGTGCATAGGAAGGATGATCGTTTGGATCGGAGTTTTGTACTCGAGCCACAAATGGTGGTGGATTCTCAGTCATATGGGCAAAGAGATTCCAGGGTTCAAGCATCACCCCTGCTGATGGCAGAAGATGTCTGCGATCAACAGGTGGTAAAAACTGATGTTTTCCCATCCCATATGTTAGACAGTAGTGACCCAACTTCAAATACTGAGACTCTGGGGAACGATTTATTGCGGCTCAGGAACCCTAGCAATATATTGAACCTGCATGTTATATCATGGAACATTGCAGGCTTAAAGCGGAATATGTTGGATCCAACATGGAAATATTCTATAGAGGCCAGTGATGTGATACTTCTGCAAAAGACCTGGCTCTTAGATATACCCCATAGAGTTGTTTCAAAACATTTTGGATGGGGGTGAGTCCCTCAGTAAAGGGAATACCGTCGGGAGGATTAGTGATTTGGATCCGGGTTTCCTTAGAAATCACTACTTCATCTCTGGATGTATCGTCACAAGATATACTGGGCCTTAAATTGATGGTAAAGAATGGCGGGTCGTATATTTGTTTAACATCTACAACAGACCCTGCCCTGCACATCAAGAGAGTCACCAGTAATAAGTCAGTTGGACCTCATCCTCGGTTCATTGGGGCATAGAGCAAATATTATAGTAGGAGTTGACTTTAATTGCAATTTTGAGCCTGTATCGGGTTTTGGTAATCTGTTGGAGGTGGAAGATCAGGCTTATAACATTCCAGAGATGGAAAGTAAAACAGAGGTCAAGTTCACAGTAGCTGTGACTCAACTACTAAGGTTGATAATGGCCCATAGCCTTAGAGCCTGCAATGAGCGTCTCCCATCTGACAGACCCAATGCTTACACGTTCAGTAGAGGTAAATCACTCAGTAATATAGTCTATGTTCTAGTGTTATTGGGACGCTGGAGTCATTTGGTTGACTTTAAAATAGATCCCAGAACAGAGAGTGGCCAACGACCCTTGAGTTTGTCAGTTTCAGAATTTCTTTTCCTACCCCAATCTGGTTCTGCAGAGACCGGCAGCTTCGATGATGAAATTATATTAAAGAGAAACAACCAAGCTGTAAAATGGCCACACATTTTGGGGAATAAAAAAGCACCGGCCTGTATATATACAATTTTTGCAGATACCATTGCACCTTTTTTAGAAAATAAAATAGATCAAATAAAGATGACAGATCTGCATGGTATGCTAGTAAGTGCCTTAGGACCAGTACTAAGCAAAACGCCCAAAGAAAGGAAGATAGGCGAAACAGAGAGGTCTGGACTTGGCAACCCGTGGTATAACAGGGACTGTCAAATAGTGAAGCAAGAGTTAAATAAGGCTATTAAGAGTGAAGAAATAGATAAGATAAGGGAAAAAAGGTGCAATTACAAACAGACTTTAGAAGTCGCAACGAGGCTATGAGATGAGGAGATCTGGGCAGACCTAATCTGTGCGGCTTTTGGAATTTGATGGCTAAGGTAATAGGTCAGTGAGAACGCAAAGAGACCTATTTCTTGATGAAAATACATGGGTGGATCACTTTTCTGCACTCTATTCTGAATCCAACGGTGATTGCTTTGAATTATCAGAGGATATGATTAATAGAGCAAAGGCAGCCAATTTGAATTTTACGCTAAATGAAACGATTCTAATGTTGGAATTAGTTAAATCTGGTAAAGCTCCAGGACCAGATAAAATACCTGGCGATCTTTTAAAACAGGATTTGAATATTTGGGGTTTTTATATTAACTATCTCTGTAATGCGATAGAGTCTGTAAAACATTGCAATGTTCATCTACGTCAAAGAAGGCGCCGAACCAACCGTGTCTAGACAGTCAATGTCCGGGACATACATCTTGATACCAAAGAGAATTTCGTATGGGGTCCGCCCACCCAGAGACCTTCTAGGGAGATTATTAAGAGCACGCTGCACGCCATTGAGATGGGCCAGCCAATTTCTGCCAGTGCCTATAACTCGAGCTGTCAAAGATTGCTTTAAGTCACGGTTCATTCGTTCCACAACACTATTACCCTCAGGTGGGTATGGAGACGAAAACTTGACTTGGACCCCCATCGAAACAATGGCATCCTTATACGCCTTAGAGGGGAAAGCAGGACCCTGATCCGAATGGAAGGTACCACAGGTAAAAATCCCTACAAAGACACGCAAATCTCTGATGACAGTCCGTGAATCAGTGCTGCGATGAGGCCAGACCCAAACAAAGCATGTGCATGAATCAACTGCTACTAAGATGTACTTATACGCAGTATCAGAAGAAAAAGGACCGCAGTGATCTAAAAAAACACAGCCAAACGGTTTATTAGAAATGAACAACTGTGTTTGGGGCGGACGCGAAGCAGTTGAAGGCTTAATCTGCTGGCAAATGTCACATTGAAGGACATAGTCACGCATCTGTTTGTACAGTCCCCGCCACCAAAAACGTTGTTGTAACTGAGACACAGTAGCTGAAACGCCCGCATGCGCAGACGCAACCCCTTCATAGGCTGCTGTGATCAGTAAATGTCTGCGATTTGAGTTGGGAATCAACCTCTCCCCAACTTCAGGTATGTTGACATAAGGAACTTTTTCAGGACTTTAGTGGTATTTGTACTTTGAAGGGAACCCCGCAGGATAATTATCTCCCTTCTCAGTGGCAGCAACAGCTGCCAAGATATCATCATCAATCTTACTTTTGGACCATGTGACTGCTGCAACCAAATATGTCGATACCGCTGATTTCGCTGCTTCATCAGCAAGCGAGTTGCCGACAGCGTGGACTCCAACGCGCTGGTGACCGAGAAAATGAAATACAAACACAAGTGGCAACTGCTCTTAAAGCTCAGCCACTCGGACCGAGATCATTTTATGTTTTATTGTGCTACCCTTGGAATCACGAAAGTCATTCTGAATCCAAAAGAACAAGTTCTCATTGTAAGACTGGACACAGTAGTAAGAATCACATACGATAAGTGTTGTCACACTAGGATCAGCGTACTCCAATGCAAGCATCTGAGCACGAAGCTCTGCTAATTGTGCGATGCAGTCCCCTAGAGTCTGCGTGTGCACGACTCTGGACTTGAACTCATCGTTCACCATTGCACCTACCACAATGGCGCAAGCGGGAACGTAGGCGTGTTTAGAACCATGCGCAACCTGCGCCAAACCATCAATGTATATGATGCAATGGAAATCCTCCAAAGGCCGCATAGCCAAAGGTGCAGCAAGGAGGCATCAAAAATGAACGTGACATCTGGAGACGTGAATGATGCAGCCCATTGTATCCACCGAGGGTGCAAAGCTTTAGAATTCGGTACACTGGCTTTCGTAACTGCTTCCAAAGCAGGACACGGGGTAACAACCAACATGCGTTTTCCCTTTGACAGAGCGCGTTCCTTTAGAATCGCCATCTGCACAGCCGTCAAAACTTTCTCCACAGTGGAAAATCGCATTTCAGCCGAAGAGCGAGACTATGCGGGCAGCAAACACTCCAGGACTATTGTTGTAGCCCATCGGTAAACGTTTGAAATGTTTATGGACACCGCCGCAAGTAAAGGAGGTCCATTGGGAACTAAGACCATCCAAATAGTGGGCATAAAAAACTTTGGAAATGTCAAGCTAAACCGCTTACGCACGAGACTATCCACTAAAGCAGAGCCATGAGTATTCTGTACTGCACAGGTACGGCAATGCGAGTTTAAATGCCGGTAATCCAATACCAAACGATATGAACCGTCAGGCTTGGTTACAGTAAAAAGAGGGTTATTCATTGGTGACACACAAGTTTCAATAACACCCTGATATTCTAATTGTTCAAGGATTTCCGCAACGGAAGCCTTCGCTTCGCGCTTTATGGGATATTGAGGTTGAGGCTGAGGCATAGACCGCAAAGGAATCTCGTGGTGCGGGGAAAATTTATCCCATCCACAGTGTGTACGGTACAGAGCTGGCGCCAGGGCCTTAGCCCACTCTTCTGCAAAATTCAGTGCATGCTCCTTCGAGACCGTGTGCGCGAAACTGTTGCTGTTGTTGCTTTCCCTGTTTCTGTTTCTTAGGCCAATTTTGTTTTTTGGACTTGGGCTGTTCGTCGGTTTCCGACTTCTGACCTTGGGGTTGTTTTTTCTCTCTAGTAGAAAAAGGCTTGATACCCCTACTATTGCGGCCCGCGGTTTTATAAGCCGCCACAATAATGGGAGTGTACGTGTCCAACACACAAGTATTTGCATTTATAGCTGGGAAGGTCACTCATGAGTAGAAAATCTCATACGGGTAAGCCACCTCTGCACTCACTACCATGATCACGGCCATACCATCTTCGGGGACATTATAAATCTGCAAATGATTGCGCACCGCAATGCAGCTATGTTGCGCAATGTCCACCGCAGCCATAGTGACACAGAAAGAAAAAAGGTACAAAGGAAACTTTGTAGCACAACTGGGTAGTAACTCAATGAAACCGTTTTAGAAATATTTAAGCTTGAAAGGACCTATACGAATACAGGTAGGTTTGTCCTTCACCACCGTTCACCGGAAACAATAGTGAAGGGGTTAAGGACTGAATGATGCACTACTCAAGTATCATGCTTTTAGACCACCAACGATTGGGCGCCATGTCGCAGGGATTCCGTGCTCAGACAGAACTGTGCATAGAGGCTTGGAACCTCAGTGAATTAGGGTGTGCCAAAACGCACCTTAGTACCCAAAAATCCCCTACCAGACTAGCAATCAGTGTTTCATTGGTCATTATAAACTCCCAATGCTTAGACAAACCAGAACATGGACTTGGTACAACTCAGGTAACATGGAGCACATGAACACTCTCTCGTTATACAATCATTTCAATCGCCTATCCCACGCGAACCAGAGATAATTATATGTCGCAATAAGGACAGTAAAGGTCCTAGATTACATGATAAGCCAATAATAGACAACAGAGCAGTACCAATGATGACTGAGGTAGGAGCTAGTAGTGTTTCACACCAGAAACTAGGAGGTAAAACACATCCTGCCCTAGTTTGCGACAGACGCGGTGGCAAAGTAGATAAACCATTATTATATTCTCCGAAAGGCACAGATCTAACCCCTAATGAAGATGTCTTAAAGCTGCCACCTGCATCATGCCCCTATACGCTAATCTTAGCAGGTATACCGGTGCTTAGGAGGGACCATAAAAAGAATTGGTTGAACTTGAAAAATAAGGTGATCAATTGGCTAGCAAAGTTTAGGCACTTTAATCCAATGAGAGAAGCTGACATCTTGATGGTTTGTAGGGTAGGTTGGGTGGGAGAATCCAGGAAGAGCATAAGAGGGGATTGTGTGGTAGTGAATTTTAGGCGGCCACATATGATCAGGGCTATTTTAGCTACTAAAGAGGTGACTGATCTGTGGAATACCAGTATTAGTGTCTTACCGTTGGGTAACTTTTACAGACCGATGGAGGGAGAAAATACAAGTAATTCTGACCCAAAGATCTCGTTGAATAATTGTTTTGAGGTCCTATCATCCCTTGAGGATTTGGATTGACATTCAAAGTCTTTGCATTTTGAGCTGGGAATATCAATAGTGCATAGGAAGGATGATCGTTTGGATCGGAGTTTTGTACTCGAGCCACAAATGGTGGTGGATTCTCAGTCATATGGGCAAAGAGATTCCAGGGTTCAAGCATCACCCCTGCTGATGGCAGAAGATGTCTGCGATCAACAGGTGGTAAAAACTGATGTTTCCCCATCCCATATGTTAGACAGTAGTGACCCAACTTCAAATACTGAGACTCTGGGGAACGATTTATTGCGGCTCAGGAACCCTAGCAATATATTGAACCTGCATGTTATATCATGGAACATTGCAGGCTTAAAGCGGAATATGTTGGATCCAACATGGAAATATTCTATAGAGGCCAGTGATGTGATACTTCTGCAAAAGACCTGGCTCTTAGATATACCCCATAGAGTTGTTTCAAAACATTTTGGATGGGGGTGAGTCCCTCAGTAAAGGGAAGACCGTCGGGAGGATTAGTGATTTGGATCCGGGTTTCCTTAGAAATCACTACTTCATCTCTGGATGTATCGTCACAAGATATACTGGGCCTTAAATTGATGGTAAAGAATGGCGGGTCGTATATTTGTTTAACATCTACAACAGACCCTGCCCTGCACATCAAGAGAGTCACCAGTAATAAGTCAGTTGGACCTCATCCTCGGTTCATTGGGGCATAGAGCAAATATTATAGTAGGAGTTGACTTTAATTGCAATTTTGAGCCTGTATCGGGTTTTGGTAATCTGTTGGAGGTGGAAGATCAGGCTTATAACATTCCAGAGATGGAAAGTAAAACAGAGGTCAAGTTCACAGTAGCTGTGACTCAACTACTAAGGTTGATAATGGCCCATAGCCTTAGAGCCTGCAATGAGCGTCTCCCATCTGACAGACCCAATGCTTACACGTTCAGTAGAGGTAAATCACTCAGTAATATAGTCTATGTTCTAGTGTTATTGGGACGCTGGAGTCATTTGGTTGACTTTAAAATAGATCCCAGAACAGAGAGTGACCAACGACCCTTGAGGTTGTCAGTTTCAGAATTTCTTTTCCTACCCCAATCTGGTTCTGCAGAGACCAGCAGCTTCGATGATGAAATTATATTAAAGAGAAACAACCAAGCTGTAAAATGGCCACACATTTTGGGGAATAAAAAAGCACCGGCCTGTATATATACAATTTTTGCAGATACCATTGCACCTTTTTTAGAAAATAAAATAGATCAAATAAAGATGACAGATCTGCATGGTATGCTAGTAAGTGCCTTAGGACCAGTACTAAGCAAAACGCCCAAAGAAAGGAAGATAGGCGAAACAGAGAGGTCTGGACTTGGCAACCCGTGGTATAACAGGGACTGTCAAATAGTGAAGCAAGAGTTAAATAAGGCTATTAAGAGTGAAGAAATAGATAAGATAAGGGAAAAAAGGTGCAATTACAAACAGACTTTAGAAGTCGCAACGAGGCTATGAGATGAGGAGATCTGGGCAGACCTAATCTGTGCGGCTTTTGGAATTTGATGGCTAAGGTAATAGGTCAGTGAGAACGCAAAGAGACCTATTTCTTGATGAAAATACATGGGTGGATCACTTTTCTGCACTCTATTCTGAATCCAACGGTGATTGCTTTGAATTATCAGAGGATATGATTAATAGAGCAAAGGCAGCCAATTTGAATTTTACGCTAAATGAAACGATTCTAATGTTGGAATTAGTTAAATCTGGTAAAGCTCCAGGACCAGATAAAATACCTGGCGATCTTTTAAAACAGGATTTGAATATTTGGGGTTTTTATATTAACTATCTCTGTAATGCGATAGAGTCTGTAAAACATTGCAATGTTCATCTACGTCAAAGAAGGCGCCGAACCAACCGTGTCTAGACAGTCAATGTCCGGGACATACATCTTGATACCAAAGAGAATTTCGTATGGGGTCCGCCCACCCAGAGACCTTCTAGGGAGATTATTAAGAGCACGCTGCACGCCATTGAGATGGGCCAGCCAATTTCTGCCAGTGCCTATAACTCGAGCTGTCAAAGATTGCTTTAAGTCACGGTTCATTCGTTCCACAACACTATTACCCTCAGGTGGGTATGGAGACGAAAACTTGACTTGGACCCCCATCGAAACAATGGCATCCTTATACGCCTTAGAGGGGAAAGCAGGACCCTGATCCGAATGGAAGGTACCACAGGTAAAAATCCCTACAAAGACACGCAAATCTCTGATGACAGTCCGTGAATCAGTGCTGCGATGAGGCCAGACCCAAACAAAGCATGTGCATGAATCAACTGCTACTAAGATGTACTTATACGCAGTATCAGAAGAAAAAGGACCGCAGTGATCTAAATAAACACAGCCAAACGGTTTATTAGAAATGAACAACTGTGTTTGGGGCGGACGCGAAGCAGTTGAAGGCTTAATCTGCTGGCAAATGTCACATTGAAGGACATAGTCACGCATCTGTTTATACAGTCCCCGCCACCAAAAACGTTGTTGTAACTGAGACACAGTAGCTGAAACGCCCGCATGCGCAGACGCAACCCCTTCATAGGCCGCTGTGATCAGTAAATGTCTGCGATTTGAGTTGGGAATCAACCTCTCCCCAACTTCAGGTATTTTGACATAAGGAACTTTTTCAGGACTTTAGTGGTATTTGTACTTTGAAGGGAACCCCGCAGGATAATTATCTCCCTTCTCAGTGGCAGCAACAGCTGCCAAGATATCATCATCAATCTTACTTTTGGACCGTGTGACTGCTGCAACCAAATATGTCGATACCGCTGATTTCGCTGCTTCATCAGCAAGCGAGTTGCTGACAGCGTGGACTCCAACGCGCTGGTGACCGAGAAAATGAAATACAAACACAAGTGGCAACTGCTCTTAAAGCTCAGCCACTCGGACCGAGATCATTTTATGTTTTATTGTGCTACCCTTGGAATCACGAAAGTCATTCTGAATCCAAAAGAACAAGTTCTCATTGTAAGACTGGACACAGTAGTAAGAATCACATACGATAAGTGTTGTCACACTAGGATCAGCGTACTCCAATGCAAGCATCTGAGCACGAAGCTCTGCTAATTGTGCGATGCAGTCCCCTAGAGTCTGCGTGTGCACGACTCTGGACTTGAACTCATCGTTCACCATTGCACCTACCACAATGGCGCAAGCGGAAACGTAGGCGTGTTTAGAACCATGCGCAACCTGCGCCAAACCATCAATGTATATGATGCAATGGAAATCCTCCAAAGGCCGCATAGCCAAAGGTGCAGCAAGGAGGCATCAAAAATGAACGTGACATCTGGAGACGTCAATGATGCAGCCCATTGTATCCACCGAGGGTGCAAAGCTTTAGAATTCGGTACACTGGCTTTCGTAACTGCTTCCAAAGCAGGACACGGGGTAACAACCAACATGTGTTTTCCCTTTGACAGAGCGCGTTCCTTTAGAATCGCCATCTGCACAGCCGTCAAAACTTTCTCCACAGTGGAAAATCGCATTTCAGCCGAAGAGCGAGACTATGCGGGCAGCAAACACTCCAGGACTATTCTTGTAGCCCATCGGTAAACGTTTGAAATGTTTATGGACACCGCCGCAAGTAAAGGAGGTCCATTGGGAACTAAGACCATCCAAATAGTGGGCATAAAAAACTTTGGAAATGTCAAGCTAAACCGCTTACGCACGAGACTATCCACTAAAGCAGAGCCATGAGTATTCTGTACTGCACAGGTACGGCAATGCGAGTTTAAATGCCGGTAATCCAATACCAAACGATATGAACCGTCAGGCTTGGTTACAGTAAAAAGAGGGTTATTCATTGGTGACACACAAGTTTCAATAACACCCTGATATTCTAATTGTTCAAGGATTTCCGCAACGGAAGCCTTCGCTTCGCGCTTTATGGGATATTGAGGTTGAGGCTGAGGCATAGACCGCAAAGGAATCTCGTGGTGCGGGGAAAATTTATCCCATCCACAGTGTGTACGGTACAGAGCTGGCGCCAGGGCCTTAGCCCACTCTTCTGCAAAATTCAGTGCATGCTCCTTCGAGACCGTGTGCGCGAAACTGTTGTTGTTGTTGCTTTCCCTGTTTCTGTTTCTTAGGCCAATTTTGTTTTTTGGACTTGGGCTGTTCGTCGGTTTCCGACTTCTGACCTTGGGGTTGTTTTTTCTCTCTAGTAGAAAAAGGCTTGATACCCCTACTATTGCGGCCCGCGGTTTTATAAGCCGCCACAATAATGGGAGTGTACGTGTCCAACACACAAGTATTTGCATTTATAGCTGGGAAGGTCACTCATGAGTAGAAAATCTCATACGGGTAAGCCACCTCTGCACTCACTACCATGATCACGGCCATACCATCTTCGGGGACATTATAAATCTGCAAATGATTGCGCACCGCAATGCGGCTATGTTGCGCAATGTCCACCGCAGCCATAGTGACACAGAAAGAAAAAAGGTACAAAGGAAACTTTGTAGCACAACTGGGTAGTAACTCAATGAAACCGTTTTAGAAAGATTTAAGCTTGAAAGGACCTATACGAATACAGGCAGGTTTGTCCTTCACCACCGTTCACCGGAAACAATAGTGAAGGGGTTAAGGACTGAATGATACACTACTCAAGTATCATGCTTTTAGACCACCAACGATTGGGCGCCATGTCGCAGGGATTCCGTGCTCAGACAGAACTGTGCATAGAGGCTTGGAACCTCAGTGAATTAGGGTGTGCCAAAACTCACCTTAGTACCCAAAAATCCCCTACCAGACTAGCAATCAGTGTCTCATTGGTCATCATAAACTCCCAATGCTTAGACAAACCAGAACATGGACTTGGTACACCTCAGGTAACATGGAGCACATGAACACTCTCTCGTTATACAATCATTTCAATCCAGAACAAGGCGTAAAAGAGGACACGTGCATATTTGAAATGTGTATTCACTAATGCAGTGTTCTCAAACGCAGTATCTTAGCTAATGCAATAAAACATATTATAAGGAAAAAAGTAATCAGCATAGTCACTAGTCTAGAGAACACAAATGGTGAAAGCATGGTATTATGCTAAAATGAATAGGGTTTAACAAAACCTAATTCTCACCCTCCCTAGCTAGTATATTATAATATATCTAAGAAGGTCTCTTTGGGTTTTAGCAGAGCAGCCCCATACCTCAAGATCCTAGTGGTAAGGGATCACATCATCAGCAACGAGCTCTTCTGCATGCAAAGCACCATCAAGTGTGTTTGTATGCTCTCGTGCAAAGCAATATAAAACATGCCTAAAGCCAGAACTTGGCTGCAGCTGCATGTATGTTATGTCTAGGAACATGCGAAGATCAATGCTCACAACAACCACTGTGTTGAGATATCCTTGAAGGTTTCAGCACTCACTGTACAGACACTCTGTGTACCAATTCTCACTCCTTCAAAGGTCCTGCCGGTTCTCTTATACATATGCTGGTTTTCCCTTTTTATCGCTGAAATGTCGCTCGCTGATTTTGGTACTGCACTGATTTTTGTGTATCAGTCCGGCTTTTGTCCTATTGGGTTCAATTCTCTAACCCCCATTCCATGTATTTTGCCTATGCCTAACCTGTATGAAACGTGTTTATCCCTGTAAAGCGCTATGATACCCTAACGGGTCACATTTGTGCTCTATAAAACTTCAAATAAATAACTAAAAATACCAAGATTCTCACTGATTTCTTATCTGAGTTATTTTCTCGGGAGGGTATCCCTGATACATTCATCACCGACAATGGTGTCCAATTTGTGCCTGAGAAAATGAAAGACCTTCTAAGAGATCTTTCCATCTCACATGTACATATGCCTTTGTATTGCCCCAAGGCCAACGGCAAAGTTGAAAGGGCTAACAGAATACTGAAAGAGTCCATTCAGGTGGCGCTGGCCTCAGGGAAACCCATAGAGAGCATTGTGAGAGACATGTTATGGTCTTACCACACTACCCCTAATGTTACCACAGATTTGTCTCCATTTGAAATTTTGAGGGGGAGAAAGGCAGGATCCAAGCTCTCTCCCAGTTGGTTGTTCAAGAACAATAGGATCACCTTTGACCCTGAGGAAGTCAGGGAAACGGTGGTGAGACAACAAAAAGTATACAAAGACACTTACGCCAAAAGTGGGAGACCAGAAGCAAGGCCTGGAGAACAGGGCAGTGGGTTCTTGTAAGGAAGACCAAGGTAGCAAGCTGCAAGGGGACAAATTCTACGAGCCAGAAAAGATAAAACATGCCAAACATAATGAAGTGGTTCTGGAAAACGGTACAATGTGGAGCATGGATAGACTTTCTGAGTGCCCCCCAACCTTGATTCCCACAGTAAAGGGGAAGGAGGATAGGGTTGGGACTAAGTTTGGTTCAGGCCCTAGTAAAAGGGTGTGCAGGACTGCGTGCCCACCTAGGTGGCAGAAATATTTTGTAATGACCTAGTTATTGTTTCTGCTTGCCTAACTCTGTACATATTCCTGTTGTCCTCCAACCGACCCCTGCCCTCACCACGTCTTCAACAAGGCCGACGCTGTCATCGCACCCCACCTGCGGGACATTATCAACACCTCCTTCGACACCGCCACCTTCCCTGAGAGCTGGAAGCACGCCGAACTCAGCGCTCTACTAAAGAAACCAACGGCGGACCCCACCGAACTCAAGAACTACCGCCCCATCTCGCTCCTCCCGTTTCCAGCCAAAGTCATCGAGAAGACCGTCAACAAGCAACTGGCAGCCTTCCTCGAGACGACTGGATCTCTCGACCCATCTCAGTCAGGCTTCCGGGCCAACCACAGCACCGAGACCGCCCTCATCACTCCCACCGACGACATCCGAACCCTGCTGGACAACGGAGAAACAGCGGCCCTCATCCTCCTGGACCTCTCCGCGGCGTTCGACACTGTCTGCCACCGCACCCTAGTGCAGCGCCTCAGCAACGTCGGAATCGAGGAGAAAGCACTGGAGTGGATCATCTCCTTCCTCGCTGGAAGGACACAGAGAGTCCGCCTCCCCCCATTCAGATCAGAAGCCACGGAAGTCATCTGCGGCGCCCCTCAGGGATCCTCGCTCAGCCCCACCCTCTTCAATGTCTACATGAGCCCCCTTGCAGCCATCGCACGCCAGCACAACCTGAACATCATCTCCTACGCCGATGACACCCAGCTGATCCTCTCCCTGACCAACGACCCCGCCACCGCCAGAGCCAACCTACACGAAGGGATGAAAGACGTGGCCGAGTGGATGACGACCAGCTGCCTGAAACTGAACACAGACAAGACGGAAGTCCTCATCCTGGGCTCCTCACCCTCCGCCTGGGAAGACTCCTGGTGGCCCCCCGCCCTGGGCAACGCCCCCAAACCGACAGACCACGCACGCAACCAGGGCTTCATCCTGGACTCCTCCCTCTCCATGACCAGACAAGTCAACGCCGTCTCCTCGTCCTGTTTCAACATCCTGCGCATGCTACGTAAGATCTTCCGGTGGATCCCCACCGAGACCAGGAAGAAGGTCACCCAGGCCCTCGTCATCAGCCAACTGGACTATGGCAACGCCCTCTATGCCGGAACCACCGCCAAGCTCCAGAAGAGACTCCAGCGGATCCAGAACGCCTCGGCGAGACTCAGCCTCGACGTCCCCAGACGAAGCCACATCTCCAGACACCTGAGAGACCTGCACTGGCTCCCGATCAACAAAAGAATCACCTTCCGGCTCCTCACCCACGCACACAAAGCCCCACACAACCAAGGCCCGACCTACCTCAACAGCCGCCTCAACTTCTACGTTCCCAAACGCCACCTCCGCTCGACCAGTCACGCCCTCGCCGCCGTCCCCCGCATCCGCAGAGCGACAACAGGAGGAAGGTCCTTCTCCCACCTGGCTGCCAAGACTTGGAACTCCCTCCCGACCGACCTACGCCTGACCCAAGACCACCTCTCCTTCAGGAAGAAGCTCAAGACCTGGCTGTTCGAGCAGTAGCGGACCCCCCCCCCCCCCCCCCCAAGCACCTTGAGACCCTCCGGGTAAGTAGTGCACAATATAAATGCCTATGATTGATTGATTGATTGATTGTGCCTTTGATTCGTTTGTCTTACCACTCTCTCTCTACCCTGTCTCCCTCTCTTCGCCTCTTCCTCGTGCTCTTCTTTAGGGAGGGAGATGTGTTGTATTCTACTTGGTCTCACCCATCCGCCCACACCCCTCTCCCTTCTTTCCTTTTTGCTTCTTCCTTGGAATCTTCAGTGAGAGGCTGTTTAGAATATTAGGAGTCATGTCCCACTGCGTTCTGCGGGACTGGCAATTGGAGGTGTCAATTACTACACTCAATAAAATACATTTACCTTACCGTTTGGTGTCCTCAGTTACTTCAGACTTGCAGTCCCCCTCGAAGCTTGCCCAATTCAAATGCAGGCAAGGAAACAGGATTTTCGGCGTCCTTCCAGCGATAAGGCACAAGCACATAATAGTGCTTGATTAGTTCAGCCCCTCCTCTTGTGTTAATGTTGCTGGGTCTTGCAGTCGCCCTCTAAGCTTGAGGTGGTAGTTGCTAGTGTAGGAGGGGAAAGTAGTATATCATTTAAAAAAATGCTGAAAAAGCTAAATTATGTGTAATTTTACTCTTAAAACATTATGGGCCTTATTTCTGAAGGCCTTGCGCCACCGGTGTGTCACTTTATCCCATGTTAAAAGTGACGCACCGGTGGCGCAAGGCCTTCATAAATAAGGCCCCATATGTTTAGGAAAACCTCGGAATATAATAAAAAGAAAAGGTCAGGTAGAGTGAGATGTTGGTCCTGACATAAGAAAGAAAAGCACTTAAAACGGTCTTTTATGGTTAGCTACACAAACTCCCCCCTTCTTCGCCATAAAAACCATAATTCATCCCCTAATGCTCACCACCTCACAATATTCAATTTAAACCAGTAAATAACAGGATGCAATAGCACAACATCCTTAACGAAAAACACATTTCCTAAAAAAGAAATGATTCTTATCTAAAGTGGTGTGACTGTTAAGGTCAAGGTGATACATAGGGGCAGATTTATGTTAACTGGCGCATCCCGAGGGATGCGCCAGTTAACATGCGCCACAGTGCGCCCCAGCTACGCCACCCATGGTGCGCCGCATTTATGATGCGGCGCACCATGGGGCAAAAACGGCACAGATGCGTCACGCATCTTTGCCGTAAAAGTGACGCATTGCTGGAGTTGCATCGCAAGCGCGACGTAGCTCCAGCAATGCTCTGGGGGGGCCTATTCTTTCAATGCTGCCTCAAACCTTACGCCTGCTTCAAGCAGGCGCAGGGTTTTGACGCAGCATTGCCCTGAAAGTGACTGAGTGAAATCTCATAGATTTCACTCAGCCACTTTCAGGAGGCGTTCCTGCGCAGGAACGCCCCCCCCCTGCGCAGGAACGCCTCCTCATGGCGCAGTGCTGTACAACGTGACGCATCTCCTAGATGCGTCACGTTGTAAATAGGGTGCAGGGATGCGCCACGTTTCCGCGCCGTTGCGTCACGCAACGGCGGCGTAAACGTGGCGCAAGCCCTTCATAAATCTGCCCCATAGTGTGCCCAGTGATGTCATCAATGTCAATCAGAATGGCATCTGTCACTTCATGTGCGACATCATGAGCAGTTCATTAGCAAGTTTCTGTCTGCAGAAACACGAACTTTGATTTTGATCCTGAATCCAACTTTGCAAGCCTCTTTTAAACTTCTCTTGCCAACAGTGGAGGCAAAGATTATCCGGTATCGATACCAGGATTTCCCCGGTAGGTTGGACCCCTTGAAGGAAGGTTTTAAAAGCCCAGGGCTGCTCATGGTGCCTCTGCCACTTTCCACAGCGACCCACAATTAATTGCAGCAGCTAAGGGGAGTCTTCGAGTAAAAGAGAGAGAGAGAGAGAGGGAAAAGGTATATAGAAAACAATCAGAGTGGCAGAAGACAGAGAGGAGAGAAGGGGTGCGAGCATGGATGGATGGCAACTGAGAGGTTGCTGGAGGTGATGAAAGGTACGGGGCTGGTTTAAGCATTTTTACTAGGGCTGCCTGCTTTTGGTTTCCCAGTTCAGCCCTGATTGATATGTAAATCCAGGAGGCGAGAATGGTTTGAGCAACTGGTTCAGTGAGACAAATAATAGGAATGAGATACTACACCACAACAGAGATTCGTCATTAGCTAAAATAAATCAGGGATAATTAAATGTAATAAAATTAGCATCTCCTGCTTAAATCCCTCTATGTAGTAAATGCGCAGTTCCGGTCTTTGTAGAGTAATAATAGCCACACTGTGCACATTCCTTTTTTATTCCAGTCCCTCGGACCCCTTTGCTGCCAACAAAAAGAGTGCTTTAAAATTAGGATAAATCTCCTTATTTAATGAAAAAGCAAATATTTTTATTTACCAGTCCGCTTTAAATAGAGAACCAGCTTCAGTTTGTGAGACAGGCTGGAAGCAATCTGCAGCCATTTTCCGAATTTCGATGTCAGCTTTCCTGGCTCTTCAACGGTCCTTCAGGACTCTCCTAACATATGGAGCCTCGCAAGTGTCCAGGGCATGGAAGAGAGGAGAAGCTGTGCATCTGCTTAAAGCAGCACGAGTGGGAAGACGAAATGAATCAATTTGCATAATTTAGTTTTTAATGGTCAAAGCATGATTGAATCATAAATTCAGACTGAAAGTTTGCTCTCGGGTTTGAAAAGTAGGCTAGTTTATCCTTGTACGCCCTGTTGATCCTTTGTATGCCATGTTCTTTAAATTATTTTACTCCTGTCTGAGAATTTTCAAGCAGTGGAGAAAAAAGGTGTCTCAATAATTGGATCTAAATGGATAAGATTGATGTGTGTGGCGACCTTAGGTGGTATTGTGCAGGCCCATCAAGAGAAAAAATGCTTGTTTAAAGGGAGATCATGTCTTCATTTCAGAGTATGCTGCAGACTACTGAGTTCAAATTAAGCCAGGCCCCCCTTCCGAGAAAAAAACCAGAGCAGTAGTTTGATATTGCTCTGGCGAAGTGCTCCTTAAGTGCTCATTAAATATATGTTTGTGTGGGAGCGGTTATATTTATGTCACTTTTGAAGCAAATGACCTGCCTTCCCTGCTTTTCAGGTCTTGCCTAGGCAGCGTGCATGCGCTGCACTGCCTAGGCTGGCCTTTAGCCATTGGTCTTCACTTTTCAAGCACTGCACTCGTGCTTGTGGTGGCATCAACCTTGCGGGAGCAAGCAGCTGCGCGCCACAAGCACGACTGCAGTGCTTGAAAAGTGAAGACTGCTCTTCAAAGCGTACGCGCGAGCACCACTCACGGGCTCACCTCCTGCTCCCCCTCTCTCTCACAGCCTCTTCCTCGTCCTAAATCACTCCCTCCTCCTGGCTCCCGACTTATTTCGCCATTTGCTGCGCTTGTTATCTTCTGGCATGTGCTGTTCTGGCACGCGCTCTCTCTCACACACACTAACTCATGCATGCACACTTTTGCTCACACTCACACAAACACTCTCGCTCACACATTCTCTCTCACTCGAACAATATCTCACGTCTAAATTGTGCCACCACTGTCGCAGCTTATAAGGCTGGAAACCTCTTAAACGTCCATTTATTTGCTCAACGGTCTTCCATGCATTTAAAACAAGGTCCTGGGGCGGCCAGGTGATTTGGAGCAGTCTAATGTTTTATACAAAATTGTGAATTGTTTTAAAATTGTCATAGGTCCCACATCCTTTTTACAAGCAGAATACTTACTATGGAATTGGCCGGCAGCAGATGTGGTTCTATAGTCCTGGTGGGTGAGTTTATAGAGATGTGTGGCAGTTGTACAAAGTTTCACTGACCGTGGAATTTACATTGGATATGGAATGATTTTGGGAAAAATTGCCAAATGTTCCAACAAGGGACTTTCGTCTTTTGCCTTCTTTTGAATCTCCATGACGAATCCATACATTCTCGGTGGCCCATGTTTACTGCATCCACCATACGAGGTGGGCAATTATATAACTATGTAATTAGAATCACAGAGTGGTTGGTTGCAGCATATCTCGGATTGCGGCGCTCCACGGACCAGCATTAATTCTCCCAGCGTGTTCAACATATGTCACACCAGGGGATGACCGTGTTGCAAATTAGAAAAGCAGAGTTGAAGTCAAGGAAACTGTCTCGTTTTAGAGCTTATTTGTTACCTTGTGTGTTGTCCTAGCTTATTTAATTAAATGTTAATTACTGGCCTCATTTCAGGTCATTTGCCTCTCTAGCGAGAAACACGAGACTTCACACAGGGACTAATGAGTATACTAAATGCATCTCTTCCAGCCAGCTACTCATCATCAGCGCATAAATATTGCAAAATTCATGCAGGAAGTGATTTCCAGCTGGTCATATTTTCTCCAATTCAAGTGCATGCAAGTTATTTAAGCTGTGGGTTCCCCCCCTTGCCTCATTATGGTGTACCAGGGGCCTCATTTATGAGAAATGACACATCGCTGCATGAAAGCAGCGATGCGTCACTTCTCAGTGCGCCCTTCTTGCGACATGATTGATGCGTCATATTTACTGTATGACGCACGCATTCAGAAGAACGACGACCCACCACCACCAGCAACAGGTCGCCCGCAGAAGCTGGAGCAAGATCACAGCCGACCAGCTCGCCGCTTCCCTGAGCCAGCACCCTCCCGCCAGCTCAGCGAACCCCAGCCAGGCCGCCGACAACCTCACGAAGTAGATCAGCAACTGCGCGGGCTAACTCGCCCCACTGAGGACCCCGCCCAGCAGACCCGGCAGCAAGAAGGCCCCGTGGTTCACCGACGAACTCAAGAGCTCCAAGAAGAACTGCCGAGCCCTCGAGAAAGCCTGGAGAAGGGAGCCAACACCGGACAACATGACCACCCTCAAGCTTGCCACCCGGAAGCATCACCAACTGATCCGTGACACCAAGAAAACTGCATTCAAGGACCGGTTGGATAACAACGCACACAACAGCAAGGAACTCTTCAACATCGTGAAAGAGCTCTCCAACCCCAATTCCGGAAACAACAACATCACCCCATCGCAAGAACTCTGCAACTCCCTCGCCTCCTACTTCCACAACAAGATCGCGGACATACACAATAGCTTCAACACCCAACCGACGAACGCCACGTCCAACTCGACCGAACCACCGCCCCCCACCACCACCCTCCGCGCCTGGACTCCGATCTGCACCGAAGAAACCGTCCGCATGATGAACTCCATCCACTCCGGATCTCCGACCGACCCCTGCCCTCACCACGTCTTCAACAAGGCCGACGCCATCATCGCACCCCACCTGCGGGACATCATCAACACCTCCTTCACCACCGCCAACTTCCCTGAGAGCTGGAAGCATGCCGAACTCAGCGCTCTACTCAAGAAACCAACAGCGGACCCCACCGAACTCAAGAATTACCGCCCCATCTCGCTGCTCCCGTTCCAAGCCAAAGTCATCGAGAAGACCGTCAACAAGCAGCTGGCCACCTTCCTCGAGACGAACGGATCCCTCGACCCCTCACAGTCTGGCTTCCGAGCCAACCACAGCACCGAGACCGCCCTCATCGCTGCCACCGATGACATCCGAAACCTGATGGACAACGGAGAAACAGCGGCCCTCATCCTACTAGACGTCTCCGCGGCCTTCGACACCGTCTGCCACCGCACCCTAGTGCAGCGCCTCAGCAACGTCGGAATCCAGGAGAAGGCGCTGGAATGGATCATCTCCTTCCTCGACGGAAGAACACAGAGAGTCCGTCTACCACCGTACAAGTCAGAGGCCACCAAAGTCATCTGCGGCGTCCCTCAAGGATCCTCGCTGAGCCCAACCCTCTTCAACGTCTACATGAGCCCCCTCGCGGCCATCGCACACCAACACAACCTCAACATAATCTCCTACGCCGACGACACCCAGCTGATCCTCTCCCTGACCAACGACCCCGCCGCCGCCAGAGCCAACCTGCACGAAGGGATGAAAGAGGTAGCCGAGTGGATGTCGACCAGCCGCCTGAAGCTGAACTCGGACAAGACGGAAGTCCTCATCCTGGGATCCTTGCCCTCCGCCTGGGACGACTCCTGGTGGTCCCCCCGCCCTGGGCACCGCACCCAAACCGACAGACCACGCACGCAACCTGGGCTTCATCCTGGACTCCTCCCTCTCCATGACCAAGCAAGTCAACGCCGTCTCCTCGTCATGCTTCAACACCCTGCGCATGCTACGGAAGATCTTCCGGTGGATCCCCACCGAGACCAGGAAGACTGTCACCCAGGCACTCGTCACCAGCCGTCTGGACTACGGCAACGCCCTCTACGCCGGAACCACCGCCAAGCTCCAGAAGAGACTCCAACGAATCCAGAACGCCTCAGCCAGACTCATCCTCGACATCCCACGACACAGCCACATCTCCGGACACCTAAAAGACCTGCACTGGCTCCCGGTCAACAAGAGAATCACCTTCCGTCTCCTTACCCACGCACACAAAGCTCTTTACGACCAAGGCCCGAGCTACCTCAACAACCGCATCAACTTCTACGCTCCCAAACGACACCTCCGATCAGCCAGTTGCGCCCTCGCCGCCGTCCCCCGCATCCGAAGAACGACAAGACCTGGAACTCCCTCCCGACCGACCTGCGCCTGACCCAAGACCACCTCGCCTTCAGGAAGAAGCTCAAGACCTGGCTGTTCGGGTAGCAGCAGCACACCCCCCCCCAGCGCCTTGAGACCCTCCGGGTAAGTAGAGCGCTCTATAAATGCCTATGATTGATTGATTGATATGACGCATCATGTCACAAGGAGTTACAGATACGTCAGTTTTTCTGACGTATCTGTATGGCACAAAAATGCTGCATTTCTGGAGTGTGTCACAAAAGTGACGCAACTCCAGCAATGTGTCCTTTCACATGGGGCAAGCCCCATGTGATAGGGCCTGCGTCAGTCTTACGCCTACTGTGAGGCAGGCGTAAGATATTGACGCATTTGCATCCTAGAAGTGGCGCAGTGAAATCTCATAGATTTCACTGCGTCACTTCAATTACCCTTTCTTGCGTTGGAACGCCCCCCACCCGGAAAACGTTTGGCCTCTTTATGAGAAATGACGCATCGCTGCGTGAAAGCAGAGATGCGTCACTTCTCAGTGTGCACTCCTTGCGACATTCCTGATGCGTCATATTTAATGTATGACACATCATGTCGCAAGGAGTTACAGAATCGTCAGAATTTCTGACGTATCTGTAAGCTCAAAAGTGACGCATTGCTGGAGTGTGTCACAAAAGTGATGCCTATGATTGATTGATTGATATGACGCATCATGTCACAAGGAGTTACAGATACGTCAGTTTTTCTGACGTATCTTTATGGCGCAAAAATGATGCATTTCTGGAGTGTGTCACAAAAGTGACGCAACTCCAGCAATGCGTCCTTTCACATAGGGCAAGCCCCATGTGAAAGGGCCTGCGTCAGTCTTACGCCTGCTGTGAGGCAGGCGCAAGATTTTGACGCAACGGCGTCCTAGAAGTGACGCAGTGAAATCTCATAGATTTCACTGCGTCACTTCTACGACCCTTTCTTGCGTCGATACGCCCCCCTTGCATACATTATACCTGGCGCAGGTATAATGTGGTGCAGGGGTTTACAAAGTGATGCATCTACCTAGATGCGTCACTTTGTAAATATGGAGCAGCAGGGCACAATTTTTACGCCGCTGGTGCGTCACAAAAAGTGACACACCAGCGGCGTAAAAGTGACGCACGGCCCAGATCCCAAACTCTTCTAACTATAGTGCATAAATAATCTTGCGTAGCTGTGCACTACACAAGTGTTTCCCACCTCACCATCTCCAAAATTATTTTGATTTTTCACTTTGACATCGGTCCCACTGCTGAAATAAGCCACCTCTTGCCCCGCCCGTGCCTCTAGGCACTTTTAAACACACTGGGCTTCAGCTTATCCACACCCGCCCCAGGACCCCCGTGTGTGTCAGCCCAGCCTGTGACAGTCCCGGGTACACACACAGCCGCACCCAAATACTTCACTGATCTTTAAACAAGCATCTGTAATGCATTAGGTCTTGTATTTACGGGAGTTTGCGGTATTGTCGTTTTAAATGACAGTGCCTTTTATTTAGGTTTTGGTTTTAAAAACATAAGTAAAAGGCATTGTCATTTACAATGCCAATAGTTCAAAGTAGCGTAAATGCGAGACCTATTGCATTGCAAATGCTTGTTTGCAAGTGCTTTCAACTGTCTACTTTTAACTCACAGCATGTTTAAGCCCACCTATGCAAAAAAAGAAATAATGGAAAAGAAATACCAACCCTAAACTGTCACATGGGCGTCTTTTGCTGTCTGTAGTTTGATTTATTTAAACAAGAATTGGCAAAGTCAATAGGTATTGCCTACAAGAGCTATTGGCTTTGTCAATGTTTTTCAGCCATCCTATGCAGTAGATCTGTTGACATATCAACCATGATGCCAAAGGTTGGCACTGTTTCATCTTATGTCTCTGAGACAGTTGAGCTACCTGATATCCTGGGCACAGCTGTTGGAAATTAAAATTATTGGCCAGATCAAAAAAATATTGGATCCTGGTACTAGTGGCGTGGTTGTCTTAGAGTGCAAGTGATAATGGTGAAGAAGTTGCTAACTCTCACCTATGAGTGAAAGAAAAGAAAAGACATGAGGAATTTTGGAAATATGTGCAGACATTAGGCATACTCTTAGGGCCTAAAAATGAGTCTGGTGGTCCGTGGACCACCAGAATTATGGGGGCGCAGAGGTGGCGGTCAAGTCGGTACAACTTTGCCGGTCAGACCACCATTGCACTGCCTCAACCACCTGGCTGTGTCGCAGCAGTCAGGGGCTCAGCAATATGCTGGTGGTGCCACTGCGGCATCACCATGCATATTACAAGTTTCAGGACCAACAGCAGTGTCATAGAGGTATTTACTCCATGAAAAGGTTAGTTGTCCTAAAACAAAGGGGTCCCTACAGGGATCGCTGTTGTCCATGTGCATGGGAATCCATGCAGGGGGCACAACCGGTGCCCCCCTGTGTGCAGGAACTATATTTGACGTGCCAATTGTGGTGCCTATTTTCAGAGGCACGGCCATGGGAGCACCTCAAAAAGTTCTAATTCTAATAAGCTGTTTGGTTGCACACTGCTGGCTGCAGTGGTAATGAGAGTGTATAAAGACTCAGAAAAAAAAAATACAATAAATACGAAAAGAGTAAAAAATAGGTAATAGTGAATAAATAAATAAAGGTTTCATAAGTCGCAGGTCTCCCATGGAGCAACCACTACAGTAATACACAAATCTTATAAACACAACACTTGTGTTTCCTGAACGTTGATATCTCAGCAGGTTGAAACAGTGGAGTGATGTGACAGTGGACCAATAGCTCATTTTGATTTCCTGATATGTACCATTATATCGTCCAAAGCAAACTCCTGTTACGATGCAGACAGGCTGTAGTAAATGCCAGTTTGAAAAGTATTGCTGTTAAAAAAGGTGAACAGTTGAACATGAGTCCTTTCCATGTAACATGAAGCCAAGCCAAGGATCACCCAGGTAGGTTGATATATTCACCAGCACGGTTCAGCTCATCTGCCATATATCAACATCGAATCTTCAATACTGTAGTGAGAACATCTGTTAAACATGTTGAATCTGGAGATGTGTTGATGTATTTGTCCACATTTCTATCCCACTTGTTCCTCGAAATAGCTTCTGCATCTAACCCACCTCCTTAGACTCCAGAACTTTTCTTACTGGGTTTAAGGATTTGTAGATTCCAGTCCATTGACTCTAAATATAGATACCATGCAACAGGCTTTGGGGTGTAGTATAACACAAAGTTAACACAGCAGCATAGCAAGCTATTTTACTTAGGAACCTAACTGAGGCAGTAAAAGGGAATCTTTCTGCTACACTCCTTTGGGCAGTTGCAGTTTGGGTAGAGTTCTTTGCAGTACTATTTCTGTGAACTTGTAGCACAACAAAAGAAGTAGGGGACAGTCTAAAGCAGCTTGTTGGGTGATATCAAGAGGGAATAAGGCCTTCTTATACAGCTGCGGTCCCTTGCCACACTGGCTAGCTTGGAACAACAGGGAGAAACCTTGTAACACCCAGTTTGTGTTATGCTGTTTGAATTTGATATCATCAAGGATAATGCGTCTGTGAATATGAGGCCTTAAAACAAATTGACACTAATAACAATGTGCAATCTTCTCCTCAAGGGAACATAGGTCTCCTTGCGTTGACCGCCAACGTTAAGCTCCACTACAGCTCCCTGCATGGACTCGGACTCATAAAATGTAGAATCTTCAGCAAGATGTACCTGGTCTCTGAATCCGACATACGATCAATTACATTTGGCCTGTACTTGTGAACCAGCAGAGTGTGACCAGATAACTCTAAGCAGGTCTTTCTGCTTTTGTGAGCTATTTCACTAGACATTTTAAAACTGTATATCTCTAGTTTTCCTATTTGTCTGTGTCATTTTTGTATAATTGCATTGTTAGAACCGGTTGTCTCTAGTTGGCAGCGGTACGCACTTCTGACAAATAGGGACACACCTTTTCTAGTCAGGGCAAGGGGATCACACCCTTTGATAACCCCTGCTCACCCCCTCGGTAGCTTGGCAGAGCAGACAGGCTTATCTCAGAGGCTGTGTGTTAAGCATTTATGACCACATACAGTAATAAAGTGAATACACTACAAATGGACAAGACACAGTAGTATTATAAAAATAAGTATTTTTATATAAGGCTTAGCACAAGACCAAATAACGACAAAAATATACCACAATCTTAATAAATACTCTTGGAAGGGAAAATAATAGTTCAAGCGTAGTTTCTTCTTAGCACAAAGTCTTTAGTATCACAAGCAACTCTTCTTCTTTAGAACACAGTTCTTAGCAACAATGTAACCCACACGGGAGTCACACGACGTCGAGGCAAAGTTAATCCAAAGGGTTCGGCGTCGACCGCGAGGAGCGCAACGTCGAGCCCGGAGTCACACGGACCCCCAACAACACAGTACCTTAGGAAAATGAAGCACACGATGATCAGCGGCGTCGAGCAATCCGGCGTCGCGTTGTCGGTGTCGATCAGGCCTCAGTGGTCGTCGATGTCGATGATGCTGTTGCAAGAGTGAGCAGCGTTCACGGCGTCGAGAGGGCACGAGGTCGATGCGATCAGCAGCGGTGCAGACACGAGGTCCCTTGGAGCTGGAGCCGAACTCACTACTCACTGGCGTTGCTGCTGGCGTCGATCGGGCCCGGCGTCCGGCGTCGAAGAAGCGGGACACTGGAGCCGTTACTCACGATGTCGGGCTGGATTCGGCGACGTCCGTTGGCGTCGAGATTGCTCGTTTCTTTCAGAGGTGCTGGATTCTCAAGTTCCAGCAAATAGCACTTTTAGCAGATGAAGTCCTTTAGCCCTGTGACTTCAACAGGAGGCTGGCACTCTTCCAACCCTTGGAGATTTTCCTAGCAAAGTTTGAGAGTACACACACAGTTCCTCTCTCCTGGTTTCTTGGTAAAAATAAAGAAGCAATGCAGGACTCCCCCCAGCAAACAGCACACTGGCAGAAGGGGTAGGCAAGTCCTTGGATCAGCAGGCTTCTTGTCCTTGGTTTCAGGGTTCCTTGTCAGAAGTGATCTGAATTCTTGGTTCAGGGGTCCTTCTCTTACACCCCTTTTTGGCTTTGATCCCTTTGTCCATGCAGGGGAATTTCCCAACATCCTGGGTCTGTTGTGGGTGGAGGCAGGCAGAGGCACCTGGCCTATTCACTGAGCCGGGCTGGGTCCTCAGACGCCCAGCAGGAGGTGGAGCCAGCATTGTCACTGGCAGGAGCAGAGCTATCGGTCGCCTGGCAGGAGGTGGAGCCAGCATTGTATCAGGTAGGGCAGGCTATCAGCAACTACTCTCCCCCTACTCTCAACGCAAATGTCCCACTCATCCCACACTGACTCATCAGATCTCCGGAGCCATCCCGCTCCTGTCACACACAAACTAAACCAGCAGAAACCAGAAATAGTTAGACAAGAAAATAGCTACTTTCTAAAAGCACTATTTTCAAACCCAGAGTCCAAAAACCATCCACACAAACGGATGCGTTATTAAACCCCGAGTTCAGGGATACCAAACTCCACATTGCACCATGCTCCCCGAGCCAGCTAGGATCATAGCATTAATAACCCAGGCAGCTCATTCTAACTAATGGAGAGCAGGTTACCTCGCAATAGTGAAAAACGAATATGGCTGTAATTCACTATTAGGACATGCCAACTTGGTCTGGCCTGTCCTACCTTATACTTACAATGCACCCTGCCCGTGGGCCTACCATAGGGGTGACTAACATGAAGTTAAGGGAAGGTTTAGGGACTGGCAAGTAGGTGTACTTGCGCAGTCAGCGTGACAGTACTAGTCTGCACGTGGGTCTGGCAATGGCAGACCCTCAGACATACTTTTACGAGGCCGCTCTTGTGGGTGGCACAACACGTGCTGCAAGCCCACGAGCAGCATTTGTATTTACGAGCCCTGGCACTCCTGGTGCACTAGACTAGGGACTGACAGTAAACCAAATAAGCCAAACATGGAATTCAATTAGTACAGTAATTTAACATAGGGAGCACTTGCACTGTGGCACTGATCAGCAGTGGCACAGGGCCCAAAGCATTAACCAGCAAAAACATCGTAAAACAGTGAAGGCAAACAGAAAAAAATAGAGGAGAGACTCAAGCCAATGATGTCAGGTCTAACACGTGTCCCCTCCAGCTGAAATGTGGGGAGAACTACCCTTGACCTAGGGAGTCCTCATCACTAAGGCGGAAAAATCTGGACAGACCATCAGCATTGGCGTGATCTGTACCAGGGCGGTGTTCCACCGTAAAGTCCATCCCCTGTAGGGAAATGGACCACCTCAACAGTTTTGGATTCTCACCCCTCATCTGCATCACCCATATGAGGGGCCTGTGGTCTGTCTGAACCCGGAAGTGAGTCCCAAACAGGTAGGGTCTTAGCTTCTTCAGC
Source organism: Lissotriton vulgaris (assembly GCF_964263255.1). NCBI lineage: Eukaryota > Metazoa > Chordata > Amphibia > Caudata > Salamandridae > Lissotriton > Lissotriton vulgaris. The sequence goes on along the minus strand of NC_141697.1, from coordinate 744,215,767 downwards.
GCCCAGACCACAGCAAATGCTTCTCGCTCTATCGCACTCAACCTCGTTTCCCTGGGAAGTAACCTCCGGCTGATGAAGGCTACAGGCAAGTCTCAGCCCTCTTCATTCACCTGAGCTAGAATAGCCCCCACGCCATGCTCTGAAGCGTCCGTCTGGACAATAAATTCCTTAGAAAAGTCGGGTGCCTGGAGTATAGGCGCTGTACACATTGCAGTTTTCAGGGTGTCAAAGGCCGTTTGACAGGCGTCAGTCCAGATCACATTTCGTGGCTGCTTCCTGGAAGTCAGCGAAGTCAAGGGGTGCACAATGTTACCATAATCCTTGACAAAGCTCCTGTAGTAACCCGTGAGACCTAAGAAGGCCCTCACCTGAGTTTGGGTATTGGGCGGCGCCCAAGTCAGGATGGTATCAATCTTGGGTTGCAGGGGGGCAACCTTGCCGCTCCCTACTTGGTGCCCCAAGTACACCACAGAACCCTGCCCAATCTGGCACTTACTGGCTTTGATTGTGAGGCCTGCTCTGCGCAGGGCCAACAACACTTCCTGGAGGTGGTGCAAGTGTTCCTCCCTGCTGGCGCTGAACACTGCAATGTCGTCCAGGTAGGCGGCACTGAAATCCTCCAGTCCAGCCAAGACCTGGTTGACCAACCTCTGGAAGGTGGCAGGGGCATTCTTCATCCCAAAGGCCATCACCCGGAACTGGTATAGCCCATCTGGTGTGGAGAATGCTGACCTCTCTTTTGCCCCATCAGTTAAGGCGATCTGCCAGTACCCAGACGTTAGATCAAACGTGCTAAGGTACCGTGCAGCCCCCAACCGATCAATGAGCTCATCAGCTCTGGGGATGGGGTGCGCGTCAGTCTTGGTGACTGAATTGAGTCCTCGGTAATCCACGCAGAACCGAAGTTCTGGTGAAGCACCAGGCGCCGCAGCCTTCGGGACCAAGAGAACTGGGCTGGCCCAAGGACTGCTAGAGGACTCAACCACCCCTAAGGCAAACATTTTGGAGACCTCCTCCTTAATGTATGCTCTGACCTTGTCAGTCACCCTGTAAGCCTTGTGCTTCACAGGAGGGCTGTCTCCGGTGTCAACATCATAGACACACCAATGAGTGACACCAGGAACCAAGGAAAACAGATCAGGGAATTCTCCCAACAGTTGGCGACAATCCTGCTTCTGCTCAAGGGTCAGTGTGTCAGAGAGGACAACACCATCCACTGACCCATCTTGCTCTTTAGCACACAGGAGGTCAGGAAGAGGCTCACTCTCCTCCTCCATTCCAGCATCTGTAGCTAGGAGCATGCCCACTTCGGACCTTTCTAAGTGGGGCTTCAAACGGTTGACATGCAGGACCCTCAAGGGGTTCCTGGGAGATTTCAAGTCCACCAAGTAGGTGACATCGCTCTTCTTCTCCACAACCTTAAACGGTCCAGTCCACCTGTCCATGAGCGCACAAGGTTCCACAGGGGACATGACCCAAACTTCTTGACCAGGCTGAAGCTCTACCAGAGTGGCATTCCAGTCGTACCAACGCTTCATCTCCTCCTGGCTGGCCTCCAGATTTGCCTGAGCAAGATCTCTGAAGCGCCGAGTCTGGTTCCTAAAGGCCAGCATGTAACTGTATACATCCTGGGGAGGTTTCCTGGGAGATTGCTCCCAGCCTTCTTTGACCAGACTCAAAGGTCCTCTTACCGGGTGACCATACAAAAGCTCAAAGGGGCTGAACCCTAGAGACCTCTGCGGCACCTCACGGTAAGCAAACAACAGGCATGGCAAGAGGACGTCCCATTTCCGCCTCATTGGTTCTTCAAGACCCATGATCATGCCTTTAAGGGTCCGGTTGAATCTCTCAACCAGCCCATTACCTTGAGGGTGGTAAGGAGTGGTGAACTTGTAGGTTACCCCACACTCCTTCCACAGAGACTTCATGTAATTGGAAATGAAGTTGGTGCCCCGACACCACATCTCTGGGGAACCCCATGCGGGAGAAAACACCCATCAGTGCCCGTCCCACCACGGGGGCCGTCACTGTTCGGAGAGGGATGGCTTCCGGGTACCGTGTGGCATGGTCCACCAAGACCAGGATGAACCTGTTGCCCAGGGCTGTCTTGGGGTCCAGGGGCCCAACAATGTCAATCCCCACCCGGTCAGAGGGGGTACTGCCCACTGGAAAAGGTTGGAGGGAACCCTTCTGCTTCCTTCCGCTTTTCCCACTTGCCTGGCAAGTGTGACAAGTCTTACAATGGATGTCTACATCCCTTCGCATCTGAGGCCAATAAAAATGGGTGACAAGCCTGTCATAGGTCTTGTCCTGCCCCAGATGTCCAGCTAACGGAACGTCATGAGCCAAACCCAGTAGGAAGGCTCTGAAGCGCTGGGGTACCACCAGCACACGGGCTGACCCAGGCTCAGCAGCCTTAGGCTCGCTATACAGGAGGTCGTTCTTCCAGTAAACAAAATGCGACCCTGACTGATCACCTGAGGTTTGGGCTGAGGCCTGCTGCCTCATACCCACAAGAGAAGGGCACACTCTTTGTTCTGCACAAAATTCTTCCCTGGAGGGACCACCATCCTGCTGCCAATGGGTCAGCTCGGGCAGGTCTCCCAGTTCAGCAATTTGTTCCCCTGTGGGCTCCAGGGTATTCCCCTCAGGGTCTACCTCCTCCTGGACCACGGGAACTACGGGGGCCGGTTTCCCGCACCTCCTGCCTCTTCTCTTAACAGCTAGGTCCTGGGCCATTTTTTCAGGCTCCGGGACCCCATCAACACCCTTACTAGCTGTCATGGATCGAGTGGTTGCACACACCCACTCTGGCACACCCAACATTTTCAAATGTGTCTCCCTCTCCACCTTAGCCCAAGGGGAGTCTTCTAAATCATTGCCCAGGAGACAATCAACAGGCATGGCGGGCCTCACAGCAACCTGAAGAGTACCTGAAACTCCCCCCCATTCAAAGGAAACTTGAGCTACCTCACACTCTTTCTGGGAGTTATCAGCAGCTATCACGGGGTAGAATGCGTGGGGAACCACCTGCTCTCTGGACACCAAGTGACACTTGACAGCTGTCACACTCGCTCCGGTGTCTCTGAGAGCTTCCACTCAATGGCTATTAATGGTCACCCACTGCCTATATTTATTAATGTTACTAGGCAGAGGGGGTGGAGGGACCATTTCCATGTCTCCTAGCGAGACCAGGGACATTTCTGCGGGACCCCTCCCACCAGGGACAACCATCTCCTCCCCTCCCAGGGCTAGACTCGCCAACTGACGGGGGGGTGCACGCGGTGGTGCATTAGAATTCTTCATGGGACACTGGGGGTCATAATACCGGTGTCCCATCTGCCCACAAACGTAGCAGGTCATTGGGCACCTATGAACAGGCTTACCTGTCCGGCCCCTGGCTTCTTCTCAGGGGGAGGCTGGGAACCCTTCCCTTGGATCCCTTGGGGATTACTTTGGGGCCCTTTCTGGGACTCCTTCTGTTTACCCTTGTCCCCTCCACTCTTCTGCTGGGTACCCTGCCCACCTTTGGCTGAGTCTCCCACTGGACCCTTGTGGACCCTGGTACTGACCCAGCGGTCCGCCTCCTCAGCAAGTTTTCTAGGGTTAGATATCTTGCTATCAATAAGGTGCTGGCGCAGCTCAGGAAAACAGTTATTAGACAAATGCTCCCAAGCGAACAAATCATAAAGAGCTTCATAACTTTCCACTTTGCTGCCCTTTACCCAACCATCCATGGCTCTGCAAAAATAAGACACATATTCAACCCACGTCGTACCAGGCAAATTCTTACATTCTCTAAAAGCTTGTCTGTACTTTTCTGGGGTTAGGCCATACCTCAACATTAAAGCATCTTTCATATGAGCATAAGACATCCTATCCTCAACAGGCATGTCTAACAGGGTATCTCTTCCCTCATTCACAAAGCGACCCCACAACCCCGCTCCCCAATCCTCCTCAGGGACCCGATGGGCCAACAATGCTAACTCATATGCTTTAAACCATTGACCAATATCTTCATTCCTATGATAATCTTTGATCACATCTTTGGGGAAATAAAACCTACTTTCTGCAGGCACAGATGGGATGCTGCCACCAGAGGGATTCAATTCTAACTTCTTAGCTTGGATCTCCAACTCCCTCAACTTGGTATCTCGCTCCAAAGCTAACTTTTCTCTTTAAAAATCCAACCTTTTGGTCTCCAAATCAGCTTCTCTCCTACCCCTTGCATTTTCTAACTCCAACTGCCCATTTATCTTAAGCCTTGCCATTTCCATGTTGTATGCACGCTCTTTCGTCCTTTCTTCTCTTTCTTCAGGGGAAAGACCTTTGGAGGAAACACTGCTACCGGGAGAGGACACAGGCCCATTCACTTGCGCCTCCTCATCCCCTTCCCCTGGCGGTGCCACCACCGCATCAGAGGGATCTCTGAACTCCAACCAGGCTTGCAATGCTTTGACAACTTCTGGTTTGTTTCTGCAGCTCTTGGTAGGAACTTTGAATTGCTTGCAATAATGGTCTAATTGCTTTCTGCTGTAATCTTCGATTTTACTTCTATCGAATTCCTCCACAACAACAACAGGGGCAGTGCCTCCGGTGTCACTCATGGTCAAAACTGGCAGTGTTCAAAAAATCAAGCTTTAGAAAAGCGGAGAACAAAAATAGAATCCTTCCAAATTAGATAGTGGCTGCGCTATGGTCTGATTTCACTATGTAGCGCACACTAATCACTGCACATGGGTCATAAATGCAAGGTTCAAATCCTCACCGCTGCGTCCAATGTTAGAACCGGTTGTCTCTAGTTGGCAGAGGTACGCACTTCTGACAAATAGGAACACACTTTTTCTAGTCAGGGCAAGGGGATCACACCCTTTGATAACCCCTGCTCACCCCCTTGGTAGCTTGGCAGAGCAGACAGGCTTATCTCAGAGGCTGTGTGTTAAGCATTTATGACCACATACAGTAATAAAGTGAATACACTACAAATGGACACGACACAGTAGTATTATAAAAATAAGTATTTTTATATAAGGCTTAGCACAAGACCAAATAACGTCAAAAATATACCACAATCTTAATAAATACTCTTGGAAGGGAAAATAATAGTTCAAGCGTAGTTTCTTCTTAGCACAAAGTCTTTAGTATCACAAGCAACTCTTCTTCTTTAGAACACAGTTCTTAGCAACAATGTAACCCACACGGAAGTCACACGACGTCGAGGCAAAGTTAATCCAAAGGGTTTGGCGTCGACCGCGAGGAGCGCTATGTCGAGCCCGGAGTCACACGGACCCCCAACAACACAGTGCCTTAGGAAAATGAAGCACACGATGATCAGCGGCGTCGAGCAATCCGGCGTCGCGTCGTCGGTGTCGATCAGGTCTCAGTGGTCGTCGATGTTGATGATGCTGTTGCAAGAGTGAGCAGCGCTCACGGCGTCGAGAGGGCACAAGGTCGATGCGATCAGCAGTGGTGGAGACACGAGGTCCCTTGGAGCTGGAGCCAAACTCACTACTCACTGGCATTGCTGCTGGCGTCGATCGGGCCCGGCGGCCGGCGTCGAGGAAGAGGGACACTGGAACCGTTACTCACGATGTCGGACTGGATTCGGCGACGTCCGTCGGCGTCGAGATTGCTGGTTTCTTTCAGAGGTGCTGGATTCTCAAGTTCCAGCAAATAGCACTTTTAGCAGATGAAGTCCTTTAGCCCTGTGACTTCAACAGGAGGCTGGCACTCTTCCAACCCTTGGAGATTTTCTTAGCAAAGTTTGAGAGTACACACACAGTTCCTCTCTCCTGGTTCCTTGGCAAAAATAAAGAAGCAATGCAGGACTCCCCCCAGCAAACAGCACACTGGCAGAAGGGGTAGGCAAGTCCTTGGATAAGCAGGCTTCTTGTCCTTGGTTTCAGGGTTCCTTGTCAGAAGTGATCTGAATTCTTGGTTCAGGGGTCCTTCTCTTATACCCCTTTTTGGCTTTGATCCCTTTGTCCATGCAGGGGAATTTCCAAACATCCTGGGTCTGTTGTGGGTGGAGCCAGGCAGAGGCACCTGGCCCCTTACACTGAGCCGGGCTGGGTCCTCAGACGCCCAGCAGGAGGTGGAGCCAGCATTGTCACTGGCAGGAGCAGAGCTATCGGTCGCCTGGCAGGAGGTGGAGCCAGCATTGTATCAGGTAGGGCAGGCTATCAGCAACTACTCTCCCCCTACTCTCAACACAAATGTCCCACTCATCCCACACTGACTCATCAGATCTCCGGAGCCATCCCGCTCCTGTCACACACACACCAAACCAGCAGAAACCAGAAATAGTTAGACAAGAAAATAGCTACTTTCTAAAAGCGCTATTTTCAAACCCAGAGTCCAAAACCATCCACACAAATGGATGCGTTATTAAACCCCGAGTTCAGGGATACCAAACTCGACATTGCACCATGCTCCCCGAGCCAGCTAGGATCATAGCATTAATAACCCAGGCAGCCCATTCTAACTATTGGAGAGCAGGTTACCTCGCAATAGTGAAAAACGAATATGGCTGTAATTCACTATTAGGACATGCCAACTTGGTCAGGCCTGTCCTACCTTATACTTACAATGCACCCTGCCCGTGGGCCTACCATAGGGGTGACTAACATGAAGTTAAGGGAAGGTTTAGGGACTGGCAAGTAGGTGTACTTGCGCAGTCAGCGTGACAGTGCTAGTCTGCATGTGGGTCTGGCAATGGCAGACCCTCAGACATACTTTTACGAGGCCGCTCTTGTGGGTGGCACAACACGTGCTGCAAGCCCACGAGCAGCATTTGTATTTACGAGCCCTGGCACTCCTGGTGCACTAGACTAGGGACTGACAGTAAACCAAATAAGCCAAACATGGAATTCAATGAGTACAGTAATTTAACATAGGGAGCACTTGCACTGTGGCACTGATCAGCTGTGGCACAGGGCCCAAAGCATTAACCAGCAAAAACATCGTAAAACAGTGGAGGCTAACAGAAAAAAATGGAGGAGAGACTCAAGCCAATGATGTCAGGTCTAACATGCATTTATCAAAATGTACTCTATTTTTCAAAATTGGTTTGGGGTTTCGCTTTGTTGTATTTTAACTTGATTACATTTTGAGTACTGCATGAATATTTCACAAATTGCGTCTAACTTAAGCTTGACTGCATTGGAGCCAAACTACAAGAGAGTGACGCACAGGTTTATATAGTGACATTTGTTGTTCACCCTGACAATGATTGTGTTTATTATTTGAGTGATGCCTCCACCCCTCTTAGCTAATAACCCAATTTCCTACAGCCCTCGTATGAGGAACTTTGAAAATGGTGTATTTTACTTGTAGGAAAAATGCTATATTTTAGAAGGTAACCTGGTCTTGCCTAGAAATGGAGAACATCAGGAGTATCTGTTATGGTTGAGGGCCTTGATGCTTGTGCTAGAGCTTCTTCTCTTGATTAAGGCAGTCCTACTAATGCCGGTATATGCCGTGGCCTCTAACTCAGATTCAAAAGTGGAGACAGCCCCTATACAAAGAAAGACTGGTGGTAAAAATAGGTACCTGGGTCGGAAGTCTTCCCTAGTCCACCGTCATTCTCTCTGATGGAGTCACCTACAGCCCCAGAAGCCTCCTATACCTGCTCCTCCTTTCAGTGCTGAATGCACTGGCGTAGTGCTGACTCTCCCGGTAGTAACCTGGAAGTAGACACTAGCAACCCTGGCAACTGCCTGCATCCTCTCCCAGGAGTCGGGAGAGTCACAATCTAGCTTACCAAATCCCGCATTTTACCTCAGCTCTTTGGTCCAAGTAATTGAAAAAAAAATAGTCTAAGAATGTTCTCTGTCGAAAAAAGTAAATAAGCCTCTTGCGGGAGTACATGGCGGCTAGCAGGCGTGGCCAGTCGCGAGACTCGGGAGGTCCAGGCGTCCGTCGGAGCAGAAGGAATGGCGAGAGTGGAGACGGCGTGAAGCTAAGCCGAGACCTACCCGTTTTGAGCAGTTGCAGCCGCGAATACACAGGAGGAGCGTGGTTTTTGTTCTTGGCTTCTGGAGGGGACATATTGCGCTGAGGCCATAGTTGCGGACAAACAGAATATCGGCTTTTCTCCAACGGACTGTTGGCTTTTCGGTGGCTTTCGGTGGACGGAAGCCGGACGGCGGTGGCTCCAGGCAAACATATACTGCCGCCGGAGCCAGCAGAGAGCAGAAGCAGGTGGGGGCATTGAAGATCGAGTCAGCTACGAAGAGAAGACAGGCAGTGGCGGTATGTGCTTAAATAGCCCACATTAAATTCTCTTGTAAGCAGACAGACCAGCTGTGTAGCGGGAAGCAGTTTGTTATTTTCCCTGCTGGAAGACCGGCATTTGACCTAGTCTGGAGAGGATTATTTACATCGTTACGGCAGGGGCCGTAACTCCTCTTCTTTCACAAACTTCCTTCTGCATCTCAAAGGTAGGATCCTTTTATGTTCAAAAACAGGGGCTGATGCGATGGGTATATGCGGCACATGAGTTGAAGAAGGGGAGAAGAGCTGGTTATAGACATCAAAGTATTGAAAGCATTGAGAACTCTAAACTAAAACTACCAATCCCACAATGCAACTGGCTAAGTAAGACTTTCATTAAAGTAGCCTCTTCAGCTACCTCAGCGTCCTCAAATCCTGATTTGTATATGTCAGAAAATGAGTCATTAGGTTCCCAGGGGTTGGGATATACCCTTAGAAGCAAGGGAGGGAAACAACATACACTAAATATTTCAACAGACTCACCGTCTCTAGCTAAAACTAAGACAAAATCCTTAAGGAGAACTGGGAAAAAAAACTTAAAAGCACAGAAGCAGCTGAAAGGGTAAAGCCACCACCCTCTTTGAAGGCATATTTCAAAACTGTACCTACAGTTTTGGAACTTAAACTGTCCGACGAGGCCTCGGCTGAGGCGTCTACAATGGGTGTCTTGACTACCAACAGATATCAACCCTTAGAAGGTTTAGAGATGGATCCGGAGCTGGAACAAGCCACAGGATCAGTAGAAACCACCAAACAATATCACACATATAGTCCTGAGGATAAGGAACCTGAACCTTATTTAGAGGGAGAAATATCAGCGCAAATAATGAGCACAAATAGTGAGGATGACGTATCCACAGCCCCAATGAACGTAGAAAATATGGATCAGTCGGTTATATCAATGTTAAAAGCTCTGAGTTACGAGGTAAAAAGTGGTTTCGAAGCCACACTAACCAACCAGCAGGAGTTAAAAGAGAAATTTGACGCATTAGCCACTAGAACCTCTGAACTGGAGTCCTCAGTCGTAGATTTAAAAAAGCTTGCCACCCAGCATAATAAGAAGCTTGAGGATCTTAGACAAAAGGAGCAAGGACTTCAGGAAAAAATGGAGTCCCATGAAAATGCGCAGAGACGAAATAATCTACGCCTTCTGAAAGTTCCTGAAGGGGCAGAGGCAGGGAATATCAAGGAGTTTGTGGCTAGGTTGATTAAGCAAACTATTGAGTTGGAGGCATCGGAAGAAGAAATAATAAAAGATATCCAGCGAGTTCACAGAGATCCATTTAGGTTGAATCCGAACAAAAGCAGACCTAGAAAGATCCTGGTGCATTTTTTGACTTACACTTTAAAAGAGGAGATCCTTAATAGAGCCTTAAGAACCAGTGAACTCTCGTCAGATGGATTCTCTTACCAGATTAGATCTGATATCTCCTCCATTACAGCATCTAGCCAATGGGAGCTTGGTAAACTGTTAGAACTCTTCAAACAACTAGGCGCTACTGCTCAGCTCAAATTTCCTGCATCACTGAAAGTGATGTATAAAAATAAAATGAAAGTTCTAAAAAGGTTAGATGAGGCAGAAGAATATCTTCAATTACTTACAGACGACAATCAAAGAGAACAAGCTAATAAACATTCAAATTACTAAAGACCCTAGACTCTAGATCAGGTATTCTCTACCATTGTCACCATATTTATTTTTTCTAATTTTCTTTATAGACGGTTAGCTGTACCACTCACAACTTAAATACATGGCACGCCCGGCTTGAGGAGTCTCAATGGCCAAGCTAGGCCAAGAAAAGCAGGGGGGTTCTCCAGGGGAGCACAGGAGGTTCAGGAGGTGGGGGGGAGGTGGGAGCACTGGGTAGGGGGCATTGGGATTTTTTTTTTTAAATGTCCAAGTCGCCAGATACTAATTTTATTTGCTTATACCTTTGTCAGGACAAATAGTGCAAGGTAAGGGTAGTAACAGCATCATATATCAAGATTCTATCATGGAATGGTAACGGGTTACAAGTCAAACATAGAAGAGAGATAATCCTTCAGTACTTAAAGGACACACCTGAAAATATATTTATTTTACTAGAGTATGTGGTAATGGTTAGAATTAGATGATGCGGTCATGATGCAATTGAATTGCATCAATGTGAATGTTCCGATTTAAATCAGTATTTGTGGGTTTGCTGATGGTTGCTGTACTTGACTTGTACTGAATAAAAGTCATCTCATCTCAACATTTTGTGTGGATTACTACATATTTTGGCGACAAGAGTGGGTGAATATTGACAGTGAATTCGCTGTTAGTCAAGAAGAGTGGAGAGAAGCCTTGGAGTTGGATATGGAATACAAGAAGATAAAAGAATTGATCATGAATTCTTGGAATGGATCTAGTGAAGAGATTGTACATAAGCAATTTATATCTGTTAAGGATGAACTTAGTTTGCAAGGTGACAACATTTTAAGAAGAAATAGGATAGTTCCACCAATTTTGTTGAGGTCAAAGTTGTTGAGAATTGTTCATGAGGGACACCTAGGTAGGAGTCTGACTAAACGTAGATTGAGAGAATTTTATTGGTGGCCAGAAATGGACAAGAATGTGGAGGATCTTGTGCGTGATTGTCATGCTTGTAGCAATAGTGATAAAGTGAAGATTACAAGGGAAGCTCCGTTGAGGTGTGTGGAATTGCCCATGAAACCTTGGGAGAAATTAGCCTTGGATGTTTTGGGTCCAATTGGCAAATTGGGTTGCAATAATCGGTTTTTGCTAGTGTTAGTGGATTATCATAGCAAGTGGTTTACTTGCAAATCTATGGGGCAAATTTGCACTTCGAATGTGATTGCATTCTTGAAAGAAGTTTTCTTGGAAGAAGGGGTGCCCAAAACTCTCATAACTGACAATGGTGTTCAGTTAGTTTCTTCAGATATGACTAGTTTTCTTCTAAGTTTGGGCATTAGTCATGAGAGAGTGGCTTTGTTCCGTCCGCAGGCAAATGGACTTGTAGAGAGGGTCAATAGAATGATAATGGATTCCATACAGCTTTCTTTGGCTAATGGTTTATCTTGGAAGGATGAGTTGCGAAGAATGATGTGGGGTCACAGAATTACATCACATTCAGTTACTGGAGTTTCTCCTTTTGTGGCTTTGAAGGGAAGAGAACCAGGTACTAAGGAGTCTCCAATGTGGTTGAAGGAAAAAAATCAAGTTTGGGTTGATAGGGAAAAGATGAGATCAAGAGCTATTGATTGTCAGTGGCGCAACAAGATGGAATTTGATAGTAGGAGACATGTTAAGGATTTAATTTTCAAAGAAGGTGATTGGGTTGTTGTGAGGAAGTTTGGTTTTGTAAGAAAGGGGGAAAGTAAGTTTTCTCAGCCACATAAAGTTGTTTCAGTTAAAGGCTCTGTGGTTGAATTAGACGATGGGAAGAAATGGAGTTTTGGTAGTTTGTGTAAAGTGTCTCATTTGTAAGTATGTTTTGATGCAATGCAAATTCTGAATGTAATTTATTTTTGATGCAATGCAAATTGTGAATGTGATTTATTTGGAAAACAGTTCATTGATATGTATTGTACTTTGCAATGTGTTACATTTTCTAATGTTTTCTTATTTTCTTTCTTTTTGATTCCATAGGGGGGAAGATATGTGGTAATGGTTAGAATTAGATGATGCGGTCATGATGCAATGGAATTGCATCAATGTGAATGTTCCAATTTAAACCAGTATTTGTGGGTTTGCTGATGGTTGCTGTACTTGACTTGTACTGAATAAAAGTCATCTCATCTCAACATTTTGTGTGGATTACTACAGAGACTCATTCTACTGAACAAGAATTAAGAGATATCTTCATGAAAAAAAAATGGATTCAACAGGTGATAACTTCTTCACAACAGACTTCCACTAAAGGGGTTGCCATATTGATTAAATCTAATTCAGAGATAGATTTGATCCAGTCCAGGGTTGATTAAAAGGGAAGATGGGCCATAGCAAAGATAAAACACCACTCACGTAAATTTACGATTGTAGGATATTATGGTCCTAATTTAGATGACCCCCTCCCTCTGAAAGACCTTCTAGTTGAACTTTTAGATTTAGAAGATCCAATCATTTTTGCAGGGGACTTTAATCTTGTAATTGATCCAAAGCTGTATAAAACATCTGCTGCCAGGTTCTCCCATAATCCCAAAACTAGGGCGATACTATCCAACGCGATTGCTCAGTTTGGCTGGAAAGATATTTGGCGACAAAAAAATGGTACAAAAAGAGAATTCACATTCCATAATAAGAAACTGTGTCACAAATCGAGATTAGATTTTTTCCTAATCACAGAACACCTAGTCCAACAAAAGGAGGAGATAAAACATCTTGCTCCCCATATTTCCGATCACTCAGGGGTCACTTAGACCTTAAAACTGTCAGGACCCCAGTTGGTCAAGAGATGGACTATAGATAGAAGCATTCTTTTGGATGAAGAGGTAACAAATAAACTGATTGAGGAATCAAATTAGTTTTTCACTCTTAATCTAGATACAGTCACACTTCCAATTGTTTGGGACACGTATAAAGCCTTTCTAAGAGGGTGACTACTAGCATATCAGACTGCAAAACATACAGGGCACAAATCACACAGATCGAAGCAAGAATAAAGGCCCTGGAACAAGCTATGTTAGTCCCCTGCTCCCCAGACGAAGAGAACAATAAAAAAGATCTGTTAACCTGTAAATTAGAACTAGAGCAGGTATTAGATGGAAGGCTGAGGAAGCGCTGGCAGGCTAGTTCACTAGCACATTTCGAATATGGAGAGGCCAGTGGTAAACTCTTAGCCTGGAAAACAAAAAAAGATAACGAAAAGAACTCCATAAAGGAAGTACAGATCCCAAAACTACGGATGCGATTTCTGATAACAGGCTAGATATTGAGCAGGCCTTTTTCCATCACTTTGATGAAGTATATAGAGAAGATTTACTCCCACAACAACAATCAATATATTCATGGCTTGACCAATACCAGGTTCAAGCTCTAGATGATCAGTCCTCGCGTAATCTTAATAGAGAGATTAGCTCCACTGAAATAGTATCGGCAATAGATTCTTCCAAGAAAAGTAAGGCTCCGGGCCCTGAAGGGTTACCATCAGAGATTTATAAAGTATTACCTCCGGTAATTATACCCATTCTGAAAAGGCTATTTTCTTTTATATTTGAGGAAGGAGGTAACATCCCTGCTTCTTGGAACGATGCCATAGTGGTTCTTATTTTAAAACCAATGAAGAGAGCATATCAGTGTGATTCATACAGGCCTATCTCTCTCTCAACACTGATTATAAGCTTATGGCACACATACTAGCGAAAAGATTGAACGGCTTGGCAGATAAACTTCTACACTTAGATCAGTAGGGCTTTATTAGGGGTCGCTCTATACAAGAGCTCACACAAGCATTGGTGGGAGCAATAGACGTTGCTTCTCAATACAAAATCCCATTAGCGGTTATTACTTTGGATGCCGCAAAGGCTTTCGACTGCGTGAATTGGGAATTCCTAGCCAAAGTATTAGTAAAGGTTAATTTGGGAAAAAACGTTTGTGGCGCAATAGCAGTATTTTACCAAGCTCCGATGGCTAGATTACTAATAAATGGCAGTTTATCTTCTCCTTTAAAAATCCAAAGAGGGACAAGACAAGGGTGTCCGTTATCACCTTTATTATTTTATTTATATATGGAATCATTTGCAGAAAAGATCAGACAAGATCAAGATATTCTACCCTTTAAATACAAAAACTGGATAAAGAAAGCTGCCCTTTATGCGGACGATTTGATGTTATACACCACTGACCCTATCAAATCAATTCCACTCATTTACAAAGCCGCAGAGGAATTTGGTCAAGTTTCTGGATATCTGATTAACCAAGCTAAATCAGAATGTATGTGCTGGAATTTACCCCAGACTAATCACATCCCAATTCTGAAAAATCAAATGAGATATCTGGGAATCCAAATTACACAGGATATAAATCAACTTGCAGAAAAAACCTTGAAAAGATTGATAAAGAAATGGCGGAATTCCTAAAAAACTGGTCACTCCTGCCCCTGACTTTAATCAGTAGGATCAATATAGTAAAAATGATGTTGTTACCCAAAATAATATATATTTTTCAGAACATTCCACTTGCTTTTAAAGAAGCTAGATTAACTAAAATACAAGGTAAATGGAATTCATTTATCTGGGCCTCAAAAGGCAATAAAATCTCTTGGAAAAAAACACCAAGGAAAAAAGGCAAAGGGGGACTGTGTGCACCTGACCTGAGAGTGTATGCCTGGACCCTAATATTGAAAGCTGGAATTAGTCTATTTTACACTTTAGGGGGAGAGAAAAAGACTTTATGTTTCAAAATATGCTATCCGAGATTCAGGGAGGGTCTCATGCATTTATGTTTAAGTTTGGCGATATGCGATTTTTTAGAAAAGTGTGTCTAAAGGTTCTCAGAGATATGGCATATGTGTGGGCCAGAGTAAGGAAAAAGCTGAACATCCCATATTATGCCGCTTTAGCGCCAATTTGGCACTCCCCTGGCTCTCCAGAATGGACTAAAGATCTACTATCCCTAGCTCTTCAGAGCGCAAATATCAGTTCATGGGGCCAGTTAATGCCTGAAGGAAATCTTTTGAGTTGGGAAGACATTTCTGTTCTCACAGATAAGAATCTATCCAAATTTAAGTGCCTACAAATAAAAAGCTGGGACCAGGCTGTCACAGAGGATAAAGGTGCTAAATCTATCTTGGATTAACTTTGAATGAAGAAAACTGAGGACCTTGAACTCCTTTTAAATAGCATTGGCCGAGATAAGTGTATAACAGTGGCAGGGGATTTAAACTGTACGTTTGAACCCCTACCAGTTATGGAAGATAATTGTTATGGTGAGACAGACCAATTATGGAATATTCCTAGCCTCGCATTATCGCCTATTAAAAAAGTCACTGATGCTGCCCTGCAATGGCTTGGGTTACGTCTGGAGTGGGATTTTAGGGCAGCAAATGGGAGGACCACCTCGGACAAAGCAGGAAAAGCCACATTTGATAATGGCTATAGTACCAGCCGCATAGACTATTTCCTTATTAAAATAGAGTTTTGGTGCCTATTAGAGGATATGGAAATAGTAGACAGGCCAGAAAGTGATCACAATCCCTTATTAGTAAACTTGAAAGTGGATGGTGGCTTGTCGATAAAGAACGCTTCAAAGTACACTACGGCTGAGACATTTCTTACAAATGATCGCCGTAGGGTACGCTGGGATCAGATTTTGGAAGTCCCTGACACTATTGAAAAAATTGCAATGGAAGTTGTAGCTGCCACTAATCAAGTAAAATCAGTGCTGGATACAATGGGGCCATTGGAACAAATCACTGTAATCCATGAGTCCCTTTTTGTTAAACTTAAATCTTTCTTTACAAAGCAAGGTGGCTCGTCGAAAATTGATAGTAAACCCTTGGGCGCTAAGTGGTACAACAAATCCTGTCGCACAGCACATAGTTCTTTGATTGCTGTTATTAAGTCCAGGGTAACAACGGATATTAAAATAGAGAGGGCCAAATATAAGAAAGTGCTAAACCAAGCAAGGACTGCATGGGATGATCAACGCTGGCTGGAACTATATGAGGCCAGTCTGTCTACTAACCAACTTAAATTTTGGCAGGTAGTGAAGTGGGGAGGGTCATGGGACTCGCAAACCCCAGTTAACTACGTTTCAGCCGAGGATTGGGTTGTATTTTTTTTGGCCCAATTCTGCTGCAACGTAACAGGTATTCTTGATATTGGGGAGAGTAATCTGCCTCCCATTCCCATAGTTACTAGTGAGATCATAACTTTTTCAGAATGTGAAACAGAGACTGCATTAAAACAGATTCAAAATGGCAAAGCACCAGGTATGGACTGCGTCCCGGCTGATCTTTTTAATCTTGATACAATAAACTGGGTCCCTTATATAACCTTCTTAGCTAATGCTATTGCTAGAGGAGCCTGTATACCAGACTCATGGAAAGAGGCCGAAATTCTCCCTATATTCAAAAAAGGTGACAAGACCCTTGCGGGGAATTATCGTCCTATAAGTCTAATCGATGCCCTGCAGAAGGTAATTGCCAGGATGCTGCTGGGTAGAATCCAGTCTTGGATGAGTGAGGAAAATATCCTATCCCCGCTACAAGTTGGTTTTAGGGCCAGTATTAGCACTGTCGACCAAGTGCTTAGGTTTATCATGATCGATTGGAAGACAGTGCATCTAGGTGATGGCACCATATACGCAGCGTTCGTGGACCTTAAATCTGCGTTCGACTTGGTCCCTAGAGGAAAATTATGGGAAGCCTTAAAGAGAATGGGTATGCCACCCGAACTACTCGAGCTTACCATCAGGCTACATGACTCTAACTTTGCTAGAGTTAGATGGGGACGTCAGGGCCAGGTGACTGACCCCTTCCCAGTGACCCGTGGAGTCAGACAGGGCTGTGTCCTGGCACCAACCCTGTTCTTACTCTTTATTAATCAAGTAGTACAGTTTCTTTCTTCTACCCCGACAGATGCGCCAGTTTTGGGTGGGACAAGATTCCCTCTTTTAATTTTTGCCGACGATACTCTGATCCTGACAAAAACACAGGTGGGTCTCCAGACCGCAATTAATAAGTTTGTGGAGTTTTGTATAGATAACGATTTGGAAATTAATGTTTCGAAAACCAAATTCATGGTTCTGACCAAGAATAGATCACAAAGGGGTCATGTTACTATGAATGGTACCAACTTGGAACAAGTAGGGGTGATGACCTACCTAGGGGTGGTTATAGACTATAGATTGCGTTGGAAGGAGCAGATCGAGGCACTTTACCTAAAATGTGCCCGTTTATCGGGTTGCCTTGTCAAAGAACAACGTTGCTCCCAAACCAAAAGAGTCTTGCCAGCCCTAAAAATATTTCATGCCAAAATTAGCTCTGCCATCCTTTACGGTTCCGACTTGTGGGGTTATGTAGATCTTGCCTCACTAGATAAAATTCAGAATAAATTTCTCCGTAGTTTGGTAGGACTCCCGTTATCTACTCCAACACTCCCCCTTATGTTAGATATGGGCTGCCAATCAATTAAAAATCAAGCTCAATATAGGATGGTAGCCCTTTGGAGACGCATCTGGACCACTCCAGAACTTTGTATGTTCGCAAATGAAGTTCTGGATGTGAGATCAATATCTGGGTCAGGGAATTTACCTTGGTTTAAAAATGTAAAGGACATTCTTTATAGGATGGGTCTCCATATGCTGTGGTTAGATCCGGGAAACCAGGTATTTCCGCCAAAAAAAGAATTTAAACTAATGTTTTGGTCCACAGTCAAAGAAGATTTGGTTTTGCTTTCACATAAACAAAACTTGACTGGCTTCTTTTTGCTCTATAAAGTGGTTTCCCACACTGAGATATACTGGGACAAGATCACCAAAAGTGCATATAGGAAATTATATAATCAATTTCGTGTTGGCACATTGCCAATAAGGGAATTTACCAATAAATGGCACAATCAACTATCTTTGCACTGTACCTGGTGTAGTGAGCAAAAAGAAACAATGGGTCACTTTCTTTTTGTTTGTCCAGCATACTGTGCGGCGCGTCAGAAATGGATAAAACCCATCTGTAGAAGGATTAATACACAGGTGTGGGAAGAAGAGCTGCTAACCTTGAGATATAATACAGTCGAGTGGATCTCCATAGGTGTGGCGAAATATATTGGATGGGCATGGACCATTAGGGCGAAATACCTCTCAGGAAGATAACTAAGACTACTATGACAACTGTATAAGAGGGAATATACTCAGTTTAATTTCGAATGTATGAATTGTTATTTGTAAATCCCTTTTAACGATCTATGTAAAACGTCTTGTGATACTGTTTAATTGATTTTTATAGAATGTCTCGTTGGCCACTTATAACCGTTTTTTAAACCTGTACTATTCATGATGTATGTAAATTTGTATGTATTTTTATATGTGTCTTTTATGAAGAAAGCTTCGAAATAAAGACGTTAAAACCTAAAAAAAAGAAAACAAGTTCGCTTAAAACATCAATTCTTTACTGGACAATACTCGAAGGAGAGGATGGAGAGTTCAGTCTTCCAGAACATCTATGGAAGGACCAAGTCTTGGATGTTGACTTGCAGAACTTATGGCAAGTATCCTTTAATTTATTACACATGATGGTCTCACCCGCCAATTTAAAGCGGAACCACTTGTTTTCTCTCCATAGGGTATACTGGTCTCCGGCTAGGATTGCTAAATTTTCAAAGGGGCCTACTCCTTGCAGTCCAAAGTGCTATCTGGAAAAAGCAGATGGCCTCCATATGTTAATGACCTGTCCCGCACTATCACAATTTAGGTTTGAAGTACAAGAAGGTATGAAAGCCCCTTTTGGGTATGAAATACAGGTTAGTACACAACAAGTATTTTTTGGAATTTTCACCAATTATGAGGAAGTACCTCAAGACAGTAATAAGTTATTTCTTTACTTAATTATTTTAGCCCGTAGGGAAATATGTAAATTGTGGGCGAGTACTAATGTACCAACATATTTAGATTGGGTTAGGGCAATCAGGCACCCTCTTAGTTTAGATAAAGTGGTATGGAAGAGAAGGAAGCATTTTTGGACCCCTTGTATTAATTGGCTTGATGGGCTATGAATGTAAATGTAAATGTAAATGTACATGTATTTTATATTGCGCAAATCACTGACCAAGGTCGGTATCTAAGCGCTTGCTTAGGGAACCCGTCCTGGTATTCCCCTGTGAGATAACCCCGGCAGGGTATCCACAAGGTGAAAGCCAGGCATCCCGCCGCGAGGGGCCGTTGTGGAGATTAAGCAAGCGATTGCCCAGAGTCGCAGAGTGTGAACCCGTGAGTCGAGAAGGCACCGGAGCGAGAATTATCGAGTCCATGGAATTTTTGAGCCCAAGACCCGCCGAGGCGGGGAATTGAACCCTGGTCCAGGGCCGATCTCAGCTTCCGGGTCTGCCGCCTCTAACCCCTGAGCCACACTTCTCCACTATGAACCAACTATGTCCAATGATTATGCCTTTTTGCGGAATGAACCACCCTAAGATCAGTCCAAGGGTCTGGTAAAGTGAAAGACTGAGCTGACTGTTGACATGATGGTACCGTAAGACTCATACTGGGTGTCTGCAAAAAGAGCTTCCATAAAGATTCTTTGTATAATCAATACCGAAAATATCTTTACTGGCGTATGAGGACAAAAACAAAAAAAAAGAATGTTCTCTGTCTTGCACAAGATGCCAGTTAAAAAGTTATGAGCTATCACCACCCAGTCTACGCATCCTCCCTGGTTCGTTGTGGCTTCAGCCGTCCTCCATATTCCCAGATTCATCTGAAACCCTGAAAAACAGGAAATAGAAGCTAGATATCCCTCTATATAGGAGACCCTCAACCTCCCTGAACTCCATCTTTAAAATATGGACACAAATAGATAGGAGCTGCACAAAGATAAGAGAAGGGGAATCCCTAAGACATGTCTAAGGGTAGAGGAGACTTCAGAAACCACAGATTCCCCCTATTCCATTGGGAGATTGGTTTGAACCCCTCTGCTTTCTAAATAAGCCCAACAACATGACCTCTCCTCCTACCGTAGACATGGCTGGTGGGGGGATACCTCACTGTGGGGAGCAGAGTCAGGCATTAATGTCAGGTGCAAGCTCTGTCCCACATAACTCTCCATCCTCGTAAGCTACATATACGGCAGATAACATAGACTTAAAGAGCATCTTTTTGAGTTTTAAAAAGGATATAATGCTGAGATCTGAGTCTTCAGAACAGAACCAGAAAGATATTTAAGGGGCCTGTCAGGCAAAGGACGTTAAATTGGATGATTTGACTGAAAGATCATAGGTCTTGATTAAGAGTTTTGCGGTGTGGGAGCGGGACCCCACACAGCCGCCCCACTCCTGCACCGACAAACCTGTGTGCACACCACCCACCAGATTATGACTTTTTTGTCACTGGTGAGCAGTTCTTTGGCGTTCCCACAGCGATGCCTATGAAATAGGCACCACAATGGGAATACCAAAGGCAGTACATGCGCAGCATGAAACTGGGCAGTCCATGCCGTGCAGGCACTAGCATGCATGCACATATGGGAGCACAATATGTACCCCCCTGTGTGCAACCCATAGCCCTGAGGCAACAGGAGGCCCTTTTAAGTCCCCCTCTGTTTCCTCCCCATCACGGTTTTCATGGAATAGGAGCCTCCATGAAAACCATGACGGAGGGGAAACTTGTAATATCCTTGGCTGGACCACATGGGTCTCGCCAAGCATATTGTGGCCTCAAGACTGCCACGCCACCATGCAGCAGTGCAATGGTGGCAAAACTGCCCTAGTTTTAATTGGGCAGTCGTACCGCCAATGTTGTGGTGTCGGTCTGTCATCGCTGCACCACCATGAGTCTGGCGGTCCATAAATTGCCATACTCATATTCAGGCCCTAAGTTCCTAGAGGAAAATATTGTAAGGGTGGATTTAGTCTTTCAGAAAATGTGGTACAGATTGAGTCCTTGGAGAAATCGAATAGGCAGTTGGTGGAGGTTCTGGAAAGACTGGAAATACACTCTAGGAGGTATAATCTAAGAATTCCAGGGATTTGGAGAGGAAAGAAGTTTCCAATTTGAAGGACTTCATTGATAAAATATTGAATGAGGGCCTCCTTAAAGACAGGCATGAGCTAGATCTGGACAGGGACATTCAAATGGCACATTGGGACCCATTCAGGACAAGAGAGTCCAGTTAAAAAAAATAGAAAATGTAGTCAATTTCTTAACCTATTCCGTTAAGGAACTGCTTTTGACTAGAGATCTGAAGGGTGGTGCACTTATGTATGAGAATGTCACAAACATCACTTGCTCAGATGTTGGGGAAAACACCTCTCAAAGACACTGGGAGCTAGGGAGCAGAATGGCTAAGCTCATGAAATTAGGAGCAAAGGCTCAGCTTAAGTTTCCTGCCCAGCTAAAGGTTATGAGGAGAAATGAAATGTATAATTTGAGAAGTGGCAAGGAAGTCGAGGAACTGATCAGTAAAATGAAACAAGTTAGTTTATGTTAATTATGAGCACAGAAGACGTTGCATACTTTTTTCTTCTTTTTTTAACACTTGCACCAGTTATTCATTTCATTTTTTTGTGTGTGCTCAATCTTGCCCTGCAGGTCCTAGTAAGATGAAGAGGGTGTCTATAAAGATAAGAAGGATTCCTCAGGAAAGGCACAGGTGGAATGGGAGCATATCGGAAAAAATAAATCCTTAAGACACACGTCAGCGCATAAGGCTAGAAGCGAAGACGCAGAGAGATTCATGTTTCGTGATACCGTCTCTGTAAGTATCATGAAGATGTTGGGGCTCTTTTGTAGGAGGAGCAGGGGGAATGTTTTTTCCGGCTAGAGATATGATAAGTGAGAATATTGAGCTTTTGTCTTGGAACATAAATGGATCTAGGAGGAGACAGCAGCTAGTGGCTGAGTACCTGCAGGAAGTAAAGACTCAAGTCATCATTCTACAGGAGACTCACCTTGAGCGTGCTGAAAGTAGGGCCTGTTTTAGGAAGTGTTGATGGGTACACAAAGTCATCTGTTCAGATGAGTCTGGTGGCAAAAAAGGGGTAGCATTGATTACTAAGCATAACTCTGGATCAGGGTATTAGATTATAAAACCGATACCTCAGAAAGAGGGCTGGAGGACACTTTTGAGTGGGCATTCCTAAAGGGAACATGTGTAGGTTATTATGGTACAAACTGTGATGCCCTTAATATCTGGCCTAATTAGAGTCATATATCTTAGATATTGCAGGCACCTTGTTGGTGGGGGCTAACTTTAATATTATCATGGATAAGGAGCTTGATAGAATCTTCAAATGTAGTTATACATCAACTCCAAAATCAAGAAGGCAACTGGTACATTTGATGCACGATTTTGGGATCGTCGACATATGGTGAGTCGTGGCATGGAGACAGAAAGGCTCTTCACCTTCGTTAGCAAGAAATATGGCCATTGTCAATGTATTGAATATTTCTTGATTGATAAATATACAACCATGATGGTACAATCTGTGACTCATACCCGCAAATAATTTCAGACCACAATGTCATCAGTCTATGTTTGGCAATACTGATATCCACAGAGAGAACTAGGTGGACTCTAGATAAAACTGTGTTGCAAGAGGAGGTGAAGGTTATCCAAACTCAGCTTTAAAATATAAGAATACTTTGCGTTGAGCATCGGTACCACTAAGTGTCATATAGTATGGCATGCATATAAACCTTTAACATAGAGAATATTTCCAAACATACCTATCATAGACATATAAAAAGGCTGGACAAAGCAGTAACGTTTTCAAGGGATATAGCTGCGAAAGAACAGGAGATTCATATAGCTGAATCAGTGGTCCATGCAGATATTAAGCACTTGAGACGTGATTTGGAACTCCTGCGGGGTAAATATAGGCTTGGGCTTGATAAAAGAGTTCAGGCAAAGTAGAGGGCAAGTAAGTTATAGCACTTCAAATATGGGAAAAAAGTGGAGTAATGCCTTCCTGGAAAACAAAGCATGAACTTACTAGGAAACGTATTGGCTGGCTAACTAATCCGGGAAAGGGTGAAATGGTTTACATACCAAAAGAGATATACAAGGTTATGTTAAGCCATCTAACCACTCATTATAACACGGTTATAGGACCTGACCCGGCAAACTTCCGAAGGTGGTTGACCAACCTTAATCTGCTCAAATTTGGAGCAGGAAGGGTTCTTGAGTTGAAGAGGAAAATGACAGAGGGGGAGATACATTGATATAGTGAGCTGGGTGTACCTTTGGAAGCGGCTAAAAACATTTGGTCTTAGTAACAGGGTAATTAATATACTGGAGCACTTGTTTGAGTTACCTGGTGCTAGCATATTAATTGATAGTAATCTAACAAGGCCCTTTCTATTTCAAGGGGGACCAGACAGGGATAATCCATCAAGGTTGCTTTATTCTACCATTTGCTGCCCCGGGGTCAGTTGTAAAGACTGAGCTGAGTGCGGAGGAAATCATCCTGTATAGGGCTATCCTGAGAACTTGATCCACAAATTAGATGCCCACGCTGAAACTTTTGGGAAAATGTCAGGCTACATGAATAATAAAGAAAATACAGAAATCATGTTCCAGGAAAACACGGGGAGCAGGATAGGGACTCAGAGGGATAGGACCTGATTAGATGTTTGGGTATTTTCTGTGAAAAACTGACTGAATACTGTCCCTAGCACTAACTTGAACAACGTCTGTAGAGATATTGCGACTCAGAGAAGGAGGTAGGGGAATATTCCATTAACTATTTATGGAAATATAAATCTGGTTAAGATGATGATCCTCCTTAAGATCATGTTGCTTTTTAACATTTTTCCCTTGCCGCCGGCCGGGAGGATCCGGAAAATCCGCTGCGGACCCATCAAAGACCCACCCCCACATTAGGATGGCTGGTGGGTCCTGGCTTCAGTCCGCTGCTTTTCCGCCGCGGTTGGCTTACAACCGCGGCGGAAAAGCTCTAATATGGTGGCGGTGTCTCTCAGACACCGCCAACCATATTATGATGTGTTTAAAAAAATGCTTTTCCGCGGCGGGTTTTCCGCATGTGGAACTTCACTGCGGTGGCCCGTTGCGGGCCCCCTGGGTGAAGGGGAGTTGGGGGTGCACGTGGGGGGTACCTATGGTACCCCCCTGTATTGTATTGTATTTGTATGCAGAAAGCGGCAGGCACCGTGCGATGCCTGCCGCTTTCTGCATACAAATGCAATGTATGCATTTTTACCATTGCAGCAGGTGCAGCTTGAAGCCGCACCCACCGCAATGGTAAAAATAGAGGATGTGACCGCCAGGGTGGCGGTCACATCCTAATTTCACAAGAGGGAACTCCGCAGGCAATGCAGAGGTTCCCTCCTACTCAGGGGTCGATCCTAATGGGCCCCTAGGTCTGGAAGGATGACTTGCCAGAAATGAAGAAAGAAATCTGGTAAGTATCTATAAAGTTACTTTATTCCACAGTTAAAGCTGCCTCCTTGAAGAGGCATCATCTTTTTAATATCCAGAGGTTATATTGGACTTCCAAGAAACTGGTCAAGTTCCATTTGAATCATTCGAGGTGTAAGAAATGTAACCAGTAAGAGGCAGATGATAGACATATGTTTGTTTTGAATGCCCAAGCTTGAAGATATACTGGGAAGGTGTAAGTAAGATGTTGAGCGAGGTTACAAAACAAGAAATCAAGGAAAGCTACACTCAAATTTTAATGGGAGTGTATCCCTTGATTTCTGTATTATCGGCCAGTTAAAAAATATTTTTTATTTTGTCTCTGCTAGTCCGATGTGAAAGCCGCAAGAAATGGCTTGTTGCTGACCCTCCTTAGTTCCAGACTAGTTAAGGGCTGTTATCTATGTGAGACAACTTGATAAGGCATGTGGTCCTAGTAGCCTGGATTAGACTTGGAAACATTGCAAACCATGGCATAGAGTCCAATGATTGCATCAGAATGAGGGTCTACTGGACAGTCTACTCAAAGGTGTTCTTATAATCATCATCTGATAATAGCCTCTTTGAGGTCTGACTGGTAACTACCATGAAACTGGAAGTAGAACTGATGGTGGCATGAGGATAAAAACAAAAACATACAGACAAAGTATAAGTGGAAATACCCAATCATGTGCTTTTGAAAGTTGAACAAGGGTTGCAAAAGCTATTACAAGACATGGCAAAAACACACTTTAAATAATGAAATTGATGTACCCATGTTCAGACCATTGGGCTTGAATGGCATCAGGTAACATCCATTGTTATAGTGTGCAATGTTCAGAGGTGAAAGACTGTGTTCTTGTGCAGAAGAATACCCCTCAATGAAAAGGAACAACTTTTGTGTTGCAGAAGATAAAATATCTAGTATGTTGATAGCACTGTGCGATGCAAAAAGATCTTTCCGATATATCTATAGCACTGTATGATAGCATGCATAGAACATATTACATCCTGATGTACATTATACGGATACTGCAAGCCATTGAAGAATTCCATGACAATATGGAGAAAAGATTTAGAAGGTACCTTGTAATGCATGATAACACCATCACCTTTCCAACAAATCTGTGGTTTCTTGCTCCCCAAGCAGATTTTAGAATCAGTTTAATGTAAGCCCGATTAAAAAAAGTTATAGCCCAGTAGAAATAAGTATAGAAATTCTGCCTTTTCTGTAATTACCTACAGAGAGCGAAAAAACATGTTGCCATGCTACTTTCTCCAGATCATTCTTCATTTTAGAAAAATAGGTCAGAAGAAGGAAAGGCCAGTTCCCGTTTTTTTGTCATTCAAACTTGCTTCATGACCTGCCTTGCACCTCACCTACTGTCTCTAGCAGCTGACATCATTAACTTGCCACTATTCAATTGGAATACTTTATTATAGTTGGCTGATTTTCTAGCTACAGGTGATCAGAGGCATCACAATTTGACTACAATAACGAACTTAGAATAGGGCTCTTTTACAGAGACTGCAGGGTCCCATGATTTATAGAAGTTCCATTTTCTGTAGGACTGTCTTCTGCAATTATAATGGTAGCCTTTCTGTCAGTTACTGCAGCAAAGGAGGACATGAAGAAGGGGAGAAAAGGTACAGATATTTGTTGGAGTAGCCTCCACTGCAAAAGAGTAAAGGAAAACAATAAAGAATATATATGTTTCAAATAACCCAGAGGCCCAGGCTATCAGAAAGAGTCTCAGAACCCATGAAAAACCTGATAATCAGATGGCACTGGGCTCTGACTAAGAATTTTTCCTTGACCTAATGGCAGAACCAGTACAAAGCTTACACACATCTTTAAAAGATTCAACCTCCCCCAACCTCCACAAATCCATCAATAGATATGAAGCCTATTAATTTGTGCAAATTCTCTTTGCAACAACTACCAAAGCCTTCACACCCTCTGAAGCACTCATCAGAAAACAGTGTTGAGAGACAATCACTGCTGATGAGGAGTGAATTATAAAACCATGTAAGTCCTAAGGAAACTTTGTTCATCCAGACAATTAGGTCTTTTCATTCCTGTGCATTCACAAATCAGCCTGTTATTTGCTCTCCATTCCTCCTAAAACAGTTATAGCAGGACCTCAACACTCTTCAGACTTGATCACCACTTCATGTAGAATGATGATGATTTCCATAGATTTCTATGTCAATGGTTAGTCCCTTTGTCTTTCAATGAAATTGGAAAATGTATTTTTATGTTTTCCTTAATTGATTGTCTTTAAAACTTTAGATGCTGAGGCTTTTCTACTTCTAGTGTTGAACCTTTTTTTGAAGTTTGGGGTACTTCTCGTTTAAGCATCAATCACCTTGTTTTCCCACAATAGGTAGCCAGAGCAAATTTGCATCTCCTTTTCCCACATGTTGTTCATGCGAAAGAAAGCCAGGGTTTGTGGATTTTTCTGGAGGGGACTGCGAAAATAAGAAAAATATAGCACAATTTGTTTTCTTAGCAAAAGTGTCCAAAGGTGTTGAGCAAGAAAGAGTTTGTAACTTTCTAAAACTCGCATCAACAAAATGTTTACTGTGCTAAGATCTCCATCTTCCCAGCTTTCAGGAACAATCAGAATTGTCAAGGATTTTTTACCACATATTTTGCATCTTTCTAAATAGTAGTCATTTTTTCCTATTTTTTGTGGTTTCAACCTACTTGAAATGTATGGTAGAATCAGGTGTGAAACCCATTGGTGTACTTTGAAAGCTATGGATTTCCGAAAAATAGACACTATTTCAAATTGAGGAAGGGTCTTTTGTGTAGATCGTTCAAGGTTTTCCAAAATTTTCAAGCATTACTACGTGAAAACGAACCCTTTTTAGCAGGATATGTAGCCACAATATCTGGTCCCAGGGTCCACCGCCACCCAGGGAAACCAACTAAACCTAGACATTTCAGAAAACTAAACACTCAGGAGAGTCCAGATGTGACTTGCATGGATCCTGTTACATGTTTTTACTTAGAATTGCCTGAAAATGTCAAACCTTGTCTAAAATGACACATTTCCCTCACAAACTATTATGGTCATTTAGAACATCGAGGTCTGTCTGCCAGGCTGCTAAGTCAGCAGAAACTCTTGTCTCCACCCCCTGGTGCAGGATTACCACCATATTAACTGATCCTGTCTGATTGGAGAAGACCTATTAGACTTCAGGGCGTCTGTCATTGGGTTAATATTTCTACATGCTTAAGATTTTCCAATCCAAATTAGAGTTTAACATTGTAGGAATGCCACATTTTCAGGAGTTTTCTGAAAGAATTGAGAGCAGGAGCACAACAAACAGGGAAAGGAGGGAATTCTAGTTTTTTTCTGTTAAGAAAGAGAAGGTGTGCCTACTCATATGGCTCCCATTAATCTTAGAGACCTGTAGAACAACTGTATAAATGGAGCAGAGATGGGCGGGAGCACATATAGTGCTTCAATGTCCAGTAGAAATACCTAGGAGCAATATAAGAAAGACAAGAGCTTTAAATGTATTTCCAGATGGGGAGCTGTTAACTTTTAAACAGCGGCTCTGCATCATCTCAATACTGCCCTCAGCTAAGTTGAGAACCAATTTTGAGTGTTGAAGATGTTGTTGGAGACAGAGTTAACAATTTGGGTATTATTGCCAAATGACATTAAATAAATCCTGAAAGACTAAATAACTCGGGCAAGTGCAACTTTGTAAAGGTTGAAAAGAGCATGGCTAAGAGAGGAGCCCTGGAGGACCCTTATGGAATCTGGTTCAGCAGCCGATATACAGGAGAGAAAGACTGGAAACCTATTAGCTGGAAATAAGAGGAACCATTCTAAAGCAGTAACGCTGAATCCATTGTCGAACAGTCATATGGTCAGGATTACATGGGAGACTATGTTGAAAGCTGCGAAGAGGTAAAAAAGGAGAAGACCAGAAGAGTGGTTCAGTTGCTAACTTTGGGCATAAGTCAGACTGAGTATGTCATGAAGGTCATTGGACTCAAAATATGAGTGTAATTTTTAATTGACATCCCTCTCAAGGATTCTGGAAGAAAGAGGAAGAAGGGAGATGGTGTGGTAATTTCTGAGAGTATTGTGATTTTTTTAGTTGTTGAAGAGGAACTATCACAGCATGTTTACTTCCCTTTCAAGGATCTTGGAAGGACAAGGAAGAACGGAAATGGTGTGGTAATTAATAGGGGTAGGTGCAATTTGATTCCATGGAATTCAGCAGAATTACATTAAAATTCCGCAATATGCCTTGGAATTCCGCAACAGGTTGGAGTGGGCATTTGGCTCTATTTTATTGGTGCAAAATGCACCCTAGCATCCAAAAATGGATGTGAGAATGCATTTTGCACAAAGGAATAATACTGCCAAATACCACATGCACTGCAGTGCATATCCCTCAGCTTCCTTACATACTACTGCAGAGTATGTAATGGGAGAGAGGTATGCACTCTAAGTGAATTTGGTATTTGGCACTGCAGTGTAAACTCCTCGGTGCCCTTACAAACTCTTTAGTAATCACAGCAGAGTATTTAAGGAAGCTGAGGGGTATGCTCTGCAGTAAGAAGTATGCACAGCTGTGCATACCCCTTGGCGCCCTTCAATACTCAGATTATATAAACTTTATACTCTGAGTATGTAAAGGTTCCGATGGGTATGCACAGTAGTGCAGTCAGTCATACTTTAAAAGGGCCAGAGAGGGAGCTGTCCCTCTGTATTTAAAAATCAATGCAGATTAAAGTTGCAGTGTAACGCAGAATGAACAAATTCCTGCAATTACGCCGGCGTAATTAAAACTTCCTCCCACATCCAGTAAATACTGACAGCATTGGGATAAGCTGTGATTTTTTTTGTTTTTGAAGAGAAATGATCATAACATGTTTACTTCTGCTAGAGGAGTGTAAGGAGAGATTCTGTAAATCTCTGAGTTCAGGGCCTATAGTTTCTGCTGTCTTATTGAGACAATCGGGTGGCCCTGAGTCAAGGGGAGAACACAATTTGAACGCTTTCAGATAGGATGCAGTGTTATCAAGTCTC
Organism: Lissotriton vulgaris; assembly: GCF_964263255.1. Taxonomy (NCBI): domain Eukaryota; kingdom Metazoa; phylum Chordata; class Amphibia; order Caudata; family Salamandridae; genus Lissotriton; species Lissotriton vulgaris. Next base: position 744,186,384 of record NC_141697.1, on the reverse strand, counting down.
AGATAGGAAAGTGAAAGACAGTGAAAAGTCTGATATAGAGGTGGAGGGAAAGTTGAACAGCAGTAGAGAGTCAAGTTGAGGTTAAAAATCAACACCTAATTTGAATTTGTATATTTTCTCAGGTATAGAAGTGGAGGGAGAGTTGAACACCAGTAGAGAGTCAATTTGAGGTTGAAAATCAAGACGTAAAGAGATTGTGTAGATTTTATTAGAGAAGAAGAGAGACAGGTAATCACATAAAGTTTTTGAATGTGATTTAATGTTGTAGCAACTAGCTGAGGGAAGGATGGAGCTACAATGGTGATAAGTTCTCTGGTAGGGTTTCTGCCAGAGTTGGAAGAAAATAATCCATCCTATGCAGTGGAAACCTGATGTTGGTATTTATTGATGTCAGCCCTCTAAATGACTATGGATTCAGGGCTGTCAGTCAGCTCTCTAAGGTCCTCAATGGGTTTGTAGTACTGCTTAGCCAATTTCAGTTCATCCCTATATCAGGGCGAGGCAGGGATTTTAGGTATAGTGGCATGCTGTTTTAAGGGGGCAATTACGTTGAGAGGAGAGTAAAAGGAATGGAGGCCAAATTTGCAGTGGTCAGGTTAACTAGAAGAGAGGGTGGGGATGCATTAAGGACCTGGGACTGGTTGTCCTTATTGATTATATTCCACAGAGGAGAAAGACGAGAACTAGGTGGTTTGGTCTGGCAAGTCCTAGATGAATAAAAGGAAGGAAAGGACCACAATATGGGTGGTCAAGTACAGAGAAAGAGGAGGGTTGACAATTAGGGGGTGAAAGTTTCAGAACACTGGATCAAGAATGAGGCCTTCTAAATGTGTGGAGATCATAACCTTCTGGCGAAGTCCATGAATTGCGAAGACTCAATGAGAGCAACAAGGTTGCTGTCAGGGAATTTCTCAAATTGGAAGTTAAGATCTCGTAGGATGGTGATTTGGTCTTTAAGAGCACAAAGGTCGGTCTACCAAAATGCCAAATCAGCAGAGGCTTTTGCCTCCACCGCCCTGGTGCAGGACTATCACCATATTAACTGATCCTGCCTGACTGGAGAAGACCTATAAGCCTTTAGGGCATCTGCCATTACGTTGAATAGAGGGACTAGGTAGTGAGCTAGAGTAGAAGTAAAGATAGCACAGGCCCCTGGCTGTCATTAAAGAAAATTGCTGGAGTATGTCATGGTGGAATTTACTTTAATGTAAAAAGGCAGGCACTCACAGGAGGGGAACTATAACATGATGATGAGGGAACATGAGAGGGTAGATTTGAAAATAATATCTAAGCCACTGCCTTTCTTATGCTGTTGGTTTTTCCATATAATTCAGTAAAAATATGGTAAGGCCAAAGCAAGATCAGGAGCCAATGACTCCATTAATACAAATCTAGTTAAAAAGAGTATAAAATGCTCGTGTCAAGCCTGAAGTTGTATACGTCCAGTGTGTGATTACATAGGGAGCAATCGTTCATGAGAAAATATTCAGGGGTCCTGGCCTTGAGCAAGGCCCAGGCACTGATCGTCGCAAGCGGGCTGGCAATTGCTTGTAACTTCAGTGTGCCGTTGGCGCATCCACTGCACACGTCCCCTTCATGCATTGCCATGCGAAGTTTATAAAAGCCTGCCATAAGCTGTTGGTGTGTTTGGAGAGAGACCCTAGAGCACTGACCGAACACACTACATTGCGAGCAAAAGAGCTCAGGTATTTTAAAACACTATCTAAACCCAACGAGCTCCTGGAATTTCCGCTGCTGGAGCATTGGGCCAATCTTACCATTTATCCTGCGATTGACCTTTTCTTAGTTGCCTGAAAAGTAAAGGAGAGTTAACCTTGATTCTTTTTTTTTTTTTTTTTTTTTTTTAATATTTATTAAATTTTCAAAAAAAATTCCAAGTAATCCGACATATGTTTACAGCACATTCCACTTCCTCTGGTGGTTCTATATACATTTATCTATACATTCCAATACATTAAAACATAAAGAAAAACATAGAGAAAAATAGAGTAAGTATACACAACTTGTAAACTACATGCTACCCAGCTCTAAACCATATTCGGAACATCAAAGAAAGGGAAAGAAAACATACACGTGCAGAAATTAATTATATATCACACTTTCTTATGCTATACAAGGTTTGTCCTACTACTTTTCCACCTCATAATAGGTTGCCATATTATATCGCCTAATGCTTTAGCCCTTCTGCCTTTCCTGGCATATATTGCTTTTTCTAAGTTGTATATAGTGAGAAGACTGGCTATCCAATCCGAAAATAGTGGTGGAGTCTTATTCAGCCAATTCCTTGCTATGCAAATACGAAAAACTGCAATTGAAACAAAAATAAACTCTACTGGCATAGCTTCTACCGTATCGGCCACCCCTAAAATAACTAATTTATCTTCGAGTTTAATTTTAATCCTCAGTGTTTTATCAAAAAATTCTTCGATGGCCGTTTTCAGAGTAAACAGTTGTGGACATTGCGAGAACATGTGTACAATGTCTGCCCCATTCGCGTTACACCGAGGACATGTTGTTCCCGTTGTCCCACCCCACTGGGCGATCCTAGCCGGGGTATGATAGAGTGAGAACACTGTTTTGAAATGCTGTGATTGAAGGGTTGCCGAGCATAACACTGTTCTACCCAGATCCAGTGACTCCTGAAAAGTTTCTGAGCCTACCCCCAGTTTTTCCATCCATTTCTGTGAATATTTCGCCCTTTCATCTGATTTGTTTTCTTTCAATTCAGCATATAATTGTCTTATCGTGCATTTATTAGTTGTTCCTATATATTCCATGAACTTGCATTGTCCCATCCCTGCCGTGCCACCTTGCTTTTGTGTTAAGAAGCTCCTGGTTTGAAGATATTTAAAAAAGCTATTTTGCTCTAAACCAAATTTCCTTTTAAGCAACCCAAACTGTATCATATTACCCTGACTATCCAGTAGGTTCCCTATCTTCACTATGCCTTTGTTATGCCAATCATACATAGTGGCATCCTTAAAGATCTCGCTCGGTAGAGAACAGTTTGTATATAATCTTGTATAATTATTGTATCTGCCTAAGCCAAATTTTTTGGCCACTCCTTTCCACACCCTATATACTGCTTCCAAGGTCTTGAATCTCGTGTGTTTAAAATACGTGAAGTCAGTTGTATTTAAGAGCCCATTCTCAGCCTCCTCACCCAAAAGTATCATATAGACATTGGCTAATCCTACATTGATTCCCATTAAATGTTCTGACCCTCCCCCACCTAATAACACCCTACTATATTGTAGTACTGCTGCCCAATAATAAAGCCTGAAATCCGGTGCTCCCCAACCTCCTTTTTCCCTTCCTACAGTTAAGTGCCTATATGCTCTCCTTGTTTTCCCTTTAACCCAAATAAATTTATTCAGGATCGCTTCTAATTTGTTAAACCATAAAGTGTCAAAAAATAACGGTATGGATCTAAATAAATACAAAACTTTGGGGAATGTTACCATTTTAATAACGTTAATTCGGCCCATTAGGGTCAAGTGTAGATTATTCATTCTTTCCGTATTTGTTTTAATTTTTTCCAGTAGCGGGCGCATGTTGATTTCTACTAAACTGTCTAAATCAGCTGTAATCTTCACCCCTAAATATGTAACTTCAGTTGCTGTTCTTATATCCTGATAGTTTACCCAGTTGTTCTGTATTATTTGAGTTTTACCTTTGTTTAACGAGTACCCTGCGAACATACCAAAATGTGCAGCCTCTTGTTCAATTTCTATAATAGCTGTCCTTGGATCTGGTGTGACAACTGCCACATCATCTGCATATGCAAGCGTTTTATACTCATGTCCATTAAATCCAATCGGGAGAATATTTAGATTTCCCTCTAATTTTCTCAAAAGGGGGTCTAAATATAGGGCGAAGAGTAGTGGTGAAGCCGGGCAACCCTGTCTTGTACCTCGCTTTATGCTTATGCTCTCCGTATATCCTCTGTTTATCCTTACTTTAGCTGTTGGGTTTAAATATAGCGCTTTAATAGCCTTTATGTAGCCTGTGCCTATCCCAAACCATCCCAAGACTTTCCACAGATAGCTCCAGGAGACCCTGTCAAAGGCCTTTTCTGCGTCCAAAAAGATAGCCGAGGCAGGGTCTCCTGCAGCACCCGCTGCGTCCAAAATGGTAACCATCCTCCTTGTGTGTTCTGTGGTCCCTTTACCAGGAATGAAGCCATGCTGTGTTGTGTATACCAGCCCCTCAATTACCCTGCTAAGCCTAAGTGAAAGGGCCTTAGAATATATTTTTGCATCCGCGTTCATGAGCGTGATTGGCCTATATGAGCCAGGGTCCAGATGTGATTTATTCTTTTTCAGGATAACTACAATACTTGCTCCAGCCCATGATTGTGGTATATTTTCCCCCATCTGTGCATGCCTTAGAATTTCTAACATATCAATCCCCAGCGCGTCCAAGAAAGTCTTATAAAATTCTGCCGGAATTTGGTCGGGCCCTGCGGCCTTCCCAGAAGGGAGTTTCATTACCGCATTATATATTTCGCCCAGTGCTAATGGTAGGTCCATAGCCTCTTTATCCTCTAACATCAGTTCTTTATGAGGGATTCCTGCCAAGTAATACTCTATCACCTCCGCCCCAGTTCTCAAGTCTTGCTCATACAGTTCTGCGTAAAATTCCCTAAACACCTCCCTCACATCTTCCACCTTAGTTACAACATTCCCTCCTTTGTTCTTAATTTCTTTGATTTCCCCGGCTGCCAGATCTTGTCTGATACGAACTGCCAGCAAGTGTCCAACCCTTTCATTAAACTCGTAGCATTTTTCTTTTTTTGCTAAGTAATTGCTCGCTGCTTTGTTTGCCAATCTTTCACCAGTCTCTGCCTTTTTCAGCTCTATTTCTAATAAGATCTGCTCGAGGGGTTCACGATTTATGACCGCCTGAGTAAGTTGTTGTTCTAACTTCATTAAATCTTGTAACCTATTAGTCAATTCCAGTTTCTCTTTCTTACTCCTATGTAGAGTGTAGGCCAGTGTTTCCCCCCTTATCCCTGCCTTGAATGCGTCCCAAACCATTCCTGTAGATGCCGTACCTCTATTTACCTCCCAGAATTGTCTAATCCATACCTTCATTCTACTGACATAATCGGGTTCCTTAAGTAGCCTCCTTTCGAATGTCCAGTTATATTCTTTATGACATACATTACAATTCCGGGATATAGAGAGCACCAATGGATTGTGGTCCGAGAAGACCCGGGGTAGCATTTCAATCTTCACTTCTGATACTAAGGGACTCGAAACTAAGAAATAATCCAGTCTTGCTATACTCTTGTGGGGAGGTGAGTAGAAGGTACTACCTGACCCTGCAGGATTATATGCTGACCAGACATCTACCAGTGCGTTGTTATACATTAAATTAGCAATAGCCCTTCTTGTTCTTCTCTTCCGGTCTCCCAACATCCCCCCTCCCGTCATTCCCAACCCTGTCAGACCATTGATATTAAAATCCCCGCAAAAGATTACTGGTTCTGGCCATAAAGCCAATTCCGTGTCTAAGAAATCAAATAATTCAGGTTCGTCTTCATTCGAGCCATAAACAGAAACAATTGTGTATCTACCTCCAGTTGTTATTTCTCCCTCTACCATTACCCATCTACCTTCAGCGTCTACCTTCTTCCTCTTTACTAGCACAAAACCCTTTTTTGCAAGAATAGCGACTCCCTTTAACTTAACATCTTGCTGTGTATATGCTAAAACTTCATATCCTAGCTGATCCATAAGATATTTATCTTTTCCTCTCACATGTGTCTCCTGAAGACAGATAACATCCAATTTTAATAATCTACACATGGCCGCTACTTTCTGCCTTTTTCCGCCATCGTTCAACCCGCAAATATTAATGGTAGCAAGTCTTATTGCCATTTGATTTTAAAATAGGTCCCACAAACGCTCTCCTCAAATCTTTTTATTGTTGCCACCTGGTTGTGCCTACAAACCTTCATACTTTGTGCTGTACATACCCTTACCTCCTGTCCGCCACCTTCCCCACCTCCCCCCTCCCTCAACCCCCCCTTTCCCCCCCTCCCCTTGCTACCCCCCCCCCTGTTACAGGCAAATAGGTCAATCTTGACCTATGTGTGGCTGCTCTCTACTGTAGTGTCGCCTCCTTCTCCTGCCCAAGTTACTCACATTAAGATAGACCATACTCTTAAAGTTTTCATATACATCCTATGCTGGTTCCGATTCCCTACTTTTCCTACCTTTCTGATTCTCTGTAATCTCTGCGAGGTATTCGCCTGCCTTTACTTCCGAAAAAAACATTCTGGTGCGTCCCCCTGTGATAACTTTTAGCTTAGATGGATACATCAGATATGCCTCAGAGCCCTGCCGTTGGAACGGGGTGATAAGCTGCCTAAGTTTCCACCTCCTTTCCACCGTTGTATGACAAAAGTCAGGTCTAGTAAAAAAGGTAATTCCTTCAACTGACTTTTTCCTATCTGGTCTTGCAGTCTCCATAATTTCCTGCCTGGCCAAAAAGTTACCAAAAAAAACCAACATTGCCCTAGGTAAACCATTCTGGTTAGCTCCTCTTCCTCCCTTCTGCGTTAGCGGAAATCTGTGCGCTCTCTGTACCTCCAGCTCCCATTGCCACTGCGCCTCTGGGTATGCATCTTTTAATAGTTTAATCATAAACCCCCTTGGGTCCTTCCCTTCCAGCCCTTCCTCTAAGCCCAAAAAGCGTAAGTTGTTCCGCCTTTGGCGATTTTCAAAATCTTCCAGTTTCCACTGTAAGTCCTCGATCACTTTTCCTTGCTCTGTTCTTGCATTCTGCCAGTCCGTGACTTCATCCTCCAGTCTTCCAGTCCTCTCTTCTACTTGTTCCACCCTGCCTTCCACCTCCACATATTTCCTACTCAATTTCCTAATGCTTGCTTGAATTTTCTTGGTGTCTTGTCTCGCTCTTCTACTTTCTAGGCGAGCCTCTAGGTGCATTTGTTTCAGCATGGAAAACATTCCGTCCAGAGTCGCTTGAGGTGGGATATCAGATGCTTCTTGAGGTGTACTTAAAGGATAGTTCTCAGGTGCGTCGCCCGGGTCCTGTTCCTGATACATTTTGGCGGTGCTACCATAATCCCATAACAGCTTCCTATTTGTACTTGACGCAGCTCTATCTAAGTCTCTTTCTCGCCTTATCATAGTTCTTCTTCTCTTCTTTTGCGTTTCCTTACTTCTATGCTCACTAGAAGGAGATTCCTCTGATTCAGTTCCTGATGAGAGATCTGTAATACTGCCCTCCTCCTCTGACCCCAACAGAGAAGAGTCTGAGCCCTCAGTCACTGAGTAGAATTTTTCCGCCTCCGGGGAACGTACTCTCCTTCCTTTAGCCCCCTTTGTTGTGTGGCTCTCTAGGCTTCTCATACTTCCCCAATTGGACTGTGCCATGTCAATTTTATCTGTGGGTGTGAGTGCCATATTTACTTCCATAAGTGCTTCAAGCATTATGGCATTATTGTTATTCACTGGAGCTGCCAGCTCCTCTAGCTGCCCCTTGCCAGGCTTACCGGTGTTACTTGATGCCATTGCCTCTGTAGCTGCATCCCCGCCTCTGTTCCTATCCTCGCCAGCCTTCACAGCGGTCTCCTCTCCCTGCGCGGCTCCCGCGGCTCCCGCCTGATGCGTACCCGTCTGCAGCGCCGGTTGTCTAGCAACCGCCGTACTTGCGTCCTCGCGGTCGGCGAGGACGCCTTCCGCGTTTACCTTTGTGGCCGGCTCTGCGATGCTTCCCGTAACCACGATTGAGGGCTGATTTCTCCCCGCAAATGCCTCTGTAACGGTAGACTGTCGCAGATCTCTACTTGAAACAGGTACAGCGTTCATGTGTTTTTGTGCTCCGTAGTCCGATTGCGAGCGCCTCTGTTGTTGTGGTTGTTGCGACTGCCCTTTGGCTCCAGGAGTTCCCACTCGCGTCTCTTGCAATGCCGCTTTGGAGTCGACCTTGAAATCGATCTTTTCCTTTTGTTTAGTGGATTTCTCTCCTCTCTTAGCTTGCATCTTTAGGGCAGTAGATGTTGTAGATGTTGTAGATGCTACGGCTCGCTTGTTCAGAGTGGCCTTTGGGATCGCGCCAGTGCGTTGTGACATCCTCAAGCCTGCAGTGATACCATATACCAGCACTCTCCTGAAAGATTCGCCGTAATAGAATCTCAGGGTTGAGATCACCTTCCGCAATATCTTGGTACCAGTAGATTCCTTGATGCCTTCTTTACTGCAGGAAACTCCTCGGAAATTCAGCATATTTTACCCTTCCATCCAGCCTCGTAGTCCATGGGTCCAGGAGAAGGAGTAGGTGCGACTGCTCTCTACAGCAGCATAGCGGCCATCTTGCCCCCCCAGCACACTTGTGAGTTAACCTTGATTCAACAAATTAATTTACAGTGTAGCCCAATAGGCCCCAAACTAAGGACTAGGGAAAAGTAAGCAGAGTGAAATGGGTTTATTACAAGTTCAAAGCCAAACTAATATAAATGAATCTCGAAAACATACTGTAAAGATACAAAATCGCCAAAGTGAAAACGAAGCGTTGAATGAAATTAATTCTTATTAAAATAAAGCATACAAGGAACTCAACTGAAGCAAAACAAAAAATAAGGAATAGGACTAGGCATGGGCGGAAAATCCGTTCCGCTCGCGGATTTTGCGGATTTTCGGGAAATCCGCAATCCGCGAGATTTGCGAATTTCCTGCAAAATCCGCAAATCCGCGAGCAGCGGATTTTGCTCGCACTGCTCGCACTGTTCGCGTGAGTTCGCGCCCCGCGAGTAAGTGCGAAATTGCAGAAATACGATCTAAGCAAAACTGAAAGTAACTACTTACCAGGTTCAAAAGTTCAGGCACATCATTAGTAGCCATTTCCTGTAGTGCTTCCTGAGGGACCCCTCCAGAGTTCAGTTGCCAGTTGAAACTATTATGTGACCCTGCTCTGAACCTCAGAATAGTTACACATATGCCACAAAGGTCATGAATTACAGCTAAGGGAGACAAGCAGGAGCCAGGCTGGAAGTTAAAATCCATTAATCAGCCCCTAATTCATTATTGTCAGTTGGGGCAGGGCAGGTGTTGTAACTAATTTTGCAACAATGAAAGCACTTAGCAAGTGCAAAAGATCACTAATCAGGGCGCACTAAGGAAGCAGGTGCCAGCTAAAAAAATATTCTGTGACACATTAATCAGCCTCAAATTAATTCAGGTCACTTGAGGCAGGGAAGGTGTGCTTTGCTTTGCCGAAAATAATGTACACTGGACAACCAGAGGGTGTGGTGATGAAACAGAGGGTGGCATGGGTGGGCCAGAGGGTGGCATGAGTAGTCAGAGAGTGGCAGTGGTGACAGAGAGTGGCAGTGATGAAGAAGAGTGTCCCAAACAGGTTGGACACGTAGAAACAACAAGTTCGCAAAACTTGCGACCCGACAGGTAAGTTCGCAAATTGCGAAATTGTAAAAACCCTCGCGAACTGGCAGAAACACGGGCGAACACAAAAAAAAAAAATCCGCAAATTCGCGGGAATTCGCGGATTTTGCGGATTGCGAATCCGCAAATCCGCAAAATTCGCGAACGCGAGATCCGCAAAATTCGCTCATGCTTAAATAGGACCTACTGGTCAATGTACGGGTTTTGAATCATCCTTTCTATACATGAATAAAGCTAAAGTCGCCTAAACTACTTCTAAATTAAAGTTGGGAAAATTAGGGAAACCTAATTAATTCGGAGAAAGCAGGAAGGTCTCAGCAAAGTTGAGACTTAGGTAAAAGTTCTTCAAATTGAGGCAATGTATGGCATAAACAAAAACACTGGAAAAATGGGCAGAGAGGTCTGTACCTCTCCGATTCCAAAGGATATCTGCTCTAAAGATTAGCAGAATGGGCACCAATTAAACCCACAAACCTTTCGAGAATGCCACATCATCGACTCCAGTATTTTCCACCTTCTCACAGTAGAAATTGGCAACTTTACTTGATATTCCCATTCCACGATTTGAACATCAGGACATCCTTGGATGTCTCCCTGATCCTGATACAATGTGAATATGAGTCTTCACTCAGCTCGCTAGCACCTCTAGTCCTTGCCCAAAGTTCTCCTCCCGTACCTCACACTCTCTAATACACAATACGCCTTTCACTTGCTATGAGATAATGTAAATGCACCTGCAAAAGAAGGAACCTTGCAGCACAAGGAAAACATAAAGACCAAGGGGCTGATTTAGAAGTTCCTTGTGCTGCTGGTGCATCACTTTTTATGATTCTCCGGAGGTGAAGAGTGCAAACACATATGTACGAGGCTATGCAAGGGCCACTTTGCGTGGCTTTTCATGGCCGCATAGATATGGTGTAAGGCAATGCAGCGCAAGTTCCTGCTTTGCCTTCCACTGGGTCAGAGAGGCATTCCATGAGCGTTGCGGTGGATGTTTCCACGCACCTCCCATGGTTTTTGTGGCATTCCCAGATTTTTAAGAATCGTAGACCTGGGAATGCGTCAAAACTGCACGCCTTCCCAGGGCAGGGATAATGAGGAAAAATATGTTTATTTACCCTTGTTTGTTCCTCTTTCTATGTGTGCTGCATTTTTCAGCACAAATAGAAAGAGGAAATCCCCATGTTGTGCGATGGCACTGGCTGAAATGATAGTAATACACTGTACCTTGTAAATACAATGCATTTTTGCTCTTTGGATTTGGCACAGGTCAGCGCAGCAAAAACACTTGCGGCACTGCCCTGCACAAAATCATTGCAAATGAGGCCCTTAATGCATAGGGCCTTTGATTAGGCTAACTAATTAAGACAGTCAGGGTACACTATAAAAACATGATCATATGTGCACCTGGAATTACAGAATAATATAAAATACTAATAAATGAATACATGAGTACATGAGAAATGCAATTTCAATAAAGCAGTATAACTCAAAATACACAAGTATAAATGTGTACAAGAGCTACAGTTTATAGTAGTGTAATAGAGGCATTAAACACATGTATGTGCATGACTACTTTCTACAGTACATTCATCTCTACAGTATACTCAAATACTTCACACCACATCAATAAAGTTAAGGCACACAGCGAAACTGATGTTAGGTGCACGTAAATATTGAGCATCTGTGACATGCAAGGGTGGAACGAAACTTATGCTACTTCACCTGGAAGCTCCCTTGCCATCAGCACCCACTTGGAAAGAAAGGAAAACTAAAATAAGCATGCACAATAAGACCCAGTAAAATTAAACTAAAATCCTTCAAAATCAGGCAAGAAGAACACAAGCACAGTGGTAAGCAACTCGAAAATACAATGAAATAAATGGGAGACGCACCCAGCAGCTGTGTGTAATTGTGGGAGCTAAGAGAATTCTGGAACAAAGAAAATGCATCCATTGCAAATGTGCATCATTAAGTTTGATATAGCCTCTCAGCACCTGTTTGGAAACAAAGCCATGACTAAAGTTAACCATAGAGTGCTCCTTTCAGTCATCCTCCCACCACCTACTCCCCACCCTAACCTTGTAATTTCTACTCCTACTCCTCCTTGCTATGCTCAGTCCGTCTTCCCCAAATTAACCAACAATGTATCAATTGCAATATTCTAAACTGTTACCTCCACCTTTGTCACTCTGTAATCGTCGTTGCACTACTCTGTGTCCAACTTTACCACTGCTCTCAAACTCTTGAGAAATATCTCCCTATTGTCCAGTGCACAATTATTCATGGCTAGCCACACATTATAAAAATCTCAAACATACATACAACAGACCCAAACCGCTACTGTTCGATGATCATCGCAAGTTCTAAAGTTCCACTCTGCTTTTTTCATCAGTATTTCTTGATGAGCTCAGGGCCAGACTGGCCATAGTGGGCACCAGGCATTTCCCGGTTGATGAATTTAGGCCTCAGCCAGGCCCGCAGATGCGAAAGGTTCGCTCTTCTGTACACAAGTAGTTCTCAGACTATGCAAGAAGTTGGCACGGAAACTAGGAATACAAAGACAAAGTTTAATAAACCTTTACAGGTGGTACTACAGCCCACACAACACCCTTCAGTATTGTACAAGGTAGCACAAAGAACACGGACACGCGGTCCCCTTTTATACACAAAGAAGGGGCTCATAAGTGGGCGGTTACAGCAGAAGAACATGATTTACGACCATATAAGGACATTTCTTGAACATAATCAATACATGGGTGTAGCGAATGGTCTCGCGAAGCCCCCTGAATGCACATTCCAATCCCCTCTAATCAGAAACAGATGTTGCACGTACTGAGCATGCGCTAGATAGGCTGGAACTATTTATAGCTTGTTGCTGGGCAAACTCCAGGGGTGATAGTCAGTGAGGTAGGACGTGCCTCGTGGCGAGCACATGGCACGATGTAGCCTACAAGATGGAGGCCAGAAAACAAAATGGAGTCTGGCCGGAAAATAACGAAACATAAGAAAACTACCTTGAAGACGTTATAATATGTCTTCAGTGGATGCTTAACATTTATCGCTGTTTTATTTACAACAGACGACCCTTTCAGCATTTGCTGAAGACATTCGGTTTCTTTGGATAGTCTAGATACTCATCGTTTATATCGATACTCATCATGTCCGCTATCTCTCTAGTTATAGTTTTCTTATGGGTAGCATCCGCAACAGTCTGTTTATTTGGCACACAAAATGAAATGCATAACAAACATATCATGGGACTACATTGGATACACACACAACAGGTGAATAATATGCCAGCAATTATACATAGTCCAGTGAGGACCTTCCAACCCCATGTGGAGATCAGGGTCCAAAACCACCCAGAGAATGTCCAAGACCCATTTTCTTGATGTATTTCTGCTGCAATTTTGTGCAACTTATTGATAGCTTTGTATACAGAAGGAGTGTGATCAGGTATAAAAACACAACAACTACTTCCGATAATTCTATAAGCTCCACCTCGGTCCGCTAACATAACATCAAGTACCATCCTGTTCTGTAACGCAACAACCCTAGTATTCTGTAACTCTTCAGTAAGGTTCCCTAAAGCTGCTGCAGTTTGATTTGTAACAGCCTCCACTACTCGCGTTAATCGTCGTATCTTTCTGCTATTCAAGGCTGGTCCCACAAAGAAGAACAATCCTAAGTTAAAATCCATATACTGTTGTAGACTAGTGTCTGTTTGATCTACTTCATCCACAGATAGAGTGCGTTTGAACCTATTTACAGTTACATTGTTCAACAATTTCAAATCCTTGTGATAAGATGCTGGTGCTAAGAATACAGGTGGTAATAGGAATGATACATAACATACTCTAGACCATCCAGCAGGTAATCGATAGTAACCCTTATTTCCGCACACAAAATAAGTGTTATGTGAAGCAAGAAAAGTACTGTTGTTCAAACCGTCAATGTTTAACACGACAATACAATCACTAACACCCACAGGAATATGGCCTACACTTTGTACACACAAATCAGCCTGTGCTTGGGCCACAGAAATTACAAATTTCTCCTGTCCAGCAGTGTCTCTGGTGGTGGTGCGTGAAGATATATGGAGTTGATGCATTGTCCGGCTTGTACTCTTCCAATTCCCATATAGTTCCATTAGTTTGGGGATAACCATCTTTATCTTGGTGGCATTCTTTGTTCAGTTTAAAGATCAATCGTCTCACAGTAGGTTTTCTCGTAGCAAAAAGCAAAGTGTACCATGCTCTACAAGAGCCATTGTGTGAAAAGGGAAGTGGTATGAACGGTGTCCCCCCCTTCTTTTGGTGCGCTGGCATCATCCCACATATCCAGCAATCTGTGGCATTTGTAGCAACGTGAGTATGATGCAACATCTGTATAAAAGTGTTATTCAGATAAGACTGTCGATGCTTCAACTCTTGATAAGGGAGTGTATAAAAGAAATGCTCATCAGGAACTGGAGTAGAAACAACATACAGTTCACGGGCAGGAGCTTTCTCCTCAACGAACCACATGACTGTAGCAATAACTGCTATGACAAGAATGAACCCTACAGAACCAAAAATCTTCCTCTTATCCATTTCAACCGAAAGTCACAGTATCTTCCTGTTTCTAAAGTGTTGTCGGAACTCTTACCCCTAGGCAGCCGTTGTTTTCTTCACCATCGGGCCAAGACGGGTGTCACTACTCTAATGCATGGCTGATCCCCCCCTTACCTCATCGGCTCTCCGTTTCACAAACCTAGGGACCGTTCCGACAACTTCTCACACAATCGCAGATTCTTTTCTTGGTCGCAGGTCATATCTCCTCGATGCAGGCGGTGTTTGGTCCGGGAAGAACTCCTCAGAATCGTCAGGTCCCACAGCATGGCCTTTGTCCGTAGTCAGGATGTCTCGATGGTCTGTCAGCACAGCAGGCTCCACCAGGTCAGGTTGTACCTTCCGACAATGAACTGAATGAATCCAATTTTTTCGATTCGTCACTCGCACTGCTGTACTTGTGGCCAGAAGAACTTGTTCAGGACCACACCAACTTGGCTCCAGACTATTCGACCTCTCAAAGTATTTTACAAGAACGAAGTCGCCAGGCCAGAGGTTGTGACCTTCTCCTGTGGACCGATCAGGGAGTGCTTCTCGAACCTGTTGGTGAATAGAAACCAAACTATCAGTTAATTGTGCCAAATAGTCATTCATTAAAACACAAGGTACATCATACACTAAACTCGGTTTGGGCACCCCCCATATATTCATGGGGTGCCCAAAAACAATTTCATAAGGTGTCAAGCCTGTCCGAGAGTGCGGTACCGATCTGATAGACAACAACGCCAAAGGCAGAGCATCTGGCCAAGTCAAAGAAGTAGATGCCTGTATTTTTGCAATTTTTAATTTCAAAGTTCCATTGCACTTCTCCACCAATCCTGCTGATTGCGGGTGGAATACTGCATGGAACTTTTGCACAATGCCTAATCCTTTCAGGACATACTTAATAACGTCCACCACAAAATGGGGCCCGTTATCACTCCACAATAATCTGCAAACACCAAATCGAGGAAAGAATTCCTTTAAAAGAACCTTAGCAGTAGTCATTGCAGTGTTGTCCTTAGTAGGGTATGCTTCGATCCATTTACTGAATGCACAAACCACAACCAGAACGTACTTCAGATTATTACAGCGTTCCAGCTGAATGTAATCCATTTGCAATACTTCAAAGGGTGCAGTGGGTGTTGCAAATCCTCCTGCCGGAGTTCGCGTCCCTTTTCCTGTATTATATTTTAGGCAAATCATGCAGGTCTGTACTACTCTCCTAGCCGTGCTGGCAATCTCTGGATGCTCCCAGACTTGTGCAAGCAATTTCACAATCGCTGCAGCTCCAACATGTGCTAGGCCATGTGCCATCTGAACCAAAGGTTGCACGAAGGCTGTAGGCAACTTCCACCTATCCATCTGCTTATTCCTCCAGCAGCCTTCATCGTCCAATTCTCCATCTTTAGACCATTGCTCTCGTTCTTTATCGGTAGCAGTCTTTTGCATCTCTAACACCTTCTCCCTTACATCATGCCACCGTTCAGCTTGTGACTTAACGACATACATAGAAGTGGAACCAGGCTACATCGCAGTTTCTCGTGCCACTCGATCTACGAAGGCATTTCCTTGTCCCACCTTGTCTGTCACTTTCTTGTGCGCACTGCATTTTACTATAGCTATTCTTCTAGGGAGTGTCAGTGTAGTTAGAAGCTGGTGTACTAGCTCTCCATACATGATCTGTGTTCCGTGTGATGTCAAAAAGCCCCTTTCCTTCCAGAGCAGGCCGAAATCGTGCGCCACTCCGAAAGCATAGCGGCTATCAGTGTAAACATTCACACATAATCCTATGCTAAGCTCACAAGCACGTATCAGTGCTATTAGTTCAGCTGCCTGTGCTGATTTCTGTGGTATGCGGGCTGTCTCCACTATCATGTGTAATGTGGTAATTGCATAGGCCGCAGAAGTGGTTCCATCTGGTAACTTTAAACAAGACCCATCCACCCACAGTTCTCCATCTACATCTGCGAAGGGTGTGTCTTGTAAGTCAATGCGACCCTTTGTCTGTTCCTCAGTCACAAAGACACAGTCATGAGTCTCTTGTGCTTCAGGCCGGGTCGTTGGAAAGGGCAACAATGTGGCTGGGTTTAATGTTGCGCATCGTTTCAAAGTTATGTGAGGGGCCAATAATGTCAGCTCATATCCTGTGAGACGAGCACTAGTCAGATGCTGCGTCTTTGTCTGATTCAAAAGAGCATCCACAGCATGGGGGACCAACACTAACAACTTATGTGATAAGACAATCCCTTCACTCTGGCGTATTGACACAGCTGTCGCCGCAACTGAACGAAAACATCCAGGCAATGCTCGGGCAACAGGATCAAGTACTGCCGAGAAGTATGCACAAGGGCGCTGCTTATCGCCGTGCATCTGCACTAACACTGACAACGCGCATCCATCTCTCTCATGCACATACAATGTAAAGGGCTTCGTGTAATCAGGGGTGCCTAACACTGGTGCCGAACAAAGGGCTTGACGTAATTGGTGAAAAGCATTCTCACATTCATCTGTCCATGGAAGGGGAACAGGGGTATCTTTTGTCAAGAGGGCTAACAGTGGTTTGACTATGTGTGAAAATCCTAATATCCATTGCCTACAAAAGGAGGTAAGACCCAAAAAGGCTCGAACTTCTTTCTGCGTGGAGGGGACTGGTGTATCTAAAATGGCTTGAATGCGATCTGGTGTGAGCGCACGCCCCTCCTTAGACAAAAGGTGACCTAAGTAGGTTACCTTTGGTCTACAAAATTGTAATTTTTTCTTCGATACTTTGTGATTGTGAGAGGCCAAAAATGTAAGTAAGGACAAAGTGCATGTTTCACATTGTTCTGGGGTGTCGGCGGCCAGCAAAATGTCATCGACATATTGCATGAGTGCCACGCCATCAGATAAAACAAAGGAATCCAGTTGTCGCTTCAATGCCTGACTGTAGATACTTGGACTTTCAGTATAGCCCTGGGGAACTCTACAAAATCTATACGATCTATTATTCAAAGTGAAGCCGAAAAGGTATCAGCTGTCAGGATGAATAGGGATCGAAAAGAAAGCGTTCTTCAAGTCTATAACAGAGAACGTTGTTGCAGTTGGTGGAACCAAAGTGAGAAGTGTCGTAATATCTGAGACCACAGGGAATTGAGGTATCACAATCTTATTAACCTCCCTTAAATCGATAATAAATCGATAAACTCTGGTATCAGTGTCCTTTTTCAAAATCGGTAGGATAGGGCTGTTACACACATTGTAAGGGACTTCTTCAACCACCCCAGCTTTAATCAAATCCTGAACTATCTGAATGAGCGCCTCCTCCCCCTCCTGCGAAATCCGATACTGAGGCAGGCGCGACAATACAGCTCCCTCCTTCACACTGATGTGTACCGGAGGGATGATCATTTGTCCTACATCAGTATCAGACGCAGCCCACAAAGACTCAGGCAGAGAGGCCAATGCAGCTTCTACCGAAATCAAATACACCCTCTCCGTGGATGGATAATTGTCATTCAAAATAACACGCACTCCTTCAGGGGAGCACCGTATCGTGGCTCGAAAGTATTTGAGCATATCCAAGCCAACGATATTGTCAGGGGTATTTGGAGAAAGCAGAAATGGACATGGTGCAGCAAAGTGGTCAACATAAAGTGAAAGAGGTTGTGATAGTGGGCTAACAGAAGGAGTTCCATCGAACCCTATTAACGTAATCGATGAGCCAGACAGGGGAGCCCTCGGAACCAATTTTCTAGACAAAGCGCTACGAGTAGCCTCGGTATCAACCAGGAACTTATCAGTAGAGCCCAGAACGTGTGCTGTAACATAAGGACCCCTCTGATCTACTGGCACTTCAACTGGTTCCTTACCCCATCCTACGCAATCCTATGCAAACTGGGAATCATGTTGTTCAGGAGGTGTATAGTCAGACATTTGATACTGATTTCGTCGATCAAAAACATTGGATCCCTCACGGGATCGCACACTCAAATCAAATCTAGCTCTGTCATTCGTGTTGGATCTAGGACCTGTAAAGTTTCCTCTACCCCTTGCAAACCCTTGCCCCCGATGAGTGCGCAGCACCGGGCAATCACATGCCCAATGTCCCTTCATTTTACAATATGCACATTGATCCCGGGCTACATCAGTACGACCCTGTGAAGGAGTAGAAAAATTCCTACCACCCGGTTCACTTCCTCTACGCTGCTGCCCATAGACTTGCGCTAACATAACTTTCGCTTTTAAATCTTTAGTTTTCTTATCCTCACTCCCTTTCGCTTCTAATTCCTGACGCTCGTAATACTGAGCCATCGTCAGGAGGGATGCTGGCGTTGAGGTGGACCAAGAACTTTCACTCGCTTTTAGTCGAGCTGCAATACTCGGTAATAAGTTTGAAACATATTTATCGACAAAGAGATGGCGGCCCGTATCATCTGTAAGCGACTGACCGCTAAAGTCATGAAACGTTTCTTCAAACCGTGTAAAGAAATCCGACACGGACTCATCTGTTTTCTGTTTGCAGGACGCTAACATAGTCCAATCAATCTTTTTAGGGGGAATAAGAGTTTTCAATTTAGTTACTATAGCAGCGGGAAGATCTAAAATCGCTTGGGGCGGCTTCTGCGCAGGTTTTCTCTCCCTATCTTCATCCTCAAGGTCCCCCCATCTAGCTTTAAAAATCGTAAGATCATCCACTTTTCGAATCAACCTCCACATATCTGGTGGCAGAATAAGCCCAAAAAACAAGTCAATATCAGCTAAAATCATAGTACAAGAATTCAGAGCCCCTTCAACTTCTTCATAAAACGCTGCAGGATTCTTTCGGGGATCGGGTAACGCTGCTTTTAATGCCATGACATCAGCTCTATTCCAAGGAGTATATACCCAATTGTAAATAAAATACCCTTGCGCATCAGGCGACCCCTTATCTGAACTAGTTCCTGCTCCCTTAGGGGGAACGTACAACGGCGCTGCCTCCCGCATCGGCTTAGCATGCACAGTGTCGATCTTATCTGAATAAAAGATGGGTGACTGCTTCCCGGCGCCAGGCAGGCCCGAAGACTCGTCGCCGGCCTTCCGTTTCCGTGCCTCTTCCCGGAGTCGTAACGTTTCATCCCGTAACGCAAAAAGTCGCCGAACAGCATCGGGCACCTGGGAAGAAGGAAAAAGACCTTTACGTAATTCTTTAGCATCAGCTACCACACCCTCTGGTTCAAAAACATCGGTGCATTTCCGAAATGCGGACACCACTTCAACAGAAAGAAAACTAACAAAATACAATCTTTCTCTATCCTCCCATTTTTCAAGATCAGTTAACACATCAGTCAAAGACACAGTATCCTTGATGACCCGATAAGCAATCTTACGAAGTTCAGTCATACGGTCGGTCGATAACATAGACCGCGTATCCCTCTTCTGATCGGGCGGTCTGGAATCCGAATCACCTCCGTTCGGTGCGGACGGGCCAGCGTAGGGCGGGGGTGAACGATCTAATAACGAAAAATCATCAACCGATTTATTAAGGACAGCATAGAGTGGCTGACGAATGGGATATTGGCCAGATATTGCAGTCTCCGTTCTTTCTCCTGTTTCTCCTCTAACTCTTTAGCTTCACGCTGTTTCATTTCACGCGCCTTCTCACGCTCACTCTTTCGTTCCTCTTTCTCAATCAATGCTTGCTCGCGCTTCTCACGCTCTTGCACTTCTTTCACCCACATACGTATACACTCGAACATATCTGGTCGCACTCTCCGCTTACACATACACTGCTCCACATACTCAATCTTTCTCAAATCAAACGATCCATACATAGGCCATCGCAACTCAGGATCCTTCTTGGTATATTTCCCCCACAACGTGCTGTACATTATGGGGGAAAGACCAAACTTCACATACATGTCCCTATTCGGCGTTCCCTCTGGGGGAGCCGGCTGTGATTCTTCAAGTACCAACCGGTCATTTCCAAAACAGCAGCACCACTTACGAAGTGCGCTAAAAACGGGCATGTCTCAAAATAATGCAGAATATGCAATATTACAATAAAATGGCACTTAAAACGTTGCGCCTTTCAAATTCAAAAATCAGGAGAAATGTCCCCACATTGCCCGCCTATATGGGTTGCAACTCATATATCACAATCAAAGACACATTCACAAATGACTAGTCAATTTCAAATTCAAACAAATTAGTCGGGGCAAGCGTATCCTAAAACTGCCTTGCCAATCAAGACTCAAAAGCTCGGGGCAAGTATCGTACCACGATTCTTACCAATCAAGAGCGTCCAGATTCCAACTGCCAAGTTCTGAATTCGCCCAAACGGCCACTATACGGCAAACCGACAGAAGAGGTCTCAGTCGAGGACCGGGACCACCCAGACGGTCAGGTCGGAAGGGAAGGAAGAATACCTCAGGATGCCAGGACTAAAGGCGCCGCTGGCAGTGATCACGTCCCCGGCAAGGTTCCAATCCTTCGTCACGACCAGTCCTTCGAGCATCCGAGTCGCCGATGAGCCCCACGTGACGGGCGCCAATTGATGAATTTAGGCCTCAGCCAGGCCCGCAGATGCGAAAGGTTCGCTCTTCTGTACACAAGTAGTTCTCAGACTATGCAAGAAGTTGGCACGGAAACTAGGAATACAAAGACAAAGTTTAATAAACCTTTAAAGGTGGTACTACAGCCCACACAACACCCTTCAGTATTGTACAAGGTAGCACAAAGAACACGGACACGCGGTCCCCTTTTATACACAAAGAAGGGGCTCATAAGTGGGCGGTTACAGCAGAAGAACATGATTTATGACCATATAAGGACATTTCTTGAACATAATCAATACATGGGTGGAGCGAATGGTCTCGCGAAACCCCCTGAATGCACATTCCAATCCCCTCTAATCAGAAACAGATGTTGCACGTACTGAGCATGCGCTAGATAGGCTGGAACTATTTATAGCTTGTTGCTGGGCAAACTCCAGGGGTGATGGTCAGTGAGGTAGGACGTGCCTTGTGGCGAGCACATGGCACGATGTAGCCTACAAGATGGAGGCCAGAAAACAAAATGGAGTCTGGCCGGAAAATAACGAAACATAAGAAAACTACCTTGAAGACGTTATAATGTCTTCAGCGGATGCTTAACATTTATCGCTGTTTTATTTACAACACGGTGGGGGGCGGTTTTTGTCACTGGAGCCCGGTTTTGCAATATCGGCCCCTGTAACAAAAGTGGGAGCAGTGCTTTTTACTCCCCCCCCCCCCCACCCCCCCTCTCTGCCCCTGCTCCCAGGACTGGTTGCAGTTCCCAGTCTGGCCCTGGTTGAGCCAGCCAGGTACTTTAAAACACAACTGAAGTGCATGAAAGGTTTAGCATATTACTGGATGTTGCAGAGACAGTTTGTTTCCAGTCCTGAGATTTCATTTGATAAATTACATTTGACAGTGAATTATGGGCCAGATGTACAAAGCACTTATTTTGGGACCAGTGTGGTATTTTCCAAACTGGCCTAAATACTTAATAGGTCAGTTCGCAAAATACTGAATCGTGTGTGTCGCAATTTATTCAGAATTAATATTAATGAGGTCGTTTGCCAGTTATGACCATCTACGATTCACAGCCATCATAGGGATGGCAGCCTTCTGAGGTCAGCAGGCCACCATGTCTGCGATTGCTTTTTAATAAACCAAACTTTTTTTTAAATACTGCCCGTTTTCCTTAAAGCAAACAGGACTGCTTTTAGAAAGAAAAGTTTATTTTACTTTTTTTGTTTGTTTCATAGGTGGAAGATGAGAGGAGGCAGTGGTCCTACTCTTTTCTGAATCCCTAAATGCATTAAAGGGTTTTAGCATTAGCAAAACCTCAGGTTTTCCGAATCAGAGGGTTTATAAATGCTAAAACCCTTTGTACATCTAGCCCTATGAGGGTGTAGCTTCCCTTCAATTCAGTTTGACACTTGAAAACTATTACTTAAAAAATAAACGCACAGGGCTCAAAACATAGTATCCAAGACTTGAGATTTGGTAGCAGCCTTTACTAATACATTAAGTAACTGTGATACACTTACTTATATATGTACAGTCAGATTATTCATGTGCACTCTAAATACACCCTGCTCATTTACCACACAATGAAACAAACCCAGAGTCAAGGGCATAGCATTCATTGGTGTTGCAGGTGCAGTGGCACCAAGGCCCAGAGTGGCCCCAGAACCTTGATTGTTGCTTCATTTTATTATAAAAAGCAGCCAGTGGCACATTCCCTTCCTTGCACTAGGGCCTATGACACACTGGCTATGCTACCTCACGGAGTAGAGCTATAGGCAATGAGACATGCTATTTAATACTTACTGTTTGTTTCTTTAGTGCAAATTCAATTTGAATAGCAGCTTCGAGAAACCTAAAGATAGATGAATGGGATGGGGTTAAAGGAAACAAACAGGGTGGCTAACTCGCAAGTCTGACATGAAGATGCAGTGGATGCAATGTTAGGTTAAGGAAAAATAGGTTACTGTCAAGCAGAAGGGCACGCCATGCAAGTAGATACAAATAATAAAATAACTTAAGATAAAGAGGAATTAAGATGCTTAACTTCAAAGTCCCAAAATTCACCTGGTAAGTTAGCGACAAAATCTTTACTTCCATCGACTCATAGTGATTTGGTCACTGATACTATGACTAACACTACTAACATTCTGTGTGAAAATCTTCAGAAAGTTCCACATATTGCTACCAGTCAGTTGCCACACAACAGTGTCCCAAGCCATTGTATCATTTTGTGTAGATAACAGAAACTTAACATATTTCTGCTACACAAAGTCCTTGATGGCCTGACAGTCCCAGAGCATGACCTCTGTGCCATGTCTGCAAAGACCATGCTACACAGCACTTAGTAGGCATTTACTTATTATAAATGAAGAAAAGTTTCTTTAAATGCCTATGCATACACAATGGAGCCATCTCCAATACTGGCTCAACATTCATCCAACATCTTCTTCAGTTATATGGTCCATCTTGTTGCCTTCAATCAGAGACCATGTTCCTTCTGCAGATCCCAACCATCTCCCGGTCTCACTTAGGAGGACAAGCCTTCTCCTACATAGCCCCCAACTTGTCCCTGACACTTCGCAGTCAACCTACCTGACTAGTTACCATGACTTCTACATAATCATTGCATAAAAAAAGCATACCAATGAAGTGATTTATCAGGATTCTGAACCAGTGCAAGGTCCTGCAAAGTGCCACAAATAGGCACAAAGTCTTTATAAAGTATTGACCGCTGGAACTTAGCCATACAGGTTACATTGCCGTTAGCAAAAAATCCTATCTGGCTAGCAGAATTGATGACGCCTCCAACTCCTGCAAAGAAATCTTCAGGATAGTCAAGGATTTCATCTCCCCCCCCCCCGGTTCAATCCCAAATTGACACACTCAGAGTCCTGGATCTCTGAACTAGCTGACTTTTTACCAGCAAAATTAGGACTATCTAGACCTCCTTCGGGACCGCTAATTTGAGTAACCCTCCCTTCACATGGCCTCTTGATCCCCCCCAGACCTTGACCACTCCCTCCCTCTGGAACTTTCCTCCACTGTCCCTCCAGTCCTCCCTAGACCTCCTCTCCAAATTAAAATCAGACTCTCCTCTCGACCCTTGTCCTGCTAAATTTCTTGCGCAAATGGCCCCTACCCGTAACCATCTCATTAATCCCATTCTCAACCTCTCGCTCAACACAGGTGAAGTCCCGCAATCCTCTAAGCAGGCCCTCATTTTGCCTCTTCTGAAGAAAGCCAAACTGAACCCTGAATCACATGCCAACTACAGACCCATTTCCCTTCTGCCAGCTTTGGCGAAAGTGGTTGAAAAACATGTCCATACTACCCTGTCCCACTTTCTAGAATCAAATGATATTTTACATAAATCCCAATCTGGCTTCCGCTCTAATCTGAGCACCAAAACAGCTTTGCTTGAGGTCACCGAAGTGATCAAAGAAACCTTGGACAGGGGAGGAAAAGCTATGCTGGTGATGCTTGACCTCTCCGCAGCTTTCTACACCATCCCCCATGATCACCTCCTATCTAGACTCTGGGAGGTAGGTCTAAGGGGGACGGTGTTTAGATGGTTCAGGTCATTCCTCTCAGGCCGCCAGCAAACGATCTGAGCTCCACCTTTTTCTGCCACGATGCCGCCTCTGGAGGTCGGAGTGCCGCAGGGCTCGATTCTGAGCCCTTCTTTCTTTAACATTTATATGACCCCTCTGGCGGCACTTGCAGAGGACTTTGGGGCCCAGATCCTGTCGTACGCCGACGACAATCAACTCCTGTTCACATGCGACAGGGGCCATGACTTCGACGGGGCATCTATTTGGGGCTGCCTTGGGGCTGTGTTCGACTGGTTTAGTCATCACAGCCTCAAGTGTAACTCCGACAAATCCGCGGTGCTCTTCTTCGGATACCCCGCTGACCCCAAATGGAAAGAGGGGTGGCCTGCAGCCATGTTCCCTCCCGTTAGCGACTCAGGGGCCGCAAAAAACCTGGGTATTCAGGTCGATAACTGTCTCTCCTAGGGCTCAGGTGTCGTGCCTAGCCGGCAAATGTTTTGCCATCCTAAAGATGTTGAGAAAGTTCCTGCCGCTCCTATCCTTGGAGCACAGAAAGACCACTGTCCAGGCCCTGATTGGATCGCGGCTGGACTACTCTAACGTCCTGTACCTAGGATTGCCGGATTACCTCCTATCACGTCTCCAGGTTGTGCAGAACTCGGCGGCCCGTGCCATCTTCGGCCTCACCAGGAGAGCCAGGGCCAATGAGCTCCTTAGAACCCTTCACTGGCTGCCCATGAAGAAGCGGATCACTTTCAAGGCCCTGACCATCGCGTTCAAAGCCCTTCATGGCACAGGTGCCCGTTATCTTCAGAAATGGATCAGTTTTTACTCGCCGTCCAGATCCTTGCGCTCTTCAACCCAGGCCAAGGCAGTCACTCCTATGATCCGCCGTGCCCGCTGTGGGGGGCGCTCTTTAAAACATCTCGCCCACCGGCTGTGGAACGATCTTCCTCTTTCTCTCAGATCCAGCCCCAATCTGCTGGCTTTCAGGAAAGACCTGAAAACCTTGCTTTTCCTCCAATAATACCGCCCCTCTGAGCTACGCTCCCTTCATTCGTCCTGTTTTTTCCACTCTGGACCTGTGAGGCTTCGACAGCACCGGGACACTCCTCGGAGTAGCCGTGCGCTATAGAAGCACTCCCTATAACATAACATAACATACATAGCTCTTTGCGCTTCTTTGCTACCCTTTGCATCAAAGGGGTACCCCATGGGTGATACAGAGGCATTGCCATACCACCACCCAGGCGTTGCTGGCACAATGGCATTTCTACTACAATTGGTAGAGAGAAATCTGCACTAAAAGATAACACCTCATTGAAGCAGGTGTCAACAACGAGAAATGTTTTAATTTCACCTAACTTTTCACAAATTTCATGGGACCCCACTGTACAGCACACAACCAATGTGAGAAAAGTTTTAAAGTCTAAGGAGCATAGTAATTTGTAAAGGAAGGGTACACGTCCAGGACAAGACCTTGGGTAGAGAGTATACATACACCTTTCCACTGTGGTACAAAGGTGTGCGCTTAGCACTAACCATTCTGTCAGTGTGCCTGCCTTGGGGGAGAAAGCAGCAGCACCATATCTAGATAGATATTGCTCTACAATGCTTTCTTCCACTAGCACAATGCAGCACAGCAACTTTGCTTACTGTGCTGCGTTTAAAAAAAAGAATCTGCCCCAAGGCTTTAATCTCAGTGCTGGGAAATCCCTCATCATCATCAATTACATCATCATCCTTGGTAACGAATATAATAGCACCAATAACTTGTCAGTGGAATTACTTATGACATCAAATTCAGATGAACTCTTCAGCAGAGGAGTATCATATTACCCATATTCCCGTTTATGAATACTCTTGAAAATCACTCAATGATAAATTATTTCATTAATAAAAGCTTTCTACTATAGATGTAGCCCTATATAGGCGTATATACCATCTTTTAATGTTACTCAATCAAATAGTATTTAAGCGTTAATAGCCACCTCCATCCCTTCAAAGCAACAGAGAAGTTGTCCTTTATATAATAAGCACTTTCAAGCTTTTCCACAATCCCTGCTATGATGCAATGGCGCCTTAGAATGATTACTATGAGTCAATGAAATTCTTTCAGCTTTGCAACCACCTTGATTACTGCTAATGAAAAATGTTATGCAAATGCCCTGCTGGATTTCAAAGTACATGACTGGATTTGTTGCTATGAGATCCTCTGTATGTAGGTAAACAAAGTGGGATGCACATTACATTAGTAGGAGGTGTGAAGAAACATTTTCCTTGTCACCGACACTCTGTTCCACATTTGGAATCTGACTCCGCACATGACACATTTCGAAGAAGAAACTAAATATATCAACTCACATCAATGTTTTATTTCGCTTCGACTGAGGACGGACAGGGATGACACAATTTGATGGTTATGTGTGAAGACACGAGGGAAAAGGAAAAAAAAGCAGGCTAACCTTTGCATTTAATGCAATTCAATGTCAAACATATTGCAAAATAACTGGAAATCCAAGGGAAAACTATGACACTATATAAGCTCTTCACTATAAATACAATTATAGAGACGTATGGTCTCATTTAGAGCAGGGCAATAAAGGATCAGCTGTCCAATTTGTCCTATACCGCCCCCTCTTGGTTCCTAAAATAATTTAGAGTATGAGTTTCTTGAAAGGCAGAGCTGTTGCCAATTGCAAAGTGATTATGGTGGAGCCTGTGCCAGACAACATTGTGTTGGTGTGGCGGCCATAATTAGGGCAACTCCTCTGACGCTATTTCCACAGTGCTCAGTTTGCCTGGGTCCACCATGTTAACCATGTTAATCTAGGCAGCCCCTCGCTCATAGTAAGCATTTGGTGAGTCATTTCCAAAGATGAATCCATGAGTCCAATTTAAATAAACAACACCCGTTATGGCTTGGTGGAACTGCTGCCTTGGAGTATTTTACCACGAAGAGGCTCCTGCCATGGACACAGGAGTTTCTTCAGAGTAAAAATGCCCACTCTTGTGGAGGAGATTTGTAAATTTGGATTGTCCACCAAGATCTAAATGACTCTTAACAATGATGGCATTTAAGCAACGGACAAGATGGAAGCAAATTATGCTTATAATGTTGTAGAAAATCTGTCTTTTCTACTTGGTCAACCCAGATCATTTGCCTTTTACTGGACCCAGTGTTTGTGGTTGCTTGTAACTATGTGCACTTTACCCCTGCAAAACAGTGCATATGCTTCTCTCAACATGATGACATTGGTACACTCCTGATTGGTATATTTAACTTTCCTACAGGACCCTAGCATATAGTATAAGATGTATCCAAGGCTTGAATGGTTCATGGCACTATGTAACTGCAGCATCTATTGTGCCATCAACTAGAGTGGTAGTGCAAGCATGGCTTCAGGCCTACCCAGTGTAGCCTGATTGTGGCAGTTGAAACACTGAAATTTGAACTGTGAAAATAAACTCTTGTGAAAGGTCAAAACCTCCCATTTAAATAATAATAAATCAACCTAATGTAGGCCTTGTCAGGCTGCATTGTATTTACAAGTAGAACATTTACATATTTAATGTTAACATGCACTTACAGTGACCCAAAAAAAGGTTGAAAATCCTAATACTGTTTCCCAGGAAAGGGACTAGCTGGAAAAATAATGAAACAACTAGTTTAATATTATTAATAATCAATTCATACGTAACTCGCTCAGCCATGTCAGTACCCAATTTGTTTGTTTTACGGATGGCCCCCTGCAGTTTCTTGGGGGCTAATAGCGATCGCTTACTCTCTTGTCTCACCTCCCCCTGCCTGCATCTGTTTAAGCGTCATATACAGTAACTCCAATGTTGGAGATGGGGGTCATATGCCCAGAGTTGTTGCCCCCCCTGCACCACTGTGTGGTATAGTTCCGGAATCGGGCCCACTACCGGTACAGGCTGTCAGCGTGGAAGCAGAGTAGTCCCATTCAAGCTTCTTACTGGTTGAGTCTGAAGATCTGACTTTGGTCCTGGCCCATCGCTTGGAAAGCATAGATTGACTGCGATGCGTCTTCTGTGTAGTCGACGATTCACCCCTGAAGCAGACTCTTGTGATGATTCCATCTCGCTAATCTTTGATGTCCCAGAGTTATCATTCAGTGAGAAGAATGTCTCTCCTTCCGGAGAAAGCAGGGGAGCGCCCACCCAAGAGGATATGGCCCCATGACTATTCAGATCTTCTGAAGCAGAGCTGCCACAATCAAGCTCCACCATATCTGGGGCTACCGGTTCTTACTCTAGTACATTGAGCTGATTTATCCTCCTGGTGACTATATCTAGATTTTTATCTTTACTGTTACCGAGAGTCTTATGTCCATTAGCAGTGGGCACAGTAGGGGTAATAGCTAAATTCTGTGAGTTTACCTCCTCCAAACCCCCTTGAACATGTCATGGAGGGTAACTCCCCCGCTCCATTTGCGTTAGAAGGACCTGCATCACTCTGTTCCAAACCATCAGCTGAGTTTCCTATCATCTGAAGTTTAGACTGAGGCTGGGGTACTGGCTGAGGGATGGAACTACCAAGCCCAGAATCCACCTGGGTGGCCATTGGGAGAGCGTTACCTTGTAGACCAGAAGCTGGGTCATTCACTAAAACAAGTAAGTTATCTGTGTTGCCAAGCGCTACCGGTGTAGCAGGAACTAAATTGGGGGAGCTAGCAGGGAGGTCCGAAATACTAAGTATTGACGGTGTTACCCCAAACGCCTCCAGTACTGTGGGTTGCTGCATAGTGCTTTCGTGATAGCAGTGGCTGCAGCACGTAACCTCGTGCCGCCCGCCACACCAACATCCTGCAGCTTGCCTTCCTCACCTTTCTTTCTTTTTGGAGGCAGCATGCCGTGCTTGTCCAGAATCAACATCCGTGCCCTCTTTTGGAGCTCACTTAATTCCCTTGACAATCTCCTGAGCTGAGTCCTTGACATCCCTGGCATCCTTAACATTCTTTATGTCCTTTTCGTCCTTTGTGGCGTTTATGTCCTTGATGTTTTTAATTATTTTCTGCACCATCCTGCTCTGAAGCCGAAGCAGCTACTCCCGGAGAGAAGTAGAAAGCTGCCGCAGTGCCGCCGGAATCCGCAACAGCTGAGGAGGAGCGCTATGCCAAACACCAAACGAACCGCGAGAGCTGAGCCAGCAGCCTGTAAACCCATGGGGGTCTGCAGCATCGAGAGTCCGCAGAATCTGAGTGACCTTGAGGTCAGTCTTGCATTGTATCCAGCAAACCATATCCCTTTGGATAACCGCTCATTTTACCAAAGGGTTCCCACCGAGGGAGAGATGGGTCAGCGCTGCCCTCCACAAAGTCAGTCAGCGTCCATCTTGTGGAAGAACAAGGTCGAGAAATTGCAAATATTTAAAGCTTCACAGGAAACACAATCACTAGATGTATGCTGGAAACTTGAGGAGTTTGAAAATCGGCAGCGTCGTAACAACGTTTGGCTGCTTGGTGTGGAGGAAAATGTGGGGGGAGATAACATCATGGCCGTTGTCGTGAAGCTGCTTAAGGGTGCATTCCCGGACCTTACCAACTGGAATTGGGAGATGGAAGTACAGTGGGCTAATCGCTTCCCAATGTTCAGGAGAACTCAGCCGAATAACCAAGGGGAGCGCCCAAGAGCCATTATAATTTTTATTGGCAATTTTTTGTTAAGGCAGGCTATTATAGATCGGGCCAGACCTGACACAAAGCGAACATTTGAGGGACACACCTTCTTCGCTCTGCCGGACTTTTGCCACACAACAGTTGAGCAGAGATGGAGACATAGGCAGATGATTTCTTTGTTTCAAGGGGTGGGCAGCAAGGCGTTTTTGCTCTTCCCAGCACGGCTCAAGGTTATTCATAAAGGGTGGGTTAGAATGTTCTTTTCTGAGGTTAAAGCCCAGGCCTATTGAGACAGGCAGGCAGTATCATTGAATCCCTGTGTCCGCCTGTCTTTTGGTTTAGAATGTGAAGGACTGGTTCTTTATGTTAAATGTTTCTTATGTCTCAATTGAGTTGTATATAGCTTTGTTTTTGGTGTTCCCGAATTTTGAGTATTTATTGTGCACAGTTCCAACACTTGTATATATTGCGCACATTATTGTCTGAATGTTTACTTGATTGTTTTGATAAATGTGCCCTTGAAAACATACTGACAAGTTAATCAAATTTGAACAAAATAAAATAAAAATCTTTTCTAAACAACTCTGTGGATCACTCAGTACAGATAGGCTGGGTGCCTCCTAAATCACTAGAAAAGTAAACCTGACTGGCTAGTTTGTTCTGTTTCGTAAGATAGTTGAGGTCCAAGCCGGTCAGAGACAGGACCCAAACCATTTTTGTTGCCCTTCTTGCTCTTCAGTATATGGGCATATTGGTTGGTTCATCTTCCAGAGATTTGGATGGGAAAACCGAGCTCCCTGATGTTTATAAATTGCTACTGGGGGAGTAGGCAGAGAATTATTTTTGGAAATGTACTGAGCCCAGCTATTATAAGAGGATAACATTTAAGGCTCTTTTGTCTGCCTTTAAGATCTGGGGGACTCTTAGGAAAAAGATTTGGTCTGGGGAGATTTAATCATTACACTTTGCTTTATAGAAATCCCACCTTCCCGGAGATTTTTTCAGATGTGATTATGGCTGAATGGGCATTAAAGGGAGTTTGGGTGGCTGGGGACCTTATATCGAATGAAGGATTTCATCAATTTATCAATGTTCAGTATGATTTTGGGTTGGAAAGGGGTAATTTTTTAAGTACCTGCAGCTACGCTGCTTCTTTAGTAAAAAAGATTGGGGGGTTTAGTGGGTTTAGCAGTAATAAATTTAAAGATATTATGAGAGGCAGTACAAAGGGCACCATCAGGCAATTGTATGCAGAATGGATTGGTGTCAGTACAACGCGATGTATTACAACGCGTTCCGTTACAACGCGTTTTTTACATCGCAAATACCATTACAATGCATGCCATTACAACGCATGGCATTACATAGCAGATACTTTTACAACGCATGGCATTACATCGTAAGTATAGGTAAGTATATCTTTTTTAAAAAAAATGTAATAAAGTTAATTAAATTAATTTAAAATAATAAAAATAATATAACATTTTTAAAACAGTAATTAATTTAATTATAGTAATTTAATTAATATTAAAATTAATATTAATGTAATATATTTAAAATAATATAATTAATGATATATAAAAAGTTTATAAATAGAAAATAATATAATGTAATTAATAACAATAAATATAATTATAATTTAATTAAGTTATAAATAATACATAATATAATTATATTTAATAAAATTAAAAGAATTTAATTAATTAAACATTTTTAAATAATATAATTTAATTATAATCGTTTATTAATACAATTAAATTAATAATTGTAAATATAGTTATTATTTTAATTAAATTAAATAAAATTAATTTAATTAATTTAATTTATATAAAGTCGTAATACCCCTGTACCCCAAAAAACAAACCCAGCCCTAAAACCTAAAAACACCCCTGTACCCCAAAACCCAAACCCTGCCCTAAAACCTAAAAACACCCTGTACCCCAAAACCCAAACCCTGCCCTAAAACCTAAAAACACCCCTGTACCCCAAAACCCAAACCCTGCCCTAAAACCTAAAAACACCCCTGTACCCCAAAACCCAAACACTGCCCTAAAACCTAAAAACACCCCTGTACCCCAAAACCCAAACCCTGCCCTAAAACCTAAAAACACCCCTGTACCCCAAAAGACAAACCCTGCCCTAAAACCTAAAAACACCCCTGTACCCCAAAACCCAAACACTGCCCTAAAACCTAAAAACACCCCTGTACCCCAAAACCCAAACCCTGCCCTAAAACCTAAAAACACCCCTGTACCCCAAAACCCAAACCCTGCCCTAAAACCTAAAAACACCCCTGTACCCCAAAACCCAAACCCTGCCCTAAAACCTATAAACACCCCTGTACCCCAAAACCCAAACACTGCCCTAAAACCTAAAAACACCCCTGTACCCCAAAACCCAAACACTGCCCTAAAACCTAAAAACACCCCTGTACCCCAAAACCCAAACCCTGCCCTAAAACCTAAAAACACCCCTGTACCCCAAAACCCAAACACTGCCCTAAAACCTAAAAACACCCCTGTACCCCAAAACCCAAACACTGCCCTAAAACCTAAAAACACCCCTGTACCCCAAAACCCAAACACTGCCCTAAAACCTAAAAATACCCAAACACCCCAAAACATATACATCAGTACCCCAAAACATATACTCCTATACTCATACTTATTTTAAAAAATACTTAAATTAATATATTTAATTTATAATATTTAAAAACGAAATAAATATTTTTAAATAATTAATAATAATTAAAACAATTATAAAATATTAAATAAAATAAAAAAAAAAATAAATACTTACCAATACTTACGATGTAATGCCATGCGTTGTAATAGCATCTGCTATGTAATGCCATGCGTTGTAATGGCATGCATTGTAATGGTATTTGCGATGTAAAAATCGCGTTGTAACGGAACACGTTGTAAAAGATGCGTTGTAGCGGTAACACACCATGCAGAATTGATAGGTTTAAAGCAAGATGATTTAGATAAGCATAAGAATAAATGGGTGGAACGTGTGGGGGCCGAACCAGAGGCACTAGTAGGATCATTAGAGTTAGCTTGGACGGTCTTGTGTTCTGCTAGCCTTCAGGCACAACATTTTAAAACCGTTTTTGCTTCATATTATACTCAGGCAAGACTTGCACAATGGGGTGGGCTATCTGGGATCACTTGTCCTCGGTGTGGGGCAATGAAAGCTGATCTTGTTCATATGTTTGCATCCTGCCCATGGTTACAGGGCTTATTAGAATCTATCACTGGATTTTTCGATCGGTCTTTAGGGCTAAAAATTACATGAACGTTTGATTTGGTTTTATTAGGAATTAGTAGGGTAGAGCAAAATAAGATGGCTTACCAATTTATTTTTGTGGCTATGGTCGTACTACGGATGAATATTGCCTCTGCCTGGTTAGATCCTTTGCCCCCCACCTTTCATCAATGGCTTTAGTGATTACTTTCTATATATACATTAGAACGAGCGATTTTTGAAAGGAAGGGGAAGAAACTAAAGCTGCTAGGATGATCTATCTGAGCTCCCCTAATGAGATGGAAGGACACATAGAAATCGCTTTAAATTAGGTAAATAAATTAATTATGATGGTGGAATTAATTGCATTGGGTTGGCTTTACACGCTAAGGCCAACATTCTGTGGATAAAATGTGGCTTTCTCCTTATGTATTCTTTGATAGAAAAAGTGAGTTTTGCTTATTTCTTTTAGAAAGTGTGTAATAAGTCTATGTAATATGCTGCTTGTTCCTTTCTAAACCCTGTATTTTTTTGTAATGTGTTTTTGATGTGTTTCTCTTTATGTTGTATTTGTGCTGATACTTGGAGGGAAAAATGTTAAAATTGAATAAATAAATAAAATAAAAAAATCAATTCAATGGTGAAGTCACATTGTCAATGAACATTAAGGAAAAGTTACTTTTAGAAAGTTATTTTTTCCCTGCCTTAAGTTCCTGGAGAATCAATCTCGATTTACACTCCTAGGGCCAGATGTAGGAAGCCTAATACCGGTCGGTAATGGCTGGAATTACCGAATTTCGTCCGTTACCGACCGGTATTAGGCATTTGAGATGTAGGGGCCTAATTTAAGGATTCAGTAATTTACCGAATTGGTAATTTGAGGAATCAGTAAATTACCGAATTCTTAAATACAGATTCGGTAAATTACTGAATCCTTAATGTAGGAAGCACTCAAGTGAGTGATTTTCACTTGTAAGGATTGCTTATTTACCACCAACTACAAGTTGGTGGTATATAACGAAAACCGTTATAAAAGCAATTTTGTGCTTTTTTAACAGTGCCAAGTGGCAGACATACATGCCCTTAGGGCATGTATGTGTGCCACATGGGCACCCATGCACTATTCAGGGGTGCAACAACCCTTGTAGGTATTCCCCCTCTTATCGATTCGGTATGTGCCGATTAAGTATTCCCCATTCATTCCTGAATGAATGGGGAATACAGAATCTGTAAATACCGAATCGTTATTTACTGAATTTTACAGATTAGGTAAAAATTACAGAATGAATACCTACATACCATTTACCCATTCTGAAATACCGAATCAGTAAAATTCGGTATTTTAGAATCGGTACATGGTATTTACCTACATCAGGTCCTTACTTGTGCCAGGAAGTAATTAACATTTGAGGAGGTTCAAAAACTGCTACCAAAAAGGATTGGGTGTGGGAAGGTGTTGTTCCCTTGACCAGATGACTAGTTGGGTGGGACACAGTAAGTAGATTAACTTCAAAGAAGCCAGCCCAGTCACAGGTAAATATTAGCTGATGCCTAGGCATTTTGCACCCACAATTTAACACCAAATAGATGCAGGTGGTAGCCAGGTATAAACTATAAAACGGGACACAGAATGCTTAATTTCTTTTCAGAATAGCTGTGTTATATGCTGTGGTAAGATGGAAGGACATTTTGGCAGTAGTACAGAGGAGAAGGAACAGACCGGAAAGGATCAATATGGTCAGAATGCCTCTTTGATCAAACGTAGGATGAGATTTATATTAAGTACATGCTTATTAGCTTTATTAGCTTATTAGATTAAAAAAATTAAATGCACCCTTTAGTAGAAAGAGACTCACGTAGAGCCCAGACCATTTCTTAGCACATCCCTGTGCTGTGTTGTTTGCATCTTTTAGCATCAGAGAGTTACCAAGCCATTGCTGCTGAGGCGGAGGCATTTCACAGAGTGCTCTATCTCAGGTTTTCAGAAATTGTCGTGAAGACGTGTTGCTAAACATCACTACTTACATTGGATTTCCCCATATACCAGGTCAACTACTGGACACCAAATTAACATTTTTTTAGAGTAGCACAATTCCGTCAGGGTATTGGCTGCAATGATGGAACACACTACACAGCCTGTCCACCTTCCTAATCTGATTTTTATTACCAAAATATAAAAAATGACCACTCCTAAAATATACAGCTAGAGCATATTAGTGAGTTGTTATTAGCTGACATTGCAGCATAATACCTATGATTGATATATGTTCTGCCACAGTGGCAGGTACACCCGTCTGGCTACAGGACAGTTTGTATATTGTTTACGTTTGGGTATGCAATACAATATACTATAACAAATATGTATATTCAATGATAATTCATAATATGTGTGCAGAATTTCCTATAATGTTTAATAATAATAATAATAATAATAATACTTTATTTCGATAAAAACAAACTTTATCATAAAAGTACATGCAATTCATTATTTTTTTAAAAAAAGAATAAAAACGTTAAAGGTAAAATGTTTTCAGAAACAAGTGGAGGCGCAGGAGGTTAGGGGCTAGATTAGAAAAAAGTCCTGAGACAAACAACCGGGGGATGGCCTGGTGCATTGTTATATACAGTTTCCTACCCCATTCTCGGTTTTATCAGTCTAGAACGTATCTGCCAGGCCTTTCCCAGGAATTTGGCGACTCCGCAAAAAATCGTCAAGGATGTTGTGTCAGTTACCAGTATGCGGAGTGCCATCACATGGTGCCTAACTCCCAGTTCTCTGCATACTGGCTTTAACCACCTTCTCCTGGGTCCGCTGTATGCTCTACAGGCAAATAGAAAGTGAGCTAGAGACTCATTAGGGTTTGGGCATCCAGGGCAGCTATAATGATTGGACATAGATGTGTTCCAGCGCCTAGTAAAAGTGTTCAAGGGAAGTGTTCCATATCTAAACTTTAAAAACAAGGTTCTGTCTCTAGGTGCTTTAATGACATCAAGGAAGGGTTCAAACTTCTTCACCGGCTTGTGTTCTAGGAATTGGTCAGTTAAAACCCCCCAGTTTGATTTTTCAAGCTCCTTGGCTAGGACCCATTCCCAGTATATTTTTTTGATTGTCTCTTTCGGGGGTGGTGATTGGGACAACCATGTATCGCTCAGCCCCAATTTGGCGAGCATGTCCCTTAGGTTGTCCAACCATGCAATCTTAGTCATCTTATTCAGCATAATAAGTTCATCCAGAGCTGCAGCATAGTGTACCAATTCCGGTGTCCTTCTTAGTCATACCCAATATAATAACGGTCGAAGGATTACAATGTCTTTGATTGCACGGCGGCCCATGTCTTGAAGCAGTGGTTTCAAGGGGGTAGAAACTGGGAGGCCCACCAGGTCTCTCAAGAATTTGTTTTCAGTTTTCGTTAGTTCTGTGATGTTATCAAAGCCCCATAGTTCTGCCCCATATATTGTTGCAGCCAATGCTTTCCCCTCATAGATGGCAAGGACAGGGGCAATGGGCCTGCTTGCAGAGGCTCGGTGTTCTCTAGCAATGGCTCCCGTAGTCCTTTTCAAATTCAAGTGCATTTTTGCTAGATGGGAGTCCCACTTCATTCTCCGGTTCACCCTTACTCCCAAATAGTCAAATGCATCAACCTCCTCCAGTGTACATCCGTTAAGCGCAACATTGATCTTCCTTGGTCTCTTAGTTTGGGACAGAACCATTAGTTTGGTTTTTGCGGTATTAATTGTTAACCCACGTTCCTCACAGAAGATGTCAAACTTGGTCAAAAGTTTTTGGAGACCAGAGGGGGTTTTGGACAGGAGGAGGGTGTCGTCCGCAAAAAGGAGGGTCGCTATTTTTTCACCTGCCAGGGTTGGAGCATCCGCAGGGTCCTCCCTCAAATGGTCTGCCACCCCATTTATGAAGAGGGAGAACAGAGTGGGAGCCATCGCACAACCCTGGCGAACCCCCCTGTCCACTGGTATTTTATCAGTTAGTTGGCCCTCACTCCCCCATCGAATCCTTGCATACGTGCCTTCATGCAGTCTTTTAACTAGCTCAAGAAGGTAGCGTGGGTAACCCATGGCCTGAAGTACCTGCCATAATTTGGTGCGTGGAACAAGGTCGAATGCGGTTTTCAGGTCTATGAACGCTAGATATAATGACCCTTTGCTGACAGAAACAGTCTTCCAATAAATCGCAGTGAATCGGAAGACTTGGTCTATCGTACCGACCTTTTTCCTAAAACCTGCTTGTAGGTGTGTTAAAATATCACCCTCCTCTAGCCAACTCACAGTTCTAGATATGAGGACCCTGCCAACCACCTTCTGAATGACATCAATTAGACTGATTGGTCTATAATTGGCAGGGTCCTCTCTAGCGCCCTTTTTGTATATCGTAACCACTTCTGCCCCTTTCCACGACTCAGGGACTGGGTATCCCTGAGTGAGAAGGTTCATTAGTGGAAAAATAAGATTGGCCCATAGGGTCGAATCGTGTAATAAAAGATCTCCAGGCAAGCCATCCGGGCCAGCAGCCTTCCCTGGAGCAATATTTTTAATAGCAGCTTGGACCTCGAGAAAAGTAAAGGGATCTACTGGTTTGACATTCATGATTGTTGGTTCAGATTCAAGGTGTGGGTCTTGCAGTTGTGCGGAGTCAGCTTCGCAGGAGTAGAGTTTCAGGAAGTGGGAGTACCATTGCTGTTCGGTTATATGGTGTAAAACAGAATCCCCTCCCCTTCTTGATGATTTGTTTATTAGATCCCAAAAAAGAGTTGAATCTTTCATGGAAGCAGCACTCCTGAGTTCCTGCCAATGATCTTCCTCCCATGTTCGTTTTGACAGTTCTACAGTTTTTTTATAATCTTTCCTAGCTACCCTTAAAGCTGCTGGGTCTTTTTTTTGAATCGCTAGAGAAATGGCTTTCCTTTTTTTCCTACAATCTGTTGAAAACCAAGGGTTGCCATTTTTAGGAGTAGTGTGTGTCCGCTTGTTTGGTCCTATAATTTTGAAATAGGAGCCCAGCCTTACTATAAAATCATTGTAGATATTGCCCAGTTCTGGACTAAGGACACCATCCCGCAAGGTGTTCAGCGTACTAAATTCCAGTCCCTTAGATGCCACTAAAAGGCCTATACTATCCAGAGTTTTCTCATCGGATGCCACCTTGTGCCATTTTAACCTTCTATTGCAATTAAATGGAACTACTTCTTTGGTGTATAGGTGATTATTAAGAGTTTTCTTTTTTAAGTCCCATCTAATTTCAGCGGAGAGAGGATTATGATCACTGTCTGGCATCTGCTTAACATCCATGTCGACAACATTCCCCCATAATCTTGTATCCAGGAGAATGTAGTCAATACGGGATTGGCCGTTGGGGCTACTGAAAGTCATGGCCCCGTTAGGGTCTGAAGCTGTTCTGCCATTTAAAGCACGCAAATTATATTCCAAAGTCAGAGCATTCATCTGCAATGCTCTAACCGACCATCTCTTAATGGGTTTTAGATTCAATGGGGGGATAGACTGTTTAATGTCCTCCTCAGTGACCCCTAGTAGGTCATCCTCCGTTAGAGGTTCATACGTGCAATTGAGGTCTCCTCCCAATATGATATTGGATCTTGGGGGGGTACCCTCTAGAGCCGTTTCCAATAGGGATATAGTTTCTGATTTTTTGCAAGCTGGCGCTCCTCTAGCATAGACGTTAAACAAATCTACTCTGTTGCCCTTTAGCGGACCCTTAAAAGATAGATGCAGGATATCTTCTGAATTTGTATTATGGCAGGTAATATCTAGATTCATTGTTACTTTGACCCATATTATAAGGCCCCCTGATGGGCGGCCCCTACCTAGGCTGACAGCAGGAGCGAAGAAAGTAGAGTAACCTGATTTGTACAGAGGTGTCGTACTCCAGGTTTCCTGGAACATGCAGACCTCGTGTTTCTCAATAAAATCATTCCATTCTGGAATTACCAGGTGTTTTTTGAGGCCAGCGATGTTCCAGGAGAGGATACGAATTGTGTCTGGGGTGTCCCCCACTTCTATATTATTTCCAGTTCTATTCTGCTTTGAAAGGATTATGACATCAGTGCCAGAAGGTTCATTCACTGGGGTGGTTAAATTTCCCGTAATGCCCATATTGAGGCTGCTTTCCGGATCGATATAATAATTACCATTATTTAGTCAATCTACTCTATTTAGATCTGAAAAATTATCATCTTGAGTGATTGACCACCTAGGGGACGATCTAATCTGTATATTAGAGTGTCTCGGGGGGCAAGTTCGAAACTCTAACGTCACTAAATTCTCTGCCAGGAATTTGTTACAAAGTTGGATTTCGATACAGTCGGTGTGCGAACTCGACAGGGACAGTCTTTTGACGCTAGTTATATCCTCCCTTATGATAGATCTACAGCCCCTCACATGTCTTATCCAATGGATAGCTTTGTTATGAATTGAATCTCTTGTTTCTTGTTCAGAATTCAAGTGTAATTTGGGAACACCTGTCATATAGACTGTTGTAACTGGGTTCCTTATCACACTGGATTGGGGTGTTGTGTTTTGGCCTGTCTTAGAGTCCCCATGGCTTCCCAACCTTATACCGTTTGGGAAAGATACCTGATTATTCGCAGTCTTGTTATCTAGTGCAGGGCCTTTTGACATAGTGATTTCCGCATATGATTTAGTGTTACGGCTATGCTGCACATCAGTCCTACTTAACACTCCCGCACCACTAACCGGCTGCCCTTTTTTAGTTGGAACATTTTTGTTGGGCAATCCAGGAGTTGTGCGTTTGGTTAAATTAGGTTGTGTCGTAGGTATTGCGGGTGTTTCGGGCTGCTGAGTGGTGTTTGTTATGTCAATGTTTCCCTTCTGAGTTGGTGGATTAAGTAGTTTCTTTATGAATACTATGTCCCTTTCTAGTTTCTCTAATTTTTTTAGGATCACCCTGTGAAAAGACCCACATAATGTTTAATGTACTTTTAGGCAACAGTGAATATGCTCTTCGCTAAGGGATTATGACACCCTACCTTCATCCTCATTCAGGCAGCGAATAAATAATTTAGCACACCGACAGACCAGACCCATTATAGAGAGGACATTTGGACTCTTGAAAGGGTACTTCGGATACTTACATAAGAGTCGGGGAGCATTGTAGTATGCCTCAGACATTCCATAAAATATTGCAGCATGTTTTGCTATGTTGCATAAAGTAGCAACACAAAGAGACCTTCCTCTAGAGATATTATAAGACAATAGTGAAAATGATGATATACCACCTCGTCCACTACACCAAGATGCAAATGCCAACACAGCCACTGATTGAAGGAATCTTAGTACTGTAACTATGGGCCTTGTTACGATGACGGTGGGACCACCACTGTCAGCCTTTCTGTGGCAGTTCCATTATAATGGCGGGTGGATGGATGGCAGTCAGAGAGGCCATCCTCCACGGATCTGACTGGCTCAAGGAGCCAATTGGACCATCGAAGGGTCCGCTATTCCTATAATGGTGGCAGTAGGGATTACGATGTACCTTCCAGCTGGCCATTTCATGGTTGTTTACCCACCATGAATAGGCAGGCATAAAGGGGCATTGGGGGCCCATAGTGGGCCCCCATTCCCACCTGGCCATCCAGCATGGGCCCTCAGGGGGACCTATGGTGCCCGCTACATATTCCTGCACCATGTGGCAGGCACAGCATGGTGCCTGCCACATGGTGCTGGGATATGTACAGAGTATATATTTTGTACTGTGGTGTGTGCTGCAGCCTGCAGCACATGCCACAATATAAAAGATACACATTGCAGGACCGCCAACAGCTAGTTTGGCAGTCCTGGGATTATGAATGCCATTCTAATCAGGCCCTCAGTAACTACATATTGGTGTATTACTTGCATGTGGACCCAGGGCTTTTGTATAGAGCTGTGTTTTAGAGAGCCATGCTCTTGCATATTCAAACTGCTGGGGCTTGATTGCTCTTTAGTTTTTTCAAGTACACTTCCCTCAGGACTTCTTGCGTGCCTATTTTCCATTTCATCAAGCATATTACTCATTTTGTCGAGGCCTTTAGCAACCTCTCCACTAAAAAGTCAGGGTTCTGCTTGTAAATTCAGGGACCTTCGAGATAGAAGACTTGTGGCTGTAGCCCATAGTCCAGTATTAAAATATTTATGCTGATGTTGACTGTCACGTCTATCAGCATTCATTATTCCACATAGTGTTTATACGGCCTCTGTTAATGCACTGAATTCAGTGCATACAGCCTCATGTGACAGACAAATGTGTATGAGACCAGATTTTAAGGTTTCCTCAATGGCACTTAATTTTGTTCTGAAAGCATGCATTTACTCTACTTGCTGTTTTTGAACTTGTAGAATAGATATCTCCATGATTTGAAATGCTCAAGCAGATTTCAATTCTGCTTCAAAATTAAGATACATTGCTGTCCTTGGCCTTAAATTAGCTCAGTGATTTAGCAACATTCTGCTTTGCATAATGTGTCTTGTTGAAGGAGTAATATTTTTAATTATCTTCATATTTTGACGTATTCGAGGTTCTTCTACCAAGCCTGATAGTTCTTCTAGTTGGAAATTGCTATTGAAATATTGTACATGAGATGTTTACCCCATCTCTTCATCAACAATATCTTCTACACTGTCATTTCCCGTTCAATACTCTCTGGGTCAGCAGTCTTTTCTAATGGTGAACATTCTTGACCTGTATGTAATAAAACTATGTGTCCTAAAATGGATCGTTGTGCATCGCAAAATACACAGATACAAACATTTTGAGAGCACATTTTAGTCTTAAATGTTATTTTTTTAAACATATTTTTATTGGTGTTTAGCATATACTTCATACATTAAATCCATAGCAGTATTCACACCTTAATACAAAGTTGTGCCTTTGTTAAAAAGAACAAAGTAGAAATCACATGTTCAGACATGATCCAAGCCTTCTAGCGTAATAAAGCTAGTGAAATAGGTGTTAAATAGGATAAAGGCTTGGGGTGTCTTCACTTTGAGAAAGCATACTTATAACCAGTCTTTCTTTTGCAACAGGATTTTCCTATAGCCCTTCCAACTATGAAGGTATTCCTAAAATAGAAATAAAACAATAAAAAACCCGCCTCCCCAACAAACAACATGTGCAGTGGTGGCCATGTGAAGAAGTGGAATTTCAAAGTGTATACCTTAGAATTGAAAGAGATACATATCCCTCACTGAGGGTGGACAAATGGCCAGAGTCAACCCTCGTGTAAGAAAAGCAACCCGTGGTCCCCACTTGTATTAGAAGCTTTTATAGTAATCGCGGAAGATATCTGTCATCCTCTTGAGACAGAGCAGTTTCCAGACTCGGGAGTGCCACCGATACACAGTGGGAGCTGCCTTTTTCTTCCTTGCTACAGCGAATGATACTTTCAAGGCCCCTATCCATGTCCAAATATCGGCATTATCCGCATTGGTTTGGTGTTCGAGAGCTGGATTGCGGATGCCTAAGAAAACCCCTTTGTACAGTGGTCGGTATCGGGTAGCCAAATATGCTCTTAATTTGTGCTGGGATCTCCTCCCAGAATGGTATTATGGTGGGGCAATACCACCAGATCTGTTGAAAATCGCCCAGTAATCTGCAACCCCTCCAGCATCTATCTGATGTATTCGGGAAAATCTTTTTAAGTTTAGCAGGATAAAGGTACCAGTCCATCAGTGTTTTCAAGTGGGCTTCCCTGAGTTCCAGAGAATGGTTACATTTTGTCATGTCTGACAACACCCCAGCCCACTCCTTCTTACTGATGTGCCTGTGTATTACCCCTTCCCACATACCCATATACCTAGGTCAAGGGGAATGTATGGATGATAGAAGGGAGTTATATAGGAATGAAATCACCACCTCATGGAGCCTACCTTGAGAATGAATGATTCAAACTGTGTTTTGTCTCTTGTAACCTCTTCACGAATATGTGGGGTGAAAACCCAGTGTTTGAGCTGGAGATAATGGAAGTGTTCCTCAGGTTTTAAATGAATTTCTCATCTACAGTTATCGAAAATGAGGATGTCGTGATTATGAAAGAGTAGAAAAAGCGAGATACAACCGCCCTTTCTCCAGCTGTCAAAGGGTTCCTCTTGAAGTGCTGGAAGATAGACCGGAATGAAGTGTATCGGTGTAAAGGGGGAGGGAAAGGTGGTCCATTGATCATCCTTAGATATATAGTCCTATACCTTTAAGGTGGTGCGAGTGGGGGTGCTAATATAAGCCTTCGCTGGTCTATCTTTCTTGGGATTTCATATGAGGTCCCAAATTGTCCTACTGGCGATGGTGCGGTCAATATGGAGCCAATGTTTCTCTGACTCCCTTTTGGACCATTCCACCACAATCCATAACTGAGCCACTTTGAAGTAAAGGCAGAGGTCAGGCAAACCCACTCCAACCTCCGTTCGAGTGCGTCTCAATATTGAGAAAGACATTCCGGCCCTCCCTCCTTGCCAAATGAACTGTGTGAGCAATGATTTAACTTTTGGTAGAAATTCCCTGTCGAGTTCAATAGGCAATGTCTGAAAAAGATATAAAGGTTTAGGGAGTACCGTCATTTTAATCGCAGGTATGCGGCCTAGCCAGGAGATAAAGAGGGGCTTCCAATGTTTAAGGTCATTTTGGAGTTGGAGAAGAGTGGCAGGAAAGTTAGCTTTGTACAGTCCGTCAATGCGCGGAGACAACTGGATTCCCAGGTATTGCAAAGAGCGGTTGGCCCACTGGAGTGGAGAAAGGGACTACAGTGTGCTCACCTCCTCACTGGAGATCGTTAAATTAAGTATGTAGGATTTATCAAGGTTAACCTTGAATCCCACTACTGCCTCGTATCTGGCCAGTTCAGACTGCAATGCGGAAGAGAGAGCGCCAGTTCAGTAGGGTAAAAAAAAAGCACATCATCCACAAAAAGTGATATTTTATATCTTTCCCTGCCAAATAAAATCCCTTTAATTGCCGGCGTTTCATGAATTCAGACCGCCAGTGGTTCAATGTTTAAAGCAAACAGCAGGGGTGACAGCGGGCGCCCCTGTCTGGTTCCCCTTGGCAGTGAAAATGGGGC
Organism: Lissotriton vulgaris; assembly: GCF_964263255.1. NCBI lineage: Eukaryota > Metazoa > Chordata > Amphibia > Caudata > Salamandridae > Lissotriton > Lissotriton vulgaris. Next base: position 744,142,308 of record NC_141697.1, on the reverse strand, counting down.
CGAGAGTGTTCCATTAACCTGTACTCTGGAATGCTGTTGAGCATAATTAGCCTTAATCATAGTGATGAACCTGTCCACAAATCCAAAGCATTTAAGTGTGTGGAATAGGAAGGACCAGTCCACCCTATCAAAGGCCTTTTCGGCATCCAGCCCCACAAGCACCGCCAGGCTTTTTCGTTTGGAGACCTTCTCGATGAGATGTACTATCCGTCTGGCATTATCATGGGTCTGCCTCCCTTTCATAAAGCCTAATTGGTCAGGGTGAATGAGGCCTGGCATCAGATCATTCAGTTGGGCAGCTAAGATGGCCGAGTACAGTTTTGCGTCTAAGATTAAGAGGGCAATGGGCCGGTGTGACACACACAGGTGTATGTTTTTCCCTGGTTTAGGGATGACCATGACAAACGCCTCGGCCATCGAGGAAGTCACCCCTCCATCATCTACCATCCTAATGAAAAGACGCATGAGATGTGGTAAGAGGTCCGGTGTGAAGGTTTTGTAAAATGAGGCAGTCAGCCTGCCTGGGGCCTTATGGAGTCTGAGGGAAGTTATGGTTGTGCCCACTTCTTCCAGGGTTATGGGGGCTGTGAGCCTATTGGTCCACTCTCGAGAGACCTGGGGGAGGTGGAGAGTCTGAAGATAATTATTTTCCAACTCTATATCCCGTGACTCTCCAGTATAGAGTGTTTTGGAACCAAAGATATCGGCTGTGCCCAGTCTGTTTGTACCAACTCGCCCCTCCCGTCTTGAATGCCTCCAATGTACTTCCTTTTTACGCTTCTCTTTTAATTGCCTCACTAGGTGTTTACCTATTTTGTTCCCCTGGGTGTAGGAAAAGTGTCAGAGTTTTAATAGTGTGTATTCCACCCGGTTAGTGTAGATTGCCTTAAGCTTGCCCCGCAGTGCCGTAAGAGCATGCAGTGAGCCCCTGGTGGGATTAGTCTTATGTTCTTTTCCCGCTCGTTCCAGTTCTGTTTCTAGACTTTCTCTCTCTCCTTAGCCCATTGTCTATTTAATGTGGAGGTGAGGTCTATGCTCCTTCCCTGTATGACCACATTGAATGCGTCCCATGTATTAAGCAATGAAGTGTCTTCAGGTCTATTTAAGTTAAATAAACTCTGTGATTGCTTCTCGCATCTCAGTCCGCAACACCTGATCTCTTGTGAGAGAGGCCGGGAAGTACCATTTCAGCTTTGTGGATGGGGCCTCACACCAGTGTAAGCAAACCGAGATGGGACAATGGTCCTGAAATGGAGAGAGGAAAGATTTTGGCTTCCCGGAGGCTGCCCATCAGGTTCTGGCTGAGGAAGATCTAGTCAATTCTGGAATATGTGCGATGCACATGGGAATAGAATGTGTAGTCCTTAGTCTGGAGGTATAGGGCACGCCAGGCATCTCTAAGACCTAAATAATGCAACCTTTGCTTAATGCCTGTGGAGAAGGAACTCGTTTCTGATCTGTGAGATTGAGTGCTATCTAAGTCTGTTTGCGAAGTAAGATTGGATCCCCCAAAAGGATTGTTGGAATTTCTGCAAACTCTCCCACTGTGTGGTTAGAAACCCTGTTTGCCCAACATTAGGTGTGTAGGCTCTAACAAAGGTGCACAGTGTAGCCCTCATAGAGCCTTTCACCATAACCATTCTACCCTCCTTATCTGACTGAATGGCCAACATTGCAAAGGGATCATAGCTTAACCATATGTCGGGATATATTGGCCAAGCACAGGCCTCAGTAGTCTTCCAGCGATACAAAGCAGTTCCTCTCTAGCGAGCACATAGTTCTGTGAGCTAGGCAAAAGTTCAGTGCCCAGGCTTGTGGCTGTACCCTCATTTGTGACCTCCTCTGGAGCTAGTGGACCATTGGGATGTACCCGGGCCTTGTCGATCAGTCCCCTTGGAAGGTCCCTGTGAGGCAACACCAAACCCTCCTGTAGCTCAGTATTGGGCCTTTGTTTATTGTTATATTCAAAACTCAGCCCAAACGGGAATGTCCAGCGGTAGCGGATGTGGTCCTCGGGCAGTTTTGCTGTGATGAGTCAAAACTACTGCTGTCTCACATGGGTGGCAGGCGCTAAGCCTTGATAGATACTGCATGCATGGCCTTGGAATGTGATATCACTTTTCTGTCGAGCTGCTTGTAGACCTGCTTCCTTCACCTTGTTGGGGTGAAATTTGGCAAGTACGTCCCAAGTCCATCTTCTTTCTTCGGTGGCTGGCCCACTCACACGATGCACTCGCTCCAGCTTGATATTGAGAGTTTGTGCGCTTGTGATCTCAGCAAAGAGACCCTCGAGGAAAGCTTCAAGATCAGCCCCTTCTGCTCCTTCCTCTAGGTTACGGAGTCGTACATTGTCTATCCACACCCTGTTTTCAAGGTCTTTGGTTTGTAATTGGGTTTGGTTTAGTTGTTCCTTAAGGTTCTGCAGTTGATCCTATGTTTTTGAGGTTCGGTGTTCAATCTCCTGGGTCTGTGCTGCCAAGTACATTACCCTCGTGCTCACATAGTCCACATCTTGCCGGACCGTGGCCATTCGAGAATTTAGATCAGATTTTCGTTGCTCAATAGAAGTTTTGCATGTCTTGACCAAGTTCCGTCAGAAGTTCCATTTTAAAATCTCGTAGGGATGCCATGACATCTTCCTTTGTAAGGGCCATTGTTTTCGTGGATTCATTGCATTCAGACTGCAGGTGTTTACCCACTGGCAAGAAGAAGTCTGAGACTTTATTCAAGGTTTCATTTGTGGTCTTCTTTGGCGGCATAGAGGCGGGCCACTTGCTACCTCCCAATGCTCTGGTGGGGCAAAAAAACACCAGGAGTACTGGTCACTTCTTTGCGGTCTTCAACGCAGAGGGCTAATAGTGGATATGGTGTGAGGGGCTCACCCCGTCATTTGCCCCTCCTCCCCAGGGAACGTAGGTAACCTCTGTTCTGGGGAACAGACCACTCATTGACACACCACCACCAGGCTTCGCTCTCATAGTCTCAGCACCAGGTGGGCTAGTGTGTATTCCCTCCTTTCAATGGGCTAGCCACCCCGGGTCTGTCCCTGTCTTCATGTGCTGCTGTGCGGGCCTGGACTCCGAGAGGGGGTTATTCGGTCTTAGCTTGCCGACAGTTCTCTCCCAATGGCCAGGGAGTCTATGGGTCTATTGTCCTATGGCTGTGCAAGTTCCTCGGTGCCCAGCCTTACTTTACACAGAAGAGGTACTTCCCTGATGCAGCAAAGGGGGAGGATTACCTAAATCAGCAGGGCTCAGCATAGCTGGAGCAGCCGACCCTTGCTTCGTCCGCCATCTTAAGGTCAGCCGTGGAGCTCCAGGGATCGAACATCCAGCAGTAGACCCCTGACAATGGCGGCCAGGCGTGTCGCCCCTATTCACACCACCCTGTCCGTGTTGCTCACATTCACCAAAGGGGACAGCGCGCACAAGGCCCAGCAAGTGAGCTTACCGGGTCGGCATTTTCAGACGATCCGCCCTCGGTCTCAGTTCCGCAGTCACCAGATCGTTGCTGCGATTAGGGCACTATCTCCGCGTGTTCCTCTTAGCGCGGGGACTGGGGCTCCAAAATGTTGCATGGCGCTCAGCAACTTCGCCCCGGATGGTAGCTTTTGCATTACTAGCTGACGGAGATCGCCATTTTGAGGAGCCATCCGGCCGCTCTGGCTCCAGCGCAATCGAACACAACAAGGTGAACCCGAACTCAGATCTGGGTCTCTTTGCAGGCTTGAAGTCAGGAGCTATTGGATGGTGTCTTCAGAGGTCACTTTGGCAGCGTGCAGCTGCGCTGGACCCTCAAGATGCCAGTGTGGACCGGGAGCGGAGACGGATTACGTCCGCTCGGCCATCTTGCCCCGTTTTAAATGTTTTTAAGTATTAGACTTAGTAGAGATTTTAAAACAGTCTATTTGCTATAAGTAATTGCTTTAACTTTGTTTAATATTTATGTTCATAAAATATGTCTCACAAAGTTAATAAACAATTTATTATGATAGAAACCACTCAATGAAGTATTTTTTTTTTAATTAAGGTGACTTTCTAACCTATGTTTGATGTTGGAAGTTTTGACGTTTCAGCATCTGTAATTCCAGACACTGCTTCTAGTGCAAAGGTACTTTCTATCATCTCCTCCATCAGATTTGCAGGGGGAACAGATAAAGAATCACCTCAAGAATGCCAAGTTTCAGTCATGTGTAAGACCGTAAATCATACCATTGCTTACAGATTTCATGACTGGTACAATTTGTGACATCAATAGCATTAATTATTTTTTGGATTGAAACCCAGATTGTCTTTTTGGTTGCCTGTGGCACAGTCAAATATGTTTTCCAAAAATGTATGACATTGTTGAGACACATTTGTTTATCAAAATCTCCAATTAAAGGTCAAAAACTTCTGTATTCATTGTGCCTTTAATCATCCTTGCCCTTTTGGCAGGACACTATAGTACCTCATTAATTTTCTCCTGCTCCACAGAGATGTGTGTCTTGAAAGTGCTATCCAAGCAATGAGAGATAGGTACTTCATTCCTGGTTCATGCTGATAAGGTCATGAAATTCAGTCTTTGGAACATTCGCAATTAGCTATTCTCTATTTGCGACTACTTCTGAATCGCAAATATTAATCGATATTTTAAATAGTGAATCAGAAGAAATCACTATTTAAGAAGAAAAACTTTTCAGACATATCTTTTACTGATTCTCTATTTGTGATTCGCTGTTTATTGCGAATACTTGTGGGATGTTAAGAGAGATTCAGATCTAGAGGGAGCTAAAATTGATTGCAAAAGAAACTTTGTAATGATGGCTATGTAAATTCCGAAAGGCTTCAGCAAGAATTATAGTGGCCCCTAGATACCACTGATCAAATTTGCAAAGAGGGACTTCTTCAATAAAATCCCTGCTACAGTTATGACAAATAGCCTAGCAGAAATGATTGTTCTAATAACACATGCCAGCTAGGAGTATCCAACAGGGAAACCCCCCAATTCATAGCCCTTGCTATGGTGCATGATCATCCAACCACACGATGTGACTCCACATTTTCTGCCAGTTTAACAAAGACAGGTGAGCCAGTAAAATCGTAAACTTTATGCCAAAAGCAGCCCTACTGTCAACACAAGTCACCGAAGACCAGGCTAACCAGCAGTCATCCTCCAGGGCGGACTTTTCTGCATAAAACTTATCACCAATTGTCATATCAATTGATAACTTGCCCATCAAACTGTGCACTACACCTTCACACAAGAATTTCCCCCATCAGGAAGTGCACAAAATTCATCATAGCGACAAGCAAACATCTGCTAATAATACTATTCGCAGCCCACCTGCAGCACAATGGATTCCGGCTTCAACTGGAAACATAAAACCACTTACACCCAAAAAATCATTCCACCTGGATAACTTAGAAAGCACTGTAAGTGTACTGGGAGAACTAAATGATCAGTCACTACTGGAATTATCTTTTCTTCAAAAAGATGCCACCAGGAACCTGAGTACACAAGAAGGACCTGCTTCTAAAACAAATACAGATACCCCCAATACAAATTGATCTCAACTTTTGCAAACTCTACAATCTATAGTTCCTCTCTAAATTATCATTCTGACAAATTAGAAGTCTAAGTTGATCTTCTAAATGCACTTGCAGTGTACACAGCAGGAATAGACAATAAACTAGAAAGCCTAAACAAATTGATCATGAGAGCGGAATCAAACTCCAACTTGGTTCAATTAGTGTTGCTGCTTCCCCAATAATTGGCATCCTGTCCTCACTTCCAACTTTCCTCACCACAGTCTTGACTGAAATCAAGAAACTCCCTACGGGACTGGCACAGTATCTACAATAAACAGACATGGTCACTTAGCAAGCTTTTAAAGTACACAATGATGTAAATTCAACTACTAACACTGGAGATGATGCTCTCTGTCTGAACGTCATCATAGTAGCAGAAGACGAAGTAATTGCATCAACATCTAACAACCCTCCTGTAAGCACCATGAGTGGAAAGTCCCTGCTTCTTGAGATGAGTAACCCAGACCAGTCAGGGTCACAGTTGACACCCCTGACTTTGACAAATTCACCACCTGGTAGCGGAGAGGCAACACAGGGTAATACAGCTATTAATGCTCCATTCTTATTATGACTCCCCTAGCAAGAGGGACTCCGAAACCAGCATAACAAAACAAATAATCGTATCCAACCTGTGACATGTGACTTGTTTCCAATGTTTGCAAGAGGCAGAGCAGAAGCTCACCTAGCTTGGGGTGAAAGCAGTCGCCCACAGTTGCAGCCTACTCTGATGTCAACCCTGGAGGCCGCAGCTGAACTCATGGCTTTAAGTCACAGGAATCCAGCCCTAAAGGTGACCAAAGGCAACTTCCAGCTCATACTGGTGTGGGGCCAGGGGGAAAACAATATAATCAAACTATAGCAAAGACAACCAGAGTAGACCTAATTCTACCACCCTTGACTCACACCCCTAGCAAAAAGGGAGTCCTACCAAACAACGCTGAGAAAGAGAACCTGAATGCACAAACCTTGTTGTTCTCCCAAAATGCAGTTACGGACAACTTACCATTCGAAAAGCAGCCAGCAAGTCACCCAGCAACATTTCCCAATGATTCCATAAGAGTTACGATTACATAGGATTTGGGACCCTGTATAAGAAATCATCACTCAAATCTGGACATCCGCATTATGATCGCCACGAAGAGCACTGGCAAGGAAAAACAATTGACTCACATAGGAAGGAGCAGGCCTGACGAAGGACCAGGGTTTCTAATCAAGGTCACAGATACAACAAGGCCTTGCCAAATCAAAATTTCAGGCTATTATTTCATTCAGAGTACCCCTCAGAAGGTCCTCACAACATTTTAATCAGGAGTAAAATCCTTAAGCTGGTCAAGTCTATCCCTGAAATGAGCGGGCTGGCTTCTAGTGGCATCACAGTAATTTAATTTCATCCTCCTAAATGTCACCAAATCACAGAACCTGCACTAGTCACATTAATTTCGACAACAATTGCACAGCAAATTTTATCCAGAATAGAGCTATTCAGTACATGGGGTATCAAAATGATCCCATTAAAAGATCCAGGCTACCCCACAGTATTAGCAAAATCATTGGACACTACAATAACTGCCTGGAAGAAGCCGTTCACAATTTAATAAAGTGCTCAGTGTTGTGTTTTTACAAATCACATAGATCAAAGGGTGCAGGTTTCAGACCACACTGGGATGACTAGATCTGGCTGACAGCAGCATTATCCAGCAGATGTCTTAAGTGAACCAGTATTCAAACAGTCACCGATGCTAATACGCCATCACTGCCCCTGTGTTCCAGGAATATTAATGGACTAATGCAGAAGCTTCAGTCTTAAGACGTGATCCCGTTTTTAAAGAATTATGAAGTCATATTCTGCCAGGAAACATGGGCTGGGACAAGCCAGTCAATAGAAGGCTATCTAGAGTACAGGACATCATCCACCATGGTGTTAAAAGATGACAATTCTGATGTTTGTTCTTCCATTTTTATTTGTCTTCTTACACCACCAACACACAGCCACAGCCAGCCAGGTAGCCAGGTAGCCTTCCATCTCCTACTGTTCCACATGGAACATTCTTATAGAGACAGGGCTCCAAGCATTAGCCATGCAGGTGCACTTCAAGGGGCGCGTATATGCATAAGATTATAACAGATCCCCTTTACGAAAAGAAAGAGAAAGAAACAAGAGAGGAAAACTATGCTATGGCATTGAATAGCAATAACAGAACAATACAATTAAATAAAAACAGAATAGCACACTAGTCACTCCATTGCAAAATCCCTAAAGTTAATGGGAGTTCTCCAATGTCTCTTTGGGAGATTCCTGGGTCTCCTACTTTCAACTTTCTCTCTCCCAGTACCCTAACTTGAAACACCTGGTTCACTTGGAGCACCACCATAATATCTCACCAACCTGGACATGCTCCACTTGCACCCTGAATTAACTTTTACCACATTTTTCTTAATGTACGTAATAGTAAAGGGACCCATAAATTCGGTCATGCCCATCTTCTCCCATCTTGGTCTCTTTACCAACACTCCACTCTTTCATGGATCTCTCCATCGCTCAGCTTAGGCATCTCAATGGCAGGCAACCATACAGGATTAAGTTTAGAGGCAGCAGTCCGCATTCTTGAAAATTCAACAGGTGACCTCTGACTCACACAGTTGAGAGTAGTGTGTTGCGTCCACCACATGTCTCTCAACACTACTTTGAGTGGCACCCTAGTCTCTACTGCGGTTTTGCACACAAGCCTTCACCAAACTGTTCATGTGCTCAGCAAGACCATAAACTTGTGGTGAATACAAGGGTGTGTTATGTCAAATTGTTTAGGAAATGTACGCATCTTTGCGAGGTAAATTGTAACCCATTGTCATTGACTAGATATTCAGGCACCCCTTCACTCGCAAATTCATCCTTAAGAAACTCTATCACCGTCCTAGTAGAAAATGGATTCACACACCTGGTAGACACCCACTTTGATGTATAGTCCACCAATAACAATGCAAACCATGTATCTCAAAGGGGCCCATAAAATCTTAACCTAACGTTCTCTGTGGCTTGACAGATACCGACACTGGGGACAAAGGAGCCTTACTCTTATCATTGGAAACACACAAAAAACACTCCTTCACAACTTGTTCCACTTGATGATCCATGGCCGGTCACCAGTACCTTTCTCTGACATGGGCTTCAGCTAGACTCCTGCCCAGGTGCACTTCATGGCCAAAATTAATCACCACGGGTCTCATGTTTGTTGGAAGAACCGTCCTCTCCCCTCTCATAAGACTGTCTTGGCACATATTAAGTTAATCCTTGACAGACCAGAAAGGTTTAAGTTCAGATTGAAGCTCACCATAAGCAGGCCAGCCCCCACCACTTAGTTCTTTACAATAGGAAGACAATCATCCTCCACCATACTTTTTGCCCATTCCTCTTTTGAGATGGCAGATTCCATCACCCAACTCACAAACTCAGACACATTTTCATCCTCATGTTCCTCTCCCACATTTCTTAATGGTAGGCATGATAAGCAGTCCGCAAATGTATTTATCAAGACTGGAAGTTATTGAATCTGAAAGTCGAATTCTTCCAACCCTTCAGTCTACCCTTTACGTCTCTGAGTTGCCCTTTCACTTTCGCCACATGACAACACTTTAATTAAGGGTTAGAGATCTGTCCTCACGAAATTGGAATCCCCCACATGTAAAATTTGAAATGTTTTACTGCCCATGCTGTGGCTAGGGCCTCTATTTCAATACACAAATAACGTTCTTCACATTTCTTAAGGGCTCAGGACACAAACGGCAACACCTTTTCTTCTCCTTCATCCACTTGAGAGAGAACCACTCCTAAACCCTTTAAACTAGCGTCTGTAGTAAGGATAGTTTTCCTTGTAGTGTCAAAGTGAGCCAGGGTAAGCATCTTACCTATGGCCATCTAATGGTGTGAAAAGCAGATTGACACTCATCTGACCATGCACTATATAAGCTTCATACATTTACATTACATTTACATGTACAATGGACCCCCTTCTTAAGTATTGCTCTAATTGGTTCCACAACACTAGCAAGCCCTATGTCAAATTTCGAATAAAATGCAGAAAGCCCCAAAAAGGACCTCATTTGTTCTTTGTCAACCGGAACAGGGACAGCCACAATACTATCCGCTAATTTCAATTTGGGTTGAATGTCTTTGCCAGATATAACATGGCCTAAATAGGTAACTGATGCCACTCCAAATTTGAATTTCTGTTTTTTAACAGTTAGGCATTTCTCTCCTAACCTCCCCAAAACCTTCCTCAAAGGCATATCATGTTTATTTATGTTTTTACCATATACAAGGATGTCTTCCCAAAAGAATAAAATGTTGGGTATCTCCCCCAACACTAATTTCATGATTCTTTGGAAACAGGCTGCCGCAGAAGCCAACCCAAATAGCATTCTGACCAATCGATAAGCCCCAATGGTGTTACCAAGGATGTCAGATCCCTGGAGTCATGATGGAGTAACACCTGGTGATATGCTGAAGAGAGATCAAGAACAGAGAAAAATTCTGCTCCCTTCAGCATGGTGAGAAATTCAGAAGTGTCATGGAGTGGCTGGCGATCTGCCCAGATACATTTGATGAGCCTTCTCAAACCCACACACATCCTAATGGACTTGCCTCAATCCTTAGGTACTAAAACTACTGGCGCCAAACACTGAGAGGCTTCAATCTCTTCAATTACCTGTGCTTTAGCTAACCTATCCAATTACTCCTTGAGAGGTTTAAGCAGATGATGAACCTTACGTACCTTATGCACACTGGGCTTGGCATTACCTTTCAGAAGGATGCAATGCTCAAACCCTTATAGTGGACCCAACTCATCTTTAAAAACACCAGGGAACTCTTCAAAGAATGTCTGTCCATCACCATACTCAAACAACATCACCTGGTCCTTGGCATTGGGAATACGTATAATTCCCATATCTCTGGTGCCTCCAACCCAACACATTGTCTCCTCTTTTTGCCATATACACTTTGCCCATAGTTTCCCTGTCTTTGAACAGAATCTTCTTTAACACAAACCCAACCACATCAATCCATAAGCCACCGTAACTGACAGGATTGATTTCCGGAGGAAGCAACACCTCCTCAGGAAACTTGATCTCCAACAGTTTATTGCCAATCATGGTAAACGGCGAACTGGAATCTGCGAAAAAAAGAAATGCCTGACCATCCATCTCAACAGTACACTTGGGCATGATCACCACGTCCATATCAACACTCTCATCTTCACCTTTTACGTTCAATACTAGTAAGTTAGTCCTCTGTGACCATGTCAACACTCTCAACCACACACACCTCTTTTGAGGATTTACACACTTTTGCATAGTGGCCTTTAACACCACATTTGCGACATGTTAAATGTCTTGCATTACAATTAGGACTGTTATCCATATGGGTGAAACGTCCACATCTGTTACCTTTAGGCTTAATGTTGTCCGAAGAGATTTTGTGTTTGGGTTTTACCGCAACTTTATAGGCATTGTCCACTTCAACATGTTTCTCTCTGTCCAAAACTTCATGTATACTACTCTGCTTTGGGTTTCCTTAATTACTTATTTCTGTGTTGGGTGTGGGAATGTGACTTCCCATCGCCTTCACCCAACCTGATGCATTCTCCACTCCTTCAACAATGGCAATAACTTCTTTGAGAGAAGGATTCTTGGATAGCAGTTTCTCTTGCACTCTATTGCTATTGGTGCATCTTACCAATTGGTCATGGATCAGGGAGTCCTTGAGCTCACCAAATGCAGAGGCGCATGCTAGTACCTTCAAAGAGGCAATGTATTTACCTATTCTTTTATTTGGTTCCTTTATTCTCATGAAGAATTTGTGTCTTTCTAAGACTAAATTGATGTGAGGAAGTGCTGTTCGAGCACTTGAAGAGACATCTCCAATGCATCAGCAGGTTCACCAGCACCCTCACCAGTAGGTAGTTCATCTAAGCCTTCATATATGTGGCAGCCTTCAATACCCAGATTATGCTGGAGAATTGCTGCCTTCATGTGTGCTGAAAGTTTCTCTCCACCAATAGTCACAATGTATAAATTAAAAATTGTCTTCCACTGCTTCCAAGGTAGCGCTGGTTCACCTTTCTCAGAGAGAAAAGCTGGGGGCTGGGGCATATTGCTTGCAGACTACAGATATAAGGATTGATGCCCTTCCTTGCCCTTCCTCAAATTTCAAAAGTTAAAAAATTAATGTCACCGACTGCAGTCACAAATAAAGTATAAAGTCTCACCGGAAATGTAAAATCACAGAAAAGCAGACTTGCTGGCAGTTAATTAGAACATGTGGAATAAAGGTTGCTTCCGATGCTCTCAATAGGAGAAGACAGGTAGTTGTTTAAAGGTTTTCAACGCAATCCAGCGCGTTCGAAAGAAAACAAACATGGTGTCTATGCGTGATGATCTAACGACGTACGCGTCATGTACGATGATGCTTGTGTTGCGCTGCAGTACTTCCTCGAACTGTAAGTAGGAATCTGGTTCGAATGCTGAGGATACGATATTCCAGAGTGCGTCAATGCAGAGATAGGGCTCCCCTTAAACCACAAGCAGCAAACCAGTGAACCGCAGGCGATACTTTACTCGAAGAGTGTGTGCACATCCATGAGCTCCATGTGGGCAACGGGAACTGCTTGAGCAAGTCACAGTAAGCAACAACTTCTTTTCCACACTTCACAAAAATCCGCCATTCATAACGATGAAGGGAGGCAGAAGTAGTACACAATAATAATACCTCACAGTGGTTGGTGACCAAGGTTGCTGTGTAGTTCATAAATTGCAAACTGTGTAGTAACGTTCATATAAATGTCTCCAGGGGAATTGGTGATGTTGCCCGCTGTTATGTTTCATATAGGTACCCCAATATAGGCTCAGGTAGCAACCAAACCTTTCACCTAGATTTCCCCTGCTATTACACTACATAACGGTTCTTGGGACTGACCTTTTTCACAGTTACTGTACTGCTTACAGGATATGGGGTTTTCCCTTAAAACTAGCCTCATTCATTATGCATGAGGTTTTTTTTGTTTAGTCCTCGTCTCACCAAAAGTGTCTGCACTTCTTGAATAGCCGCTTAACCAAACTATGTACCCCACGGTTACTGCATTCACTTTGGTCCCAAGCCGGACCAGCCCCTTTGTTTGTGACTTGGTGTAATCATAAGACCGACCGGTATCACGGAAAGCCCAAACCTCTGCCTCAATCGATGAAGGCCTGCCAGATATTTAAAATCGTCCAAGATGCTACTATGCTGGTCCAGTCTGGCCACTAAAAAGGCAGCTCTAACCCATTCCTGAGGCTTTGGGGGCAAAGGGTAAGATCGCCCTATATGCTGATGACTTGGTAATATACACTGAAGACCCAGGGTTAACAATACCTAAGGTTGAAGCTCTGTTGTTAGAATTCAGTGCCGACTCAGTGTATTTAGCGAATACCGCTAATACCGAGGTGATGCTTTGTAATATAGATAATTGGGCGGGTAATATTAGCAAAGAGTTCAAATATCTGAGCATTATAATAGTTAAAGAGATTGGGAGAATTGGGCAGATTATCTTGAGTATAAATACTAAAGAAGTCAGTCAAATCTTAGCCAGGTGTAAAAATCTCCTGTTAACAATCTATTGCAGGGTTAACCTGGTTAAGATGGTCATACTTCCAAATTAACGTTTCTTTTTAATGCTATTCCTCTTGCCTTCTTAGAATCGGATATCAACTAAGTCCAAAGTAGAATTACAAGTTTTGTCTGGGCACAGAAGGGGGTCAGTTTGGCCTGGAAGAAATTGAGACGCAGGCAGATACAAGGGGGTTTGGCTCTCCCAGACTTAAAGTGTTATTGTTTTGCATTTCAATTTAAAAATATTCGGGTGATGCTCTCAAGAGGATTCTTGGAAACTCAGCAGGACTACAATCTCCTGCATAGTAACTATCTATAAGGGTTATTCCTTCCGTCATCCTAAGTCTGACATGACACAGCAAGATAGATCCCCTGAGGGTACCACTTTGGGTATATAAACACCATGGGGCATATTTACAATAACTGGCGCATTCCTGCATATCAGCAGGGATGCGCAATTTATTGTGCGCCACAGCTCCGCCATCATGGATGCGCCGCATTTAGAATACGGCGCACCATGGGGCAAAACCGGCACAGATGCGTGATGCATCTGTGCCGTAAAGGTGGTGCATTGCTGGAGTTGCGTCGCAAGCGCGACGCAGCTCCAGCAATGCTCTGGGGGCCCTATCTAGTTAATGCTGCGTCAATCCTTACACCTGCTTGAGGCAGGCGCAGGGTTTTGACGCAGCATGGGCCGAAAAGTGACTGAGTGAATCCTTGTAGATTTCACTCAGCCACTTTTAGGAGGCGTTCCTGCGCCGGAACGACCCCCTGCGCAGGAACGCCTACATGTGGCGCAGAGCTTTACAACATGACGCTTCTCCCAGATGCGTCACGTTGTAAGTACCCCGCACCATGACGCAGGATTTGCGCCGCCGCTGCATCACAAAAGTGACGCAACGGTGGCGTAAATGAGGCGCAAGGGGCTTGTAAATCTGCCCCCATATCTTTGCTGAGGTCCAGCTCGCAGTGGTCTGACATCCCTCTCGGTTGTGTCCACCTCGAGACCAAGACGGGGTCCCACAGTCACTCACTTCAAATAATGGGGTTGACTTTATCCCATAGAGATTCTTGGCTCTACACCTACATACATGCTAGGTACACTTAGGTACATCTAGTTAGGGTTGCATTGTAAGAGTACGCATTATTATTGTCATGTATTTTTTTACCTGTCTGTATTTATTGTTTTAGCACTATGGTAGGAATCTATCATCCTTTTACTCTGTTGGTGCTTATAATCATTTATATTAGTTTCTATCTTATGGTTGTTTCAGCACACCTACCAGGTCAAGCTCAAAGTCTGTATCTAGAAGACGGCCTGCCGCTCCTGAAAGCAAAAGTCCTCTGAGACAGTAATCCAACCCTACAATATTTCAAACTGCTTTCACCACTGTGATTTCTCTCAGGCAGGGCACAACTTGCCAAACGCTGGCCCGCCTGGTCAATTGTTACCGAGTATCAGCCAGCCACCACAGCATTATATGGGGCATATTATCAAGGGGGTTTATCTCCGCTTTTTTGGCTTTAAAAACCAAGAAAGCGGAGATAAAATTATCATCCTATTACCTAGCTGTCGCTACCACCAGTTAGCGACAGCTAGTAGGAGATAGCGACCATCTTGGGCCCCACTTTGCATGTCAGTGATATTTATCACTAATGACATGCAAAGTGGGCGTGCCAAGATGTTAGCGACTGGAAACAGTCGCTAACATCACTATCTCCTATTACCAACTTTTGGAGATATTTGCGCTAAGCGCGAATATCTCCAAAAGCTAACACCTGCCCCTGAGCAGTTCTTAGCCATGTTATCCAATTGTGGTAAATTAAATATTACCCTGTCGGAATTTCTATACTTAAACAAAAGGTCATGCATATAATGAGAGGCAGAGTCCGTGGTGTCCGATTCAAAAGGGCTTTATTTCAGTAACTCGAGTTAAGGGAGAATCGGGTTCCATCACCACTAAGGTTCAGGAAGTGTCTTCTGAACTTTATTCACAGGGTACATTATTTATACCTTAAACATACATTACATTGCATAGAGAAGGTGGAGCGCTCCAGGCGGAGCAAGCGAAAGAGAGAGATAAGAGCACATGGGCGTGCAAAAGGGCGTGTAAGAAGGCATACATGTAGGCGTTCCCTTGAGGAGTCATAGGTGTGTCATAGGTGGGTGGATACATGGAGGGGGTCTGCATGGTCAGCTGGAACCTTTACCCTACTTGTGCGCGCAACTTGGTCATGACGTACAATTAACGTGTAACTGGGGGAAGCTGAGGGGAGCTGACTTTGATTCTAGTAGGGAAGCCTTGAGTGTCAGGACGACCTGCACGTCTGGTATTATCTGATATCTTGAGTTTAGAGGATGTATTGTCTGAAGTAAAGGTCGCTCGAGCAAAGGTTGCTCATCACCAAGAGCCATTGTGTGCATATATTTCTTCGTACATTGCGTGGGGGCATGGGCCTTCTATGGATGCGAGCTCTGTAAATCACTTAAACGGAGACAGGAAGGCTAGGCCTTATCTTCTGCAGGCGGGTTATGTTTACCTTCTTCACTAAGCAGGAATGTGTTTCTGTGGAGCGAGTAGATAACTGTGTGCAAAATACTGTCTTGGCAGGCCGGACTGGGCCCCTCTCGGCGGAGCAGAAAGTATGCGAGAGGTCAGGGATACATAGCTGAGCTGCAGCTTTCAGAGTGTCTGGAGGCATGGAGCCTGAATTCGGGTCCTGGCTCAGGCTGAGCCACAAAACGGGTTCATCTCGACTTTTAAACGTGCACCATGCAAATACATTGGCAACATAGGCCTCAGTGCAGAATTAACGTTTCTTTCATGGAAGGCTTGGTAACTGACATTCTAATGAGGGACGGAAATGCAGAGGCATTATTATTACAGGCATGAGAGGGAAAGTGCATTGAGTGACATGAACATACACTAAACGTGGGGTAAACACAGGGGACACATTGGGCAAGTAAAATTTCTATTTCCTCATTCCCTCCTTGTCCCCTACTGTGCCCTTCAGGACACATCTATATTCATAAGACCGTATATCTGATCATACAGCATCATTTGTTTGTCCTTTTTCTTTTGTATACTTGGATGGGGAATACAGGCAGTGGAACACAAGCCGCAAATCGCCGGGCCACATTGCAGACAGAGACAGCAACCGAATATAATAAGCAATATCATTCCTAGGAACGACAACACTTTCCATCCCCATGCTGATATTACACTCCAGAGTCAACCGGACCAAGTCCATGTGCCTGGGTTTTGATGTATCTCATGAACAATCTTGTGGAGTCTTGTTATTGCTGCATACACGGATGGCGCGTTATTTGGAATAAACACGCAACAACTGGAGCCGATCACTCTACAAACCCCGCCCCTATCTGCCAGGATGACGTCAAGAACAAGACGATTCTGAAGAACAACAAGTCGCATGGCAGACTGCTCCTCGGTCAAGTTCGCCAGGGCAGATGCAGTCTCATTTACAACTGCTTCGAGAGTTCTTGTTAACCTGCGTATTAGTTTACTGTTTTGGACAGGACCTATGAAGAAAAATAATCCTTTATTGAAATCTGTATATTGCTCCCAAGCTGTCTCAGTCTGATCAACTACTGGGGAATCGATCTCCCTCCTTTGTCTAACATGTACTAGTCGTGAATCTCGATGATAATGGGATGGGGCCAGAAAGACAGGTGGCAGCAGGAACGCTATATAACATATCCCACCCCAGTCTAAGGGCAGACGTACATAGGCTGTCCGACCGCAAATGAAATAGGAATGGCGGGAAGCTTTGAAAGTAGACTTTCCTTTGTCATTGAACTCGACTACAGTATTACAATCACTGAGTCCCAAATGTACCGATCCTTTCTTTCTAACGCACAATTCACCTTTTACTGGTAGGACTGATATGAACGGTGGACTTGTATTTTTCTCGGACTGGACATTCAGAATCATAAAGTTAAGGGAAACATTTCCTTGTTCGTACACTTTATTTTCTAGATCGGTCCCTTTCCTTTGGGGAAGAACGTCTTTGTCTGGAAAACATGCCTTAATCATTACTTTATTCAAATCTCCCCATATCCAGACACCCTGAGAAACTGCAGACTTTCTGTCTAGTGATGACATTAAAGCAAACCATGCTCTGCACGAACCATTGTGCGAGAACGGAAAAGGAAAAAGGGGCAAAACTCCCTTCGTTTTCTGATAAGGTGGGAGTCGGCCACATACCCAGCAATGTGTTACATTGCTGGTCTGATGAGAATGGTGCAACATTTGAATAAAAGTACTGTTGCGCAGGGCTAGTCGATATGACAATTCATGGGGCGGCAGATCACTGAATGTGTGCTCTACAGTGTCATTAAAGGAAGAGTGTATACTTGAGGCAATAGGAGGAAAGAAAACATGTAGTGCCATGCTGATACATATTACAGTTATACTCAGAAGAGACATAAAAATCAGAGTTACTATACATCTACTGTGTAAAATCTTGCAGTATTTCTCTCTCATCTTGGTCTTTTTGCTATTATGGTCTACGATCTTATACATGTCAGGAACCTGTCTAACCGATTCACCACCTAGTGGACTTAAACAATTAAACGCTGTCTGACTTACTAGATCGTAACTTGGACCTATATTCCTGTTGCGGAGTCTTTTCTAGCAAAGGGGGCTTAGAGTCAGTACTATCGGGACTGTCTTTACTTTTGATCAAAGTTCCGGAATCTCCAAAGAATTTCTTGCAGTGTTGGGCATGAAGTCAGCCTTTTACGTCCTTCGACCTTGACGGCAGTTCTTGTGGTGAGCAAAACTAATTTCTGTGTTTTCCAGCGCGGCTCAAGGGGGCTTGATCGATCAAAGTTCCGAATACACACGTGGTCACCAGGGATGATGGCATGCTCCTTGACTTGGGTGTTGTCGGGGAAGGCGGCGGCAACCTGTGAACGACAAGAGAGTAGTGCAGACATCAAGGAAGCCAGGTAATCTGTCAGCATATTACTGTCAACATCGGTTATTTTCTTAGGCATAGGCGTACCCCACATATTCGGTGGTCTACCAAAAACCACTTCGTAAGGAGATAGGCCTGTTCTGGAATGAGCTACCATACGCATGTAAAAGAGGGCAACCGGCAAGGCTACCATCCAATCCACGCCTTTTTCTGCACAGACTTTTGCTAATTTCGTCTTAAGTGTCTGATTATGGCGCTCAACAAGTCCAGCTGCTTCAGGATGTCGTACACAATGAAACTTCCACTGGTATCCTAACAGAAGGGACACTTGTTTCATTAATTCAGAAGAAAATGGCTGACCATTATCTGAGTACACGACACGGGGCAATCCATACCGTGGGAAAAACTCACGCACCAATTGCCTGGCGGTGGTCACAGCAGTATAATCTGGGACTGGGTACGCTTCTGTCCATCTAGATAGTGCACATACAACTACCAGGACATACTTGTAACCTCTACATCTGTCCATCTGGATATAATCCATCTGGAGAACTTCAAAAGGATGGTCAGGAGGATGAAATCCACCTTGTTCCACCGGAATGCCTATGCCTGGATTGAACTGGCAACAGATCATACAGGTACGTACTTTCTGTTTTGCTGCTGCACGCAGGTGTTTGTTAAACCAGATATTCTGTAAGCTGTCTAGCATTGCCTTTTCTCCTAAGTGTGCTGGACTATGTGCTGTGTTTATGATGACTTGTACCATAGAGTCTGGGAGAAACCATGTAGCTTTGCCTTTTGTCATCCAACCTTGGTCAGTCTGGACCCCTCCTTGTTCAGTCCATTTCTTTATTTCGTCTGGAGTGGCATGTGTCTGTATGTCGAGTACATCTTGTGAAGGATCCCTGACTGTCATGCTGTTAGTCGGTAATGGTACCTCTGTCTTTTTCGTGTCTGTTGGTGTCTGAGCTGTAAGTTTAGCCGTTCGGTCTGCCAGGTCGTTACCCTGGGAAATGGTGTCTGTAACTTTCGTGTGTGCTTTGCATTTCAGGATGGCTATGGCTGCAGGTTAATGTATTGCTTCTAACAGAGCCTGAATAAGCGGACCGTGCTGAATTTTAGCCTCATGAGAGGTCAGGAAACCTCTCTCCCTCCATAACACTCCGAAATCATGAACAACACCGAAGGCATACTGTGAATCTGAATATATATGTTCACTTTCAAGTTCTTGGCTCTTATGCAGGCTTGTGTCAGAGCGATGAGCTCTGCTGCTTGTGCTGACAGTGTGTCTATTCTTTGTGTCTCTATGACTTCAGTATCAGTGGTCACAGCATATGCGGCCACTAACTCTCCTGTGCTTGTTCTCATGCATGAACCATCTACATAAAGTGTCAGGTCAGGGTCTGGCAGTGCAATATCTGTCAGGTCTTTTCTTGGTTTCGTTACTGTATTAATTACTTCCACACAGTCATGTGGTGCAGTGTCTACTGTACTTGAGGGCAAGAGTGTAGCAGGGTTGAGAATGTTGCATCGTCTGATCTCTATGTGTGGCTGAAATAACGTCAGTTCATATCCTGTCAGTCTCGCTACAGTCAAGTGCTGTGTCTGTGTCCTGTTCAAGATAACTTCCACTGCATGTGGAGCCTGTACTGTCAGGGGGTGTCCTAACACTATGGAGTCACTCTGTCTTATAGCCAGGGCTGTTGCTGCAACTGATTTCAGGCACGCAGGCAGAGCCTGGGCCACTGGATCCAGTGTACTAGAAAAATAAGCACAAGGCTTGTGTTTTCCTGCTTGATCTTGTGTGAGAACAGATAATGCTGTTCCATCTCGTTCAGTGACAAAAAGCGTAAAAGGTTTACTGTAACAAGGAGTCGCTAGAACTGGTGCTTGGCATAAGGCTCTTTTTAACTCTTCAAATGCCAGGGTATGTTCTTGTGTCCAAGGGAGGACAGTCCAAGACGCTGCCTCCTGAGTTGTCAACTGTATGAGTGGTTTGGCTAGATAGGCATACTGGGGAATCCATTGTCTGCAGTATGAAGTGAGGCCAATAAAGGCCCGTACTTCCTTTTGTGTCTTGGGCTGTGAAAGGTTAGCAATTAACTGAATACGTTCCTGTGTCAGCTGTCTACCCCTCTTGGACAGCAAGTGTCCAAGGTACACCACTTGCTGTGCACAGAATTGCAACTTCGAAGGGGACACTTTGTGCCCCTAGTCTGCCAGGAAGTTTAAAACTGTCAGGGATGCATTTTCGCAGTCTGGTTCTGATCGTGCTGTGATTAGGATGTCGTCTACATACTTGTTATGGCTGGATTTTCTGAGTAGGTGGGATCAGCCCCTAGGGGCCCCTCCAACCCAGCCAGAACGTAATCACATCCCTCCTCAGGACCAACTATCCAGGCGCCTGTACCTACCTGAGGATGGGGAACTCGCAATATACAAGCTCATATTATTAAAAACACCACTAAATCTATAGGGATACTAAGAATACTCACTGATTACTAGGGATATCCATACCCTACACCACACTTATATTCACATCAGTTGGTCTCGCGGCCACCCAGACCCAGACCAGTCTACCCTAGGGCAGATATGACACACAATCCGGTGCGTCTACACATGGGCCTGCAGAACCCAATGCTCCCTTTTCCAAACTGTTTGCAATCCTGCAAAACTACACGCTAGTTCAACCTCCTAGCGCTCTCACTTATTCAAGCCACAATCCTGTGGGTATCGGCACTGGTAATCCTCCCCAGTGTTCTCACTAACGCCGTATATCAACGACGACCACATTCCTATGAACACCTATATATATATATATATATATTGGGAAGTCTCTTCACTAAGGGTCTGCTACTACAATATTAGGAGTTAGCCAATTAATGTCATATGTCTCCTATTCCTGGCATCATAGGTCCACTCACTCCCTATTTATGTGATCACCACTTACCTGATTGGGATTACTCATCCATTCATGCAAACACTAAACACCTAGGAGCGTTGTTTACCTGGATTGAACAAAAGTAGGAGATACACGCCAGTTTGTTACAAACTGGGGGGGTTATTTTATTACAACAATATAAACATTTACACAGAACTGACAAAGACTATAGGTAGAACACACCGCTGAAAGAGAAAAGATTAAACATAACAGGAACACTCCGCTGAAAGAGAAAAGATTTAAACATACAATGGCTTAGGGAATAAGGACAAGATTAAGATGCAAGTGTAAAGTAAACTAATGTGATGAGAACAATATCACCTGATTAGTGTGAAGTCTTGTTCTAGCTGTCATCTGGGTTCCTCTCTCGTCTGTGCCTTGGCTCATCTCAGACTCCCTCTCTCTCCTGCACTCTTGGGTACACCTCTGCGCTGATCATCTCCCCCACGAACTGTCTCCACCTTCCAGCTTCAATCTTAATGGTTCCTGCCGCTCTGATCACCGTTCATTCCACTAGCTTATTCACTCTGTCTCTGCGCCAATGTCCAATTAACTCCATCTGCTCCCATAGGTTAGTCCACGATCTCTCCTCCGTCTCTTCTAAAAGGCATTACTTCAGACTCCAGCTATTCACACCTCCTCCTGATAAGCAACTGCTTCTGACTGCTTCCTTCAGTTCCAGCTCACTATTCAACTCAGCTCTTCTCCAGCTTGAACCCTCTCTCTCTGCCAACTCCACTCCACTGCTTTCCACTCCTCCACCTTAACACGACCCTCTGGCTTCGCCACCTTCACTCGACTGCAACTCTACTCGACTCCTCACTCTGCTCGACTCACTGACTCCGCCTCTGCACTTCACTGATATAGAATGCTGTTTCCTCATGGAAAGTTCCAGCCAGCAGCTTTCTCCCACCAATCCCATGCACCAGGCTGCTTGCGCTAGACGCTCCCACAGTGACCAGTCTGCTTGTTTCGTCTAGAGACCTGAGCCCGGGAACAATTCCTGATTAGATTCAGCTCTGGCCGGTTCTCTCCGGTCCGCTTAGGGCGAACAACAGTTATAACTATAAACTTTGCCTTTGCCCTGAAAAGCCTCTCAGCTTCATCAAGATGGAGTCCCTCTAGCTCTAGGCCTGTAGGCCTGAAAGGGGTGAAATGCTCCTTAGCTCTGTCAGAATACCTACATAAACCATACCAATGTGTCTAATATGTCAAAGCCAATAGGCAATAGACAGGTTAAAGTCAAGAATAAAGGCATATTAAACAGCTATCCTCTTCTAGGTCTGGAAAAAGGGCTTAAAAGGGCCAACACAGGCTAAGAATACCTATACTAGATGTGAGCAAGATTAATGATCTATATCACTGCTAAATAAAGCCAAAAACTCTGCCATAACATTCCACCCTTAGATCCTTATCTTGCGAACATCAATAAACAACAACAACCATATAAACAAACATCAACACAATCTATCAACAAATCAAAAACTAAAAAACTCCCTAAAAATAATGACAACGTAAGGAAATTCCACCTGAAACTCAATGGTAGGGAATACAAACCTAACAACCAACTGAAAACAAATCAAAGCACCCTTGACTTGAATGCTGAAACATATCTGAGATTGGATCTGATAACAACAGAAACTAACCAAAGCATCCTCAAACTAAATGTGCCTCAACTTCTAGTGATAACTGGTGAAATCTAGTGATGTAGGGACTTATGTGTTGAATGAAAACAGCAAGGGGCCTAAATGGGGCCTACTTCGGACAACTTAAGCCTAAATGAGGCCTACCTACTATTGTCAACTTAAGAACTAAATGTGTTTCAACTTCTAATGAGAAAACAACAAAGGGCCTAAATGAGCCCTACCTACTATAGGCAACTTAAGCTAATGATGACTCATGAAATCTATTGGTGTAGGGGCTTGTTTGTGGGATGAAAATAACAATGGGCCTAAATGAGCCCTACTGACGTTTGTGAATTTAAAGAAACTTTTTGGTGAAATCTGAGAAGTAAACATGACAAACTGTTTTCAAGGTCTGGGCAAACATTAATACATAATCATACTAAAAGACACACCTCCCAGGACAATTGAAAGTCTAAGGTTACCACCCTTTGATCAATCAAGGTGAAATTGTAAGAACAGTAAAAAACAACCCCATTTCTACAAGATAGCTGGTGTAACAACAAGCCTAAAACAGCGATTTTACATCATACTGTGGAACACATGTGTGCAGCACCATTCAAAAAAAAAGTCCTTCATTGGCAAAAACTGTTTTGAAGAAAACAGGAAAACTATAACAGGTGACATGTTTTTGCTTTAAAAGTGGGGCCTGCTCGTAGTGATTGCAAAAAATAATGCAGGCCAAGGAATTATGTAACCAAATCCTTGTGTGATTCTGTCACAAATAAAACATGTTTGTGTTTTTTTTTTTTTTTTAAAGTGGGGCCTGCTCGTAGTGATTGCAAAAAAATAATGCAGGCCAAGGAATTATGTAACCAAGTCCAATTGAAAAAAAAAGAGTCAATTTTGTTGATCAGTGTAGGCCACCACCCTGCATAGTCAATTTTGTTGATCAGTGTAGGCCACCACCCTGCATCTTCGGTATCCGGACACTTCCTCCGATGCGGCCATCCATCACCCTTCCGGTCTGGTCTGGTCTGGTTCCATCATCCAAAAATAATAAACTAAAATAAAAACATGAAAGTAAAAAACTAAAACAACAAAGGAAGTGGAAGGGGGAGGGGCCACGCACAACCACAACCCAGCAATCCTAGGGACAAGAAAACAAGTATCATTATTCTTGCAAAATAAAATTTTTATTTAAAAAGCACCCCGGGTGCCTTTCATTATTGAAAAGAAAATATCCTAATTAATTAAAAACAATCAAAATTTAATTTTTAAGTTCATGCAGTGGGGCCTATCATACCCTAATCCTCTCTAAGCCAGCCTTCTCCCTTCAGACGCAGGAGCCAGGCTACAGTGTGAAGCTATTTGAATCACTGCCAAATGATGATCTCACAGCAGGAGCAGGGCACTGCAAGCCTCCCATTTCCCTGGTCAGAGAAGCCCGCCCAGGCCCACTGCAACTAACTAACTCCAAGGGCAAGAGTCTGCAAGAGTCCCTTATCAGCAGGCAATGAAGCCGCCTGCGTCAACAGCCAGGAAGAGCCAGGTCCCCCGCCCTTAAATAAACAAGCCGTCCGCGGAAGAAAATTGGATTGTAGCCAATCATAACGAACAGGGACGTGATCGGAACCTGCAGAGGGAAGGAAAAAAAAACTCGTCTGCACAAACCAGCTGGTGTGCCAAGGTCGACAAACAAATTCCTTGTAAATTTTGTTCCCAGGCCTGATTGTGCTAACTAACGAAAGCTAGCATTTTTTAAAAAAAACAATTCAGTTACAGTGTACTGCTACTTAAAAGCTCCAATTTCTAAAAAGACTTTTGTCTAACTAATTCAGCTAAAGGCAAGACATTTAAAATATGGGCACTTATTTAGAAAGGGGCAACTAAGTTTTGCACACAAGATTATACATTCTGCATTTGAAAAAAAAACCGAATTATCATGGACCATTGTCAGCTGTTGAAAGAGAAATAATTTTAAAACAACATAAAATGCAGATACATTTCAACATTGTGTTTAATTCATCAGGGGCATCATATAATTGTACATTACAATGTAATTTAACATGCAAGCCATTGAAGCCAACCTAATAAAAGGGCCACATTCATACACTATTAAACAGCCTATTATTTTCTAACTGAGTTGGTGAACTAACCAAGGCTGGTTTTGCTGACACATTTATAAAAAAAAAACGTTGTATTTTACATATGGGAAAATAATAATATTACATTTTATATTTTTTCAAAGGCACACGGTTGCCTTTCACTAATTAAAAGCACATGTTACCATGCACTGTCGGGCAAGATTTATTATTCTCAACTTGTGATCATTGCAACCAGCACATTCCTTTGTAGATGGAAAACCCTCAAAGAAATAAATAATGAAAACAGCTCCGTAGCGTGCACTCTAACAGGGCCATCTTTTTAACATTTCACTCATTTTAAAAGAACACAGCTCTCTCCGTAATCCGACTGGTTGATTTATAACCACATCAGTTCCAAGGCAAACCCACACAAATTCGTAGACGCATTTCAAAAAGAATGTGAAATGAACAGAACCCTTCGCAAAGCACAAGATGGTACCTTTCCGTCAAGAAACTGACAAAGCACATAGGCAGACCAAGGAATCAAAAAAAAAAGTCAAAATCAAACCATCAAATAATCCTTAAAATAATCCGCTGACTTTTATAGTCAGGTCAAATAACCATGCATGTTGACAGCATGTAAAAAATAAAGACTGCCATCTCAACTCAAGATATTAACCCTTTGGCAGCTCAAGCACAATCATTCCCCAATGTCCATGGATACATGGGAAAGTCATGAGCACATCTCTTCACGTTTACAGATGACACGTACACATATTTTCAAAACGTTATCCCCAAGCACCCGAGAGAGATCCAGCTCTCTCCTGCCTAACGTAATGATAACATGCCCTGTCCAAGCCATGACCACATGGCGCTATTCACAAGCCATATTTACAAGACAAACTCTTCACAAACAATATATCCAAGGCGCAATGCACAAGGAACACAGTAGATCAACATGAGAACCTGCACCTCACAAGCCACATTAACATGGCGCTATTCACAAGTCATATTTACAAGGAGCTATATTCAAAGAACTCCACAGATCATATTACAATGAACACATTTCACATTGCACAGCATAAGCAGATGCAGCAAGCAATTTAATGGGCAATTTAAAAGCATTTTTTACACACATTTATACAATTGGACCATCACATAGATGTAACTGGCTTCCTCATGTAATGCCATCCTTCAACCCTGACAGTTTAAACACCAAGATGAAAACCATTCCTTCCACCCTGAATAAAACAAATGCCATGATGTAATGCAATCTCCTCACGCTGCAACTGTTCAAGCCCATAGGTCTAACAGGCTACATAAACTGCAACATTACGCCAGATGGAACCGGCGTTCAGGGCACTCCCTCAGAACACATGGGAAACTCTCTAAGCACATGGCAAGGTCACACAGGTTTCGTAAACTGTTCGTAGACGCCAGATGTTATGGCTGGATTTTCTGAGTAGGTGGGATCAGCCCCTAGGGGCCCCTCCAACCCAGCCAGAACGTAATCACATCCCTCCTCAGGACCAACTATCCAGGCACCTGTACCTACCTGAGGATGGGGAACTCGCAATATACAAGCTCATATTATTAAAAACACCACTAAATCTATAGGGATACTAAGAATACTCACTGATTACTAGGGATATCCATACCCTCCACCACACTTATATTCACATCAGTTGGTCTCGCGGCCACCCAGACCCAGACCAGTCTACCCTAGGGCAGATATGACACACAATCCGGTGCGTCTACACATGGGCCTGCAGAACCCAATGCTCCCTTTTCCAAACTGTTTGCAATCCTGCAAAACTACACGCTAGTTCAACCTCCTAGCGCTCTCACTTATTCAAGCCACAATCCTGTGGGTATCGGCACTGGTAATCCTCCCCAGTGTTCTCACTAACGCCGTATATCAACGACGACCACATTCCTATGAACACCTATATATATATATATATATTGGGAAGTCTCTTCACTAAGGGTCTGCTACTACAATATTAGGAGTTAGCCAATTAATGTCATAAGTCTCCTATTCCTGGCATCATAGGTCCACTCACTCCCTATTTATGTGATCACCACTTACCTGATTGGGATTACTCATCCATTCATGCAAACACTAAACACCTAGGAGCGTTGTTTACCTGGATTGAACAAAAGTAGGAGATACACGCCAGTTTGTTACAAACTGGGGGGGTTATTTTATTACAACAATATAAACATTTACACAGAACTGACAAAGACTATAGGTAGAACACACCGCTGAAAGAGAAAAGATTAAACATAACAGGAACACTCCGCTGAAAGAGAAAAGATTTAAACATACAATGGCTTAGGGAATAAGGACAAGATTAGGATGCAAGTGTAAAGTAAACTAATGTGATGAGAACAATATCACCTGATTAGTGTGAAGTCTTGTTCTAGCTGTCATCTGGGTTCCTCTCTCGTCTGTGCCTTGGCTCATCTCAGACTCCCTCTCTCTCCTGCACTCTTGGGTACACCTCTGCGCTGATCATCTCCCCCACGAACTGTCTCCACCTTCCAGCTTCAATCTTAATGGTTCCTGCCGCTCTGATCACCGTTCATTCCACTAGCTTATTCACTCTGTCTCTGCGCCAATGTCCAATTAACTCCATCTGCTCCCATAGGTTAGTCCACGATCTCTCCTCCGTCTCTTCTAAAAGGCATTACTTCAGACTCCAGCTATTCACACCTCCTCCTGATAAGCAACTGCTTCTGACTGCTTCCTTCAGTTCCAGCTCACTATTCAACTCAGCTCTTCTCCAGCTTGAACTCTCTCTCTCTGCCAACTCCACTCCACTGCTTTCCACTCCTCCACCTTAACACGACCCTCTGGCTTCGCCACCTTCACTCGACTGCAACTCTACTCGACTCCTCACTCTGCTCGACTCACTGACTCCGCCTCTGCACTTCACTGATATAGAATGCTGTTTCCTCATGGAAAGTTCCAGCCAGCAGCTTTCTCCCACCAATCCCATGCACCATGCTCCTTGCGCTAGACGCTCCCACAGTGAACAGTCTGCTTGTTTCGTCTAGAGACCTGAGCCCGGGAACAATTCCTGATTAGATTCAGCTCTGGCCGGTTCTCTCCGGTCCGCTTAGGGCGAACAACAGTTATAACTATAAACTTTGCCTTTGCCCTGAAAAGCCTCTCAGCTTCATCAAGATGGAGTCCCTCTAGCTCTAGGCCTGTAGGCCTGAAAGGGGTGAAATGCTCCTTAGCTCTGTCAGAATACCTACATAAACCATACCAATGTGTCTAATATGTCAAAGCCAATAGGCAATAGACAGGTTAAAGTCAAGAATAAAGGCATATTAAGCAGCTATCCTCTTCTAGGTCTGGAAAAAGGGCTTAAAAGGGCCAACACAGGCTAAGAATACCTATACTAGATGTGAGCAAGATTAATGATCTATATCACTGCTAAATAAAGCCAAAAACTCTGCCATAACAATACTGGAGCAGTGCAGTGTTGGCAGGCATATGAATACTGTCCAGCTGTCTTTTTAATGCTTGGCTGTAAATGCTAGGACTCTCTGTAAAACCTTGGGGAGCTCTCGTAAATTTAAAGCTGCGTCCATTTAAACTGAATCCGAAGAGGTACTGACTATCTGGATGAACTGGGACACTGAAGAAGGCATTCTTCAAGTCAATCACAGTAAAGAACGTTGCCTCAGAATCAATAGCAGTCAGTAATGAAGAAATGTCTGGAACCACTGGGTATTGAGGGACTACACATTTGTTCAATTCTCGAAGGTCAACAACTAGTCTGTAAACTGGTGGTGCATTAGGGTCTGTTCGTTTAAGAATAGGGATGACAGGTGAATTACATACATTCGAGTCAGTCTCTACTACCACTCCTTGTGCAATGAGTTTGTCAACAATTTTCAGTAAGGCTACTACGGCATCAGGTGGTAACTTGTATTGTCGGATACGTGGTAAAACTACTCCTGTTTTGAGAGTGACACGGTGTGGTGTAATGTGCATGTAACCTACGTCAGTCGGACCTTGTGCCCATAGGTGCTGTGGTACATTCCGGAGTCTGTGTTCAAAATCCCTCAACACATAATGTCCTTTAAAATCACGTAAGAACAGTCGTACTCCTTCCGGAGAACAACATATAACTGCTCCTAGTTCTTTCAATGTCTTTATACCAAGCACATTTTCTGGACATGATTTAGTAAGTAACAAGTCTGTGGTACGTGACAATGGACCAACCCCTAGGGAAACTGCTCCTAGTTCTTTCAATGTCTTTATACCAAGCAAATTTTCTGGACATGATTTAGTAAGTAACAAGTCTGTGGTACGTGACAATGGACCAACCCCTAGGGAAACTGGTTTCGACACTTCGTTAACAATAGGCTTTCCTGAAAATCCCAGGGAAACATTCTGTGAGCCTGAGAGGGGTGCCCCTGGAACCTCGTCATGGCTGATGGTAGTTCTGCTCGCCCCTGTGTCAATCAGAAATTTTCTGTCTTTTCCCAATACAAGACTATGTACATAGGGACCCTCTTGATCTACAGGAACCTCAATAAGGGGCAAGCCAACTTCCCTCTCTAGGCTGTTTCATGAGAACTGTTGGTATTCTGGATAGTCCGACTGTGTGTACTGGTACATTTGTTGTGTGGCATGTTGTGTGGCAGGTGGTGGTGGGGGTGGAAAATTTGCTACTGTCTGTTGCGTGTTCTGTGGGATGCTATTCTGCCTAGGAGGATGCGGTCGTTCTATTGTCTTGCCTGTAGCTATATTGTGTTTCAGGACAGCACAATCTTTTACGAAGTGACCTGGCTGTTCACAATAATTACAGTTCCCATTAGCAAGTGTTGTGCCCTTTTTGTTCGCATTAGCTGGTCCCGTTTGGACAACCAGCACTTTCATTTTCGTATCTTTCATGCGTCTCTTTTCATGATCCTGCTCCTCTCTAATTCTGTTCTGATGATATTGTAACATTTGCAACATTTGGGAAGGGCTATTTGCTTGCCAGGTACTCTCAACCTTCAGTACTCTATTCTTGATCGGGGGTAAGGAATTCTCTACTAATTTGCTCACGAAAAGATGTGGATATGACTCGCTACTGGGCTTAAGGCCACTATTAATGGCAAAGCATTTCTCGAATCTAGAATAGAAATCACTTGTGTCCTCGTCTTGTTTCTGTTTACAGGCTGAAATAGCATCCCAATCTTCCTTTTTAGTAATCAATAGTCTCGGTAAAACCTGTATGAAGAGTTCAGGTAGTGCTTTAGCTTTGTCCCCAAGACCAACACCAGGGTGCCGTCCTTTATCCTCTGTTTCCAATTCTGCCCAACTTAAATTTTTCCCTCCCACCTCCCAGTCCTTTTCCTTAAGCTTTTCGTAAATACCAGCAGGCAACAGTACTTTCAAAAGTTTTATAATGTCAGCATACGTGTAATCCCCTATGCGGAGAATGTCTTTTAATTCACGGTGAAACCCCCCCGGATCTTTATCATGGCAGGGCAACAACTTTTTCATTTCCAGTATTTCTAGTTTCGTCAAGGGTGTGTAAACATACACTCGTTGAAGCTCACCCGCTGTATTTTTGACGGGATGTACCTCTCGTAGGGGGTTCTGCCTGTCCATGTGTAAGTTCTTTCTGTCGTGGTGTGGGGCGGGAATTATGCATTTGGTCAGAGAAGTCAAGTACTTATGTCGTTGGTACAGAATGACATTGAATAATTCAGTACCTAAGTCTGTCCATCTTTCTAGAAGTATATCGTCCAGTAATTTATACAAGGGACCGGGATCAGAATATTGACTCTCGTACAACGTGATCAAATGTTGAACCAGGTAAATACCAGCCAGACGCTGTTCGTTCGGCGGAAGGCTCAAAAAGGTCTGAGCCATTATATCACTGCTATATATGTTAGAATTAGACACCCATTGGACGGCTGACTGGACCAATTCCTGTTCGTGTGGGGTGTGGGGTCTCTCGCTCTCTACCCGTCGTTTCAGTGCTTTTTCAGTAGCTTGGAATAGATTTTCAAGGAAATATCTTTCTTTTATAGAATGTCCCTGTTTACGGTAGTCGAGACACTTGGGCCTGTCAAACTGTCGTGCTTTGCCTACGTAATTCATTTTGTCCTTTTCCTTGGTTTCTGGCTCAACATCTTCCGATGATGACTCATACTTCCCATCAGACTCTTCCCTGTGTATTTCTAAGATCTCTTTTTGCATTTTCTTATACATACATTCTGTCTGTCCCTGTCTATCATGCCGACCCGCAGCTATGTTGTCACTCCAATCCGTAAGTCCTTTCTTTACATTTCTGTCTGGTTGGTCTTGTTCCCTGATCAGACAGTTAATCATAAAACGTAAAATGACATTCTTAACCTCCACCTTTCTGTGTTCCATGGCCTCCTCTATACACTCGGGTCCCTCCCCCGTTCTAATGAAATGGTATATTTTATCTAGGTGTTCCTTCATGCCTGGTAATGTGATCAAATAGTCGACGGCATGTCTTAATCTTAGTGAAAACACGAGCATTGCACTCTTTCCTGGTACTGGATCGTATATACAACGTGGGATCGTTACACCTACATACTTAAATGGTGTTGATGTCATTTGTGGCGTTCGTGGTAGCCCTAGCGGTGTTCGTGTCGTTGGCGGTGTTCGTGGCGTTGTCGGTGGCCCCCCTCCCACTGCCCCTTGACCTACGTCGTCTTTCACGACCTGCGGTAGCTGCAATTGTAGGAGCTGATCCTGTGGTGGGGGCGGAGGGAATTCTGCGTTTACATAGTCCGGTGCGGGCTCTTCTAGATAGGAGGAAATAAAAGCTTCAGAGGCTGTCGGCTTCTGTCTACGTACTCTAAAGGGTACTGGTGGTGGCGTATGCGACCTACGGTGTTTTTCTGAGAGGGTCACTTTAGCTAGTTCTTCTGAAAGGACGGGATAAATACCAGCAACAAGGGCATTTCTTACTCTATCAGCTTGTTCTGCCTAGACCCGTTCCCCCTCCTCCCGCAGTTCTTTTTCTCTGGCTTTTTCCGCTGCTTGTTTACTTCTCTCTGCTTGATGGAATTCTTTCTCTGCTCTCCTATGCGCTTCCTTATGCCATAATTCAATGGCATCTTTCTGGGACGGTCTTACTTTCCTTTTTCATAGCGCTTCCTCTACTTTCATAATGCATTCAGAATCCCATGTTCCTGAGGCAGGCCACCTATACTTCTCCTCTAGATCCTTCGTGTAATCTACCCACAAGTCTAAAAACAATATGGCATCTAGCCCATATTTATTATACATAAAATGACCAGGTGTGTCTCTAGGCGGGACGGGAACTGACTCTTCGAGTATCCCTTTCCTGGTCCCTATCTGACTTAATTTCGAAAACAGTGGCATGTTGGAACGAACTTAACGAAAACACAATATACACCAAAATAGACTGACTGAAACAATCATTCACACTACAACACTAAAACACTAAAACAGATACATTTTAACTGATACAGGGGGAAAAACATGAACTTGAAAACTGTTAACTTTATGCACTGGAATACAGTACAGCCATACCGGTCTTGTAAAGAGACACGTCTTTACCGTGCCCACCGAAATGGACCCGTCTTTACCGTGCCTGTGGGAACAGACACGTCTTTACCGAGCTCAAATAAATGAACCCGTCTTGAACTTTATGCATTCCCAGTAACGGTACTCACCGGGAAGCAGAACTTGTAGGCCTCGGAAACTCGATACTGCGGTACTGCGGTGCTGCACATGCGCCTCGGAACAGGTGGGCCTCTGGAAACCTCGGACCTTGCTCTCTCACGGCTTGGGCTCTGGTTGGGATGATCCGCAATCCTCACCGCCTCGTGTGGATGCCTGGTCGCAGTCCGTCTCCTCCGTGGGCCTGAGGGAGTAAGCAGGAAGTCCCGCTGTCGTGTACACTTTAAAGTCCGTCATGGCTGTAGAAGAGGGCAAGGGCTGGACCTACATCACCAGCGCATGGGGAAGGGGACTAGTCCCTGTTCGGGCGCCAGTTTATGTGGTGAATTAAATATTACCCTGTCGGAATTTCTATACTTAAACAAAAGGTCATGCATATAATGAGAGGCAGAGTCTGTGGTGTCCGATTCTAAAGGGCTTTATTTCAGTAACTCGTGTTAAGGGAGAATCGGGTTCCATCACCACTAAGGTTCAGGAAGGGTCTTCTGAACTTTATTCACAGGGTACATTATTTATACATTAAACATACATTACGTTGCATAGAGAAGGCGGAGCGCTCCAGGCGGAGCAAGCGAAAGAGAGAGATAAGAGCACATGGGCGTGCAAAAGGGCGTGTAAGAAGGCATACATGTAGGCATTCCCTTGAGGAGTCATAGGTGTGTCATAGGTGGGTGGATACATGGAGGGGGTCTGCATGGTCAGCTGGAACCTTTACCCTACTTGTGAGCGCAACTTGGTCATGACGTACAATTAACGTGTAACTGGGGGAAGCTGAAGCATTCTAGTAGGGAAGCCTTGAGTGTCAGGACAACCTGCTATGTCTGGTATTATCTGATATCTTGAGTTTAGAGGATGTATTGTCTGAAGTAAAGGTCACTCGAGCAAAAGTTGCTCATCACCAAGAGCCATTGTGTGCATATATTTCTTCGTACATTGCGTGGGGGCCATGGGCCTTCTATGGATGCGAGCTCTGTAAATCACTTAAACGGAGACAGGAAGGCTCAGCCCTATCTTCTGCAGGCGGGTTATGTTTACCTTCTTCACTAAGCAGGAATGTGTTTCTGTGGAGCGAGTAGATAACTGTGTGCAAAATACTGTCTTGGCAGGCCGGACTGGGCCCCTCTCGGCGGAGCAGAAAGTATGCGAGAGGTCAGGGATACATAGCTGAGCTGCAGCTTTCAGAGTGTCTGGAGGCATGGAGCCTGAATTCGGGTCCTGGCTCAGGCTGAGCCACAAAACGGGTTCATCTCGACTTTTAAACGTGCACCATGCAAATACATTGGCAACATAGGCCCCAGTGAAGAATTAACGTTTCTTTCATGGAAGGCTTGGTAACTGACATTCTAATGAGGGACGGAAATGCAGAGGCATTATTATTACAGGCATGAGAGGGAAAGTGCATTGAGTGACATGAACATACACTAAATGTGGGATACACACAGGGGACACATTGGGCAAGTAAAATTTCTATTTCCTCATTCCCTCCTTGTCCCCTACTGTGCCCTTCAGGACACATCTATATTCATAAGACCGTATATCTGATCATACAGCATCATTTGTTCGTCCTTTTTCTTTTGTATACTTGGATGGGGAATACAGGCAGTGGAACACAAGCTGCAAATCGCCGGGCCACATTGCAGACAGAGACAGCAACCGAATATAATAAGCAATATCATTCCTAGGAACGACAACACTTTCCATCCCCATGCTGATATTACACTCCAGAGCCAACCGGACCAAGTCCATGTGCCTGGGTTTTGATGTATCTCATGAACAATCTTGTGGAGTCTTGTTATTGCTGCATACACGGATGGCGCGTTATTTGGAATAAACACGCAACAACTGGAGCCGATCACTCTACAAGCCCCACCCCTATCTGCCAGGATGACGTCAAGAACAAGACAATTCTGAAGAACAACAAGTCGCATGGCAGACTGCTCCACGGTCAAGTTCGCCAGGGCAGATGCAGTCTCATTTACAACTGCTTCGAGAGTTCTTGTTAACCTGCGTATTAGTTTACTGTTTTGGACAGGACCTATGAAGAAAAAGAATCCTTTATTGAAATCTGTATATTGCTCCCAAGCTGTCTCAGTCTGATCAACTACTGGGGAATCGATCTCCCTCCTTTGTCTAACATGTACTAGTCGTGAATCTCGATGATAATGGGATGGGGCCAGAAAGACAGGTGGCAGCAGGAACGCTATATTACATGTCCCACCCCAGTCTAAGGGCAGACGTACATAGGCTGTCTGACCGCAAATGAAATAGGAATGGCAGGAAGCTTTGAAAGTAGACTTTCCTTTGTCATTGAACTCGACTACAGTATTACAATCACTGTGTCCCAAATGTACCGATCCTTTCTTTCTAACGCACAATTCACCTTTTACTGGTAGGACTGATATGAACGGTGGACTTGTATTTTTCTCGGACTGGACATTCGGAATCATAAAGTTAAGGGAAACATTTCCTTGTTCGTACACTTCATTTTCTAGATCGGTCCCTTTCCTTTGGGGAAGACCGTCTTCGTCTGGAAAACATGCCTCATTCATTACTTTATTCAAATCTCCCCATATTCAGACACCCTGAGAAACTGCAGACTTTCTGTCTAGTGATGACATTAAAGCAAACCATGCTCCGCACGAACCATTGTGCGAGAACGGAAAAGGAAAAAGGGGCAAAACTCCCTTTGTTTTCTGATAAGGTGGGAGTCGGCCACATACCCAGCAATTTGTTACATTGCTGGTCTGATGAGAATGGTGCAACATTCGAATAAAAGTATTGTTGCGCAGGGCTAGTCAATATGACAATTCATGGGGTGGCAGATCACTGAATGTGTGCTCTACAGTGTCATTAAAGGAAGAGTGTATATGTGAGGCCATAGGAGGAAAGAAAACATGTAGTGCCATGCTGATACATATTACAGTTATACTCACCGACCGGTATCACGGAAAGCCCAAACCTCTGCCTCAATCAATGAAGGTCTGCCAGATATTTAAATTATCGTCCAAGATGCTACTATGCTGGTCCAGTCTGGCCACTAAAAAGGCAGCTCTAACCCATTCCTGAGGCTTTGGGGGCAAAGGGTAAGAACGCCCTATATGCTGATGACTTGGTAATATACACTGAAGACCCAGGGTTAACAATACCTAAGGTTGAAGCTCTGTTGTTAGAATTCAGTGCCGACTCAATGTATTTAGCGAATTCCGCTAATACCGAGGTGATGCTTTGTAATATAGATAATTGGGCGGGCAATATTAGCAAAGAGTTCAAATATCTGAGCATTATAATAGTTAAAGAGATTGAGAGAATTGGGCAGATTAACTTGAGTATAAATACTAAAGAAGTCAGTCAAATCTTAGCCAGGTGTAAAAATCTCCTGTTAACAATCTATTGCAGGGTTAACCTGGTTAAGATGGTCATACTTCCAAATTAACGTTTCTTTTTAATGCTATTCCTCTTGCCTTCTTAGAATCGGATATCAACTAAGTCCAAAGTAGAATTACAAGTTTTGTCTGGGCACAGAAGGGGGTCAGTTTGGCCTGGAAGAAATTGAGACCGAGGCAGATCAAAGGGGGTTTGGCTCTCCCAGACTTAAAGTATTATTGTTTTGCATTTCAATTTAAAAATATTCGGGTGATGCTCTCAAGAGGATTCTTGGAAACTCAGCAGGACTACAATCTCCTGCATAGTAACTATCTATAAGGGTTATTCCTTCCGTCATCCTAAGTCTGACATGACACAGCAAGATAGATCCCCTGAGGGTACAACTTTGGGTATATAAACACCATGGGGCATATTTACAATAACTGGTGCATTCCTGCATATCAGCAGGGATGCGCAATTTATTGTGCACCACAGTTCCGCCATCATGGATGCGCCGCATTTACAAAACGGCGCACCATGGGGCAAAACCGGCACAGATGCGTGATGCATCTGTGCCGTAAAGGTGGTGCATTGCTGGAGTTGCGTCGCAAGCGCGACGCAGCTCCAGGAATGCTCTTGGGGCCCTATCTAGTTAATGCTGCGTCAATCCTTATGCCTGCTTGAGGCAGGCGCAGGGTTTTGACGCAGCATGGGCCTAAAAGTGACTGAGTGAAATCTTGTAGATTTCACTCAGCCACTTTTAGGAGGCGTTCCTGCGCCAGAACGACCCCCTGCGCAGTAACGCCTACATGTGGCGCAGGGCTTTACAACATGACGCTTCTCCCAGATGCGTCACGTTGTAAGTACCCCGCACCATGACGCAGGATTTGCGCCGCCGCTGCATCACAAAAGTGACGCAACTGTGGCGTAAATGAGGCGCAAGGGGCTTGTAAATCTGCCCCCATATCTTTGCTGAGGTCCAGCTCGCAGTGGTCTGACATCCCTCTCGGTTGTGTCCATCTCGAGACCAAGACGGGGTCCCACAGTCACTCACTTCAAATAATGGGGTTGACTTTATCCCATAGAGATTCTTGGCTCTACACCTACATACATGCTAGGTACACTTAGGTACATCTAGTTAGGGTTGCATTGTAAGAGTACGCATTATTATTGTCATGTATTTTTTTACCTGTCTGTATTTATTGTTTTAGCACTATGGTAGGAATGTATCATCCTTTTACTCTGTTGGTGCTTATAATCATTTATATTAGTTTCTATCTTATGGTTGTTTCAGCACACCTACCAGGTCAAGCTCAAAGTCTGTATCTAGAAGACGGCCTGCCGCTCCTGAAAGCAAAAGTCCTCTGAGACAGTAATCCAACCCTACAATATTTCAAACTGCTTTCACCACTGTGATTTCTCTCAGGCAGGGCACAACTTGCCAAACGCTGGCCCGCCTGGTCAATTGTTACCGAGTATCAGCCAGTCACCACAGCATTATATGGGGCATATTATCAAGGGGGTTTATCTCCGCTTTTTTGGCTTTAAAAACCAAGAAAGCGGAGATAAAATTATCTTCCTATTACCTAGCTGTCGCTACCACCAGTTAGCGACAGCTAGTAGGAGATAGCCACCATCTTGGGCCCCGCTTTGCATGTCAGTGATATTTATCACTAATGACATGCAAAGTGGGCGTGCCAAGATGTTAGCGACTGGAAACAGTCGCTAACATCACTATCTCCTATTACCAACTTTTGGAGATATTCGCGCTAAGCGCGAATATCTCCAAAAGCTAACACCTGCCCCTGAGCAGTTCTTAGCCATGTTATCCAATGGTAGGTGGATAACATGGCTAAGAGCATTAGATCGGTAATGCATGAATATTGCTGACTTTTCAGCGATATTCATGCATTTCGTCCGATTTTTATCGCTTAGGAGATAAACCTTGATAATAGCAAGGTTCCTGAGCGATAAAAATTGCCGCGGCTCGGCGATAAAAATATTGCCGCTAAACCAACATAGCGAAAATTATCGCTAGTTGTTGGTAATATGCCCCTATATTTTCCCTGCATTTACGCTGTTTACTGGAAGATAAGAATGATGCCATTTAGGCTAGGGGAGTGGCCTTTTCTTAAACATCTAGCAAGTTTTCGTAGCCAAAGCACGAATGCAACCTGGAAGGTCTGTGCTACCAGCGAGGAATCATTTGAACGCGTAGTATGTTTGTGCCTAGCCCGGCTGCCTGAATACAGGGCTAGCCTATGAAGAGAATAGAACATACTGGGTGTTCGTACCTGTCAGTAGGTCATCGTTGCCTCTTTAAATCCTGACAACATATTTTTTAATATCTTGTTGGCCAGGTTTGTCACCACTGCAGCCAACATGTTCAGTCAGCAGGGGGTTTAAAGTGCTGTTTTCTGTCATTTTAGCGCAGGGCAATC
Organism: Lissotriton vulgaris; assembly: GCF_964263255.1. Classification (NCBI taxonomy): domain Eukaryota; kingdom Metazoa; phylum Chordata; class Amphibia; order Caudata; family Salamandridae; genus Lissotriton; species Lissotriton vulgaris. The sequence goes on along the minus strand of NC_141697.1, from coordinate 744,104,005 downwards.
TTAGCTTGTCGTCGTTATAGCCCATTATATGTAAATACTAGGGGGCAGATTTACAAGCCGCTTGCGCCACTTTTGCATCAATTTTAACATGGGAAGAGAGACGCAAAAGTGGTGCAAGGGGCTTGTAAATCTGCCCCTAGTTGTTTTATAGCACCTACACTTTATTGAATCTTTGTGCTGCTATAATTCAGGACCAACCTGCTGCTTTCAAAACTACCTGTTTTATAGCACTTGCACTTTATTGAAACCTTATGCTGCTATTACTTAGAATTAACCTGCTGCTTCACTGCACTTGCACTTTATCTATTCTTTCGTCTTTGAAGGGCAATTCCAGCCTTCTTTTGAAAAGTTATATGAACAAAATCTGTTTTTTACTGCACTCGTATTTTATTAAAACTCCTGCTGCAGTAACCAAGGAATAGTCACCAAATAAATAACTAATTCGGTAACAACCCTGGCCAAGTGCAATTAGAGCTCGTTTCTTTTATAGTTGACTTCTGTAAAACTAGTTGTTTTAAAGCATCTTCACAACATTGAACTTTGCGCTGCTGTTTTCATCTATAATTGAACAATGTGCTAAATCAGTCCTGCTGCATCATTGTACTTGCATTTTACCTATTCTCTGCGTTCTTATTCCAAAGCTGCTAATACGTAAACTCTCCTTCTATTTCTTTTTTAAAATGCAAGGCTTTGATTCTGTTTTAACTCATAAAAAACCTGACTCTTTGCAGTTTCTTAAGAGAAATGATTAGCGTGTCCCTCTATGAGATCGATCAAAGCGGTAACTTTAGAATGTGTCTTAATATCTAACATATCGTCATTGTTTTTGATGTTTACATTTTAATCTGTGTCACTTTCAAGAACGCAGCCATGTCTATTTATATCTGCTTATTTTCACTGTAAAGGTTTTAAATAATGGTAAAAATGTGGGAGGTAATATCTGTAGAGGGTTCGACGTTAGATGCTGGGAAAGTTGCCATAATTCATCAAGAGTTATCATCAAAACTGGCAGACATATTCTTCTCAATAGTACGCTGTAGGCCAAATACTCAACTCAAACGTACCTGGTTAAATTCTAAATGCCATACAGCCAAGCAGGCCCTATTTGACGCTGTGAAGGCAAAGGATAAGCCACGTATTAAAGTAACCCGGGTACTCTACAAAGAGACCTCCCAGCAGGAGAAGAAAAATTGGGAATTGGATAGATGGGACAATCTTAAACTCGCACTATAGAACAAAGACATGAAGTCCTTTTGGGCCATTGTGAGCTCAGTGACACCCAAGTGACACCAGCAATTGAGCCAAATATTGCTTCTGGATTAAGAACATTTTCTTTCTTTCTATACCAGTTATGAAAATGTAACTGAAGCTCCTGTACCTCGAAAAGTAACCACTGAGTCTTGCTAGGGGGTGGTGGAGGAGATTACTTTATCTGAAGTGGCAAATGAGATTAATAGGCTCCATAGCAACAAAGTGCCAGGCTTACACAAATTACCAGGGGACTTATTTCGGGAGGAGGCAACAATCTGGGGACCATATCTGCGGACCCTATTTAAGGCCATTTTGAATAGCATGGATCCCTTCGATACTACAAAAAAGGTTGCCCCCTTCTTCTTACTAACTATAGGCCGATCGGTTTGATCGATGTCTCCCAAAAACTCTTTGCGCGGGTTCTTTGATCGCCTCCAGGTATGGATGGAAGAAGAGGAGACGCTGAGCCCTTACCAAGCCAGCTTAAAAAAAAACACCTCAACCATCGACCAGATATTTAGACTCCAACTCCTCCTCTGGAAAACGGTGGCAATAGAGGGTGGCAGCCTCTATTTAATATTCATAGGTCTGAAGTCGGCTTTTGATCTGGTACCCAGAGAGAAACTCTGGGATGTACTCAGAGACTTAGGGATTCCATCTTATCTCCTTACCATTCTAGTGAGGCTCCATGCAGAACATTTCACGCAAGTGAGATTTGGGAAACACAGCAAACTTACTCCCCGCTTTCCTGTTAATAAAGGGGTACATCAGTGTTGCGTGTTAGTGCCTACCCTATTCTGCATATTTGTTAATGGTCTTATTGAGCAACTTAGAAAAGACAAGGACAATGATGCTCCTAGGCTAGCGTCGGGCAAGGTCCCACTGCTGATATTTGCTGATGACACCTTCCTACTTTCAAAGACACCTTTGGGAATCCATTGCATCCTAGATTGCTTTGACACCTCCTGTAAGACTCGGGGGTTGGAGATAAACACATCTAAGACTAAATATATGGTGTTTAATCCTTTTAATACATCTCACCCTGATCCACATTTGAATGGCTTCCCCCTTGACAGAGTGAAAGTGTTTGATTATTTAGGCGTCACTCTGACCGAGCATCTGGATTCGGGACCCCACATGGCCAAGGCCAGCCTTAAGCTAGCACAGACAGTGGGAGGGCTTATGAAACAATATAGATCTTCACCATTCAAACCAGTGGGGCCAATAGTTGAAATCTACAAAACTCAAGCGCGGGGTGATTCACTGAATGGGGCAGAACTGTGGGGGCATCGCCCTATCACTAGTCTGAAAAAAGTGGAAAATAACTTTATGAGGCAGCTATTAGGTCTTCCCCCTAGCACACCTCTTACTTCTTTGTGCTTGGACTTGGGTATTAGGCCCACTAATGTAGAAATAGCCCTTTGACGCCTGACTTTTTAGCACCGCCTCTGGGTGACCCAAGAATTGTTCACCTACAGATCTAAGCTCAAAGAGCTCTTGAGTATCCCTGGTATTATCAAAATACCCTGGTTTAACTACACTAGTGATCTCTGTATACAATTGGGGAAAAGTGGACCTATGGATTTCACCTGAGGAGTCATGTCCCCTAATCCCACTGTTGGAATTGGTAAGAACCTATAGATCTTATAGGCTCTCTGTCATTCAGGAAAATCAATTTTGAGGCCGATTAACAGCAGAGTTTTTATTGATAAAAGATGAATACAGACTGGAACTTTTCCTGGATGACATCCAACCAACCTTGGCTAGGAAATTGTACATGCAGCTTAGATTAGGGACAATCAAATGGTCCAAAACTCATACTGGTGGATGCCCTGCCTGCATTTATAAGGAAGAAACTGAGCTCTCCAGTATGCGCCAGGGGGCTGCGTTGCAGAGAGGTGTAATGAGGTCACGCCCCTTTTAAATTCACTCTGCAACGCAGCTCCGTGGCGCTTACTGGAGGTACCTGGTGGGCTAGTTGGCCCCGAGGGACCCCCAGTATTCGAGGGGAATTACTTCCACCTCTGCAAACACGTTTGCAGAGTGGTGCAGGGAGGGGGCGGGCTTGAGGTGACATCATTATACCTCTCTGCAACGCAGCCCCATGGCACATTCCCCCAGTATTCAAGGGGAATTAGTCCCCCCTCTGCAAACGCGCCAGGGGACGCGGTTGCAGAGTGGTGCAATCCATTATTTTTTTTATCGGCAGGGTACGCGTACCCTACGCGTATCCCGCAATTTAAAAAAAAAATATATATATTTTTTTGGGCTTTGGGGGTCCTTGCGTGACCTCCTAAGCAGGCCTAGGGGTTTCTACCCTGCCACCTTTTTGTGTTTTTCGTGTTTATTTTGATATTTTCTATGATGTCACATGTTAAATCCCTCATGACATGGTCAGTGATATCACTCATGACATCACTGATGACATCTCAAATGACATCACCGACATCACTGATGACATCATCCTTGTGAAAGAGAGGCAGACCTCCTCTCACCCTAATATAACCTTTTTTAACACATTCAAAAATAGAAACTACAATTTTCAATAAAATGGAGATACCAATAGCAGTTACAACAACCTATTCAGTAATTCCACCATCTACATACACATCCACTCATTCACCAACAGTTCTATATAGTCACTCATACATGTACTCACTCATCATATCTACTCATACACCTATACATCCTGTTACACACTGACACTCACCCATAGAGTTACTCACACACATAATGACACATGCAAATAAACTATCAAACATCCATTTATATGCATAAACAGCTATACACACACCACTACACTTACTTTTACAGAAACGTACACATACTTACTTTCTTAAACAATCACTTATAGAAACACATACTTATTTATACAGGAACTCTTCCAATCGCTCACTCTCACATATAATTACTTATTCACATCAAAACTCACATATACTATATTAAAACATATGTAGTTACTCATAAAGATACTATTGAGACAGTCATTCACTCACTAACACACCCATACACACGCTCATCTACCCATACAGTCCTGCACACATGCTGTCTTCAAAACTGGACCCACACAGCCCATATGTACTGCATGGCCAACAGTTCTATATTACAAAAGAATTTATTTTCATTTATAATCGAATTTCATTAGTTCACCAAAGATGACATCAAAGGAAAATTCTCTCAAACAGTCAGTTCAAAAACATACAATTGTGTGTACAATATATACAAATATACAGACATTTACGGTAAATACTCAAAATTTCTCAACACCAACAAGAAAACTTAATACAAAGTGGTTACATTCCAAGCCAATTGCAACATAAACAACCTTTACACAAAAAACGATATTCACACGTAGGAAAGAACCATCTTTGGATGAACTAATGAAATTCGATTATAAATGAAAATAAATTCTTTTGTAATATAAAACTGTTGGCCACGCAGTACATATGGGCTGTGTGGGTCCAGATTTTTCTTGAAATAATCCTGATCAGCCATCTTGTTCTGTTTATCAATTGTTGAGATCCGGGCTGGTCAGCTGTAGGATACAATACCTTCTTTTGTATACAGTCTTCAAAACTGAGCATGGGCTGAAAATTCGTTCCGCTCGCGGAATTTGCGGATTTTCAGCGATTTCGCAATCCGCGAATCTCGAGAAATCGCGGTAAAATCCGCGAATCAGCGGGGACGCATTTTCAGGCAAGCACTTTTAGGGTTACAGCAGCAGGTGCAAAAGTTGAAGCTAATTTTTTGTAACCTTTTACAAAAGGGTTACAAAGAAATTAACTTCAACTTGGGCACCTGCTGCTGTAAGCCTGTAAGTGCTTTTCTGTAAGTGCTTCCTGGAACCTCGTTACTATTCTCTGACCCTGCTCTGACACTTGAAGCAGGGTCAGAGAATAGTTACAAGTAGGCAATGAGGCGCCTGTCAGGAAAATAAACCTCAACAGGAAGCACTGACAGATATAAAAACAAGCATTTGCAATGCAATAGGTCACGCATTAGGAAAGTTTGAGCTATTGGTCTTGTAAATGACAATTTTTTTTATTTATGTGTTGGTTTTGAAAATAGCTAAATTAATAGCTTTGTCATTTACAATGCCAATAGTTATTACTTTAGCAAATGTGACACCTATAGCATTTGTAATGCGACATGTTTTGTATTTACGTGACTTAGATGTATTGATATTACAAATTACAATGGCTTTTAATTTTTTTAAATAATTAATACTTAAATAAAAGTGATTTTAATTTATAAGGACAATAAATTAAACTTTTGTAAATAACTTTTGTGAAGATTGTGTTCAGTGTATTTTATTGTGACGAAAATCCAAGAACAGAAGTGAAATATTAACATATCTTTGTGACATTCGTAATAAAGCTTGAAACATTGAGAGAACATATTTGAACAAGTTGTTGTTGAATGGTTGTGCAGATTCATGCTGGGGTGGTGCTGAGTGGTGCTGTGGCGGTGCTGAGTGGTGCTGTGGTGGTGCTGAGTGGTGCTGGGTGGTGCTGTGGTGGTGCTGAGTGGTACTGGGATGGTGCTCAGTGATGCTGGGGTGGTGCTGAGTGATGCTGTGGGGGTGCTGAGTGATGCTGTAGTGGTGCTGAGTGATGCTGTGGTGGTGATGATTGGTGCTGTGGTGGTGCTGAGTGATGCTGTGGTGGTGCTGAGTGATGCTGTGGTGGTGATGATTGGTGCTGTGGTGGTGCTGAGTGATGCTGTGGTGGTGCTGAGTGATGCTGTGGTGGTGCTGAGTGGTGCTGTGGTGGTGCTGAGTGATAATGTGGTGGTGCTGAGTGATGCTGTGGTGGTGCTGAGTGGTCCTGTGGTGATGCTGAGTGATGCTGTGGTGGTGCTGAGTGATGCTGTGGTGGTGCTGAGTGGTGCTGTGGTGGTGCTGAGTGGTGCTGTGGTGGTGCTGAGTGATAATGTGGTGGTTCTGAGTGATAATGTGGTGGTGCTGAGTGATGCTGGGGTAGGGCTGAGTGATGATGTGGTGATGCAGGGGGCAGAAAGGCACAAAAAGCAGTCTAACAAAGGGCAGAAGGGTAGAAAAACAAGGGAAAAACGAGTCTAACAGGGCAGAAGGGCACAAAAAACCAGTCTAACACAGGACAGAAGGGCAGAAAAACAAGGAAAAACGAGTCTAACAGAGGGCAGAAGTGCACAAAAACCGAGTCTAACAGGGGGCAGAAAGGCACAAAAATTTGTCTAACAGAGGGCAGAAGGGCACATTAACGAGTCTAACAGAGGGCAGAAGAGCACAAAAACAAGGGGAAGACAGAGGGCAGAAGGGCACAAAAAACGAGTCTAACAGAGGCAGAAGGGCAGAAAAACAAGGGAAAAATGCGTCTAACAGAGGCCAGCAGGGCACAAAAAACGAGTCTAACAGGGGACAGAAGGGCAGCAAAAACAAGGGAAAAACGAGTCTAACAGAGGGCAGAAAGGCACAAAAACAAGGGTAAAACGAGTCTAACAGAGGGCAGAAGGGCACAAAAAACGCGTCTAACAGGGGGCAGAATGAATCCTGCCCTGCGTGTTTGTCCACGAAGATGCCACCTTTTTGTGCAATACCTCTACTCAACTGGAGTACTTTCTACTGTCTAATCAGTAAGTGCTCCCTCGTTGGCTAAATGTGTAGGGGTAGATTTACAATAACTGGCACATCCCCAGGGATGCGCCAGTTATTGTGCGCGGCAGCTCCGCAACCCATGGTGCGCCGCATTTACAATGCGGCGCACCATGTGGCAAAAATGGCACAGATGCATCACGCATCTGTGCCGTAAAAGCAGCGCATTGCTGGAGCTGCGTCGCAAGCGCGACGTAGCTCCAGCAATGCTCTGGGGGGGCCCTATCTCCCCAATGCTGTGTCAAGCCTTGCGCCTGCTTCAAGCAGGCGCAGGGTTTTGACGCAGCATTGGCCTAAAAGTGACTGAGTGAAATCTTGTAGATTTCCCTCAGCCACTTTATGGAAGCGTTCCTGCGCAGGAACGCCCTCCCCTGCGCCGGAACGCCTTCTGATGGCGCACGGCTTTACAACGTGACGCATGTCTCAGCTGCGTCACGTTGTTAATACCCAGCACCATGGCGCATCTTTTGTGCTGCAGCTGCGTCACAAAAGTGATGCAACTGCGGCGCAAAAGTGGCGCAAGCGGCTTGTAAATCTGCCTCATAGTCCTTTTACTACACTGTAGCTGCGTAAAGGGCCAGAAGATGTGTCTCCTGTGACCATGTGTGCCTATGTTACAGGCACACATGGTATCTGGAGACACATCTTCTGGCCCTTAACGCAGCTGCAGTGTAGTAAAAGCACTATACATTTACCCAATGAGGGAGCACTTACTGGATTAGCCAGTGGATAGTACTCAAGCGCAAATCGCAAAAAAATCCGCGATTTCGTGGATTTTTTTGCGATTACGTGGGGAAAGCCACAAATTTGCGGAACGCGAATTCGCAAATTTTGCCAATGCTTATTCAAAACACAAACAGTGAGTCACTCATTCATGCATCTATGCACTAAGTAATACCCCCACCAAACCATACAGGCACTCATTCTGATACTCAAAAAAACAACTAATAACCCATATAGACATGAGATGCCTTGCTAGATAGGGGACGAGACTTGCCTAGCGGAAGTTGAGGTCGCCGGTTCATGTATCTATGGCCCACGCCGCTCAAGCGTGATTGACCAGCCTATGACTCATCGCACACTTCTAGAGAACACTGGAGGCTTGAGACAGGGGCGCAGAGCAGTCTAGTTACTGACATAACACACACCCCACTAGCCACTTCACTGGACTAGCTCTTTACCATAAGTGTTTCACTCGAAGTTTGGATGTATGCCCTTTCAGGGATTCGCCCCATTAGTTGCATTGTTTGCGGTTGTTACCATGTTTACGTTGCAGCAAACAGATACACTCCCCTCGGACAACGACTCCTGCCCCCCGAAGTAATGCCTTTCCCCTGAGCTGTGATGACTTTCCCGGACACATGACGCACACTAATGTTGTGCCTTGGAACATACGTGGCATGCACACACCATCAAAATGCTATTCCGTCTTTTCCTAATTACAACGACACGCCATGGGGATTGCCTTCCTGCAGGAAACCCACATGACCCAGACAGAGCTTGACAGACTACGCAGACGCTGGAGGGGGCGACTTTATGGTATGGTCTTCTCGGCGCATGCGCACAGAACCCTGATCTGGGTAAGGGCGGGCATCCCTTTTATATGTGAGGAAGTGAAAGTGGACCAGGAGAGATGGTATTCCCTAGTAAAAGGGAAACTGAATGGACCAGAGGTATTACTAGGATCACTGTATGCCCCGGGACGCGAAATTACCCAAATTCCGCGAACGGAACGGAATTTGCCACCCAGGAATAAATGTGACCACATGATAATTCTGTGTTTCCACACTTCTCTCAATAAACAACAATACCTGTGCGGGTGGGGCCAAAATGTACCATGGAGACATACGGGGCTGTATTGTACTTAGGGTGCACTTAATCTATTTGTGCCATGTTTCACCTTTAACAAGGTTAATGACAGGCCTGTTGCCTCTGCGTCTGTGTCTGTAATATAGGATGGGACCAAAGACATGGTGATCCCTCATTTTCATAGGAGATGTGAGTCAGTACAGCCCTATATGAGAGAAGGGACCCCACAACCATCAGCAACCCTTTCTATAATACTAAAGTACTCTATTTGCGGAAGAAGCAGGCACAAATACATTTTGCACCCCTGAGGATCTTTCTGTAATTTGACCCCTGGTGTCTAGAGCATGCTCTGCTCCCACAGCAAGACAGATTAAGAAAATTGCCCATTCATTTTTTTAATCTAATCTCTACTGCACAGGTACTCATAGTACGACCTGACAAGCCTTCCTTGGCGGCCCGCGGACCTTGCAGACATTGTACCTGTATGTTTTAAAAAATAAAAAATTAAAGAGTGTCAGCAAAGACAGCCGCAGCAGCGTGGACTCCAAGACACTCTGCTCTATGGGGGCCAGGCGATTCACCAAAAAGCCTCATTAACAAGTAAATGGTCTTTTAAATACCTGTGAAGTACTCGGGTGCAGCTGTATGTATGCCCGGGAAGCTCGGGTGAGGTGACAGAGGGTGACAGACAGAGGGTGACAGACAGAGTTAGACAGACAGAGATAGGAAGACAGAGGGAGGGAGAGAGAGGTAGGGAGACAGAGGGAGGGAGACACATAGAGGGAGACAGAGGGAAGGAGACAGATAGAGGGAGACCGAGGGAGGGAGACAGAGGGAGGGAGACAGAGGGAGGGAGGGAGACAGAGGGAGGGAGACAGAGGGAGGGAGGGAGACAGAGGGAGGGAGACAGAGGGAGGGAGACAGACAGGGTGAGTGAGACAGAGGGAGAGAGAGAGATGGAGAGAGGGAGGGAGACAGAGAGAGAGGGAGGGAGACAGACATAGATAGAGACAGAGATATATAGAGACAGAGACAGACAAAGACAGGGACAGACGGAGACAGGGACAGGCAGAGACAGATAGAGGCAGAGCCAGGAACAGGGGCAGACATATAGAGGTAGAGACTGACAGAGACAGAGAGACAGAGAAGGAGACAGAGGGAGGTATACAGGGACAGACAGAGACAGGGACAGACAGAACGATAGAGACAGGGACAGACAGATAGAGGCAGATACTAAGACGGACAGAGAAGCAGAGAGGGAGAGGGAGAGTGAGAGGGAGACAGACAGAGGGAGACAGACAGAGGGAGACTGAGGGAGAGAGACAGAGGGAGGGAGACAGGGAGGTAGACAGAGACATACAGAGAGAGAGGGAGACAGAGAAAGAGGGAGACAGAGGGAGAGAGAGAGGGAGAGAGAGAGAGAGAGAGAGAGGGATACAGGGAGGGAGACAGAGAGGGAGACTGAGACGGAGAGAGGGAAACAGAGAGAGGGAGACAGATAGAGGGAGACAGAGGGAGACAGGCAGAGAGAAGAGACAGACAGAGGGAGAAAGAGGGAGACAGACAGAGGGAAGAGGGCAACAGAGGGAGGGAGACAGAGGAAGGAGACCGATAGAGGGAGACAGAGGGAGGGAAACAGACAAAGGGAGACAGACAGAGACACAGGGGGGGAGTCAGAGGGAGGGAGACAGAGTGAGAGAGACAGAGTGAGAGAGACAGATAGAGGGAGACAGAGAGTGAGAGAGGTGGAGACAGACAGAGTGAGTGAGACAGAGGGAGGGAAGGAGAGAGAGGGAGGGAGGGAGAGAGATAGAGAGAGAGAGGGAGACACACAGAGAGGGAGGTTGACACACAGAGAGGGAGGTTGACACAGAGAGGGAGGGAGACAGAGACAGACTTAGATAGAGACAGGGACAGGGACAGACAGAGACAGGTAGAGGCAGAGACAGGGCAGACAGATAGAGGCAGATACTGATAGAGACAGAGAGATGGAGACAGGGACAGACAGACAGATAGAGTCAGAGACTGAGACAGACAGAGACAGAGAGGCAGAGAGGGAGATGGAGATGGAGATGGAGATGGAGAGGGTGATGGAGGGAGACAGAGGGAGAGAGAGAGGGATGGAAAGGGAGGGAGACAGAGGGAGAGAGAGGGAAGGAGACAGAGAGAGAGGGAGACACAGGGAGACAGAGAGAGGGAGACAGAGAGAGAGGGAGACCGAGGGAGGGAGACAGGGGGAGGCAGAGGGAGACATAGAGAGGGAGTCAGGGGGAGACAGAGGGAGGGAGAGGGAGACAGACAGAGGCAGGCAGAGGGAGACAGACAGAGGGAGGGAGACAGAGAGAGAGGGAGACAGAGAGGGAGACAAAGGGAGGGAGAGAGACAGAGGGAGAGAGGGAAAGAGGGAGACAGAGAGAGGGAGACAGAGGAACGGAGACAGAGGAAGACAGAGAGAGGGGGACAGAGGGCAACAGAGAGAGGGAGACAGAGGGCAACAGACAGAGGGAGAGAGAGAGAGAGAGGGAGACAGAGGGAGGGAGACAGAGGGACAGAGACAGAGGATGACAGCGAGAGGGAGACAGAGGGCAACAGAGAGAGGGACACAGAGGGCAACAGACAGAGGGAGACAGACAGATAGCGGGAGGCAGAAAGAGGTAGAGAAATAAAATAAATAAGGGAGACAGACGGAGACAGAGAGAGGGTGAGAGGGAGGGAGACAGAGGGGGAGAGAGGGAGACAGAGAGAGAGAGAGAGACAGAGTGAGTGATACAGAGGGAGACAGAGAGAGAGGGAGGGAGAAAGAGAGAGAGGGATGGAGACCGAGAGAGAGAGAGAGCGAGAGAGATAAACGTGTGTATGCCAAGTCTGGTGGCTCAGTGGATTAAGGCATCCACTGTAGGGGCCTGTGTTCAACCTCATGGTCACAGTTTTTTTTTGCTCTTGCCCCTCTCCCCTTCCCCACTGAACCCACCCCCACATGTGCGGACCTCGGCCACAAACCACACTGTAAATTTGGCCCCCGAGAGAGAGTTTGTGAGTACCCATGCTCTAGTGTTTAGAGTGTTCTCTGCTCCGGGGAGGCTTGGATAGGAGTAACCCCCATCTGCCCACCCCCCAGGAGAAATGAAAAGCTGTATGGCCACTAATCGTGCAGGAGGCAGCTTGATATCTGGACAGCATCCACCTAGACCTCGGGACTTTCTGCCCACCTGGAGTGGGCTGCTGGGTAGGGAACTTCCAAGTGTCCTCCCAGGGGGACATGAAGACTGTAGTGCCCCTTCTGTGGAGGAGAAATTGGAGATGTCTGGGGGATGCTTCACCCTTGAAGCAATCCCTGGTTGCTACTGGGCCGATCCCTACTGCAAGCACCACAGTGATTCAATGTCAGTAGTGAGGGGACATGGTGTTGTCATTTGACCCATTTTGAAGGTAGTGTGGAGGACATGAATATCATATACCCTGTACTAGATGCTTGAATTAGTCTCAGCAATTAGTAATTATTCGGACCACAGTATACTACTACATCAAACTGAGTCAGCGCTCTTCTGAATGTTAATGTTTTGTAGTTCCGTAGTTTGAGGGTCTGGTTTGGTGGTTTCGAACCCGTTCAATAAAGGTCGTCGGAAATATACGATTTTAGTGTCAGCGGACCGCAAATCACGAGTGCGGTATGTACGAGTGTTTTTGCATGAATCGATCAATGAGAACACTATGTATTTAGGGATTTCGTTTGAACCTTCGGGTTCCATTTTGTGTGCGGCAGCCGTTTTGTGTGGTTGCCCTCTCACATGCCGATGACTACGGCTGAACAAGTCTTTGGGACACGTACACCTTAGCTGACTTCTGAATGACCTGGCCGAACTGACTCCCTTGCCCGAGGCTGACCTCGCTGAGCCAGCTCCTTGTTAAGCAGCTGGTCAGATAAAGATCAAAGAGCAGGACGTGCCAGAGTTTACAGTACACTGCACCCACCTTTCTATCTTGTTTCCAATCTGTTTCTGCTCCTTCCTTTACGACATGATTACTGATTTGGGTTGAGGTTTTATGATGGGTTTGTCCGGCCTGACCGAACAAGAAATTGGAATTTGCTTGGTCATTTCTGGTGGGCTGGACAACGGAAAGTGGGATTGTCGTCATGCGATATGTTTGAAATGTCACCATGTGATTGGCTAGTTTGTATGTAACAGATGCCACCTTTGGAATGTGATTTTTGGCATAAAAGACCATGCTCCGCTCATTGAATTTGTGCAGTCTCTAGCAAACCACCCATGTTGTGCTTCGTAGACCTATGTTCCTGGTCGCAGCCAATAAACTTTGGTCTTTGACGTCATCAAGAAGCGTCCCGTGTCTCTGTTTCGCGAGGCAGGGGAACTCGATGGCATCAGGCGTTTTCCCTGGTACCGCTAGGTTCTAAAATCTTGTCCTTCAGTTTTCCATGTATCAATGTGTGTCTGTTTATGCTTTTACTTGAATCTCCCTAAGAATGAGTTGGCAAGTACATCACTTAACCTGTAACTGAAGAGTGAAAAACACAAAATGGACAAAACACCACCTTGCTGCCCATAACCCCTCTCGTTCCTGGAGGTGTGTCTTATTCAGGAGGAAAACCTTCCATAGGAATGTCTGTGGCCCATTTCCATCCCCTCATACTGGTATACGATCCTTTAGTCTTTTGCCCCTCACCTCACTTTCCAGCCTTAGGGGCAGTTCAGAAGTTGGTGTTATCACCAGAGACCTCCAAAACTCACCTTCAATCCTCCTCCCGTCCTTGGACAGGCCTTCAGAGACAAGTGATGATGTCTTGCTTCCTTTGGTGAGGTCATGCATGTTTGGCTTCTTTCTCTATCCACTCCTTCACCAATTTCTACCTATCTCTCTGTGGTCTTGTTGATTGCCTTGAATGTACTGGGGCCAGTGCTTCTGTCTCCTCATGCTATCCCTCATCAAATGTCAGGATCTTCATAAATTCTTTCAGGGAGTGAGCCTGGATGTTTTGATTTTGGCACTGGAAACTCAGGTGTTCTTACTAACTGTAATTCTATTATCTGTGAGGAAGCCAGTGACCTGGCAAAGTGACTTTCTTTTAGGCAACATTATCACTTAGAGATGGTGGTACAGCAGAGTTTCCTTTCCCCTAAAATTAGGGTTGCTTTTCTTTATTGTTGCTCTCTTGATTTTCTCCTTCAACTGGAGTCAGTGTTCCCTTGTCAGGATGTTAGGCCGGGCATCTTTTGGTTGGACGGGGACACTGCTTATGGGTTCTCTCTGGTTCATTGTGTTCAGATCTTTGGTACCCATCACTCCTCTAAAGTGCCACTGTATGTTGGCTATCATATCATCTTCCATGGATCATAAGATTGTTCCAGCTGGATTTATTTTCCAGGTCTTATAATTATTTACTGTAGGACAATGTTTTATTCCCAGAGAGTGATAAGTTATTGTCTAGAACAATTCCTGTTCCTCAGAGGTATTGTTGCTTGATTCTACCAGTGTGACAGCACATTTCTCTCAATGAGCCTAAATCTCTCTTACGTTATTGATTCGCAGTCTTTGTTTAAATCTCAAAGTGGAGACTTCTTGTTTGAGACCTAAAAAAAGTTTTCCATAAATCACATTGTGATGGGGAATCATGGTGTGAGTCTCCTGATCCCACTGGACTGGACTCTCTTAGTCCTCGTATGGTTTTTTTTCTTTCTAACATTAGACATTTCAGTCCTGGCTGTCTAAGCCATCCAGGTCATGCCCCCTTGGTTTTTCCTGGCTCTGGATTTTCTGCTTCACTTCATCTTCCTTACCCTGGAACTTCTTCTTCTAGGTGCTGGTCTTTTTTGTCCACTTGGTACCCTGGGCCCTGACCCTAAGGTCATGGCCACTCTGGCAATCCTAGGTCTGTTCCTAGTTTTCTTGTCCGGATCCTTTTGATCGTCCTTGCTCTGGTCCTGGTGCTCCTTGCTCTGGTCCTTTTCATATTTTTGATAATGGCTGTCTTGTCTTCATTTCTTATTCGATGCCATAGTCCTATTCATTATGATCCTCATGCTTCTACTCTTCCTATTATTCTTAGATCTGGTTTTGCGCCTCCTGGCACTGGCCTTCCTGTTCCTTGACCTCATTGTTATACACCAACTGACGAAGGTCCTCCTTGTTGTAGTCCACATGGGCCTGACCATCCTGTTACTCTTTTTTTATTTTTTTTAATGTTTTTATTTTATTGTTTAATTAGTTAAAAGCATAACAATTTAGAACAGGTAGCAACAATCGAATAATAACACCAGCAGTAGAAGCTAACATTGCTCCTAGTGTCTGGGAGGTTCACTTCCGCACCCTATATGCATATGCAAGTATTGATCAGGTAGAGGACACAGGTAATCTAGTGGCAGACCCTATCCCTCTAGTGGACCAGGATGAATTTACTGTGGTGGAGGTTGGCGCAATTTCCAAACTTGCAGCAGAGAAAACCCCAGGCTTGGCCAAACTCCAGGGAGATCTGTTCAAACATGAACCAACTGTTTTGGCCCCATACTTACAGGTCCTATTTAATTCAATCCTATGTGGGATGGTGGTCTGAAGTACTTGGCTGGGGGCAGAGATTGTACCCATTTTCAACGACCTTTGTCTGCTGCTTATGCTGTGCCTGGTTTTCGTCTTCATCTGTCCCTGACATCGCTGGAATCCCTCTTCACCTGCTCTGGGTCCCCGCTGCATGCCTCCTGCTTCCCACTGCTACTCTTGAATAACAGCACCGAGTGGCCGCCGAGTGGAGGGGGGGCCTCTGCAGCGAGGGGACTCCATCTACCATCAGCCTTAGCGGCCGGAGCCGCACCTGGGGAGCACCGCGCCAAGCGGCGCATAAATTACCGCACTACCTCCGGTGGAGTGGGCGACCTTTGTCTGCTGCTTATGCTGTGCCTGGTTTTCGTCTTCATCTGTCCCTGACATCGCTGGAATCCCTCTTCACCTGCTCTGGGTCCCCGCTGCATGCCTCCTGCCTCCCACTGCTACTCTTGAATAACAGCACCGAGTGGCCGCCGAGTGGAGGGGGGGCCTCTGCAGCGAGGGGACTCCATCTACCATCAGCCTTTGCGGCCGGAGCCGCACCTGGGGAGCATCGCGCCAAGCGGAGCATAAATTACCGCACTACCTCCGGTGGAGTGGGCGACCGTTGTCTGCTGCTTATGCTGTGCCTGGTTTTCGTCTTCATCTGTCCCTGACATCGCTGGAATCCCTTTTCACCTGCTCTGGGTCCCCGCTGCATGCCTCCTGCCTCCCACTGCTACTCTTGAATAACAGCACCGAGTGGCCGCCGAGTGGAGGGGGGGCCTCTGCAGCGAGGGGACTCCATCTACCATCAGCCTTTGCGGCCGGAGCCGCACCTGGGGAGCATCGCGCCAAGCGGCGCATAAATTACTGCAATATCTCCCGCGTAGCGGGACCGCGCGCGGGACTAGCCGGGCCAAGCCCGGGCAAAGGGCGGGCCTTCTGTGGCCCTCAGGGGACCAAAGGAGACGGTACGGGCCACCTCCCTTGATGACCTGTGCAAAGGTAAATCGTTTTGAACTGTATCCCACATATTGAGTACTAAAGGAGCTTTGTACATCTGTTAGTCATCAGAAAATCGAGTCAAGATGTCTAAAACCAGAAAGACTCCTATGGCCACAAGGTCTGCAACAAGAATAAAAAGTGTTTCCAATACCCCTCTCCCTACAATAACCGCTATCGATCTAATGTTACAGAAAACGATCAGTGTAGTGGCTGACGCTATCCAGGATACAGAAAGACGTCTATCCTTAACTCCAGACCTGTGCTTTCCGGACCTTTCTTTACATACTACTGAAAATGTTAACTCTAAGGATAATACAATGAATTCCCAAGAGTCACTCTTAATGTTGTCTTTTACGGGGCTCCCTAGTCCCCAAACCAGAGACAACACCTCAACAGCCCTGTCTATACCCTCCATAGGCAACAGGAGGGACAATAATCTTATGCTGCTTAGTGAAAACGGTACCAACACATGTTTGTCACCTATGGTCCGTCCAGAATCAGGACCCTTACCTCTGGTAGGTTTAACAGCTACAGCAATTGAATCTGTTCCAGATAGAAGTCAAACGGTAAAAAACATAAACAGGAGCCGTGGAACTCGAAGTAAAAAAACATCCTTAGCTAAAAAAATGTCTCGCTCAAAGACTAAACAACATTACTCAGCTAAGGATATCTGGTCCACGTTTAGACTGGTAAATCCTACACCAAAAACAGTAAACTTTTGTCCATCTACAACCAGTCAGGACTCAGGCCCGCTTCCGAGTAAAAAGCAGACAGGTCTCACACATATGACTATAGATCATACAGAGCAGACAGATCACATACTGATAAACAATAAATTACTTCTGAGTGAACTAGAAGCCCTAGTCAAGACTCTCTTGATGCCCATTAGTGAGAGAGTTATTAACATCGAGAAGGCTCCAGGGAAATTTGAAAGGGCCCAAAATGATGCATCTTCCTCCCTGCTAAAAATACTGAACGCACCAATAACAACTTCCACCTTTGTACCAGCCAGTAGCTCCCTTGTTTCTTCCAACAACAAAAACGCACGGACAAAGAAAGCCACTCCTAACACCATTAATAAACAAAATTTGCCAGCTCGCCAGGGAAAAATTCTCTCCACCAATCCTGATAAAAACCTAGGCACAGAAGTCAATTCTCCTCACATAGTGGCCACAACTCTCTCTAATGTCCAAATTCCACCTGACATTGAAACTGAGGAAAGTGAATGGGCCGCTGAGAGCTCACCAGCCAAACTAGTACCAACCCATACAGAACCACCGAGCCAACCTAAAACTCCACATCTGAGTATACCCACAAAACAAACAGGAGATAAATTGTTAAAACCTGTGGTAGCAAAAAGACCACTCCACATAAACCTTCCTCCTGAATCTAGTTTGTACACCACCGTTATGATTGGTGTACCTAAATTAACGGGCGAGAAAATAGAATCTCAAGTGGAATTAAAAAACAAGGTGAGTCATTGGCTTACAACCCATAGACCGATTCCCCAACATATAAATGGCCATATTTCCCATGTGAAAAGAGTAGACTGGGTGGGCACCAGATTTAAATCAACTGAGGGTGACTGTATTGTGGTAACCTTTGGTGATAGTCGTGCAGCTAGTTTTGTCAATAGTTGGAAAAACGGTGCAACAAATAGTTTGATTCGCGCAATGGATCTGAGTTATTTTTACCCTTCTAATAACTCTAGTCATAATGTAAAACATTCACAGTTAACCTATGGACATGGGGGTTTGCTTGAGCTAATGGCTTACTACCAACCCTGGGAAACCTCATGGCCTCATGGCCCGTCCACTTCAACGGACTATACAAATTATAGACAGGTACCCCCTTGGCCGAGTAGGCAAAATAGCTATCCAACAAGACAACAAGAGAGAAGGGAGTTTTCATCTCGTTCACAGCAGCAGTATTACCCACATCCACACCATCTAAATACGCAATACGGGGTTCCTATCTCAAACAGATATGACACTCTTTACGCTCCAGATTATCTGGATGAGATTGATTGACAAGCGGTACCCCTAATTTCCCCCTCTACTCATTCCGAGTTCCCATATAGGGAAGTGGTTTCCCATAAAAAAGCGAGCACCACATCAGAGTGTATAAATAACCCCCTTCAAGAGTTTGAGGAAATATTTGAGGCAGCTTTACCAGTAAGCCATCCAGAGAGCACGCTGTCCTTAAATGGGCTTAGTCCCTTACATTTTTTCACTCAAGTCCATTGTGCAGCCCTCAGCGATGCAAATTCGTTTCTCACCACTGATGAAACACAAACAGATATAATAACTGTTCAAGGGGATCACGTGATATCTCCATCTACAACCAACACCCAGGTAGCAGGAATAGGTGACACATCTTCATGTACCATAAACCTTTTATCCTGGAATGTAGCTGGTTTGGCCACCAAGGTAAAGGACCCTATTTGGGTATCATTCATAAAAAACTACACCATATTGTGTTTCCAAGAAACATGGTTGGAAGAAGTAAATGTACATATTGAGGGCCTCCAAAGTTTCTTTCAACCGGCAGCCCCATCGAATAGTGGAAGATCCAAGGGGGGCCTGGTAATTTACATCAGTCTTGCACTTATTTGCCAGGTCTCAAACAGGGAATCCGATAACAGAAATATCCAAGTCTTGGTGCTCAGGAGGGGCAAAAGGGCATTGACCCTTATTAACTTCTACAATGCCGTATTTCCAAACAGGGAGTGTAATATCCTCCATCTACATAACTTCCTAAAAACTAAAGCATTAGGTCTGCCCCAAAGCACCCTCATTGCTGGAGATTTTAACACACATCCATGCGGTAACCCTGTAGCGACACCTATTGGTCTTTTAGGATGTAACAACAGATCAGGTTTCCACTTTGACCACTCGCTGCGTGGTACCCATGTCAACAACTTAATCGATAACAGGAACTTGACTGCTGCAATGTCCATATCGGAGGATTCTCACATTTTCGATGTCCCCACATATAAATGTCCTGGAAATGGCTCTTATATAGATCATATTCTTCTCTCAAGAGACCTTGTTGATCTAGCTACTGACTTTGAAATCCAAACAAGAATCTTCAGTGACCATAACCCTATCTCTATTCAAATTAGTGGAGGCTTCTTTGATCTCCGGAAGCCCCGGAAAGATTGTGGCTCTTTAAAGACAATAAATGGAAATCGACGTCTGAAGTGGTCAAAAGTCAACAGTGACACTCTGTACAACTCAATTAACAACAGCTGTGGGCAAGAATTAGCACTCTGTGTTTCTACTACCACCTTGCCTGAAGTGACTTTAACCGCTTTCTCCATTGTGGTCGATAGAGTTGGTCAATTGCTAACCACACCAGCGAAGGGACACTGTGAATTCCAACCAAGATGGTTCGACCAAGCTTGTTCCAAGGCCGGACGCAATCTAAAAAAAGCATTAAAGGCTAAACCTAGAGATCCCGCTCTCATAAAAGCACTGAGAACCAACTATAAGACAACGATAGCAGCCCGGAAAAAAGAAGTGAAAGCAGGCATCTGGGAATCTCTGTGTGATCCCGTAATCCTGGGTAATAGTTCTAAGTTCTGGAACATTATAAACAAGCCTTTGTTTGATGACCCCAGTAATCCTACGCTTGGGACCAACATACCTGAGGAAGAGTGGATATCACATTATAGCACAATTTTTAAAAGTGACGAGTCACAAGTGGACATTGATTTTAATATTTCTGATGAAGAACTGTTGTGCTTCACAGTCGGGGAGGTAGAAAAGGGGATTCAGGGTCTAACCAGTAACAAAGCACCCGGTCCTGATGGTCTTCCACCCGATTTATTTAAATCAAACATCCAACTATGGGCCCCAGTCCTTACTGCAGTAATAAATGCCGGAATTTCTATTGGTTGCCCAAAGGCATGGGGGTCCTCGACCATAGTGCCTGTGTTCAAGAAGGGCGACCGTAGTAGTGCAACATGTTACAGGCCTATATCACTGATTAATTCAGTTGCTAAGGTGGTGGGGGGAATTATTTTAAATAGGCTTGTAGCATGGGCCAATGATAACAACATACTGTCGCCAATACAATACGGGTTCAGACCAGGTCACTCCACGATAGCTCAATGTCTGAACCTGTACTTAATAAACGGCAAATATACCATGGCAAGAAAAGGGTCCATCTACATGGCCTTTATGGATTTATCGTCCGCTTTCGATTGCGTGGACAGAAGCAGGCTATGGGAGGTCTTGCACAAAATGGGTGTGGAGCAAAACCTTATTAACTTTCTAGCTGATCTTCACTCGGACACAAGAGCTAACGTCCGTTTTACACAAGATATGAAAGTAACCAGGGACTTTAGGATAAATCGGGGGGTTAGACAAGGGTGCATCTTAGCCCCGTTCCTTTTTAATCTTTACATCAATGAACTGGAGGAACATTTATTAAAAACTGGTATAGACTACCCATACATAGGAAGGAAGGGCGTGCCCGTCCTGCTATATGCGGACGACGCCGTCCTAATCTCCAGAACGGCGATTGGTCTTCAAACCCTGTTAGACTCTTTTTTCACATTTATGAATTCCCGTGGCCTGAGTATTAACAACTCGAAATCTTTTGCAATGATGACAGGGTCAGGTCCAAAAAAAAATACCCTCACTCCGTAAATGGTGAAAAAATACCAACAACCAAGACTTTTTCGTATCTTGGTGTTCTTTTAGACCATAAATTAACATGGGCGCCTGCAATACAAAAGAAAAAGGGTGAGGTTGTGCGTGCTAACGCGGCAATAATGGATTTTGCAAAGAAAATGGGTAATAGCCCGGTGGCCGCTGTCCTGAAGCTATATCAAGCCATAAGCATTGCAGTTGCGTGCTATGGGAGTGAAATTTGGGGATCTGAACCCCTAGATGCCCTTGAGGTCACCGAAAATAACTTTCTAAAGCAGGTTTTAAGGCTCCCCAGGGGTACGGCAAACTTCTCTGTTCATGAGGAACTTGGTATGCCCCATCTAAGTGACAGGATAGCTGTAAATCCTTTGCTATGCTGGCTAAACAGCTTGCTAAATATGGACATACCCCTCACCAGAAACATCTTGCAAGAGGCACTAGAGTGGGAAGGGAGGTTTAAGATCCCGTGGATAAAATACGTCAGAAGATGTCTCCTTGAATTAGGTCGGCTCGACCTTTTTCTAGCCCCTGAGAAAATAACTAAAACTGATGTAATCTATGTGAAGAACACCTTTATGACATCCAGGTACTTGGCAAGGGAGGAGCGAGAGTATAAGAAAAACAGTGTGAGACTGCATGCTCTCACAAAAACTAGTCTTCACATGGAACCCTACTTAGTTTGGCCCCTGTCGGGATATGAACGCTTTTTGCTGACAAGGTTCCGATTCGATATGTTCCATCTATTGTTAGCTGTGCCAAGTGGGGCACATAGAGGACAAGTGCTGCCAGCTTGCGGCTGCGACAATAAGTCTCCGCAAGATCTGGCACACTTTTTACTCTTTTGCTTGTACTACACAGTTCCTCGTAATCTGTTTTTAAAACCTCTACTAAAACAGCTACATTTTGCACAATTCAGACCAGCACTTTATTACCTTCAAATGCTAAACAGCGATTGCACCTTGTTTGTATGTAGTTTTTTAAAACTAGCACTTAAACATAGGAAAAGTATGGAAGGTTAATTAATTTTGCTACTGATAGGAATCTTTTTTAACTAAAATTGTATTTTTATTCTTTTTAATTACACTCGTAATTCTGCTTGTGTTCGTGTTTATGTGGTAACAAACACTCTTCCTATAAATTTTATTGTGTGATCAATGTTTATGAAATGTACTTTTATAATTGTTATATGTAAACAATCGAATAAAGATATTTTACTTACTTACTTACCCATTTTCAAGAAGGGCTTTCCTCTGCTCCGAATCAACTACATGCCTATCAGCCTCATTGACGTCCCACAAAAGATCTTCGCGAGTCTGATCCTGGACCTGGACCGCCTATCAGTGTGGATGCTTGATCACTCAGTCCTGAGCCCCTATCAGGTAGGGTTCAGGAAAAAGTTTCTACCATAGACCAAATCTTCCGCCTGGCCCTTATATATTGGAAAACGGTAAAGTTGGAGGGTGGCAGCCTCTATACCGTTTTCCTTTATCTCCGGGCGGCTTTTGATCTCGTACCCCGTAGAAAACTCTGGTCCGTCCTTTCAAATATGGGGGTTCCGCACCTCCTTCTAAACATAATTGTCCGACTACACACAGACAACTATGCACAGGTTAGATGTGGCCGGGGTGGTTCCTTATCGAACAGATTCCCCGTTGACAGGGAGGTAAGACAGGGCTGTGTTTTGGCACCGACCCTGTTCTGCCTCTATGTCAATGGGGTAATCGCCCATCTAAATGGGGTTGAGGATAGCGATGCCCCTAGACTTCCTGGCAACAGGGTGCTGGCGATTATGTTCGCGGACGACACCCTGCTGCTGTCCAAATCTCCTATGGGAATCCAACGAGTGCTTAATGGATTCGAGGCATTCTATGAAGAGCATGGCCTTGAGATCAATACGCTCAAAACCAAATATATGATCTTCAACCCCCCCAAAAAAATACGCACTAACCCGTGTATCGGTGTAAATAGGTTGGAAAGGGTTCAAACCTTTGAATATCTAGGGGTCACTCTAAACGAGAATATGTCTTGGGGTCACCATCAAATAAAATCCCAACTTAAATTGGCCCAACTGGTGGGAGGAATCATTAGCCTTATAAACAAAAATAAATCCACTACCAAGGCGATTGGTCCCCGACTAGAGATATATAGAGTGCAGGCCAGGGGAGCGGTCATGTACGGAGGTGAACTCTGGGGCCACACGTGTAAACGTGAGATGGTGGCAACTGAGAATACATTTATAAGGCAGCTCCTATCACTTCCCCCTAGCACCCCCTTGCTGCCGATGAGGCTTGACTTGGGACTGAGGTCACTTGATGAAGACCTGGGTGCCAGGCCCTTAACTTTTTGGCGCAGGGTCTGGACCACACCAGAGCTAGTGAATTATAGGTCCAAGCTGCAGGAAATCCTTACTTACCTGAATGTGGGGGAAATCCCCTGGTTCCAATACATAAAAAAAGAACTTGGGCATCTGGGACTAGCTACTTTGTGGTCTGACCCCGTGATAGCTTGCCCTAGGGTCTCTCGGAAGCAACTGCTAGCACTGTACCACAAAAGCAAAATCACGGCACACAGACAAGGCGCACAGTCCGGCACTCTGACTAATTCTTTTTTAAAGACCAAGGATATTTATAAGTTGGAGGGAGTCTTAGATGCCATTTTTCCAACTAGTACCAGGAAATTGTATCTACAGTGGAGGTACGGAAGCCTACCAATTCGAGCTTATACTAGTAAATGGACTGAGCCCTCCCCGAGTCACTGTCCTGGGTGTAATTATGAGCAGGAAACAGAGCTGCATATATTGTTTTTTAGCCGAGCTTACGCGCATGCAAGGAGGTACTGGATCGTACCGGCCTGTAAAAACGTGGGTTTCACCCACTGTTTGCAGGCGTACAGGGTTTTTTAAACAGATTTTTTTTAAACAGATCTTTCAGGTCTGATCATGTTTGCCATACCTAAATATTTGGAAATCTTTTGGCAGAAGAGAAGACGCCTACTATCTAGGACTGCAGAATAAATGTTAAATTTTAAAAATACTAACATATAATCAACATTTTAACATTTTTCTCTCTCTTTTGGACTAATTAAAACTGTACGTACGATGTTATGTACCACGGAATTACGTTGCTGAATTAAAGAGCCCTGATTGATTGCCCATGATGCAACGCATTGTTTTATTTGTATAAAGGTGTGTTTTTATCTTTTATGGCAAATGTTGCTGGAATAAAGATTGTTGTTGATGATGAATAAGAACAATATTGTAACAAAAGGTTTTAAAAGAAAGACTTAAACATACTATCATTTTGTTTCTTCACGGGGTGTGTAAAAAAAAAACTGAGTTCAGTGTTAATAAAAGTTCAGTGCAGTGAGTTAGTCCACATTTTTATGAGTTTCTGACCCTTTTAGCACAGCTTTGTGAATGCTTTAAGAAATGTATTCAGCCTGCCATTCAGTGGAGGGTCTGAGGGGTTTAGGCACGCCATTATTGCAGCTCTGCAAGATCGAATGCCCCTTTCATTGAAGCCTGTTTTTAGAAAGATTACTCGTTCCGCCTACAGTTTTTTACAGGTACAGATTACGTGAATAAAATCTTCTTTTTGAAAATTGCACTGCCGACATGATTTATGGCCTGTGTGCAGCCAAGCGGGTTGGTCAGCCACGGATGGTAAGGATCCAAAGCGTAATGCCATAAGTTGCTTTTTTAAGTTGATTGAAAATGTTTCGCTCAAATATGCCGCCGTACAAGGGACTTATAGTGGTTCATCACCATCCAGGCATGCGACCTTGCTCTAAAAAAGTTTTTATCCAGAAGCGATGAGTGGGTTTTTGCAACTTTGTTTACCGCTTGTTTGAAAGATCGGTACCGCAAGTTTTTATCCCATAGTTCCGTTGTACATGTAATAGACAGTGATTTACAGAGATATTGCTTAAAAGGAGAAGTTTGGTCTTCATTTAATTCACACCAGAGGGCTTCATTGATCTTTGATGTGGCTACATGTTGCTTCAAACGGTAGCAAGTTTTCACTATCGTGTACATTCTGCCTATGTCTTCATTTATTAGGCCAAATTCAAGGCGAACCTGGGCTGGAGAGGCCGACCTTTGAATGTGAAATACCTTTTTATAGATGGAAGCTATTAGTTGGTTTAAGAGCTCTCCATCCTCGCCGTGGAAGGCAGTGCTGGCATAGGTCAAAGTTGGCAGGATTTTTGCCTTCATTACAGTGAGCAATGGTTTATAGGAGGGGCCCTTCAGGTTTTTGGCCAGTGAGCCGGAGGCAAACGTTAGGGCACTTGTTCTCAGCGACATATACCTTTTTTGCTCCGTAAGGTTTCTTGAACTGTCAATGTAGATGCCTAGGTATTTGTATTTTTTAACCTCCACTAGTTGGTTTCCGTTGAGCTAGATTGTCTGTTTTCTTCGCTGTTGGCTCCCAAGCACCATCGTTTTGGTTTTGGATATGTTTATTTTGAGTTTGTTTTCTAAAATATATGCTGACATTTCATTTAGGCATGTTTGGAGACCGATCTTTGTTTGGCTCATTAGGACCACGTCATCTGCGTATGAAAGATGCGAAAGTCTCAATTCACCAAGCTTTGGTGGATGGGAATTAGTGCTGTCCAGCCTTTGAGAGAGGTCAGATAGAAACAGATTAAAAAGGTGAGGGGCCAGGACACACCCTTGTTTTAAGCCTATGGTGGCTGTCAGCTTCCTTGATAGTCTGGTCCCATCACCGATCTTCATCCTTAACCAGGTGTTTGAATAGAACAGCAATATACCTTTTAGTAGTCTTTCAGGGACGTCCCAAGCTCGCAGCTTTTCCATAGGAGCTGGCGGTCAACACTGTCAAAGGCTACCTTTAGGTCTATAAAGCAGAGGTAGAGGTGTAGTTTCCTCTGCTTAAACTTGTTTGAAATTAGTGATAGACCTAATATGTTCGTCGTCGTCCCTAAGCCTTGTCTGAAGCCCGTCTGGCTGACCGGGATGAGATTAAGATTATCAGACCATGCCTTGAGTTCTTCCAGCACCTGTGATGCGTAGTATTTAGCCTCTACATCTAGCAGGGCCATCAGACTGTAGTGAGCTGGATTTGCTCTGTCTCCTCCTTTGAATATGGGGGTCAGAATCGAACCTTGCCAGTTCACTAGTACTATATTTAGATTCTCTATCTCTTGATATAATTCAGAGAGGTGATTACCCCAAAACGGAATATCATGTTTGAAGATTGCTTGGGGGATTCCGTTGGGGCCTGGCGCACCATCGTTTCTGCCTTTCTTAATTAAGCATCTGACTCCTTCACTTGAGGGGGACGAGTGACTTGTTCCTAGTGTCGGAGAGACATTTCCCTCCGTTGGGTTTATATTGATGTATGATTGCTCCTTTTTTTGTGGAGTTACAGCGTCTTCTGGGGTGGCAGTGCCTGTGGACCCGAAGGGCTTGCCATTTTCCACAGCTGCGCCACAGGTGTTTCCCACAATTGTTTCTCGATGGATTGAGTCCGTAAACCTCATGGATAGAAATTCCACCCACTCGGATTCTTGTATGTTTCATGATAAGCATCTTGCTGGTCAGTTCAAGCTGTTTATGATTATCCAAAACTGTTTTGAGTTGGATTTCTTTGAGCTACAGAGGAGTTCAGCCCAGAATGTGTCGTTGGTCTTTCTTTTCTCTTCCCAGAGGTCTTTTTTGTAACATTTCCTGAGCAGCCTTGCCCTTTCCCATGTGGGTGTGTCAGGAGCTGTTCTTTTTAGCAGCCTTATGGATTTTTTTAATTTACGTTTCAGGATTTGTAGCCCTGCCAATGATGTTTTTCCCAGGTCATTTATTTGGCTGTGAATGTTTGTATACATTTTTCCAGACGACATTAATGTTGGTAAGTCCACTGTGAAGTTTTTCCATGCTTGAATTTTGTTCTGGGCACCGGCATTACTAGTGATTAACTTCTTTTTTATTTGTAACTGTAAAGTTTCAATCGTTGGACCATTTTAGGCGTTTTAGGTCAACCGTGTATATGTTGCCTTCAACCGTTGCGTTTACCTGGTATTTGGGTATTTTTAGCCTAAAATGTATCAGCTGGTATGAATGGTCGCTCCTGGTTGTGAATTCTATCGAGAAGTGGGATAGGCATGGGATCAGTGATACTGAGATTGCTGTGTAGTCCAGTCTGGATCTTGTCTTCCCCCCATGAAATGTAAACTTAGGGGGGAAATTGTCTGGCGTTCTACCATTCATCACTCTTAACCCAAGAAACTCTAGGGCATTTACCAAACCCTCACCTGCAAGGTCCACTTTTGGCCTTGTTGTCTGATATTGGCGGGGGACGTACCAGCATATATTGTCCGATGCTAGAGATTCGTCCTCATCAGGGGTGTGAATTAGGTTTGAATTAAAGTCCCCTATGAGTATCAGGTCCCACAAGGGAAAGGTACTCTGAATGTTTGTAAAGATTGCAATTAGTTGTTTATTGTGGGCCAGTTTTTTCCTGGCCGTAGGATGTGCGTATGTATTAATCAAGAGGACGGTTTTTGTTCTGCTAGCAGGCCCCAATGTAATTTTGATAAGTTGAATGTTTGGTACTACTGAGGCCATTTGTTCACTGTCAATCTTTAACTCTGTAGAGATGTAGACTGCCAGGCCTCCTTTTGGCCACCCAAAGGTTTTGGTTTTGGTGGCCGGAACTGTGTAGTGGATGTATTTTGCCAAAGGGAGGGCTTCTAATGCCCAAGTTTCTTGCAGAGCTATTCTGTCATAGTTCCCCCATTTTTTTGGGTGAGATCCGTTCTCCAGACATTTTTTTGCACCTGCGATGTTCCACAAGAGCATCTGTATGTTACTTGGGTCTTGAGATGGTAGATTGTTTGCCGTTGGTCAATGGCGTGAGGTCAAGTTTAGCACTCCTGGCAGCCAGCCCCAGTTGTCCTTAGCACCTTCCGTTCCGTTTACCAGGTCGTTCTGTGGCACCCTTTTCTGTATTGAAGACAGACTGCCTCCAATTGCTCCTTTGAGTAATGTTTGAATGTTCGGCGTAGTGTCTTTTTGCCTTTGACCGTTTCTGTTGCTGGAGTTAAGAACGTTATTCAAGGGGCCAGGATAGCGTGGTGTAACTGGTTTTAGCAGTTTAATTCCCCAAGCTTCAAATTGCTCCTTAGAAGCCATGATGAGCTGAGCATCTTCTTCAGTCTGCCAGGTTGTCAGTTTTTGCTCCTTACTTTTTTGATTTACAATTCCTATAAATTCTACTACCAGTAGGTTTGCTGAAGTTAAGTATTTTAGCGCTGGAATGTTTGCTGTAAGTTTCAATATATTCCCCCTGTTCAGTATATCCTGTTGCGCTTTTGAGTCATATTCGGGGATTAGCAATAATTGCCGATCTGTTGGAGCATTAGAATGGACAGGCTGTTTGGATAGGTCTTCTTCCTTGTTTCCAACTTTGAATTGCTTTCGGTCGTCTGTGATTTAAACTTTCATGTTGACCTGTTGGGTCTTGAAATCCTCTGCGGTGAGATCGACCATGAGATCATCCACCCGGCATCCTGAGCTATAGATGGTTTCTGCTTCCAGGGCCGTCTTCCTTACAGTTGTATCGCCTTCCTGTTCCAATTGCGATATCCTTTGATTGTGCTCCATTCCATTGGTTTCTCCAAGACTGAACATTTGGAGTTTTGGGATGGCCTTTTTCTGGCCGTCTGTCGTGCTATTGCCGCCTTTTTGGTTCCCAGTGTTTGAAATATCTTGATTGTCATGGACCTTTCTTGTTTCTCGCCATCCGTCTGCACAATCTTTTTTGGTGTCATGGCCCGTTTCAGTTTTAAGTTGCGCTTGATTATTTGCCGCTTTATTTCCTGGGCCTATTTCCACAAGACAATTGTGGGCTGTTGAAATGCTGGACGAAATTCCTTGTTGCTCTTGTCTTCTCTTGTCTTCTTTAATTTTTTATTGTTTCAATCCGTTGCCCACTTTTGTTCTGTGGGTTTTTCAAATAATTGGTCTTCATTAAGCATGGGCGAATTTTGCGAATCTGGCGTTCGCGAATTTGCGTATTTGCGAACTCGCAATCTGCAAAATCCACGAATTCTCGCGAATTTGCGGATTTTTTTGTTTTTATAGTGTTCGCAAGGGTTTCTGACAGTTCGCGAGGATTTTGTACCAGTTCGCGATTGCGAACTTACTTGTCGGCACGCAACGGTCGTGACTATGTTGTTTCTACGTCTGGTTTATCATCACAGGTTCACAGCACCCTCTGTTTCAACACTGCCACCCTCTCTTTCACCCATGCCACCCTCTGGTACATCAATGCCACCCTCAGGTTGATCATCATCACTGTAGATTATGGGGGGAAAAAGCAAGCACACCTACCCTGCTTCAACTGACATGAATTAATTTGGGGTTGATTGATTAATGTGTCACTGTTTTAAAATTCCAGTCTGGGACCTGCTTCCTTATCTGTAATTTGCTTTCTGTTGCAGTGCAATTTTTTTTTCCAGGACCTTTGTGGCCTACTTGTAGCTATTCCATGATCCGCCTGTGAGGGTCAGAGCATGGTCATACAATTGTTGCAACTAGCAACTGAACTCTGGAGGGGCCACAGTCAGGAAGCACTACAGGGAATGGTTACTAATGATGAATTTGAACTTTTGCACCTGCTGAGTGCTATCAGTTTAGCAAAACTTGTTTTTCTGCAGAACAGCAAATGTAATGCCCCAAACAAACTTACTTGTGAAAGTTTATTTCTAATCCAAAAGTGATCCAAAGAAAGTCAAAAGGCCTCAAATCCAAAAAAGGGCAGGCAAATGTCAACCTGAGGAGTTATTCTGATAAAAACCATCATTTTCAGAAGGTCTATGCTGCTTGCTAGTGGATTTCTTGTGCAGAATTGCAAATTTTGTAATTTCGCGAGTGTGAGATTGTTGCTGCCCGCCGCACCTACATGTTCGCAATTGCGAACTTACACCGCACGCCGCAAAATTGTATCACCAAGAAAAAAAAATCCGCTGCGTGCGAATTTGCGGATTTTCGGTAAATTCGTGAGCGTTCGCGGATCGCGAATTTACCGAAAATCCGCAAAATCCGCGAGCGTAACGGATTTTCCGCCCATGCTTAGTCTTCATTGTTTGTTGGAATCCGGCTTGAGTAGCCTTTTTAATTGGCCCATGTTTGTTGTCTCCTTTTCTTACGGCTTGTTTATCCTTTTCTACCAGTTCTGAGCTAGTGGAACTGGCGGAGAGATCTTCTGTTGAACTAACTGAGGCGGATGTTTTGTTACCTGTCTTTAGTTGGAAGAACATTGGATAGGACTTTATTGTGTGCTGCTCTGTAGGAAGGGACATTTTGTTGCATGCTTTCCTATCACTTTTTTTTGTTTTTGTGATAGTTTTCGATCTTTATTGCTTATTCTCTCCTGCGTGTCTGTTTTATCGTCCTTCCGAGGCTCTGGGCTAAGGAGAACTTGGTTGTTTTCTATTATAAGTTTTGTTGGTTCCTTTTCTTTTTTTCTACATTCATCCCCAGGGTGGATTTGTTTATTTGGATTATCTGTTCAAGGAGTGTGGGACGCAGGCTTAGTTTGTCAATTATTGGGCTGCATGCACACTGGACAGAATTTTTTGCCTGGGCTCTTGAAATGAGATTGTTCATGTTCTCCTGTTTGGTGTTGATCCCAGCTATTTGCATTGCTATGATATTCATCAGGTCTATTTGGATATCCATCTTATCATTTTGCATGTTGAATGCAGTTATTGTTGTCTGTAGTGTATTCAATAAAGATTTGAATGTCTCCGAGAAAAACGCTTTAACTACTGTCTGTCACTCCTTGTTGAAACTGCGGTTTTGATTCCTGGGTCTGTTTTGGGTCTTGATCTTGGTCAAGCTGATAGATGTTGTTGTCGCCCTCCCTGCAGGAGTTGTTGTTAGTGTTTCTTGGCGTGGTTTTAGTTCCCTGAAAGGATTCGTTTAAAGTTGTATTGTTTTTAGGATTACCATTGAACTTTCTGCCCGTTTGGGCTATTACTTCGGAGGGAGTTGTTTGCGTGGTGTTTTTGGTTGTAGGTGACATTCTTTCAGTTGGCCAGACATGGTCTATTCCTTCTGGATCTTCTTGGTCCAGCTGGTGGACCTGGGTGGCTGTCTGGAGCCTTATTAGTCTTGTGTTGTTTGTTACTGGCTTCGGGTAGAAGATGTAAGATCCCCTTGAGCTGTTTTGAGAATTGTTGTTGGCTAGTAGGATTTTTCCCTGAAGCTTGTTGCCCTTTGCTCGGGGTTTGTTGCGCCTGCTGTCTGATTCAGATGGTCCGTTTGGTTCATTTGCTCTGAATTGTCTTCAGTGATATAATATGGAGTACCCTACCCTTTTGTTCCCGTCTGTTCGTACGGGATCCGAGCTCAGGCATAAGACCTCTTTGTGCGCCATACCTGCACTAGTGCAGTTGATCAACTCCTCCATTTCTGCCAGGGTCAGCCCGTTCAGGCCAAAAATTTCCTCGTTCTGGTTTGGTTTTCGTATAAGCCACTGTTTGATGGTGCGATCTTATTTTTGAGCCACTTCGTTTTGATCCCTGTTTTTTTTGTACCTGGGTTAGAGAAAGGGTCTGGCGAGCCAGAGGAGTCTTAAGGCCTGGGATCTCCGCTGTTGTAGAGTAAATGGCTGCACCAGGGTCTTTAAGCAAAAGCAGTCTTTTACTCAGCGCTAGCTTTCTTTTGGTGCATTGCTTTGTGTTTCTAAACATTGTTGTTATCGGTGTCGGTATCAGTGTTATTAGAGGGCTTTTTTGGTTGGTGGCACAGCCTTCTGCTTCTGTTTTTGCACTTTGTTTTTTTTTCTTGTTCTGCTTATCACTCTTGGTTTTCTGAGTTGGGGCCCCGTCTAACTCTCCCCGATCTCATTTCCCTAAATTTCCTGCCTTCGTAGGACCAGCAGCTAGCCTGTGCTGGGGTCTGGGGTCTGGGGTCTGGCGCGAGCTTTTTTCTCCTTTTACCTTTTGCCATTTGCCCTCCTCTTGTCCTTCCCTTTGCCCTTCCTTTACCCTTCCTTTACCCTTCCTGCGCTCCCCTTTTGTATGGTAGAACGCCAGTCGGGTCAGTGGACCACTTATCCTCCTTTGGGAACTTGCAGCCCGTCAGTGACCACTATAGACACAAAAATGCCCCATTCGGGGCTCCAGCAGCAAGAGCGGTCTCGGGGTTTCGTGTTAGCTACCCGCTACTCGCGGTGGCGCTGCCTGCCTTTTTGCCTTTTTCTGCCGCTTTTTTTTCCGCACTCACGTTTAGTTCACCCCTCTCGCCTCAGCAAAGGTAGTGTCTCTCTGTGACTCTGTGTCTCCTTGAATTGCAATGACTCAGGGGTGTTTTTTGGCTTAAAAAAAGCAGTTCACTGTGGTATCTCTTCTTGGCTGTTGTCAGCAGGTTGCTCTGAGAACAGTCAGGTAGTCGACCTCTCAGGTCCTGCAAAACAAAGGACCACTGTAAGTTAATCCAGAGGTCCTGGGGGATTTAAGAGGGTATATGGAGTACGTCCTCCCAGCGAATACTTTACAACAAAAAATACTCCAAAGGCAACATACTGAGAGAACCGATAGTTCAATGTAGGTAGCGTACATAGGAAAAAAAGGGGACCTATGTGTAGGGTGGGACTAAACACTAACTGACTAGGGATGTGTTTGATATGCTAACCATATCTATGTGTATGGTAGGGGGGCAACACTAATTGTTTTTAGTTACCCTCACACACCCTATTGGTGTCATGCTTCATCATTGGGTCACCCCGACTCCTACAGGCCGGGGTGGGCTCAACCACAGTGTTGGGAAGTTCTTATGATAGTGAAGGCAAAGGGGTATATATAAAATACCTCAATCAGACCCCTGGTATCCATGTATTCATGGGTCTGGTTGGGTTGTTAAAAAATAAGTAAAAATTGGGTCTATTAGGATTTTTATGGTCCTATGACCCTAGTGAAGTGCCGACATGTTTCAGTCCTTGTATGGCCATAAAGGTCCCGGACTTTCTTCACGGCAAGATTCAGTGACCCCCTTATGTGTGGGGATGCTAAAGAGGGGGATTTCCCTAATCTATCAATGTGGCGAGGGAAGAGTAGCTTCTCCTCGTGTTTGTGTGGTACTGTGAGGTACGGTTAGTGAGAAATGCCAGGCTCCATCTGTGGAAAAATTGTAGCATAAGAGATCTTATCAGAAACAGACATTATCCATATTCTTGTGTAGAATCCCGGGCGTGGCATGCTGATTTCTCAGTGGACATGCTCAATTTGTGGAGAACACGAGTGCTCTCATTCTATGTCACTCATTCTTCTATATAGGGACGTTTTCATTATGTGACACCCAATGGTTAGTGTCAAACATCACACACTATTTAGCTCAAATGGTGTGACAGTGTGAAGTAAAGTATCAGGACAGTGGTCGCAGTCTCAATTGCAGTAAAAACTCCCATAAAACACACATACATACACGTGCTACAGTCGTGTATAGCACTATAAAAACATATATTCATACATTCCATGCAACAGTTGGTATTTCATATTTCCATTTACCCAAATTATGTTGGGCGCAGGCACCTCAGTAAGCAGGACGCTGGGGCATACTCTCCTAGTTAAAGTGTAGTTGAGAGTTAGGTATCGGTTTCTAGCATTGGTGGGTCTAGTGTTAAAAAGAGCCTCCAGCGGGGCTAAGTACAGCTCGTTAAGGCCCGCGGTTATTTGGGAAGAAGGAGGGAAAATCGCTACTTACTTATTTGAAGGACGCTCCTTCAAATAATAATAGATTCCTTTGAATCCAGGTGAGGGTATTCACGTTTTTCTTCTTCCAATTCTACATTTATCTTATTCCAGCTGTATGTCTGATTTGGTGAGAAAGAAGTTTTGTGTATGACTGTTTCACTGAATGTAAGTTGGATAACAAAAGAGCACGTATGATTGAGGTCCATTTTTTCTTTGTTCGATTTCTATTTCTTTCTGGCATTCTTTGTCTATTTCCTACACCACCTCTTTTGAGAATAGATTTTACATATGTCCCTCTCCCTTTGCCCTGATCAATTTGACAATTTTGTCTAAAATGAAAAATTTGTTGTGAATTTCAAAAAACATCAAAAATAAAAAAAAGATTAAGACTGACATATGTTTGTCCTGTGTATGTGGCAATAGTTTGAAGTCGTTGCACATCTGAAATTGACTGACTCATACAGCAGTACTGGCATTTTGTTCTGTTTAAACACTCCACTTCGAGGCACACGCACGAGCTTGTCCCTGGAGGGTCACCTGGGGGCTTGCCTGGATGCTAGGAGCCCCCGCACCGTCGCTCTTTGCTCTCTCTCCCAGCAGCTCCGCTCCTGCAGGAGGGCGGGGTAGTTGAGGTGGGATGAGATGGAGCTCAGGTTGGTTCGTGGGAGCGGCTGGACGTCAAGAGCTTAGGGAGCCCAGCCCAGTCTACAGCCCAGCCTATAGCTCGATCCGGAGTGCGACGACTGGGGGGGGGGGGGGGGGGGGTACAGTGCGGAGCCGGTGCCTGACCACGTAAACCGCCGCCAGCTGGTAACCGACAGCCAACCTACCTCTCCCCCTCTTGGCAGCAGCGGCCTGTGGTTGTGGCAGTTGCTTCGGCAATTCCTTCAGCCACGGTACCTAGCACTCGGCACCCAGTACCCTACGTCTTCCCCCGCTGCGGTCTCCGCGGTCTGCGGTCCGTGGTCTTGGCAGGCTTGCTCGCTCGCTTGCTTGCTTGCTCTCAGCTTGCTCCTACTTCACCACCACTTACTCATTTTTCTGGCCATCCTATTCCTGTGGCATGCTCCTCCAGATAATGGTCATCATTTACAATGGATACATTTCCTGCTGTTCCTGCTGTGTTCGTGACTGTGCTTTGGCGCTGGTAGTCAGAGGAAGCTCTACACGACCCCTTGGAAGCGCTCTGTTAGACTCCTTGGAAGCGCTCTGCCAGGCGCTACTTTTCGCCGGACCCGCTCCGCGGGTCCCGCTTCACAACTGCTGACTGTCATCACCTCTTTTGGGCTGAAGGCTTTCAGGGCTGCGAGCGTGTGCACCGCTGGACTCAATCTACCAAGAGTCCCAGCAGTGTGAATCAACAATCACACCCGGTGACGCTCTCCCTGTAGGCCACGCCCCCTCCTGTGAGGAGAAAAGGCACCGGATTTGCCTAATCTGTGGATACCTTTCCTGCTGTTCCTGCTGTGTTCGTGACTGTGCTTTGGCGCTGGTGGTCAGAGGAAGCTCTACACGACCCCTTGGAACGCTCTGTTAGACTCCTTGGAAGCGCTCTGCCAGGCGCTACTTTTCGCCAGACCCGCTCCGCGGGTCCCGCTTCACAACTGCTGACTGTCATCACCTCTTTTGGGCTGAAGGTTTTCAGGGCTGCGAGCGTGTGCACCGCTGGACTCAATCTCCCAAGAGTCCCAGCAGGGTGAATCACCAATCACACCCGGTGACGCTCTCCCTGTAGGCCACGCCCCCAGCTGTGAGGAGAAAAGGCACCGGATTTGCCTAATCTGTGGATACCTTTCCTGCTGTTCCTGCTGTGTTCGTGACTGTGCTTTGGCGCTGGTGGTCAGAGGAAGCTCTACACGACCCCTTGGAAGCGCTCTGTTAGACTCCTTGGAAGCGCTCTGCCAGGCGCTACTTTTCGCCGGACCCGCTCCGCGGGTCCCGCTTCACAACTGCTGACTGTCATCACCTCTTTTGGGCTGAAGGCTTTCAGGGCTGCGAGCGTGTGCACCGCTGGACTCAATCTCCCAAGAGTCCCAGCAGTGTGAATCACCAATCACACCTGGTGACGCTCTCCCTGTAGGCCACGCCCCCAGCTGTGAGGAGAAAAGGCACCGGATTTGCCTAATCTGTGGATACCTTTCCTGCTGTTCCTGCTGTGTTCGTGACTGTGCTTTGGCGCTGGTGGTCAGAGGAAGCTCTACACGACCCCTTGGAAGCGCTCTGTTAGACTCCTTGGAAGCGCTCTGCCAGGCGCTACTTTTCGCCGGACCCGCTCCGTGGGTCCCGCTTCACAACTGCTGACTGTCATCACCTCTTTTGGGCTGAAGGCTTTCTGGGCTGCGAGCGTGTGCACCGCTGGACTCAATCTCCCTAGAGTCCCAGCAGTGTGAATCACCAATCACACCCGGTGACGCTCTCCCTGTAGGCCACGCCCCGTAACCTTTGTGACGTATTTATAGAGTGTCTGCACACCGCAGCGCGGTAGTGCGCGGGTAGCGCCCGGGACAAGGGCGGGCCCTCTGAGGCCCTCAGAGGCACGAGAAGGCCAGGCTAGGCCCAC
This sequence comes from Lissotriton vulgaris, assembly GCF_964263255.1. NCBI lineage: Eukaryota > Metazoa > Chordata > Amphibia > Caudata > Salamandridae > Lissotriton > Lissotriton vulgaris. The sequence continues at coordinate 744,067,836 of NC_141697.1, read as the reverse complement.
TCCCTTACTCCCGGTAAATCATATCCTACTCTTGTCTTATATTACCTGTGAGTCTGTAGCTTTAGTCAGTGTGTTGCAGGTTCTGTATTTAAGCACCAGACCCTAGAAATATTCCCTGGTAGCGTAATCCCAGAGCCCTTTAACCATTTCGGCCACGTTATTTCTCTGCGCAACCGCGACATCGTTCACCTGCTACGATGACAAAGAAACTAAGATCTGGGAAAATAATAGTAGGAAGATCTAGCACTAAAACAAAATCAAATCCCCTCCGAAACAAACATAGCCAATCTACCAACATGAAAAGTACTTGTCAGCTCTTCAATTTCTGGGAAAAGGGTAAAAACAAAGCTACAGGGGTGGACAACAAAGCAATGGACCCAAAGGACTCTGGTGCTATTCATTTAGATTCTGCCCCTAATAACCTGCGAGAGAGCCCTGAAATTAAAAAGGTAACGGTAGACATGAGTCCAGGGCCAACAAGGGTGTCACAATCTCCCCTCAAGAGTGAGTTTTCACCCCCCCTATTTTCAACTCTGAAAAATAATATTGACCTCGTACCAGAGGTAGTCATAAAAACAAAAAAAGACATAGAGCAAGATAATTTAAACATCATGATAATACCTCACGATGATGCCACTCAGCCAGCTAACAGTTCACCAACCAAAATGTCATTTCACAACGGATTGTCCCCAATGATTTTAGATGAAGTCCTATGTCAACGGTACTTAGAATCTGATCCTACAAAAGTTGAGCTACCCCAGAACACCCCGATAATGTCAAACCACGCCGGCTTACATCTCTACAGTAGTACTCCATCTAAATCCTCACATTCACATTTTTCCTCTAGCCCTAACTTAAACTTGACCGGAATAAATACCTTCCAATGTAAGGGGCCCGATAAACCGTTTTCTGATTCCCTCCACATTTTAGAACACTTACTGGCTTCCATCTTACAATTATTGGAAAAATTCGTAGGGGGATCTGATTGTGTGCTTGATACAGTGACTCAAATTTTAAAAGTCCTGTTGAGGTCCCAAAGGGAGAAGGATGTGGACGGGAAGGTGCCCACCTCTCCTCCCCTGGCCTCAGATAAGATAGGTATAAAAGATCATTCCCCAGTAGCCATAATCACTACAAAAATAGCACAGGAGAAAATATGTGTTCCCCAGCCCCCATCCCGCCTAAATGGTTCGTCAAGTAACGATTTTGAAATAAAACCCCATGGGGAAGTCCCGCCAAAAACTGGAAATGAACTGTTCCCAATCTTTAAGAAGCAGAAGGGAGACGGGGATATAGAGGAGGAAGCTATCCTGGAAGAAATTGATAATAGAGGGAAATTTGAGTCAATAAAAAAGAACGGAAAGCATAAGAGGAAACTGTTAAGACGGATAGAAAAAAATAGGCGGAGGAAAATTCTCTTTAGAAAACACTTAAACTCTCCCTTACCGAAAGCGACACACCAAGTACAGACGGCAGTGGGAAAAAATAAAAACTCTGTCAATATGTCAGCCAAAGAAAACACTGCCTCTCCACCCAAGGCAACGTCATCCTCCTTATCTACCCATACATCTCCCTTATCTGCAATAGCTAACATATTTACCTTCGGTCAACAAGGTAATAATAATAGGGATACAAAAGTGGTACACAAATCGACCTCTCCAGGTCAGGTGCAAAAGCCACTCACCCAAGCTGCCCTGGCACTCAATCCTTTTGCATCTGTCTTCCAGGGAGCAACCTCCCTGGGTGTTCCCCCCCAAGGTGCCATGAGCCAGGAAGCAGATAAACTAATTTCATTAGGGCATGAGCAAAATCTCTCTGCCCAAAAAATTTCATCATTTAATCCTTTTATAACTGCCTCCACGGGAGCACCTACAAAGGGTACCCCGGGTAAAGGATCTATGGAAAATAATATAGATACTGTATGGGTAGAATTCTTTCCCCTTTTTGAAGCTGATTGTATCCTGAACAGATCCCTCTTGTTGAAATACTTTCAAGAATCTGCTAATCTGAAACTTATCCAATCAGCCGACCTAGACATAGTTCTGCAACTAAAATCTGAAGTGGGGACGGTTACGAGGGTGAAATTTCATTCCAAATTAGTAGCTAACCTCATTCTTCAACGGGCAGAAGACCTTCAGAGTAGAGGAATAGACGTAATTCCTGTATTAATGCTCACCAGACGGAATAATGCCCCCAAATCGCTAAACCAACAGAATCCCCCCTCCTCCCTGCTGCTAGCTGCAACAGGTAACATAAACAATTTGGGTGAAATCAAAGAATTAAAAATAAGCAAGTCCAATGACTCTCGTGTAGTATCCTATGCTAAATCCTCTTTCTTAACTTATCAAACTACTTTTGGAGAGGAAAAGGATCATTGGAATTGGCTTCCCAAAGTACTGGCCGAAAAATCTTCAGGTAAACCATCATCCAATCCGTACCTTTAGCACAGATCTATCCATAATATCGTGGAACATAGCAGGTCTAAAAAATAATCCGGAGAAAACACAATTCCTTTTGTCGCTAGAGGCAAATATAATATGCCTCCAGGATACATGGTGCAATGGAAATATCCAAATAGGGAAGGACTATTTTGTACTGGAAGGTAGCGCCACTGCAAATAAAAAAGGCCACGCCAGTGGGGGCATAGCTTGTCTTCTATCAAACCGTATAAACTGGGACTATGATCACTTCATGGACCCGAGTAAACTTTTTCAGGTAGTAACTCTGTTTGGGTCAGGCAACCACTTAGCCGGAACTCGCCTGGCTCTGATAAATGCTTACATCCCTCCTGAAGCAGGTTTTAATGCAATTTTAAACAAAATCTTCCTCCATATACAGAGTATTAAGGAGAAAGACCCTAGAACGGTTATCATCCTAACCGGGGACTTGAACTGCAAGATCTCCAACTTTAGTTTAAATTTATTTTCCGACAAAATAAGAGAAGAAACACTCCATATTCCTCGAGCAACGTTCCCCGAAAGCATATTAACAAATAAACGGGGTAAACTATTATTAAATGAGTTGGCAGAAACCGATGGGATAATCGCAAATGGGCGTCTTCCCTCGGACTCCCCAGCAAATTTTACTCACAAATCGTATCAAGGAGAATCGATTCTTGATTATGTCATAATAGGGTCTCATTCATTTGAGTTATTAAAGGATATCGCTGTAATTGATACCATATTCAGCGATCATAAAATCCTATCCATCTCGATGAACATAAACCCTCCCAAATGTGATCAATGGACTTTGAACAGTAACCAAATAAACTTTGGTAACAGTTCCGGAAGATGCTACTGGAACGCAAGGGCTCATCGATACCTGGAGGATATGCTAGATATAGCAATTTCTGAGCTCCCCTCCTGGTATGGCCGCGAAAACGAGCTTTTTTCCTTGTTTTTGAAGTCGATAATAACAGGGGCACAAAAACAGAATAAGAAAAAGTCCATCAAAACAATCCCCTGTCCCCTGAAATTGCTCAACGTAGATTTGAATAAATTAATAAGGGCCCAATATTTAAATAGAACTGACGCCATATCTCGACAAATAACAATACGGAGAAGGAGAAGGAGAAGACTCTTATTCGCACTTCGCAAAGAAAAAGAGGACGCCATCTGGGTAAAAATAAGGGAAGCAGCAACTAATGGGGAAATGAGACAATTTTGGTCCCTTATAGGTGAGGGGTGCGGAACGAGAACCAGTCCGCTCCCCATCCCTATTGAGGAACATATATGGAGGGATTTTGTCTCAAACCTCTATGCCAGTAATCACACTGCTTCACCCCAAGCACGGCCAATAGGAACAAGTCCGCCGTTAGAGTCTTTTTCAGAAAAAGACATAGATTTTGCCATTGGGGAAATGAGACGCTCAGGGGCTATGGGCCCCGATGAAGTTCCCATCAATGTGTTAAAGCAGAACAGGGTCAAATGGAGCAAGCTCTTATGTCCAATTTTCAATACCTGCCTATTAAGCGGAAAGGTTCTACCTTCCTGGAAGGGAAGCATCCTGGTCCCATTGTTCAAAAAGGGTGACCGTCTCCTCCCCCAGAACTATCGCCAGATTGCATTGCTGGATGCAATCGGCAAAGTTTTTACTAGATGCCTGCTTAAACGGATAAATGCATGGGTGGAGTCTTCAAACGTCCTTCCACTCGAACAGACAGGCTTTAGAAAAAACCACGGGACCATGGACAATTTAACCGCCCTCCAGGTAATAATTGACAAGTATATAAGAGCAAGAAAAGGGAGAGTCTATGCGGCCTTCATAGATTTCTCCACGGCCTTTGATAAGGTCGACTGTCAGGTACTGTGGAGAAAGCTACACAACTTAGGAATGCCACACAGACTCTTATGTTTGGTCTAGGATCTGCATGACAACACATGGTGTAAAGTATTGTTGGGAGGAGAAAGAGGTCTCTCCCGGCTCATCCCATCAGCAAATGGCCTCAAACAGGGCTGCCTATTAGCTCCCCTCTTATTTTCCCTTTATGTTAGCGACCTTCCCCTCACTTTATCGACATGTGTAGGAATTGCACCACGCTTAGGCGAAAGATACATCTCTTGTCTAATGTATGCGGACGACATTTTAATCCTAGATCTCACCCCTAAGGGTCTTAATAATCGTCTACATGCACTACACTCATTCTCCGAAGAGCACTTCCTGAAAATAAACATTTCTAAAAGCAAGATAATGTGCTTGGAAGGACGAAATAAACTAAAGTTGGACCACATTAGTTGGGAATTGGGAGGTCAAAAATTAGAAAGAGTAAAATCGTATGTTTTTCTAGGTATGGTAGTCACCAGTAGTTTGGGCAACAAATCTCATATTGAAAGCAGCTCCCGAAAAGCAAAGTCTCAGGGTAAAGGCCTAAGAGCATTGTATAAATCAACAGGCCAAAGACACTTTGTTCACTTGCTGGAGGCTTTTCGGGCAAAAGTCCCCCCGACTCTGCTCTATGGAGTTGAATTAATTGACCTAGCGGAATGGGGCTTCTTGGACACAGTGGAGGGCTCCCTACTGAGAAATTTATCCTCGGTTAACAACAGTTGTAGTGCTGCAACCCTGCGTTTAGAACTCGGCCTAAGGAGTAGCTGGGCACAGGGACTTGCAGGAGTGATTCGCTGGGTTATTTGTCTGATCAAAGGAAAGCCAACTACTCTTAGATCTCTTATCACAAAAGAGTTGATGGGCCCACTAAATGAATATTCGACCCTCATAAAGAACTATAGGAGAGCCATCACTCTCCTGGATTTGGAGGAAGCATCTATCCAAGAGCTTTCCATGAATCAATTAAAATTACAATTAAAACAAGCTACATGGAAGCTAAGTTATGAGAGGGATCGGAATCTAATAATACAAAAAAAGGGGGCCATACAAGTTGTTGATTCCTATATAATTAGACAAGTACAACCTTACCTGTCATGGAACATCCCCCACGGCTTATGCCGCTTTTGGCTACTCCTCAGGCAGGACTTGCTCCACCTGAATAAGTTGTTGGCCAAATGGTATGGCATATCCAATGTATGCAATTACTGTAACCTTGCAATTCAAGATTCTAAACACGTCCTGCTAGTTTGTCCAGTATTACTGACTTACCGTCGCCTCTGGATAAAACCGGCATGTGTCCAGTTTGGTATTTCTTCCGCAACAGCCTTGTTGGATGCCATCCTCAGTCCCCCAAATGGAATTTTTTGTAACAAAATTTTTAATTTTTTTAAATGTTTTTTAGAACTTTATTAGTAGAACGGTATATTGTTTTTGTATAATTACTGCCTGCATGAGTTGTTATATACGGTTTAATTCTCATATTTTGTTTGTAATTGTATTATATGTGGATCTCTACGGAGTTCCAAAAACATATTTAATAAAATTGAATTGAATTGAATAATGGTCATCCTAATTTGATCCCCCCACACCGAGTCCTTTGTTTCCTGGTTTTCTTAGAGTCTATCCATCTGGAAATGGTTGCCTCATCCCTGGTTTCACCTTCCTGGTTCTTCTGGACATGGTTCTCTCATTCTTGTTTTTCATTGTCAGTTTCTTTCTCAGGATTCAATGCCCTTTGATCCTGATTCTGTTTGCACTGGTCCTTATAGTTTACCTGGACATAGTTCTCCTGAACCAAGTCAATTAGTCATCCTAGTCTTGGCCACCTTGGTCTGGACTCCCTGGTTCTTCTTGTCATATTGTACTGATCACCAACAACCTTTAGTTAACCTAATCCTTTTAGCTCCAGTCCAATGAGTATCCTTCACCCTTGTCCCCATGGTCTTCAGAGTCCCAAACCAGCTCATCAGGGTTTCCTGGTCCTTTTTGTCTTTGCTCTCATGACCCTGATCTTCATATTCTCCTTCAAACTGGTCCTAATCCTTGAAGCATAGTCCCCCTTTTCCTTGTCCTGATGGGTCTGAAATAACTTGTCCGGGCTCACCACTGACCATCTGTACCTTTCCTCGTTCCGATGGTCCCTTACTCCCTGTTCATACTAGCCTTAGAACTTTCTGCCCCTGCACATCCTGGTCGTTCTGGTTGTCATTCACATTTACTCCTGCCCCTGCTCCTCTGTATCATGGGACTCCTGTTTCACAGCCTCCAGTTCCTGGATCTTTTCATCTTCATCACCATAATTCTGGTTCCTACTCCTGCCTCTTGTGCCCCTTCGCCATTTAGTTCTTATCTTAGTTCTTGTACTTCTTTGTCTGGTCCTCCTGCATTAGATCTTCTGTTGTCCCCATATATATGTTTGCCCTATTTATGATCTAAATGTACTCGTGATTAACAATTTCATTCAATATTTATATCCTTGTTATCTTTAAAAAATAAAAAATATATATATTTCTAACATGAACTGTATAGTCTACTTGATTTGACCATATGATTGTTTTTTGTAGTGTCAACCCCTAGGTTAATCACCCCTTCACATATATCTATTGGACCCTCCAGCTGGGGCCTTTATATCCTGAGGCAGGGTGTTCTCTCTTTCTATTTCAATTGGTTTCTCCCCCCTAGTACCTGCCCTTATCCTAAAGCTACCCACGGGGAACCCCCATCTTTGTCTACCTTACTCCCTGTTCATACTAGCCTTAGAACTTTCTGCCCCTGCACATCCTGGTCGTTCTGGTTGTCATTCACATTTACTCCTGCCCCTGCTCCTCTGTATCATGGGACTCCTGTTTCACAGCCTCCAGTTCCTGGATCTTTTCATCTTCATCACCATAATTCTGGTTCCTACTCCTGCCTCTTGTGCCCCTTCGCCATTTAGTTCTTATCTTAGTTCTTGTACTTCTTTGTCTGGTCCTCCTGCATTAGATCTTCTGGAACCAACTGCCGTGGTCTTTGTTATCCTAGCCCTCCGAGTCCTCTGGTCCTCCTACCCAATTCTAGTACAACTAAACAGCATAGTTTCCTGGTTTGCCTTGTTCTTGTCCATTGGACCCTGGTCCTCTTTGTCATGTTCCTCCTAGTAGTGGTCATCCTGGGTATGGTCCTCCTTATCCTCGTGATACTGGTCCTCCTAGTTCCCATGATGTGAGTCACCCAGGTTAATATAGTCCCTGTCACATGGGCTTAAGATCCCCCTGAGTCTGATCCTCATGCACCTTCTGACACTCATCTAAATGGGCCTGGACTTCCTGGTCAATTAAATTCTTCCTGGTTCTGCTGCTGTTGAGTTTCCTGATCCTACAGGCCCTTGTCCTTTCTGGTTGTGGTCTTTTAGGTCTTGGTCCATTTGCTTCTAGCCCGTTGCTCCTGCTTGATATGATCTCTGTGACCTTGGTCCTTCTATAAATGGTCCTTCTTTCCATTTTTCTCCTCATATTGGTCCAGTTTGATCTGTACACCTGTGCCTACTAATCTGGGCTCTGAGAGTCCTTGCTACTCTGAACCTGGTCAGTGCGCTAAAGCTCACCTAGCCCTCCATTTCGTGCTTGTCCTGGGTTCTCCTATTCCTTTCCAACCATAGTCCTGCTGTTCCTTCAGACACTCATCCACTGGGTACTGATTCCATGTTTGAAATTCTCCTGGCCCTCTCGATCCTTCTCATCCAGCACCCCTAGTTCTCTTTTTCTTTGTCCTGTTGCTCCTCATCTATTTTTTCTTGGTCCTCTCTTATCTTGATAAACCTTGTCCTCGTGGATTAGGTCTCCCTGGTCCTCGTGGGTCTGTTAGTCCTAGCCCTCCTGGTGGTCCACCTTCTGGTTTTTATTCTACTACTGGTAATCATCATCCTCCTACCAGTCCTACTCCTTTCCCCCCTCTGCTCTTCACAATGACTTTAGTCAGGAAGAGTCTCCAAGTCTAACACTTAGATATTTTTTTGTTTGTTTGGCTTTCAGATTTCTTTTGATGAGACAACACTAGAAAGTACATAAATGATGGCCTAGTATAGACTAGACATAGCTCACTCAAAACACTGCTCAGCACGGTAAAAGTGAAACTACCATTCCAAAGATACATTGGGTAAGTGGGTAAAATGTTAGTGTGGCTGAAAGGGCCACTCTTCATGGGTATTTATTTCAAAATTCGTTTTACCATTTTAATATATGTTAACATCTTACCTTAATTCATGCATACACTGTAGACATACATTTGTACATTTATATATGCATTTATATAAAATGCTTTACAAATGCTTCACACATCCTTATAAGAATGCCAACATGCATTGTCTGGAGTTCCTTTTTTATTTTTTGGTTGAAACGCCGGCTGTTGCCAGACAATTATGTGAGCATCACCAGAAAGGGGCTATGGCTCCTCCATCATGTTGGGAGCCAGGAGTACATGTTTTGATTGGGTATGAGTTATGCGCTCCCACAAAAAAAGTGCTTACCCCACACACAGCTGTGATGATTTTGTTTATTTATCCAGTTACCCGAGGTTGAACTTTCTGGGGCACACACAGGACATTGCAATGCTATTAAAGTGTTTTAGATAACTAGGTAATTTATTGTGCTTTTCTTTGACAGCAGCACAGTTAGGAGGAGGGCAGTCATTAACCTACATGGACTTTTAGGTCTGCCATGATAATGCAATTGTCACCTGACCTATTAACCAACACCAATATTATTCTACAGTTATTTGCTTCCACCCGAATGCATGTCCATCCCCATGGACCTATTGAAGTTATCAATGCTTGTTTTTTCTTGCCCTATAAAATAACAACCTCCTTCACACTTTATATCTGGTGCCAGCCAAATAGTACATGATCTCTACTGTTTAGCCTGTGCCAGTATAAACAGTGATGTTTCAGATATTTAGCACGCCACTGGCTAAATAGCCGAGATTATGTACTATTTGCTGACTGTTGGGTAAATACCAGAGATTATGTACTATTTGGCCAGTGGCTGGTTAAATAGCCATTTCCTTTCTGATTTTTTTTAATAATTTGTACAGTTATACTAAGATATATTGATTTCGTTTTGTTTAATGTTTTTCCCGAAAGCAACTTTTATTGTTAGTTAACTATTAAATTTGTTCCCCAGTATCGGGACATTACTCTTTTAGCTTGTTTTAGAACACTTCATGTTGAACTATATTGCTATCTTTGTTTGGAATGGGGGCTACAAATTATGTCCCATTTCCCGTCAGGGAGAGGCAAGGTTTTGAAAAGATTTCTAATGTAATTCAAACAAGCACAGGTTTTCCTTGTGTTAGATGAAGGACATGTGATGATAATCTAATCTGGCATTTTGGAGTCCCTTTTTAATCTTGTAATCAGAAATGAGTGAGAGAGAAGCTGCAATTCATCCGGCTTCCAGCCAATAGAGGTATAATCAGAGGTGAATAAATCACTTGTCCTGTGTGTTAACAGGGTCAGGGGTTCTTGTCGCCTTAAAAAAAAACCCTCATTCACGAAATAACATTGTGTGCAGTATATCTTGGTTCTGCACAGAAATGGTTACGTGAAAAGCAGCACTTTTTACCAAAAACTGTCAACATAATGGCCCTGATGATGCTGTTATGTACAGCTATCTTATGTCTTGATGGTCTTTTTCTATTTCAGTTGTAGACATAATGACATTTACAACTCACAAGTGTGCGAACAGGTGCACTTAAGAAGAAGGGTAAATGCACTATTTACCTCTGCACAGTACAGCAAGATAATGTGCTCCTTATTGGTCCGAAGACAGCCCCCAGAACCTACTGGCCACACCTGGGCAGAAACATGTCGACCAGCCACGTTTTCAACCAGGTGCGATACAACAGTAGCCCTTCTATCACTGTACCATAACCTTGTTTTTACCTTTACCCCATCTTCGACATGATAAAACCAAGATCGACAGACACTGCACCCTTACTTCACGTTCTCGAATCACTACTATAAATACCAGTTGGTCTTCCTCCAGGAGGAGAAAAGCATAACCAAGACCCTATGATGATGCTTTTCACGTAACCATTTCTGCGGAGAACCCAGATAAACCGCACCCATGATATATACCGCACCCATGGTTATTTCGTGAATGAGGGTTATTTAAGGCAACCCTGGTAACGCACAGGACAAGTGATTCATTCCCCTCTGATTATACCCGTCCCTTTTTAATCATCAGCTCTCCATTTCCGCTATCTGATCGCAAGGCATTGGCATGTCCTTTCTCTTTCTCTATCCCATCTAATGAACTTTGAAGCGCAGTGCAAACAGCAGTAGAAGATATTTGACTTCATACTCAGTCTCTGGAAGGCGCTTTATTTCATCAGGCATTTCTCTGGTGAGCTGGAGCTCCTGTGTACTAGTTTTAAAAGCCCAAGGCTTCTCTTGATACATCAGCGACTTTGCTAAGCTACCAGTGGTTAGCCGCAACAGGAAAGGGGAAGCTTCAAGAGAGATGATGAGAGAAAGAGAGAGGGAGGGGAAGTTAGAGAGATAGGGATCAGGTTGGGAGAAGAGAAAAGACAGATTATAGAGAGCGAGGGAATAGTTGGATGGAAAGAGAGAGATTGCTCAAGGAGACTAAGGGGCATATTACCAAGCAATAGCGATAATTATCGCTATGCATGGTTAACGGGTAAAATTATATCGCCGAGCACCGAGGATTTTTACCGCTGAGAAACCTTGATATTATCAAAGTTTACCTCAAAAGCAGTAAAAATCCTGCAAAATGCATGAATATCACAGAAAAATCAGCGATATTCATGCATTATCGTGACAATGCTCTTAGCCATACTATCCACCTTCCATTGGATAACATGGCTTAGAACTGCTTTTGGAATGCGATAGCTTTTGGAGATGTTCGCGCTAAGCGCAAATATTTCCAAAAGTAGATAATAGGAGATAGCGAAGTTAGCGACTGCTTTAGCGGGAAAAATTCCAGCTAAAGCGGCGAAAAGGCCCTTGGTAATATACCCCATTGATAGAAGTTCTGCGTTGTGCATTTGCAGGACTGCTTCTGGTTCCCCAGTCGGCCCTGCTCTCCGTTCTGGGGAGAAATTTTCTGCACAAAATAGGTCTTGGGGAAGAGAGAGCAACCGGCTGGTGTAAAGCCATGTCAAAACAAAATTGCCCTTGCATAGGTCAAAATGTATACCTTCCTACCCTTTTTGTTGCCTTAATGATACTAAAATAATTTTCGGAAGGACGCAATTCGTCTATTCAGTCTTTAATCATAAAGTAGATATTATAAACGGTTCACTAAACGTGTTTCTTTACCCGGGCCAATGGCAGATGTAAAGGAGGACTATAGAGATCTAATGCCTAGATGCATCAACCTTTTTAGGAAGTGCAAACGGTGCAAATCGCAACATTCGGCCGTTTGCACTTCCTAAATTGGTTTCTGGGATTCATCAAGCATTTTTGGAAAATCGCTATTTTTAGCCAATTCCAAAAATGCGATTGCTTTTAAGGAATCGCAAATTTGCGATTCCTTAAAAGCAATGCATGATTATTTTTAAAATTGGGATTTCGCAATTAGGGATTGCAAATTACCACGAAATTGAACCTCGTGGTAATTTGCAAAAATGTGTCAAAATGCCCAAAGATGCATTTTAAAACACTGTCATGTTACAGACACACATGTCCTTAGGACATGTGTGTGTGTAACATGCACTTTAAAATGCATTTCAAGGGTGCAGGGGGGGGTTCCTTTGGACCCCCCCCCCTGCACCCATGGAATGCATTAACAATTTGCGAGTTCCAAATTGCGAATTCGCAATTCCCATTGATTCCTATGGGCCTTTTGGCCCATAGGAATCAATGGGAATTGCGAAATCGCTATTTGAAACTCGCAATTTTATTGCGATTCGGTAAAAATTGCGATTTTTACCGAATCTCAATAAAATTGCGAAATAAATGATGCATTGCCATTTGCGATTCCTTATTTGCGATTCCTTATTTTTCGCAAATAAGGAATCGCAAATGACAACGTTGATGCATCTACCGGTTAGAGACTAATATATTTAATTGCATAGCACGTAGAAATTAATGGTTTTGTTCTAAAGGTGAGTGTTTTCTTCAGTGCTTTAAGAGAGGATGCGGTAAATGCATTTCTTTTACATGGAGAGGAATAGAGCAATGTACCTTCAGTGTTATCATTTATGAACCCTGTGTATTGTGCCCACATGCTTTTCCGATTTCACTAGTTCTGTAAAGAATTACTCACTGCTGCCCAGGGATTCTTAGTCTCTTCGCCTGCCTATCTGTTTGTGAGATTCCTGGGAGACGGATAAATGGTTCTTTATGTTGCTGTGATTTACTGTGAGGAAGGCATGCAGAGGTCACAGTAAGGTGAGAAATTGCACAAGCTCGTTGGGACCAGTACTGAGATGGCAAAGGTTACACAGAAGTGAGGAAAGGAAAACCACAAGGACAAAAGAGACAAAGTAATAAATATATTCTCTTAACTTTATCACATTTATTTTAAATCAGTGTAAACCATGTCAAATTAGAAGTGTTTTCTTCATGTCACTAACACATTAAAGAAGGTAAAACTTGATGAACCCCCTCATACATAGGAATTGACCTGAATTGTGTATGATCGTTGATTTTAATTTCCTCCTTTACCATGAACAGAATATGCAAAATCTACAGTATAGGTATAAAAGAGGACAAAACATAATACCCTGTGATTGGCTAGTGAGCGAGCGAGGCAGTTTATGTAGTACAAAGCCATGAATTCAATCACCTTTATACATCTCCATGCTAACCAGCATGGTTATTTGTATATTGTATCAAGATTGATTCTGACTTTTCAATATAATAATAGAGTATCACTTACATCCTCCTTCAAATATTGATTCGTCATTTCTTTGACTGCTGTGTATAGTTTCCATTGCAAAAACAACAATTGATAGATGGAATGTTGCACAATGGCCAAACATTCACCCCCAGTCACAGATCTGTGTTTATTCCATCATTATTTTGCTCACCACACCACCCCAGTTCAGACATGGCCATATGCAAATCAGTCTTGACCCTGTGCCTCATGGAAACAGTCCAGCCCGAACTGCCAAGCCATGTCTTCCCTGGACCGGAATCAAGCATCCTAGGTCCGGAGCACCTTAAAATAGACGTGCTTGGTGCAAATGGGGAAAGTGCGCCCTAATATTATGAATGAGCTGCCCTCAGGGCTGCTGTGAACTTGCACTGCTGGAGCGACTGCTTCAAAGCCGCCCCGTGTTTCACAGAGCATGTGGCAACCCACATGCACTTACAAGGTGGGTGAGACTGGACCCAACTGCAAAGGGGTGTCTCTTCCCCTTCCGAGGGCTGCTTTTAGGAGGTGGTCGGAAATTTCTCCATCTTATTGTGGCGCACTTTCAGTGTGCCTTATAAAGGCATATTTGAAAGTATATCCCTCATTTGCATGGGGCCACTCCGCCACGCAAATGAGGGAAGGTGCTCTTAAGATAGAGTCGGCACTACATGAGCGCCAGTGCTATCTCTATTACAGAAGGAGCCGCACAGGCATCTGCAGCCCCCTCTGTAATATGGAAGTGCTCCTGGGGTGCACAAAGCGGCCCCAGGAGCACTTGTGGACCCCAGGAGCACAAGCGGCCCAAGGTACTCGGCTTACAATGTTTTTTCGAGCATACTTTTGTGGTACTCTTGAATTCAAGCAGTACAACAGAATTAAAATAAATCACACTTATCGTACACCAATCTCTGTGAATTAGACCAGCGGTGGCTCCTTTGCAATGGTGGAGGAGTATCCCCCCACTGGCTCAGACCCAGCAGCTGAAAAATAAAATAATATTTGTTTTTCTTTTTATTATTCAGCTTCTGGCTGATCCAGCGTTTGCAGGACGGGGTGGGCAGGCCATGGGAGGGGGGAAAGAGGAGTGGTTGGTGCACTTTTAAGTGCGTATGTCAGTTTGGCTGGCTTCTGTAGGCCGATTAAACTGACATGAGCACCCAGGATTCGCCAACCCAGGTGTTTTGCAAAGCCGGGTTGGAGAAACAACACAGACTACCTTTGTCTGAGCGAGTGTTAAGCCCACTCAGGCCAATCCCCGTGTGGCTCTCATACTTGAGAGCAGCCTGGGATTGGATGGGGAATCCATGATGCTGTCCCATGGAGTGCTGGGACCAGGAACTGGAAGCAGAGGAGCGTGAGGCGGCTCACAGCATCAGGTAAGTCTTTTAATTATTTGTATTATTTTTAAACCCAAGCTGCACACCACTGCGTTCTCCCCCCTCATCCCATCTACCTACCTCACCATTGCGTCTTTCTGTGCAGGCCACCACTGAAATAGACCCTTTGTGGAGAGACCTGGTTTAGACAGTGTTGTCATAATTAGTGCAAGAAAGATGAGGTACATACTCCAATCTAGGGGCCTCATTTATGAAGTTCTGCGTCACTTTTATGCCGCCGGTGCATCACTTTTTGTGACGCACCAGTGGCGTAAAAAATGCGCCTTGCGCCATATTTACAAAGTGACGCATCTAGGTAGATGCGTCACTTTGTAAACTCCTGCGCTACATTATACCTGTGCCAGGTATAATGTATGCAAGGGGGGCTTATTGACGCAAGGAAGGGTCATAGAAGTGACTCAGTGAAATCTATGAGATTTCACTGCGTCACTTTTAGGACGCCGTTGCGTCAAAATCTTGCGCCTGCCTCACAGCAGGGGTAAGACTGACGCAGGCCCTTTCACATGGGGCTTCCCCCATGTGAAAGGACGCATTGCTGGAGTTGCGTCACTTTTGTGACACACTCCAGCAATGCGTCACTTTTGCGCTTACAGATACGTCAGAAATACTGACGTATCTGTAACTCCTTACGACATGATGCGTAATACATTAAATATGACGCATCAGGAATGTCGCAAGGAGTGCGCACTGAGAAGTGAGGCATCACTGCTTTCACGCAGCGATGCGTCATTTCTCATAAATGAGGCCCAATGGTTGTAGTCCAGACCTTGATTTAGAGTATAATCATTTAATCATTTAATGTACAAAATATGACATGCCTTGGCATGACCATTTAAATAAGTAATACCAAAGTAAATTAATTTATTTATTTGAAATTTTATATGGAGCACACTAGACCTGTTACGGTGACAGCGGGATTTACAGAGGAAAACCTCCTACAACATGTGAGATGAAAGAGGTAAATCTGGCTACTTGATGGAGTACATGATTAATATGTTTATATATTGATAGCATGCACAATACTTGCTTCTTTTTGGGATATGTACAGGGTTTTTCATTTTGTACTGTGAGTAATGTGTTGCTTAGTCCCCATTTCCAATGTGTGACATTTAAGTATACATTTGAAATTTTTGCTGGTTTAAGCTTTGGCCATGGTAGGATGATCTGAAGTGAGAGAAGCCAGAAGCTTATAGAAGAGACCTATATTACTATATTTTGCAAAACTACCTGAACTGTTTCATCCTTCATACTGGGAAAATAACTTGCAAGGGGGTGCTTTGAATTCAAGATCAACAATTCTTCCCATATCAGGGAAACTATGGCTAATTGCCATGCGTGGTCTGTTTGCGTCTATGATACATATGTTCTACTCCCTTTGTGTTACTGTTATATTGTAGTAGCGATTCTCTTCTAACTGAATTGTGTAGCTCATTCAGCCCAGGACAAAATTGCTTAGTTAGAAAGAGGTGTTAGAGAGAAAACCATTGAGTCTTTTTGCTGGGGTCCTATGGTTTCTGTCAATTCTCATTCAGAGGTGATTGCAAAGTAAACCTTTTGCTGAGGGAACACTAGCACATGTTTGAAAATCCACAGTGAAAGAGCTGCAAGAGAATCTTAACAAAGATCTAATCTGATCAGTGCATTGGATCCTGTAGCAGCCAAATTATATAGTGCAACTGTATTTGTAAATGCTTCTTTTAGAACTACCTTTAGAATTCCTTCAATACACATTAAGTAAGATGCCGAAAAGTATAAATTATATCTGAGTGTGAATCTTGACCTCACTAACAAGGTTAAACCTAATACACTGTGGATATGGTAGAGCAGTATAAATGTTAAAATGCATGGTGCACTTTAAAAAGGGGAAATGAAGAACAAGGTATATGGAATGTGTTAGAAGTGCCCCAAAGCAAGCAAAACAGTAACAGTTTTTAATGAGTTATCAGACTAGGAAAATGAATAGAACATTTGACTGTAAATTCTTGAAAATATGTAAGAAGGTTGGTATTATGCAAATTATAGAATCTAATAATACAATCATTGATTTTGTTCCATGGATTGATGCAGAAAAAATTATGAATATGGTAATTTAATGTCTTGTTTTATGCATTTAGGATAGCGGTCAGTCAGATGACCAACCACTATCGCAGCAGGAATGGGACTGCTTGACAAGAGGTCAGAGGTCCCACCAACCATATTACAATAGGACCACCAGCACAGCAGTCGGAAAGTGCTCAATAACACTGCGTCTTGAGCTGAGGCCCTGAAAAAGGGTATCAGTGTTCTCGAGCACTTTGTGCAAATCCACTAACCGTGTGCCAGGCACCATTTGGCGTCTGGCACACAGTGCATGGATGTTTAGAGGGGAGCACATATCCCTCCCGGCCACTTAGCAGTGGGCCCAGGGGGCTAGGGGCCTTGCTTAGGGTCTCCAAAGTCCTTTTTTGTCTGCCTTTACATGGCAGTGGAACCGCCATTTAAGTGCTGAGGGAAAGCAACATCATAAACCCTATGGTGCTGCCTGTGCTGTCATCGCCTCCATTGTAGGGATTACATTCCGACCATGGCCCTGACCAGTTCCTTCAGCCAGTTGTAGGAGGCAGTCTTTCCACACGTCAACTGCACTCCGACTGCCAGTATCGTAATCCGGCTGTCAGACTGCTGCCTTCTCACTGGTGGTCCTCCCGACATCAAAAGGCGTCCGTGTTCCTGTGCAAGAATAGATTTTGCCTGGCAAGAGTCCCCAGAAAGTATACCGCTTATTTGGGTATCTTTCATTTTAGATTTGCACCGTCGGAGATTAGTTAAGTGATTCTTGGCCCGGCGTTCCTGGCCCTCTTATTGGGTATTTTTTATGCCTGATTTAGGAATGGGCGCCCTGGAATCCTGGCAGTTGATTGGAGGAGTCGCCTGACCTCAAGATTGTCACACGTAGGGGCTCACTCCTCGCGAGAATTCAGGCCTGAAAGGCACGAGGCAGCAACAGTATCACACACAGCTGCACACACAGTGGGCCAAGCAGGCAATCAGGAAACGAACCTCCGATCGGATTCAGCCGCCAGCACATGTAATAGGCAGCATGGCAGGGACCCTGTGCAACCAATGTACGCTCCTGGGATCGCGTCTAACAGATGCAGCAATGAAAGAGCAGGGGCATGCGCTCAGGGTGAGCACCAGAAGGCGCGGCAACACAGCAGCAGTTCCGCGTGACTGGGGTAGGCAACCAGGTCATGTCTCAGCAGAGGCTTATCCAAAACAGCAGGGCTCCTGACTTCGCTCCACTCTCCGCATAAGGGTGTGCGGCAGGGTCCAATGACTACCCTCGTTGTCAGCTGTCGTGATGTTTCACGAGGACAGACAACACTGACTCAATGTCGTCCTTTCCTGGAATAGTGATTCGTAACGATACTTCAGGTGCGTCGGGTTGGAGCAAGGAGAGAGTGCTGTTGCCGTTTGAAATCAGTTCCGGGAGAACATCTTGAAAAAGAAAATAAAGGAAAGAGATTCACCCTGGGGGAAAGACCGTGGGTGGTGATTTTTCTCCCCTAGACGAGATATGGACCGTTGAATTGCTTTTTTGGATTTGCTAGCCCGATAAAGAGTTTGATATCAGACGCTTTTATTTCACCCTCGTCCTGGGGAGGCCAAGATATCGGAAGGCCGAAACGCGTCCGCGTCGACATGCTTCAAATTCTTCAAATTCACAAGAGGAGTCTAAGGATATTAGTTTAATTATGAGACTTTGAGTCATCAAAATCGTTGATTTGTTGTTCTTGATTCACTAGAACTGATTGTGTTTAAACAGGACTACCTCTTAGGGTACTCCCTGAATAAGTAGGGGGGCACTGGTCTTTTTGAGTACGATTGTTTAGGTGAAAAGAGTTCACTAATCTAAATGTAAAAAAATCGTTTTTTGTTGTTTGTTGTCAGCTGTACAGATTGGATGTAGATACATGTGTATATATGTGTAAATGAGATGTTATTGATAGATTAATATAAACGCATTGAATTGTATGATGTATTATTATAAATACAATTGGTAATCCTGCTTTCGATTAGGTATGCAATCATTGAATTATATATATATTTGATGTAGAGACTATTGCTCTGAATATAAGGGAATTTTGAGTCCCTTATGATTTAAGTATTTGATGATCTATCTCTCCCGACCCACTTTAGCTTATTGCAATATAAATATTTAAAACAAGAGACCCTAATTCCGATGTTACGTTGGGGAATGTATGTTTTTTAGCCTTTAGAAAGCGCTATTTTGGAGCTTTGACAAATGTCTCTGCTAGTTGCATGATGTTATACAAGTGGATGAACAAACGAAAGGTCATTATTAAAATTCGTTGTAAATTAGAACTAATCTGGGGAGAGGATATAGCCTCACGGCTACAGCGGTTGACCTCTGATTTGGGGAACCATGTTCGAGTCTCTCCAACGACACTCAACATACTGTGATTCGGGGCAAATCACTCAATCTCCCTGTGCCTAACAAAAATGAATGTGCTCATCTGTAACGAAACTGATGCTCATGTAAAGCGTTCTGAAACTCGATACCTTGGGCCTAGTTTGAGCTATATAAAACTGAAAAAAAAAACAATTGTAAATTAAGTAAGGGGATATAATGCAATTGAAGCAATTACTTTTTTAGATGGTTTATAAAGAAAGTGTAATCTGCACTGGAAAGTCATACACAAGTTGCATGTTCAAAATCAGAAAGTTTACATGTGTGTACTGATAAAAGAGAAAGGCTTTATTTTAAACAACATTACTACATGAATGGATCGTTGGTCAAAATATTTTGTAAATGCATCTCTTCATGTTTCAGGTAAGGCTTGCTTATAGGCCTTTCTATTGGGCATTGTTAGATACCTGGATCTGTATTGCATTACATTCCCTGTAGGGGCTACTGCTTTCTGATCTCCTGGTACTTTGACATAACAGAAGGGACTACAGGCCCTTGCATAAACCCTTCTGTAATTTAGATTGCGATTTTGCACATAGAGATGCCAACACAATTGTATGCAGGTATACACTTTTATTAGTTTTGGGGCATAGCCATATGCTAATGAGGGGAACACTTTGCCTCTGTGTCTGTCATGTATTATGGTATTATGGACACAGATGCAAAGGTAAAGAGACTGTCCGGACGTGCACTGACTGCGATTCACAAAGAGGTAACACATAGCCATTATGCCCCCCAGGTGCAACCTTGCATAAGGACAATTGCAATTCCATGGACCCCCCCAAGTTGCTCACAGCACTCGCCTGCAGGAGGATCTTTACCACCACCCCCTTCAAAAGTAGGCCATGCCCTGCCTGCACTGTGAAAGACAGATCAGCCGCTTCAAACAGTTTGTCCACCTTTCACTAATGCACTTCGCCAGGGGAGGTGCCAGGTGGCATCTGCCCTGGGGGCAGAATATTATCTTTAATAGGGTACACTGTCCCTCTTTGCACGGCCATGCACCTCTAACTAGGTATGTTGTGGTGCGGACAGGGGCAGTGCACCCTCTCAGTGATATGGGCCATGGTTATTACGTCTTGGTAATGGGAGCCTACTAGTATCACAGCCCTGTTTTTTACTGCTGCAATGTATCCATCTCGTATCGCTGGTTGTTCTGTCTGTCTTAGGTCTGTGTTAATAGCTAAACTCCAATTTCCACTCGACCTCTGAACTCGGTGAAGTAGTGAATGCAAGGTAAGTGGTTTTCTTTTTTAAAATGTTATTTTCCCTCATTGCTATATGTCGACTCCCACCACCCCACAGCTTTTACCTGCACCAGCCATGGCTTCTGGTAACCCCACATGAATTTTGGCAAGTAACCTTTATGGATAGCATTGGCACTTGCTCTTCTGAATTTTGACAAAAGGGGGTGGTAATGGACGGAGCATCTGAACCAATCAAACACTCACACCCAGTCCACAGATATGGGTTTAATCCATCACCGTTCTTTAGCCCACTCTGCCACCCCAGTTCAGATATGGCCATATGCAAATCAGTCTGACCCTGTGCCTCATGGGAACAGTCCAGCCCGAACTGCCAAGCCATGCCTTCCCTGGACCACTGGATTCAAGCAAGCCTGGCTGAAGATGGCTGGAATGCCAGAAATCGGTCCTAGGAAGCTTGAATCCGGTCCAGGGAAGGCATGGCTTGGCAGTTCGGGCTGGAGTGTTCCCATGAGGCACAGGGTCAGACTGATTTGCATATGCCCATGCCTGAACTGGGGTAGCAGAGTGGGCTAAAGAACGGTGATGGATTAAACCCAGATATGTAGACTGGATGGGAGTGTTTGTTTGGTTCAGATGCTCCGTCCATCACCACCCCCTTTTGTACCGCTTCTGAATTTCGAAGTATCCAAATTCACTTGCCTGCTTTAGAGGATTTGCATTTCTTTGCTGTTTCTGAGTATTTTTTGTACATGTCCACTCTTAAAAAATGTGGTTCTTCATGCACTAATGCGCCTTGTACTATTTGCTCTGATTTAACTTCCTGGGTACTTGTGTTTGGTATATTTGTTACGTTGGACTCTTATAGCACCCCTTGCAGGACTTTCTTGCTCCTAGATCCTGAAACCACATAATGGCATTATTTTAGTTATCCTTCTTCTGACACTTCATCTACCGGACTGACTTCGACTGAAGGTTTCAATGTTAATGTTT
Organism: Lissotriton vulgaris; assembly: GCF_964263255.1. Classification (NCBI taxonomy): domain Eukaryota; kingdom Metazoa; phylum Chordata; class Amphibia; order Caudata; family Salamandridae; genus Lissotriton; species Lissotriton vulgaris. The sequence continues at coordinate 744,046,583 of NC_141697.1, read as the reverse complement.
GAGCCATTGCTACTTTAGCCAGTCACTGTTGTTCTGGAGGTTAATATGTGGGAATACAATCCTCCCTAAGACATGTTGTTAGTGTGTAAAGTAAAAAAAACGCCTAAAGGTGTAGTTGAAAGACTGGGTAAAGACCGAAAGTTAAAGTCTTGGATGAGGAAGAGGGATAAAGTAATGCTCTGCTGACTGATTTGCAATTTTCATTATAGTCACTGTCAAATTCCTGAATTGCTTCACTCAAGTCCTCTTGAAGTTTGAAGGAAGTTATAGTCTCATTCTAGTTGCAGGATTATCAGAGTGCCACCTCTCAAATTGTCATCTTTATCTCACAGAAACCAACAATTATATCTGTGATTCAGCTATCTGAGTTCAAATTATATTGTTTGTGTCTCCATCATAGCTTGTTTAATCCTATTCAATATACACGTGTGTGTGTGTGGTTATTTTTAGACACAGTTTCTATTGAAATAGCATCTTTTGATTTGTCTAATACTTTTGAACCTATGGATGGATTGGCTTGAAGCTTAGCAGTCCATGAGTTCTGTCACATAGGTGTCAACATGACACATTTTCTTTAGATTCAGCATCAGGAACAAGCATTACAGTGTTGGTGTAATAATTAGTGAATTCATATTTTAGTTCCGAAAGGACATTTTCCCCTCACCTGCTGGTCAAAAGATTGAATAGATTTGCACCAAACCTGGCAAGAAAGTGGAACTTTACTCTGAAAGTGCGTTCTTTTGATTTGGTCTGAATTCGTTCTTGAGAGTTTTACATAAATTCATTGAAATAAGGTACTGGGCGGGATTTAAAGGGTTAAAACTTTTGTATGTCTCTTGTGTTAAAACTCATGGTTAAATCCTGTCAATCTCATTTTCACAGCACTACAGAAGGGGATTTGTTAAATTAGGGATGAAACATGTCTGTAATCTTGAAAGTTGTGATTCAGAGGCAACCTTCAAGTTGAGACAATAAAATTAAAATGAGTAGGACTACTTCAAAGTTGTAAAACGATTCCATGGTGACCACTCAGCCTGGGAACGCAGATGGCATGAGTACTGCTGTGCTATACATTCATATTGCCCCCAGGATTCCCATCACTGCCCTGGAGGATGAAAAAAAAATTTGAGCACCACCCAATTCCAGCTTTTTTGGGCTGTTCCAATCCATTCCAGCTTTTTCTGGCAATTGAAGAGGGTTAAAGACCTAGCAGTGATGTTAGGTGTTTCTCCTGCCTCACAAGGGAGAGGAGGAATGGAGTTGCTGGCTTTCGCACTGACCTTGCAATAGATGTGTTGCACAGCAAAAGCTGGGACCACAAGAGCTCTGGCTTCCCTTATGGCCACCAATGGAAAATTAGATGCTGATCAACCTTGAGTACTGTTGGGTGTTGTGTGCGTTCCTATAAATAACTGGCCAAATCCAGTTGTTTTGTGCATTTGAGTTTCAATTGACCTAACTCACCTTTCAAACAAAGGAGGAGGAAAACATACTGCCTGGCATAACAGCATCAGTTCACCCAAAAGTTGAAGAGTATTTGCCAAGTTTTGCAGAAACCATGCTTGCATCTCTGGACACGTGCTTCTGTATTTTTATGCTTCATCAGCAGAGAGTTGGTGTTGGTGTACTTGTAATGCTGCTCACTGTCTCTCAGGTTAACCACCACTCCGAAACACAGGTGCATACACACAGATTAACCCAGCTATGCTCTTTCCTGAAAAGTTTCAGGGTGATTTGTCAAGCAGGGTCCTATTCATAATTTCACTCTTGTGGGTTGAAACTACTCTTGGGAGAGCCCACACTGTGATTTCCAGTGTCAGAAATCAGAAATGTTCCAGCAGAGGATATGGGGACTGTGTTTGGTGCTCACATCCTTTAGTCTAAGTCCCATTTGGTGGGCAATCCCGGACCACGCATAGCCCTTGCTCAGTGCACAGACTGTGCGTAGATCCCACTCCTTCCAGATGTGCAAGCGCTAGTAACTGGGAATGCCCTTGGTATGCACAGTCAGCAATGAGTGCACATAGTGTGCTTAGAGCCCAAACCTTCAAGAGAACCAAGCCCCATCCTATGACTAAGCCTTTACAATGCCTTGTCAGTACTGAGTCCACAGACAGTGCATTGAGCCCACTCTCTCCAGACACATAAGTGGTATTACGTGTGCAAAGCCCCTAGCATACGCAGTCAGCCCCAATTGTTCAGTGTGTGCATGGATCCCACTTTCTCGAGGGCCCCTAGCCCTGTAAGGTGGGAACGTCTCTAACATGCAAAGCCTACACTCAGTGTGGAGGCTGTGCATTGAGCCTATTTCTTCCAGAGAGTCAAGCCCCATTAATTAGAAAAGCCCCTACTATGCACAGTCAGCACTCAGTTTTCAGACTTGTGTGGAGGCCTTTCGCTCAGTGACATAAGCCTCATTAGGTGGGCAAGTCCCTACAAAGCATAGTCTACGCTCAGTATGCAGAATGTGCATGGAGCCCACTATCTTCAGGGATCCAAGTCATATTATATGAGCAAGCCACTACTATGGACAGCCTGCACTCTGCACCACTCTTCATGGAGAGTCCACACTCAACAAACACCCATCACAATTTGGTGATAATGTCAATAATATGCAGAGATTGTGCTTTCTGTGCAGCTCTTCATGGAGCGCTCACTTCCACCACATACTCAAGCCTTGTTACATAGGCAAGAGCCAACTGCATATAGTCAGGTATGTTAGTAATAGTTTACTTTACAATACATAAAAACATCCTAAAATTCACAAAAAAACTCTTGATTTCTGCTAAGAAAAGCTTACAAATTCACGTTAAGAAGCAAAGGTTAAAGTGAGGATATAGTTGCGTGAAAGCGTCAGTTGAACAAGGCCAAAACACGCTGTGTTTGGAGTGCAAAAAATGTCTGGTCTCGGTTACAACCTTTTTAAGTGAGCGCTTATATGTGGATGGACTTATATGTGTGGCTGGAGTTGGCTTTACATATGGTAATAAAATATTGCTTTATGTAAAAAAAAAAAAAAAATCACTGGAAAAATCAAAAGTTAAAGTAACGTTCTGGTTAGCTGTGATCAAAAGATCTGCTTTTTATGGGGGAAAAAACCTTATAAATTCACTGAAAAAAACAAAGGTCAAAGTAAAGTTATAGTTAGGTGAATATGTCAGTGACAAAAAGCAGAAATTCACCAGTTATAGTTAGCAGAGCTTATGCCCCTTCCATGCACTGCTTATAACCTCTTGTTTTACATCACTCATAACATATTCTATAACATCATTTATGACAAGTGCCATCATTGATGACATCATTCAATGAGTGTGCTAGTTTGTGTTACAGTTTACATAGTGGCATGTAACTACCATATTACTTTTCTACCTAACTTTGTACAGCCTGTGTCCACCTAATCGGTGTAGTGTCTACAAAATGCATGTGTTCCTAATGCACCATAGGTGTTTAGAGTTATTGAACACCTTATAAATCTTTGTATTGAAGAGTAACTCTGTTTGCAGGTGACAGTGTCGAATTGTATTCAATATGTTCCACACAATCTTTTGGTACAACAGAAAAATGTTTCCAACAGGGCAAAGATTTTATGTGCTACACACTAAGTATTGTAAGCAGCCTTGAATTATTGGAGAGAATCGTCCCATCGTAGCAATTTCTGTTTAACATTAAAGACTGCAAGCACCAGGTACTAACCTGTGTGCGTATGCTTGTTTTGCTTCAGAAGATGAGCTATCTGTAATAATTTTCATCACAACATGAAGGCTGCAGGTAGCATGATCTTTAGCACATTCAGACATACTTCTACTTCCAGCCGCTTAATTTCTCAATGTAGGTTCAGTGACTGTCAGGGGTATGGTACAGGTAAAGACTGTCTGTAATAGGACATTTGTTATGTAACAGGGTTTCAATATCTGGAGGAACTTTGCTTTCCCTGAACAGTTATACAGATTGAACACTGTGTACAGGAATATTGCCCTTTCATCTGTAGTTCATAGTCAGCATGACCTCAACTCCCAATGAAGTGTATGGTATAGTATTAATGTTGCACATCAGACAACCCTGCTTCACCTATAGGGTTGTTTGTATGATAGCAATAATGAGGTTTCATATTATTCTGAGCTAATTTGCACTTACTTTAATAGCTCTAATGCTATACCTGTTTATAGAGCCTCAGGGGTTTCCCTCTGGATCCCTCCGGCATGCAACCTAGGGGGGTCAGGGAATCCCTATCAGCCCCCTTAAATTATTTTAATTGTTTTACTTCAGGACAGTCCCCAAGTCCTATAAGGCTTTAGAAACATTTTTCTCATGTTGCTGGCAGCAAATTAGAGTGCTTGCTGCTGCAGGAGTATGACTCCAGTGGGAGGGAGATGGCCCAATTGAAATAAAACTCCCTGGGCCAATTAGAAGGCTCAATTTTTGAACTGGCAGTCCGACAACATCTCAGAGCATTACGTGGATCCAACCATTAGAAATAAAATAATTGTTTTACCTTAACTTCTCAAAAACTACTGGACAGATTTACACTAAATCACAAAAAGCAAGATCTACGGACCAAGAGCTAGCTTCCTGCCAAATATATTTGCTGCAAACCTGCCTAACTATAACTATCCAGTGGTGACACCCCACTGTAAAAAAAGAAAAAGTATATATATATATATATATATATATATATATATATATATATATATATATATATTCACTGAAAAAACCATAGGTTATAGACCATATATAGTTAGGAATTAGCATTTACAAAACCTTGAAAATTCACTGAAAAAACCATAGGTTATAGACCATATATAAGGGGTCATTACGATGGAGGATTTTCCGCATCCTCCGGGCCGGCGGAAGCCACCGCCGGCCCGGAAGATGCGGAAAATCCTCTGCGGACCCACCAGGACCCACCGCCACATTAGGATGGCTGGTGGGTCATGGTTTAGGTCCGCAGCTTTTCCGCCGCGGCTGGCTTACAACCGCGGCGGAAAAGCACTAATATGGTGACGGTGTCTCTCAGACACCGTCAGCTACATTAGGATGTGCTTAGGAACATGCTTTTCTGCGGCGGCTTTTCCGCCGTGGAAAAGCATGTGTAACTGCACTGCGGGGGCCCGTTGCGGGCCCCCTAGGGGTAGTGGGGGGTGGGGGGTGCACATGGGGGGTACCATAGGTACCCCCTGCATTTGCGTGCACAATGCAGCAGGCACCGCGCGGTGCCTGCCGCTTTGGGCACGCAAATGCTGTGCATGCTTTTTTAACATTGCTGCGAGTGCAGCTTGAAGCTCCACCCGCCGCAATGTTAAAATAGAGGATGTGACCGCCACCCAGGCGGTCACATCCTAATCTGCACAGAGGGAACGCCGCAGCCCATGCGGACGTTCCCTCATGCTCTGGGGTCGCGGACGGACTCAAGTCCGTCCGCGATCGTAATGACCCCCATAGTTAGGAATTAGCATTTACAAAACCTTATTTTGCTCACACAAAACCATTGAAATTCGCATATATAGATAGTTGCACTAACTATATATCGTGCACCCGCAATCCACTGCTGATGATGTCACATATTACATCATTCATGACATGGTCAGTGACATCACTGATGACATCACTGATGACATCTCAAATGACATCACTGATGACATCACTGATGACAAAATCCAGTGACTGTATGTTTCTGTAAAGTTAAAATATGTCTTACATATTGAAGAATGAGTGGATGTATAAGTGTCTGGATGAAGGATTTAGTAGGTGCATGACTGACTGTATGAGTGAGTTAGTGACTAAACTGTCTTAATTTGTGCATCATTATGTATGTTGTTCTGTAAACTGCTGCATGTGTTGATCAGTAGCTATATGAGTAACTATATGGGTTACTGATTGGTTGCCCAAGTATTTGTATGGGAGACTGAGTGTGTGTGTGTGTGGGTGGCTGGGAGGTGTATGACTCTGTGCATAGATGTGTGAGCAGTTGATTCACTAGATGTATGGGTTCAAAAGTGCATGTGGAAACAGCTGTATGGGCGGTTGACTGTGTGCATGAGTGTATTGGTGAGTGAATGGATATCTCAGTGCTACATGTCAAAGTAAGTACATATGTAAAACACAGTACATGTGAGATTTGACATATATAAATAACTGTGCATAAGAGCCAGTGAATGTGTGAGTGGCTGTATGGATCATTGTGAACTTGTATCAGGGATTGTATAAGAGTAAATATGTGTTAGTATATGTTTGAATAAGTAAGGTGTGTATAACTGTATAGTTGAGGAAATGGAGGTGTGATTGATTCTTTGCATGACTGACTAGGTGTGTGAGTAACTCCATGGATGAGTGACAGTCTGTGAGTGTCTGTTTACACTGATTGTATCTAAGGTTATATTAGAGTCTGAAGAGGTTCATCGTATTATCACATGAATGATATCATCAGTGACGTGATCAGTAATGTCAAATGAGATGTCATCAGTGATGTCATCAGTGATGTCATTTGAGATGTCATCAGTGATGTCATCAGTGATGTCACTGACCATGTCATGAATGATGTAATATGTGACATCATCAGCAATGGATTGCGGGTGCGCGATATATAGTTAGTGCAACTAACTATATATGCGAATTTCAATGGTTTTGTGTGAGCAAAATAAGGTTTTGTAAATGCTAATTCCTAACTATACATGGTCTATAACCTATGTTTTTTCAGTGAATTTTCAAGGTTTTGTAAATGCTAATTCCTAACTATATATGGTCTATAACCTATGGTTTTTTCAGTGAATTTCAATGGTTTTTTAATTGCAAATATCAAAAGCTGTAAAATGTATTCTTCTTTTAAACGAAAAATATATTTTTTATGTATTTAATATAATTTTTTTATGTATATAATTATTCATTTTTTTTTTTCGCTAACGGTCCGCGCACCGGGTAGCTTCCCGTTAGCTCAATTTGGTGCCGCGACCCGATCCGCGCACCGGGAAACGTTCCGTTAGCGCAACTGCCGCATTCGAAAACAACATCGTGACGCGTCACGTAAGGGCGACGTATCGCGTTGCCGCGTAATGCGTCTTATGACGCGCCGCGTTAGTGCACTCGGAAGTGCTCTGGAGCGCAACCCGAGGCGCGAAGCGCAGCACCCCGGAAGCGCTCCGGGCGCGGAGTGGGACGCGTAACTTAAGCGTAACAGGTCATGTGACCTGAAAATAACACTTTTCATTGGTTTAGAACATTTTTTTTCCCAAATGATGAAAGCCCCCACCTTTTTTCCTCACTCTGACTTTCATCTTTGTGAGAGGAAGACCTGTTTCTGCTTGTTCAGTCATGGCATCTGTAGCAGCTGCAGCTGGTGGACCCCCACCACCACCACAACCACCTAGGAAGGAAGGACCACCTGCAAAGTACCTTCCAAACCCAAAGGAAGAGAAAGAAGAAGAGGAAGAGGAGGTAGAGCCGAGGCAGGTCTTGCGTGAAGAGCCCCGGCAATCCCACTGCTTAGACCATTTTATATGGCAATTTTTTTCTTACCCTCGAGGGCAAAAAAAGGTCAATGCCCGACTGGTGACATGCCTCATTGCGATGCAGTTCTGTCCCGAGGCACAGACAAAAAGTATAGTTTTGGAAACTATACTATGCACCGCCACATGCAGAGGGGGCATCCAATCAATTATAGCGTTGCTGAGGTGCGTCACCTCCAGGATAACCCACCAATATTATTTTACTGTTTCCCTTGGTTTTCCCCTTGTTACGCTTTCCGGAACGCTACCCGGTGCGCGGACCGGGCGCTAACCGTGCAAAAATTTGAAAAAAAAAGCCTGTTTTTTTTTACATATATGGGCCTCCTCAGCCACCCTCAGAAAACCTAGGGGGTAAGGATACGTCTCCTGTGCCCCCTTATACCCATTCCCAACATTGTTTATCCTCCGTCTTGTGACTAAATTCGTCCGAAACACAAGATGGCGGACTCCCGTTACGCTACCGGTGAGCTACCCGGTTCGCGTACCGGGTAGCGCTTCCACCGCGAAAAATTGAATTCTTTTTTTTAAATTATTTTGCCCCGCGGGGCCCTTTAATAGCCCCCACATCAATCCTAGGGGGTCAGGAGGGGTCTACCTTGCCCCCTTTCATTCATTTCCCCCTTCATTTATTTCCACCTCTTGTCTCTCGGTAGACAAGATGGCGGCTGCTCCGGACTGTTTAGAATGTTGACAGTCACCGGAGAGCCAATCCGCTTCTCCTCGTGAAGTTCCGTTACGAGTCTGGTACGCGAACCGGGGCGCTAACCGGGACGCTGTCACAGATATATATATTTTTTTGAACGTTAATTTCTCAAAATCCACTGGAGCACATATCTTGAGACCTAGCAAAGGCACATCGGGCAAACAGTCTCTACAATTTTGCCAAGTTTCATAGAAATCCATTCAGCCGTTCGAGCTAAAAGTGAGCCCAACCGCCCTATGGAAAACTCAATGTTAAAAACACGTTTTGGGACCCCCCTTTTTTCTCGGCCCCCGCTTGACGAAACTCCCCCAAACTTTCAGGGGACGCTCAGAAACAAAATGTGCCATTTTCCTTAAATTTTCAGCCAATTCCGTCCATCAACGCCAAAGTTATTCAACATAGGATTTTTTTGAATAGGGATTTCTGAAAATTCTAACTATATATACCTACTGGCGACCGCCAGTAGGTAATATATATATATATATATATATATATATATATATATATATATATATATTACCTACTGGCGGTCGCCAGTAGGTATATATAGTTAGGTTTTTTTCTCTATGGGACTTTTGAAAATTCTATGTCTAGTAACTTTGGCGTTTGTGGACGGAATCGGCTGAAATTTTCAGGAAAATGGCACATTTTGTTTCTGAGCAGCCCCTGAAAATTTAGGGGGGTTCGTCAAGGGGGGGCCGACAAAAAAGGGGGGTCCCAAAACGCGTTTTTCCCATTCATTTTTCCATAGGGCGTTTGGCCTCACTTTTAGCTCGAACGGCTGAATGGATTTGCACGAAACTTGGCAAAATTGTAGGGACTGTTAGCCCGATGTGCCTTTGCTGGGTCTCAATATATGTGCTCCAGTGGTTTTAGAGAAATTAACGTTTAAAAAACAGATATATCTGTGACAGCGTCCCGGGTAGCGCACCAGTTCGCGTACTTTTCGCGTAACGGAGCTTTGCGAAGCGAAGCTGATTGGCTCTCCGGTGTCTGTCAACATTCTAAACAGTCCGGAGCGGCCGCCATCTTGTCTCTCGGTAGGATTGAGAGACAAGAGGAGGCCAAAACGAAGGGGAAAATGACCATAAGGGGGCATAGTAGATCCTCCCCGACCCCCTAGGTTTGATGTGGAGGCTTTCAAAGGGCCCCGCGGGGCAAAAAAAAAAAATATATATATCGTTTTTTTCGTGGGGTGCGCCCGGTACGCGCACCGGAAAGCGGTCCGGGAGCGTACTATAAGGAAACAAGAATGATTGACTTCTAGAATTCTAGCAATTTTTCATAAAGGGAAGGTAGTTCTTAAAATAACTTTTTTTATTATTTTTGTTGTTTTTTATTTTTTTAATTATTTTTCTGAACACTTTTTATACTTTTTTTGTATTTTTTGAACGGTTTTATATTTTTTGGGGTTTTTTTCAGGGGAAAGAACGAAAAACAGGCATTAGAAACGGCTCAACAGGAGCAACAAAAAAAAATCACTTTCTGGGGCGTTTTGAGCACTTGTGATTTTCAAATGCTCTGTTCATTAATGGGAAGCTCATTTCGCCGTAACAAAGCAAACCCCCACAATAAATGCACACCAGCTTGATATGTTGAAAATTAGTTTGAATAGCGGGGACCATCTCCCTCGCCTCTGGTCCCGAAAGACTTTCATGGGATGAGGTGGTGGCCACAAGAGTTGGTGGATTTTCACTTAGGTTACGCACCTCCGCCATACTATAATTTATAGGATGCCACCTTTGCATGTGGCGATACATTGTATAGTTTCCAAAGCTATACTTTTTATCTGTGCCTCAAGACATAGGTTCTTGACATATCAGGCATGTAACATAACGTGCATTCACCTTTTTTTGGCCTGCAGGAAATGAAAAAAACTGCCAAATAAAATTGGCCTTGCGGTGTGATTTCCGGGGCTCTTCAGGGAAAAATTTAATTTGATGTACATCTTGTTCTTCTTCTTCCTCCTCTTCTTCAGGGTTGGGAATAAACTGGGGAGGTGGTCCATCCTTCCTAGGAGGTTGTGGTGGTGGTGACCTGTTATGCTTACGTTACGCGTCCCGTAACGCGACCCGGATCGCTTCCGAGTAGCTGCGCTTCGCGCCTTGGTGTGCGTTCTAGAACGCTTCCGGGTGCGCTAACGCGGCGCGTCATAAGACGTATTACGCGGTAACGCAATACATCGCGCTTACGCGATGCCTCACGATATCGTTTTCTAACGCGGTGGTTGCGCTAATGGGTCACAGAACCTTATTAAGCTAACAAATAAATATAAAGATAATATTACAAAAATATAAAATATATTTTTGAATTAGAATAAGAATACATTTTACAGCTTTTCATATTTGCTATTAAAAAACCATTGAAATTCACTGAAAAAAACCATAGGTTATAGAACATATATAGTTAGGAATTAGCATTTACAAAACCTTGAAAATTTACTGAAAAAACCATAGGTTATAGACCATATATAGTTAGGGATTAGCATTTACAAAACCTTAATTTACTCGCACAAAACCATTGAAATTCGCATATATAGTTAGTTGCACTAACTATATATCGCGCACCCGCAATCCACTGCTAATGATGTCACATATATTTCATCATTCATGACATGGTCAGTGACATCACTGATGACATCACTGATGACAACTCAAATGACATCACTGACAACATCACTGATGACATCATTCATGTGATAATACGATGAACCTCTTCAGCCTCTAATATAACCTTAGATACACTCAGTGTAAACAGACACTCACAGACTGTCACTCATCCATGGAGTTACTCATACACCTAGTCAGTCATGCAAAGAATCAATCACACCTCCATTTCCTCAACTATACACTTATACACACCTTACTTATTCAAACATATTGTAACACATATTTACTCTCTTATACAATCACTGATACAAGTTTACAATGATCCATACAGCCACTCACACATTCACTGGCTCTTATGCACAGTTATTTATATATGTCAATCTCACATGTACTGTGTTTTACATATATACTTACTTTGACATGTAGCACTGAGATATCCATTCACTCACCAATACACTTATGCACACAGTCAACCACCCATACAGCTGTTCCACATGCACTTTTGAACCCTTACATCTAGTGAATCTACTGCTCACACATCTATGCACAGAGTCACACACCTCCCAGCCACCCACACACACACACTCACTCTCCCATACAAATACTTGGGCAACCAATCAATAACACATATAGTTAATCATATAGCTACTGATCAACACATGCAGCAGTTTACAGAACAACAGACATAATGATGCACAAATTAAGACAGTTTAGTCACTAACCCATGCACTCAGTGAGACACATTTAATCACTCACTCATACAGTCAGTCATGCACCTACTAAATCCTTCATCCAGACACTTATACATCCACTCATTCTTCAATATGTAAGACATATTTTAACTTTACAGAAACATACAGTCACTGGATGATGTCATCAGTGATGTCATCAGTGATGTCACTGACCATGTCATGAATGATGTAATATGTGACATCATCAGCAGTGGATTGCGGGTGCGCGATATATAGTTAGTGCAACTAACTATATATGCGAATTTCAATGGTTTTGTGCGAGTAAATTAAGGTTTTGTAAATGCTAATCCCTAACTATATATCGTCTATAACCTATGTTTTTTCAGTGAATTTTCAAGGTTTTGTAAATGCTAATTCCTAACTATATATGGTCTATAACCTATGGTTTTTTCAGTGAATATATATATATATATATATATATATATATATATATATATATATATATATATATATATATATATATATATATATATATATATGCACGAACAACTCCTTCTCAAAGAAAAAGAGAGGCAGATTCCCAGGAGGAACAGGTAGGAAACGCTTCTTTATTTGGCAAATTTGGCGAATGCATTTCGGCAGCTGAACTGCCTTCCTCAGCGCTCAAAGCGTCCCGTGGGTTGAGTGTCTTGCTGCCTGTGAGTCCCTCATTGATGTTCTTGCTGGTGCAAGATAACTCCGCCCTTCTAATGAAGTCCTCGCACCTGTGGGCAGTCCCGAGTGTGGCGCAGGACTACAGGCCCCAGAATGCAACTTAATAGGTGATTGGGACCAAGGTGCAGGGGAATGACTGAAGTGGAGCAAAGTCATTGCGGGCTGATCGGGGAACAGCAAGGACCCTTGGGGGACTGTGTTATCAGTCCCGCTTTGATGTGCCAAATGGTAAGCGCCTCCTCCGGTCCCCCAATACCATCGCAGCCATGTCGTCCTTAGAGTCCAAAAGGCAGGGGATGGGCTACAGTGAGTCCTACCCAGCATGGGATGGAATATCCCAAAACTGCCAGCCTTCCTCCTCGGTGTCAATGGCGGGCTCCCAACCTTATCCAACTAACGCTGGCAGTAAATGTTCATGGACTGCAAGAATCCACAAGGTTTTCCAGTGAGGCTGGTACTCCCAAAGCGCGATGGGGGTCTCTGCAAAAGCGCCCCTGGATGGCGCTGAATTGATGCACGAACAACTCCTTCTCAAAGAAAAAGAGAGGCAGATTCCCAGGAGGAACAGGTAGGAAACGCTTCTTTATTTGGCAAATTTGGCGAATGCATTTCGGCAGCTGAACTGCCTTCCTCAGCGCTCAAAGCGTCCCGTGGGTTGAGTGTCTTGCTGCCTGTGAGTCCCTCATTGATGTTCTTGCTGGTGCAAGATAACTCCGCCCTTCTAATGAAGTCCTCGCACCTGTGGGCAGTCCCGAGTGTGGCGCAGGACTACAGGCCCCAGAATGCAACTTAATAGGTGATTGGGACCAAGGTGCAGGGGAATGACTGAAGTGGAGCAAAGTCATTGCGGGCTGATCGGGGAACAGCAAGGACCCTTGGGGGACTGTGTTATCAGTCCCGCTTTGATGTGCCAAATGGTAAGCGCCTCCTCCGGTCCCCCAATACCATCGCAGCCATGTCGTCCTTAGAGTCCAAAAGGCAGGGGATGGGCTACAGTGAGTCCTACCCAGCATGGGATGGAATATCCCAAAACTGCCAGCCTTCCTCCTCGGTGTCAATGGCGGGCTCCCAACCTTATCCAACTAACGCTGGCAGTAAATGTTCATGGACTGCAAGAATCCACAAGGTTTTCCAGTGAGGCTGGTACTCCCAAAGCGCGATGGGGGTCTCTGCAAAAGCGCCCCTGGATGGCGCTGAATTGATGCACGAACAACTCCTTCTCAAAGAAAAAGAGAGGCAGATTCCCAGGAGGAACAGGTAGGAAACGCTTCTTTATTTGGCAAATTTGGCGAATGCATTTCGGCAGCTGAACTGCCTTCCTCAGCGCTCAAAGCGTCCCGTGGGTTGAGTGTCTTGCTGCCTGTGAGTCCCTCATTGATGTTCTTGCTGGTGCAAGATAACTCCGCCCTTCTAATGAAGTCCTCGCACCTGTGGGCATTCACTGAAAAAACCATAGGTTTCACACACGTTATAGTTAGGAATTAGCATTTTAAAAAACTTTGAAATTCACTGAAAAAACTATAGGTTTTACACCAGTTATAGTTATCTGGACAGTTTACTTATACAAAACCATTGACATTCCCCCGTTATAGATAGTTGTACTTACTATAACTTGCCCGCCTGCAATCCACTGCTGATGGTGTCACATATTACATCATTCATAACATGGTCAGTGACATCACTGATGACATCTCAAATGACATCACTGATGAAATCATCCAGTGAATGTGGTTTGCTTTGATATTTGAATATGTATGATAAATACACTACTTTGCATTGAAGAATGAGTGGATATATAAATATAAATGTGTGAATGGTGGATTTAGTAACAGTGTCATTGATTGTTTCCTTTTGTAGAGTCTTACTATATATAATGTGTAGTTACTAAACTGTGTGAAAGTCTTTATTGCTTTGTCCTAATTGCTATGTTAAAGACTATATTTGTTATTGGTTTCTTAACTGAGTGTTTGTATGGGTAAATTAATGTCTATGTGGTTTGGTGGGTGGTGTGTGATTGGCTAAAAATGTGTGAATAGTTCATTCAGTAGGTAAATGAGGTTAGGACTACATTTTATAATAGTTGTTTCAGTGAGTGAATATGTTTATGGGTGTGGTGGTGATAAAAAAATTCTCTCAATGGTACATCTCCATTAAACTTGAAAAAAAAGCAGTGTATCTTACAGTTATATCTAATTAAGTGAGCCTAAGATTTAGTGATTGTAGGAGTCACTGTATGGATAACTGTATATTTCTAATAGTGATTTTATAGCACACTAAGTGTGAGTTACTATCTATATGAATAGATGAAGTGGTGTTTGTATAAGTGTGTAGGTGAGTAAATGCAAGTATGATCCATTGTTTGCATAAGTCAGTAAGATGTCTTTATAAGTGAATACAATGTCTGCTGTGTGTAATGTTGAAATAGGCATATAAGTATATTTGATAGTGTTGTATTAATTATTCACTGCATATAACGCTGAAACTATAGGTAAGTGATTAGATGTGTGTGTAGATCTATGAATCACTGAGTGGGTGTTTAGAAATTCCTATTGGAGTGTCAATGGTTTCAAATATGGCACTTTCTATTTTACATTGAGTGATGAAATATTATACCAGTGTGTAATGAGGTTTATTTCATTGTCACATGGATGATGTCATCAGTGACGTCATCAGTGATGTCATCCGTGATGTCACTGACCATGTCATGAATGTTGTAATATGTGACATCATCAGCAGTGGACTGCAGAATTCTTTAGAGTATTTGGCGGTGGCGATCTGCAAACCTGCCCAGACTAGAGAGGCGAGGCATCTTGATGTTTGTTATTACATATATATATGACATTTGGTGTTTGGGGGCAAGGTACCTATGCAGGTTTCCATGAGGTGTGGACTACGTCTCCCAGAAGGCCCTGTAGCCACGCCCAACCGGGCGGGAGACAGTTATGAGCAGAAGCACCAGCAAAACTCTTTCCCCCTGCACTTTCCACAAGCCGCTGAAGAAGAGAACAACTCGAAACGCGTCTGGCTGGAATTCGGCATGATTTTTTGCTCTTCAAAGGACTCTGTTGCTGGCATGCTGTCCTTCGGAATAAAGATCTGTTGCACGCAAGGGTGGTCTCATCTGGCTCTTTCCCGAAGTTGGGACTGTTGATTTTGGATTTATTAACCGGCCTGCCCGGGTCGGGGAAGAGAGCCGACTGCTGTTTGTTGAGCAGGTCCGCGGAGGCGTCATTTGGATGCTGTGCTAAGCGGATGAGAAGGGACACGCACCGATGCAGTAAGGTGTGTGTTCACCTCAGGAACCACAGCAACAAAGCAGGGCAAGAGACCTGAGAGGGAGCACCGCTATTGTTTGACATTTGGTGTTTGGGGGCAAGGTACCTACGCAGGTTTCCATGAGGTGTGGACTACGTCTCCCAGAAGGCCCTGTAGCCAAGCCCAACCGGGCGGGAGACAGTTATGAGCAGAAGCACCAGCAAAACTCTTTCCCCCTGCACTTTCCACAAGCCACTGAAGAAGAGAACAACTCGAAACGCGTCTGGCTGGAATTCGGCATGATTTTTTGCTCTTCAAAGGACTCTGTTGCTGGCATGCTGTCCTTCGGAATAAAGATCTGTTGCACGCAAGGGTGGTCTCATCTGGCTCTTTCCCGAAGTTGGGACTGTTGATTTTGGATTTATTAACCGGCCTGCCCGGGTCGGGGGAGAGAGCCGACTGCTGTTTGTTGAGCAGGTCCGCGGCGGCGTCATTTGGATGCTGCGCTGAGCGGATGAGAAGGGACACGCACCGATGCAGTAAGGTGTGTGTTCACCTCAGGAACCACAGCAACAAAGCAGGGCAAGAGACCTGAGAGGGAGCACCGCTATTGTTTGACATTTGGTGTTTGGGGGCAAGGTACCTACGCAGGTTTCCATGAGGTTTGGACTACGTCTCCCAGAAGGCCCTGTAGCCACGCCCAACCGGGTGGGAGACAGGTATGAGCAGAAGCACCAGCAAAACTCTTTCCCCCTGCACTTTCCACAAGCCACTGAAGAAGAGAACAACTCGAAACGCGTCTGGCTGGAATTCGGCATGATTTTTTGCTCTTCAAAGGACTCTGTTGCTGGCATGCTGTCCTTCGGAATAAAGATCTGTTGCACGCAAGGGTGGTCTCATCTGGCTCTTTCCCGAAGTTGGGACTGTTGATTTTGGATTTATTAACCGGCCTGCCCGGGTCGGGGGAGAGAGCCGACTGCTGTTTGTTGAGCAGGTCCGCGGCGGCGTCATTTGGATGCTGCGCTGAGCGGATGAGAAGGGACACGCACCGATGCAGTAAGGTGTGTGTTCACCTCAGGAACCACAGCAACAAAGCAGGGAAAGAGACCTGAGAGGGAGCACCGCTATTGTTTGACATTTGGTGTTTGGGGGCAAGGTACCTACGCAGGTTTCCATGAGGTGTGGACTACGTCTCCCAGAAGGCCCTGTAGCCACGCCCAACCGGGCAGGAGACAGTTATGAGCAGAAGCACCAGCAAAACTCTTTCCCCCTGCACTTTCCACAAGCCACTGAAGAAGAGAACAACTCGAAACGCGTCTGGCTGGAATTCGGCATGATTTTTTGCTCTTCAAAGGACTCTGTTGCTGGCATGCTGTCCTTCGGAATAAAGATCTGTTGCACGCAAGGGTGGTCTCATCTGGCTCTTTCCCGAAGTTGGGACTGTTGATTTTGGATGTATTAACCAGCCTGCCCGCGTCGGGGGAGAGAGCCGACTGCTGTTTGTTGAGCAGGTCCGCGGCGGCGTCATTTGGATGCTGCGCTGAGCGGATGAGAAGGGACACGCACCGATGCAGTAAGGTGTGTGTTCACCTCAGGAACCACAGCAACAAAGCAGGGCAAGAGACCTGAGAGGGAGCACCGCTATTGTTTGACATTTGGTGTTTGGGGGCAAGGTACCTACGCAGGTTTCCATGAGGTGTGGACTACGTCTCCCAGAAGGCCCTGTAGCCACGCCCAACCGGGCGGGAGACAGTTATGAGCAGAAGCACCAGCAAAACTCTTTCCCCCTGCACTTTCCACAAGCCACTGAAGAAGAGAACAACTCGAAACGCGTCTGGCTGGAATTCGGCATGATTTGTTGCTCTTCAAAGAACTCTGTTGCTGGCATGCTCTCCTTCGGAATAAAGATCTGTTGCACGCAAGGGTGGTCTCATCTGGCTCTTTCCCGAAGTTGGGACTGTTGATTTTGGATTTATTAACCGGCCTGCCCGGGTCGGGGGAGAGAGCCGACTGCTGTTTGTTGAGCAGGTCCGCGGCGGCGTCATTTGGATGCTGCGCTGAGCGGATGAGAAGGGACACGCACCGATGCAGTAAGGTGTGTGTTCACCTCAGGAACCACAGCAACAAAGCAGGACAAGAGACCTGAGAGGGAGCACCGCTATTGTTTGACATTTGGTGTTTGGGGGCAAGGTACCTACGCAGGTTTCCATGAGGTGTGGACTACGTCTCCCAGAAGGCCCTGTAGCCACGCCCAACCGGGCGGGAGACAGTTATGAGCAGAAGCACCAGCAAAACTCTTTCCCCCTGCACTTTCCACAAGCCACTGAAGAAGAGAACAACTCGAAATGCGTCTGGCTGGAATTCGGCATGATTTTTTGCTCTTCAAAGGACTCTGTTGCTGGCATGCTGTCCTTCGGAATAAAGATCTGTTGCACGCAAGGGTGGTCTCATCTGGCTCTTTCCCGAAGTTGGGACTGTTGATTTTGGATTTATTAACCAGCCTGCCCGGGTCGGGGGAGAGAGCCGACTGCTGTTTGTTGAGCAGGTCCGCGGCGGCGTCATTTGGATGCTGCGCTGAGCGGATGAGAAGGGACACGCACCGATGCAGTAAGGTGTGTGTTCACCTCAGGAACCACAGCAACAAAGCAGGGCAAGAGACCTGAGAGGGAGCACCGCTATTGTTTGACATTTGGTGTTTGGGGGCAAGGTACCTACGCAGGTTTCCATGAGGTGTGGACTACGTCTCCCAGAAGGCCCTGTAGCCACGCCCAACCGGGCGGGAGACAGTTATGAGCAGAAGCACCAGCAAAACTCTTTCCCCCTGCACTTTCCACAAGCCACTGAAGAAGAGAACAACTCGAAACGCATCTGGCTGGAATTCGGCATGATTTTTTGCTCTTCAAAGGACTCTGTTGCTGGCATGCTGTATTTCGGAATAAAGATCTGTTGCACGCAAGGGTGGTCTCATCTGGCTCTTTCCCGAGGTTGGGACTGTTGATTTTGGATTTATTAACCGGCCTGCCCGGGTCGGGGGAGAGAGCCGACTGCTGTTTGTTGAGCAGGTCCGCGGCGGCGTCATTTGGATGCTGCGCTGAGCGGATGAGAAGGGACACGCACCGATGCAGTAAGGTGTGTGTTCACCTCAGGAACCACAGCAACAAAGCAGGGCAAGAGACCTGAGAGGGAGCACCGCTATTGTTTGACATTTGGTGTTTGGGGGCAAGGTACCTACGCAGGTTTCCATGAGGTGTGGACTACGTCTCCCAGAAGGCCCTGTAGCCACGCCCAACCGGGCGGGAGACAGTTATGAGCAGAAGCACCAGCAAAACTCTTTCCCCCTGCACTTTCCACAAGCCACTGAAGAAGAGAACAACTCGAAACGCGTCTGGCT
Organism: Lissotriton vulgaris; assembly: GCF_964263255.1. Lineage (NCBI taxonomy): Eukaryota > Metazoa > Chordata > Amphibia > Caudata > Salamandridae > Lissotriton > Lissotriton vulgaris. Next base: position 744,027,720 of record NC_141697.1, on the reverse strand, counting down.
GGAATTCGGCATGATTTTTTGCTCTTCAAAGGACTCTGTTGCTGGCATGCTGTCCTTCGGAATAAAGATCTGTTGCACGCAAGGGTGGTCTCATCTGGCTCTTTCCCGAAGTTGGGACTGTCGATTTTGGATATATATATATATATATATATATATATATATATATATATATCCAGAAGAAAACCAAAAACATAAGATCCTACTTAAAGAATATAAATCCGCGGTGCTTTTGGAAAAGAAACAACACTTCTCTAGGATGACTACTTCCCTTAGTTCCACCAGGGAGTTGTTTAAAATCGTTGACTCCCTATCAGTCCTGCAATCTCCAGACCCCATTATGGCATCTCAGGTGCTTTGTGACGAGATTTCCACTTTCTTTCACGCAAAGATATCCGATATCTACTCTAGTCTAGAAGCTCTCAATCAGGAACTAGAACCACTGGTTACTCCCGTCCCGCTTTCCGCGAAAAAAGATCCTGTTGAATCGTCTTATGGCACTTTCAACAACTTCCCTCAGCTTACGCTAGAACAACTCAATCTGCATCTTGACAAGCTGAAGTCAGGCTCGCCCATGGACCCTTGTCCCCTCAAGACTTTCAAGGAATGCAGAGATGTTCTCCTTCCTGCCTTCCTTGAAGTAATCAATCTCTCAATTCTGGAAGGCGTCTTTCCCATTTCCTGGAAAATGGCCATGGTTAAGCCTCTCCTCAAAAAAGCCACACTAGACCCCCGTATCTTAAAAAAATTTCAGCCTATTTCCTTGCTCTCTGCCCCTGCAAAAATGTTAGAGGCCCATCTTAACATCCATTTGAGTGCCTTTCTGGAGAACGCTAGCCTTCTTGACCCCTCCCAACACGATTTCCGTAGGGCTCATAGCACCGAGTCTGCCGTCACAGTTGTCACCAATAAAATCCGTACTAAGGTCGACAGTGGCCAGACTACTTTTCTGGTCCTGCTCGACCTTACAGCCGCATTTGACACCCTATCTCCCTCCATCTTAGTTAACCGTCTCAAGGAGATAGGAGTGAACGGGCCGGCACTGAGCCTATTGAAATCCTTCTTGGATGACCGTGTTCAAAGGGTCAAGTTGGGCGACTTTCTCTCGCCAGCAACTCCGGTGCAGTGTGGGGTCCCTCAGGGGTCATCCCTGAGCCCCACACTCTTCAACATTTATGTGACACCACTTGCCAGACTCATAAGATCTTTTGGGCTTGAAGTTCTATCTTACGCCGATGATACCCAGATCATGGTCTCCCTCTCACACTCTGTAGAGATCACAGCCCGGAATTTTAGAAACTGCATGGAAGCAGTTGCTGGCTGGATGGTGAGGAAGTTCCTCAAACTAAATGGGGAAAAACAGAGGTGTTGATTTTTGGAGGCAAGGAAGAGATATGGTCAACTGATTGGTGTCCCTCCGTTCTTGGGGTTTGTCTTAAGCCCTCTCAGTCCGCTCGAAATTTGGGTGTCATTTTTGACAACAAACTCTCTTTTGACAAACAGGTCAGCAGGACAATCTCCACCTGTTGTGGAGCTCTTAGAACCCTGAGGAAGTTGGTGCACTATCTCTCCCCAGAGGCCCGGAAAACTGTTACAGTAGCACTAATTTCTTCTAGGTTAGACTATTGTAATGCGCTGTATTTGGGTATCAATAAACCGCAGGTACAACGCCTGCAAGTGGTACAAAATGCAGCCGCTCAGTTTGTCGCTGACGCCCCCAGATTCTCATCAGCTACCTCCATTAGGAGGGATCTTCATTGGCTCCCTATGCAGGCAAGGATAGAGTTCAAGGTTCTTTGCCTTACCCACCGTGCTCTCCATGCTGGTGGATCGGAAGATATTAAATCTCTGCTAACACCCTATACCCCTGGTAGGGTCCTCCGATCTGCCAACAAAAATCTTCTTGTGATCCCCAGAACCTATAAAGCCAGATGGGGCGGAAGATCTTTTCACTCCCTTGTCCCCAAGATCTGGAATACTCTTCCGGCGGATATTAAAGGTCAGTTGCTTACTCTCTCTTCCAAAAGGCCCTGAAGACTTGGTTCTTCAGGGAGACTTATCTGTAACTTTTCAGTAATTCCCTCCCGTCATTTCACAGCCTTTACCATCGTTAGCTCCTTGACGCCTATGGGCTAAGTAGCGCTGGATAAATCCCTTTTCATTCATTCATTCATTCATAGTTGGGAGGACTTTGTTTGTGCATTAAATTCAGGAGCATGACCCACTCGCGCGCACATCCTACACAGGAGATGCCAATGGAGTTAAAATATGTGTGCGTGAGGAAGGGATTCGAGTAGGAGCACGTCCTGCTTCGACCGTGCTGGTGAACAAACTTTATTCAGGCCATTCGTCGAATGACAGCGCTTCGCAGAAATATGAATTCACCTGATTGACTTTGAAATATTCCACACCAACATCGATGCAACTTCAAGTAAGAACTTTTAACAAGTATGAAAAAAATAATGAGGATTTCCATTTCACCTACTTGTAAATACTGAATAATGCACTACAGGAGTTGTATTTTTACCATCAATATCACGTGACTGAATGTTTTTTAAGCACACACGAGCGCACTTTGCAATTTGAGTATTTTACTTCCACCTGTGAGCAAGGCCAATTAGCGCCGAAACGTTGGGAAATGGAAGCACGCTGTGCTGATGTACGCTGAATAGAGTTCTGTCTCCAGTATTGGGCCTCAATTTTTCTTCCTTCACAGCAGTGATTTGATGGGCTGCTCCGTGCCCATTGTCTTGAGGCCGCCCTGAAGGGTTGGGGGCTTCATAGTTCGGATGACTTTGTTTGTGTGTGTGTGTATATATATATATATATATATATATATATATATATATATATATATATATATATATACACATATATGAACCCTAACATGTAAATATAAAACTGCTTCTGAAACTATTCTTCTTAAATTAACCACCTCCTCATGCAGAAAAGCATTGATACCTACAGCTGTACATTTACTTTCAATAATCTACTTGTAACGGTGCAAGTGAAATTAAACTGCTGTTTTTCTTAAATATATGGATATTTTTAACCTTTCATGTATTAATTTTGAACCCACAAACACATCAGAACATTTATTTGATGCTAGCTTCATTTCTCCTGATGTGGTCTGCTCCCCTATTGCATGTACTCATTTGTTGTGTCCAGATCATTTGGTTGAATCGCTTGAAATATAACTAAACCCAAAGCTGCTAAACGTTTGATAACATTAATCTCATACAGAGACTGGTAACCTTTCTCTTCATACGATAGCTCCGCAACTATTTCTTCAGCCACCTTTTTTCTTTCACAGCTCTCAACCCCAACAGAAATAGACGATTGCCTGAAATTTTATACCAGAAACCTGACCATCTGTTTTAATATTGTGCTGCCAATAAAAAGTGTCTGGAATCCGTAGTCTATAAGCAAAAAGTTAATCCTAGCTCACGACAGATTTAGCCTTGTTAAAACTTGAAAGTCGCAGAGCTGTGAATCTGGAGATCAAAATATGACTCTCCAGCTAAATTGCTATATTTACAAGCACAATCCAAATACTCATCTTTTCCCATACCCACTCAGTTTTTCGTTGTATTTGTATTGCACAACTAAACACAACGTCATCAAGGGAGGAGCGTACCTGTTTTGAACCATTCAAATTGCGTCAGGAAAGACTTTCACGTTGTTTCATGGGTCTGGTGTTGGGCGCTGAAGAAGGTCGTTACCGAAATGCATTCGCCGCCACTGGAGCAGAATACTGAACATTAAAGTCTCCCCAAAGATTCCTCCTGGGTTCCTGCTTCTTTCTTTTTTAAGGGAGAAGGCACTTGGATTTTTTGCGTTGGCCAGAAGCGCACTACAGGACACCCTGCCGCGACAAAAGGGTCCAGAATCCTCACTGGCATCGCCTCACGGCTAACTTCCTGTCCGGTTACGGACCGAATCTGGTACCCGCCCTGTTGGAAGGAGAAGGTGAGCAGTTGAGGTACTGTACCTCTTACGGGCTATTTGCTGACTGCATTTCAGTCCCTGCCTAATTGACTCCTGACATTTGCGGATGTGGCAGTTCAGGGGGACCGGAGGGGTGACCGAGTGTTCCAGCATTCAGCAGCCTGTGTCATCGTGCCTGCCAGCACTGGGGTACCGGAGCACTCAATTGACTTTCCCTCCCTTCGAATTTCACCTACCTGCATTGCTGTTGCTACGAGGCATTATGGGTGTTGTAGTTCTAAGATGCGAACGAACTGCAACAGGTGGACGCCATCGTCATCAAGGGAGGAGCGTACCTGTTTTGAACCATTCAAATTGCGGCAGGAAAGACTTTCACGTTGTTTCATGGGTCTGGTGTTGGGCGCTGAAGAAGGTCGTTACCGAAATGCATTCGCCGCCACTGGAGCAGAATACTGAACATTAAAGTCTCCCCAAAGATTCCTCCTGGGTTCCTGCTTCTTTCTTTTTTAAGGGAGAAGGCACTTGGATTTTTTGCGTTGGCCAGAAGCGCACTACAGGACACCCTGCCGCGACAAAAGGGTCCAGAATCCTCACTGGCATCGCCTCACGGCTAACTTCCTGTCCGGTTACGGACCGAATCTGGTACCCGCCCTGTTTGAAGGAGAAGGTGAGCAGTTGAGGTACTGTACCTCTTACGGGCTATTTGCTAACTGCATTTCAGTCCCTGCCTAATTGACTCCTGACATTTGCGGATGTGGCAGTTCAGGGGGACCGGAGGGGTGACCGAGTGTTCCAGCATTCAGCAGCCTGTGTCATCGTGCCTGCCAGCACTGGGGTACCGGAGCACTCAATTGACTTTCCCTCCCTTCGAATTTCACCTACCTGCATTGCTGTTGCTACGAGGCATTATGGGTGTTGTAGTTCTAAGATGCGAACGAACTGCAACAGGTGGACGCCATCGTCATCAAGGGAGGAGCGTACCTGTTTTGAACCATTCAAATTGCGGCAGGAAAGACTTTCACGTTGTTTCATGGGTCTGGTGTTGGGCGCTGAAGAAGGTCGTTACCAAAATGCATTCGCCGCCACTGGAGCAGAATACTGAACATTAAAGTCTCCCCAAAGATTCCTCCTGGGTTCCTGCTTCTTTCTTTTTTAAGGGAGAAGGCACTTGGATTTTTTGCGTTGGCCGGAAGCGCACTACAGGACACCCTGCCGCGACAAAAGGGTCCAGAATCCTCACTGGCATCGCCTCACGGCTAACTTCCTGTCCGGTTACGGACCGAATCTGGTACCCGCCCTGTTGGAAGGAGAAGGTGAGCAGTTGAGGTACTGTACCTCTTACGGGCTATTTGCTGACTGCATTTCAGTCCCTGCCTAATTGACTCCTGACATTTGCGGATGTGGCAGTTCAGGGGGACCGGAGGGGTGACCGAGTGTTCCAGCATTCAGCAGCCTGTGTCATCGTGCCTGCCAGCACTGGGGTACCGGAGCACTCAATTGACTTTCCCTCCCTTCGAATTTCACCTACCTGCATTGCTGTTGCTACGAGGCATTATGGGTGTTGTAGTTCTAAGACCCCTAATAAACTTATTCTCGAGTGCTTCAAAAGTTTTCTTGCATACTGGCCCCCAAATTTCCGCCCCATACAGTGAAGCTGATTGAACCTTATATCTAAAAAGCTCTACTGCTGGGGTGACCGCCTTATTGACACTTTTGTTGTGTCTCTGCAATATAGGAAAACAATTTTGTTTAAACACCAGTTTTGATTTCTCTAGTTGTGGGCCCCATCCCATTAGAGAATCTATCAGGACTCCCAGATATGTAAAACTGTGTTCGTAGTCTAATTTTTGTCCGTTTAACATTAGATTCCTTTTAAAAGTTTTGTGCGGGTTTAGTGCCATGTATTTTGTTTTTTTTATATTGATTTCTAATCCTTTCATAGTACAGTACTGTTGGAACCGGTCCAAGAGAATCTGAAGGCCGCGTGGTGTTTGCGAAATTAAAATTGTGTCATCCGCGAAAAGGAGGGACGCAACACGTTCCCCTCCTAATCGGGGCGAATCATTCTCACAATTTTCCATATAGGCTGCGATGTCATTTACGTATAGGGAGAAAAGGGTGGGGGCCAGTACGCATCCCTGGCGTACTCCCCGTTTTATGGGAATTGGGTTTGTAAGTTCCCCATTTGGGCCCCACCTAACTTTAGCATAATTCTCCTGGTGCAAGCCCATTACGAGTTTTAACAATTCGCCTGGCAGCCCTTGCCTATTCAGGGTTTCCCAGAGTAAGTCACGGGGAATTAGGTCAAATGCTGCTCGCAGGTCTACAAAGCTCACATACAAGTGACCCTTGCGAATGATGACATATTTCCAATACAAGCAGCATAGCCTAAATACCTGATCTATAGTACTTGTTTTATTCCTAAATCCCGCCTGGTATTTGGATAAAACTGACTCATCCTCCAGCCATGAATTTATTCGGTTTAAAATATGTCTAGCATAGATCTTCTGCGTTATGTCTAAAAGACTGATGGGGCGATAATTGGCTGGGTCGCCACGATCCCCTTTTTTAAAAATGGTAATAATTTCTGCGCCGTTCCATGTGTCCGGAATATGATCACTAGCTGCAACTATGTTAAATAGATGGTTCAAATAGGGTGCCCAAACCTCGACATTGCACAGATAGAGATCGCCCGGAATTTTGTCTAATCCAGGCGCCTTCCCTTTCCTTACCGTGGCAATTGCTGTCTCTGTTTCATGTATACTGAACACTACCGGATGGGTATTAGCTGGTATTGTGACAGTGGGTGCGTTTGTTGCAACAACATCAATTAGAGTTTTGGCTTCGTATAGTGATGTGAAATGTTTAACCCAAGTATCCTCGTCTAAGTAGACCTCCCTGGAACCTTTCTCACGATTATTTCCCTTAGCTGCTATTTCCCAAAATTCTCTCTGGTCCTTGTTTTTAGCGGCTGTTAGCATGCAGAGCCATATTTCCTCATCCCAAGAGGATTTAGCTCTTACTATAGTTTTATTGTAAGCCTTCCTTTTATCTCTGATTTCTAATGGACCTTCCCTTTTAACAGCATTAATCAGTGCAGTTTTAGCAAGACGGCATTCCCTGTTGTACCAAGGTTTGCCTGTGACTTTTGCGTTGGTCGAGCCTGCACCTTTTTTAGGTATTTTTGTGAGGAGTACTAGTAATTTGCTGAAGAGGGATTAATGCAATTTTATAAAATCTTTGGGATCACTGCTATACGGACAATATGAGCTTAGGGTATCTACAAAGGTACTGTATATATTGGCCAATAAATCCATTTTTTCCAATACATAGGCCCATTTAACTGCCCTACGATTATTACTAAGGACAATGTTGTCTTTTCTAGATGAGGATGCTGGGCTATAGCCTACCTCCGTAGCTCCCGACCCCTTTAACATACTTTGTTGGAAGCTTGTTTCCAGAGGGAAGTGGTCACTTTCATATCTCTTTTTAACTTTTAGATCTTCTGTGAAAGGCCACAGGTCAAGAGAGACTATGACAATCTAATTTACTTTCATACTCATGTCTCTTAAAAGTAGGGGCTTTCGGGCTATCAGATGGCATGCGCCCATTACATGCTCTCAGGCCATGGGAAGTCAACAGCCTTGTGATCTGCAGAGCCAATGCAGTGCCAGCCACCATTCTATTTTCATTCAGGACTGGTATTCCATTGGCAGTGTCCTCGTCTTCGAACAATTGTACTATATCTGTAATTGGTTCGAAGTTGCAGTTCAGATCCCCGCATAAGATGACACTTGCGCCTATTCTTAATGAATCCATAAGTGAATCTAGCTCCCCTATACACAATGATTCCTTATGGGAAGACTGAGGGCTGTTGTATACATTAAAGAGGTGAATCACCCTGTTATCCGCTGTAGTTACTTCCAGACCGAGAATGTCTGGGGAATCAGTGTTGAGCATTTTTATGCCTATTTTGATAGATACACTGATCCATATTAGTAAACCTCCGGATGCACGACCTCTTGTAGAAGGCACAGCCACTGTTTGGTAGGTTTTGTAGCCAACCCTGTGCATCTGTGCTGTGGCCCAGGTCTCCTGTAGCACACAGATATCAAACGAATTCATGTATTCATTCCAGTCGGGATCGCATAGTTTCGCACGCACCCCAGCTATATTCCATGAAACAAGTGTAAGCAAGGGGGATCCCTTGTTTGAATCCTGAAGCGCTACAGGTAAGACAGCAGAGAAACTACTTATATCTTCATCATTACTTGGACCATCAGCACCTAAGCCCACCATAGGACCACTAATCACTTTTTCTTTATTATATTTTACTATACATGGGTCGTTTTCAATTCCTCTTACATCAACTCTAATTTCTAGCCTTATAGCAGGTATGAGCAATGGAGAGCCCTCTTTTCTCCCAAAAGAGACTAAAGGTGGAATAACAGGCAAACTACTATTCACATCATCAACAGTTGCAACAATACATAGCCCTGTCTTTGAACAACTAGTACCCTTTTCTTTGTACAACCTCGTAGTGCATAGTACATTTTCAATCCTCCCGACATCCTCTGTACTCTTTAAGCATCAATCACATTCCTCCATACCACTGAATGCCTCAAACCTGTTTGTTAACTCTAAAGGAGTAAATGGCATCAAATGGGTCATGTTACCATTTTCTCCTAAATTACGGCCTATCGGTATGGTGTTCCACCCATGCATCGCGGAAGTTGGAACTGTCTGATGCATGTATGTGGGGTTCCTGGCAGTCTCCATGTTGAGAAAGTGATTGGTGAAATGGGTGTTATTGTTTAAGTGTTGGGGGGGGGAAATACTGTGGATCTAGGATAAAAATACGTCAATGGACGCAGTACAATACAATTATTTTCATTACCAAAAGGCCAATTCAAAATGTACTGAACTGCTTTTCTGTCCCTGAAGTTTATAACAACAATGTCACCCCCTATATCCTTTGATCTTCCACCCAGCCAAGACAAACGACGAACATGAACTATTTCACGATTTACCTGGTTAGTTTTGGGTCAGTACAATGATAGCCAGTGCATTATCTTGTTTTTTAGTTGGAAATAGCCTTCCCGTTTGCCATTTGACAATTCAGGAACCCCAGTAAGTACAACCACGTACGGCAGGGCTTCCGGCGGGAGTTCCATAGGAGGTCTCCTAGCCTGTCCTCCTCTTACATGGTTGGTCTCATTCTCATCTGATCTTGGGGGTCTATTTGAGGGGATGCTTGGTTCCCTTACCTGGGTATTGGCTGGTGTATCAGTATTACTGATTGATATTGCGTTTGGTTTACCCATAGATGTTGTTGGCTGTTTTGGCTTGGGTTTATTAGGGAGTTTGCTAACAGTTGAAGGCACGCCTGCGAGCAAATGGTTAGAAGCAGCTGGAGTTACTGCTATCTGATTATTGCCAGTAATAGAGGATGTTACAACCACCACATCTTTTGGGAGGGTATGCAGTGACATAGCAGGTTTTTGAGTATGTGACACTTTCAGGGGCCCTAATGACCTGACAGAATTCCCAATTGTTATCAGATCCCCCTCTATTTTTCCCAACCTTAGTTCCATTCCCTTAAGTCTTTCAGCTAAGGCAAGCATGTAGCTTCGCACAATCAGTTCTATATTGTCCAAAAGAGTCTTAGGGGAGGCTGGTTGCAGACCTTCTTCCATTGGGATATGGGTGATATCTGGCTCTATGACAGCTTGGGGCGATGGTATCACAAGTGTTGGGATGGTTGAGCCAGATGCTATTGGCTGCTTGGTGGTAAGTTCTCCCATAGTCATGGTAGTAACAGGGTTCACTTTCTTTCCAAAATCAGTGTGACTTAATTTGGGCTTATTTGTGTTGGTTGTTTTTCGTCTCCTTTTGGGAGGTGGAGGCCCATGTATTTTATGTGGCAATGGCCTCGAGTTTTTACCTCTTACTACCTTGCCTGGTCTGATTGTAGGCGAAATCATAGTTTTGGGAATTTTAGATATACTAGGGAGATCATTTGTCGCAGTTAATAGTTCTGATTGGGTTTGGGTAGGTGACACGGCAGGAGCTAAACTTTCTTTAAGTAGTAGGGGCACACTAGCAGTTGGTGATATATTGCCTGTCAATGTGGTGTTCAAATCATCTTCCAAGGTGACAGACATTATAGGTTCAGACAGAGTCCTATTTTTGATACGTTCAATTGAACGACGACGATCTGCCCGCCGCTCTGCTAGCAGCATTTCCTTATTGCCCTCAGGAGCTGATTTAAGAAAATAGCCATCCAGGGTCCGATTTAGCATACCTCCGTTTTTATCCAGTCCAGCAATAGCGGAACTAGTAGCAGCTGTGGCCATAATACAATAATCCAAAACAAACAGAAACTGTTTGAGAGCGAAGCACTTTTCGCTAGTTCCTGTGGGATGCTTTTTTAGAAACACAGTTACTTCCTGTATATTTCTGTTTTTTACAAATTGCACATATGTCAAAACAAATTGTCCATATATCACATAATACTTGTCAAGAAACCAAAACGACTCTGATGCTTTAAATTTCTTCTTTTAGTACATTTACATCATGTACTGTAGTTCCTTTTAACATCATTACAGCAGTTCATCCCAATGCATTTCGGTATTCAATACCTTCGTCAGGGGAATACTGAAAATTTACATAAAACAATAATCAAAACTCTGCTTGGGGATTTTTAGGACCCCACCTCGTGTGCATGCAAACACTCATTTAATTATAATGTGAAAGCTGCCATCTCTATGCACATGCTGCTGTCTATGTTTCTCCGTGCTCTTAAAACAATACCATAATACCCTGTGCTACATCACGACCACATGCTGGTCAATACCATGTTCATCGTACCTACTGTGATGCTCCAAAGACTAACCGATGTGTGTACTAGTTGTGGAGGACTACCGAACAAACTTTAAGAAACTGTAAAAAAAGGAAAGAAAAAATGTCATCACTGTGTTTACACCTAACGTCTTAGCCTTCAACTGTGCCAGAATATATAAAGCAGCATACCTTGACTGCTTGCCAACGTTGTCACTGTCCGATACTTTAACAACCGCCGTGTGTGAGACTGCCTCATGAATTCAATACTGCCGCCAAAACGGACTCTTCTGCCAACAAACGAATATTAAATTGTTAATGCGCCCAGCTGCACGAGAACGTGCTGCGTGTTTGTGTAAAACGTTACCGCTATTGCTCACCTGGCGTGTCTGCTCAAGCTTACTCCTAATCCTATCGTTTGGCGTGGAGACTCTCTTCCGTGTCCTGCCCGTTGTGGTGCTAAACCAACCTGAACATAAAAGACGGACGCTAAACAGAAATGACGGACTAGTGTGGCATTCTGGCGACAGGCGCCATCTTAAAGTGGACGCTAATGCTGATGTTTGTAATGAGGTAGTAAAAAACCTATCAGTGATTAACTAAACATGTTATTGGGTAATGATAGTATAGTTGGCACATTCATTGTTAATTGGCACATTCATTTGTGATGACCAACGGTATGCCATAATTCGGTGAAAACGATCTGTGCATGCCACATTAACAAAGATGATACATTATCAACATTAAAAACATTGATCGGAATATGAAAAAACAATGAAAAAACAACACCTAATAATTCAGTACATACTTATTTACAAGAAACACATATATTCAATTTTAGCGTTAAGCCCACGCGGTTCAAGCGAATTCAAGTGGCGGATCCAATATGTTTCCCTTTGGGACAGTTGTCGATTGGTGTCAGCATGTGACTTCATATCTATCCTCTCTAACACAGTGTATCGTAACTGGGGTATGGTATGTTGTCGCTCTTTCCAATGTGTAGCCAGGTTGGATTTGGTGTTACACGTTCTTATCAAACTTTTGTGCTCAGTAATTCGCACTTTCACCTTACGTGTAGTTTTCCCTACATATACTAACCCGCAGGGACATTTGATGGCGTACACTACCATTTCACTGTTACAATCTGACGTGTGTCTGAGAAGAATCTGTTTACCTGTGTGGGGGTGTTGGAAAACATTCCCTACCATCACATTACCACAGTGTCCACAATTGTGGCATTTGACCATGCCTCTATGTTGACCTATTTTGGTCTGTGTCTGAGTTTGTTTCAATATTTCTTTTAAATTTTTGGATCTCGTGTGTGCAAACAAAGGTTTGTCTACAAACACTGCCTTAAAATCCGATTCCTGTTCAATTACTTCCCATCTTTTTAATATGCTTTTCTTGATTAATCTGCTGGCTGTTGAGTGTTTGATGACAAACACCTCCCTTTGAAGTGTGGGTCTGGTGGTTTTAACTAGAAGTGTCTCCCTACTAGAGGATCTTGCTTTGAGTTTTGCCTGCTGCAATAGCTCCTCTGGGTACCCTCTGTCTTTATAAGCCTGTGTCATGACTTCCATCTCTAGTATTCCTTGTTCTTCTTGAGAACAGATTCTACGAGCCCGTAGAAACTGCGAGAAGGGTAAATGGTTCTTTAAGGACATGGTGTGAAAACTACTATAATGCAAACCATTGTTACGGTCAGTCGGTTTTTTATACAGTCTTGTGTGTAGTTCTGGACCGTGTTTCTCGATGAGGATATCAAGGTAGTTAATGGTTTCTGCATGTATGGAATAAGTTATTTTGATCTGATCATGTTTGCCATTCAACTCGGTGAGAAGATTTTCTAAAGAGTGATGGGTACCTTTCCACACTATGAGAATGTCGTCTATAAACCTGACGAAGAGTTTCAAATGTTGTTTCCATTCCTGATTCTGCAGTATATTTTCTTCCTCATATTTTGCCATAAATATATTGGCAAATGTCGGTGCCCCAGTAAAACCCATGCTGGTTCCTGTCCGCTGAAGGTAAAAGTTATCCTGCCATTGGAAATACCCATGGTAAAGGCAAAAGTGAAGTAGTTCTAGAAGAAACACATTTAATTGTTCCGTGGGGGGGGGGGGGTGGTTGGATGTTTTGCCCCCCTCTAAAAAAGCCGAACAGGATACTCTACCCACTAGAACACCACTTGTGGGTACCCCAAACGACAGTAATGAGACAGGGGCACAGGGAGGTACAAACGTTGCACCGAGGGAGGCTTTTTTAGAGGGGGGCAAAACATCCAACCACCCCCCCATGGAACAATCCCAGACAAAACCAAACGGACAAGGAGGGGACAAGGTTCAAAAAAAGCACAGAAGCAGGAGGAATTAGTGATGAACATCTCTGACTATCACTTAAGCAAACAAGAACTGAAAGTGTGAGACTTTAGTCAAGAAGGATATGGAAAAGGTTCCTATGACATGAAAAAGTCAGAACAATCCTACCAGACAGGAACAAACCACCTTGCGCAAACTAGCAGAGAATGACACCCTTAAGATAGTACCTGCTGACAAAGGGGGCGCCCTGGTAGTGCTCAACAACACTTACTATCAGGAGAAGGTTAATCAGCATGTGACTGATGAGGAGACCTACATTAAACTTGACACGGATCCCACGATTCGATTCCAATCCATCTTACAGAGTATTCTTGAAAAAAATGCCGCTAGCATGGGATGGATAGATGAGCAAACTCGTAGATTTCTGACCACTCAATTTCCGAAGAGACCCCACATATATATGGTGCCGAAAATGCACAAAAATCCAGTGGACCCACCATTCAGGCCAATTGTGGCGGGATGTGGCTCACTGCATGAACCGTTAGGAAAATTTCTAGATCATTATTACAGCCACTAGTTCAGCAGTGGAGCACTTATATACAGGACACGACAGATTGTTTAAAAAGACTCCAGGAGGTCAACATCAGTAACGAAGAGCACATATTGCTGTGCACAGTAGACATAACGGCATTGTACACCTCTATCCCCCACCAAGAGGGGTTGGAGGCGGTGGAATGGATGTTATTGAAACATGATTACGACGAGGGCATAAATGTGTTTCTTCTAGAACTACTTCACTTTTGCCTTTACCTTGGGTATTTCCAATGGCAGGATAACTTTTACCTTCAGCGGACAGGAACCAGCATGGGTTTTACTGGGGCACCGACATTTGCCAATATATTTATGGCAAAATATGAGGAAGAAAATATACTGCAGAATCAGGAATGGAAACAACATTTGAAACTCTTCGTCAGGTTTATAGACGACATTCTCATAGTGTGGAAAGGTACCCATCACTCTTTAGAAAATCTTCTCACCGAGTTGAATGGCAAACATGATCAGATCAAAATAACTTATTCCATACATGCAGAAACCATTAACTACCTTGATATCCTCATCTAGAAACACGGTCCAGAACTACACACAAGACTGTATAAAAAACCGACTGACCGTAACAATGCTTTGCATTATAGTAGTTTTCACACCATGTCCTTAAAGAACCATTTACCCCTCTTGCAGTTTCTACGGGCTCGTAGAATCTGTTCTCAAGAAGAACAAGGAATACTAGAGATGGAAGTCATGACACAGGCTTATAAAGACAGAGGGTACCCAGAGGAGCTATTGCAGCAGGCAAAACTCAAAGCAAGATCGTCTAGTAGGGAGACACTTCTAGTTAAAACCACCAGACCCACACTTCAAAGGGAGGTGTTTGTCATCAAACACTCAACAGCCAGCAGATTAATCAAGAAAAGCATATTAAAAAGATGGGAAGTAATTGAACAGGAATTGGATTTTAAGGCAGTGTTTGTAGACAAACCTTTGTTTGCACACACGAGATCCAAAAATTTTAAAGAAATATTGAAACAAACTCAGACACAGACCAAAATAGGTCAACATAGAGGCATGGTCAAATGCCACAATTGTGGACACTGTGGTAATGTGATGGTAGGGAATGTTTTCCAACACCCCCACATAGGTAAACAGATTCTTCTCAGACACACGTCAGATTGTAACAGTGAAATGGTAGTGTACGCCATCAAATGTCTCTGCGGGTTAGTATATGTAGGGAAAACTACACGTAAGGTGAAAGTGCGAATTACTGAGCACAAAAGTTTGATAAGAACGTGTAACACCAAATCCAACCTGGCTACACATTGGAAAGAGCGACAACATACCATACCCCAGTTACGATACACTGTGTTAGAGAGGATAGATATGAAGTCACATGCTGACACCAATCGACAACTGTCCCAAAGGGAAACATATTGGATCCGCCACTTGAATTCGCTTGAACCGCGTGGGCTTAACGATAAAATTGAATATATGTGTTTCTTGTAAATAAGTATGTACTGAATTATTAGGTGTTGCTTTTTCATTGTTTTTTCATATTCCGATCAATGTTTTTAATGTTGAAAATGTATCATCTTTGTTAATGTGGCATGCACAGATCGTTTTCACCGAATTATGGCATACCGTTGGTCATCACAAATGAATGTGTCAATTAACGATGAATGTGCCAACTATACTATCATTACCCAATAACATGTTTAGTTAATCACTGATAGGTTATTTACTACCTCATTACAAACATCAGCATTAGCGTCCACTTTAAGATGGCGCCCGTCGCCAGAATGCCACACTAGTCCGTCATTTCTGTTTAGCGTCCGTCTTTTATGTTCAGGTTGGTTTAGCACCACAACGGGCAGGACACGGAAGAGAGTCTCCACGCCAAACGATAGGATTAGGAGTAAGCTTGAGCAGACACGCCAGGTGAGCAATAGCGGTAACGTTTTACCCAAACACGCAGCACGTTCTCGTGCAGCTGGGCGCATTAACAATTTAATATTTGTTTGTTGGCAGAAGAGTCCGTTTTGGCGGCAGTATTGAATTCATGAGGCAGTCTCACACACGGCGGTTGTTAAAGTATCGGACAGTGACAACGTTGGCAAGCAGTCAAGGTATGCTGCTTTATATATTCTGGCACAGTTGAAGGCTAAGACGTTAGGTGTAAACACAGTGATACCATTTTTTCTTTCCTTTTTTTACAGTTTCTTAAAGTTTGTTCGGTAGTCCTCCACAACTAGTACACACATCGGTTAGTCTTTGGAGCATCACAGTAGGTACGATGTATATGGTATTGACCAGCATGTGGTCGTGATGTAGCACAGGGTATTATGGTATTGTTTTAAGAGCACGGAGAAACATAGACAGCAGCATGTGCATAGAGATGGCAGCTTTCACATTATAATTAAATGAGTGTTTGCATGCACACGAGGTGGGGTCCTAAAAATCCCCAAGCAGACATTTGATTATTGTTTTATGTCAATTTTCAGTATTCCCCTGACGAAGGTATTGAATACCGAAATGCATTGGGATGAACTGCTGTAATGATGTTAAAAGGAACTACAGTACATGATGTAAATGTACTAAAAGAAGAAATTTAAAGCAAGAAAACAGTCATTAAAACATATGACATCGACGAGAATCAGAGTCGTTTTGGTTTCTTGACAAGTATTATGTGATATATGGACAATTTGTTTTGACATATGTGCAATTTGTAAAAAACAGAAATATACAGGAAGTAACTGTGTTTCTAAAAAAGCATCCCACGGGAGCTAGCGAAAAGTGCTTCGCTCTCAAACAGTTTCTGTTTGTTTTGGATGTTTTGTACTGACTAGGGCAAGCCAGTTTGAGCAAAAGCACCATTTAAATATAATTGTTTGGATCAAGAGCACACATTTTGGATTAATAGAATATTTGGATTATAGCATACAGGAGTGCAGAGTGCCATATCTCTTTGTAGAATAATACAATAATAGCAATGGCGGACTATGGTAGAGTATAGATCACTACTTACTCCGCTGAAGGACCAAGACCTCGGGCCCAGCCCAGCCTCTTCTGGCCGATGAGGGCCGTAGAGGGCCCGTCCTTTGCCCGGGCTTCGCCCCGCGCGCTCCCGCGTCGCGGGGAGTGCGCGCAATTTCAAGCAACTCCGGTGGCGGGAACTGACGATGGCGGCTCCTGCCGCTATGCCCCCTGGGAGTTGTAGTCCTGCGGCCGCTGTGATGGTATGCGGCGGCGGGAGGACTGCAGGCAGCAACAGCGATGTCCCAAGCAGCGGTATCACGGAGCACAACAGGTCGCCCCAAAGAACGAGGTGAGGAGGGTTACACCCGCTCCACCGGGAGTGCGCGCAATTTCAAGCGCCTCCGGTGGCGGGAACGGACGATGGCGGCTCCTGCCGCTATGCCCCCAGGGAGTTGTAGTCCTGCGGCCGCTGTGGTGGTATGCGGTGGCGGGAGGACTGCAGGCAGCAACAGCGATGTCCCAAGCAGCGGTATCACGGAGCACAACAGGTCGCCCCAAAGAACGAGGTGAGGAAGTCGACAGTAAAGTGACACTACCTGTGCCCTGGGCCTGTAAATTAAATGCTACTAGTGGGGTTTGCCTGGCTGCTATTTTGTGCATCTGTAATTTTATTTACCCAGGTGCAAAAAACAAAACCCAGCACTGTCTTTTGCTTGGCTTTAGCGTTTATTTAAATTCTTTTCTTTCCATTGAGTTTTTAACCTTGTCTAAATCCTTAGCAAGGTATCCAGATGAGGATAACTTTCCTTTTTAACATATATTTATAAACAAATAATGCAACAGTTCACAAAACAATAGACAGTGAAACATAAACCAAAAATAGTTTTTACCTTAAATATAATTGTGCAATAAAAACACCAATTGCCACATTCTGTTTTTACCCAACTTGCGAATTTGACACTTCATTACAAGTCAGTAATTTCAATTTCTACGCAAAAGCCTTTTCATGAGAACCAAACATTTTACTGAAAGTCAAACATTTTTTTTGAAAAAAAATGCCGACGTGTTTCAAGTTCCAATACGACTCAAGGAACTCTCATCAGGGCCTCTGTAATTTCAGAACTGACTTTGGTGAAGATTTCTTCTAAATGAAAAATATACAGTCAAAAACTGTGTGTTAATGTGTGTGAAAACCTCTACTCTCATAGTGCCATCCAACTCAATATTGAGAAATTTACCTTAAGCAAGCTGCTTATTGAAGCTGTAGTGGTGAACTGTTCTGGGGGTACATTTATTTTCTCCCCTATACAGGACGTTGTGGAAATGTTCGAATAACTCCTACAAATTAACATTTTGGAAGTTAAAAATCTGTGTGTGCTCTGTATTAACAAGTCTTTGATTGAACACATGCTGAAAAAAGTGGCACATCGTAACTTTTTACTCTTTAGTTCGGTATAGCTGTTCATTAAGCTGCCTCCCTTCAAACTTGTTTCTTCCTAGAAACAATACGTCAAGTTGTTTACTCTGTGACTATAATTAAAATGGAACATAATGTAGTGCAATACTATTTCTACCAATTGGGCGTACCTTTCTGAATTGCAACAATGTCCGTGTATCAGCAGCGTTGTTACTCTTGTAGCTCTTCTTTAACAGCTGGTTGCTGGCGTCTTTCGCCCTCGTATTTTTCCTGAAACAAGCGCGTTATTTGTTAGCAATATTCAGCTCCTGGCGTGACTGCATATTCCAAAGAAAAGGATTTCAGCTCCGACTCACTTTTGTCACATTTCAATCTCTGGCAGCTCGTGTTTTCGCATCCCGTACAACTGTGTTGAGGCGTGCCGTCCTCATGTCTACTTATGCGGTTTTCCGCTTGGGTCATTTGTTGAGACACCTTCCCATTGTATTCTGGGATTTGTAGTTTAAAATGGCTCGTTTTGACAATGTTATGATATTGGGGGCTGTCAAGTGGCTGCGCCTTTGAACGGATCTCACCTCACGTCTTCTCCCTAGAACACAGTCCTGCGCTATTTCCGGACACCATCCTGCCATGCAGTGGAATAAATGGTTTTCTGTGTGCCACATGTTTATTGCCTCAAAAAGCAACGTTTTCACTTGAATACAGGAAGTATCAAATGATTATGCCTTAGAGAGTTCAGACATCTAATTTAATCCTGTAATTGTGCAATTACATTTTAGGATCAAAAACGCTTCTTTTCTTAGGAGCAATTCTTCAACATCGCCTCCTCTGGCGCCTGTCGAAACAGCTTTCAGGATCCTCCATTTTAAGTCGTTCGGTCCATGATTTCTTTTCCAAAAAATGAGCCACCCTAGGGGCGTTCGGGACCTTTTTATTTATTCTGGACCGATGTTGGACAATGCGCTGGTTGACTTGTTGGCTTGTCTTCCCAATGTAAACCTTCAAGCATAGGCATACCACTGCATATACCACATTCTTTGTTTTGCAATTAGTAAAATCCAGATGTTTCCACTTTATTCCATTGTTGCAAAATTCTGTACTTTCAATGGTGATGTTGCATACTGAGCAATTGCTGCATTTATGATGGCCCTGGACCGGTTTCAGATTGAGTTGTGCTCTTAAATCACTCTTCAGCTTGTTGGGTGGTAGCTCGGCCCGTATTATTTTCTGACCAATTGAGAAATTCTTTTTCATGGTAAACAGTGGGGTAGAAAACCTGAATCCCATATGTTGCAGCAAATGCAAATGCTTCAAAATGATCTGTTTGCACTTGTTAGTTGATGGACTGTAGGTGGATACGCACACCAATTTGTCAAGCGTTTTTTTGATTTTCTTTTTTAGCAGTGTCTTGCGTGGGGTGAATCTGGCTCTTTATAAAGCATGACTCAAAGATTTTTTCGGATACCCTCTTTCTTTCATCTGTTGACAAAACTTTCCTGCATGGATCTCAAAGTCTTCAACTTTTGTGCAGTTCTGGCGGATTCTTAATAGTTGGCCGTAGGGCAAGTTGTCTCTTAAAGCACGAGGATGCGAACTGCAGTAATGATAAATCGTGTTTCGATCTGTGTCTTTCCGATGTAATGTGGTTGTCAATATGCCATTCCTGGGGATTACTTCAACATCCAGAAAAGTCAAGTTAGTGGTACTTTTGGTGATGCTAAATTTGATGTCCTGATTTATTGACCCCACTGGGCACCCAGATAAAGGAAAAGGGAAAGGGGCAGCACAAGGATCCCACACCTGGCTGCCGTTCGGGCTCCAAGCTCAGTCCTGAGGTGTGGCACATGGGAGCCAGAATTTCTATTTTGTTTCCCTCACTGGTGCAGCATCTCTCCCACTCCCCCCTGCAGTGGGAGTAAGTCTGCGTGCCTTGGCAAGCCTGGCCCCCAAATATTGGCACAGCATCACTGCAACACACTTAGAGAAAGGTCACTGCCTCTTTGCTCTTGGTCCCAAGGTTGAGGTCTGCTGTTGCTGCAGTAGCCCACTTCTTGTGTCAAGCCTTTTTTTGTGTTGGACTCTGGGGGTGGGATCAATGGGCCCAAGTGGGTAAGTCAGGGGGCTCCATGCATGGCTCTCTCCTCCATAAATATTGCCACCATTGTTGTGCTGATCCTTGGGTACTGGGCCCCACTGGCGAGACCCACACATTCCCGGCCTGGCATGTTTAACCCCTTCCATGCTCATGACGAGCTCAGCTCGTCATGCAGCACAGTGCTTGTGTGCTCATGACGAGCTGAGCTCGTCATAACCACACCCGTTTCTATTGTGGTCCAGCACAGTAGAAAAATATTTCAAGCATCCAAGAGGTTAAAGGGGCACATTTTCGAAGGTGCATAATTTGTGACCAGTTTTGAAGTACCTTGACTCATTTTACTCCCGTTGGCGAGCTCTAGCACCTTTTCAAGATGCATCCTAGCCTCTAAGGGTGCACTTGTACAGTTCTAGATCCCAAGCACACCTGGGCAATTCTAGGAAGCCATACTCATCCTACCACCTCCGGCACAGCATTCTGGGACAATCCAATATAATACCATAAAGTTTTCTCTATGAAGAGCTCCTTTGAGGGCGTCAGCTCCACCCCTAGAAGGCATCACTACCAAATACCTTTACCCCAAAACCTGAATGTGTTCCAGACAGCTTCTTCCTTTGTTCAGCGGGAACAGGCAGACCCAGTCCAATTGCAGTGTGGTGGCTAATTACAAGATGCAGCTGTTCCTCCCCATCTCTTCTTTTTCAGAAACTGAGTAACTCACTGCTCCCTTTGATTAAGGAGGTTTTTGTAGCCTCTGCTAGAGGGTGGAGTCATTAATTCAGCAAAGCAAGGGGAAAAAGAAGTGGGTTCTGATTATGAGCTGGGTCGGAGAAATATGTCAATTCTTGACAACCCTTAAGATGTATAAGTATGGTATTAGGGCTGGCATATTTAATCTCATGCGCATGCTTTACTCCAGTTTGACACCTCACTGGACTGCGTATTCCTTAATCGAGAGGAACTGCACATTAAGGCAGCTTTTACTTACGTGTATAATACAGAGAAGCACTATAGATTTTCCGGTGCACCCTACTGACCTATCTATGAATGACCACTAATATTATAGGGCATACTCTAAGCCAGAACCTTTCCTGTCAAAGACCTGGCCTTATCTTAAAAGGGGGATACATGAGTTTAATATCCTCAGTCCAATTACTGTGAAATTACTGTGGGTTAGTTTAAAGTAGCAAAACTCACAAACAGTAAACGTCTTAAACGCAGGTGATCAAATGTTAAAAATCCTTGTGGGATAAATAGGCAAACCCATTTTGCAACCGTAACTAAAAACTTTAGTCAATAGCGATCCGCTCAACATCATAATCGGACTCTAGTGTGGATTTACATGTCCTCACCACCATAAACTAGCAGGCAGAGCCAAATTTACACGTCTAAATTCACTTTTAGTAACCATTCCCATGAAGGCGGAGCTCTCCATCACTGGGGCAATGATCAACATATGGTAAGTACAGGAAAATATATATTTTACTTAAAAAAAATTGCAAGGAAAATGTTATGTTAAATAATTATTTTAATAAATGTATACATTTATTTTAAACATGGAACAAAGTAAAATGTTCTGCTGTGCTATTAACTCAATTTTAAGATAAATACTTAATTAATTTCAATATATTCAATTAAAACTAAATTATTTTTTAAAATTGTTTCCCAAAAAATCTCACCTATAGTAAAATATTTATATTTGTTTATTATATATTAAACATACACAAATGTATGTATAGACTTGATTTAAATGTTTTAATTCTTTTTTATTTCATTTATCAAATTGAATTAATTAAACTCATCAAAAATAAATATACTGGCACATGCATAAAGCCAAAAATCACTCGCAAAAATAGCGA
The DNA here is from genome assembly GCF_964263255.1 of Lissotriton vulgaris. NCBI lineage: Eukaryota > Metazoa > Chordata > Amphibia > Caudata > Salamandridae > Lissotriton > Lissotriton vulgaris. The sequence continues at coordinate 744,005,718 of NC_141697.1, read as the reverse complement.
ATTGGTAAAATAGATCCTTAGCGCCCGCAAAACACCATTTACCAATGCAGCGACCAAAATACTGAAATTCTCAAAAATTTGCTAAAATCTGGCCACTAAATCTGGGAAAACAAGATTGCAAATTCACAAAAAGCGGAACATACAACAGCAAACGCTAATCTCGATTTACAATTTAAAGAATCGCTATCCAATGCAGGTAAACTCGCAAACAGGGATTAACCCGAAATTCGCTATTTAGCAAGTGCAGAATAAGGAGAATCACAATCAGGTAGTAAAGTTAAATAAAAACAACAACAAAAACACACGGGTGCTAATCATCTGAAACCCCTTAAAAATGACTCAGGAGACCCCTGAAGACCTTCAAAATGGCAGCCCTCTACGTGCTGGCAAGAAGGATGAGGATCAATGCAGCAGCACAGTGCAGGAGGAAGATACAGGAGAGGATTATTCACATGCGCATCACATTACTGGGCCAAAATGAGGATGAAATATACGATAGGTACAGGCAGTTAGGCAGTTTTCAGGGGGTAGTAGCCCTAGTCGGAGGGGTATCACAAAGCTCACTGTCATGCTTCTTCAGGAACTTCATTGACACCATGATGACAAGGATCCACACCAACATCCACTTCCCCAGAACCCCACATGAGTTGAATAAGACAACGCTTGACTTCTACCAGGTAGCTCAATTCCCTCATGAGATTGGATGCATAGACTGTTCTCATGTCCCAATCTGTCCCCCAGCAGACAACAAATACATCTTCAGGAACAAGAAATCCTACCATTCCGTTAATGTTCATGTTGTGTGCAATGCCAAGCACATCATTACGGACATCGTGGCGCAATTTCCAGGAAGCACTCATGACTCCTACATATTTCGGCATAGTGGCATCCACAGGCAGTCGATGGTACTCCTCCTGTGACACCTGCTTCCCTCAGTCATTCGGCAATTCGCTCCTGTGCATGTATCCTGAGGTCGTACCACTTTTCTTCAAATCATCAGTGCTGCGGTGTGTGACTACCACAGCATTCACTTTATCTTTGATGCACAGCCATATTTTCCGTTTTTCAGCCTCAGGAACCTTCAGGGACAATTTTCCGAATAATTTATCGTGGCTTCTGCTGACCTCCTCAATTAAGTATTCCAACTCCCTCTCCCAGAACTTCATATTCCTCTTCCAGGGTACTCTCCCCTGAAGCAGTTTTGTCCATCCTGGGTGTGACAAGGTAGCTGGATACAGAAATGTAAGTGATTCTGGTCAGCCTTAGTACTCTGCCTCCTCCTCTGAGCTCCTCAGGGCACTGAATGAAGCATGGACTGTGTGACTTCCTGGTTGTGCTCTCATCAGCTTGCTTCCAATGCAACCCGCTTTTTGCGATTATCGCTAATAGCGATTTCGCAAAGAGCAAAATCACATTTAGCGAGATCTCTATTTGGGATTATCAAGTTTTTCAAGTCGCATTTGTGTACTCGCTGTAGTTTTTGCGAATAATAGTGAATCGCAAATTATTTGTGTGTGGCTTTGTGCATTCCGGATAGGGTTTTTTTAATTGCGATTCCTTATTTTTGCAATTAAGAAATCACTAATTTGGATTTTGATGCATGTGCCTGACAATGTGTTAAAAGACGTAACAAAACATAAAACATTAAAAACATAAATAAGATAAAAACTGTAGACTAAAAACTTTCACATTCAAGTTTCCAGCAGTTTTCCTCAAAGTTTCAAATACAAATTAGCAGCTTGGGCAATAAAAACAAACAAAACATGGTGGCTAATAAAGATGTTAGTATAAACAGTGCAAAAAGTGCCAGTCAATCTTACTGCTGGGCTGTTCTGATCTTATAAACCAAGCTGTTTGGAAACATTTAAACACATAATGCCTAATCCCCAACGTTGAACAAAATGGTTTAATCCACTTTGAACTGATTTGTTGATAGGCTGGGTAAAAATAAAAGTACATGCTCAGCGTTTTCATAACTACTATCACATACAGGGCATGTACCATAACCTACCTTTTAATCAGACCAGCTGCTCATAAAAGCTACCAGAGGAAATTGCCCAGCCTTGATTGTACAAACACTTGACTGGAGAGTGGAGTTTGAAGATAGTCCAAGAATTCTTCTAATTTATAATCAAAATTTGTATTAAAAAAAGAGTCAGTTAAGCTCTCCAAGGAAGATGATTTTGCTCCTTTTTCCTGAGCATAATGCTTAAAACTCTTGTTCATTGTACAAGACTCATTAAAGGAGATAAAGGCTAAGTTAGATCACAATTCTCCCAAGCTCAGGTTAGCTAATGACTCTTAGATGACCTCAGTCATGGGATCTTTAATGCTTGTTGTCTACTAATAACATCATGCAGTCATACTCGGAAATTGGCTGTTTTTTCTTTAGACCAGAATCTAACCCAGTGTAAAATCAGTTTCAATCTAAACCACTCACTTATTAGTTGCAGGCCAGGTCTAAACACAGAGGCAAGAGAGGGGTGATCTGTGGCAGCCTCAACAATGATCTTATAAAAGTATTCTCCATTGGTTCAATATATTCAACTCCACAGTGCCCCCACAATTCTGCTCCATAAATTGTGGCATTAAGGGCCGGTGTTCTATCGCCCTCCAATGCAGGGCAAACCCGTAAAACCCCTGGAGAATGGCAATTCTAAAAGTAATATGAAAAGATAATCAAAATGTCATTAAAGACAGGGAGGCTAACATTCTGCATTAACATTTCAATTGCCACTCCTGCAGCAATTTTAAAGAACTTACGAACCATAAGCAATCTAGAACTAGAACTCCTTAGTCCATAAATATTCCCCTCACAGAACACGTGTCCTCTTTTAAATGCGTCATAAACCTACACTTATTATTCCCCATTCGTGTTCTCTTCTTGAAACTGAAAATTTCCAAATCCTCTTCTTCATTATTCTTTTTTATTGTGCATCTATGAATAATTTACAATTAAACAAATATAGATTTTCCTATTCCTAACCCTGTGTTTTCTGTGAATATATGACATTATTGTGACAAGTGAATCCATTTGTACTAACATAAGTTCTACTTCACGCATATTCTCTTTTTTTATCTTTAAGTGAAGTGGTGGATGGAAAATGCTAGCCTCCATGTATTTGATGAAATCTTGATTCTCTTTTCATTTATACATGGCGAAACGTCATTTCATTGCAAGAATGGAGGTTACAATTATGCATGTTGAAAGCCCTTCAACACCACATTTGCCATATGCTTTACTCGTCTAAATTAATGCTTTGCAAAAAGACCTTGATTTGACCAATCCACTTCTTTCATAATTTCTTCCACCAGACAAAAACGCTTTACTTGCCATAGCACCTCTTATTGAATGTGCTTTAAAATTCTCCACATCTATTATTGCTTGTTCCATCACCCATTTAATCCATCTGCCGTTGTAGCAGTACTCACTGCACCATATGGTTTAACATAAGATATCAGCAACTGATTTTCTCCATCTATCCTGTATTCCTTAACTCTGTTCTCTTATGTTCTTGCCACAGATAACTTCTTAGAGTCTGGAAAACTTAGATAAAATATTGACACAGACGTTGTTGTCGTTCTTTTTCATAAATAAAATTCCCCTTCTGTACCATACATTGGGGGGGCAGATTTACAAGCCCCTTGCGCCTCATTTACGCCGCTGTTGCGTCACTTTGTGATGCAACGGCGGGGCAAATCCTGCTCCATGGTGCGGGGGTACTTACAACGTGACGCATCTGGGAGATGCGTCACGTTGTGATGCCCTGCGCCACATGTAGGCATTCCTGTGCAGGGGGGGCGTTCTGGCGCAGGAACGCCTCCTAAAAGTGGCTGAGTGAAATCTACAAGATTTCACTCAGTCACTTTTAGGCCCATGCTGCATCAAAACCCTGCTCCTGCCTGAAGCAGGCGTAAGGATTGACGCAGCCTTATGTAGATAGGGCCCCAGAGCATTGCTGGAGCTGCGACGCAACTCCAGCAATGCGTCACTTTTACGACACAGATGCGTCACGCATCTCTGCTGTTTTTGCACCATGGTGCGCCGCATTATAAATGCGCCGCATCCATGATGGCGGAGCTGTGGCGCACAATAACTGGTGCATCCGTGCTGATTTGCAGGGATGCACCAGTTATTGTAAATATGCCCCTAAGTTTCTAACCTCCAGAGCATTTACTTCTGGCACTCTTCTACAAGATATAAAACATAACAATGTTGTTAACTTAACTCAAAGTTTCTTCCTTTCTAAATATTTATTTACTGGTCAGGACTCAAACAAACTCAGCACCATATTCACATCCCATCAAAATCTATACCTAGCTCTACTAGACCTTCTCAACCTAATACTCTTTAAAACTCTACACGTGCTACGGCCCGTGCAGGTAGGAGCCGTGGGGTGGTGGGTGGGTATTTCAATATACGACTGCGAGGGAAAATTAAATTAATAACTAATTTTCACTCGTGGCTGTAAGTTGTAAACCCCCCCACCGGGCCCCAACGGGCCCCACCACCCTGACGCTCTTATCTGCATGGACCGCGGCTGCTCTACATACTGTAGTATGTTGTCCCACAGATCTTCCATCAACACCTGAACATGTCCATCGGAAATTGCTGACCTATAACAATTCATTGAACTATATCAGAAACCTTATTCAAACTTTTATAAAAGAAAAATAATACTTCTACAATAAAAGCCTCCACTGGATACAAACTCCTCTCCATGCACGAACAAACAAAAATTCTCCATATTTCTTACACCTTTGCCTTGTACCTTGTGCCCAGTCCTCCTCAAGCAGTTCAACAGCCCTGTTCAAAAATACTTTGAAGTAGTCAGATGTCCACACACCGTCCAAACCACTAGTCTTAATACTTTGCTTTGTACTAAAGGATGTTCCTCTCCTACTCCATTTCTTAGTAAACCTTCACTTGCAGGAATCATAAAAGGTATTTCAGAGACCAATTCCATCACTGTTGAAAACCACACTTTAGACACACAAAACAGAGTTACCAACACTATCTGCGACCTCTCCATCCACACCTTCATATGAACAACTCGGAATCATTGCAAATGATGGAAATGCATAAGCTTGCACTCCTATCCAAATCTACTGAAATGCATCCACAGCAGATGCTCCCGTGTCTGGCATCAAACTGAAATATTTCTCTAATTGGAATGTAAATCTGCATGGAAACAGATCCAATTCCAGTGGCCCCCAATTCTTTTCTATTTACCTGCAATAAACTTGATTCAGCTTCCAATGGTTGAAATCTTTCAGATTCTGGGAAATTCCAATCTGCTACCATATTCAACTGTCCTGGTAAATGCTCTGCTTTCACACTTATCTTGTGTTCCAGTCAAAAATACCAAAGCTTGTTCGCTAACTTTGGGAGACCACATGACCTGCTCCCTCCTAATCAATTGATATATGCCATTGATGACACATCGTCCATCATCGTCAACATTGTCTGACCTTTCAAAACTCTTTTACATTTCTCTAGGCATATCAACCTGCTGTCAATTCTAAGCAATTTATATGTTGCATCCTTTCCTTCTTGGACGGTATTCCACCTGTCTGTTGTTCTCCTAATAGAACCCACAAACATATCAAACTGGAATCTGTTTCCAAACAAAAATCTGGTACACATCCAAAAATGGCCATTCCATGCCTCCATATTGTTCAACCACCAGTTTAACTCCTCCTTCGCTTCCTGATACAGCATTATTCTCTCGCCAAACCACTGATGTTGTCAAAGAGATTCTCCTATCCCTCAACGTCAACATGTATTTCTTTAAAACATGCACTATCTCTTTCCCGATCATCCTCACTTTTCACTCTGGTGACTGCAATAGAACCTTGATAGTGTCTATCTGAAAACTTAAAACCTCCATCTTGTGTGAAGGTGATAAGATGGACTTCTCCTCTTTTATTCAGAATCTCAAAATCTTCAAAAGGTTCTTCAACAATATCATTTAACTCTTCAGTTCTTCTAAATCCTGAGACATTATCAATATGTCATCTCGGTATTCTATTAGACAAATCCCCTCTCTCTCACATAAGCCATCACTACTTTCATCACCTTGATGAAACACCATGGTGCAGAGGAAAGACCAAAAGGTAGGCATTGAAACTGAAACAACTGCTTCCTCCATCTGAACTGCAGGTACATCTGACTTTGGTTCTTCACTGGAATTGTAAAAGAAGCATTCTTCAGGTCTAACTTCAATAGCCAATCGTTTCTTAACAACATGTTTCTTAACAGATGAATTCCTTGCATATTGAAATGTCTATAAACCAAGTACTTTTTTAATTCCCTTAGGTTTATAATTGGCCTTCATTCTTTTTCTTTCTTTTCTACTAAAAAGAGAGTGCTCACATACTTTCTGACATTTTCCTCTAAAAGCTGCATTGCACCTTTTTGTAACATGGAATCTATTTCTGAATCCGCCATTGACTTTTGTTCTTTTGTCAAGTTTAACTATCTTGGTTCTTTTAAGGGGTGGGTAATAAACACTGTTCCTCCTCCGGCGAAGATTACAGAGTTTTGCCCACTTTCTGCACTGCTTGGAGCAAAGACTTCTGGAAAAATCTCTGACAACCGCCGTGTTTTTTTCTTGTGCACTGCTCTCCAGTGTTAAGTTGGTGAGCGAGAAAATTGAGCATTAGACCACTTTCCAGCAAGATTTCTCAATGCAGACTGTAGCGGCAGGTCACTACCGCCCGCGTTGAGAAAGCAGCTGTTCACATTGAGAAAGCTGCTGCTCAAGTAGAAAATCCACTTACTCGAGCAGCACAAAGAAGCTGCATCTTCTGGCGTGCCACCTGGGGCCATTTGCACTGATTTTACAGCACAGGACGAGCTCCCAGAGCTACAAATCAATGCAAGTAGTAGGACGTACCGAATTCCACCACTCTCGGAACTCTGCAGAATCTCGCCGAGTATTTAGGTAACTCTGCAGCATTCTATGGAGTGAGACTTCATGAGCTCCACCCACCCCTAGTTCTTTTATCTCTTCTGGTTGCTCTCCAAACTCAATTTTAAAACCTTATATTGTTTTCAGAACCCATGGATCCAGAGTTATTTCCTCCCATGCTTTCACTTTGTGTGTTAATCGACCTCGTACATTTTCTTTTAAGAAAAACCAAAAGTAGTCACCATACTTACCTTGCAAGTCAAAATTGTTGTGGGCTTGTCCACGTACAGTTCTTTCTCTTCCTGTTCTTCCTTTATTTGGGAAGTAGCTCATAGAGGCTTGGAAGTCTCTTCCATATCCTCTGGTATGATAGTTGTTTTAGGACTTTTGAATTCCTCAGCCAGCTGAAATTCCCTTTCTAAAATATACTCATCACATTTTTTATTTGTATCTGCAACTGGGACTACAAATCAGGATAGATACAACCACTGGCAAGAAACGGAAGTATAGGCCCACTGGAGGGCATTATTGATAATTAGCAAATGAATGTGCAGCGCAAATGTATGAAAGTTGAATACATAACACAAGAATGTAAAGGTGTTTACCCACTGAGGGGTATGATTTAAGTTAATAGTATAAAATGTTTTACTATCACTTAAAACTCAATGCGCAGCAGTGAAAATGGATAAATAATCAAATTATGTCTAGCATTTGCCGGTTTAGAATTAGACAAAAATGTTAAACAGTGAGAACTGCGGTCATGTAGGAGAACTACATAGTCCAGAATGCCCATCTTCGTATTGTGACAAACAGGAAGTCATAGATCACATGTTTCCTGGGGATCAAGGGTGTTTTTAAACAGTGTGTAACTAAGCATGGGCGGAAAATCCGTTTCGCTGGCGGATTTTGCGGATTTTCGGTAAATTCGCAATCCGCGAGATTCGCGAATCTCCCACAAAATCCGCAAATCCGCGAGCAGCGGATTTTATGGCTTTCTCGCACTGTTCGCGTGAGTTCGCGGCTTCCCAGTACAACTTCGCGCCCCACGAATAAGCGCTAAATTGCAGAAATACGATCTTAGCAAAACCGAAACTACTTACCAGGTTCAAAAGTTCAGGCTCATCATTAGTAGCCATTTCCTGTAGTACTTCCTGAGGGGCCCCTCCAGAGTTCAGTTGCCAGTTGCAACTATTATGTGACCCTGCTCTGAACCTCAGAATAGTTACACATATGCCATAAAGGTCCTGAATTACAGCTAAGGGAGACAAGCAGGAGCCAGGCTGGAAGTTCAAATCCATTAATCAGCCCCTAATTCATTATTGTCAGTTGGGGCAGGGCAGGTGTTGTAACTATTTTTGCAACAATGAAAGCACTTAGCATGTGCAAAAGATCACTAATCAGGAAGCACTAAGGAAGCAGGTGCCAGCTAAAAAAATATTCTGTGACACATTAATCAGCCCCAAATTAATTCAGGTCACTTGAGGCAGGGAAGGTGTGCTTTGCTTTGCCACAATAATGTACACTGACTGGACAACCAGAGGGTGCTGTGATGAAACAGAGGGTGGCATGGGTGGGCCAGAGGGTGGCATGAGTAGTCAGAGAGTGGCAGTGGTGACAGAGAGTGGCAGTGATGAAGAAGAGTGTCCCAAACAGGCTGGACACGTAGAAACAACAAGTTCGCAAAACTTGCAACCCGACAGGTAAGTTCGCGTTTGCGAAACTGTACAAAACCCTCGCGAACTGGCAGAAACCCGCGCGAACACACAAAAAAAAAATCCGCAAATTCGCGAGAATTCGCGGATTTTGCGGATTGCGAGTTCGCAAATCCGCAAAATTCGCGAACGCGAGATTCGCAAAATTCGCCCATGCTTATGTGTAACCACAGTAGAAATTAACTGTGAACAAGGTAGATGGAGCTACTGAAACGCGTTGGTCTATGTCTGTGCTGAGAATGAAATAAATCACTTTGTCTGGAAAGAACAGTGGCTGGAGTTGCGGCTCATTCGTTTCTTTTGGGAAAACATTGTTGGAATTGGAAGCAGCAGGGTTCAGCCGCAAGAGCCACACACCACTGCGAAGCGCGGTACGGGAGGAAAAAGGAACCACCCAGTTGAAATTAATCTTTCCCTTTGGTGCTCACCGAGGATTATGAACAGCTGACCCGGCGGAGGCACGAAGCAAGGAAGAAGCAGATCCACGCTACTCGGAGACCAAGATCGAGGTAAGAGCGTGTGGCTTTGTTACTTGCAGAGGTTGCCTTTTTGCTTTTGAATCAGCTAAACAAACAGAGGGCTTGTCCAAAAGCCACTCGGTTAAGTTGTGAATTCACCGAAAACAAACGTCGCGTTGTGAGAGGATCGTTTGCAATAACAAAGTCCCACGGTAGACTTAGCAAAGAAAATAAACAACACGAAATCGGACAGTTTTTTAGGCAGAATTCAACATCCAAAAACAGACAAATAAAAATAAAAAGCGCAATACAGAAAGCACAGAGTAAGAAATGGAGAGAAGAGAAGCCAAAAGAAAGGAGCATTTAACAACAATGTTCGAGAAAGGGAACATGGATAAAGTACCGGACAAACAAAACACAGCAGGAAAAAATTATACTAAGACCAAATTAAGGCTATGGGAGAAGCTCAATAAAAAAGAAATTAATAAATCCTGGGAATTTCTTGCATTACGCAAGTACTTGGAGGTAGAAAGAGTCCCAAGAGGACTTCGAATCTTGCTAATGCCCAGCCAACAAGATGCCACTAATGATTTATTGCATGAATGGGGCGAATATACACTGAATTCATCTCTGGGATTAATAAAAATGCTGGTAAAACACATCGAAATTGCCCTGGAGAAAGTGAAGGAACGATTAAAAGAAATGGAAAAGGAATTGGAATTATTAAAATTGAATTCTGAAATGACAAAATTCAAGGAAGACCTGGACAGGCAAATTGATAAACAGGAAGAAAAAGTAAGACCAAGAAAGCACAACAAATTTGTAAGAGACGCCAATGACTACTCAGACGGGCGAATATTCACATTTGCCCGTAAATTTGATCCTTAAACAAGCAAGCACAACAGTGGTATCATCCACCAGTATGTCATCCCTGACTTCCAATGAACCAAGTGAAGAAGACCTAACAATGGACAACGCAAGAAAGATTTTTTAGGGGATATGCGCCTCGTTCTCCAGCAACGCCAGTGGGAACAAAATCAGGGGGCGCAAAAACAACAACGAGGAAGAGGAAGGGGAATGCCATGGCAACAAAGAAACAAAAATCAAAAACTAGAAGAGGGCGGAGAAGAAAGCACTTCAAACGAAAAGATTGGTACCAAGACTCGAAATGTGAGACAGAGGAACAACACGTTGAGAATTCATCCGGTGTTTCATGTGCACTTGTTGAAGAGAGCCCTCACATCGCGCAGAACGGCGCCCCCCCCCCGTTGCTTGTGACGGGAATCTTGAGTACGAGGTGAGGTCTATACGTGACTCCAAGTTCCGCAGGGGGTTTCTTTGGTATCTGGTCTCGTGGAAGGGGTACAAGACCGAGGATGACTCTTGGGAGCCGTGGCATAACATACATGCTCCTAGGGCGGTCCGTTCCTTCCACTCAAGGTTTCCTACCAAGGCTGGTCCTAGGAGGCGCTTGGGAGGAGGGCGTACTGTCAGGGTTTAGAAAATCGTGCGCCTGCCAGAACTTCAGTTCCCATGATACCCAGGGCCCGAACTACAGATCCCATGATTCTCGGCGGTACTGCAGGATATTGCAGGGCGGAACCGGGTGATCGGGGCTCGTGATTCCCCTATGGTAGCGGGAGCGTCTGGTTCCCGAGGTTCCTGTATCCTGTTCGATTCCGAGGGGATTGAACTCGGTCTCCGTCCTTTCCAGAGGAAGGAAGCATCTGGTATTTTGATCACACGCTGGCTAGCGCGTTTGTTTACTTTATCTGCATTCGGCTCGGAGCAAGTCTGCACGACCTTATTAGTGCCTCGCGGCTGTGAGGACTTTTTGTAAGGAGGTTTGATTTACTACGCTCTGGGAAGAGTGACTCAGAGGTGTGCTCATTTTGGGGTTTGTTTACACTTCCAGTGGCGGAGTGCAGGGGGGGAGAGGACCTCCGCATTACCGTCATGAAGACATGACGTTGTATGTACATTACCTTGCGGAATATAAATGCCAAAGTGGATGGCAGTAGTGAAGGAACTACGCCATGCCGTGTTTGGTTTAACATTGTTACCTCTGGTGCAGTGTTTGGCACATTTGCACTTTCATAGCGAAGGAGGATTCTGCTGGCAGTAACTAGGATTCTCGATTTAAAAAAGGGGGTGGTGATGAACAGAGTGTCTGAGTTAAACAGACCACTCTTACCCAGTCCAAAGATCAGGGCTTGATCCATCACCGTTATTTATCTCACTGCCCCATCCCAGCTCAGAACCTGGCTATATGCAAATCAGTCTGTCCCTGGCCCAGTGCATCATGGGAACAGGGCAGACTAAACTACCAAGCCAATTCTTCACCAGAAAGGAGACAAGCTACCGGGGACCGGTTTCTGGCATTTCAGCCTTCTTCGGCCCGGCTTGCTTGAATCCTGATGGAGCAGTGAGAAAGGGACTCATGTCTGAGTATACCCTGCCACACCTATAGTGGCCAAAAACGATTTAAAAAAGGGGGTGGTGATGAACAGAGTGTCTGAGTTAAACAGACCACTCTTACCCAGTCCAAAGATCAGGGCTTGATCCATCACCGTTATTAATCTCACTGCCCCATCCCAGCTCAGAACCTGGCTATATGCAAATCAGTCTGTCCCTGGCCCAGTGCATCATGGGAACAGGGCAGACTAAACTACCAAGCCAATTCTTCACCAGAAAGGAGACAAGCTACCGGGGACCGGTTTCTGGCATTTCAGCCTTCTTCGGCCCGGCTTGCTTGAATCCTGATGGAGCAGTGAGAAAGGGACTCATGTCTGAGTATACCCTGCCACACCTATAGTGGCCAAAAACGATTTAAAAAAGGGGGTGGTGATGAACAGAGTGTCTGAGTTAAACAGACCACTCTTACCCAGTCCAAAGATCAGGGCTTGATCCATCACCGTTATTTATCTCACTGCCCCATCCCAGCTCAGAACCTGGCTATATGCAAATCAGTCTGTCCCTGGCCCAGTGCATCATGGGAACAGGGCAGACTAAACTACCAAGCCAATTCTTCACCAGAAAGGAGACAAGCTACCGGGGACCGGTTTCTGGCATTTCAGCCTTCTTCGGCCCGGCTTGCTTGAATCCTGATGGAGCAGTGAGAAAGGGACTCATGTCTGAGTATACCCTGCCACACCTATAGTGGCCAAAAACGATTTAAAAAAGGGGGTGGTGATGAACAGAGTGTCTGAGTTAAACAGACCACTCTTACCCAGTCCAAAGATCAGGGCTTGATCCATCACCGTTATTTATCTCACTGCCCCATCCCAGCTCAGAACCTGGCTATATGCAAATCAGATGTGAGACCCTTGCTCATTGCACCATCAGGATTCAAGCAAACCGGGCCGAAGACGGCTGTAATGCCAGAAACCGGTCCCCGGGAGCTTGTTTCCTTCCCAGTGTAAGAATTGGCTTTTGTAGTTTGGTTTGCCCTGTTCCCATCATGCACTGGGACAGGAACAGACTAATTTGCATACAGCCAGGTTCTGAAACTGGGATGGTGCAGTGAGCTAAAAAACGGTGTTGGATCTAGCCCTGATCTCTTGACTGGGTGAGAGCTTTCTGCTTAATTCAGAGACTCTGTCCCTCACCACCCCTTGTTGTAAATATTTTTGTCCACCCTAAGCGTGGAAGGGTATTCTCAGATGTGAGACCCTTGCTCATTGCACCATCAGGATTCAAGCAAACCGGGCCGAAGACGGCTGTAATGCCAGAAACCGGTCCCCGGGAGCTTGTTTCCTTCCCAGTGTAAGAATTGGCTTTTGTAGTTTGGTTTGCCCTGTTCCCATCATGCACTGGGACAGGAACAGACTAATTTGCATACAGCCAGGTTCTGAAACTGGGATGGTGCAGTGAGCTAAAAACGGTGTTGGATCTAGCCCTGATCTCTTGACTGGGTGAGAGCTTTCTGCTTAATTCAGAGACTCTGTCCCTCACCACCCCTTGTTGTAAATATTTTTGTCCACCCTAAGCGTGGAAGGGTATTCTCAGATGTGAGACCCTTGCTCATTGCACCATCAGGATTCAAGCAAACCGGGCCGAAGACGGCTGTAATGCCAGAAACCGGTCCCCGGGAGCTTGTTTCCTTCCCAGTGTAAGAATTGGCTTTTGTAGTTTGGTTTGCCCTGTTCCCATCATGCACTGGGACAGGAACAGACTAATTTGCATACAGCCAGGTTCTGAAACTGGGATGGTGCAGTGAGCTAAGAAACGGTGTTGGATCTAGCCCTGATCTCTTGACTGGGTGAGAGCTTTCTGCTTAATTCAGAGACTCTGTCCCTCACCACCCCTTGTTGTAAATATTTTTGTCCACCCTAAGCGTGGAAGGGTATTCTCAGATGTGAGACCCTTGCTCATTGCACCATCAGGATTCAAGCAAACCGGGCCGAAGACGGCTGTAATGCCAGAAACCGGTCCCCGGGAGCTTGTTTCCTTCCCAGTGTAAGAATTGGCTTTTGTAGTTTGGTTTGCCCTGTTCCCATCATGCACTGGGACAGGAACAGACTAATTTGCATACAGCCAGGTTCTGAAACTGGGATGGTGCAGTGAGCTAAAAAACGGTGTTGGATCTAGCCCTGATCTCTTGACTGGGTGAGAGCTTTCTGCTTAATTCAGAGACTCTGTCCCTCACCACCCCTTGTTGTAAATAGTAACTAGGATTCTCTTCATCTCTAAGTACTGGGCTTGTTGCACTTCATTGTGCATTTACTTTCTTGGATTGAACCATTTGTGTATACTTTGCATTGGGACTATTCTTCAGAGCTTTCAGCTTTCCGGCTATGGGGTAGGTTTTTAGTGAGAACTAGTGTTATATGCAGATGGAGTTCATCACATTTATTCATAAGGTTTCTTGTGTTGTGCAGGATAGAAGGAAGTCAGAAGAAACAGCAGTATGAAGGTGTATGCACATGGTCTCCTACAGGTGAATCATAGTGCCCTTTGTCTAGTGAGAATGTAATGAGAGTAGGGTTATGAATCGTATTAACCATTGTGTGTTTTTTCTTGCAGCTTCTTTTCCCCTGCTGTCCCTTCCTTCTTCCCTTTATTCTTTTGGGTTTTTCCCCTTTTGGGGTTTTTCCCTCACCGTATAGTCTGAACACCCTGTGATATAATTCAGGGTGTTTGGAAAGTCCGGAGGTGGAGCATTGTTGCTGCATGCGGATCCTGCGGAGTGCAATCCTGACAGAATCACGAGCCCACGAATTTCACTCTGCCCGGTCCGTGTGTAGGAACAATGGCATCCATGGAGGATGTGTTGCATGCTTTGGTATTGGTACAGCAGGAGTTGGCCTCCTCTAAAGCTGAGACCGCTGCTTTGCGGGAAAAGGTGGAACGCTTGAGTGGTAATTGTAGGGAAGTTGAATCCGTTAAATAAAACACAGAAGTCATTACTTGGATGGCCACAACAATTTGATTTAGGAATTAAGCTTGACCCTAGGGCAAACCCTCCTGTGTTTGCTATTGAACTACCAACGCAAAATAGTAATGCCTTGGTTGAGAAGCTAAGAAGGGAATTTCCTGAAGTGTTCAGTGGGAAATTAGGCAAGTATCTTGGGTTTGAGCACACTATCAAGCTACACGAAAATTCTGTTCCCATACGACATAGGGTAAGAAATGTTCCAATTTCTTATCGAGGTAAATTAAAGGATATGTTGAAAAATATATGTAATGATGGTATAATAGAGCCTATTGAATCCTCACCGTGGGTTTCTCCGATTGTGATTTCGGTCAAACCTTCTGGTGAGCTCAGATTGTGTGTCGATCTACGCAGTTTGAGTCGATCTATTTGGGTGGATGCTCATGCCTTACCAAATTTACATGAGATGGTTTCCACCTTAGCGGATGCGAAAGTCTTCTCTTGCATTGACTTGACTAGTGCGTACCACCAAGTGGTATTGTCGTAACAATCAAAAAATATGACTGCTTTTATCACTCCTGAGGGTCTCTACAGGTATTGCCGAATGCCTTTTGGTCCTGCGAGTGCAGCTTCTGTCTTTCAGAGGCTAATGAAGGATACCTTGGACCGATTGGACGGGGCTGTCGCTTTCCAAGATGACATCTTGGTATATGGGAAATGTGATGAGGATCATGATTGCAATTTGTACTGTGCTATTGCTGCATTAGCCAAGAAGGGTCTCATGCTCAGGTTAGAAAAATGCAACATCAAGGCAAAGGATGTTGAGTAGCTTGGTCATACTATTAGTGGGGACGGTATTAGGCCTAAGGGAAAGCATGTTAAAAGCATTGTGAATGCGCCTTTTCCATCTTCTAAGGAACAATTAGTGGCGTTTTTGGGGTTAACTGAGTTTTATGCTAAATTCATGTATCCTTCATTAGCCTCTGAAAGACAGAAGCTGCACTCGCAAGACCAAAAGGCATTCGGCAATACCTGTAGAGACCCTCAGGAGTGATAAAAGCAGTCATATTTTTAGATTCTTCCGACAGTACCACTCGGTGGTACGCACTAGTCAAGTCAATGCAAGAGAAGACTTTCGCATCCGCTAAGGTGGAAACCATCTCATGTAAATTAGGTAAGGGATGAGCATCCACCCAAATAGAGCGATTCAAACTGCGTAGATCGACACACAATCTGAGCTCACCAGAAGGTTTGACCAAAATCACAATCGGAGAAACCCACAGTGAGGATTCAATAGGCTCTATTATACCATCATTACATACATTTTTCAACATATCTTTTAATTTACCACGATAAGATATTGGAACATTTCTTACCCTATGTCGTATTGGAACATAATTTTCGTGTAGCTTGATAGTGTGCTCAAACCCAAGATACTTGCCTAATTTCCCACTGAACACTTCAGGAAATTCCCTTCTTAGCGTCTCAACCAAGGCATTACTATTTTGCGTTGGTAGTTCAATAGCAAACACAGGAGGGTTAGCCCTAGGGTCAAGCTTAATTCCTAAATCAAATTGTTGTGGCCATCCAAGTAATGACTTCCCACTTTTTGTCACATAAACTTTGCCTGATGCATGGTTTTTGCCAAATACTAACTCAGCTGAAAAATATCCCATGAAATCAACTTTATGGCCCGTATATCCACCAGGAGATACATCTGGTGATGTTAACCCCTTCCATGCTGGTGACGAACCCCAGCCGTCATGCACTACGGTGCTCGTGTGCTGATGACGGCTGGGGTTCGTCATGGCCCGCCCGTGTTCGGCCGGCGGCCACACACGGGAAAAAAAGCGGCCGCATCGAAGGGGTTAAACACCTCCCAGGCCAATTGTCCTCAAAGATCCTGCGGGAAATAATAGTATACCAAGCACAAGAGTCAACATAGATGTCTAACTCAATGCCATCTACTTTGACGATGCAAGATGGAAATTTGGAAACACCATCCACACAACAAACGTTAATAACAGTGTTGATGTCATTCTCATTATTACCCGTACTGAGATCATCATCACTTGAATATTCCATGTAATTAAATTTTTTTTTAGATGACTTACAGAAGTTAGTGAAATGCCCTTTTCTATTACATTTAGCACAAACTTTATCAAAGCCCGGACAATTCTTGTAATTGGCTAAGTGCGAATTACTACCACATCTAAAACACAACAGTGTATGACTGCGTTTCTCACTATATTGACTCATACTCTTATGATTAGTATCAAATTTGTTGGAAGAGTTACTCCTTTGACTGGAAGACATCTTTTGTCTATTCTGTTCTTTCAGTTCCTTATTTACATTAAAAACATCACTTTGATCCTTACCCCTAATTTCCTTAACAAACTTTTCTGAATGCTCAATTGACTTTGCAGATTAATCGCTGCATTCAAGGACAAATCAGGGGTAGACCATAATTTCTCTTGAACTTTTTTACTATTCGTTGGCATCAAAATCTGGTCTCTTAATACCTGGTCATAAGAGATATGTTCAAATGCGCAAGTAGCTGCGAGTGATCTTAGAGAAGATAAATAATCTTCAATGGATTCCTCGTCGCGCTGTTTACGAGAATAGAAAATAAACCTTTCCATCAGGACATTTTTCTTTTTACCAAAACGAATGTTAAGTTGGGATGAAGCATACTGATACACATTAATTCTACCCGGATTAATTAACACAGGAAGAGTTTTAAATTCTTTAAGTCCAAAACCACCTAAACATTGTTTTAAAAGAGAGAGTTTCCTCTCTGCTTCACAATCTTCACCTTCCATGACCTCCACATAGGCTAAAAACATTGGTTCCCAAACTTCCCAAGACATAGGAGGTTCGCCAGAAGCTGTTAGAAATGAGGGAGGAGGTAATATACCAGACATTTTATCAAAAAAAAAAAAAAATAATCGTGAAGAATTACAAGAATTGAAATAACAAGCTAATAAGAAAGTTCATGAAGCTTACTCGTAAAGTATAAAAGAATCGCAAAAACAAGAAAATAAAGTATAAAAAGTAATGTTAAATTGTAGAAAACGATGTCATCCGATGTGAATCACCGCAGATGTTCGTGATTTGTTTTTGAAGGGTTGCTACGGTGATAAAAATGGCCGCCGAAGACGTCAGACGTATGCGTGCTCCGTGTTGACGAAAACAAACATGCTGCCTCCCGTGACGTGTTGACAGAGATAAACGTCAACGCCAAGATTCCGTTGTCATGGATGATCGTGGGAGCCTTGTAGTGGCGTTTACCTAACGTGAGTGAAACTCAAATGATGCAAGTCTCCAATTGTAAATGACGTAGCGCTTAAAAAGTAGAAGTATGCAAAGGAAGTCTTTTAAACCGCACCTGGCTTGTACTACATAAATCTTCAAAAGGCAGCACCTTAACATTAGTCAAAGCGCAACGCCGGCATTCTTCCTAGTGATTAAATTATTGCATTTCTTTAAAATAAAGTGGTCACTAGGTGGCAGCCTTTGTTCACTACAAATAAAAATTAAAAAAATAGATTAAGAAAACACAGAGACAGCCGCAGGTGCTATCAAATGCACATGTGTAAAGCGTAACAGCAGACTGCCGCAGGAGCAATCAAAGCTCAAAAAAATAAATTAATAGATGTAATTCCACCTCCGGTTGAAATAATGGATACACCACCGCTCGGTTTACGCGGTCGAATACATTTCCAAATGAGGAACGCCACCGCTCGATAACTGCGGTCGAGAGCAAAATAAATTAAATAATCTCACGTGATTATTCTCCCTGTGCAGGATCATCCCATCCTCGTCGCCAGTGTAGGGAAGTTGAATCCGTTAAATAAAACACATGGAACAACTGTGTTTATAGAGAATAGATTTAATGCAGCTTCTCATGTCATAGGTTATCAGTTAATGATCACATTCTCCCCGTGATCCCACTCGCCCAGCAAACCATAACAATTCTTAAAGAGAACACTATCTTCCATGAGCACGGAGTGCACGTGGAAGATAAATACATAACAATATATATGCAACAGTAATCCTTTTAACGCTTCCGCCCCGTCCTCTACTGTACAGATTACTGTGCCTCCACCCATTCCTCTGGCTACTCCTGAAAGGTTCTCAGGCGATCCCCGCAAGGTGCATGTGTTTATGACTCAGGTTCTCATGCATTTTTCCTGTAAGCCATCCTCATTCCTTACAAATCATTCGAGGGTGGCCTTTGTGATCTCATATTTGGTGGGGGATGCGGCTGATTGGGCGGTACCTTTAGTAAAACGCGATGATGCCATCCTGTCGGATTGGACAGCGTTTAAAGCAGAATTCGAGAGGGTTTTCAACCGAAGGGCTACGTCATTTAGTGCTGATCGAGAGCTTTTGGAATTAAGGCAGGGCAGGGAAGAACTAGTTACTTACCTGACTGCTTTCAACAGGCTAGTGGCTGAAGCAGAATGGCCAGAGGAGAAAAGAATGTCCCTTTTTTATCAGGGGTTGAAAGAAGATTTAAAGGATGTGGTAGCACAGGTTGATCCTCAGCCTACTTCCTATGTTGATCTGGTGAATCTGGTGTTAAGACTGGATAGCCGTTTGTCTGAAAGAGGGAGCAATAGAAGAAGATGGGAAAGAGGAGCATACAGTAGTGAAAGGAGCCCTCGTAAGGTAACGGGGGATCAGAAACCACTCCTGAACCAATGGAGATAGGAGCACTCAGGGCACCTTTGTCGAGAGAAGAGAGGGAAGTAAGAAGAGTACAGGGCTTATGCATGTACTGTGGGAAGAAGGGGCATTATGTTTGGGAATGCCCCTCCCAACCCAAGACTTCGGGTAATGTCAATAGATTTAAAAAGGTGGCTGTATCTAAGACGGTGCAGGACATAGAACAGAAGGAGGACAATACAGCTAGTTTAGAAGGAGAACATGAGTGGAAACTCACCTCTTTGTCCTCTCTAGGAAATGACGAAACAGAATCGCATTTAGTGGTTGTCATGACGCTTGAATGCGAACTAGAGCAACATCAGGTAATGGTGATGTTGGATTCCGGAGCAACAGGCAATTTTGTAGATGAAGGCCTGGTAACACGTCTGGCTTTGCCTCGTGTTCCTAGGGAGAATCCAGAGACGTTTTAGCGGTTGATGGGCAACCTTTAACATCAGGTCAGGTAACTGAAAGAACCAGTGAGCTGGGCTTGCCTTTGGTATTACATGGATATGTGCATTCTGAGAACTTGACTCTGAACATTATCGCTGCACCACAGAATGAGATCATTTTGGGCATGCCTTGGTTACGTAAACACAATCTTGTGATCGATTGGCAGACAAAAACGTTCTGTTTTGTACCCGAGAATTGCCAGGATCACTTAGTACCATGTGCTCCAGCTCATGCTGCGGTGTTAGCCACCCCGTTTTGGCAGCAACCGCTGTGGAAAAGGATGTTCGAC
Source organism: Lissotriton vulgaris (assembly GCF_964263255.1). Classification (NCBI taxonomy): domain Eukaryota; kingdom Metazoa; phylum Chordata; class Amphibia; order Caudata; family Salamandridae; genus Lissotriton; species Lissotriton vulgaris. The sequence goes on along the minus strand of NC_141697.1, from coordinate 743,985,808 downwards.
TACCCGTTGAATACGTGTCTTATAGGGATGTGTTCAGTGAGACTAAGGCAGAAACCCTACCCCCCCACAGGGAGTATGACTGCCGCATAGATTTGGTGGAAGGGGCCACAATACCATCTTGCAGAGTATACGTCTTGTCTGGGATGCTTCCGAGTAGCCATGCGCTATACAAGAACCTTTCCAATTCCAATTCCAATTCTGTGCCTGAAACCACCCATTTGAAAGAATACATCGAGCATTATTCACGTTTGGGGTTCATCCGGCCCTCCCGCTCTTCAGCTGCCTCCCCTCTGTTTTTTATAGCTAAGGCCAACGGGGACCTGAGAGCGTGTGTAGACTATCGTGTCTTGAACAAGAATACCGTACGTAACCGTTACCCTCTTCCCCTCAACTCAGTCTTGCTCGACCAGGTGAGAGAGGCCAAGATCTATACCAGTTTGGACCTACGTGGGGCTTATCACCTGGTCCGGGTAAGAGAAGGGGACGAGTGGAAAAAGGCGTTCAAGACACGATATGGTCTTTACGGATATCTGGTTATGCCCTTTGGGCTTTGTAATGCACTTGCAGCGTTTCCGTTTTTTATAAACGACGTTTTGAAAGAGTATGTGGACCGTTTTGTGGTGATGTATATAGACGACATCTTGAGTTATTCTCAGGATGTCTCATGTCATACGGCTCATGTATGTAAGGTTCTGGACAAACTAAGGGAACATCGCTTATATGTAAAACTGAGCAAATGTGAGTTTGGTGTACAGGAGGTGGAGTTTTTGGGTGTGAATCTCAGCCCACGCGGATTGCAGATGTCTGGGAGGAAGGTACAGGCGGTACGGGATTGGCCAGCCCCTAAGAACGTGAGGGAGGTGCAGAGTTTTTTGGGGTTCGCCAATTATTATCGTTGGTTCATTTTACACTTCTCTCAGACAGCTGTCCCCATTACCCGGTTGTTAAGAAAGGGAAAGCCTTTTGTGTGGACAAGGGAGGCAGAGGATGCGTTCCAAGCTCTGAAAAGAGCTTTCACCACAGCACCGGTGTTGGCACATCCTGTTTTGGAACATCCCTTCATAGTCAAGGCAGATGCTTCGGATGAAGCCATAGGGGCAATCCTTTCCCAGAGAGATTCACACAATGGTCAGCTCCATCCTGTTGCTTACCTGTCAAAGAAGTTGAGCTCGGCTGAGGTCAATTATACTATAGCAGAGAAAGAACTTTTGGCTATAAAGAGGGCCTTTCAGGAATGGAGGCCTTATCTCTGGGGGGCTTGTCAGGCAGTGACGGTATATACCGATCACCGTTATCTCCAATATATGTCCTCAGCGAGACATCTGATGCAAAGGCAAATGCGTTGGATGCTTTTCTTTTCCAAATACAACTTTGTGGTGACCTTTAGACCTGGCACAGAGAATAGGAAGGCAGATGCTCTGTCCAGACAAGAGATACCTGTAGAACAGCATGAGGAAGAACAATCCATCATCCCTTCAGCTAAGGTGGTATGTGTGATTCGAGCTGAAAAGTTTTTGGATGACATCAAGGGCTCTAGGTCTTCAGGGTCTTGGGCCCGTTGGGCTGCGGCCAAGCCGGGCCCGAAGGTGAGACCGGGATTGCCTTTTCAGGGGGAGTGTTTGTTTTTACCTACCGATGAGATACGAAAGAAAGCCTTTTGTTGGTGTCATGACGCTCCATCAGCAGGACATCCTGGGGTTACCAAGACTGTGAGTCTGCTTAGAAGACATTTTTGGTCGGAGTCCTTGGTCAGGGACGCTACCTGATGGGTAGGGAGGTGTGAGACTTGTGCCAGAGCAAAAGGGGAAACTACCAAAAGGAAGGGTCTGTTGATGCCTATGCCCACACCTGATCACCCATGGCAGAACATAAGTCTAGACTTTATCACAGGCTTACCTTCGGATCAGGGAAAAACCGCAGTATTGGTGGCAGTGGACAACTTAACAAAAATGGGACATTTAATACCTTGTGTAAATCTCCCCACAGCTGGTCAAACACCTCAGTTACTGGCCTCCCGGGTCATAAGATTACATGGCATCCCAAGAGTAATAGTGTCTGACAGGGGACCTCAGTTCATCGCTCGTTTTTGTGGAATGTGGTGCAAGGCGTTGGGTATTGAGTCAGCGCTCTCTACCAGCTTCCATCCTTAAACAGATGGACAGACTGAACGTCTGAATCAGACTTTAAAGAAGTATTTGCGCTGCTACTCCAAGGAAGCACATGAATCTTGGGTGGAATTGTTGTGGAGGGCTAAGTTGGCGTACAACAATTCATGGCACAGTTCAACAGGCATGTCGCCATTCAAGGCTAATTTCGGCTATGATGCTAACACTTTGCCAATCAATATCCCCGCTGATTTGAATAATCAGCCCTCAGTGAGGGAACGTGTTCAGACCTTAAGGAAGGTGTATAAAGGGGTACAAAAACATCTGCTAAAGGCAAAAGAGGTGTACAAACGATGGGAGGACAGACACCGTGATTCTTGTCCTCAGTTCAAGGTAGGAGACAAGGTGTGGCTCTCAACAAGGTACATACGTTTCAAGTTGAGGAGCGTTTTCCATCCACGTTTCATTGGACCCTATCCCATCGTGAAACGAATCAACCCTGTAGCGTTGCCCAACACGTTGAGAATTGGTAGGCACAAAGTTCTAAACCCTGACAGATTTGTGGTCTCTGCTTCGCGTTTGCAAACTCCTGGAACAATTCAGGTTAGTGGTTTACTGGTTCTGGCAATTAGAGTGCTGCAGAACTAGTGACTGGGCATGCATATGCTAGTCTTATTCCAGGTCTAAGCTGAAGTAAATTTACAACTGTTTAGGTTATTTTTTTTGCTGTGTAGTAACTATTAATACAGTTGGCACATAGATTTATAGATTTCAGATTTAGTTTATTGTACAGTTAATAACAATTTTAAAACACACAAATATTTAAGATCTTAAAAGTCACAATCTGGATTTAGAAAAGTCCTTTGGGGTTAGGGGGCCAAGGTGCTTGCAGATTTAAGAGACAAGTGTCTCTGGGGAGGTTAGCGCTGTTTTGGTTTGGCTGGTGCTTCGAGTAAACCCTGTGGCTTTTTTGTTTAGTCTGCTAGCCACTATGTCAAAAAATGTTGTTATTCTGCAGTTTAGCTGGGTTTCTTCAGGATTAAAACAAAGCATCACATCCTGCCTACAGCTTGTTATGCCCTTCTGGTTCTGTCATATAGCTAATTCTTTTCTATACACTGTGTTAAGTTAGCATGAGCTTATTAAATGTTTAAACACCATTTTACCTTTCTGTCTCATTTTGCACACAACACATAATTGTTGTTTTAGCTTTCAACCCAGAAGAGCTTCGTGATTTACTTGAGAAATATTATGTTATTGCTCTGATATCAGTTTTGCTCGGTACACTGTCTGCACAGTGAGTGCTGAAGGATGCAAGGATAACTAGACACAATCTTGTTGTAAGGTCTGATCTTCGCACGTCCATAGACATAACACACATGCTGCTGCCAGAATCTGGCTCTAAGCGGGTTTTATATTGTTGTGCTGAATACATACGAGACACACTTGATGGTGCTTTGCATGCAGAGAGCTTGTGCAAGATTATGTGATCCTCTGCCACTGAGATTTTGAGGTATGGGCCCACCCTGCGAAAACCCAAATGAGACCTTCATAGATATAAAATACTATGCTAAATAGGGAGGGTGTGAATTAGGTATTGTTAATTTCTATTCATTTCAGCATCTTAGTATGCTGTCACCATTCGCCTTTTATAGACTAGTAACTATGCTGATAACTTTGTTGCTTATAATATGTTTGCTAGTATTGTACAAGATACTGCGTTTGAGAACCTTGCATTAGTAAATAAATATTTCAAACATGCACGTGTCCTCTTTTACTCCATGTTCTGGTTTGAAATGATTATATAACGAAAGAGTGTTCATGTGTTCCATGATACCTGAGGTAATCTAAGTTCATGTTCTGGTCTGTCTAAGCATTGGGAGTTTGTTATGACCAATGAGACACTGTAGCTAGTTCAGTAAGGGGATTTTGGGTACTGAGGTGAGTTTTGGGCCATCCTAATTCACCGAGGTTCCAGGTATCTATGTACAGTTCTGTAGGAGAACGGAATTCCCGCTACAGTTCCATAGAACACGAAGCAGAGAACGCCTTATATCCAAGAGATTTGTGCAGATGCAGATGATATGTATGAGGTCCTCTTTCCCAGAAAGACAGAGTCAGCAACGGTTTGCTGAGTTATCCCTTTTCCATTGTGCCAGGTGGGGTGTTATAGGTATGTTGCCAAGGCGCATGTTGAGAAACTTGTTTTATGTTTTCTGTTTGAGGCCCGTTGTTAAGTACTCTTGTGGTTTTAGAGCACTGTAACCTTTCAACACAACCCATCCATGCGCTCTCTTGGCTAGGGTGGCTTTGTCCTCAATAGATGAAACCATCTTGGTGACTTTCACCATCACTTTTTTGAAGGTGCCTGGATCAGTTGACGACTCCCATAGGTTTGTTAATCCTAAAGCCTCCAGTGATTCCATTAAGTAATTCCTTGCAAGTGAGTTGTCTCTAACGGACAGTTCAGTCCAGAGATGGGCATTTAAGGATCCGTGGTCGGCGTCTCTGATTTTCCGCCAACTTTTTATGTATACGCCTCAGTTGGCACATAGGAATTGGGTTACTCTTTTGTGGGTGGGTGCATGTCCATTCGTAACCTATCTCTAGCCCTCCCTTAACCCCTCCTTCTTCTGTTCTAAAACCCTATACCTATGTTAAGGGAAGATCTCTACAGTTGGTGCAGAGAGTTGTACACAGAAAGGATAGGAGAGGCAGAGACTTCCATCTCAGCACGTGGGTTAGTGAATAATAGTTTATAGTACATGATTGTTATTTTTGCTAGTAATACTACATTTACTACAAAGTGCAGTTCATGAATAGGTCCCAATGTGTCTTATGTGTTTGTGCAACTGTGAAAGGTACAATGAACGCTTAATCATTAGTAGATTACTGCATATTGAAATTAACTTTAATTCATTGGAATCTGTCAATATCTTGATATTTAAAAATATTTTCAGAGAGCAATAGAAACAATGATGAGTTATACACACCATTGTTTACAGATATATACTGCAATTAGGATATGCCATGGCATTTTGGATACTGAAAACTTTTTGTTCATCTGGGTGTGTTTCACTCTTACAGTTGGGAATTAGTAAACAACCTTTAACATAAATCAGTTTTGCTATGTTCAATAGTTACACAGAGCTAGTCAAATGTCTATATGTCATTTTAGGTCAGTGTTTTCATCCTGAAATATGCCTTAATAAAGGGCACCATTTTTTATATACATGTCATAATTTCAGGAACACATGCCTGATAGTAAGCACCACCAAATAGGTGCCAATATTTACTAATCACACAATTTGTGCATGGATGAATATTCACAAAGGTGAGATAAGGCTTGCTGATATTGACTCTGTGTGCCTCATTCCTTCCATTCACTTGTGCTTCAATGAACTCACTCGTGCCCTTCTTAGTTTTTGCCCCTCTCTGTCACTTTGGGCTGCTGTTTTGCCTCTTACTCATGCCCTTTTCACTCAGCTTTCTGGCTTCTTTCACTCATTTTTTCTCTGTTGACTTTCTGCTTTTCCTCACCTTTTTTGCTGCTCCCACTATGGTTCATCTGCTCCCCCCAGCCACCCCCTGCTCCTTACCTGTTCTCCTGTGTATCTTTCTACCTCTCCTTCCCACCTCACAAGGTCATCTTTCTTACAGCCCCTAGGGCTCACACCACCCAGCTTCTGTCCTCTCTTCACTTGCTCCCGGTGTGGAAAAGAATACATTTTAAAGCCTTAGCCCTGGTTTTCAAAGCATTCCATACGATTGGACCCTCTACCTTAGGGAAAGATTTCAACCTTATGTACCACAGTGTTTCTTGAGATCTTTTGCTCAGCTTTTGAACTCCAAAGGTCCTGCTCTCCCGGGTTGGGGGGAGATCTTTTCAAGCTGTGGCTTCTGGGCTGAGGAATAGTCTTCCTTTCTCTTATAGACAGACTCCAGACCTCCTTACATTTAGGAGTAGTCTAAAAACATTGCTCTTTCAGCTTTGAACTCCCGCTTCACAGAAATGCTTTGTTTGATGTTATGTGGTCTCTGTTTTTCTAGCACCGGGACACTCCGGGAAGTAGCCATGTGCAGTGATGTGGTAAATACCTTTTAGGACTCAGCTGTGTCCAGTCCTTTGTTTATCTTGTTTTGGGATGTTTGTGCCGCTGCATTCCATGAGCAGCAGTTGGTGTTTGGCTGGCGTGGTATTAACACGCTTTCTTTGTCGTTCTGAGGAACTTGCTGTGTGGCAATAAATGCCAATGTGCTCTCTATAAATACCTGATAACATAACATAACATAACATAACATAAAAACCCCTCCCGCCTCCGCTCGCCTCTTTCACCCCTTGAACTTAATGCCAGCCGCAGTGCGACCCCATTGAGCAGGCACCCAGGCCCAGCTCCCTACTTATCTGAATTGGGCCTCCAACCAATCAAGGCCCTTTTTGGACCCAGCTTTGCATTCCCTCTGCTGACCTCTCGCTCTCTCTCTCTCTCTCCTCCACCTTTTTCACTCTTGCTCTTTTTTCAGCTTTGCCTCTCCTTGTCTCTCTGTGCCCCTTTTTGCCATTCCACTTATGTTTTGTTTGCTCTAACTCTTGTTCTTTTGCACCTGTGTCTCTCTTGTGAGCCTCTCTGTGCCTCTTATTTTCCCATTCACTCATGTTTTCATTACACTTCATCATGCTCTTTTCAGGTTTTACCTCTATTTAACTCTTCATCCCTCATTTTTCCCCATTCACTTGCGTTTCATTGCACTCATTCTTGCCCTTCTCAGCTCCCACCTCTCTTTTATTTTTTCTTCTCACTTGTGCCCTTTTTTCTGTTTTTTTATTCTTTTCACCCCTTTTTACCTCTTTTGCCTTTTTACTTTTCCTCACCCCTTTTTTCTGCTTCAACCACAGGCCATCTGCTGCACTCTCCTGCCACCCCTTCTTCTTATATGTTCTCCTGTAATGTCTTCCTGTCTCTTCTTCCCACCTCGACCTTCTCTTCCCTTCTTCCCTGCCCACTGACCCCAGTGCCTAGCCCACCTACCAGGGACTACTTAGTGGCAGCTGCAGCACTGCTGCACAGCAGACAGACTCAGCGGGCATGTAGCTGGCTCGCTGAAGGTGCACCAAAGGCAAGCCCATCTGGACCTATCCACGACTGGACTGCAGCCAGCACCACACAACCTGGTCTAACCACTCTCCAGATCTACACCTCTGTCATGCTACACCCCCTCAACGCTGAACACTGCCACCATCATTGCTGCTGTTCTGCCACTATCACCACAGTAGGACCTTTTGCCTGCAATGTCTGCCACTTCACCTCACCCCCCAGTCTCCCTCGGACCATTTCACGATCTACACCAGCAACAAAAGAGTAGATCACTTGCACACTCATCAACTCATGATCGCTTGCAAAACACTCTACTGATGACTGGAACCTCACCCAGTCCCCGCGCAAGACATCCTCTTCCTCACATAGAGCTAACTCAACCTGTCATCCACCCCCAACATTACTACAGCCCTTTTGGGTGGATTACAAGATCACATACTGTGACCACGTCAATAAAGCAAGAGGAGGAATCACCATCATCCACAGAGACTTCATCCAATGCACCACCTTCATGGCAACACCACCATAGGCATAGAACACATGAACTTCAAGCTTCAGATCAACAAAAAGAACAACCATCAAACAAACCCTTGTGTACCCCTAACCAGGACCACAAACTATCTTCACAAATTTCATTGACAAGTTCCTCACCACTGCACCATCATCTCCAAAAATGGCATGGTCATCTGTGACCTAGATTTCAATCAAAACTACCTCATGTACTCCAACCCCACAGACCTCTTCGACTGCCTAGACAACATTGAACTGTCAAAACTCATCTACAACCCCACTCATGCCACAAGACACACACTTAACCCCATTTTTACCTCCAGCAACAGTCACATACAGCCACATCAACCAGGTCACCTGGATGGACCACTCCGCATTACATTTCAGCACCACCAATTCACTGACCCGTCTAATCAGGAAAGCTTTGCAAACCCAGCCGCAGCTTAAGCAAAGTTACAGAGTCAGACTGGATCACTGCACTCACATTCAACCAGCTGGAACCCACCAGCAGCCTGGACCTCAACATCCTAAACATCAACACCTGGATCACAGACTGCACCAGTCGCAACTTCTCCTCTACGACGGAGGAGCACCGACCCACTGCCTGAACTGCAAGCTGAATACAAAAAATAATATGATAATAATGTTTATTATTATAATTTTCTTTCCTGTATTCAGCTTGCAGCTGAAGCCAGGGGGTGGACCAGGCTCCTCACTTCACATGGATAGGAGTAGTGGCAGCACCTAAAGTGCACGTGATTGCTTGGCTGTCCATCTCGGGCCAGCCAAAGCGTCGTGTGCACTGCATATTCCCCACGCAGGCTGCATCACAGGAGTATGGAGGAAGAAGAGGCTGCAGCTGGCAGTAGAGGTAAGTGTTTTTTTATTTTTATTTTACTGCACCAACACTCTTGCAACTCTTGCACTAGTCAAGCACACTAAACATAGAAGAACAAAAAAGTTAGCAAGATGGTATACAGGAACTCCAAATGTCTCTGAAAACAGCTTAAAAGGAGATAGAGAATCAGCAAAGACACCACTGATAGTACCACATACAAAATGGCACTCATCCACTAGCACCACCAACTATGTAAAACAAGGAAAAAAGCCCTCACAGCAAGAATCAAAACCAACCTACCAAAGCAAGGAGCTTGTTGTGATTGTCAAGGAATTTCCCAACCCCTTAGCCTCAGCAAATTAAGTCACCCTTTTGCAAGAATTCTGCAACAACCTCGCTGATTTCTTCCATAAAAGATAACTAAGATCTTCAGAAGCTTCAAGTCTCAAAACAAGCAATCTGACTTCATCAACCCCCCCAACCACCACCAGCATGACAGACACCCAGCTGGTCTAATAGAGCCAACTCACACACCAGGACACATTCATCATGAAGACAGTCCTCTCAGGGGCCCCCACCACATCTTTAACCTCATTAGACCCAAGATCAGCATCAAACTCACAAACATCATCAACACCTCAATCTCCACCATCACCTTCCCTCCTGAAAGAAACATTGCCCAAACGCAGCGACCTCAAAAACTACAGACCCATCTCACTGCTACCTTTTGTGGCCAAAGTCATGGAGAAAGAAATCAACACCACCAACTCCTGGACAGCTCATAAACCAGGTTTCAAACGGTCACAGCACAGAGCTACTTGCAGTGCTGCACATGTTGGCCTCTAGTACCTTCCAACCAACCCCTACCAGAGTGGGTGGAGTCTCAAAGTCATCCTTCTCCAGGTTCCTACCCAAAGTCTTGGATGCCATCATCAGCCTGAGGCCACAGTATCCACACTTCCCTAGCACTGCACAGGAATAACTTGAGAACAAACAAGGCTTCTATGACTTTGCTCGATTTCCGCATGTTTTAGGGGCCATTGACTGCGCCCATGTCCTACTTGTGTCTCCTTCAGACACCCCACACCTAAACAGGAACAGGAAGCACACACTCCATTAACGTTCAGTCAATTGGGCCTGTTCAATAATGTTGCTGCTAAGTTCCCTTGGAGTATGCATGACTCAATACATATTTCGCTAATCGGTCATCAACCAGTATTTTGAGAATTGTACTTATGGAAATCGACTGCTCATTGGTATTTCCAAACTGAACACACCACACACATCAGGTACACAAGCATATAGCTCAAATATGAGACAATGCACAGGTAGCGAATGTATTATGACATACCTTGGAACAGATCCAGACAATGCATACAACCACACAATGCAAATCAATCAGGACATGTGGAAGACAGCTCAACAAGGGAAGAGCCATGACAATCTCACACAAACCACAATGGTATTCTTGTATATAGATTTAGCAGTACTCGACAGACAACAATTTTAATTAATCAATGCAGTACATTAGACAGAACATATGATACTGCTGTGCCACATACCTGTTGAATACAACACATGCACCATGTGTACAAATAGATGACAGATCACCCTACTCTCACTTGTGAAACTACCCAATATGGTGACATGCAAAAAGCCAGTCTGCCATGCACCACGTAGTGGGTGTACCTGCATCATGGCTCTGCAAGTAGTTCTGAATGAAAGGAGCACCCACTGACCACAAATAAAAATGAAAGTTGTTTCGAACATCAGTCTGTGTTGTTGCTGAATGGAGCATGCATAGGAAGAGCATACAAACTATCCAAATCACATCCTCAACACATGTCATACATCCACATGTCTTCCCTGGTGAGGTGCAGCAATCTGAGGCTGAAATCAGAATAGGTGTTATTTGGGAACAGAAACACACATGGGTACGTTGACATTTCATACCACAACATGCATACATGCAGAGTCTAAATCAACCCATGCACAAGGACATCAATGCATATGTAAGTGGTCCACAAATGTCCCAGTAAGTCAAGTGCTTTACGTAGCAGTGCCACTGTCACCTAGACACTGTCCCACATGTTTGGCAAGGTAGATGTAAAGAGCACACAATGTGTCCAATGCTTAGCAGATAAGATTTACACTCTCAGTCACCCTCAGCACAATGACTAACAATGAGGTAACCAGGTTATGTCCCTACATAGTAGTCATAAAAATGTCAGGGCTGTGTGATGGCGCCAACACTGTTCTCCCTCTTTGTTAACGGGGTGGTGGAGCGGTTGAGGGAGGACAGTGCGGATGCTCCAGTCTGGCAGGAGAAAAAACACCAACTCTCCTGTTTACGGATAACACCCTCATGTTGGCTAAAACCCTGGTGGGCCTACAAAAACTTTTGGATAAGTTTAATCTATTCTGTGATGAGCGTGGTCTCACCATTAATACGACTAAAACCAAGCTAATGGTTTTACCCCCCCCCCCCCAAAAAAAGGAAAGATTCCACAGTTCACCCTCAATGGTAGTTCTCTGGAGGTGGTGGAGGAATTCGACTACCTGGGTATAAGGATAAACAGCAAAATTAGGTGGGATTCTCATATATCTAAGATGTATCTAAATCTTAGGAGAGTGTCGGGTGCTATACTAAGGAGCCAGCGGTTATCAGTAAGTGGACCGATTGGTCCTGCTCTAGCTGTATATGAAGGTAGGGCGATGCCCTCAGCCTCTTACGGGGCGGAATTATGGGGAAGTGAAAATGTTGAGTTATTGGTAAAGGCAGAGAACAAATTTATTAGGGAGTTGGTTGCCTTACCTGTCTCCACCCCATTGACACCATTATATTTGGATATGGGAAAACGTCCAATTTCAGATGTACTTCACTTGCGCCCACTGTTGTTTTGGGTTCGCTTAAGGAGGACCCCAGAGCTTGCACACTATGCTCTAGTGCTTGACGAGCTGATTGCACTGAACTCGGGTGGTAAAATACGCTGGCTAAATAAACTCAAAGAGATGATCTCAAAGCTGAATTTTGGATTTCCCAGGTACCACCCCCAAAGCAAGTAATAAAGTAAATTTACTGGGAGTGGTGGAGGCCCTTGAACAGAGGATCCCAAGCAGGGGCATATTAACTATGCAATTTTTGGAACATAAACCAACAAGAAGGCTGGAACCCTCTCTTGACGTGATAAAAACGCCCAGAGACAGAGTAATTTTCCTGAAGATGAGATATGGAACCCTGCCTCTGAATCATTTTACCAAAGGTTGGACAGTCTCAAGGTCACAGAACGGTGGATGCCCATGCTGTCTGTGTAAAATAGAATCCCTTGCACACTTTATGTTTGGCTGCAAAAGCTATAAGCGAGCAAGGCAGAGATGGCTTAAACCGGTTTGTAGGGAGCTTGGAACCAGAGATTTTCGGGTTGCCCTACGTATTATCACAACCAATACGCTTCCACTTTTCATGGTCTGTGGTGTGGCAAAGAACCTCTCAAGTGCCTGGATAACCCGTATAAGAATGTTTAAACTTATTTCTAAAGCCGTATGATTATGATTGTTATATTGTCATGTATTTTTGAGCTGTCTCATGTTTTACTGTATTCAGGTTTTTTCTTTGTGTATAATGTAATGTATTTTAATGCTAATGTTTTTATGATTAATGTACTTTTATGATATACCAATATTGAATAAAGTATTAAATCAAAAGAGAATCGAAAGAGCTTAACATGCCACGTGTGCAAATGGTGCACCCTTAACAATATGCGCACTGGAGATGTTAGGTTTGTGCAACATGCCTGTAAAGAAACTACCATGTTCTTTTTCCTTGACCCATGCATCCCGACAGTCACAACATGGATTCAATACACAGGACACGGACAATGACAACATGGTGATGTGTAGTCTTTCAAATATAGGCAAGTCAATGTCAATGATGCTGGTAAATGGTAAGAAAATCAACATGTCAACCAGAAAGTACAAAGTTGCACAATGCACACACACTTAAAAAGGCACTCTGCAAACACAGAAGGCACATGCACGAATAGCCACATATCTCTTCCATCTGTTTCAGGTGATCAAGGATATGCACTCACGCCAAGACTAATGACGCCTCTCAGAGTGACTAACACACACAGGCCCAAAGAGACTACAATGTTGCACTGGGACGCACAAGAGCCATCGTTGAAAGGACATTTGGAGTCCTCAAATCCAGGTTCCGATGCCTAGACGTATCGAGAGGCCGAATCCTACACAGTCCTGAACTTGTGAGAAAGATCATAATGCCAGTTGCACTGTGCACAATGTATGTGAACGTACATACACACCATTGGATGAAGAGCAGGAGGAGCAGGACAACCCATCTGATGGCCAGGTTGAAGAGGCAGATGCTATACACACACCAGCATCGGCTGCAGTAACAGCAAGAAAAGAACAAATAATCTCTCATTATTTTACCTAATCACAGGACAAAATATTACACCACATGTATATTCCTCCCAAAAATTTAAAAATCATAACTTTGTCAAATAAAATGTCACCACACCAAAGGCCTGCATGCTTGTTTTATCACTTCACAAGTACTTATGTCTGTCAAGTTAAAGTTAAGTTAAAATTTGTGAAACACACCTATCACGTATAGCAGTGGACTGAACATCAATCATCCATGTAAATATGATATACAACAAAGTAATCACCAACATGTGTTAATGATAAGATGCAACACATGTTTGCCTCTAGAATGGCAACATTTGCAAGCAGATCACATGGACCATATCGTCCATGTAAAAATGTTAGGCACAAGCAAGCTTTTCCATGGATAATCTGCTGATACAACCCCTGGTCATCCTCTCCCTCACTCACAACCATTCCTAACACCTAATACTATAACAGGCTTTAATTTACAACACTCTCTCTGACTCACGGACTAAGCAAGCATAATCCTTTCTGAGCACATATAATCAAATACAAGGTACAGCATGGAATGCAAACTATGCAATTCAAAGTACTGATGCAGGAGATAGTAGTGGACACTCTAATTTGACTCATCACATGTTCCCGACATCACAAGTCTAGCAGAGCAGATGGGCCTCCTCCTCGACAGTAAGGGTGGGCATAGTATGCGTAGTGGGGATACGCGAAGCTACGCAACGTGGGTGAGAAACTACGCCCACCTACGCACTTCACGTAGCCCCACTACACGCCACCTGCCCCCCTCCCCTACATACTTCATTTTTGTAAATGCTCAAAGAAAAGTAAATAAAAGGCACTTACCTTGTCCTCTATGTCCCGGGGCTCCCTCTTCTCGTTCGCGCCGCCGTCTTGGATACCAATGCTCATGCACTGCCGCCCGCGTGTGCTCATTTCTCGTGAAAGCGGGAAACTTCGCTATGCCCACGGAGTGGGCGTAGTGTTGCCTGCTACACCTACTTTGCAAAGGGCGAAGTAGGCAACACTACGCCCACTCGGTGGGCATAGCAAAGTCCTTCGCCCAGGGTTACTCGACAGTGACGGTCTGCGCAACATACTCTTGCTTAAATATGTCAAGAGAGCCCCTTTCAAGAGATAGGATGTCTACCCTGCAACATCAGTGTACTCATCATGTGTGTCCTGAAATGCACACTAACATTTGTACATTAACATTACCAGTACCATCCTGCAATTATGATCACAACAAGTTGCAACATGCATACTTCACATGTGAGTGATGTTAAAATAAGAACATGACAAGACTTGGCATCAGGTAATGTTCATTGTTCATGCAATAAGTTATAGGAAATGGGACAACTATGTCACACACAATGCAGGCAATGTCATCCCTGTCACTCTGCTGTAACTCAGCAGCATCTGTGTCTAGACACCAGGGTCTCATACAAAGGACAGTATGATCCGCAGTCCATGTGGACTGCTCTTGCTAACAAGCATTGTCATTTTTGTTTTTGCAAGGACTGTGATATGCAAAGTGCAGCCTTGACATTACAAAGTACTAATGACTTGTTCACATGTGAAGCTGGGTCTGCAAAATGCTTCATCATTGCTCAGTGTGTCATGTAGAGCTATGCATAAATCTGAGGATTTAGTTCCCTCATGAAATCTGTCACACACATTTAAGTATGCATTATCTGAGCTGTGTCTGTAGGATATTGTAGTCCTTTGGGTACTAATGATATGTGTTGAACCAACACCATACAAGTAACATACAAGATAACATTAGCTCATTGCTAACATGCATGACTTTTCATGTGAATTTGTGTGCACAAGAACAGACCCACGCCATGTAACGTTTGACTAGCATTTTAGGTAATGTTGTCAATGGAGATTGTCATTGCACACTGTGCAGAGACCATGTAATGTCTAGCAAAGAAGGAAAAGCACAGACATATCAAGTTAAAATGAAGCAATGAGTGCCTTACCACAGACTGTCATCAATGTCTCCCTCTGTGTCGACAGATATTCATACACTCCACAGTGAAAGTGCAGCCATAGTTGTTCATTGCATGCTGCTTTGCAAATATCATAGACTAATAGTCACTGCTTGTTGATCAAATACATATGTGTAGCATGACCATCAGACTCACACAAACATCACAGCAATGTGTGGTGTTAGAGGCTCACATGTAGTGACACATACCACCAATGCGTGTCACCCAGGCAAGGGATCGATGTACACACATGTCCAGTCAGGAACAGACATCAATGTGAGAAAATGGTGACTCATAATGGCTCTGGACCACTCACACATGTACAGAACAGATACACCACACTAATCACACAGATCATATTACTAATACATATTGTGCTATTATTCCAGACTAAATGCATGAAATGGTACATATATTGTTCATGTAACAATTAACGTTAAAAAAATGCAATTACCCCTTTGCAGCAATATTTCCCATTTCCGGGACGAAAAATACTAGCTAAATACACATATTTATATATGAACAGCAGCGGTGCGTCCATTGGGGCGTAGGGGCGTAGCCCCACCAGCCACCATGGACGCATCGCGGCCGCCGTTCTATCTAAATAAAAGACATTGCGCTGAACAATCAGCCGCCGGGAATGCGCAGGGTGGGGGTGGCCTGCTGCAGCTTGAGTGACAGACACTCAGGCTGCAGCCGACCGTAGTGGGCATTCCCGCTGGGGAACTTATAGTGTGCGCATGCTTGGAAAAGTTTTCGACTTTCCCAAGCATGCGCACTGTAAGTTCCCCAGCGGGACCCAGGGGTGCTGTTTGCCTGCCACAGCCCGGGTTTACAGAGGGCGACAGGGCGAGCAGTAAATATGCCACGCTAGCCAATCCTGCCGGAGCATGATGCCCCAGGATTGGCTGGTCCACCGGTGCAGCATCCCATTGGATGCCGCGCTTGGGGGTGGCACACACACTGTCACTCTGAGGTGCACGCACTGCGAGGATGTCGGCGCCGCGGTAAGAAAACTTTGGGAACCTTTCTCCCGTTATTGTTTTTTTTTCCAGGACGACTTGTAAAAAATATTGTATTGCCAACACCGAATGCATTTACCAATGCTTTTAAAGCCATAACGTACAGCCTGTTGTGTAAGCTGCTCGAGCCCGCCGTCCATTGTACCGCAGAATTAAGTGCTTTGTTTATATACATCGAGAAACATCGAGAAAGGGAAAGTGCAGGAAGAGCCAGTTAAAGTTAGTGTGCATAGTTGCCTGTTCAGGGGAGAGTTGTAAATACATGTAAGAGAGGCTAAGAGTTCCCATTTGGACCTCGTGTGTGCCAAGTAAAGCACAGCTGTGCCAGGAGCCCTGCTCAGAACGAGACCCCAGCGGAGAGCACAACTATTTGGTGGAGGTTATTAACTGGGACCCTGGAAGGCGTCGAGCGAGAGCAGGTAGTGGTACAGTATATGAATGTCCCGAATGTCAAGTGGGGGCTATCCGAACGTAAACATCATATGATCACATACCTTTTGATGTTTACATTCGGATAGCCCCCACTTGACATTCGGGACACCGTCAGTGAGCCTCCACTGTTTAGTTGGTAGCCCAGTGCATTCTGAAACTTGTAGTTGTTTCCTAGTCTAACAAGTGGCATTCACGCCTTGGTGTTCACGACTCTTTTGGCGAAAATACTCGAAGGGATGGAAGGTGTCACCATGGCCGTAGGTCTGTTGGCGGTTAGGAACATACTTGCAGAAAATAAAGTGTTCGAGGGTGTCTGCAGCCGGGTTGCATGTGCACAGGAGCAAAGCCATGAGATCATATACGGATCTAATATTTGGTTTCTCTCTTTGGAGTATGGTAGTGCCGCCTATGCAAAATCAACGCATCGAAAAGCTAAAGAATGAACAATGCATTAAGTCACAAATGGTGCCATGCGACAGTGTGACTCCAAGGTGATGTTCATTCTGGGCATAAACAATGTGTAGCAGGAAGGGAGTTATTGAGAGGTGATGAGTTCTCGGCCGCGAAAAGACCTCTCAAAAATATACCACTCGAGGTGAGACGGAGAGAGCAGGGCATTCATGTTGTGCTCGGCCAAAATAGGTGAATGCAGTGCTCCAAACAACTGATGGAGATGCGTGTGCATTATCTGCACACGCATAGCGCCTAGAGAAGGTTCGCTCTCAGTAGGGATGTGTTAATGGTTATGGCAAAAGAGTGATCTGTGGAGACCGAGGGTGCCCTTTAGAAGAGCCCAGACGACAGCCCCTTTTATTTAGCATTTTTGTTTGGCACAAACCATGTCCATGTATGGATCCAAGCATTGTTCAAGTGAATGTTTCAGGTATTTGCATACGGGTATATTAATATGGGGAAAGGTCATGACACAAAAGAGGCAAAACAGGCGAACCTGACTCCCCACCTAACCCTCAACAGTGTAATAAAACTGCATGTTCCACTCTGTGCGTATAATTAGATAGATTATTCTACTGCATTTTTCAGGTGTACTTTTTTTTTGTTGCAAAAGATATATTAGCAAAACCACGATGCAAGGGGTTAAGTGTGCACTTTATGTTAAAAACACATCACATAGAAGAGACCTCTTGACTAGTAGGAGAGATATTGCCCTATGTCAAGCAATTGTTACATGTCAATGTTACTGTATTGTGGTAATAAGCTTGAATATGACAGTTGATCTGTAATAAATGCGGGGATGTATGCTTATTAGTACAGTTGCTTTAAATAACAAGTTATTGGACCACATTTATTTTTACTGCTGTGGGATCCACACCCACACAAACTTGAAATTGAGGCAGGCATTGGCAGTAAATGCATTTAAAGCGGATTTCTGCATTTGAGAAACATCACTTTGGTCATCATGGCCTATGCCACGTTTGATACCTCCCACCAGGTCTGTGCCAGCGGTTGCTAGAACTGTATTTATAATGCAAAAGCAAAATTACAACCTGCACCTGGAGTAAACATTTTCAGACAACATGGCTTTGGTGAATGGGTGTGCTGGCTCATCGTGCAAATTTTCATAGAGATGTTTCACCTGGTACACATGAAAACAAATCTCGGGCAATGAAGCTTCAGTACACACTCACCTTTGTATATTGGTAAAAAACAAAAACAAGCTAATTATTTATATGGTGAAAACATTTCTAATTTGCATGTTTTATGTATAGTATTTTGCATATTTTATATAGTGCTTCTTCACCATGAGGCATTCGTGTACTTTGGGAAGAACCTAGAGACTCTAAAGCAAATAACATTGATCCAGTTAAACCAGGTTTGTGGGTGGATAAAAAGTTTAACTAGGTGGTGGAGTGAGAGGTATTCTATTGTGTAAAGAAAAGGTGTGGGATTCTTTTTTTTTTCTAAGTGCCAGGAGGGCGGAAGCAGTTCAGTTCTGTGTAGTGAGATCGTTCAATAGACATTTTGTGCCTGTTAAAAAGGTGTGTTCAGTACTCGAACGCTTTTCACTCTAATCACTAGTATATGCAGTAGACCTTTGTGCTCCCTACCATTCCTATGTGACTCTTAGAGTATATCCATTTGTATCCCTTCCATTAGTATATAGAGATAACTCTAATCACTAGTATATGCAGTAGACCTTTGTACATCTACCATTCCTACGTGACTCTTAGAGTATATCCAGTCATATCCCCTCCCTATGTATATAGAGATAACTCTAATCACTAGTATATGCAGTAGACCTTTGTATATCTACCATTCCTACATGACTCTTAGAGTATATCCAGTCTTATCCCTTCCCTATGTATATAGAGATAACTCTAATCACTAGTATATGCAGGAGTCCGCTGTGCTCTCTACCATTCCTATGTGACTCTTAGAGTATATCCATTTGTATCTCCTCCTTGGGTGACTTTACATCTTGTACATTTGCAATTTTTTCTGTTTGCATCCTTTATGTAACGCATGTAATCCTAAGTCCTTATGTTTTTCAACTGGTTCTTATGTAAAGCGCTCTGACAACTTCGGGTAAAGTTCGCGCTATATAAAATCGCATAAATAAAATGAAATACTATGTGGTTCCAGGGTAATTGACGACCTCTTTGACCCCCGCCGTAAGCATCCCTGACCCTTGGTGTGTTTGCGACCCTCGGAGCTCACACACGTCTGTCTCCGTTAATGAAATCAGTGGCACGCGGGCATTGTTTGACCGGCAGCTTCCCCAGCAAAGAATGTCTGTGGCCCTGCGCACAGAGCAGCCCAGCCTGCAATGCAGGGCAGGAAGGAACACATTGTGCAATTTTCAATCCTTCCAAACTCTAATGGGTATTCCAAAATCTGTTTATTTTGATCAGGACATCTGTCTTTCCGCAGGTAAATGTGCGCTGAAATGGTCGTCGGTCCCATCTGGCTTGATGCGTGTGTCTTGTGCTGGTTGCCTTTAATTGTAATCGCATCCTTGGTGTTTTTTTACTTCTTTCTAGGATGTAGTTTGAATGCTTTGCGCTGTAGAGGGAGTTTGGACAGTGGAAGTTTAGAGTCTTATCTCCTTGTATAGCAGCATAGGGAACAGCCTCTGCTCAACATGTTGAAATTCAGCTGTGCTGTGTCCATACTTAGCAGGCTCAGTAAAAGGGCAAGCAGTCACTTCAGTATGGTCCCATCTGCATTTGGGGTTGCTTAGGGCATAGCTATTTGAGCCTGCTACCTGTAGTTGTGTTCCATTAGTCAGCGGCACGAAGAAGCCTGACAAAAGAGCCAGAAAGACATTAGATACGTTTTAATAACTATGTAATAATGTTCCTGCAAGTGGGTAGGAGACCATAGTACGACTAAGCACTGGCCAAAGTTACTGCTAGTTGGGGCTGCTGTGAAGGACCTACATGTTCTATGTCTCGAGGATGATCGATGTACTGCAAAGCTCATCATGCCTCAGGCCCCAAGGACTCCGCAGGCAGAGGGAATGCTGAACAGATGCGAGTATCTTGGGGCAATAAACAGCCAGGCAATGTGATGGTCAGGGAAAATGCTCAATGAAATTGTATAATTTTGTAAAAAGTGGAGCTTTAAAAAGCAGCGGGCAGTGATCTACCAACATTTCCATGGTCACAGCTCTAACGTGACACCTGCTTCTTATTGCTACTCTTCTAACTTCCCAGTGATACTATGCTACTACTGATTGTGTTTCCATGGTGCCTGAACCAGTTGCCTCAATGTGAGCTATAAAACGGTTCTAGTATGTGCTAATATATATATGATACATCGGAAAGCAGTTTACATATTACAAGCCCAACTCTTCTAGAACAGGCTGTAAAACAGAGGCAGCGTATTTTTTTTCTTCCATTTCACCATATTTCTTCTATGAATTCTTGTTTATTTATCCATGATTTTTTTTTATACGCAGATATTGTCCTTACTTTTCAAAATTGATACTACTGACACGGTTTTAATGCAGAGAAGTAATGTCATACTTTGTTTTGAGGAAGAGCATGTGATGTGGCATGTTCACACGTTTATGTAGAGCTGCAGAGGCACATCAACTGGCACTCCCTACATTTCTTCCCACTCATTGTTTGAAAGTGCTTCCTTCACTGCCCATTCTTTTGGTTTACATGCCTGCCAGGACCGCCACACCGAAGCAGTTTTAGCTTTTTTCCCTTTGTGTAGTCCCGCTCTGTGGCTTGTTTGAGTTCTGTATATAGGGCACTTATTATCTTCTACTGGGTATTGACCGCAGTAACAGAACACCTCTCCTAATTCTGTACTTTACCACTTCTTCCAGGTCTGCCGCATTTCTCTCATATTTGCATTCTAGAAAAGTCTTTTGATTTCATGAATAACTGTGGTAAAATGGTGACGCTGGAGGCCGTACATGGCATTATGTGAGATGTGCGTATGGAAAATGGGGAGATACCCGTTTCACCTAAAAGAAAGAAAAAACACTAGAACATTGCCTTAGTTCTGAAAAAGTTAATGAGTCAATGACTGTTAAGTGGCAATCCGAATCTGTAAGGCTCAATCACAAGTTTGGACAACCACCTGGTCCAATATATTAGGTTAACGTCCTCTGGGTATTCAACTGATTAATAGGTTTTTGATGTCAGCACAAGTCCAGGTCATTTCAAAAGTCTTTTGTGTATCAATTTCTCTCAAGAAAATGCTCCCATTGCTAACTTATTCGGAGCATTGTATTTTGATGGTATTGTTACTAGCCCATTGTTTAGATTTTTGCAACAGTTTTTTTTCTTGTCCTACCTAGTACCTGATTGTTCAGTCGTGACAGCGTCAAAATGCATTTGCCCAACTTGCTCTCATTATCAATCCTCATTATTGTAATTTATAATGGCAATAGCTTAAACTTTTGTAAATAACTTTTGTGAAGATTATGTTCAGTGTATTTTATTGTGACAGAAATCCAAGAACAGAAGTAAAATATTAACATCTTTTGGTGACATTTGTAATATAGCTTGAAACATTGAGAGAACATATTTGAACCAGTTGTTGAATGGTTGCACAGATTGATGCTGTGGTGGCACTTGAATCTTGGTTACCTGGTAGCGCCTTAGTTTGCAGCTCTGCAGCATTACCCAGACCAGGAGTAAACGCCCCAGCAACCAAGCCAGGAGTAAACGCCCCAGCTCATCTGCTGCAGCTTTGGCAGACTTGTCAGACTGCATGAAATTTATATGTAAATAATTAAGGGAGAGGGGCTTTGGTGGAGCCCCTTCCCTCGTTTTTTGGTCCAGTCTACAATTACAATACATAAATACAGATTTCTAAGTATGCTTTCAACAAATTAGCTTGTTGTTTTCACAAGGTTTAAAACACCTGAGCCCTGTAAATGGTTTGAAATAAAGGAGATGAAAGAAGTTAATTTGTTTGTTGTGTTTTGCTCGGCCCATCACTAAATATGTTTTCCATGCGCTCTGCTCCCTTAATTATCACACTGAATGAGTTGCTACTTTCATCATGTGGCTGAACCTGTAATCTGTGTGTAGCAAAGGGGTGCTATGCTGTTGGAAACCTTGCTGAAGCTGATAAGCTGGAGGGTACTTTTAATGCCAATATCGGAGTCTGTAATAGGACGGAATGTATGAAGCTCTGTGGTTATACTGAATAAGCAGCTACCTATGTTATACCATCTATTAATGTAATAACTGCACTGTCACAATTGCTTTATTAACCTTCCTGCTTTCTCAAATTTGCTTGGAAATGCACGATTTTTCTTCTTTTTTTTCAAAATTTTCATGGGGGGGATTATCCCCCCAAACCCCCCTTTTGGGGTTCGGGCGCGCTCGCTACGCTCGCTCGCTACGGTGCAGTATGCAAATCACTTTGCGCCCCACCAGTTTCAAATGTCACCCACCGCTACTGTATATGAAATCTTCCTGCTCAGACCTATGTGTGAAAATTCATCGCAAAATGAAACAACGAGCCACAAACTGACAGGAAATTATGTCAGTCTGTATCCTGCCACAGGGAGTAGTACAGTTCTCTTTCACTTTCTCTTTCAGCCATGCTGTTACTGTCTTTTGGGAGTTGTGGAGGTTTTGGAAGGTGTCTTCTGTTCTTGGTGTGTTTGAGAGAGTTCTGTGTGTTGTATACTGTCCATACTGTCCTTGTTAACGTCTGTGTTTCTGTCCCTACGTGTTAATTGCGACTGTTTGATTGTTTTTTTCAGGTGTACGTCTCTGGGGTATCTTTGTATAGGTAATAGGGGTTGCCTATGGGTTATTTGGGGGGTTGTCTGGGGGAAATATTGTATTTGGGTATGCTGGGGAATGGTATAGAAGGCAGGATGTCAGAGGGGGCCTTGGGGGCCTTCGTCTGGCTCATAAAATTTGACCTGCCCAGGATGGTTGAGGCTGGGGACGCATCCTACTGGGGTACAATGTAAAAGTACAGACAGTGAGATGGGAGCACACCTGTGAAAAGATGCTGAACATGTCTGGTATGGACAGGACTGTCCAGCAGTGGAAGCACCAGTGGCAGGACTTTGTTGGCCGTGAGGGGGACCTATTGGATCACCTTGGACTAATCATCGGGATGCAAGTTGGTAAGTACTTGACCAACATTGTATCACATCAGAGAATGAATGTGCAGGACACCAATCCTGTTTTGTGCACAAGATAGATGCACACATCATGTAAATTGCCTTTGGTCAAAATAGCTTGCCTGTCATGACATAATGTGCCACAACTGCATCCTTAATATTTAGGTACACTTCACATGATCAACTGACTGCCAGTCTCCACAAGAAACATGATGTGGGTCACAAAATGTAATAGCTCATGACATACCTGTGCCTATTTGAAAAAGACTGATTTGACCCTCAAACATCATGCCTGTTAAGGTGTGAGAGTAGATTTTACATCGATGTAAAATTGGGACATGTCTTAGTATGTTATATCAGTCATATCATGGCATGAATGCCGATTAGGAGACCAGTGTGACCTTGACATGTGTTTTCTGTAAGACCGGCTCAGCAGATTGCAACATGTATGTAACGTGGCAACACACCTGACTATTCCAATGACTGCATTTTTTCCAAGTAACTATCAATGATGTATGTAATCTTGCCAAATGTGATGTTAATTACATTAATTGTACAGCAGGAAGACCCTGATCCCACAAGGAGATGTGGTGTCATCCCTAGCTCAGGATAATATGTCGACATCTGCCAGCAATGCCACAGCCCCTGTATGTTGTAGTACACAGTATGGATGTGCAGCACATGACAATCACCTCTGGTGTGATTATGCTGCATCAAGTCAAGGGTATGGCACATCAGCATCATGTGATGCTGGAGGTCAGAATTGCCATTTGTGACTTGATGTTGCAATGCCTCATATGATTCACAACACCATATCTATGTCCAAGCACAGAATTCATGATGTGGGTGATGTCATAGCCATGTCAAAGAGTCAATCACACAGCATCACAAACACCTATATGCCCTGAAATTATTGGGCAAGGGTTTCAGATCTACATCTGCCAATTTCAATTGGAGACAGTTGTATATGATGATAAGTTTGTTGCACAGAACATGTCACATATGTTGTTGATCATTATTAGGCAAAGTGATGTGCCATTCAGACATGAACTATTAACAAATACCCACATACAACCTTATTGAAAAAAACTAGAATGTACAACTATCACCGTATGGTATTTGCCCCATTGCATCAACAGTGTCAACACAAGACAGTGGGGCATATGTACAAGCCCATAAGGCCACCACAACGTCACTTTTTTCTACTCAGTGTTGGCAATGAGCGTCGCACGTTGATTACAAGGCAGGGTTAAGCCACGTAATGCATTGCATCTCCTTGTATCACTCTTTTCCCAAGTGTGCTGCCTTCTGCAACACACATGGAAAAAGTAAATTGCCATAGTTTCTTTATGTACAGGAAGGTGGCCCTTCCTGTACATAAACACACCTTAAAGAAAATGCCATTTTCTCACTTTCATGTGTGCTGCATGAAACAGTACAAATAAAATTGACAGTTAGGCATTTTTGGATTGTTTATGTGCATTTTGGTGCACCTTCCAACACATGAACAATATTCCACTGCACGCCAACACCCTTGCATTGGGCCAGCATTGGCGGAAACTTGCTAAACTTAGCACCATTGCAGGTTGAAATGCAAGGCTGCACCACATTCTTGTAAATATGGTGCAGCCTTGCGTTTCAGAAGTGGCAGAGAGAGGCGTTAAGCTAGGAAGGTTAATATATCTCTCCACCAGTTCCTTGTACATATCCCAGCATGAGTATTTGTCACAGAGGGATGAACGACATCATGAAACATCAACAAGTTTCTCAGGAACACTTTCGCAATGTAGAATAGGTTGTTAGTACATAAATCGGTCACATAAAATACTTGTGTATTTGATGAGGAATAAGGTGAATCAATTTAATGCTGAGGCAAATAAGCAAGCTTCTGTAGCCAATCGGAAGGCTTGTAGTCACAACATAGTCTTGAACAGACAAATGCAGAGTCAGTGTGGAAGCATGCATTAGAATATCAGGGTAGGACAATCTCAACACATGCATCAGACATCCTTTCAGACCGCATTAACTTGATGAGTGTTGGAAATTGTTACACTGCTAAGCCCACTCATAACATAGTAGCATTCTCACAGGGGCACCTTCAAATCCGTGTAGAGTCTGATTTTCATACTGTGTGTGAATAATGTCTGCAGAATGCTCTTTATGGGGACATGGTCAACAGTTCTGCCAATTCGCATGTTACTATTTGGTCATATGGATGTCTAACACATGAAATACAGATTAGCTCACTGATGGATCAGGTGCATGATGGTGATCCTTGCGTAACAATGACTAACATGTGCTCAAACCAGACAACAGACAACTTTTGGCGAGGGTGTTTTCCTTAGCACTTCCATAGTTGTGTTCACACTGCCACTGTTTTAAAAGCAGTGCAGACAAATGTGTGGTTCACATGCAGCATCTTTGCTGTCCCATTGGTTCATTGCACATAAATGTGCAGAGATGGTTATTACTTGTACACAAAGCTGCATGCAACATATGCCCACTTTCCTTGCATGCATGTCAAACTTTTAGCATTGTTACACAAATTGACAATAACATGTGTACAGGATCAAATATGGTTGTGTAGCTGTGGTCACATCTCCGAAGGCTCACTAATAAAACAAGTTTACATTTGCTCAAATGTACTACATGACTAACACTGTTGCGATTAGTAATCAGACTTGATCTCAGACTGCGCAGCCTACTGTCTTTGGTTATTTGTAATGGCATGGTCTGGTATGGGCCTGTTATACTTCATACTCACTGTACTCCCCCTGTTGGCCTTGATTTTTGTTCATTTGCACGGCCAAATTGCAAACAGAAATCCAGGAATTGTTGTCACTGCACTCTGTGCCTGCTTTGTCCAAGCACAGGAATAATTATGTTGTCATGAACATCTAATTCTGAATCCGGCTATGATGTGTTCATGATTTATCAGGTCATTAGTCTATTTGCATGTTCTTTTTGATGATGTTCATGTAAGCTATGGCTCAATATTCAAAGGTGTGGCAATTCTGCATTTTGCCATCAGGTTCTTGGAGTCAGGAAACATGCCAATTATCATTTAATTTTTTCAGATAACATGTCCCCGGAGGAACGGGATTAGTTCCTTTTGCAAAAGGAACATCATCAACACATCAGGAGTGTGGTAAAGGGGTACAAGGCAATGGCCAAGAGGTACCGGGAGGAAAGGGCTGCAGGAAGATGGAAGTCCATCACAGAGAGTATGATGAATGAGAGCCAGACCCAGCAAATTCCTGGCCCATCAGGAATTCATCTGCCTACACAAAGGAGAAGGTCAGCTGTCCAAGTTACATCAGGAGCTGCTCCTTGTGCGGCAGCCACATCTTCTCGCATGGGTCTTCCTCACTTACAGAGTCCACAACCAGAGACATCCTCCAGAGCTCTAGCACACCGGGAAAGGTCAGTCCTCACAAAGAGGGAGAGGAGGTTGATGTTCAATTTGAACATTAGAGTTGCCCAACTTGAATGGGACCAGGATGTAATAAAGGGCCATGTCATGGGCATAAATGGGGGCCCTGGGGCTCCTCTATCGATGGACAATGGCTGTTCTGTTTCTCATCCTGTCCAGTCCCACATTTACCCTCTCCTATTTATGATCCTGTTAATATATTTAGTAGTTAGTTAGTGTTATGTGCAGATTTAGCGTTGGGATAATGTAGTGTTAGGTGCAGTTAGCTTATTATTTACAGGATTTTATCTTTATCATGCTTTTCTTTAAGTTTCAGTTTCCTTTGGCTGGCGGGTTGATTTTCTTTACTTTGTTAATAGAAGAAAACAAAAATATATATATTTATTTAGTTTGTATGTTTAGTTAGTTGATGTATAGGATAAGATGTATTTGAGCCGTCACAGATGTGCCATAAGAGGGGTGGCAAGCTGATGCTTAATATAAGTTGATTCAGAAAAGGGGGTGGTGATGAACAGAGTGTCTGAATTAAGCAGACCACTCTTACCCAGTCCAAAGATCAGGGCTTGATCCATCACCGTTTTTTAGCTCACTGCACCATCCCAGCTCAGAACTTGGCTATATGCAAATTAGTCTGACCCTGGCCCAGTGCATCATGGGAACAGGGCAGACCAAACTACCAAGCCATTTCTTATACTGGGAAGGAAACAAGCTACCGGGGACCGGTTTCTGGCATTTCAGCCGTCTTCGGCCCGGCTTGCTTGAATCCTGATGGTGCAATGAGCTAGGGACTCACATCTGAGTATACCCTTCCACGCTTATGGTGGACAAAAATGATTCAGAAAAGGGGGTGGTGATGAACAGAGTGTCTGAATTAAGCAGACCACTCTTACCCAGTCCAAAGATCAGGGCTTGATCCATCACCGTTTTTTAGCTCACTGCACCATCCCAGCTCAGAACTTGGCTATATGCAAATTAGTCTGACCCTGGCCCAGTGCATCATGGGAACAGGGCAGACCAAACTACCAAGCCAATTCTTATACTGGGAAGGAAACAAGCTACCGGGGACCGGTTTCTGGCATTTCAGCCGTCTGATCTTTGGACTGGGTAAGAGTGGTCTGCTGGTGTGGCTCACTGGTTAGAGGCGGCAGACCCGAGAGCAGAGGACGGCCCCGGACCAGGGTTCGATTCCCGGCGCGGCAGGTTTCTGGACCAGGGTCAGCGGACTCGATAATTCTCTCGCCTCGGTGCCCACTCTGATCAGCGATCACACTCGGCAACTCTGGGCATTAGCTTGCCTCATCTTCACTAACGGCCCCACCAGACCGCCGGGGATGCCTGGTCTCACCCTGGAGATACCCATTAAGGGACCATCTCTCAGGGAAGCCAGGAAGGGTTTCGCAGCGGTCAAAGCGCCTTGGGACCCTACGGGTAAGTAGTGCGCTATATAAATGCCTATACATTTACATTTACATTTAATTCAGACACTCTGTTCATCACCATCCCCTTTTCTGAATCGTTTTTGGCCACTATAGGTGTGGCAGGGTATACTCAGACATGAGTCTCTTTCTCACTGCACCATCAGGATTCAAGCAAGCCGGGCCGACGACGGCTGAAATGCCAGAAACCGGTCCCCGGTAGCTTGTCTCCTTTCTGGTGAAGAATTGGCTTGGTAGTTTAGTCTGCCCTGTTCCCATGATGCACTGGGCCAGGGACAGACTGATTTGCATATAGCCAGGTTCTGAGCTGGGATGGTGCAGTGAGATAAATAACGGTGATGGATCAATCCCTGATCTTTGGACTGGGTAAGAGTGGTCTGCCTAATTCAGACACTCTGTTCATCATCACCCCCTTTTCTGAATCGTTTAATATAAGTTGTTATGTGTATAACTAGTTAGGTTAGTGTAGTTGAAGTTAGGTTAGTGTAGCATAGGATTAGTTAGAATAATTAGTTGAGTTTTTATTATGAATAAATTGCCAATGTTTGAGGCTTTGTGCTCCCATTATTTTTTGCTGTGTGGACCTGTCCTGTTGGATTGGTAGTGGATCACAACAGATGCATCCCCCCACAATCAATTTTAATGTCTACAATTGTGATTACAGCATCTTCAAGGGAAGGCTACCAACAAACCTCATTTGAAATGTGTTTTTAACAAACGTATTGAGTTGAAGATTGTACATGTGCATGAAGGGGGAGCTCACTGCACATACACATTCTTGCACACAACTCAGACACCCATGCACAATGGTGCATGTGTGCTGCCATCGGTGGTGGCCTGCTCAGTTTTGCCCCAGATCAGTCTCATTCACGGGGCAGCATTGTATTGTTGTCAATGTGATGCAGCCCTGTTTAACCAATGTGTATGAGTGTGGTGTTTAGGCAAGGAGACCAATTTGACACTATTCCACCTCTCCAGACAATACGCCCCTTTGCTTGTTCATGTTGCCCTTATTTTGTAGTCTGATATATATGACCGCGCAGCGCCGCCTTCCTGGTCACTAAGAGCTGTGTTCAAGGCTCGCCAGGACACTACTTTTTTTAAACTGATTTTATTAATTTGTTATTGCCGCTAGCATAATAACTGCTCTGTTTATTTTATTGTTGTTCTGGTTGTTTAATGCACAGGGCACTTTAATGGCAGTTGGCGCTCTCAGGGGATTGTTCCGTTCCAGAGGGAACCGGGGGCAGGGGGCGGGGCAGCCTTCAATTAGTCAGCGGGCTAGTTGTTTTTAAAAACTTCCCATAAACAGGCACGCTGATGCGACCGCGCAGCAGACACACGCAGCGGGCGTGCCTAAGGCAAGCCCGTCTGTTCCCGTCCATGCTCGGACCAGCCTCAAGACATGTCCCCCTGGCTCTCCGAGGCCAGACGCTTTGTCCTAGAAACTATCTCATGCGGTTGGATCTGGAGCGTGGATATGCGAGCTGCCCAAGGATCTTGCTTAAAGCAACCCTGAAAGATCTGACTGGTATGTGCCCAAAATGGCACCTGTCACTTTCCTACATCATGGATCAACCCACTAACCACCTGGTTAACAAGAATGCGAAGACAAAAAAGTTTGCTACCCCTGCCCCCCTTAAATGCTTACTTCTCAATGCAATGTCACTAATTAAGCACAACACGGAATGCGCACTGCTCATTGAGGAACACAATATTAAGCTGGCATTTATAAAAGGTCCTGGTCAGATACAGTTTCAGGTCCTAAAGCTATACCTCCAGGCCTGTTTTTTGCTATACGCTAGATAGACCAATTAGGAGGGGTGGTGGGCTGGCGGTTATTCATCATAACACCCTGTAGCCCTCCTTCCTCACAGCCTCTAACCTGTCCTGCGAAGCACTGTTGTTTAGTGTTAGCTTGTTCTGCCATAATACAATCAAGTCGATATTCCTCGACCACTGCCCGGCCCCAGAGGTGCATTTTTAGAGTCCATTACAACGCTCTTAGAGGAGGGGCTGTGCGCCAAATCCTTTACGATAATGGGGGACTTTAATTTTCATCTCGACGATCTTAATGACCCTGATAATATGAGGCTGCAATAAGTTATGAGTGGAGGATGCAGCAGGACATACGCTAGACGGAATTTATTCCAATAACTCCAGCCTCATTTGCACAGAGGTATTGCCACTCCCTTGGACCGACCGTGCCACTATCCTATTTGAATTATCATGGTCTACTTACCGTTAACACAAATCAAAGTCCAAGGAAAGTATTGCAATAAGGGCCTGGAAAGATATCAATAGCCTAAATTTAGGTAACCTCTTGAAAACAACAGCCCACAATTTCCCGCTGAGTGTTGATGAAGCCACAGCTACCTACACGAAGTGAGTAGATGCGGCATGCAGCAAATTAGACCCAGTACAAGTGTGGACCACCAAGCGGGCCCTTCCATCAGCTCCTTGATACTCAGAAATGTTTAAAAAGTGTAGACTATTCCTTGAATGACTAGAGCGAGCTCGGAGAAGAGGTTATAATAAAAACCGATTAAGAGGCATATATAGCAAGTCTTACGCTTTATAAAAAAATAATTTGTGTCACCAAAAGGAATTTTTTTTCGGAGCAGATCAATCAGGCTAAATCCTCCTTTAAGGAACATTTCAAAACCATAACTAAACTCACGGCCACTAATATGCCCAAAATACATAGCAGGCCCAAACTATGTGAAACACTTGCCTCCTTGTTTCAGCAAAAGGTGGAAGCCATCTTCTCCTCATTCACACATATAAAGACGGAGGATACAGAGGTTTTACTCAGATTGGCGCCCATTGGTTCCAAAATAACACCTATACTAGATGGCTTTAAGCCACTAGAGACACAATAATAAATCAAACTTCTGATGTCGATCAGATCTGGATCCCCCCTGGACCCTTATCTGGCATCCATGATTAACCAAATCCCTGACATCATTGGACCCCCTGTTTATTACAATTGTTAATTTGGTCCAGTTCCCCAAATCTTGGAAAATAGCATTGATTCTCTCTTTGCTTAAAAAACTGAACCTGGATCCTAAGGACCCGAATAATTTTAGGTCCATCTTGTGTCTCCCATTACCGGCAAAACTGTTGGAGAAAGCTATGAACACCCAACTTAGCAGGTTTCTCCAGACCAACAGTCTACTGGATCCTACTCAATATGTCTTTCGTGCTGAACATAGCACGGAGCCGGCCTTGATTAAATCTATGGAAGAGGTAAGAGAGGCTTTGGATCAGGGAGGCGGCGCAATGTAGATCATGTTGGATCTCTCGGCGGCATTCGATACGGTCCATCATGAGCTTTTGATGGACCGTTTATCAGAAGGGTGTTTAAGACAATGCCTGGAAGCTCCTGAAATCCTTACTCACAGATAGAATCGAAACGGTGGATTTTGATAAAGATGTGTCAAGGTCTTTTTCCCTTCCTTGTAGGGTGCCACAGGGGTCATCCCTCAGTGCTACACTTTTTAATGTGCATCTGTCCCCTCTGGCAGCCCTGATAAGATCATTCGGGTTCCAACTGCCATCCTATGCAGATGACATGCAAATCGCCCTGTCCCTCCAGCGCGGCCAAGAAGCTGAAAGTGGAATAAACAGAACACTTATCAATGGCATTCCATGGGATTGAGATTATGCCCCCAGATGTGGGAGGTGGAAATCGGGAACTCAAACTCGGCCAATTGGAGGCTAGATGGATAATGCAAGTACATGCAGTGGAAAGAGGTTTGAATTTCGATGATGAACTTCAATATTTCTTAGGTAATTAATCTAAGTTAATCGCCTTGAACATCAATGTGATGGCTTTTGGTTATTGTACCACTGTATGGAGAGATTAAGATGATCAATGTAACAATAGAGTATATACTCACCATTGGTTCTAAAAATGTGTATGTTACTGAATTTTAATTATAACATGATGCACACCAAGAGATTCCCCTTTTGGGAATTACTGTTTTCGAGAAGATGATTTTTTTTGACGAAATTGGAATATGATTTATAACTGAAGAACTGATCAAACTATTGTCACTCTCTACAGGGATAGGATAGATGGACTGCTCTCTTAACATACTAATAATGATGAAACATCTTAAAACAGGTTGGATATTAGACAATTTTAACTGAGATGAAGACATATCTGTACAATAATCAATGTTCTTACTAATGTGTTATGTACTTATTAATATTGATAAGCCTATCATGAAAAAGTTTTTCATAATCCTGAATGTCGAGAATTTGGAATGGTTTACGAAGTACAAAAATGTTGCAGCACTGTGTACCTTTTTCAGTTTGGGTTAACAAGGATGCCTAACTGATTGATGTATCAGACAGATGGCATTCAAGAGCAATACGGGCCCTCAATGGTGACGGCTGTAACTGTACTTTCCATTTCCTTTACTCTCCTTTGTGCACTTCAATCTATACTTATACTTTAGAAAACTATTAGGACATTTACACATGCCTATCAAGAGTTTTACATCTCGCTAAACAACAATGCAATGAGAATACGAATCGTTGTTGACCTCCAAAATAGAAAAGGTTATGGATAGGAGCCGGACTGCATTTCGATGATCTAATAGCATGATGAGCAAAAAAAATGTGATCATTCTGGTTTTACACTACTCTAGTGATTTTGAATGATAGTGCGATATAAAAACCAATTATGATAAAAACATTTTGAATAAACAGTACAAGATCAGGTCTATATTTATACACGGATATTGAAACTACATGTTTTAATTACTGAAGGATATTGTAACTACAGATATACTAATGAACTTCTGATAGGCATACAAATGCCTCATACAAGATGGCGCAACGAAATACGACTTGCAAAAAACGGAACTGGCCACGCACGCGTGGTCCACTGTTTGTTTCCTAAGCTGAGATACGGGAATTTTTACTTTTCCCAAACATGGCGCTGATGCTAGACTGATTACTATTCTTTTGAAGAACACGTTACCCCGTCTTAGGTGAGTCTGTTTGTCCGTGGACATAGTGTGATTTTGCCCTCAATTAGATGGGAATAATTTTGACGCACAAAAATAAACTGTTTTAAATAAAACGACAATTCATTACTATCATAATTTAAATTTTATTTGGGATTTTATGTGAGTGGTTTGAATAATGACGGATAAAAACCATCATGCTCTGTACCGAGTATAAATACTGGTACTTGAGACACGTTTACCCGTGACTCATATTAAGCCACTGATGACTGTGATTTTAAGATAGAGACGTGGGGGTTTGATATATGTGCACTATAGCCAATATGAATTCGGACCTAGATAATGTGCGAGAACATGCTTAGGAGCTGACTAAAAAACAATGCGCTGGCTATGCTCAAACCAGTTCATATTATTAGTCATTTGATCCAGTTGATTTAAAACAGAAGAAATAAACTTAACAGGTTGTGGAGAATAACTTTTCTCCGCTTACCATGTTCCCTTTGGTGTACTCCTGATGTAGGAAGAACATATGGTCACTCCTTATACGAGGAGTACACTGTTGACTTGCGGTTATATGGAGCCGGGAAACGCAATTATTTAAAGTGAGTCCTGATCTGGAGTCTACGACATGATATGATTGCATTTACTGATCTGTTTTTTTATAAATTTTGATAGTATTTTATTATTGCTCTCAGCAGATTACTGAAACCGCAAATCCATAGTACATCAATAATTGAGTTTTTGAGAAAGAAGAATTGGGAAACTTACCTTAGATAAGCCAGGTACATTTACTCACAGTAGTTCTGTTTACTCTCCCCTGTTCTCGTTTCCCTGACTCTCTGGCCCCTATTGGCCTTTGGAATTCGGTCTGATCACATGAATTGACCATTGGGACTCAATAATTTTTGGAATGTTGCACACAGAGGTGACTGTGTTTTTCTTTTACTATATGGGATTTTTGGTGTTTCCCGCTTTTCACAATACACTTCTAATTGGAACAATTATAACCTACGAACCTTTTGAGGATCTGCTGCCTTGCATTTTCAAGGTTCCTTTGTTTGGGTACTAACAACTGGTTATTTGACTGATTGTTGATGAATGCCAAACAATATGGTGAAAATATGCTCTTTTAGCATTTGAGGTGAAAATTTGTGATTTTTTGGCATGTAAGATGAATTGACTGATAGATTGAAATTACATCATTCTAGCCCTGAAGAAGTCTGTGGTTTAACACCACCTATGATGAAACACGTGTTGGCAACGGCTAGAGAATAAAAGAAGAAAGGAAAAGACACAATATTTTGTCATTTGCTGATTTACATTTCCTATTACCTGTTAGCTCAGGATACATATTGTGTTTATGAAACTGGAATAAGATGTCATGATTGTATGAAAGCCATATGTATGGATGTCATCTAATTGCCTGAAACTCAATGCGGGAATAACGGAGGTCATCATATTCAGCAACAACTTAAATCTTTGGATGCCTGACTGGTGACCAGAGCAAATGGGGATCCTCCTGGTTCCGACAAAAAAAGTGAAGAACTTGGGGGTGATCGTGGACAACAGACTCACATTTGGTGATCCGATAAGTGGGGTTGTCTCTGCAAGTTTCTTCCTCCTCAGAATTCTGAGGAAAATAAAGTTCCTTCTTCCAGTAGACAGCTTAAGGACAGTGCTCATAGCGCTCATTGTGTCTTGACTGGACTACTGTAACGGTCTCTACTTGAACATCCAAAAGAAACATATGTACAGACTCCAGATCGTGTAGAACTCTGCAGCCAGGCTGCTGACATGCACACCTAGGTTTGTCTTGGTTAGGAAGGGACTTACACATCTTCACTGGCTCCCAGTAAAACAACATGCATATTTTAAAGCACGTTGCACTGTCTATAAGGCCCTTAAGGGCGCAGGCCCTGAATACTTGAAACAACGTCTACAATGGTAAGTTCCCAGAAGAACTCTGCGTTCTAAGGAAGCAAAACAAGTGATTGGCTCCCCCGTCAAAAAAGCTAGCTGGGGTGGCGGGAGCTTCATCCCATGTGCCGCAAAGGCTTGGAACGGCCTACTTCTACCTCTCAGAAATTCAACCGAGCTCCTTTCTATCAGGAAAGGGTTGACAATCTTACACTTTAGAAGTTTTATTAACTTGTGTTTTTTTGACATATTTTGGATTCATTTTATGTGCAGATTTCCAATTCCGTGTCACTACCAATACGTGTCTTTCAATATATTCAATGACTAGGTGACATGTGTCTATACCACCAGGGACCATAGTATCTGGGACAAGATTCTGCACTCAGTGTGGGTGTGCACTGAGGGATATTTATTTGTGCATGAGTAACATTGGTCCTAACCACCCCATCTCCCCATTCCTGGTTGTTACTTACCCTGTTGCTGATGCAGCTGGTCTTGTTCAACACTATCCTGCCCCTGGACTCCAACAACGACTCTTCGCAGATTAACGCAGACACCTGTTCCTCCAAGGCATCCAGCCCCTCCTGTGGTGCTGGAATCCCACCTCCGGTCTGCAGTGCTGCCTGGCAAATGTAGGATAGTTTCTGCTTGGTCTTGTGCTTAGCATCATGCCAGCGCTTCTTGCAGTCAGTCACTGTCCTCTTGACCTCTGCAACAGCATTCACCTTGGCTGTGATGGACACAGTTGAGTTAATGAACAGCTGGTGTTTTTTGTCTCCTGCAGGCTGGACCTGGTTTTCCTCTTTCTCGTCCCCTGGGTCTGTGGCTGGTCCTCCTGACTGTTTGAGGTGTTAGGGGGGTTGTTCTCTCCTGCATTACTGGGTCCAGCTTCCTTCATGATTCCTCAACATTTTTTTGTGGTATTTTTGGGAACTTCGCAGGTGTTTTGTAGTTAAT
Source organism: Lissotriton vulgaris (assembly GCF_964263255.1). Classification (NCBI taxonomy): domain Eukaryota; kingdom Metazoa; phylum Chordata; class Amphibia; order Caudata; family Salamandridae; genus Lissotriton; species Lissotriton vulgaris. Next base: position 743,950,099 of record NC_141697.1, on the reverse strand, counting down.
TTTCAGACAAAACGTTAAAAAAGTGGCATCACACTGATTAGCGTATAGTTTCTGGCCGCTGACTGGCCGGCCACCACTTTTTTCACATTTGCAGCAAGATTATTATCGCTATAATGTAGAGGTTAACATCGACAAATCCTGCCGCGATGGGAAACTATTGCCATGTAGCAACGTATTGTAAATACGACGGGTACCATGGCAATAGTTTTCAGCGGTACAAGGCAGTAGAAAAAATTACGCTAACACTAATGTTAGTTAGCAGCAATTCTTATACATATACCCCACGGTTTATTAAACATTTTGCAAGGAACAGCGTGCCTCAGACTTTTTATTCAACGTAGAGGGCAGACCAACAACAGAAATATATGCAGCCTTTTTAGGCCATTTGATTGGCTGAATCGAAACGTGCATTCTCTAAATTATGTTGGCGAGAACTATTTCTTGAACTATGGGGAATATGTACGATGAAGTGTCAGAGTGAGGCATAAGCTGCCATGGCTTAACCCCTCACTCCGCCACTTCTGAAACGCAAGGCTGCACCATATTTACAAACATATGGTGCAGCCTTGTATTACCCCCTTTGCTGTGCTACACGCCAGTGTATCGCCAACACATGCACCCTTGCACCATAGTGCAAGGGTGTCTACGTGCAGGGGAAGATTGTTTATGTGTAGGAAGGTTTCCCTCCCTGCACATAAGCAATCCTAAATGCCATTTTGTCACTTTTATCTGTGCTGCTTCATGCAGCACACATGAAAGTCACAAAATGGCATTTGTTTTACACATCATTTTTGTATAGGAAGGGGGACCTTCCTGTATATAAACAATCCGTGCCAGTTTGCTTTTTTCAGCCGTGCTGCCCAAGGCAGCATACATAGAAAATAAAATGAGGAGAATTAATGCATTTCTCCTTGTTTTGCCAAGTTAAGACCAGGTTTTTCTTAGTCTTAATTTTGGCGCTGCCTCCTGCGTACGCTGCAATACCCACCGCCTACCCCTTTCACGCTAAGCATACTATGAAAGAGGTCTTAATTACAAGGCAGCGTTGAGCCACGTTAAGTGTCGAGGGCCCACATGCATCAAGCATTTTTGTAGTCGCAAACGGTGCGATTTCTTAAAATCGGCCGTTTGCGAATGCAAAAGTGCTTTTTGAGATGCATGAAGCAATTTTAGAATTCGTAACATGTTTGCGAGTTCTAAAATTGCGGGTGCTTTTAAGAAGTCGCAGATGTGCGATTTCTTAATAGCAATGCATCATTAGTTTAAAAAGTGAAAATTCGCAAATAGGGTGCCAAATTTACCGAGTGGTTGAACCACTCGGTAAATTTGGAAAAAGTGTTTAAAATGTTGAAAATGCTTTTTTTTCAACATTCATGTTACGGACACACATGTCCTTAGGACATGTGTGTGTGCAACATGATGCGAAAAATACATTTCAGGGGTGCATGGGGGGGTCCTTTGGACCCCCCCCTGCACCCATGAAATTTTCTAAGTGCCACTCGCAATTTGCATTGACTCCTATGGGCCTTTTGGCCCATAGGAATCAATGGGAATTGCGAAAATTAACTTAAGAATTCGGTATTTCTTTGGGATTCGGTAAAAATTGCGATTTTTACCGAATCACAAGGAAATACCGAAAAAAATGATGCATAGCATTTTGCACTTCTTAATTTGCGATTCCTTATTTTTCGCAAATTAGGAAGTGCAAAATGTCACAATGATGCATGTGGGCCTTAATGCTGCCTTGTAAATAAGGCTAAGCCCTATCGCCACCACTATGTCAGAAAAAGTGACAATGTGGTGGCGATAGGGGCTAGTAGATATGCCCCTATATATCACGCAACGTCCAAAGTCGCGAGTGCACATGACTATATCTCCACTATCTTAATACAGTTTCCCACGCTGGTGTATGATATGTAGCAGAAAGTCTTCTCAACTACACACTCCAAGGACGTCTCTGATCACTTCTGTAAATTGAACTCTCTCTCAATATTATCTGTCTCTTTTGTATCCATTCAGGCCAATAATCCCTCTCGGCCTTCATCAGCTGAAGGTCACCTTATAAACCCTCATCGCCTGAATTCTTCATTTTTAAGAGATTGCACTATTGATCTTTTCCCTCATAGGAATTCCAAAGAAGTGCTTCGATGCCTTGACAAAATTGAACTGGATGACCGACAAACCCAGCAACAGAAAAGTATGAAAAAAAACTTCACTTCATCGGCTATCCATTCTCAAGATGTAGCTGTGGCCTGATTTTTCGTCTCGATGCCTTCTCTTTGCTTGATATCTAGCGAGCTAAAGGGTAGCTATTTGTCAGTGTTGGACAATACTACAGTTTCTCTCTTGTTTTTTCTCTGAATGCTTTGCATTTGTTATTAATAGCTCTCTTTGATTAATGGCAGCATCACATTTTCTCTTTAATTTAAGAATCGGAGCCTGAAATCTGTGAACGTTCATTTTTCAAACAGATGGTACTAGCTTGAATGGATGAAAGAAAAGTGTTTTTTTTGTTGCTGACCCATGTCATTGTGCTATTTATGACATGTATAATTCCAAAAAACAAAGACTCAGAAATTCAGTGAGCACTGTGCTCTCTTCAGTTAGAATGCAGACTACAATAGCAGGAATAAAATGACAAATCTGTACTTTCAATACCAAACACAAACGATTACATACAAAACAAATTTGCATCACGAACAAGTTCCGTGCTATGGGGCAGATTTACAAGGAAGTGCCGCAGCGTGACAATGCAAGCCCTTTGACTGCGCCACGCTGCTTCACTGCCAAGGCACAGGAAAGCGCCATATTTACAAAATTATGTCACATTCCTGTGCTCTCACCTGCACTAGTGCAAAATTGCTACTATGCACTGGTGCAGGCTCCCTTGCACCATGGTGCAAGGATGCCTGCATCATGGGTAGATTGTTTTTGTGCAGGAAGGGGCACTCTCCTGCTCAAAAACAATCACTACAGGCATTTTCCTTTTTTAATGCGTGTTGTACAATGCAGCACACATTGAAAGAGGAAAAAACGAGGAGAAATGAAAACATTTCTCTTCGTTGCGACTCGGGTGGCGTAGCATTCAGACTCATTTCCAGGTTTACGACTCCTCGTAAATCTGGAAATGTGTCTTGTTCTATGGGTGTTGCGTGGGAACACCCACAGCAACACCCATGGATCGCCCCTTTCACGCAAAGTGCTGCTTGTAAAGGGGCCATATTTACAAGGACAGAAAAAGCCATGCACGGTGGCTATTCCTGTCCTTGTAAATATGGAGCAGTAACATGTGCCACCAGTACGTCACAAAAAATGACGTACTGGTGGCGCAGGGAGCTTGTAAATCTGCCCCCAAGTATTTTAGAAACGGTACATGGAAATTCAAAATAATTACATGTGCAATATGTACTGATTATATCTATACTTGCCATGAAAACAAATTCAGTTTTTATGTATCGCTTACAGGCAATCTATAGCTGTGTGGAGAGAGGTCATATTGTCAAACACAAAAAAAAACGCATAGTTACTACATACAGAAAGGGGCTCTTGGACATCCCCTTTCTGCTAGCGACCTCTGTGGTGTTCTTTGCTTTAGATATTAGATTTTTAGGAGCTGTCCATTAGCATTGGTATGTAACCATGGCATTTTTGTTGGTGCAAACTATGTTAAAAAGTACAAGAAAGCACGACTGGGGTTTCAGGTCTCTTGATGAGTCAATGAGTACAGACAGGTATTAGGAAATTTCAAAATGTACTTTATGTTTCAAAGCAAAGTGAACACCATAGACCAACACGTGTTTCACGACACACATCTCTTATTAAGGGTCAATATCCAATGACTAAACATGAAGTACAGTCATTGTTATAGTGACAGAAAAAGAAGGAAGAAAGAAACAGGGGTTTAAGGGCAAAGTTGAAAAAAATGGGACAAAATATACATCGATTATTAATTACTCTTAGAATATTGTCATAGATTTAATCCATTTTACGGAAAGACAAAAATGTTAGAGAAGGGAGAAAAGAAGAGGAAGGCAACTAAAGATAAAAAAGGTGATGAACAAAAGAGTGAAAAAAGCAAATTAAAAAATAGCAAAATATGGTTATGGTCACCACGTATATGCTTGTGGAGATAAAAGTAAAGATGGAAAAATAAGGGAAAATCACAAGAAGTGTAAAGTGTGAAATGAGCCACTTACTGACGACAACAACCCAGAGGAAACCAAAAAGTCAAAAACAGAAGCCTTGGACTCATCAATGGAATAGAGCAAAAAAGACACCAATAATGAGTTTACAGCCACAACGTGCTCAAAATCGCAACACATTTATTATTGCCATACCAATGCAGTATTTGCAGCATACACAATTGATAATGATCTCTTTAAACTTGTATTTAGGTAAAAAGAATTCTTACAGCCTGATTCATCATAGACCCGTTTTGCGAGTCTGTAATAGCGATTCATAAGGAATCGCTATTACAGACTCGCAAAACGGGATTCATGTAGGAATCACAAAAAGAATTGCGATTCCTACACAATCCTTATTTGCGATTAGCAAATTGCTAATCGCAAATAAGGAATAACTCCCCATTCATTCCTATGGGCCAAAAGGCCCATAGGAATGAATGGGGAGTATTCCTTATTTGCGATTAGCAATTTGCTAATCGCAAATAAGATAGCGATTTAAAGGGTGCCAGGGGTGTCCAAAGGACACCCTGTAGCACCCCTTAAATGCAAATTGAAACAGGTGTTGCGCACACACATGTCCAAAGGACATGTGTGTGTGCAACATGCAACTTAGAAAAATGCTTTTAAAAGCATTTTTCTAAGTTTTCGCTATTTACCACGAGGTTTGACCTCGCGGTAAATAGCGGGCCGAAATTGCGAATTCACAATTTTTCAAATGGATGATGAATTGCATTTAAGGAATCTCAAATAGAGATTCCTTAAATGTAATTCCTCGCAAAATTGCGAAATCGCTATTACCGATTTTTTCATTTGGGATGATGAATCCCAAATGCAAAAATAGCGCTCGCAAAGGGCCAGATTCTCAGAATCTGGCCCTTTGCGAGCAGATTTCGGCTTGATGAATCAGGCTGTAAGTTCCATTAAACATCTGAAATGCAATAATACAATAAATCATACATAATATTAGTAACCCATGGGACACTTATTATCAGTACTTACATAAAAGAAACTTTGAGGTCTAATATTGAGTAACTATGGGTTGATCAAAAGTATACTGTGCATACATTTGCAATCCAAATGTCATTGAAAAAGAATAGCCCAAAAAATTAATAGAGTGTGACACTATTTATGAGTGACAGATCACAGTGAGGAATCTTATATAATGTTTTTTTTACAAATAATTACATGCTGCGAGGAAAAGAAGGAAGGTGGTGACAAACGAGTGATGCGCCCCAATATGAGCTAGATTGTTCACAAACAGCAGTGTGCTAAACATATACTGAAAAATATACTTAAAGCAAAAAGGACATGAACAAAAAATATATACATATATATATATAATAGGAACCAACTCTGCCGGATGAAAACCTGGTCTTAAACGGGAGCAACAAAGAGAAATGTTTCATTTCTCCTCGTTTTTGTTGCTTCTATGTGTGCTGCATTGTGCAGCACACATGGAAACAGCAAGAGGGCATTGATCATTTATGTGCAGGAAGGTCTCCCTTCCTGCATATAAATAATCAATAAAAAAAGCGTTTTGCAAATGCATTAAGCAACACAATTAGAAGTTAAAAAAAGCCAATCAAAGATTGTTTATGTGCAGGAAGGGAGATCTTCCTGCACATAAACAATCTTCCCCTCAACGCAGACCCCCTCACACTATGGTGCAAGGGTGCCTGTGTTTGCGATAGACTGCTAAATTTAGTGCCAGCACAGGGGAAAACACAGGGCTGCACCATATTGTTGTAAACATGGTGCAGCCCTCGTTTCAGAAGTGGCGGGCGTGGGGTTAATGCCGTGCACCACCACTTCGTTGTAAATATGCCTCTTGGTGGAAGAATTCAGGAAGGCATTACCAGGACAGAGGATACTTAAGCCGAAGAGGGTTCAGTTTATAAGTGTAGGAACTGGCCTGTTAGGTAACTAATGCATGTTTAGGAAGGTTCACATACAGCATAATGCAATGAGTTCAATTACAAGAATAAGTTATAGGACAGCAGAGATATGCACAGACTCGTATTCTGTTACTTAGTGTAGGATCAAGCCTTTGAAGTAATTCATGCACGTTTTGGGAATGGTTTACATGCACTGTCATGCAATGAATACAGATAGTAGGATATATATTTTTGGCACTCATTTCTAATTGCTTGCATGTTTTCCATCAAATGTAATAGTTTACTGAGAGTAGTCAGAGTTTCTACGGTTCTGTTCAAGATATCTGTTACAGGTGGCAATTAGAGACAGTTCTTCATCATCCTACTTATTTTCAGGTGTAACCCTGAATTCCTTTTGGTCAATATTTTGTGATGTATGATGTTTTGGGTCAGCATAGTATTATTTGAGGGTCAGAGGTATGCCATTTGTTAGACATGGGGGTCTCTAGCTGACAGTGGTTTGCACTCTGTCAAAGTAGGGACCCTTCCTTCTAGTCAAGAGAAAGGGATTAGACACCCAGATAAACACCCAGATAACCCCTGATTGCGCTCTTGGTAGCTTGGCATGACCAGGCAGCTTATCTCAGAGGAAAAGTGCAAAGTATTTGTACATATCACACAGTAACGCAGTGAAAACACTACAAATGTTAACACATCAGTTTAGAAAAAGTTAAGTATAATTATCTAAACCAAACTAGACCAAAACAACAATAATCCAACATACATAGTTCAAAATGTGACTTTTAAAAGGTTTCAATCAATTCTGTCCATATAACTCTATGGAGGCTGTGATTTTACTAAAAGTACCTAAAATGCATCAAAATCCAGAAGGCAAAACAGCCCCATATGAAGGAAGCACCAGAAAACAGAGCAATGCGTTGATTCCTCAGTCCTTGGGGAGGCGACGTGTCAGTTCGGCTGCATGATATTGGTCTGAGGGTGATACTTTGGAAAGACTTGCTTTGTTCACCCTAAGTTGGCAGGGTATTCCCAGACATGGGTCTCTTGCTCACTTTGCCACTGGATTCAAGCTAGCCTGGCTCATGGGGGCTGATTAGCCAGTAACCGGTCCCAGGATGCTTGCTTCCGGTCCAGGGAAGACATGGCTTGGCAGTTTAGGCTGGACTGTTCCCATGAGGCACAGGGTCAGACTGATTTGCATATGGCCATGTCTGAACTGGGGTGGCAGAGTGAGCTACAGAATGATGATGGATCAAACCCAGATCAGTTGACTGTGGGTGAGTGCTTGCAATGTTCAAAAATCCATCCATCATCCCCTTTGGTTTTGCTTTGTTCACCCTAAGTTGGCAGGGTATACCCAGACGTGGGTCCCTTGGTTACTTTGCCACTGGATTCAAGCTAGTCTGGCTGGTGACAACTGATTAGCCAGAAACCGGCCCCAGGAAGCTTGTTTCCAGTCCAGGGAAGACATGGCTTGGTAGTTCGGGCTGGACTGTTCCCATGAGGCACAGGGTCAGATTGATTTGCATATGGCCAGGTCTGAACTGGGGTGGCGGAGTGAGCTAAAGAATGATGATGGATTAAACCCAGATCAGTTGACTGGGGGTGAGTGCTTGCAATGTTCAACACTCCGTCCATCATCCCCTTTGGTTTTGCTTTGGAAAGACTTGGAGCACAGATGTGGTGCATAGAAATCTGGACATTGTGAAGGTTGATGCAGTGGCAAAACAGCCACTGTGTCAATTTCTTCAGCTGGAGACCCATGAAGCATCAATTCTTTCAGCTGCATAGCAGGGCTTGCATCTGAGTCAGTGCGGGGGGTCTTGGACTTCGGAAACACGATGTGCTGGACTCGGGCTAAGGCTGTTTCTTTGGCCGCTGACAGGCGCTGTGTTGATTTCTTAAGCCGCACTGCAGTGGTGCGTGGAACCTTCTGCCTGCACGGTGGTGTTGTGTTGGAAAAACAGGCACTGGAAGGGTGATGCATTGATTTTGATGGTTTCAAGCAGCTGTTTGCAGTGTGGAACAACCTACAAGGGCCCAGAACTGTATTTGGTACCACAAGGCAGGTCTGAACTCCCAACAGGGCGTTCAGGGATGCTGCCGGTGAAGTATTTGAAGACTCAAGGACTTCCAACATGAGGCAAGCACACAAAAGTCCCTAGGGAAATCACTAGCAGGATACAAAGCAAAGTCCTGCCCTTTCTCTCCAAAGCAGAAGCAGCACCTGCAGACCAACCTAGCAAAGCATCACACAGCAAAGGGGCAGTACTCCTAACAGCACCCCAGCTCTTCTTCTTGGCAGAGGTACCTCTTGATTCAGAAGTGTTCTTCAAGTCTGGGGTTTTAGGTCTAATACTTATACCCCTTTTGGCCCTTGAAGTAGTTCAAATGATTGTCTTTGTTGTGCACAGGTTCTTATTGTGCCTGGTCTTGCCTCCAGACACACTCCAAGGGGGTGGAGAGAGCATTCTGAAAGGCCATGCACAGACCTATTCAGGTTCAGGAGACAGCTCTTCCCACCACTCTAGCTTAGGAAGACTCATCAGCTCAATTATGGGCCATCAGGATATGCAGGGCACTCCTCAAATCATCAGAGAAGATGTAGCGCCAAAAGTCTTAGATTGGAGAAAATTAGTTGTAGTGACAAGCAACGGTGTAGCCTCTTACTCTGGGAGTATATCTTGACTTCATCTGTATTAATAATGATGAGTCAGGTGTTCTTAGTATTGACTAATACTGACGCCTGACTCATCATGGTTATGTTGTTTCCCCCAGTATTCACCCCTGTTTTTACACATACCAACTAGGAGCAAGAATAAAGCATTCACCCACTAGTTAGGTATTTTTAACCATTTATTCCCACTCCACATCACTGCACTACACATTTATTTCACATAAGTGCTCCGACGTAACTTCGCAAGTCGCAGCACGCCTCAATCCACAGAGGATTGAGAGGACCCCTATAATGAAGCATGTCATCAAGAGGAAACCCTGGTGAGTGAGGGGACTCTAGAAAGAAAAACTCTTCTTTCTAGTCAGTAGACTTTTCCACTCCACATGAGCGGAAGTCTCTCTCTTTTTCTCCCATAGTCAGGTTCTAAATTCCAGTATTCCGGTCTTTTTGTGTTCATAACTGATTAAGGAGGGTGAACCTAGTTAAAATGTCTACCTCCCCCTATTTTATGATCACGTTAATCAATAGACATGGTCTTTGTAATGATTTTCCATTACTGCACAACTTATTTGAATTTGTTATGCATAGAAAAGAATATCACCTCTCATCTTATGCATGATTCATAAACGTATATAAGAAACATAACTTGACCTAAATAAGTGTATTCCCAAAACATATACAGGCGCATAAAAAACAACAATACATTGCTAAACCAGTCCTATAATTGACATCCAGAGGGATATATTTGCTTAGCCCTCTTGGAATAAGCTGAGGGGTTCCAATGCCATCTAATATGTTGCTGAAATTTTTTATTCAAAAGAGTCTTAATCTCTATCCATATTGATGCGATTAGTATGGAAACCCCAATCTTTCAAATAACCAATGCGTTTTGAACCGCTGATTGTTGAGGGTTCTCCTCAGGACCAGGGCTGGTGACATTTTTATCTGAAAGTGAATATAAACAAATGTGTATAACTATAATATTAATTTGTATAGCGCACATATCACCCCCAGTGGGGGTCTCAAAGCACTTGTATGCATACCGCTGTGGAACCCATCCTGGCTTTCCCTGTGAGGCCTCGACTCCTGGGCACCTCCAAGGTGAAACCAGGCATCCCAGCGCTGCTGGGGCCGTGGTGGAAATTAAGCAAGCTATTGCCCAGAGTTGCAGAGTGGGACCCATGATTAGAGTAGGCACCGAGGCGAGAATTATCGAGTCCGCGGATACTGAGCCCAAGATCCTGCCACGTCGGGAATTGAACCCTGGTCCCGGGCCTGACCTCTGCTTCAGGGTCAGCCGCGTTCTAACCAGTGAGCCACACTTCTATCTTCTATCTTTTAACACCTCTCTGTTAATGGCAGTCTTAGCCGACATAGCATCCATATTAAGATTGCACTTCAAGCCATCTCAGAACTGCATATTCATTAGTGTAACTTGTGGCCGCCACAGAGTTCAATATTCAGTTACTTTGTTGCAAGGCAAGAATGCCCCGTATCTGAAAACCACAAGCGGAAAAGGCCTTTATTATTATGTTGTTGCAGCTGAAGGCGTTAGCCAATTATCCACAAACGAGGCTTTTGTGATTTGTAAAGTGTGCTGCGTGAGTTTGACTATCATTAATCCATACTGAGATTTTACCTTAAGGTGTGATGGAAGTGCATATTCCTTAGCGAAACATTATGCCCGCTGCTGAGTTCAATCTTTGGTACTTCGTTGCAGGGTAAGGATGTCTGGAAATCACAAACAGTAGGAACTTCTATTAATGTATTGTTAGTGCTGGAGGCTTTACCTGGGTGTGAACACACTAAACATGAACGCTTTGTGAGTGTGCTCTGTAAGTTTGACTCCCATTAGGAACGCCAAACGAAGGGAAACAGTTGTGTTGCTTTCAACGTGAGGCGGTCGCAGCGCGGTCAAATCAATTGCGAGTGTAGACTATTCTTTAAAAGCGATTCTAACAGAAACAGCAAACTTTCATTAAAGATATCAAAGTCGAACTCTTCCATTATGCTTCCAGTGTTTCGCAATGACGGCGGTCTCATACTCTCCAGTAAAGAAAGGGAGACCTAATTAGTCTATCGCAGAGTTTTTGAACAAGTGCATTCTGGTAGATGAAGAATAGCATTCAGCCTCATAGTGGAATATTTTTACAGTATAGTTTATTCTATAACTTATTCAGTTCAGACATCTAATTCAACCTCTGCTGACTGTATTAAACTTTAGAAGTAAATATGCTTCCTTCCTTAGTAAATTCATTTCGATGTCACCCCCTGTCATCGGGCTGGATAACACTCAGCACGGTCCATTGCAGTTTTTTTTCAGAGTGTCCCATTTCATTAAATTGATTTACCATTGGTGCAGAAGTGGTATTTGTTCAAATTCGTGATTTGTGTTGGACAATGCAATGTTTTATTTCCTGGTCCATTTTTCCAATGTAGATCTCTGCAAGGGCAAATCACTGCGTACACTACATTTTTAGTCTGACAGTTGGAAAATTCATTATTTATCCATTGGATCTTGCCATCTGTAAATGTTCTTCCTTCAATTGTCTGGCTGCATACAATGCAATTGCTACATTTGTGGTGACTCTCTACCGGCATTAGGTTCCATCTAGACATGAGATGGTATACAGTCAAAATATCGAGTAAAAAATATAGAATTGCAGTAATATCGAATTCCAAATATAGAATGGATAAAATATCGAATGGACAGAATATAGTCAGTAAAAATATCGAATTTGAGGTAAGTAAGTTAATATCGATTTTTTGATAATATCGAATTTTTAAAAGTGTTTTTTTGTGTTAGTATATGTGAAAAGTGTATATTTATTTTATATTTTATTTTAAGTAATTAATTTTATTGTATTTAACTTTTGCGTAATATAAATCTGTAGAAGGTTGTGGGTTTATAGGGGAATAAGGTGGGAAGTAATTTAATTATAATTTATTAGATATTTTAATTTATTTATTGGTATTTATCTTGAATTAATTGTTAATTAATTTTTAATTGGTAATTAATTTAACTATAATTGGTAATTAATTTTTATTCATTGATTAATTGTTAATTATTTTTAATTGTTAATTAATTAATTGTTAATTGGTAATTAATTTGTATTAATAGGTAATTATTTTTAACAATTAATTGTTATTTTTATTTTTTATTGATTAATTATTATATTATATTAAATTGGTAATTACGTTTAATTAATTTATAATTGGTATTAATATTTGATTATTTTTATTCCTACGCTATCCAACGCTGTCCCTACTGTTGCATTCACTGGAGTGGGAATAGTAATTTGTACCCCCACGCTATCCAAAGCTTTCCCTACTGTTGCACTCACTGGAGTGGGAATAGTAATTTTTACCCCTACGCTATCCAACGCTTTCCCTACTGTTGCACTCACTGGAGTGGGAATAGTAATTTTTACGCCTATGCTATCCAACGCTTTCCCTACTGTTGCACTCTCTGGAGTGGGAATAATAATTTGTACACTCCCGCTATCCAACACTTTCCCTACTGTTGCACTCACTGGAGTGGGAAAAGTAATTTTTACCCCTACGCTATCCAACGCTTACCCTACTGTTGCACTTTCTGGAGTGGGAATTGTAATTTTTACCCTCCCGCTATCCAACGCTTTTCCTACTGTTGCACTCACTGGAGTGGGAATAGTAATTTTTAACCCTACGCTATCCAACACTTTCTCTACTGTTGCACTCACTGGAGTGGTAATAGTAAATGCTACCCTCCCGCTATCCTACGGTAAAAATATTGTATATGTTTTAATAATATTATGTTTATATATATATATATATATATATATATATATATATATATATATATATTCCAGCTCTAGGTATCCCTTTCTTTGGAAACGCACTCGAAAAGGTTGGAATCACAATCCTTTATTAGGAACAGACATCTCCCAGCGCTGTAGGAATTACAGCATCCCACGCCCATCTCGGGGCTAAGCATTCTGGGTCCTGTAGTGCGTCCTGAAAAATAATAACACCCACAATTTAGGCGCATCAATATTTTCTTGCTGCCCTTTATAGTCCTTTATAAGAGCCCACAGATGGGCCCCAGCGTAGAGATGCCCCATGCGATACCAACCAAGTCCCACATATGAGGTCATATAGAGTCAGCCCGTGGCTCACGGTTGTTGTGGTGGTGCATTCCCCGCAGCAAGGACTGCCGCGTATTGTATTCCAGCTCTAGGTATCCCTTTCTTTGGAAACGCACTTGAAAAGGTTGGAATGACAATCCTTTATTAGGAACAGACATCTCCCAGCGCTGTAGGAATTACAGCATGTCGAAAAGCCTTACGCGTTTCAAAGCAGATTGCTTCTTCCTCAGAGGCTCGACTGATGCAAAGGGACACACCCACAGTTTTAACACATCCCACGCCCATCTCGGGGCTAAGCATTCTGGGTCCTGTAGTGTGTCCTGAAAAATAATAACACCCACAATTTAGGCGCATCAATATTTTCTTGCTGCCCTTTATAGTCCTTTATAAGAGCCCGCAGATGGGCCCCAGCGTAGAGATGCCCCATGCGATTCCAACCAAGTCCCACATGTGAGGTCATATAGAGTCAGCCCGTGGCCCACGGTTGTTGTGGTGGTGCATTCCCCGCAGCAAGGACTGCCGCATATTGTATTCCAGCTCTAGGTATCCCTTTCTTTGGAAACGCACTCGAAAAGGTTGGAATCACAATCCTTTATTAGGAACAGACATCTCCCAGCGCTGTAGGAATTACAGCATGTCCAAAAGCCTTACGCGTTTCAAAGCAGATTGCTTCTTCCTCAGAGGCTCGACTGATGCAAGGGGACACACCCACAATTTTAACACATCCCACGCCCATCTCGGGGCTAAGCATTCTGGGTCCTGTAGTGTGTCCTGAAAAATAAAAACACCCACAATTTAGGCGCATCAATATTTTCTTGCTGCCCTTTATAGTCCTTTATAAGAGCCCGCAGATGGGCCCCAGCGTAGAGATGCCCCATGCGATACCAACCAATTCCCACATATGAGGTCATATAGAGTCAGCCCGTGGCCCACGGTTGTTGTGGTGGTGCATTCCCCACAGCAAGGACTGCCGCGTATTGTATTCCAGCTCTAGGTATCCCTTTCTTTGGAAACGCACTCGAAAAGGTTGGAATCACAATCCTTTATTAGGAACTGACATCTCTACGCTGGGGCCCATCTGCGGGCTCTTATAAAGGACTATAAAGGGCAGCAAGAAAATATTGATGCGCCTAAATTGTGGGTGTTATTATTTTTCAGGACACACTACAGGATCCAGAATGCTTAACCCCGAGATGGGAGTGGGATGTGTTAAAACTGTGGGTGTGTCCCTTTGCATCAGTCGAGCCTCTGAGGAAGAAGCAATCTGCTTTGAAACGCGTAAGGCTTTTCGACATGCTGTAATTCCTACAGCGCTGGGAGATGTCTGTTCCTAATAAAGGATTGTGATTCCAACCTTTTCGAGTGCGTTTCCAAAGAAAGGGATACCTAGAGCTGAAATATATATATATATATATATATATATAAATCCACAAACCTGCAGGCACGAGGGCTCACACGAACTCCAGCACAAAAGACAGGTACAGACCACAAGTGAAGAGTGCAAAAAGTGAAAATTTATTCCAAAATGGGCAGCAGCATGACGCGTTTCGTCCGGCAAACCGGACTTGATCACTTAATCTACCCAGAGACACAGGTGGTTTAAATAGTCTATAAAGCACACGTAACTCCACCTATTGACTTTCATGAACAGTGAAAACATACTTCATGTTGTCAATACATATCAAATTACTGAAGAGTTGTTTAAGCTTATAAAAAACAATTTAACAACATAATTTCAGTAAAGTAAAAAATATTGCAATATTATATAACAATATTTGATTTTATAATGGTTATACAGGGCAAGTGCCCGTAATCGATACAATTGAGTATGATCACCTAATATCGTCTACAATACGGTGTGAAAGTGAGCTAAGTCAAACCACCCACAAAAAGTGAGTAAGTGCTAAAGTGCTAAGCATTATTCTTGAATGTTGATGAGCAATATTACTAACGATGTAAACAGGAATAGCAGCAGATAAAGTGAAAAGTGCTTAAAAGTGCAAAAGTGCTAAAATAGACCGGTAGTTAAATATAATCAGCAGCTTTATCAGAACAGTTTTCAGATCCTGGTCAAAGAGTTAACATAACAACAATCATGATATCTAGAGGAATTTCATATATTTACATGTATCCAAATCCAGTAGTGATCAGATATAATGTCCTCAACGCAATCCAAAAATATAGGTAAAACCATAAAAACAGTAAAACCTGAATTTCATAAATAGCGCTAAAACAAGGTATTAAAAAGCCAAGATTTAAAAAGCTAATTAAACAACCATTGTAAATATGAGGAGAGGTTGAAAAATAGACCTTTACATCAGTTATGGAAAAGATACCCTACTGTACCTAGTATAAATTTACAGGAAGTTATGAAGGTCCTCCCCCATATTGAGTCCATTCGGAATTTTGCTATTAAGTAGCACTATATAATGGCTTTCCAAATGTCGAAGTCTTTTCTCCCTATCTCCACCTCCCTTAGATAGGGGAACTGCGTCTATAACAAAATACTTCAAATCATTTAAGTTGTTATTATGGACTAATTTGAAGTGACGCGCGACAGGATAGCTTGGGTCAGAGTTGACTATTGCAGGTAAGTGCTGCAAGATGCGGTTAAACACTTGTAATTAGGTACTCCCAATATATTGGAGACCACAAGTACATTGTAGAACGTAAACTGCGTAATCTGTTTTACAGGTATACAAATTATTGATCTTGCTAATAGTCTCAGAGAAAGCTGGTGTAAACTCGGTGGTATTAACTCCAAATTTGCATGCTCTGCAAGAGCTGCATTGAAAAAAGCCAGATCTATTGGACAACCAATTAGTTTTAATAGTGACTTCTGGACTAGATTTAACTAGCACATCCCTCATGGAGGGGGCTCTACGAAAAGTTATAGATGGACATGTCTCCAATAGGGGAGCTATAGTAATATCTGTCATGAGGATAGGCCAATTGGAATGAAGGATTTGTTTAATTTTCCGTTCTTGGCTGGCAATTGTAAGTGGTGATGAGTCTAATTTTAGACTTATCTGAATCCCTTATCTCGGTTTCCTCAGAAGTTATGAGAGGAACCGGTGTCACCAAAGGATCAGTGGAAGTCTTTGTCATCACTAGTTTCAAAGAGTTAGTGAGTTCTTTTTTGTCATATCCCCTAACTAAAAATCTTTGAAAGGATTCCTCCAGACAAACAGTTAAATCCTCCTCATTGTTACAAATTCTCTGAATTCTTAAAAACTCTCCATAAGGAATGCTTTTAATCAAGTGTGGGGGATGATTGCTTTGGGCATGTAATATAGAGTTACCTGCCGTAACCTTTCAATGCATTTTAGTCATGATTGTGTTATTTAAAACATATACTTCAACATCAAGGAAATTCACTTTGAGGTTACTAATGGTAGCTGTGAATTCTAGGTTCAATACATTGTTGTTAATGGTATCCACAAATTCTTTTGCTGAATTTTCACAGCCCTGCCAAATAATAAAAACATCATCTATGAAACGCTACATTTTAATTATACCAGTTGCTGTTGGGGCCAGCTCCTCAGGAAGACGCCCAAGGACATGCTTCTCCCACCAGCCCACATGTAAACATGCGTAGCTGGGGGAGAAGCATGCCCCCATAGCAACCCCACGGGTCCAGAAGGAAACATAGATAGGCGTATTTAAGTATTGAAAAGTCAGCCTGCTGCTGTATCATATAAAACATAACAGCCAACACAGTCCCCCCAGGGGTTCACAGCATCAATGCATATTATATGACTGACTCCGATTTTTAACAATTCCTTTTAAGCCTAAATCAGTGTTCTTTCCTACCCTTCCCCATGACTCTATCGATACTTTTCACAAAGTAGTGACTAAAGAACTCACTAAATTGAAACATACCAGCCCCAATGCGAGGAAAGGAGAAATTAATCTAACTAAAAAAGAGATGGAATTTATTTTCTCCCTTGCTGATGATAAAAATGTTATCCTACGACCATCAGATAAAGGTGGCAATATTGTGTTTTGGGGCAGAGATTTATACATAAAAGAGGCACTACATCAACTTGATGGGGACAGTTTTATTGTAAAAGTAATATGAATGACTATAACATGAGCATCATAGAAACATGGGAACAACTCACCGAATGGCAAAATGGGGGATTACTGTCTTGGCATGAAATTTCGTTTCCTGAAAAAAGACTACCCTAAACTCCCATTTTTTTACCTTTTACCGAAGGTTCACAAGAACCCAAGAGAACCTCTGGGTAGACCCATTATTTCCAGCATTGGCAGCGTCAATGAGAATCTGTCGAAATACATTGATCACTTTCTCAGGGTTTTTGTTAGCCAGCTACCTTCCTATACCAAAGACACCACTGATTTCTTAAACAAACTTGAAACTATTCAGTGGGCAGAGGGCCTCCTACTCATTACCATGGATGTGAGTGCCCTTTATACTATCATAGATCACACCCAAGGGTTGGAAGCTAGTTACCATTACCTGAAAAAGAGGGAAATAGGCTATCGCGAACACACAAACATGATAATACAGATGATGAAACTGTGTCTCAAAAACAATATATTTATGTTTGATGGGGCAATTTACAAACAGACCTGTGGCGCGGCCATGGGTTCTGCCTTTGTGCCTAGTTTCGCGAACCTCTTTGTGGGTAAATGAGAAGAGGAGCTTAGAAATAAAGTGAGTCTAACTGAGGATTTTTCAAAAGTACAAACCTGGATCAGATACATTGACAAAATGTTTGTAGTGTGGCGGGCACAAGAGAAGAAGCTAAAAATTTCATTGACAAACTGAACAGGAATACTTATAATATACAATTGACCTACATGATTAGTGAGAATCATGTAGAATTCCTAGACACAGAAATCAATATTGTCAATGGTAAACTTACATATAGCTTACACCGAAAAGAAACGGCTGGGAACAGCCTCCTTCACGCGCTTAGTGCTCACCCAGACCCCCTGAAATGGAGAATCCCCTATGGGGAATTACTCAGAGCCAAGAGAAATTGCAGCGACAAGAAAGAATTCGAGCTAGAACAAGAACGGATGATGTTCAGATTTCGTGAAAGAGGTTACCCAGAGTGGGTGCTAGAAAAAGCCATGAGGAAAGCAGCAGAGGTAGAGAGATCTGAAACCTTTAAACCTAAACCCTACACTGATAGTGAGAATAACACAACCAGAATAATAACTACTTTCCATCAAAAATCAGACAAAGTCTGCAAAATACTAGCAGACAACTGGAACATACTCCAGTCTGATCATGTTATAGGTCCAGAGATTAAAGAAAGACCCCAAATCACTTACAGAAGAGGGAGAAATCTTAGGGACATCTTGGTTAAAGGTGATATTTCAGACAACAAGAGACAACATGTACAAGGTCTTAAATGGTTTTACCCTTGCGGTCACTGCCGTGCTTGTAAATCTAGCAACATGGTAAAGGAGATCGATATGCCGGGACAAACCACAAAACGTAAATTCAAGCAATTTCTCACATGTAACACTAGTTTTGTTATATACATCGTTGAATGTCCATGTAAAATGCGATATGTGGGCAGTACAGTTTGCATGGCTAAAAAGCGTATACAGGAACATCTGAGAGCTATCACCAATTGTGATGCCCATTATCCCGTAGCCAGACATTTCGAAGAGTTCCACCAATCGAATACTTCTTTATTGAGATATTTTGCTGTGGAACAAGTTAACATGGGAAAAAGAGGTGGCAACCGTACCCTAGCACTTAGGAAGAAAGAATCCAAGTGGATCATGGAGTTAGAAAGTAGATTCCCGGGGGCCACAATTTAGACGAGGAACTGGCAACTCATCTCTATGAAGAATAGCACTTAAAATTGATGTCATTGATTTATGCATTTATAAGATATCTAAAAATGTGTTCTATTGATATATTGTTTTTCTGATGCAATCCGTATAAAACTAGAATGTCTTAACTAGTTTTTGATTCCGATTTTAAAGCATATTTTAATTATGTGTATATGTTTTTTTAGGAGGAAAGGAAGGGAGACACTACTTTCTGTTTATGCACTTCACATCTTCCCTACCCTTTTCTTCGGCGATTGAAGTCACTTCACCATAGTAAGATAAGGAATCCACTTTTCACTGTTTGGTTCTAATTGTATAACCCTTACAAATTAATTCTCCTGGGGTTTGGTTGCTTGTAAAAACAGTCACACATATAACTAGACTTGTTGCGAGGTAAATTACAAGATATAGTATTAGGTATTGTATTTTTTACTCTATGGGTAAAATATAGGCACTGGACCTCATGAAAATCTAATACAAATATAACTTTTTACTTTTACTGTTATGTAGCAATTTCTGCATACATGTACTTGATACATAGGCACTAGACCTGTGGAAGGACTTGTAATATATGGATTGTTAAAAATCGGAGTCAGTCATATAATATGCATTGATGCTGTGAACCCCTGGGGGGACTGTGTTGGCTGTTATGTTTTATATGATACAGCAGCAGGCTGACTTTTCAATACTTAAATACGCCTATCTATGTTTCCTTCTGGACCCAGCTTGGTCCTTGTTAAATTATGCATTTCTGACCCTTATGATTTGCAGTTGTTTAGTTTGGTGTTAATTTACTCCATTCCAAGATGGCGTTCATATTTACCATGAATACCAACAAGCCCTGTTACGTGTACGTTTTCTATGTTGATTATCAGTGTCCATTGTTTATGTTTATTTAAAACAAGCAAAATGCTATGTTGGTTAACGTGTGATGAAGACACATTCAGTGTCGAAACGCGTAACGTTTTTTTGAGGAATAAAACAATCTGAGCATACATACTGCCGAGTGCGCGTTATGCTTACAAGCAACCTATGGATTTATAATTAATTGTTCGGCAATTTGGGTTCGCCGATGAACGCGCCACCTGACGACGGGAGCAGGATCCCGGAAGAACCCCTCCTTCAAAACAGATCTATATATATATATATATATATATATATATATATATATATATATATATATATATATATATATATATATATATATATATATATATATATATATATATATATATATATATATATATATATATATATTACCTACTGGCGGTCGCCAGTAGGTAGTTATAGTTAGGATTTTTTTCATTGTTAAATCTCAAAATTCTATTTGGAATAACTTTGGCGCCGGTTGACGAATCTGAGTGAAAATTTCCTCAAAATGGCCTCGCGGAGCATCAGTCCTTCCCTGAAAGTTTTGGGGGGATTCGTCAAGCGGGGGCCGAGATAAAAGGGGGGTCCCAAAACGCGTTTTCCATATGTTAATTTCCTCAAGGCGGTCGATTTCCCTTTTAGCCCGAACAGCTGAATGGATTTACACCAAACTTGGCAAAATTGTAGGGACTGGTAGCCCGATGTGCCTTTGCTATGTCTCAAGATATGTGCTCCAGTGGATTTTGAGTAATTTAGGTTCAAAAAAATATATATATCTATGGCAGCGCCCCGGTACGCGCACCGGGGAGCGCACCGGGCTCGCCACGCGACTTGCGCACGGAAAGCTGATTGGCTCTCGGGTGTCTGTAAACATTCGAAACAGTCCGGAGCGGCCACCATCTTGTGTCTCGGTAAAATCGAGACACAAGAGGTGGCAAAAACAAAGGGGGGAATTGACCATAAGGGGGCAGAGTAGACCCCCCTGACCCCCTAGGTTTGATATGGGGGCCATTAAAGGGCCCCGCGGAGTCTCAATTTATTTTATTTTTTTCGATTTTCGCGGGGGGAGCGCCCGGTACGCGTACCGGGGAGCGCTCCTGGGAGCGCTCCTGAGAGCGTACTATTGGGAAAAAAGAATCACTTTTAAAAATTGTATGTTTATTAATTGTTCTTTTTGTTGTTTTTTTTTTATTTAAGTACCAACATGTAGGTATCAATGCAGAGTCTATAATTTAATATACACAGTTTCATTTGTAGATATCTTGCATGTTGTTACAGAAGTTATTGTGGTATATGAAATTCATAACATAGTCTGTCAGGAAAGCAGAAACAACATGGAGGCAGGAGATGATAAAGAGATGTTAAATACACATTGGAGATAATATAGTGGGAGAAAGGAAGTAACTATGAGCAAACTTTCTATGTAACACAATAAAGTTGCACAGTATACTATAAGTCTCACTTTATATTTTAAACATTTTTGATCTACTTGATGAATTACATATAAAAATGAATAATGGCTCGAACAATTTTTGATTATGCTGGTGATGCTGGATTTGTCGGCGGCTTTCGACACCGTCCCCCATGATGGCCTTCTCACAAGACTTTGTGAGATTGGACTACGGGGGACGGTGCTCAGCTGGTTTTCTTCCTTTCTAGCTGGCCGCCGGCAAACGGTCTGGGCCTCGCCAGATTCCGCCGTGATGCAGCCTCTGGGAGTCGGGGTCCCTCAGGGCTCTATTTTGAGCCCGACCCTCTTTAACATCTTCATGACCCCTTTGGCGGCGTTGGCGGAGTCGTTTGGGGCCCGGATCGTATCCTATGCAGACGACACCCAGCTCCTCTTCTCGTGTAAGAGAGGAGGAGACTTTGATGGGGAGAGTATCCGGGATTGCCTTGGGGCTGTTTTTCAATGGTTCCAACTGAACAGCCTCAAGTGCAATTCCGATAAGTCCGAGGTACTCTTCTTTGGGTGTGACACGGAGCCAGACTGGCAGGCTTGGTGGCCTATTAATATGTTCCCCCCGACTTGTTCATCCCAAATGGCTAAGAACCTGGGGGTCAAGATGGACAAGGGGTTGACGATGAAGTCCCAGATCCTGGGGGTGTCGGGCATCTGCTTCGGCCTCCTTAGGATGCTGCGGAGGTTTCTTCCCCTCTTGTCGGAGGAGCACAGGAAGCTGACTGTGCAGGCCCTGATAGGCTCTAGGCTAGATTATTCAAACGTTCTGTACCTGGGCCTGCCAGAGTACCTGCTACAGCGGCTCCAAGTTGTGCAGAATGCTGCGGCGAGAGCTATTTTTGGCTTGAATAGACGTGCTAGCGCTGCGGGTTTGTTGCAGACTCTGCACTGGCTCCCAATCCGCAAGCGGATCGCCTTTAAGGCTTTGACCCTGACCTACAAGGCCCTCCATGCGATGGGAGCAAAATACCTCCAAAAGAGACTTGCCTTCTACCATCCGGCTCGTTCTCTGAGGTCAGAATCCCTGTTTCTGGCGACTGTTCCACGAGTGAAGAGAGCGCGCCTGGGAGGTCGCTCCTTTGGACTACTGGCGCCACAGTTGTGGAACTCTCTGCCGCTTACACTTCGGGGAGCCATCCAGCCTACTTGCTTTTAGAAAAGGCCTCAAAACCTGGTTGTTTACCCAGTAGGCCTTCTTGCCTGTTGTGTCTTCTCTGTCTGTGATACTTTTCTTTTTTAATTGTGTTATGTTATTACACTGTAGCCCTCCTTACTAAAAGCGCCGGGACACTCTTTTTGAGTAGCCGCGCGCTATACAAAAGCCAATATAACATAACATAACATTATTAAATATAAATTTATTCTTCTGATTCTTTTTCATAATTTAATAAAACTTCTAATAAAATGTTGTCTGGAATCTCTTCATTTACATTCTGTGTTTCCATTGATTCCACACACTCAAGTAATTCAAGGTCCAGAGACTCATCCATAAAGTCAATGTTATAATTTTCAGCATTTTTTCCATCATGGTTGTTGTCCAAAACAATTTCAAAAGAAATATTCTTTTCTCCTTCCATTTTGTTGCTGTAAATTGCATAAAAAATAATTATATCAGTAGAGATAGGGCACTGTTGGGTTTAAGTTCAGACATGTAGTTTGGATTTTTTAACAGTGAAGTTATCTTTGGGCAGTGTATGGTATCAGGCTGGAATTTGAAATATAACAAAGAGTATGTGATGAAGCCTAAGTAAATTTATAATAATACAAGGGAAGCCTAACTCAATCCATAACTATAATAGAGAAGCCTATCTCAATCTATAACTATTACAGAGGGATAGTATATAACTAACAGAATATTTTTTCTCAAATTAACTGAAAGTGCACAACATACTTCACTTTACAAAATAACAACTTACCTTTGAGAAAGCAGTTGAAGTTGTCAGTGTTATTTCTTTTCAAATGTACTTCAGGAAGCAGTAGTCAAAATGGCTGTGTTTCCTTCTCTTTTTTTTAATTTATTCATGTACATAACCAATCAAATGTCAGGAAATAATCGTAGAAAATGAAAGAAACTTTTTAATTGGTTGTAAATTCTCACACTTCATATGTGTTTTGGTCATGTAATTTACCTCAGGATATTTAGTCAGGCCTGTAGCCTAAATGTCTCAATGGAATTCCACCAAATTTGGGCAAATGGTAGGGACTGCTATGTAGTAGGGCCTATTCTATATTTGATGAAAGTGTCTCCAGTGGTTTTTCTGTAAATTACTTTCCCACCTTTTTTTATGGAGCGCTTACCGGTGCGCGCTCCGGTACGCGCATCGGCAGCGTTACGGGAGTCCTGCATTTTGTGTTTCGGTACAATCGAGACACAAGATGGAGGACAAACAATGCTCGGAATGGGTAGAAGGGGGCACGGTAGACACTTCCTGACCCTCTAGGTTTTCTGAGGGGGGCTTAGGAGGCTCATAAAGGCTAAAAAAAAAGAAAATTCTTGAATTTTCCGCGGGGGAAGCGCCCGGTACGCGCACCGGTGCGCGTACCGGGAAGTGTACTTTGGTGAAAAATAGTGAAAAAAGTTAGAAAAAGATCTACGTTTTGAATGATAAGAGGTAGTGTAGCTCTGAAAAGAGCTTTTGGGTTCTGTGATTGATTTAGGTACCTACAAGTAGGGTCAAATATGAAAAAAAAATATATACTATTTTAAAACAAAAATATTATCTTAATATACAATATAGGGTTCATTTATAGAAAAGCATACCTTTCTCAGCTATAGACATTTGCGAAAAAATAAGCTTAGAAATTCACTAAAAAGTACATAGGTATGAAGCCCTATAAAAAGTTAAAAATTAGCAGTTAAAAAACCTATGAAATTCACAGAAAAAAACAAAGGTTTCACACCAGTTAGTTAGAAATTAGCATTAAAAAAACCTATGAAATTCACTGAAAAAACCAGAGGTTTCACACCAGTTATAGTTAGGAATTAGCATTTAAAAAACCTTTGAAATTCACTGAAAAAACCTGAGGTTTCACACCAGTTATAGTTAGGAATTAGCATTTAAAAAACCTATTAAATTCACTGAAAAAACCAGAGGTTTCACACCAGTTATAGTTAGCTGGAAATTTTACTGACATAAAACCATTGAAATTCCCACGTTATAGTTAGTCGTCGGACTCACTATAACTTGCGCGTGCAATGCACTGCTGATGACATCACATATTACATCACTCATGACATGGTCAGTGACATCACTCATGACATCACTGATGACACCATCCAGTGAATGTGTGTCTTTCTGAAAAATAAATATGTTTTATATATGTATATGTAAAGGTCGATGGAAGAATAAATGTTTAAATTATTGTCTTAATTAATGTTTTTTTTTTTTAAATTGATTGGTTAACCGACTAACTATAACGTGGGAATTTCAATGGTTTTATGTCAGTAAAATTTCCAGCTAACTATAACTGGTGTGAAACCTCTGTTTTTTTCAGTGAATTTAATAGGTTTTTTAAATGCTAATTCTTAACTATAACTGGTGTGAATCCTCTGGTTTTTTTCAGTGAATATATATATATATATATATATATATATATATGTATTACAAAATTTAATTGTGTGTTTTTTTCAACTTACATTAATTATTTATTAATTTTAAGGTTATTTTAAGTATGTTTAAGTTAATTATATTTATTATTTCATTAATTTTCAATTACTTTTAATACACAAAAAAAATCGATATTTTAACTAATTAAGAGAGATATCTTTTCTTCTTTTGTTGGTTGAAACTTTCTCTCTCAATTTTGAACACAACACTTGCATTTTTCTTCATTGCAAACAAAGGAAGTTCAAATCCACATTCAGAGTTGTTATTCATATGCCAATTGTTGCATAATATTTTCTTGAAATTGTTAGTATGGAGCAGTGGCGTAACAAAACTTGAGGGGGCTTCCCTGCAAAGTACATGGAGGGGTTCCCCCATTCTTTGTGTCAGTCAAGAGCTCTCAGGCCAGAGACCCGCCATACTGAAGTGGCTCACCCCAGCCATAGAAACAGGATTCTGGTTCCTCCATTGGTCACATCTGCCCTTTCATCAGGCGATTTACATATATCAGTTATTACTGTTGATGTGCCCTCCAGCAAAGTTACATAACACTGCCTCCAGCCGGCTCACCAAACACATCCTCCTACTTGATGACCCATCTTCAAGCGAAGCCTACTCAGTTAACCACCTCCAAACACAGACCACTGCCTTCATGCCTGCTACTAACGCATCCATAAATTATACTCTCACCCCTACGTAATCCGCAGTTATGCTTTTCCGCCGTCTTTAAAACCCCCCCTCGGATGTGACTGCGAACCCTTGACTGCCGCCTACTACTCCCCTGTCCACCACCAACAGAAAGGCTGATGGCTGGTCCCCATCTAAGCACTGCCTACCAGTAAAGACAGAGACTTACAGCTGTTGTCCTCCCCAATGAAACTGTAGTAGTTTAAAACATGTTAAACAATCTCTTCAACTTACCACCCCAAAACAGTTCTTCCTGCTAGCCTCTACGGCATCAAAGCCGCTCCTGCTACCCTTCACCCTCTGCCTGATACACACAATAATATTAAAAGTACAAAGGGTCCGAATTTTTGTTTCCTCACACCAACATTAATTTACATTATGTACCCCACTAAACCATACCTCCTGTCAAAGGCAACCCTGATCCTATGTGTAGCACCAGTCAGCAAGTATCCCAAGGACATTCACCAGAGAGAATGCGTGATTCATGTAATTAAACCTAATGTGACAAAGTAGCATTTCTCCACCCACTGCCAGCCCAGCGAAGTCTGAAACCGCAGAGTAGCCATCAATACCGGGAACATCTTAAGCTCATTTTCACTTCCTTTTAATTGCATCTCCTTATACATATACCTATGCCTTCTGGGCGGCATCTACCACAGACCACAGCATTCTTTGTCTCCCTAAGACTAACCGACTACTGTCGGTGAACACTTCTCTTCCCCGTTCCTTACTAATAACTAATGGAGGATAATGAAAAAAATATATAGTATTTTCTTATGCAAATAGTGTATCAAGCACTTGCTGCACGTATCAAGCACTTGCTGCACGCAGTCCTCACCAGATCCACACGTATCAATATTCTGCTATCACACCTTCCTGTCAATCCTATTATCTGGAGATGTTTTTTTATCCCTTCCGTGAACTGGGAAAATCAATACCTTGCACAAAAACAAGTCCCTTTAAAACCTTTGCAACTTTTACAGGCTCGCAAAGCACTTACTTGTTTTATTAACTGTTGTTGTAAAGCAAACAGGTAACTCATTCTAGTATTGGAGTTACTGCTTAGAAGTGTGGAAGTTAATACTGAGACGTAGGATGATTTTTTGTATGTCTGCCAGACACTTGTTCTTCCCTACATGCGCAATTAATGCAACAATACAATTTAGCTTAACAAATTGTTCAGAAATGTACCGGGAGGTAAAGAAACAGCCCATATTATTTTTACAAAGAAAAATAGACAAACGTCCATTTTATACCCCATGACATCAAAGCTTTAGCGTGCACAGCTTGTCCAAATCCATGCCACCTAATTCAGCCCTGACAAGTACCACGCATCTGGTGTTAGACTAACGCATTTAAGTGTGATTATCTGCATCAAAGCACTGAAATGAAAAATCATCCATAACAGGCATCGCGCCTCCTAGGGTACCAGTCCTGCTAATCAATGCTGGTGTAGTATTATTTCCATGTGTCGACGTCTGTTTTCTGGTGCTTCTTGTAGGAAACTGGCTCTTATATACTACACCAAAATGAGGTATAGTATGTATAGAGTCAAGGTGGCAGAGGTTAACGTTAGATATAACTTTACTTTCTATTTGTGGTAGAGTGGTCTAGCAGTAAGGCAGTATCAGAGGACAGTGTTAAGCTTGTGATGTACACATTCAGTCAGCAAATGAATTCACATACACTAGAACTGAACTCTAGGCCAATTGTTTTTGTATAAAATATATAATGTTGTTTTATTTTTAGAAAACCAAGCCGGCCTGGCACTGTTAAGCATTAAATACTTCACAGTAATGAGTTGCTGATTGTAGAACAGTTTGAAAATGCAATAGCAATTGTACTTTTTTTGATTTACAGGGGATGCAGTAGGTTGCAATACTTAGCAAATACAGTACATTGAAATGAATATGCTTTTTGAGTAAATTACAGGTAAGTTACTTTTTACGTTACTTTTCTAACTCAGTCCTGGGTACCTAGATTCAGCACTGGGACATTTCCTGCAAACAGGTAAGTAAATACGTTTTGGTTATTCGTCCGATGTTTATGTTTAAAGAATATTTTCAGATTTCAAAACTCCACAAATCAACTTTTTGGAAGAAAATTGTCAATGTTATCCTATAGAGGAAAAACAGGTTATCGGTTCACAGGTAAGTTATCAACTGTGGGAGTTAAGGCTCTGGGGTTAGACTCAGGGGTCCCACAGGGTCAGTAATGCACTCTTGTTACACCCTCAGCGGCACTAGGGCAGCCTGGTGCAGAGTGTTGAGGCCCAATGTTATCCAATGGGGGATAAGGGGCCTACGGTTGGTGGCTGCTGGCAAGCAGGCCACTGGGTTGTGGGAGCAAAGCTCCTAGGGTTTAGGTCAGGGCAAATGGGGATACAAAGTAGAAAAGGTGCACCCTCAGCGGCACTGAGGCGGCCCAGTGCAGAGTGCTGTTTCGACATCGGGCGCCCTGTTGTTTCAATGGAGAACCTCCGGTTTGCGAAAGCACTGCAGGCAGGGAGACAAAGGACTTCTTGGTGCGACTACCACTTCGAGAGGTAAATCAGGGGTTGGTTAGGCACCGTCGGTTTGGTCACACAAAGCCGTGGGGTGTCGGGTGTAAGGGTGCCTTTTGGGGTCAGATCTTCTTACCAGCTCGTGGTTGCGGTTAAGAGGGCCTTCTGGATTGAGACTGCAGGTGTGAGCTGGAGGCTTGGGGCAGGTCAGGGGTCACCGGATCTCGGTTCAGAATCACAGGGGTGACCTCCTCATAGTGTTTTTCCACTCAAGCTCAAGCTGGGTTCGGCGGGTGCAGAGTGGGCTGGATTTGCGATCTCCGCCTGCTGCCAGAGGTTGCAGTTGAACAAATCCGGTGTTCACAGGAGAAGCAGTTTTTGGGAAAGAAGGCAGGCAGGTCCTCTGCAGTTTTAGAGGTTGCTGGCTGCAGGACACACTAGGATTTTGCAGGAGCAAGTTTGAGGGGAGACAGGCCTCTAGGGCTGGGGCCAAGTCAGTGGGAGTCTTCCTCTTGTTAGCTGGCTGCACGGCTGTTCAGTCCTTCTTCTTCTTTTCTTCTTGTTGTTTCGGGATCTGAGGAAGCAAGATTCAGGGTGGCCCCTAAATACTAGATTATGGGGTATTACAGGTCGGTAGAGGGCAGGGACCAATGGGTCCTTTCCCTGGGGTAGGTACACCCCTTATTGTGACACCCTCCAGTGGGAGGGAGGCACAATCCTGTCCCTGGTTGGTTGGGTACCCCATCCTCAAGTTGGCAGGGACTCTGGAGTTGTGCTTCACCTCGCCTCCCCCACCTGAGGGGCGGAGTTGGCAGAGGTGGGCACACCTCTCTTCCTAATTTGTTTTCCCACTGGTTCTCCAACCCAAAGTGGGGGGTAGAACCAGTTGGGACCAGTTGCTGAGAGCAGCAAGTGGTCTGGGGAAGCTCACCAAGGCAGCATGTCTTTGAAGCTTCCCCTTCGTGGACCCTCCCCATCCTGGGGGTGGAGGTTTGGCACCTCGTCCCAGGATGTGCATTGTTTCAGGCCCCCGAGAGCAGCAGGCTCTCGACCCAGGGGTCCAGAAACATGTCTGTTGATGGCAACCTAAGCAGCCACTCAGTTGGCACTAGAGGTGGGTAGTTATCAGGAGAGATCTATGAGATGCTCTCTGTGTGCATTTTCTATTAAATACCACACGGACATCAATGTGGGTTTAATGTGCTGAGAAGTTTTATACCAAACTTCTCAGTTTTCTGTGTAGCCATTATGGTGTGTGGATTTCGTAATGACGAACTCCCAGCACCATATACTCTTAATGGCTCTACTGCACTTACAATGTCTAAGAATTGACTTATGTAATAGTTGGATGAGTGCACAGCTTTAAATTTCTGTTTTTCTTTAGAAAAGTTTGGGTGCTTCCGTGGGTGGCGGCCAACGTCCCTGGGCGCCTGATTAATGAATTCTGATGTATCCCTAATGGATCATTACGGATATCCCCTTGGGCACACCTAATTCTCCTCCCTTTCAAACAGAGGATTCCACACGTTTTTGTTCCTTGGTGAGAAAGTTTTTGTTTAATGTTTTTGAATTATTTGTTTTCATTATATGTCTTTCATGAATATTTTACAACGATTTCATCATCATTTCCACATCAGTGACAGAGATTCATTTACATTCCAATGCATTTCGGGCGTACCGAATCGCCCTTCATCAGGGAATCCATAGTGCCACTGTTCTTTATAGTTGCGTCAAAATCTGCTTCGCGTGTTCTTGGCGTTTCAATCGACGTTCTCTACTCCTCCATGACGGACGGTTGTTGTACTTGTTTTCTTCGAAACTTTCACATGGTGGTAAGAGCTACTTTCAGCAGCAGACATACCGGAATGAGAAACAAAACCGTTAATTGTGAAGGTCCCGTAACTCCTGTGACCTAGGTGTATTGGTAACTCTTACCTGTGTCATTTCTTCAGATGCAAAATTGATATATAGCTGCACTGATTAGGAGTGTTACTTTGAGTAATTGCTAAATGAGTGACAACGGTTTCCGAAAGTGTTACTGTACCCTAGTGACATTGTATTGATACCGCACAATACACTCTCAGAGTGCATAGAAATAACCTTCCCTCCCCTTACTGCCATGAATTATTGCTCCTCAGAGGATTAGCGCCTCCAATCATCTCTTGTAGTTCCACCTGTTACTGTGGTCAGTCACCTCGCAGCCATCCAACACCTGTAGTCCCTCCCGCAGTCATCAAAGCTCCTCTTTTGACTAGAGTCCATCGAGAGGCATGCTCTAACAGTCCACTATATTGCCTCATCCAACCTCTCAAGTTCGGGCCTTTGCCTGCTGATCTCAGGCCTGTGAGGCCCAATTTACACACACACACACAGAAGAGGCCTCAGGGCCCCCTCCGTCCAGCAGGTGTTGTATTAATGCACCAACAGACCTTGCTCCGCAGATGAGCTGATTGTGCTGAGGGTCTAGGTGCCTACTGTGGTGCAGGGAGCTGTGGCCTAACTCTAGTCTGGGAGCATCAGAGGCACCACTGCACATACTGCTTCAGGCTCGGATCTCCCCTCCTCTCACACTCCTGGCTAAATAGATGAAACACTTCAACCCAGGGCAGTCTAGACCACATAGTCCTAAAACATGTTAGATCCCAGTTGAACACTACCTCAGACAGAAGATCACTGTGGAGGTACTGGAGGGTAAGTCACTGGGTCTTTCTGTGATGTTAGCATCCCTGATTCAGACTGATTCCTCATAGATGAAAGCATCTCTTTTTGGAAGGTTTCATCTGACCACAGATTAGCATTTAAAAACAACTTTGCAGCATCTCAACGTGTAACCAGACATAATGGGAGACCTGATTGGACCTTGAATGAACTGCCACTTTTAAAGCCTGGAGTAAGTGTAACCCGGCACAGGCAAACCTCTGATTCCTGCAGAGAACATCCTGTGTATTTATTTTGTAAAGGTATATGAACATGTAGCTGATGGAAAACTACTTGGCGTTTGCAAGTTTGCAAAGACAGCAGGCAGGCTGGTCACCATGAGGTCACCATGAGGGTGCAGAGGAATACACCTCAATCAGAGCACATTTTCACACTGATTCTCTCATAGATGCCACGGTTTCGGATAGGTGAGTGTGCCGTTTTCACAATTTAACTGTAAATATGGGTGACATTCACACAGTCTGACTCCGCTCAGTTTTTAGTAGCCTGCTGTTAGCGCACTTTAGTTCAGTGACTTTCCTAGAGTTTCTAGTTGCACAAATGGGCATAATTTCTTATATTTAAATGTTTCCCTCATCTTAATTGCTTGATTTTGCTCACAAGAAAGTGTCACTTATAGTTGTTGAAATGTCACTCATAATTACACTGAAATTATGAAAATGTCACAAATCGCAATCTGAAACCTTGGCAGCTATGCTAAGTCTTCCACACACAGCACATTTGAACATCTCATAATTCCATACCACACAATTCCACTATGAATAATGTAACCCTACAACATTCTGTACCACATAATTATAGTCCTGAAAATTAAAAAATGCACATATTTCCACTTCACTCCATAACACATAATTCCACATCACATAACATTCCACAAAACTTAATACTACTCCAAACCACATAATTACAGTCCACACAACACAATTCAACTACACATAAATCCACTTCAACCTGTATAATTAAACTTCACACAACATATTTACACTCCACTCCATATTTACTCTCCACAAATTGCAACTCTACAACATGCTGCATAATTCCACTCCGCACAATATACACCACACCAGGCCACCTAATTTCACATGTCACACAATTCCACAATTCATCGTCACACAATTCATCACACAACATAATTACACTACACATAATACCACTGAGCACAACATAATTTACCTCCACATAATTATGCTCTACTCCATATTGCATAAATACACTCCAAATAAATCCAGTCTATGCCACGTAGCAACATTCCACATAACTACACTTCCCACCATGCCTCATAATACCACTCAACATAATTTTCCTCAACAGTGCCTACTTCCACGTCACACAAATTGAACACTACACATTTCCATTCCACACCACATAATTCAACAAACTACATAATTCAAACCAACAACACAATACCACAACACACCACATACGTCTAATCTACACCACAAAATTCCACATCATGATACAATATTTAACAGCACACCACAAAAGTAAACTCCACAACATTCCACAACACAAAATACCATTCCAGATAATCTCTCTCCAATACACACAATCCCACTCCATGACACACAATCCCACTCCACATAATTCCAGTACACTCAATACCACACAAATGCTAATCACATAATTACACTGCACACCATGCCACATTATTTCACTACACAGATCCAATCCACACAACTCAATTCCACAACTAACAATCCAATCTAAACCATATATGACTTGCATATATGCAAATTCATATATTGCAAAACCATATATTGCAAATGCTTGTTTACCTTCCAATGGG
Source organism: Lissotriton vulgaris (assembly GCF_964263255.1). NCBI lineage: Eukaryota > Metazoa > Chordata > Amphibia > Caudata > Salamandridae > Lissotriton > Lissotriton vulgaris. The sequence continues at coordinate 743,917,765 of NC_141697.1, read as the reverse complement.
TCCCAGCAGATCCTGTTCCTGGATGGAGCTGCAATCCTTCTCATGCCCCTGTCATCTATCCTCTGTGCTGCCTTCTGCTCTCTGGGGCCCCCACCCCATCCTTTTTCTGGGCCTGGCTCGTGGCTTTGACTGAAGAGAAACAATGTAAATTTTTACTTTGTTTCTCTTCAGTCCTGGGTCAGCGCATGCAGGCTGCTTTAGACAGAGAGAGGTTTGCTTTAGAGCAAGCCTCTCTCTCACAGCTCTCTACCAAAGAGCTGAGGGGCCCCCCTTCATTTACTTAAGAGTGGGGCCCTCGCACTACGGGGCCTGCAGGGTGTTTGTTACGCCTCTGGTCTGGGGACAATATGTCGATACACAGGCCAATTTCTTGAGTGGTTCCTTTGTTTTTTTAGTAAGTAAACTCTCCCGTGATGTAAACCAGGCACAATTCATAGAATGTTTCAGAAGTTTGCGCAGGTAGCCCTGTTCTGTAATTTTGTTTTGCAGGATTTGCGCATGCAGGAAATAATCATCTTTTTTTGTACAATTTCTGCTTATATGTAAACATTGCCCATACAGAAGTTTATCCCATAGATGTCTTGGATGGAAACTTCTATAGTGCAAAGCTTTATTTTTATCTGTGGGTTTTCTGAGTAGAATTGTGTGAAGTGTATCATTAGACACTCTCATTTCAACAGCCAAAAAAGTCGGGGACGATTTACTTTTTGTCATGCTGAATTGTATGTCAGGACTTCCATGGTTCAACCAATCATGAAATGCTGTTAGTTGTTCTTGATTGCCCTTCCAAAAGCACCACACATTATCAATATATTTTAACCATTGCAAAATATGATTTGAAAATGGGCTAATATTATCGATTAATTTATTTTCGAACAAAGCCATGAAGAAGACAGCCATCTCTAGTGCAGAGGGACACTCCATAGCGTCCCTTTTATCTGTAGGAAGAACTCATCTTCAAATCTGAAATAGTTTCTTTTCAATGCTAGAGTTGCTAACTTGAGTATAAATGCAGTGAAGACTCTGTGTTTCGAGGTTATGTATCCAAAAAGACTACCATAGCTTCCAGTCCTTTGTCTCGAGGAGTCTATGTGTGTAGGGATACTCCATCAAATGACACCAACCAATGAATTTGTATGTAGCATTGCTGTCCTTCTAATTTTTTTATATAGTCCATTGTATCTCTGAGGTATGAAGGGACATCCCTAAGGAATTGGTTTAAGAAAGTGTCAACATACTTGTCAACTGGTTCTAAAACTGAATCGCAACCCGATATGATGAGCCTGCCAGGAGGGATTTTGGCATCTTTGTGTAGCTTAGGTAGAGCACATATCACTGGAATTCTTGGATGAACTTTCTTTAGATAATCAATGTCTTTGCGACCCAGGATGTCTTTGCTAAATCCCTCATGCAGTACTCTGGAGATTTCCTCCTGAATTTCTTTTGTGGGATCAAATGTTATGGCAAAATACCAGTCTTTGTTGTTCAGATGTGTTTTTTGCATCCAACACGTTTTGATCTTTGGACCATACCGCAACCGATCTTTCTTTATCTGCTTGTTTAATAACAACAGATGTATCTTGTCTGAGTTCTTGAACAGCTACTGCTTGTTTTTTGGTTATATTTTTTTGAAAAATTGTTTCTTATTTTTCAATTGGTTTAATGATGACAACACGTGTTCAAATGTAATCAAATCTTTCGGAATAGTGTAGACAGGGGACAAAATGTAGATTTCTTTCTTAGATCCGATAGTTCATTTTGACTGTTGTCCTCTTTGATTAAAATAAAATGCTTTTAGTCTTGAGTTTCCTAAAGAACTCCAGGGCTTCTATTTTTAGTCTTTCAGAATCCATGTGTTTTTTGCGACAAATGAAAGTCCTAACTCCAGAAATTTCTCTTGATCCGTTATCAACATTTTTGATGATAAATTAACGATGCTTGAATTGCTTAGTTTTTGTAGTAATGGCGTTTTGAGTGGATCACATGGCTGGCTTTTGAAAAGAAGTCTGTTTTTTTTTTACCTTTGTCTAAAAAAGAACTCTGTCCGGATGAGCTGGAATTGGAAGAACTGGTGCCTTGGTCTGAGTCACCCAACTGACTCAGAAGATAAGGTGTCTGAAAATGTGAGGAACCAGTTTTTGGATCTACCTTGATAGTCAACAGGGGCACGCCAAGATTCAAAACTGAAGTGATAGTCTGTCTTCAAATATGGATATACTGTCTCAATATTAAAAGTTTTTTTATCTGTCTCAAATTTATCAATCTTGAAGTTTATGGTATTATGTCTGAAGACCGTAATCTCTTTTTAATTTTCTCTAAAAGTGTCTTTGCCTCTGGTGCTGCTTGGTTATCCCTAATGGCTTGGTCTAAAGCTCCAATTTGATCAAGTTGTTTCTTACAAATTCTTTGTGCTGTTTTTATAAAATGGACCATCCGGTCCCTGCTGCTCTTGGTGCAGATGTAGCTGAAGCCTTTTTATATTCAGGATCGTCCGTATATATCACTGGTGTAATCTTTACTTGAAGGCCCCAAGTGATTGTACCTACTTCTAAGTGTTCCAACAGGATATGGCCATGTAATTCGGTACGTATATGTTTCTTTCTGAGCCTTGTTAGGTTTTCTGTTACATTATGTTGTTTCGCCAATCAACTGAGTGAAATGGATGAAAAGAGGCCCGCTAGTAGCATTTAGTTTGCAGTCCCTGGCAGCATGGGGTACCACTTTACTAAGGACTTAAAAGTAACTTAAGTGTGCCTTTTGGGTACAAACTAAAACTACCATGTTTAGGAAAGAGAGCACAAGCATTTTAGCCCTGAGTCTTAAAGCCAACAAAAATGAGATCAGCAAAAATGGAACGGGTGAAGGGAAAATGTTTGTCAGAAGACCATCATAAGGCTGACCGGTCTGACACCCTCATATATGCCCATGGCTTTGTCATTGTTAGGTATGGCATGATAAAATGAGTGAGTTGGTTGCCTAGACTTTGTGTGAGAAACCCAGGTGAAGGAAGGTAATTCCTACATTCTATACCTTGGTGGAGGCAGGCTGGAGTGGTTGTACCTACCCAGACTATTTTATTAGTGGTATTTTATTTTTCCATTCACCAAAGGTTAAACTTTTATTTGTTTTTTAGGCTTTGAGGCAAAGTTGGTATTTTGCTTATACAGTTTGAGGATAATTAGTATAGTTGTAGCAAGTACGAGTGGAGGATTTGATGACTTCTATTTTGTGTAAACATTGAACCAAATCAGTATGATTATGGATTTTTGTTGTACTCCTGTTATGATGCTGTATGGGTTAGTAGAGAATGGGGCACTTGAGATGATATTCAATCTGTTATTAAGATAGGAGGTTATCCATTTGAGGACATTTCCTTTTAAACCAATATAATTTAGCCTGCTGAGTATGGTTTTGTGATGTACACTTTTGAGTGCTGCCAGTAATAGTTGGGCAGTCACTTTATTCAAATATCCCCAAATAGAGATCAAAGTGGATTTGTTGCTTCTTCCTGAGTGGAAGCTAGTTTGCTGATAAACTAATAAGGAGATTTCCCCCAGGAAATGTGATATCTGGGAGAAGGAAGCCATTTCTATCAGTTGTCCAAGAAACTGACCGTCAACGAATGGTCTATATTTGCTAGTGTTTGTTGTATCCAAACTGTCCTCCATAATTAGCGTGAAAATGTATGATGTTCTAATGGAAACATGTCTGTGGTTAGTGACTTGTTGATGATATTTAGTATTGGGATTCCTGTTGAAGTACATAGTAAGGTTTTCTTGAATATTAGAGGTGTCAAGGGTCTGCCTGCTGGTTCACTTGTTTTTAGCACATCATGAATTCTGTGACAGTCAATTATTGAAAGGACTAATTGAGTGTATTTCACTACAATGAGCTTCATTTAGGTTTTATTTGAACTGTATAATTTTTCCTTTATTTCATAAGTATTCATTTGGTGCTTCAGAGATTAAGGGCCATATGTATAAAGCACATTTTTAGTTGCAAACGCTGCAATTCACAAAAAACAGCGTTTGCGAATAAAAATTTGCTATTTCCAATGTATGAAGCAAAATCGCATCGCAAAATGAGAAATCACAAAAATTGCGTTTCCTTACGTTGCAAGACCCAGAATTCTGCGATTTCCATAGCAATTAGCGATTTATTTTGCGATTTCTCAGTTAGCGAAATTCGCAAACAGGAAATCGCAAATTAAGAAATCGCTATGGTATGTATGAAAAAAACACAATTTGCAAATTCACGAAAATCGCAATTTAGAGAATCGCAATTACCACCAAGTAGGAGCAGGTGGTAACCAGGTGCAAACTATTTAAGGAGTCCCAGAATGCAACAGACTCTTTCCACAATGGCTGGTCTGTACATGATAGCCAGGGGCCCGATTCACAGAATGAACTTAAGACTAAATCCTAAACTTACTACTATTTGGTATTCACAGAGTGCACTTACTACTTTCGGGATTCACAGATTAAACTTACTACTTTCGGTATTCACAGAATAAACTTACTACTTTCGGTATTCACAGAATAGATTTAAGACTACTAACTTTAAGTCCGCACTCGGGCCGTAAATTACGGCCCGGAGGCGGAGTTTCCGGCTTGGGGCGGAGCTTACGGACCGGAGGCGGAGCTTGCAGCTTGGAGGCGGAGCTTCCAGCTCGGAGGTGGAGATTTCAGCCATGGCTAAATACCCACCTCCGAGCTAGAAGCTCTGCCTCCAAGCCGCAAGCTCCGCCTCCGGGCCGTAAGCTCCGCCCCCAAGCCGGAAACTCCGCCTCCGGGCCGTAATTTACGGCCCGAGTGCGGACTTAAAGTTAGTAGTCTTAAATCTATTCTGTGAATACCGAAAGTAGTAAGTTTATTCTGTGAATCCCGAAAGTAGTAAATTTAATCTGTGAATCCCGAAAGTAGTAAGTGCATTCTGTGAATACCAAATAGTAGTAAGTTTAGGATTTAGTCTTAAATTCATTCTGTGAATCGGGCCCCAGGAGTCTGCGACTCAGCGCTGCTGCACAGAGGAGGAGACACCAGGAGAGGATATTCCGTGCGCGCATTACCATTTTCCAGCGCACTGAGGAGGACATCTATAAACACTACAGACTGGATGAAGAGAGTATCCTTGATTTGATTGAGGAACTCAAACCCTTCCTTGAACACCCCACATGCAGGACACACTCCATCCCCACCCACATCCAGGCCCTGTGCTCACTTCCCCGCTTGGCATCAGGTAGTTTCCAGGGGGTGATAGCCTCAGCAGGAGAGGTGTCACAAAGTGCACTTTTGAGCTTTTTCCACACGTTCCTTGATGCCCTGGTACAGAGGCTGCATCACCACATTCACTTCCCAAGCACTCCACAGGCACTAGACCAGACCAAGCAGGACTTCCATCAAATACCCCAATTTCCCCACGTAATTGGATGCATAGATGGGACACATGTTGCAATATCCCCCCTCCCAGAATGGGTACGTGTTCAGGAATGGCAAATCCTACCATTCCCAGAACATACAGGTGGTGTGTGATGCCAAACACATCATCACGGACATTGTCGCTAAATACCCAGGCAGCATGTACAACGCATTTATCTTCCATCACAGTGGGATACACCGTAGACTCACAAGTGGGGAGTTTGGTGAGGGATATTTACTAGGTAAATGCATCTGAACAGAGGCCACACTTGTTAAGAATAGCATGTGCAGGACAGTGTTTAACCATATCCATCCCAACCCACAGGTGACAGTGCGTATGCAGTCCGGGACTTCCTACTGACGCCCTACCTGAATCTAGCCAATGCTGGGGAGCGGTGGTACAACAACGCCCATATAGCAACCATAGACACAATTGAGCATTCATTCGGCCCCCAAATTAAATTTTCTTACCTAGAAATAGTTGCGTGTAATCTCGTCTCGCCTCTGGCGTCCAGCAGCTGCACCAGCTACTCCGGCTGGCATACGTCCTGGGGCAAGCCCCTCCACATCTGGGAATCCGATTCACTGAGCTCCAGCCTTTCCTGGTGGCAATGTTGTGCAGCATGGCACATGCTACCACTATCTTGCAACAGGTCTGGGGGCTGTATGACGTGAGTTCCTTCCTCACTTTGCCACTGGATTCAAGCAAGCCTCGCTGAAGACGGCTGTAATGCCAGAAACTGGTCCTAGGAACCTTTCTTCCGGTCCAGGGAATGGAAAGGCTTGGCAGTTCGAGCTGGACTGTTCCCATGAGGCACAGGGTCAGACGGATTTGCATATGGCCATGTCTGAACTAAGCATGGGTTGAAAATTTGTTCCGCTCGCGGAATTTGCGGGTTTTCTGCGATTTCGCGATCCGCGAATCTCACGAAATCGCGGTACAATCCGCAAGTCAGCGGGGACGAATTTTCAGCCAAGCACTTTCAGGGTTACAGCAGCAGGTGCAAAAGTTGAACTTAATTTTTTGTAACCTTTTACAAAAGGGTTACAAAGAAATTAACTTCAACTTGGGCACCTGTAAGTAATGTAAGCCGTTAGGCTCTCTTCTATACGGCTACTGCCGTAAGCACTAAGCTTATCTGTGCCCACTAAGCTTATCTGTGCCCAATTTCCTTCCCAGATATCCCGTTTTCGGGATCATCGGACCGCCGCAGCAGCACGCATGGAGCCACTTATCTAAGTAAGTTCCCGGAAAGCCTTAGTTATCCCTATTGCTTCCGTGACTTCCCCGGCTGATTACCCCCTGTCTCACTTCTTTAGCTCTCTGTATTCTCTTCCTGCCGGCAAAGTTATTTGTGAGTATCAAGCGCTGACCTTCACGAACACTGGTAACACTTGTTTTAAACGAGCAGAAAACGTTAACGGATATAATTATTTTTTAGCAGTTGCATATCCATGCAGTCCGTATTAACCTAATACCGCCGAACACCAGTCTGGAACTCATAACTATACACAAAGGTATTTACAGTACCAGGCTAATTGTTATCTTAAAGGGTTTTGCTAGCAGGCACCTTCCCCCGTTAGCCTGACCACACTGCGCCGTTCCTTTCATTTAATTCACACTGGCCCTGAACATAGTCTAGAATGTATAACACGGCGTGTTCCCTTTATCACACCAACATCCTCACGTGCCACTTCACTGCGCCGATTTTTCTCTTGCCCTTTGTATATATACACAATGCTTGTCAGTGTTTTTCACAGAACACTGCGCCGTTCCTTCTAATAATTTGATATCTTCACGGGCTTAATTTCACTGCGCCGACTTTTTAATCTCAAAAATATACATGGTTTTATCCCCCCTCAATGAACATCGCTAAACGTCACTACGTCACTCTGGTAACAAGCATGTGCCAGAATCCACGAAGTATTTATTTAAACACAGGTTAATTTTCACAATGAATGGATTTCCACAACAGCACTTTTTAAATCCTTGCTTGCTGTATGTAGGAATCAAAAAGTAGACAATGTATTCATGCCTAGTAATGCTTAATGAAAACTTCTTTCCATTTTTTCCCCCCTTTTTTTTCCCCTTGAACGTTCATTTTACATTATGTAAATTGCCATAGTTGCTTTGATAATGTCGAAATACTTTTCAAGACAAACATGATACATTGTTTTTGTCCTGATGATGATGCATGTATTCTCAAGCTGCATCGAAACGTTGTCGACCTTAATGCACCATATGTTTATTTGAATTCATGAAATGTCTAGAACAATGGATTGCTACAAAAGTATTCTAGTCTGTAGAACTGAATAATAGTACAGACCGCTTTGTGCGCTTTTTTCATAACTTTCTGTCACTTGTTTTGTCTTGTCTCCTGTGGGTCACAGGTTGTGCCCACTTTTGTATAAATGTTGTATATATGAATTAATATACAAAAAACTGATGAATAAAATCCTGTCCGGCTGGAGAGAGGTCATACATACTATTTAGTGTATGTCTATTTCTCACACGATCCTTAATTACTAGGGTCCTCTGTTCTGTACAATAAATATAATGTGCCTGTGTTACAGGCACACATGGTCACTGGACACACATCTTCTGGCCCTTTACGCAGCTGCAGTATAGTAAAAGCACTATACATTTACCCAATGAGGGAGCACTTACTGGATTAGCCATTAGAAAGTACTCCAGGGCAAATCGCAACAAAATCCGCGATTTCGCTGGAAAATTTGCAAAATCGCGGAATTGTTTTGCGATTTTGCGGGGAAATCCGCGAATTCTCGGAACGCGAATTCGCAAATTTCGCTCATGCTTAGTCTGAACTGGGGTGGCAGAGTGGGCTAAAGAACGGTGATGGATTTAACCCAGATTTGTTGACTGGGTGTGAGTGTTTGATTGGTTTGGATACTCCGTCCATCACCACCCCCTTTTGTACCGCTTTGTTCGCCATAAATTGGCAGGGTATGCTCAGACATGAGTCCCTTGCTCACTTTGCCACTGGATTCAAGCAAGCCTGGCTGAAGACGGCGGTAATGCCAGAAACCGGTCCTAGGAAGTTTGTTTCCGGTCCAGGGAAGGCATGGCTTGGCAGTTCGGGCTGGACTGTTCCCATGAGGCACAGGGTCAGACTGATTTACATATGCCTATGTCTGAACTGGGGTGGCAGAGTGGGCTAAAGAACGGTGATTGATTTAACCCAGATCTGTTGACTGGGTGTGAGTGTTTAATTGGTTCAGATGATCCGTCCATCACCACACCCTTTTGTACCGCTTTGTTTGCCATAAGTGAGCAGGGTATGCTCAGACGTGAGTCCCTTGCTCACTTTGCCACTGGATTCAAGCAAGCCTGGCTGAAGACGGCTGTAATACCAGAAACCGGTCCTAGGAAGCTTGTTTCCGGTCCAGGGAAGGCATGGCTTGGCAGTTCGGGCTGGACTGTTCCCATGAGACACAGGGTCCGACTGATTTGCATATGGCCATATCTGAACTGGGTTGGCAAAGTGGGCTAAACAACGGTGATGGATTTAACCCAGATCTGTTGACTGGGTGTGAGTGTTTGATTGGTTCAGATGCTCTGTCCATCACCACCCCCTTTTGTACCGCTTTGTTCGCCATAAGTTTGTAGGGTATGCTCAGACGTGAGTCCCTTGCTCACTTTGCCACTGGATTCAAGCAAGCCTGGCTGAAGACAGCTGTAATGCCAGAAACTGGTCCTAGGAAGCTTGTTTCCGGTCCAGGAAGGCATGGCTTGGCAGTTCGGGCTGGACTGTTCCCATGAGGCACAGGGTCAGACTGATTTGCATATGGCCATGTCTGAATTGGGGTGGCAGAGTGGGCTAAAGAACGGTGATGGATTTAACCCAGATCTGTTGACTGGGTGTGAGTGTTTGATTGGTTCAGATGCTCCGTCCATCACCACCCCCTTTTGTACCGTTTTGTTTGCCATAAGTTGGCAGGGTATGCTCAGACGTGAGTCCCTTGCTCACTTTGCCTCTGGATTCAAGCAAGCCTGGCTGAGTATGGCTGTAATACCATAAACCGGTCCTAGGAAGCTTGTTTCCGGTCCAGGGAAGGCATGGCTTGGCAGTTCGGGCTGGACTGTTCCCATGAGACACAGGGTCAGACTGATTTGCATATGGCCATGTCTGAACTGGGTTGGCAGAGTGGGCTAAACAACGGTGATGGATTTAACCCAGATCTGTTGACTGGGTGTGAGTGTTTGATTGGTTCAGATGCTCCGTCCATCACCACCCCCTTTTGTACCTCTTTGTTCACCATAAGTTGGCAGGGTATGCTCAGACGTGAGTCCCCTGCTCACTTTGCCACTAGATTCAAGCAAGCCTGGCTGAAGACAGCTGTAATGCCAGAAACTGGTCCTAGGAAGTTTGTTTCCGGTCCAGGAAGGCATGGCTTGGCAGTTCGGGCTGGACTGTTCCCATGAGGCACAGGGTCAGACTGATTTTCATATGGCCATGTCTGACCTGGGGTGGCAGAGTGGGCTAAAAAACGGTGATGGATTTAACCCACATCTGTTGACTGGGTGTGAGTGTTTGATTGGTTCAGATGCTCCTTCCATCACCACCCCCTTTTGTACCGTTTTGTTTGCCATAAGTTGGCAGGGTATGCTCAGATGTAAGTCCCTTGCTCACTTTGCCTCTGGATTCAAGCAAGCCTGGCTGAAGATGGCTGTAATGCCAGACTCTGGTCTTAGGAAGCTTGTTTCCGGTCCAGGGTAGGCATGGCTTGGCAGTTCGGACTGGACTGTTCCCATGAGGCACAGGGTCAGACTGATTTGTATATGGCCCTGTCTGAACTGGGGTGGCAGAGTGGGCTAAAGAATGGTGATGGATCGAACCCAGAACGGTTGACTGGGTGTGAGTGTTTGATTGGTTCAGATGCTACGTCCATCACCACCCCCTTTTGTACCGCTTTGTTCGCCATAAGTTGGCAGGGTATGCTTAGACGTGAATCCCGTGCTCACTTTGCCACTGGATTCAAGCAAGCCTGGCTGAAGACGGCTGTAATGCCAGAAACCGGTCCTAGGAAGATTGTTTCCGGTCCAGGGAAGGCATGGCTTTGGCAGTTCGGGCTGGACTGTTCCCATGAGGCACAGGGTCAGACTGATTTGCATATGGCCATGTCTGAACTGGGGTGGCAGAGTGGACTAAAGAACGGTGATGGATCTAACTCAGATCTGTTGACTGGGTGTGAGTGTTTGATTGGCTCAGATGCTCCGTCCATCACCACCCCCTTTCATAGGGACAATGTTGAGCAGCAACAGTTTACTGTTCTTTGTAGTAGATCAAGTCAAGCAGCCAGGACTCAGCAAGCAGTGAACTGATTCCTACACCACACATATGCAATCCTCCTCTTTGCTAGTTGTAGAGTCACAGAGGCCAGCCGTCAAATCCCTTTTGGGACAGTGAATATGTAGCTCAACAGTACAGCGTTGAAGTCTGCATATGCACCTCAAGCATTATTGATAAATGGTAAAAATGTTCCCACCCAGAGAGTGTATATCAGAGGGGCAGACCAGGCTAGATAAGAGAAGTCTGTCTTAGGACCACAACATCCTCCGACAGGGAGAGTCATCTATCAGGTCTCCCTTTAAAGGAAGCACCAGAGTGTTGTAAAGCTGGTGTAGGAATTTAAAATGGAGCAAACTCAGTCTACTATTAAGGGTGCTCGCCCCTTTCTGTGCACCTCAGTAGAATCAAACCTTATCTGATAGAGGGATATAGAAATCGGATTTCCACTTCACTCTAGCTCAAGGAACCAGGAGTCACTGTCAATCTTTTTCTCATGGTTCAGACAGCAGACGCACAATTTTTTGGTGCAGGATGTGCCCCATGGGAGGGGAGATTCTAATGGGTGGGAGTACTGCCTGTTGCTGAGAAGATATATAGTAGATTTGTTCAAAGTGATGGAGACACCTGGAAGACGATGGAAAAGAGAAACTAACATAATACTGGGTCAAGATTGTGTCTGGGGTTGTGGAGGTACAACTTAGTGCATAAGGAGTTGACAAGGTTATGTGTGTTAAAGTTCTGGCCTCTGTTCACATGGCATTGTCTAATGACCAAGGCAAGCAGATCAAGAGCCAAGGACAAAAATTAGGGGAGACATCGGGTGCCCCTTTTGATGGAGATTGGGGGGAGAAGGCCATTTGGACTTATTCTAGACATTGGATCCACATAAAGGATTTTAACCCCACCAAGGAAACCGGACGAAGTCTCCAGTTTGTACAGGACACCAAAAAGGTATAAGTTAAAGCAATTAGTGGTGTCTAGAAAGACCGCCACAGCACAGAGGTTAGGGTCCACTTGACACATCAGTGCAAATATACATCTACGTTTTTTGGACATCAATCTGACAGGGACAAAACCTGGCTGATCTGGTGGTACCATTTTGGGTAGGAGTAGCAGCAGCCTGTTAACCAAAACGTTGGCTTCTATTTTTGCATCTGTATAGAAAATTTAGATGGGTCGATATGACTTAGAGAGGGCAGAGACTTGCCAGGCTTTATAAGTGCAATCAATGTGGTCTCGCACATGGATTGAGGAAGGATAACCTTACATCAGGCCTCTTTATAGATCCACAGTAGCTAGGGAGCTAGTAGGTCAGAGTATGCCTTAGAAAATTCCCTCAGGACTCTGTTGCTGCCAGGTGCTTTGCATATGTGCAATCCAGAAATACCAACCTTTATCTCTACCAGAGTCATACTGGTGTTAAGAAATTGGTATTTGTCTCCCTAAAGCAGAGGTCTTCAAACTTTTGTAGGTTGAGACCCCCAGCTGAATTTTTTAGATGTTGGGCCTCCCACCACCTGACAGAAATGTCTGGAATCTGGTACACTACATAATAGACTGCCATGTGCATATCACGGGCCAAATTCAGCAAATAATGTTTAACACAATAAGAGTGTTTAGTAAACTGCAGGTTTGTGAATGGGTGTGGTGAAATGACAGAGGCTTATTACGCAGCTCAAAACACAATTCTCCAAGATAAAATGTGCTCAAATTATTTTTACCAGGATGCTTTGTTTTACACATGACCTAAATTAATATTAACCACCAAAATAAATGTGTGGACCCGTTTTGATCTAAAATCAACCTTTTTATGGTTGTTGCATGAAACAAAAATATTTCTCTGCAAATAGTAATAGACTCTCACATCAATCACATTGAAAAGAAATTAAACAAAAGAGTATTTTACAAGAATCTGTGTAGGAATGATTCCAGGCCATCAGGGCAAAAACAGAGCTTCCTCTATCAAGCGAACCCCTGAAAGGCTGGATTGCAGTGCATGTCAAAATGTCCTTTTGTAATTTAGGATGAAAACCTTGATGGGGCACGGCATGCCCATACTTGTGTACAGGGGCGCAACTAGACCCGAACTTCGGGGGGTGGGGGGCTAACACTCCCATCCAGGGCTGGCCCTAGCACTGGACGCACATAGTGCAAAGGTCTGTTTTGGCCCCGCTCCCCCATTTCCTCCTTCTCCCTGAATTTCCTCACTACCACTCACCAACAATGCACCCCATCTCTCTATAGCACCTCTCTGACAAACATTTCATTTTATAGGATAGGGCTGACAGTGGCAGTGTCGCCCGTTCTGCTTGATGACAACAGCTTGCATCAGCTCAGGTACACAGTAACGAGCTTTTTAACTGTCTGAAATCAGGAATACTGAATAATTTTTAAATAACGTCACTAGTTGATTTTAAACCACTCGTTTCTGCCTCATAGTGTAAAATCTGCTTGCATGTTAATCAGTGTACTGGGGGTGATTTAGAAACTTACCTGCACTGGGAAGTCGGCGCTCGATGCTGTAGCCTGCCCGCCCTGGTCCGACTCGGCAATTATTGCCGTTGAGCGGAGGGCGGACAGGTAAGAGCCTGACGAACTACCTCACTTCCGCCAGCCCTTCGGTTAGCGGTCTAGCCTCACACAAGGAGGGGCTATTTAGCCCTCTCGTCGCCTGAGCGCGCAGCGGTCGCGCGCAGGGGAGCGCCGGAGAACGCGCCGGAGACAAGCCAGAGAGAAGCCCGTCTGTGCCCGTCCGGGCCTGGACGGGGCCAGGGGCAGGAGACTATGGCTGTCCCAACTACCAGCACGAGAACCTCTGATACTGGCCATCTAACATACTCATCACAGGTACTATGGGATCTACGTCCCAGTATAGGTTCCACATGTGATGTTACTTTTCATTCTAATCTTGAAGGCCCTTTTACATGCTCTGACTGTTATACACACTTTGGCCTCGAGGTAGTGGATAACATTCCTTTGCGAGTTCCAATCAAACCGCTATGCTCCATACATAAAACCGGCCCAGGAAAAATTACCAAGGATCCCACCCCCATAGGAAGCAAACATCTACTATGTAATGTGCGCTCATTACCAAAGCATGCATCACAGGTGTGGGACCTGATCTCTACAGAGAAGCCCGATCTCTGTTTTTTAACAGAGACCTGGCTTAAGCCTCATTCAATCTCTGCTATCACTCTGGCCATTCCGATGGGCTATAAGGTCTCTAGACTGGACCGTCCACAAAAAATAGGTGGTGGAATAGCCATTGTTTATAGAGAGGAACTAATTGTTACAATATTGGAGGAAATCAGCACTCCTCTGATGGAACTAATGATTTTCAAACTTAGCTCCGCCTCTGGGGAGAATAGAAGGGGTGCGGTTTTATATCGACCCCCAGGTTCAAGCGTGGATTTCTCAATCTCACTTATGGAGGTTCTTGCGCCGTTTATTCTAAATGACCAGAACTTCTTATTAGTGGGAGACTTCAACTTCCACAGTGAATTAGAGACATGCTTGGAGGCCAGAACACTTCTTGTGGACATGGAACACATAGGTCTTAAAAAGATGAACCAGGGACCCACACATGAGGCAGGTCACACGTTGGATCTGGTGTTCTCCAACTCATCTTTATCTATGTGTACACCCTCCACTCAAGTAGAATGGACAGATCATTTTATTTTAAAATTCTACACTAAGCCCATGGGTAAATCAAATGTTACGACCACCTTAGCGACCAAGAGAAGACCTTGGCACAAACTAACACAGGACACTTTCCGAGAAACTTATCAAGCCCCTATGATTAATGGGCATGAGGGCATGATGTCAAATGAGCTCAATCGGTTTGTAAATGCTGTCAATAAAGCAATTGATAGCATTATACCGCTGAAAGTGTATAAACCCCGTCAAGCAGCCAGACAAGAAGTCTGGTACTCTGAAGACCTGAGACATATGAAACAAAAATCCAGAAAGTTGGAAAAAGTGTGGAGACAATCCCGGAGTCAGGAGGATAAACAATGTTACTTAACATCCCTTAGATCTTATCATAAAGCCATAAGGATGGCCCGGAAAAGTCACATTGCTATGCAACTTGCAGAGGCTGGGAAGGACTCTAAAGTCCTTTTTCAAATCCTGCAAACTTTCACCAAGCCTGTAGCATGTGAGACGATGGAGGTTGCTTCACAAGAATTATGTGATGGGATCTCACACTTTTTTATGAACAAAATCGATTCTATTTATGCAAAGATACTGGCCTCTAAATCGACTAAAGTAGCCGATCCTAATATCCCCTCTCACAATAGTCCGCAGCGGGACACACAGGCCAATCAATTAAAAAACTTTCCCCTTATTTCCTTAGAGGAAGTCATCGCCCTTACAAAAATGATTAAGAGCGGTAGTCCGCAGGACACTGTTCCCGCCCGTATCATGCCCATGTTAGCTGAAACTCTTGGTCCTGGTATCCAGAAACTAATTAATCTATCGTTAAGCACGGGAGAAGTTCCGAGAGATTGGAAACGGGCTTTGGTAAGACCGCTAAGGAAAAATACCACCATTCCTTGGACGGATCTTGCCAACCTACGTCCCATCTCTCTTCTCCCTTTTATGGGCAAAATGATAGAGAAATATGTTAACAGACATCTGTCCAGGTTCATTGAGGATACACATGGCCTTGACCCCTCTCAATCGGGCTTCAGGCCAGGCCATAGCACCGAGACCACCTTGCTGTCAGTCGCAGACGATCTACATATGTACCAGGATGGGGGCTACTCCGTCATCCTGGTTCTATTGGATCTGTCTGCGGCGTTTGACACCGTGTCACATGACATCATGACTACCAGACTTGTGAACATTGGTCTGGAAGGTGGAGCTCTGGCATGGTTAAGGAGTTTTCTGACTGACCGCACCCAGACAGTTATCCTGGGTCCCCACCGGTCAGAGAAGTTGGAGATCTCAAAGGGGGTGCCACAGGGTTCTTGCTTAAGCCCGACCCTATTTAATATCTATGTGGCCCCCCTGGCAAACATCATGAGATCTCATGGGTTCATCCCTATCTCATACGCGGATGACACCCAACTCCTCTTTCCGTTTAAACATCTTACAGAGACAGTCAGGAACTCTTTCTCCTCGGGGATGAAGGCAGTGGCCCACTGGATGGCATCTAACTTCTTGCAATGCAACGTTGCAAAAACGGAAGTGATGCTGTTCGATGAGGCAAAGCTCCTATGGTCCCCAGACTGGTGGCCGCAAGACCTAGGCCCAGTCTCAGAGCCAAAGCAGGTGGTAAAAAATCTCGGCGTGCGCCTGGACCAGGAGCTCTCCCTGAAACAGTACAGCAACCAAGTGGTGAGCTCATGTTTCTATGTGATCGCCATGCTGAGGAAAGTTTTCCCTATGCTCCCTGACTCAACTAGGAGAACATTAGTGCAGGCCCTAATACTGAGTCGTCTGGACTACTGCAACAGGATGCTCCTATCAGCAAACGAGGGAGTTATTGCGAGATTGCAAGTAGTCCAGAACACTGTGGCCCGTCTTGTACTAAACCAGCCCCCCGCACACCATTGAAGCCTCTTTTGAACACCTTACATTGGCTACCCATTAAACAAAGGGTGAAGTACAAGATTGGATGTACTATACATAAAAGCCTCCAGAACAGAGGGCCTGGGTATCTAAACAGCAGATTCTCCCTCTATAAACCTGTACGGTCCCTGAGATCTAGTGACCAAGCCTTACTACAGGTCCCAAGAGCTAGAAAGACCAGGCAAGGTGGTAGGGCGCTATCCATAGCCGGTCCAAGGTTGTGGAACAGCCTCCCTCTCTCTCTGAGACTTTGCCAGGACTATCTCCCGTTCAGAAAACAGTTAAAAACCTTCCTATTTTCCAACTAATGATATCTGTGTTATCTACTGTCACAAGCTGTAAAGGTTTTCAAAGGCGCGGAGATACTCCTTCGGGAGGTGATCCTAGCGCGGTACAAACCCGTAAATAAATAAATAAATAAATAAATAAATTTATAGCGCTACTCATGGTTTACCCACACTCAGTTCTTTGATCTCCATGGTACACATTCTTTATAGCAGGCACATTAACCCTCTGCACATTTTGGGTGGTAGGAGTGCCCATGTGAGTGCATGGTGAGTTATCCGACAGTGTGAAAGAAGGGTAAGAGGAGTGACTGCAGGGGAGTGAGGTGACCATATGTATTTGGGTGCGGATGTAAGTGCAGAGTGGGACAAATTAATGTTTGGTTAGTGTTGGTCTTATTTGAGTGAGTATGCACATTGAGCAGAAAGGGAGACTTGTGAGTGAAGTGTTTCATGAGTGCAGGGTGAGTAGTGTGCTTGTGTGACTGCAGGGTGAGGTACAGGGTAAGGTACAGGATGAACAGCACAAGTGCATTGTGAGTGCAGAGTGATCACTGAGTTCAGGGTGAGCGGGTGATCAGTGTGAGTGCCTGGTGATCAGTGTGAGTGCCTGGTGATCAGTGGGAGTGCCTGGTGATCAGTGTGAGTGCCTGGTGATCAGTGTGAGTGCCTGGTGATCAGTGTGAGTGCATTGTGATCATTGTGAGTGCAGAGTGATTACTGTGAGTGCAGGGTGAGCGTGTGAATGGTGTGAGTGCATGGTGATCAGTGTGAGTGCATTGTGATCGCTATGAGTGCAGGGTGAATAGTGTGAGTGCATGGTGATCAGTGTGAGTGCATTGTGATCGCTGTGAGTGCAGGGTGATCAGTGTGAGTGCAGGGTGATCAGTGTGTGTGCAGGGTGATCAGTGTGAGTGCAGGGTGATCAGTGTGAGTGCAGGGTGATCGGTTTGAGTGCAGGGTGATCAGTATGTGTGCAGGGTGATCAGTGTGAGTGCAGGGTGATCAGTGTGAGTGCAGGGTGATCAGTATGAGTGCAGGGTGATCAGTGTGAGTGCAGGGTGATCAGTGTGAGTGCAGGGTGATCAGTGTGAGTGCATGGTGATCAGTGTGAGTGCATGGTGATCAGTGTGAGTGCATTGTGATCGCTGTGAGCACAGGGTGAATGGTTTGAGTGTATGGTGATCAGTGTGGGTGCATTGAGATTGCTGTGAGTACAGGGTGAAAGGGTGAATGGTGTGGGTGCATGGTGATCAGTGTGAGTGCATGGTGATCAGTGTGAGTGCATTGTGATCACTGTGAGTGCATTGTGATCGCTGTGAGTACAGGGTGATCAGTGTGAGTGCAGGGTGATCAGTGTGAGTGCATTGTGATCGCTATGAGTGCAGGGTGAATGGTGTGAGTGCATGGTGGTCAGTGTGAGTGCATTGTGATTGCTGTGAATGCAGGGTGATCAGTGTGAGTGCATGGTGATCAGTGTGAGTGCATGGTGATCAGTGTGAGTGCATTGTGATTGCTGTGAGTGCAGGGTGAATGGTGTGAGTGCATAGTGATCAGTGTGAGTGCATTGTGATCGCTGTGAGTGCAGGGTGGAAGGGTGATTGGTGTGAGTGCATGGTGATCAATGTGAGTGCATGAAGATCACTGTGAGTGCAGGGTGAGCATGACAGTGAAGGGCGTTGCATGAGGAGTGAGTTGTCTGAATGCAGGGTGCATTCCCAGACACTTGAGCTAACTCAACAGGTTATTGACGGCAGCGTAGGGTTTCAGATATGTTAAACTATTGCTATTATGGCATTAACGAGGGATCAGGGTGGAGTAAATAAAGGTGCTGATCTTGCAACAAACCTCCAGTTTTTTGGCTAGGGTTGCCAGCTCATTATTTTGATGGCCCAGTTGGTACAAAAATAACAGTCACCTAAAGCTGTATTGTCAGCACTTGTATTTGCTTACTTTGAACAGCAAATATAAATAGTAGCACTGTTAAATGTGTTCTATAGCTGCCTGAATGGTCCAGGACTGATAATAAAATGGAACGAAGACAGAAACATCACATTACAAATGTTTATTTATAAGCATATTTGATGTCAAGACAAGCAGGCTGTTTAAAATATACATGTTTCATTTTTCTGTTGGTAACTTGAAGCCCTGTGAGTGTTAAAGCGTCTGCCTGTGTAAATTTAAAAGAAACTTTGTCTCCTTTCTACTAAGCGCTTCCTCCCAGGATGGGGATAAACTGGTAGAGCTGAAATGTTTCAGCTGCCTTGGGAGGCAAGATGTGCTAAAACTGAAAGCAAGAAAATACTGTCCTTTCAGCTGCAGTGTGAGGCAAGGAGTCTCCTCTGCTTTGAAATCGAATGCTGTCTGTTTGTTTGCTTTCGTTTTTAGCAGAGGAGACCCTTCCACCCACTGCAGCTGAAGCATCCAAGCTCTAACAGTTAACCCCCTCCTGGGAAGGTTAACTGTTAGTTATTTACGAGACAAAAGCACACGTCCTGCCTTTATTTCCCCTTCCTCCCCCCTCCAGCCATCAGTTACCTGAGAATTCCCATTTGACGCCTCGGGACAGTAAAAGACTCCTAAAGGGAAGATCTTCGTGTGGAGTGCGTGCCCCCCCTGAGATGGTGTCGCGCCCCCCTGGGGGGGCGCGCCCCACAGATTGAAGAACTCTACCCTAAAGCCAGAAGAGAGTAACTCTGTCCCAGAAGTCCAGGAGTGCTTTGCAGAATATGAATTCCTGATTTGTGTACAGATGGGTATGGTATCCACTGAATTCTGATTATGAGTTTTTTTTGCTTCATAATAGTGTGTCCCCATTCTCTCTTCGCAATTGTGTTATGTTGTGGGATGGACCGGGGGGGGGGGGGGCGCAGATTTTTTGCAAGTGTCCTTCCTGGCCCCTTGCATTCATCATAGACTCTAGCTTTGACATAGGATCCCACATGGTTGATCTCTCTACCTCCTCCCTCTGTGAGTTAAGTACGATTTTGCTCAATGTTGTCCAGGATTCATTGTTCGTTATTAAGAGCAATACATGCCTCCAGTGTGCTTATCTTCTTCTCTAGCTTGTTTAGGGGGTTACAAAGTGTTTTCTGTGCTGTTTCAAAATACAAACCCCTTGACTAACTTGAAGATCTCCCATAGCGTGCCTTCAATGACAATAGACTGTTCATTTGTGGTACAATAGCTAATAATTTCTGATCTCACCTCATCCCTAAAGAGTTCCTCATGAAAAATCTGTGGGGATAAATAACAGTCACATGCTCTGTGTTGGGGGCAGGCAGCACAAGCACAAGCTGCATCGGGTGTGACCAGAGAAGGAGGAAGATGCACAGGAGGTGTTCCACTGTCACAGCCTAAGCACATACGCCAGGGATGCTGACCTGAAACTCTAACCTGGGCCAAGAGCAAAGGACTGAAGAGGTGTACTTCCCCCACTAGCCGTGGGATGTTGTCTCTTACAAATGTCTACCATATTGTAATTGGCAATCAAGGATTGCAAAACAGCAGTGGCATAGGGGTGAGAGCAGGCTTGATGATGAGATCTGTCAAGAGCAGGGTCTGGAGATAAATTAATGTCCCAGCCTCATAGAATAGTGTGACGTGCCAGCTGTAGTCAGTGATGCCATACTTGTTAAAAAAACTTGGTATCATTTGTGTTTGGGCCGTAAACATTGACTACTGTCATTTGCTTACCATATAGTATGTCCTGAACAATGGAGAATCAGCCCCCATCACACCCCCCCAAGAACATCCAAAACAAACACACAAGCCTGACATTGCGAGCGGTGTGAGGCATGTTAGGGCATTCCATGGAGAAAACCATACAGCTTTTTGATGTATCTGCAGGGGTACAAAAAAGTTGTTGGACCAAAATAACTTGTGGAGCATTGGAAGGCTCATATATTGCCAACAGTGCCATTGTGACATGTTAGCGGTATCCTTGTTGAAAGAAAGAGAGCTTATGTAAAAACACAGAAAATGACAGTAGGGGTGCATTTGAACATGAGGACATCACAGAAAAGCAGAGTGAACTGTAAAAGAAAACATGTGTGAAGCAAACTTAGCCCAGTCAGTCAATTGTTGCTATCCAGTCCATTGTGTGAGATGAGC
This sequence comes from Lissotriton vulgaris, assembly GCF_964263255.1. NCBI lineage: Eukaryota > Metazoa > Chordata > Amphibia > Caudata > Salamandridae > Lissotriton > Lissotriton vulgaris. The sequence continues at coordinate 743,897,065 of NC_141697.1, read as the reverse complement.
CTGGGACATAAGCAGTCCATTGTATGGAATGAACCAGGAGAGTTGGTCCTGTGGGTGGTCAGGATTTGCTTGATGAATGGGAGGTCACTCTTCTGTTTGGAAAAGATATCCAGCCAATTTCAAAGAGTTATCTTCAGCTGTGCTGGCTACAGCATGGTATAAGAAATGCCTGATTGTTGCAACTTGTGCTTTGACAGGAGATATTCCTGGTGGGTCCCTACACCACCAGGGTGAAATCTAGATAGATACTGAGCTTCCCTTTTGTGTCAGGGAGTGATTTCCCAGTGCCAACCACAGTGACGTATTGTGGTCCCTGAAGTTGAGCAATTGTGCAGATAATGGGTGCATGTCCACACCTGTTGGAGGACGAGGAACCAAGAAGCAATGAGCCCTTTCAACTGCAAAGAGATTCGAAAGTTGTTAGCCCCAAACAAGGTAGTGAGAAGTGTTTCCACATAGATAGAAAGGTCTCCAGTGGTGGTTGACTCGGGGATGCCAATCATACAAAGATTATTACAACATGACCGGGCCTTTGAGTCCTAGATCCTGGCCCTAATTACTCTGGGGATGGTTAGCAACTTCTATCTTGTTTGCGTCATATCATCCTTGGGATGGAGATGCACAGTTACCCAGTAGATGAAAATCCCTCCTGTTTGTACAGGGTGATTTTCATGTGATTCTCTCAACCTATCAAGGAATTCCTTATTACAGTTATTAATCACCAACTTTATATTGGGATTAAATTGAGATATGCTGTCTGCACTCAAATTAATTGTAATTTAAAGTCATATTTAATAGTAAGATCGGAATTTAGTTCACAAGTATAAAAATGCCTCTTTTAGAAAGTTGGTATTTTCTTCTCCTAACCATTTGCACTTTCTTCCAGTGTCCTGCATCACATGACAGTGAATGGGTATGCAGTTGTGTATTGCTTCCTGACAGTAACACAAAGGGTGCCCTGGTGTGGACTGGATAGGCCATGCTGGTAGGATGACTGAGAAGGGACTGTACCCAGACCCACTTACACTTCAAAAGGCTTTACCTCCTGCACACACAAAGGAATCTGATACCCTGCAACTGCCCAGCTGGCCTCTTGCAACTGGACCTGCCTTAGCCTTTGAGTCTCTGATCCCCTAGAGGTGCCTCTCCAGGTACTGGGCCCTTGGCTATCCTCAGAGCGCACTCTTCCGAAAGGAAAGGTGAAATCTTGAATTAGGTCTCCCAGTGAACGAGAACTCACCTGTATGATTTAAAACTCTGTTGCATGTGCTGACCGCCAACACAATGCTCCGGTAGAATCTACTCTTTGCTTCAACAACGAAAGTCTGTGCCAACCCGCAGCGTGAGACTTGCACTTTGCACTACAGCAAGAACAGCACGCAAAGATTGCCCAATGTGAAGTTACAGCAACGATCATCTGCAACACCTGATTGGCTCTTCGCACTACAGCGAGAACCATTCTCAACCCCAACTTGCTCTTGGAGCTTCATGAGCAACCATCCACAATGCTTTCCTTGTAGCCTCTTACAACATTAACAGAACTCTTTGTGCGGGCGTAGAAGATAGATTTTCAGTGAGATGACATGCACCCTTATGCGATTCGAGCTCCGTTGCGACTAGCCTGAACTTGTCACTTTCCTCCACTCAAGTGTAACAAAATAACTGTGAGTAGGTCTTTGTCTTTCTAACTGCTATTTTTATTAGAAACGTTAAAATTGAATTTCTCTTTTACTGATTGGATGTTTACCAATCTGGTATGTATGCTTACTTGGTGTGAGATTTTTCTTGTGTAGTCCAGTTTCTTACAGTTGTGTTTTGTTTATATGAATTTATAAATAAAATGTAAATATTTTCATCCTTATAATCTAGTTGTTTATATATTTATTGATGTTTTTAAATGTTATCTTTATGAGGTTTTTTTAATACTGTAAAACTGTTTAATGTGTTTTTAGGTTTGTTCTTTGTACTTGATTTAGTATTTTCAGATATATTTGTGATTTAATTTTTTTAGGTAAATATTAATTTTCATGTCATGTTTTTCTTTAGCTCATTTTATTTTTGGTTAGGCAACACATATTTTTAGTAATTAAAATCCTGTTTTTAATTTGAAAGCTTAATGATTTAATATGCACACTGCCTATTTTTATAACAGAATAATTTTATATTGTAAATTAGAAATTGCAAAAATTAATTGTATATTTGTATGTAATTCTCTCTATATTCAATTTGGTAAATTTTTAGTTTTTCTTAGCATTTTGCATATTTTCATATTATTTTAATGTTAATAAATGTAGCTCTACTTTGTACTTAATATACATATATTTTTAATTTGATATGTTTATATATTTAACAAGTTATGATGATGTTAAATTCATATATATACATATAAATATAAATATATATATATAAATATATATATATATATATATAATATATATATATATATATATATATATATATATATATATATATATATATATATATATATATATATATATATATTACCTACTGGCGATAGCCAGTAGGTATATATAGTTAGGATTTTTTCCCTATGGGATTTCTGAAAATTCTATGTCTAATAACTTTGGCGTTTGTGGACGGAATTGGCTGAAATTTTCAGGAAAATGGCACATTTTGTTTCTGAGCAGCTCCTGGAAATTTGGGGGGGTTCGTCAAGGGGGGGCCGAGAAAAAAGGGGGGTCCCAAAACGCGTTTTTCCCATGTTAATTTCCATAGGGCGGTTGGACTCACTTTTAGCCCGAACGGCTGAATGGATTTCCACGAAACTTGGCAAAATTGTAGGGACTGTTAGCCCGATGTGCCTTTGCTAGGTCTCAATATATGTGCTTCAGTGAATTTTGAGAAATTAACGTTTAAAACAAGATATATATCTGTAACAGCGCTCCGGGCTGCGCTCCGGTCCGCTTACTTTTCGCGTATCGGAACTTTGCGAAGCGAAGCTGATTGGCTCTCCGGTGTCTGTCAACATTCTAAACAGTCCGGCGCGGCCGCCATCTTGTCTCTCGGTAGGATCGAGAGACAAGAGGAGGCCAAAACAAAGGGGGAAATGAAGGAAAGGGGGCAAGGTAGACCCCTTCTGATCCCCTAGGATTGATGAGGGGATATTATAGAGTCACGCTGGGCCCAAAAAAAAAAAAAAAAAAAAAATCCGATTTTTTCGCCGTAGAGACGCGTCTTGGTACGCGAACCGGGCAGCTAACCGGGAAGCTAACTGGCAGTGTAACGGGAGTCTGACGAGTAGCTGATTGGCTGTCAACATTGTAAACAGTCCGGAGCGGCCGCCATCTTGTCTCTCGGTAGGATCGAGAGACAAGAGGAGGCCAAAACAAAGGGGGAAATGAAGGAAAGGGGGCAAGGTAGACCCCTTCTGACCCCCTAGGATTGATGAGGGGATATTATAGAGCCACGCTGGGCCCAAAAAAAAAAAAAAAAATTCTGTTTTTTTCGCCATAGAGACGCGTCTTGGTACGCTAACCGGGCAGCTAACCGGCAGTGTAACGGGAGTCTGAGGAGAAGCTGATTGGCTGTTATCATTGTAAACAGTCTGGAGTGGCCGCCATCTTGTCTCTCTGTGGGATCGAGAGACAAGAGGTGGAAAAAAAAAGGTGTAAATGAATGAAAGGGGTAAGGCAAACCCCTCCTGAACCCCTAGGATTGATGAGGGGGCTATTAAAGTTCCCTGGGGGGTGAAAAAAAAATTGCGATTTTTCGCGGTAAAGGTGCTTCCTGGTACGTTAACCGGGCAGCTAACCGGCAGCGTAACGGGAGTCCGACATATTGTGTTTTTTGAACGTTTATGATATGTGCACGTGTGGATTTTGTCTAATTAAGGTTAAAAAAATATATATATATCTTTAAGCGTGTTCTGGCGCGCTTACGTTTTGGGTTTGGTTTGCGCTGCAGAGACGATACGTCACGGTTATGCGATGCATCATGAGGCGTCTCACGGGCTACGTGATACGTCACTTAATAAAGAATATATTTTACAGCTATAGATATTAGCTTTTAAAAAACCAATGAAATTCACAGAAAAAACCATAGGTTATAGACCATATATAGTTAGGAATTTGCATTTACAAAACCTTGAAAATTCACTGAAAAAACCATAGGTTATAGACCATATATAGTTAGGGATTAGCATTTAAAAAACCTTATTTTACTCGCACAAAACCATTGAAATTCCATATATAGTTAGATGCACTAACTATATATCGCGGACCCGCAATCCACTGCTAATGATGTCACATATTACATCATTCATGACATGGTCAGTGACATCACTGATGACATCACTGATGACATCTCAAATGACATCACTGATGACATCACTGACATCTCATTTGACATTACTGATTACATCACTGATGATATCTTTATGTGATAATACATCTTCAGACTCTAATATAACCTTAGATACACTCAGTGTAAACAGGCACTCACAGACTGTCACACATCCATGGAGTTACCCACACACCTAGTCAGTCATGCAAAGAATCAATCCCACCTCCATTTCCTCAACTATACAGTTATACACACCTTACTTATTCAAACATATACTAACACATATTTACTCTCTTATACAATCCTTGATACAAGTTCACAATGATTCATACAGCCACTCTCACATTCACTGGCTCTTATGTTCAGTTATTTATATATGTCAACTCTCACATGGAGTGTGTTTTACATATGTACTTACTTTAACATGTAGAACTGAGATATCCATTCACTCACCAATATACTCATGCACACAGTCAACTGTCCATACAGTTGTTTCTACATGCACTTTTGAACCCATACACCTAGGGAATCAACTGCTCACACATCTATGCACAGAGTTATACACCTCCCAGCCACCCACACACATACTCAGTCTCCCATACAAATACTTGGGCAACCATTCAATAACCCATATAGTTAATGATATAGCTACTGATTTAAACATGCAGCAGTTTACAGAAGAACATAAATAATGATTGCCAAATTAAGACACTTTAATCACTAACCCATGCACTCAGTGAGACACATTTAATCATTCTCTCATACAGTCAGTCATGCACCTACTAAATCCTTCATCCAGACACTTATACATCCACTCATTCTTCAATATGTAAGACATATTTTAACTTTACAGAAACATACAGTCACTGGGTGTTGTCATCAGTGATGTCATTTGAGATGTCATCAGTGATGTCATCAGTGATGTCACTGACCATGTCATGAATGATGTAATATGTGACATCATTAGCAGTGGATTGCGGGTCCGCGATATATAGTTAGTGCATCTAACTATATATGGAATTTCAATGGTTTTGTGCGAGTAAAATAAGGTTTTTTAAATGCTAATCCCTAACTATATATGGTCTATAACCTATGGTTTTTTCAGTGAATATATATATATATATATATATATATATATATATATATATATATATATATATATATATATATATATATATATATATATATATATATATTGATGTGATCAAGGGCAGTCCCTGCCCGAAACGCGTCATGCCTGCTGAAACTGCGAGAAATGGATAATAAAAGCCCGTTTTAACACTCATGAAGTTGTATGGTGGTCCTTCCTGTCTGTGGTCTCAACCGACGAACAGATTTTGCTCTGCATATATATATATATATCTATATATATATATATATTCACAGAAAAAACCATAGGTTATAGACCATATAAAGTTAGGAATTTGCATTTACAAAACCTTGAAAATTCACTGAAAAAACCATAGGTTATAGACCATATATAGTTAGGGATTAGCATTTAAAAAACCTTATTTTATTTGCACAAAACCATTGAAATTCCATATATAGTTAGTTGCACTAACTATATATCGCGGACCCGCAATCCACTGCTAATGATGTCACATATTACATCATTCATGACATGGTCAGTGACATCACTGATGACATCACTGATGACATCTCAAATGACATCACTGATGACAACACCCAGTGACTGTATGTTTCTGTAAAGTTAAAATATGTCTTACATATTGCAGAATGAGTGGATGTATAAGTGTCTGGATGAAGGATTTAGTAGGTGCATGACTGATTGTATGAGAGAATGATTAAATGTGTCTCACTGAGTGTTTGGGTTAGTGATTAAAGTGTCTTAATTTGGCAATCATTATTTATGTTGTTCTGTAAACTGCTGCATGTTTAAATCAGTAGCTATATCAGTAACTATATGGGTTATTGAATGGTTGCCCAAGTATTTGTATGGGAGACTGAGTATGTGTGTGGGTGGCTGGGAGGTGTATAACTCTGTGCATAGATGTGTGAGCAGTTGATTCCCTAGGTGTATGGGTTCAAAAGTGCATGTAGAAACAGCTGTATGGACAGTTGACTGTGTGCATGAGTATATTGGTGAGTGAATGGATATCTCAGTGCTACATGTCAAAGTAAGTACATATGTAAAACACACTCCATGTGAGAGTTGACATATATAAATAACTGAACATAAGAGCCAGTGAATGTGTGAGTGGCTGTATGAATCATTGTGAACTTGTATCAAGGATTGTATAAGAGAGTAAATATGTGTTACTATATGTTTGAATAAGTAAGGTGTTTATAACTGTATAGTTGAGGAAATGGAGATGTGATTGATTCTTTGCATGACTGACTAGGTGTGTGAGTAACTCCATGGATGTGTGACAGTCTGTGAGTGCCTGTTTACACTGAGTGTATCTAAGGTTATATTAGAGTCTGAAGATGTATTATCACATAAATGATATCATCAGTGATGTAATCAGTAATGTCAAATGAGATGTCAGTGATGTCATCAGTGATGTCATTTGAGATGTCATCAGGGATGTCATTTGAGATGTCATCAGTGATGTCATCAGTGATGTCACTGACCATGTCATGAATGATGTAATATGTGACATCATTAGCAGTGGATTGCGGGTCCGCGATATATAGTTAGTGCAACTAACTATATATGGAATTTCAATGGTTTTGTGCAAATAAAAGAAGGTTTTTTAAATGCTAATCCCTAACTATATATGGTGTATAACCTATGGTTTTTTCAGTGAATTTTCAAGGTTTTGTAAATGCAAATTCCTAACTATATATGGTCTATAACCTATGGTTTTTTCTGTGAATTTCATTGGTTTTTTAAAAGCTAATATCTATAGCTGTAAAATATATTCTTTATTAAGTGACGTATCACGTAGCCCGTGAGACGCCTCATGATGCATCGCATAACCGTGACGTATTGTCTCTGCAGCGCAAACCAAACCCAAAACGTAAGCGCGCCAGAACACGCTTAAAGATATATATATATTTTTTTAAACTTAATTAGACAAAATCCACACGTGCACATATCACAAACGTTCAAAAAACACAATATGTCGGACTCCCGTTACGCTGCCGGTTAGCTGCCCGGTTAACGTACCAGGAAGCACCTTTACCGCGAAAAATCGAAATTTTTTTTCTTATGCCCCGCAGGGAACTTTAATAGCCCCCTCATCAATCCTAGGGGTTCAGGAGGGGTCTGCCTTACCCCTTTCATTCATTTACACCTTTTTTTTTTCCACCTCTTGTCTCTCGATCCTACCGAGAGACAAGATGGCGGCCGCTCCGGACTGTTTACAATGTTGACAGCCAATCAGCTACTCCTCAGACTCCCGTTTCACTGCCGGTTAGCTTCCCGGTTAGCTGCCCGGTTAGCTGCCCGGTTCGCGTACCAAGACGCGTCTCTACGGCGAAAAAATCGGATTTTTTTTTTTTTTTTTTTTTGGGCCCCGCGTGGCTTTATAATATCCCCCTCATCAATCCTATGGGGTCAGAAGGGGTCCACCTTGCCCTCTTTCCTTCATTTCCCCCTTTGTTTTGGTCTCCTCTTGTCTCTCGATCCTACCGAGAGACAAGATGGCGGCCACTCTGGACTGTTTACAATGTTGACAGCCAATCAGCCAATCAGCTACTCCTCAGACTCCCATTACACTGCCGGTTAGCTTCCCGGTTAGCTGCCCGGTTAGCTGCCCGGTTCGCGTACCAAGACGCGTCTCTACGGCGAAAAAATCGGATTTTTTTTGGGGCCCCGCGTGGCTCTATAATATCCCCCTCATCAATCCTAGGGGGTCAGAAGGGGTCTACCTTGCCCCCTTTCCTTCATTTCCCCCTTTGTTTTGGCCTCCTCTTGTCTCTCGATCCTACCGAGAGACAAGATGGCGGCCGCTCCGGACTGTTTAGAATGTTGACAGACACCGGAGAGCCAATCAGCTTCGCTTCGCAAAGTTCCGATACGCGAAAAGTACGCGAACCGGAGCGCAGCCCGGAGCGCTGTTACAGATATATATCTTGTTTTAAACGTTAATTTCTCAAAATCCACTGAAGCACATATATTGAGACCTAGCAAAGGCACATCGGGCTAACAGTCCCTACAATTTTGCCAAGTTTCGTGGAAATCCATTCAGCCGTTCGGGCTAAAAGTGAGGCCAACCGCCCTATGGAAATTAACATGGGAAAAACGCGTTTTGGGACCCCCCTTTTTTCTCGGCCCCCCCTTGACGAACCCCCCCCAAATTTCCAGGAGCTGCTCAGAAACAAAATGTGCCATTTTCCTGAAAATTTCAGCCAATTCCGTCCACAAACGCCAAAGTTATTAGGCATAGAATTTTCAAAAGTTCCATAGAGAAAAAATCCTAACTATATATACCTACTGGCTATCGCCAGTAGGTAATATATATATATATATATATATATATATATATATATATATATATATATATATATATATATATATATATATATATATATATTACCTACTGGCGGTCGCCAGTAGGTATATATAGTTAGGATTTTTTCTCTATGGGATTTTTGAAAATTCTATGTCTAATAACTTTGGCGTTTGTGGACGGAATTGGCTGAAATTTTCAGGAAAATGGAACATTTTGTTTTTGAGCAGCCCCTGACAATTTGGGGGGGTTTCATCAAGGGGGGGCCGAGAAAAAAGGGGGGTCCCAAAACGCCTTTTTCCCATGTTAATTTCCATCGGGCGGTTGGCCTCACTTTTAGCTCGAACGGGTGAATGGATTTGCACGAAACTTGGCAAAATTGTAGGGACTGTTAGCCCGATGTGCCTTTGCTAGGTCTCAATATATGTGCTCCAGTGGATTTTGAGTAATTTAGGTTCAAAAAAAGATATATATCTGGGCAGAGCCTAACCACACATCTGATCTGATTGGCTGTCAGCACTTCATCCAAGAAGTGTTGGCAGCCATCTTGGGACCAATATACATGATAGCACCTCATTAAAAAGCATTGTAGTTAATAGAGGGTTTTAGGACTTTAGTTACATTATAAATCATTTGTTGATGGTACCATACTCGTTTTAGGAATTGTGGTGGGTTCTAAGGTGATTTTACCATGTGAAAAAACCTTCTGCTGTGATATCATGAATATTGTTTGAAAGAAAACTAATATCTCATGATTTTCCCACAGTGGTTTGGAAGGGGATCTATAAGCTAAACTGAAAGCATATTTTCTGTAAATTCACATTATCTTTCTCAGTCATGTGAAAATGAAGTCTGACATTCTCAGTAAAACATGTACATCCAACAAGGACAGAGACTGTCAGTTGATTCCTTTGTGTTCTACTGCAGCCTCCTAGAGTGTTCTAAAGAACAACTAGAGCGCTAACAGTCCTACTTATTACAAAGGTATGGCACACCTGAAGCCATCTTGATTGGAATAAAGTGGTAACTCTTAAAACATTTAATTTAAAAAGAAACAACATGAGGGGGTATATTTTGCCATAGAAAGTATGATTAGTGCTGCAGAATGAAAAATTAGGGCAAATTTTGAGTGACTTCTCAAATCCTTTTCTATTTCATTAAAACATTCTGACATGCAGTCTCCCAAAATGGCCACCAGAGACTAAAGAGCCCAAATGTAGCCCAAATATCACCCAGATGTAGCCCAAGTATAGCCCAATGACAGAATGTCCCAGAGTGTTCTAAAGAACAACTAGAGCGCTAACAGTCCTACCTATTACAAAGGTATGGCACACCTGAAGCCATCTTGATTGGAATAAAGTGGTAACTCTTAAAACATTTAATTTAAAAAGAAACAACATGAGGGGGTATATTTTGCCATAGAAAGTATGATTAGTGCTGCAGAATGAAAAATTAGGGCACATTTTGAGTGACTTCTCAAATCCTTTTCTATTTCATTAAAACATTCTGACATGCAGTCTCCCAAAATGGCCACCAGAGACAAAAGAGCCCAAATGTAGCCCAAATATCACCCAGATGTAGCCCAAGTATAGCCCAATGACAGAATGTCCCAGAGTGTTCTAAAGAACAACTAGAGCGCTAACAGTCCTACTTATTACAAAGGTATAGCACACAAGGAGCCATCGTGATGGGAATAAAGTGGTAACTCTTAAAACATTTAATTTAAAAAGGAACAAAATGAGGGGGTATATTATGCAATAGAAGGTATTATTAGTGCTGCAGAAAGAAAAATTAGGGCACATTTTGAGTGACTTTTCAAATCCTCTTCTATTTCATTAAAAAATTCTGACATGCAGTCTCCGAAAATGGCCACCAGAGACAAAAGAGCCCAAATGTAGCCCAAATATCACCCAGATGTAGCCCAAGTATAGCCCAATGACAGAATGTCCCAGAGTGTTCTAAAGTACAACTAGAGCGCTAACAGTCCTACTTATTACAAAGGTATGGCACACCTGAAGCCATCTTGATTGGAATAAAGTGGTAACTCTTAAAACATTTCATTTAAAAAGGAACAAAATGAGGGGGTATATTTTGCCATATGAATTATGATTAGTGCTGCAGAAAGAAAAATTAGGGCACATTTTGAGTGACTTCTCACACCCTCTTCAATTTCATTAAAAAATTCTGACATACAGTCTCCCAAGATGGCCACCAGAGACAAAAGACCCTAAATGTAGCCCAAATATCACCCAGATGTACCCCAAGTATAGCCCAATGACAGAATGTCCCAGAGTGTTCTAAAGAACAACTAGAGCGCTAACAGTCTTACTTATGACAAAAGTATGGCACACCAGAAGCCATCTTGATTGGAATGAAGTGGTAAGTCTGAAAACACTCAATTTAAAAAGGAACAACATGAGGGGGTTAATTTTGCCATAGAAAGTATGATTAGTGCTTCAGAAAGAAAAATTAGGGATCATTTTGAGTGACTTCTCAAATCCTCTTCTATTTCATTAAAAAAATTCTGACATGCAGACTGAAACATGCACTTTGAATACCAGCAGCAGACGTCCCTGGTGAGCAGTAGCTTTACTACAGTGATCTAATGTGCAACTAGAGTGCTAACATTCAGAATTTATGGCAAATGTGTGACACATCTGAATGCCTTCTTGATGGAACCAAAGTAAACAAGCATTGAAAATGCAATAGATCTCGCCCTCGTTTAAGTTAAAGCCATTCTGTTTGTAATGAGGTGGCTTGTTAGCTTTGCTTTTATTAGTGTTTTTTCAACTTTCATGTAAATAACATGCATCTGTATGCATATAAGTATATGTATGCATGCATTTATGTTTGTATTTATATAGATATACAGATGATATATGTTTATATATGTATGTATATATATATATTCACTGAAAAAAACATAGGTTATAGACCATATATAGTTAGGAATTAGCATTTACAAAACCTTGAAAATTCACTGAAAAAACCATAGGTTATAGACCATATATAGTTAGGAATTAGCATTTACAAAACCTTGAAAATTCACTGAAAAAAACATAGGTTATAGACCATATATAGTTAGGAATTCGCATTTACAAAACCTTATTTTACTCACACAAAACCATTGAAATTCCATATATAGTTAGTTGCACTAACTATATATCGCGCACCCGCAATCCACTGCTGATGATGTCACATATTACATCATTCATGACATGGTCAGTGACATCACTGATGACATCACTGATGACATCTCAAATGACATCACTGATGACATCACTGATGACAACATCCAGTGACTGTATGTTTCTGTAAAGTTAAAATATGTCTTACATATTGAAGAATGAGTGGATGTATAAGTGTCTGGATGAAGGATTTAGTAGGTGCATGACTGACTGTATGAGTGAGTGATTAAATGTGTCTCACTGAGTGCATGGGTTAGTGACTAAACTGTCTTAATTTGTGCATCATTATGTCTGTTGTTCTGTAAACTGTTGCATGTGTTGATAAGTAGCTATATGAGTAACTATATGGGTTATTGATTGGTTGCCCAAGTATTTGTATGGGAGACTGAGTGTGTGTGTGGGTGGCTGGGAGGTGTATGACTCTGTGCATAGATGTGTGAGCAGTTGATTCACTAGATGTATGGTTTCAAAAGTGCATGTGGAAACAGCTGTATGGGCGGTTGACTGTGTGCATGAGTGTATTGGTGAGTGAATGGATATCTCAGTGCTACATGTCAAAGTAAGTACATATGTAAAACACAGTACATGTGAGAGTTGACATATATAAATAACTGTGCATAAGAGCCAGTGAATGTGTGAGTGGCTGTATGGATCATTGTGAACTTGTATCAGGGATTGTATAAGAGAGTAAATATGTGTTAGTATATGTTTGAATAAGTAAAGTTTGTATAACTGTATAGTTGAGGAAATGGAGGTGTGATTGATTCTTTGCATGACTGACTAGGTGTGTGAGTAACTCCATGGATGAGTGACAGTCTGTGAGTGTCTGTTTACACTGATTGTATCTAAGGTTATATTAGAGTCTGAAGAGGTTCATCGTATTATCACATGAATGATATCATCAGTGATGTGATCAGTAATGTCAAATGAGATGTCATCAGTGATGTCATCAGTGATGTCATTTGAGATGTTATCAGTGATGTCATTTGAGATGTCATCAGTGATGTCACTGACCATGTCATGAATGATGTAATATGTGACATCATCAGCAGTGGATTGCGGGTGCGCGATATATAGTTAGTGCAACTAACTATATATGGAATTTCAATGGTTTTGTGTGAGTAAAATAAGGTTTTGTAAATGCGAATTCCTAACTATATATGGTCTATAACCTATGGTTTTTTCAGTGAATATATATATATATATATATATATTCACTGAAAAAACCACAGGTTTCACACCAGTTATAGTTAGGAATTAGCATTTAAAAAACCTATAAAATTCACTGAAAAAACCATAGGTTTCACACCAGTTATAGTTAGCTGGAAATTTTAATGACATAAAACCATTGAAATTCCCACGTTATAGTTAGTTGGACTCACTATAACTTGCGCGCCTGCAATGCACTGCTGATGACGTCACATATTACATCACTCATGACATCACTGATGACACCATCCTTGTGACAGAGTGACAGACCTCCTTTCAGTGTAAAGTAACCCTTGAAACACATATTCAAAGCACTGCAAGTACGCAAACACTAGCATAAACCCGAATTGCATTAATATACGGTTCTAACATACACTGCTTTGCACGTTATACACTTGCTTGACTTGACCAACGCCATTTTGTGGCCTCGCTCGAAGCCCTACATTAACAGACTCTATTAATTTCTTGCACCGAAGTCTTTCTCCTGAGAAATAGCCCAACTGTTGCAAAAACTGCTGTCTCTGCTCATTAGGCCTGTCAAGGTTATAGGTAGACGGAGGAGGCCCGATAGGCACATTCCGGGAGGGGTGCGGGGCGGACTGTCTCGGAGTTAGCAGAAGGGAGTCACCCGTACGACCATGCTAATCTAGGATGAGCTAAACCAAGAGCGCTTTGTCTCCTATATATGGTCTTTCCCTCTGCACCAACCTGTACCAACTTGTATTTTTCCATCTTGGGTAACAGTTTCGAGAATGTAACTGTATATATGTGATGTTCTGATAATGTTCCATCAGTCTTCTTGGCGGACCTCGTGGGGTTAGGTCGCAAGGAGCTCCTCTGGCAGAGTTTGTTTGTTATAATAAACGATTGGACCTTCTGTACTGCCAACCGACTGATTATTGGTGATGGGAATGGGATTGGTTGTGAATATAACTCTAATTGGGAGGTGGTGAATGATTTCCGGTACTTCAGTTGGCGACTCCGCCGGGACTCCGCGTTGGGGTCGTCCCTCTGTAATCAGAAGAGAAGCGGGACATTAAAAGGGGTGATCTTGATCGGGGGGGTTGAAGAATAGACCAAAAAGAATTCGGGGTCTGCTCCGCTCTCCTGATCGCGAGAACCTCAGCTGCTAGTGGCCCCACGCCGGACTCCTTCGGGTGTAACCCGAGAACCAGCCATGTTGGCCTTAGCAGGAGTTGGCAGTGAAGAACCTACAATCTGACCTGCGTGCACCAGGTGAGTGTCTTGTCTCATTTTGTGTTGGATGACGTTGTTGCAATTTTGGACTTGGTACTTGGCATTTGGTGACCTGTGGTCACGGAGAAACTTTGGAAATAGGGGGTCTGACGGGGCAACATTGAAATTGCACGTGCAGATGCCTCTGGTTTGGTTTGTGAGGGATAACTAGAGATAAAGACTAGACGCCTTTGTGGGAATTGCAGTTCTCACTCGGCCGGACTGCTCTCTGGAACGCCGGCAGTTGAGATTGGGTAGCACTTGGACAGATCTGGAGCGGCGCTTGAAAAAGCGGGCTTAGCCAGCATAGTTCAGGAGGTGAACCATGAATGCTGTCGGATGGCCTGTAGGTCGGTCTGTGGTTTAGAAACCTGTGTAGCTATCTCTAGGCAGTCTAAGGACAAGACTGTTATAAGGAGACGTTTTGCAGCTTTGAAAATTTGAAAAAGGGTTTTCCACAGGTGGGAGTCGACGGGCTCCACTTCTTGTTTGCAAATATCTGTTTTCGTTTTTATGTTTGCAAATACCTGTGTTTTCGTTTGTTTATGTCAAATTGGAGGTTTGTTTTTCAATGAAAGAGTGACTTTGAATGAAAACATGGCCATGTGTATGTGATTGGTATGACTAATGATCAATGATTTTTCTGTGATATGAACGATAATCCTCGATTTCTTTTCAGCTCAAATTAGGTAGAAAAAGGGCAATGCTGTGCTTTAGTAAATTATGCTTTGGCTGCGTTCACCGAGGGAGCACGGGGTTGGACGAACGCAAGCCAGCCCCCCCGGAGGGAACACCCAGCCAGGATATGTATTGCGAGCACGGGATAGGTCCCCTTCTTTTTAATACCTTATGGCATAAGTACACCAAAGATAATGTGGAACTACAGTGGTCGAAAACTGGGTCTTTTGACGAGAAAAAGATTCAGTATTTACAAGAGCGTCTCTTTGCTAAGCGCAGTAGACAGGTTATGTTTGACACCCTTAACAAATGGCAGAAAGAGGTAAGAGGAGACGCATTCGGTCCGAGAAACTTCTAAAGATACAGCAAGGGCAAACTGTAACTCAGAAAGCCATTGCACATGTTTGAGTATGCGGATAGACAGTTTAGGTTGCAGGTGGATAAGAGTTATGTAACACAAAATGAGACCGAAGATGAGATAGAGGATCTGTTAGATTAAGGACCTCCCCCACCGTATGCTCCACAGCGCATATACCCTGTGGTACCCATTCAAGTGGTGGCTGCGCCCCAGGCCTCTGCACCGGAGGAATGCGGGTCTCTCACCCTTCAGGGGAGTGTCGGCGCCCCATCTACCTCAGTGAGAGACCTGGCCACCCTTGTCCCTGACCCCAGGCATACTCTGGAATCACCCCATGCACTGTTAAGTGTCCCGAGCCCCGTATGGACCTCCAAATCAGCCAACACAACGCCCGGAGAATCGGGACAGACACTAAAAGGGTGACCGGGAGGTTTGGACGGTAAAAGACTATTCACTAGATCATCTGTGGAGTATGGCAAAAAGGAAGCATTAGCAGATCAGGCCGCCCGATGGATGCGGGACGATGTATATACTGTAGCCGACATATGGAGTACTCTAAAGGATCTAGAGCCGTTGATGCAACAACACGTGTTTTTCCAAATGTCCAATTCCCTCAAAGGAGCTTGGGAAGTCAGCTTTGACAATGGAAGTGCCCCTCAGATACTATATAACATCCAAGATTGGACCCATAAATTCAACATGGATCTACAGGAGTTATATAAGAACGTAGACACATTGGTTAAATATCGAGGCAGGATGTTTTTAAGGAGTCCCATTTGGACTTCTCAACATCCCATGCAAGAGGTGCACCCTATTTACCATCCCGAAATTCCCGAAGAACGCGATAATGCCCAGCAGGTAATACGGGCTTGGGTGGATGCCCGGTTTCAGGAGCAATGGGTATACACTCCGTGGAAAAGAAGCAAAGTTCTTGCTCTGAAATCCCAACTACCTGACCCCCGTAAGAATCCCACCGCCTACTATATGGAATTGACCGAGGCTGCGGCCTCTGCCGTAATGACCCTGGCAGATGTCGAGTTATTCTTCGGGTTACTAGTTCCCGTTGATATATGGCGGCAGGTACACGACACTGATCATGCTGAACTAGGGGGGACCTGGGAAGACTTGAGAGGTTGGGACCGAGATCGTAAACCAGGAGATAAGCCTAGGAATGAAATAACTTCTCTGCCGGCAAAAATAATAACATATATGCACACCTTAAAACCTCAGCGAAAAGTTGACTGGGATAAACTGACAGCTTGTAGGCAGAAAAAGGATGAAAGTGTATCCGACTTCTTCACTAGATTCGAAGGAGTCTTCATTGACTTTAGTGGGCAAGATTTGGCCATGGAGGGTGGAACTAGGTTGTTCGTGAACAGGTTTGTTACGAACTTGGCCCCGGAAATTTCTGCACGGTTACCTCTGCAGAAAGTACCTGGACTACCTCCACCCCTTCCGTGATTTTGAGTATGGCTCAGTATTACGAACATAGAGAAAATGAAAGTAAGGATAAAGTAGAGAAAAGGCCAAAGACCTCAAAACTCGGGTGCTGCTTCAGCAAGTCGTCCGAGGACAAGGAGGGGGGAGAGGGGCCAGAGGGCCCATGCCCAGAGGGGTCGGCGCAGGCCGAGGCACGGGCGGGGCTCCGACGGTAGGGTTAAACCAATGTTCATATTGTAAAGAGGAAGGACATTGGAAAGCACAGTGTCTGTTGTTGCTTGCGCAGAACGGTGCAGTCCGAGGGCGGGGACGAGGACAAGGCGGCCCCGATCGGAGTGATATGCGCAGAGAGGAAGGATCAAGCAAGTCTGAACGAAATCATTTCGATGGTCACCAAGGCAAGCAATATTATCATGAGGATTACGCGTTTGAGGAACAGGATTCGTATGTTCACGCATAGGACAGCCAGGGACAGAGTAGGTGCCAAGTGTCGATCCCGGTCAATCAACAGGGACCTTATATAAAAGGGGAATTGATGGGGACTTCTGAGAATTTCCTAATTGACACGGGAGCAATGAATAGTTCAGTTGCTCGATCATTGGCTCCAGGGGCGGCTCTGTCCGGGCAAAATAATGTTTCCGTGGGATTCTCGGGAGTCCCGGTTGTCAGTCCCATCTCACACCTTTTTTGCTAACTTCACTTTGTGGGGAGAATTTGCTGGGCTTGGATATGCTGAAAAGTTTGAATGCCACAATACATTGCTCCGCTGATGGGGTTTATTTAACGATACAACCCTACGCTGACTGCATGAAACAATGTTTTGCTATAAACGAACCTCTTCCCCCTGAGTTTGATGGCATTCCCGCGACCCTATGGGCAACCGGGGGATGCGGACGTGGGTAAGTTGGATATCCTCTTGGTTCATATTACATTTAAAACTGGCGCAAAATTACCACGCATCCCGCAGTATAAAATTGCACCAGCCGGTGAACAGGCTCTGTTGTCCATTATTCAAGATCTCATTGACAAAGGGGTGGTGGAAGAAACTGCTGCTAATGTTTGTAATAGCCCGATTTTGAAAAAGAATTCTGATTCCGGTACACAAGGACACGGTGATGCTTACCGTTTTGTGATTGATCTTAAAACCGTTAATAAGATTGCTGTGCCACAGTATCCTGTGGTGACGGACATCACCACGATCCTCACAATGATTCCACCAACTGCCCAGTATTTTTTGGTCATAGATCTAAAGAATGCTTTCTTCAGTATCCCTATCCATCCCGATAGCAGACAGATTTTCGGATTCTCGTTATCCGGCCGAAGCTTCCGCTTCTGTCGTGCACCTCAAGGCTATACTGAAAGTCCGAGCATATATAGCCAAGCCCTTAAGGCTCTGTTGGATGACCTGGCTTTGCCAGAAGGCAACGTACTGTTGCAATATGTGGATGACCTGTTAATTGCTTCGGACACAAAGGAAGGCTGCCACTGTTAAATTGTTACACCATTTGGCAGCAAAGGGGAATAAGGTGTCCTTGTCTAAGTTCCAATACTGTCGACAGGAGGTAACCTACCTAGGTCATCTACTGTCGAAGGAGGGTAGGCGACTAACCCGTGAGCGTATTACTACCATCTCTAATATGTCTGTTCCTTGCACGCAGCGCGAAGTTCGTGCTTTTCTTGGTATCACTTCTTACTGTCGCCAATGGATACCTAACTTTTCACTGCTCGCTAAACCTCTGTTGCATCTGACTACTACGGACGTGCATGAACCCCTCCCCTGGACGGATGAATGTCAGCACTCTTTTGACTCTTTAAAAACTGCTTTATGTTCTGCTCCTGTTTTGGGCACTCCTGACTACCGTAAACCTTTTGTACTATACGTGCATGAGGTCGACGGTTGCTCGCTCTCAGTGTTAACGCAGGAATTTGATGGTAAGCAAAGACCTTGCGCTTATTTGTCAGCCACATTGGATAATGTCGCCAGAGCTCTTCCTAGCTGGTCGAGGCCCACAGCAGCTGTTGTGGTGGCCATCCGGCAGTCGGAAGGACTCGTTCTAAATTCCAATCTGACAGTGATGGTGCCGCATGCTGTGGACACATTGCTAAATAAAACAAAAACACAGCATCTCACAAGTGCAGGCCTCACTGGGTATGAATTGAAATTGTTTGCACCACACATCACGATCACACGATGTGCAACACTAAATCCAGCTACACTGTTACCACTCCCTCCGAGTGAAACTACCAATGATACACATGATTGCATTTACCGTACCGAGGAAGAAACAAAAGGAAGAATTGACCTTACCGACATTCCTCTATCTGACCCTCAGGGGGAGTTATATGTGGATGGGTCCTGTTTCAAATTAACAGATGGAACAACAACAGCTGCATATGCAATTACGACTTTGAAGACAGTAGTCGAAACATTTCGAGTACCCCACCGGTCAGCCCAAGCTGCTGAACTAGTGGCTTTACTACGAGCCTGTGAATTGAGTGAAGGACTCGAAGTTAACATCTATACAGACAGCCAATACGCCTTCGGCGTGGCCCATAGTTTTGGGAGGCTGTGGAGGGAGCGGGGTTTCCTTACTTCCCATGCCCAGAAAATACAGAACGGCCCCCTGGTATTACAGTTGTTAGATGCCCTCAATCTGCCCAAGAAATTAGCCATCATCAAATGCAGTGCACACAAGGCAATAGTGGACGAAGTGGGGGAAGGGAATGCTTTCGCAGATCAGGTGGCCAAGCAGACAGCTCAATCCCCAATGTCAGCTATGTTTGTGACGTCCTCCGCAAGATGGGTGGAGGAATCTGAATTGTTTGATAATACTATGGAAAGTGTGAGAGAATTACAGAAGGAAGCCACCCCCGCAAAATTAGAGAAATGGGAAAAGGAAGTAGGGAGACTGGACGAGAACAATTGTTGGGTTGATCTGACAGAAAAACAGAGGTGGTTACTACCCAATGCATTAGTACAGGCCGTTGTAACTATGGCTCACAGCCCTGCCCATGTAGGAGCAAAAGGTATTTGCGGACTCCTGGACCCAGTATGGAATAACCCTAACATACAAAGGACAGCTGTCCGGTTAGTCCAATACTGCATGGTCTGTTTGCAACACAATCCGGAGAAGGGAGAAAATGTCCTGAGTGGGAACTTTGCACCTCCAACGTTACCTTTTGAAGTGCTCCAGATGGATTACATCCACATGGAGCATGTTAATAATTTGAAATATGTTTTGGTAGTAGTTTGCGCCTTTAGCAAATGGGTTGAGGCCTACACTACTAAGGAAAATACTGCAGTGGCCACAGCAAAGGCCCTTCTCAAAGAGTTTGTGCCACGATTCGGTTTGCCCCGTTTGACCTGGTGGGACAATGGGGGACACTTCCATGGGGCCCTTGTTAAGCATATTTGTGATGGTTTACAAATAAAGAAAAATTCCACGTGGCCCGGCATCCACAATCAGCAGGGCTCGTGGAAAAATACAACGGGATTTTAAAGCTCAAAATGGCCAAGATTCAGGAAAGCACGGGGTTAAAATGGCCTGACACCTTGCCCTTGGCCCTCATGTCACTACGGGTTACCCCACATTCTCGCTCCTGCCTTTCTCCTTATGAGATCACATTCGGACGGCCCGCTAATATATGGGGGTACCCAGACCACGATCCTTTTCTGATATAGAATATCCTATGTTGATTGATTACCTGTATGCCCTGACTAAAGATCTCCGTTCTATTCATCTCATCAGCAGGTAGCATCTGTACTGCAGCCTCTGCCAGAGGGCCCCGGACATCGACTACAACCCGGCCAGTGGGTTTTGGTGAAGAAGTTTGAACGAGACACCAGCCTGGCTCCGAGGTGTTCCGAGCCACGACAGATCCTACTCGCCACCCGAACGGCTGTCAAAGTGGATGGGAGAAATCATTGGATACATGTCTCCCATCTGAAAATGCTGCCGATTCCACTTCCATATGATTAGTGACGCCCAGGGGGAATTCCGACACAGGAAACTGAGAGAGCTGCTGCATTCGTAACCTTCTCCGACGCCTGCGAGATCGTACAAAGGCAAGAGGAGGGAGTGACGAGATCGGGTGAACCGGTCTCTGCTGAATCTGCAATTGCTTTAAATCCTGTTTTGAGTACCCCGGCAAGCGAAAGTTCTAATGAGAAAGAGATACCTGCAGTGCTATTTTCTGATCAGAAAGGTCCGGGTCATGTGCGATACAACCTGCGGCCGAGAAAACATCACGGTGCCTCAGACCCCACCACTAGGAGATAAGGAAAGACTCATTGAATAGAAAGGGTTTGCTAGCTTGCAGGTCTGAGGTACTGAGCGAGACACTGGACTGAACTCGTTGAGAGCTGGAACTTTGATCACTGTGCTCTGTTCAGAAAGAAAGACTAATTCCTGTGAACGGCCAGGTTGTACAACGGGATCATTGAGACCACAATTCTTTGTTTTCTTGAGATGAACGATAGGAGTCTACCTGTGAGACTCTGACGGACACAGGGAGAAGAACCCTCTGGCAGAACGGACTGCTAGGCCTGAGTTTATTTACTGGACTTTTAGCTAGGAATGTACCCTTTTGGTCGTATTGTACTTGAAGAAGAATTTCCCATTGCACCTCGATACGTATCGTTCTATGAACCAATGTTTTCAACCTGGACCACGAGGGTCAAGGTAGCCTTTGTGTTGGTTATAACTGTTATAATAGCTATTTTCATGGGCTTATTCGTATATCAAGAGAATAAATACCCTTTACAAACATTTTTACCCTCTACTGTTGCACCGCCTGAGCATTTGATGTACACCTTAGCACCCCACAAAGAACGACATCGCCAGACCTATGCGAAAAATGTATTTGTAGAAATGCTTCATCAGACGCACAGTACTACCAACACTACCGACTGCTGGGTTTGTGGGCTTCTGCCTTCTGTTGTGCACAATCATGATCTGTTCCTCTCACTACCCCTGTCCTAGCTAGGAAGTTGTGAAGCATGGTTCAAAATGTTTTCCGCCATGTACAATCATTATATAGAAAGTCACAAACATTACACCGCGAAAGATTATGATATGATTTTAGCATATATCGAGGAGCATCAGGGATTTGATCCACAAGGTAACAGGGGGCGGGGATCGTTAGACCCTCAGGCGTGTATGAATAGGTACATGGAGGTTAGGAACAATACCTGGTTGCAGGATGAACTCTATGATTTTAACTATTTTAATGCTTCCCAATATTTCCAGCTTTTTGTTGATCGAAATGTTACAAGCGAACGCATTGTACCCATTCCTATTTTAAATACTTCCTCCGATTTCTGTGTACAGGGGATGGGGCATGTACAGGTTGGTGACAGTATTTGCAATTAGACCTATCGTATGAAGATACCTAGCAGTCCACCATTGTTAACGCCACCCAATGTGTATTTCGTATGCGGGGAAAATGCTTACACTTGGTTACCCCGTAGTTGGGCTGGGCACTGCTATCTGTCCTTCCTGTACCCACCTGTGTACATAGCACCGTCCGACTACTATAAAACACACCAGTTACACTCAACGAGAGCAGTACCCATTAGGCAATGCAGACAGCTCATTGCAACAGAAGTCGAACAGACCGACACCTCCTTGCAGCAGTTCACGGATTTTAGCAAAGGTTTGGTCCCATTCTGGGGACCTATATTCAATAGCAGAGAAATAAGAAGGTTGTCCAGAATAGTAGAAAATGTCATTAACATCACTACTGATATTTTGGCCAATATTACGGTTGAGCTTCAGGCGACCAAACTCGTTGCACTCCAAAACCGTATGGTTTTGGACGTTATCTTGGCTGATCAAGGCGGAGCATGCCGAGTGATTGACAGCTCCTGCTGTGTATATATTACAGACTCCGCCCCCACTGTTCATTTGGCCATTCAAAAGCTGCATCGCATAGCGGCCGAAATGCATACCGATAATGGATCCTGGTCAATGACCGGCTGGTTCTGGGGGCTCCTGACAACCTGGGGATGGAAATTGTTGTTAATATTGGGTGGAGCAGCCGGTGTCCTTTTTACCTGTTGCGTCCTGATACAATGTGGTCTGGCTTGTTGTTCCTATTGTGCTTCCAGAGTGACGACCCTGCGCGTCCCTGCCCCAGTTCCCGCCAAGATTCAGATGCTTCAACAGGAGATTCATGAATTAATGGCTATTGATGAGGAGGTTTTCCGAGATTGACACCCGCCTTTGTCTTTAGCTACATCACGCTAAAAGGAGGGTTTGAGGAACCGGAATTGATTTCCGGTTATGCGAAGCATATAATCGATATTTTTAGAATTAGCATGATGTATCTAAATTACTTACCGCAAGTACGCAAACACTAGCATAAACCCGATTTGCATTAATATAGGGTTCTAACATACACTGCTTTGCACGTTTTACACTTGCTTGACTTGACCGACGCCATTTGGTGGCCTCGCTCAAAGCCTACATTAACAGACTTCATTCATTTCTTGCACCGAAGTCGTTCTCCTGAGAAATAGCCCAACTGTTGCAAAAACTGCTGTCTCTGCTCGTTAGGCCTGTCAAGGTTATAGGTAGACGGAGGAGGCCCGATAGGCACATTCCGGGAGGGGTGCGGGGCGGACTGTCTCGGAGTTAGCAGAAGGGAGTCACCCGTACGACCTTGCTAATCTAGGATGAGCTAAATCAAGAGCTCTTTGTCTCCCATATCTGGTATTTCCCTCTGCACCAACCTGTACCAACTTGTATTTTTCCATCTTGGGTAACGGTTTTGAGAATGTAACTGTATATATGTGATGTTCTGATAATGTGCCAGCAGTCTTCTTGGCGGACCTCGTGGGGTTAGGTCGCAAGGAGCTCCTCTGGCAGAGTTTGTTTGTTATAATAAACGATTGGACCTTCTGCACTGCCAACCGACTGATTATTGGTGATGGGAATGGGATTGGTTGTGAATATAACTCTAATTGGGAGATGGTAAATGATTTCCGGTACTTCAGAACTCTGGGTAGTTCCCATGTTTAGGTGGAAAGCAGCTCCTGTATAGAGCACTCTCAACACCAGCAACACTGCTCACCTCAAATGTCTGCTTTTCTATCAAAGTGTTTAAGCATAGGATTAGCACAGTGCCAACCATGCCATGATAGAAAAGGACAGAGGGGCATATTACCAAGCAATAGCGATAATTATCGCTATTGCTTGGTTAGCGTGAAAAAATTAACGCTGAGCTGCGGCGATTTTTATCGCAGATAAACCTTGGTATTACCAAGGTTTATCGCAAATGCGATAAAAATCGGCCGCAATGCATGAATATCACTGAAAAGTCAGCGATATTCATGCATTAGCGAGCTAATGCTCTTAGCCATGTTATCCACTTTCCATTGGATAACATGGCTAAGAACTGCTCAGGGCAGGTGTTAGCTTTTGGAGATATTCGCGCTTAGCGCGAATATCTCCAAAAGTTGGTAATAGGAGATAGCGATGCTAGCGACTGTTGTCAGTCCCTAACATCTTGGCAGCCCACTTTGCATGTCATTAGTGATAAATATCACTGACATGCAAAGTGGGGCCCAAGATGGTCGCTCCTACTAGCTGTCGCTAACTGGTGTTAGCGACAGCTAGGTAATAGGGAGATAATTTTATCTCCGCTTTCTTGGCTTTTAAAGCCAAAAAAGCGGAGATAAACCCCCTTGATAATATGCCCCAAAGTCTTTTGCCATTCCTACAGCAAAGTCTTTAAGCATAGGACTAGCACAGTGCTGTCCTTGCCGAGCTTCCAAATGACAAAATCCATTTACTACACTAGGCTCAGTATTACAGCTTTGAACTGGTAAAATACCAACCAAGCCAACCTGAAATGAGTAAAGCAGCCCCTGACACAGTGCTTCTCTCTAATTAGAGCTCTTCAGAGAGGTATAGCTTTGTCCAGAGACAAGGGAGCACCCAGTTTAAGTAAATAAAATACCTTTTCAGGCATAGAGTGATGAATAAATTATGCAAAAAGAAGCAGAGAACTACCCAGAGTTTTAAGCACTTTCAAAGATCACCATTCACCACTTGAGGAAGTTTAAGGGTGCCATGAACTTTAAGCTAAATTACAACTACATCTGGATAGTAAACTCTGCATGGTAGGTAAATTAATATTCGATGTATTGATTATGCGTTCTCTATGAAGATGGTTGCTAAGCTGCACCACAAGATTGCCTCTGTGTCTTTCAAAGAAGCGGGGTCAATGGCAAATGGTGCACCTAGTTTTGAGCTGTTGCTGGAAGCAAGTTAGTGCTCAGAGAGTTGCCAGAAGGAGTAGATATATAAGAACATCACTTTTTGTTTATGGTGTCTTTGTCCAGTGTAGTGTCAGTGAATCCAAGATGGTTAGAACTGGCATAAAGAAAGATTTGAAAGATGTTGTTTGTTGCTGTTAACAAAGCTTCCAATTGTTGTTAGGTTAGTAGTTGAGGTTGTGCTGCTATGTTTGGGATATGAATATCATATTCATTGAAGGACACCTGGTAGAAGTGATTAATACCCCACTGATTGAAACTGAAAGCCTAGGCAATCCTAGATTCCGTAGAACATATGAAAGCAGGCCTTCTGAAGGCAGTGCATCTGGTGGAATGTTTCTTTGGCATTGTTCACGGTGCATTGGGACACCAGCCTGGATGCACCTGTCAGAGGAGCAAGAAACAGGAGGTATCATGGTTGATTACTAAAAAGGTGCAGGGAAAATGTAATTATGCAGCTGTAGGGGAGAGGATAGCGCCAGCCATGATGTGAAGAGGCTTTGCAATTATAAGGAGTCAGTAGGAGAAATGAGCAAATGGTTGATAGGCATATGGCAACGAAAAACAGTAGCACAAGAGGGGTACAAAGTTCCCCGATGAGAGTGTGAAAAGACAAGTGTGTGTGCAGCATAGCGGAAGGTAAAAGGGGAAAGGGCATTTCCCTTTTTGGAACTAAAACCCTCACACACCGAGCAAGCTAGATGTCATGCTTCATCATATGGGTTCTGCTACTCGTCAGACTGGCGCTTTAATGTCTGACGGGCACCCGTGGAGGGGCTCTTTATTGGAGATCTTTTGTTCCCGCCATATGGTGCATGCGGGTGAGAGGGCGAGTGAAAGTGTAGTCGTGAAGTGGTGGTGAATTAAAAAAGGTGGGTCAGTCCACAGGGAACTTTATTAGCGTGGCTGACTCCCTTGGTTAAAATAGGTGGGAGGGGAGATATGTGCTGGGAAAGTTCACAGCAGAACATCTACAACTCTCTGGTCAGGTCAACATGTTTCTTGCCAACATGGCAATTCTTCAGGACCTGAGTGATCAGTACTACACAGTGAAAATAAATGTGAATTACAACCTTATTCCTGGAGGTCAATAAGTAGGCAGGCCAGCAGGTCCTGCTATTGTACTGCGACCCTAAGTGAATCCCTAAGGTGCCTCGCAGTCAGCTCCCGTGGGACCTGCACCCATGTGTCAGATACCCAATACGTGCGCGGTCTTTGCCGTCACAACCTACCCCCACAAGTCTGGTCAGGACGATGGTGGGACTGGTTAGGGAACGAAAAACAGTAGACGGTCAATCCTATATATACTTGTGTTGAAACTATCAGATTAACTGGGGAAGTTCATTGCTTGACGTTCCATGAGATGCTTTTGAGGACAATATTTACATGGTAATTTGTGGGGCTTTTAGAGTGTTTGAGTTGGTAGATGAGTCGGCTTTAGAGAGTGTAGTGGTGTCTGAGCAAGCTATTTGTATGTAGCTCCTGTTTGATTAGGAAGGTGGATAGGGGGCCCGAGAAGGATGGTCTCTTTAGGAACAGGAGGTGACAGGGTGTTTTTGTCAGTCACGCTGGTTAGGGATTGCCTGATTGTGCAGGTGGTGCATGACCTCAGGGTGAATTGTTGGATTTATGGCCAACAGCACCTACTAATTGCTAGTGGTCATGAGACATGGCCCGGGTAAACTGGTAAACAGCTGAATGATGCATTAATTTAAGACTGGGACCACCACAGCTTTTTCAGAAAGATGAATCTGAGCTAGGAGTAGATACAAAGGTTAGTAAATGAAAATGAAATAGGTTCAATTACTTGTTAAATTTTGAGCAGTTAGGAGTTCAGCGAAAAATTGTTTGTTTTTCCACAAAATAATTCCCTATCCAGAGATTGGTGAGTTGGAGATGGGCATTAATAGGACTCTACTCAATAGAGAAATATGCTGAAGTGCAAGAAAATGCCTTTTTGGCAGGCATCTAATATTCAATTATGCTTGATTGAAGTAGTATGAGTGAGTAGACACTGGTTTGTTCATAGCAAGCAAATGAAATGGGAGTTAAATGAAACTGGGATTAGATCTATGATCACAAGAGTGTGGTTAGAGGAGCATGGAAAGGTGCAAAGTGATCAGCAGCACTGAGTAAAGTTAGGAACTAAGGATGGGAGCAGAGATGATGTGGATGGTCATCTTATGTTGGTTGCCAGCTGCCCTAGGCTTCTGCAGACACGAAAGAGCATTTGTGCCATTAGTAGGAGTGGAGGTTCTTTTAACTGCACTCGGGGAGGTGACACAGCTTCTTCAAGATATAATGTGGCATTTAGGGATACAAAATAACACCAGCTGAGAAGGATTGTTTATGCCACCAACAACATTACGATTCAGAAAAGGGGGTGGTGATGAACAGAGTGTCTGAATTAAGCAGACCACTCTTACCCAGTCCAAAGATCAGGGCTTGATCCATCACCGTTATTTATCTCACTGCACCATCCCAGCTCAGAACCTGGCTATATGCAAATCAGTCTGTCCCTGGCCCAGTGCATCATGGGAACAGGGCAGACTAAACTACCAAGCCAATTCTTCACCAGAAAGGAGACAAGCTACCGGGGACCGGTTTCTGGCATTTCAGCCGTCGTCGGCCCGGCTTGCTTGAATCCTGATGGTGCAGTGAGAAAGGGACTCATGTCTGAGTATACCCTGCCACACCTATAGTGGCCTAAAACGATTCAGAAAAGGGGGTGGTGATGAACAGAGTGTCTGAATTAAGCAGACCACTCTTACCCCGTCCAAAGATCAGGGCTTGATCCATCACCGTTATTTATCTCACTGCACCATCCCAGCTCAGAACCTGGCTATATGCAAATCAGTCTGTCCCTGGCCCAGTGCATCATGGGAACAGGGCAGACTAAACTACCAAGCCAATTCTTCACCAGAAAGGAGACAAGCTACCGGGGACCGGTTTCTGGCATTTCAGCCGTCGTCGGCCCGGCTTGCTTGAATCCTGATGGTGCAGTGAGAAAGGGACTCATGTCTGAGTATACCCTGCCACACCTATAGTGGCCAAAAACGATTCAGAAAAGGGGGTGGTGATGAACAGAGTGTCTGAATTAAGCCGACCACTCTTACCCAGTCCAAAGATCAGGGCTTGATCCATCACCGTTATTTATCTCACTGCACCATCCCAGCTCAGAACCTGGCTATATGCAAATCAGTCTGTCCCTGGCCCAGTGCATCATGGGAACAGGGCAGACTAAACTACCAAGCCAATTCTTCACCAGAAAGGAGACAAGCTACCGGGGACCGGTTTCTGGCATTTCAGCCGTCGTCGGCCCGGCTTGATTGAATCCTGATGGTGCAGTGAGAAAGGGACTCATGTCTGAGTATACCCTGCCACACCTATAGTGGCCAAAAACGATTCAGAAAAGGGGGTGGTGATGAACAGAGTGTCTGAATTAAGCAGACCACTCTTACCCAGTCCAAATATCAGGGCTTGATCCATCACCGTTATTTATCTCACTGCACCATCCCAGCTCAGAACCTGGCTATATGCAAATCAGTCTGTCCCTGGCCCAGTGCATCATGGGAACAGGGCAGACTAAACTACCAAGCCAATTCTTCACCAGAAAGGAGACAAGCTACCGGGGACCGGTTTCTGGCATTTCAGCCGTCGTCGGCCCGGCTTGCTTGAATCCTGATGGTGCAGTGAGAAAGGGACTCATGTCTGAGTATACCCTGCCACACCTATAGTGGCCAAAAACGATTCAGAAAAGGGGGTGGTGATGAACAGAGTGTCTGAATTAAGCAGACCACTCTTACCCAGTCCAAAGATCAGGGTTGATCCATCACCGTTATTTATCTCACTGCACCATCCCAGCTCAGAACCTGGCTATATGCAAATCAGTCTGTCCCTGGCCCAGTGCATCATGGGAACAGGGCAGACTAAACTACCAAGCCAATTCTTCACCAGAAAGGAGACAAGCTACCGGGGACCGGTTTCTGGCATTTCAGCCGTCGTCGGCCCGGCTTGCTTGAATCCTGATGGTGAGGTGAGAAAGGGACTCATGTCTGAGTATACCCTGCCACACCTATAGTGGCCAAAAACGATTCAGAAAAGGGGGTGGTGATGAACAGAGTGTCTGAATTAAGCAGACCACTCTTACCCAGTCCAAAGATCAGGGCTTGATCCATCACCGTTATTTATCTCACTGCACCATCCCAGCTCAGAACCTGGCTATATGCAAATCAGTCTGTCCCTGGCCCAGTGCATCATGGGAACAGGGCAGACTAAACTACCAAGCCAATTCTTCACCAGAAAAGAGACAAGCTACCGGGGACCGGTTTCTGGCATTTCAGCCGTCGTCGGCCCGGCTTGCTTGAATCCTGATGGTGCAGTGAGAAAGGGACTCATGTCTGAGTATACCCTGCCACACCTATAGTGGCCAAAAACGATTCAGAAAAGGGGGTGGTGATGAACAGAGTGTCTGAATTAAGCAGACCACTCTTACCCAGTCCAAAGATCAGGGCTTGATCCATCACCGTTATTTATCTCACTGCACCATCCCAGCTCAGAACCTGGCTATATGCAAATCAGTCTGTCCCTGGCCCAGTGCATCATGGGAACAGGGCAGACTAAACTACCAAGCCAATTCTTCACCAGAAAGGAGACAAGCTACCGGGGACCGGTTTCTGGCATTTCAGCCGTCGTCGGCCCGGCTTGCTTGAATGCTGATGGTGCAGTGAGAAAGGGACTCATGTCTGAGTATACCCTGCCACACCTATAGTGGCCAAAAACGATTCAGAAAAGGGGGTGGTGATGAACAGAGTGTCTGAATTAAGCAGACCACTCTTACCCAGTCCAAAGATCAGGGCTTGATCCATCACCGTTATTTATCTCACTGCACCATCCCAGTTCAGAACCTGGCTATATGCAAATCAGTCTGTCCCTGGCCCAGTGCATCATGGGAACAGGGCAGACTAAACTACCAAGCCAATTCTTCACCAGAAAGGAGACAAGCTACCGGGGACCGGTTTCTGGCATTTCAGCCGTCGTCGGCCCGGCTTGCTTGAATCCTGATGGTGCAGTGAGAAAGGGACTCATGTCTGAGTATACCCTGCCACACCTATAGTGGCCAAAAACGATTCAGAAAAGGGGGTGGTGATGAACAGAGTGTCTGAATTAAGCAGACCACTCTTACCCAGTCCAAAGATCAGGGCTTGATCCATCACCGTTATTTATCTCACTGCACCATCCCAGCTCAGAACCTGGCTATATGCAAATCAGTCTGTCCCTGGCCCAGTGCATCATGGGAACAGGGCAGACTAAACTACCAAGCCAATTCTTCACCAGAAAGGAGACAAGCTACCGGGGACCGGTTTCTGGCATTTCAGCCGTCGTCGGCCCGGCTTGCTTGAATCCTGATGGTGCAGTGAGAAAGCCCTGATCTCTTGACTGGGTGAGAGCTTTCTGCTTAATTCAGAGACTCTGTCCCTCACCACCCCTTGTTGTAAATATTTTTGTCCACCCTAAGCGTGGAAGGGTATTCTCAGATGTGAGACCCTTGCTCATTGCACCATCAGGATTCAAGCAAACCGGGCCGAAGACGGCTGTAATGCCAGAAACCGGTCCCCGGGAGCTTGTTTCCTTCCCAGTGTAAGAATTGGCTTTTGTAGTTTGGTTTGCCCTGTTCCCATCATGCACTGGGACAGGAACAGACTAATTTGCATACAGCCAGGTTCTGAAACTGGGATGGTGCAGTGAGCTAAAAAACGGTGTTGGATCTAGCCCTGATCTCTTGACTGGG
The DNA here is from genome assembly GCF_964263255.1 of Lissotriton vulgaris. Taxonomy (NCBI): domain Eukaryota; kingdom Metazoa; phylum Chordata; class Amphibia; order Caudata; family Salamandridae; genus Lissotriton; species Lissotriton vulgaris. The sequence continues at coordinate 743,866,164 of NC_141697.1, read as the reverse complement.
TGAGAACTTTCTGCTTAATTCAGAGACTCTGTCCCTCACCACCCCTTGTTGTAAATATTTTTGTCAACCCTAAGCGTGGAAGGGTATTCTCAGATGTGAGACCCTTGCTCATTGCACCATCAGGATTCAAGCAAACCGGGCCGAAGACGGCTGTAATGCCAGAAACCGGTCCCCGGGAGCTTGTTTCCTTCCCAGTGTAAGAATTGGCTTTTGTAGTTTGGTTTGCCCTGTTCCCATCATGCACTGGGACAGGAACAGACTAATTTGCATACAGCCAGGTTCTGAAACTGGGATGGTGCAGTGAGCTAAAAAACGGTGTTGGATCTAGCCCTGATCTCTTGACTGGGTGAGAGCTTTCTGCTTAATTCAGAGACTCTGTCCCTCACCACCCCTTGTTGTAAATATTTTTGTCCACCCTAAGCGTGGAAGGGTATTCTCAGATGTGAGACCCTTGCTCATTGCACCATCAGGATTCAAGCAAACCGGGCCGAAGACGGCTGTAATGCCAGAAACCGGTCCCCGGGAGCTTGTTTCCTTCCCAGTGTAAGAATTGGCTTTTGTAGTTTGGTTTGCCCTGTTCCCATCATGCACTGGGACAGGAACAGACTAATTTGCATACAGCCAGGTTCTGAAACTGGGATGGTGCAGTGAGCTAAAAAACAGTGTTGGATCTAGCCCTGATCTCTTGACTGGGTGAGAGCTTTCTGCTTAATTCAGAGACTCTGTCCCTCACCACCCCTTGTTGTAAATATTTTTGTCCACCCTAAGCGTGGAAGGGTATTCTCAGATGTGAGACCCTTGCTCATTGCACCATCAGGATTCAAGCAAACCGGGCTGAAGACGGCTGTAATGCCAGAAACCGGTCCCCGGGAGCTTGTTTCCTTCCCAGTGTAAGAATTGGCTTTTGTAGTTTGGTTTGCCCTGTTCCCATCATGCACTGGGACAGGAACAGACTAATTTGCATACAGCCAGGTTCTGAAACTGGGATGGTGCAGTGAGCTAAAAAACGGTGTTGGATCTAGCCCTGATCTTTTGACTGGGTGAGAGCTTTCTGCTTAATTCAGAGACTCTGTCCCTCACCACCTCTTGTTGTAAATATATTTGTCCACCCTAAGCGTGGAAGGGTATTCTCAGATGTGAGACCCTTGCTCATTGCACCATCAGGATTCAAGCAAACCGGGCCGAGGACGGCTGTAATGCCAGAAACCGGTCCCCGGGAGCTTGTTTCCTTCCCAGTGTAAGAATTGGCTTTTGTAGTTTGGTTTGCCCTGTTCCCATCATGCACTGGGACAGGAACAGACTAATTTGCATACAGCCAGGTTCTGAAACTGGGATGGTGCAGTGAGCTAAAAAACGGTGTTGGATCTAGCCCTGATCTCTTGACTGGGTGAGAGCTTTCTGCTTAATTCAGAGACTCTGTCCCTCACCACCCCTTGTTGTAAATATTTTTGTCCACCCTAAGCGTGGAAGGGTATTCTCAGATGTGAGACCCTTGCTCATTGCACCATCAGGATTCAAGCAAACCGGGCCGAAGACGGCTGTAATGCCAGAAACCGGTCCCCGGGAGCTTGTTTCCTTTCCAGTGTAAGAATTGGCTTTTGTAGTTTGGTTTGCCCTGTTCCCATCATGCACTGGGACAGGAACAGACTAATTTGCATACAGCCAGGTTCTGAAACTGGGATGGTGCAGTGAGCTAAAAAACGGTTTTGGATCTAGCCCTGATCTCTTGACTGGGTGAGAGCTTTCTGCTTTATTCAGAGACTCTGTCCCTCACCACCCCTTGTTGTAAATTTACCAACAACATTACTGCAGAAGTGTTTAGTCACGGTAAGCAGTTCAAACTGAAGGGCAAGAGAGAGAGGGGTAAGCAGTACCTTGGGTGTGGTGTGGAAGGTGAATTTGAAATGGAAATGATAGTGACATCAATCAAAATGTAAGATTTTGGTCAGATCTTAATTAAATTATAGATGACCATGATAGAGGTGCCCACAAAACATTATTACTTTTAGCAATTTTTATTTACTGTTGGGACTGCCCAACAGCTTCCCCTTCAATAAACCTTTACAAAAACCATGGCAAGACAAAACAAGCATCGACAAAGCCAAAAGGCTAGCCACCAGTGCCAGACCTATAGACTTTGTAAATGTTTGTGTGTTCATCCAACTAAATGACACATTCAACGTAGCTAATTGTGTGTCTTCAGGCATACTGTCAACTCCCTGAAAATAGCCTGCAATTCGCAGAGCCTACCACAACACTCACAGTCACTGTTATCAGTTAAAAGTAAAAAATGATTGCCTTGCTGCCTTGGTGCTCTGAAGCAACCTTCCATTGAAACAAGAATTTTTCCAAGTTCCAAATAAATAAATAATGTAAGGCAGCATGTTCACAGAGCGAGGCTTTCCCTCAAAAACCCTGCATGTCAATATTGCATTCTCACATGATATGAAATTCATCATTGTTGAGAATACTGCCACATCTGCTTCCATTTGCCCCATTTACATGCCGATATGAATTACAGCCTCTGCAGAGAGCTGCGGTAAAATGGCTGCACCTGTACGAATTTCGACTCTCATTGTACAATGATCATTATCTAATGGATTCTGTCCTTAAACTCGTGTTAAAATCACTGTTAGGAAAATGAGGTATTACACTCTTAACGCTTTTATTCTGCTAGCTATAATTCACTGGATTGCTTTGGCATTTACAATGGCCTATAATTACTCAGATAGCCATTTCTATTCCTATTTCCGGTGTCAACGAAGTTGTGAGGGGAATGGTAATAATATGTGCAGAATCCTCCACAGGCAGAGGATTGGAAAGCAAACCATTTATGCAAAATATGAATTTCAAAACTCTGTTCTTGCATACAATTATACCCCCCCACCCTGTACAGTCAATTATTAGATACGCAATTAAAATTGTCTATTTCAAAGTTAATAACTACAAAATTACTCCATTAGCAGATAGTGTAGCAAGTTCTCCAAATTGATAGTTTGTCGCTTTGGTCTAAAAACAGAACAATTTCACACTTATCAAAAATCCTTGCAAAATGTAACATCCTAGGTCAGCATTTTAACTGGTTATGCTTAACTTTTTTCCAGCTCAAATGTAATATCTTGCTTCCATCTGGTGCTCAATTTGCAACAGTGTTTCAGCATTCCACCTTTTTCTTCAGCTGATCTTCGCTTAGCCCTCAGACGCTACCCACTGTCCTCGAACCCACCCTCTTGACCAACCACAACTGATTGCCCCAGCTGCCACTCAATCATTCCCTCCCACCTGTCACTTACTGGCATACTGACGCAGCACCCCTGCAGACTAGAATTTTAAGCATCATTTTATAGAAGCTTTGGCCTATTTTTAGTTCTCCATTGCACCGTTAATGATTTATTCCTGACCCAGGAACATCTACTTTTAATTAAGTTTTTTTGACATATTATTTCTCTTTATTTCGATAGTAGTTTCGATCTAATCTGGTCTTTATACATGAGAATCATCTTAATATCACTCACGTCAAAGTTAATTTGATCATAAACTCAGTAGATATGTCTCTTGGATGTACTTGATGGCCAATGAATCAACGTCCTGCTTTGTGAGTTCACCATAACCCTCAGCCTTTTCCTACCATTTAAAGCATGAACTATACAGTCTTTTTAGGCATTCCCTGGGTCCAGACGAGGGCTGGACTGGGAAGTGAAAGCACCCCTGGCAAAGTGCTCCGCTGGTCCCCTGTGGGGGGGGGGCTTGCTGCCAAGCTGTTTGCAAGAGCTGTTTCGGCTGATTTTGTTTCAGGGGGCGATATTGCCGGCCCCCAGTAGCAGAAACAGTCTCCCATGGGCCCAAAACTGGCCCTCACCCTTGCGACCCACTTGGGAAATGCTTGTTGCGAAGTACGGCGAGTCGGGCCCTGGTCCAGACCCACTGCTTTTCCTGGGTAAACCAACGAGCTCCGCCCTAATCAAGATGGCAAGAAGACATTGCTCAAAAGGGCATTATCCTTTGCCAATAGAATACAGAGGAAAAAATATTGTTGAGTCAAATTGTCAAGGCTTTAATATCAAGGACAAAACTGACATGAAATATATACAGATATGTATAGATGTACTATATTTCACATATATATCATACCTTCTTGATATATATATATTTTCAATGATGTTTCTTGACAGCTTTGTTCCTCAATTTTGTACTGCACACCAAGTAACTTCGGATTCTCCCTGGACTCCAATCTTATCCATCAAGGAACACGTTGTAACAAAAACAAAGATGGCCTAGTGCCAGCTCTCTCTTCTAAAAAGATAAAACTGTGGGGCAGATTTATGAGGCCCTTGTGCCACGTTTACGCCGCTGTTGCGTCACGCAAGGCGGCGTAAACATGGCGCATCCCTACGAACGATTTACAACGTGACGCATCTAGGCAGATGCGTCACGTTGTAAAGCCCTGCGCCGCTTGTGGGCGTTCCGGCGCAGGGTGGGCGTTCCGGGGCAGGTGCGCCTCGCAAAAGTGGCTGAGTGAAATTTATGAGATTTCACTCAGTCACTTTTTAGCCAATGCTGCGTCAAAAGCCTGCGCCTGCTTGAAGCAGGCGTAGGTCTTGACGCAGCATTGTTTAATTGGGGCACCCCAAGCCTTGCTGGAGCTGCGTCGCGCTTGCGACGCAACTCCAGCAATGCGCCACATTTCCGGCACAGATGCGTCACGCATCTGTGCGGTTTTTGCACCATGGTGCGCCGCATTATAAATGCGGCGCACCATGGCTGGCGGAACTGTGGCGCACTGTGGCGCACGTTAACTGGCGCATCCCTGGGGATGCGCCAGTTAACATAAATCTGCCCCTTTATTTCCAGGATGTGACCCACAACTCCTGTTAAAGGTCTTGTGCTCTCACGCCTGGCTAATGGTAACACCCTGCTCCAAGGTCTCCCATGCTCCGCCTTAAGGGCATCCTACATGCCACTGCACATCGTATCTAGGGCCTGAAGACATTTAGTCAAATCACCCCATCCTGATGGAATTCCATGGGCACCCCTTGCCGGCTCACACCATCTTCAAACCCAGCTGCATCTTGTACAAGCCATCCTGGCCAGCACCCCTACGAACCTTGTAGACAAGCTCACCATCTCTGGTGGTTTTCAGCAGACCTCAAACCACGAGACCATCAGACTGCAAACTAAGACGTGTAATTAAGAACACAGTTAGGACCGCCCAAGGTTGCTACACTTTAGGAAAGAGTTGAACATGCATGTTTTCAAACAATACTACATCACAATACATGCACAGCTCACAAACCACCTTTATCACCTCTCTTTACACATGCACACATATATATCTTTAATGTACGTAGATGTAAAGCTAAGAATGGCAAATATATATGTTTATGCACTAAATCTTCAAAATATTTTTGTGCTCTCTATTTTGGCCTCGAAAATTTGGCCCCAGGATATTTAACATCATTTTGGGCATTCAATGCATGGGATGGGAATCCTTCAAATCTTTACAGAAATACATGCACTTGACAGTCTGAAATGGACTGTAGGTTAAAACCCCTTGCTGTAAATGATTTTGCTTGTATGTCTGGGTCCAGCACAGAGCACACTGTTTTCAGAGATGAACCTTGGTCACACAGGAAGAGAAAATATTCACAGATATTTTATTGTACTCTTGTTTTAACTGAAAAATAATTGAAAACTCTTTTTTTTATGACGTATTCTGTCTTAGATAGTTGGAAAATGTCCTCAAAGGCACGTACTTGATTTTTTTGCTTTGCCTAAATAATGATTCTAGCTACCTTAGTTGAATATTACCGCCTGGAATATTTAATCAGTTACTTCCAGAATTTCCTATAAAGCATAAGGATCGTTGGTAAAATGAGTGAAACATTATACTGTAAATTGCAAACACTCTGGAAGAGTCAGCCGACTTGGAGAGGATCAAATATGCTCATTATATTAACTAGAATGGTTTCATATGGGGCTCCGTCGAACATATTTGCAGAGAAACAAAATTATTTCCAATTCTTCCCTGACACTGATGGTTACTTACGTGGGGTAAGTTCGTTGCAACAAAGTCTATTCTATAAGGAAATCAACATGTCGATTTCAACAAAAATAATCTATTCTTTTTATATGCAGGGCTCCTTACCTTTATACGAAAGTGTTGCAATCTTGTGTTTGTTTAATACAATGTACTTTAACCCTTTCCTTGCTGCCGTCGGCCATTGGCCGATTGCAGCACTACCTCCCCAGTGCTGCCGTCGGCCAATGGCCGACGCGGCCCCGCCCGCGCATGGAAACGCCCGCACCACGGCGGAATTACCGCTGCGGTTAATGGGTTAATGATAGTGCACTTTGTATATCACCGAAGCGCACTGCTCAACTTTTATTGTAAATAAAACAACAATGCTGTATGGAGTGCTAGGTAGGGTCTGATTATTGCTCATAGATGCTCCAATTCCATCCCTATAAAACTATCTCTTGTGAATTTCCAAACCAAATAAATATATGTGCAATTGACATTTTGGTTGCAGTAAAGTCAACCAAAGCTTCCGCAAATTGTGTACATCATTTCAAAGAAAGATTACCTACATCTAATCTTGGTATTTTTCTTTTCCACTCTATTTTTTTTGCTTTCTACGCACTACCTACAACCGTATTTACTTTACCCATGGATCCAGGGGCAGGTATTCCTAATAGGTGTAGATGAGTATTGTAAATGTGTCTTGGTTGGGCTTCCAGTCAATAAAATGGCGATGCTCTATTGGGGCACAACTATGAACTCCCACTCATATTTTACGTTACCTAATCGACTCACACCACACTAGCTCTACTGGGACTCAACTGGTTAAAGGTCAACCAAAGAGTCTAAATACATGCATGGTTGTAAATTCTAAATCCCTGTGCAGAACGGGTTCAGTTATGTGATACCAGTTTTCCCCTGACTAATTGTTGTAGAGAAAAGCTGGTAAAATATACCAAGGGAAATACTAGCAAAGTGGGCAAAAACATGTAGTTTTTGGTTCAGTAAAAATTGCATCAGCATGTCATGCCTCATTACCAGGTCATAAGTTTGTATTAGGAGGTTTACCGCTCTCAATAAATACCTCACTTGGAAAAGCTGCATCCACTCCATGTAGCTGACAACCCAGTTTCACCAACCCTGTAACTGGGCCACTCAATCCTTGTTGAAAAAGCCCCTCCGAGTCTGTGCTTCTGGCATCATTTGATTCCATTTTACTGACCAAAAGCCTAGGTCAGATTACCAATACAAGTCTATTTCTGCACGCTGTGCAAAACAAATGTGTTGGTAGTCATTTCACTTTCCAGGCGTATCTCTCTGGAAACCCCTCTTGTGATAATATGCCTAGAGGTGGTCTTTGGAGAGTACTGGAAAGGACTGTGGGGCATATTACCAAGGGGAGCAATAGGCAATTATTGCCGGTTTAGCGGCCGTTTTTGGCTGCTAAGCGGCGATAATTCTATTGCTCTATCAGCAAGCTGTCGCTAACTGATGTTAGCGACAGCTTTTAGGCGATAGCGAGCGGTTTGGGGCCCGCTTTGCATGTCAGCGATATTTATCGCTAATGACATGCAAAGTGGGCGTACCCAACCTGTTAGCGACTGAAAGCTGTCGCTAACGTCGCTATCGCCTATTAGCAAGGCTGGCGTACCGATGGAAATATTCCCGCTATCGCCAAAAACTAACGCCTGCTCAGACCAGTTCTTAGCCATGTTACTCAATGGGAGGTGGATAACATGGCTAAGAGCATTTCGTCACTAATGCATGAATATCGCTGTACTCTCAGCGATATTCACGATATCGCCGGAAAAATTATCGCTTTGGAGATAAACGTTGCTAATAGCAAGTTATCTCAGCGATAATTTCCGGCGATGCTTGGCGATAAAAAAATTGTTGCTAAGCCTAGTTAGCGATAAATATCGCTACTCGTTGGTAATATGCCCCTGTGAGTCTACCTCTTCCGCCTATTGGCCTAGTCACATATAATCTAAATTTAGCTTTAGACCGTGATGCTTACTTCCAGGGGCGTAGCATCAGGGGGTGTTACACCCTGCCCCGCCCCTAAATATTTTTTTCGAAAAATGGTGGGACAAATGTGCTTTAAATCGGGTATGTTTAGGTGTCTGTCGGATTTCACCAACAATGTATACAAATAGACCAAAACACACACACACACACACACTCTCTCTCTCTCCCTCTCTCAGTCTGGAAAGAAGTAAAACATTTTGTTTATTTCACAAATTATGTGTTTTCTCACATTTAGTACCTCTACCAATCCGCCTTTCTCTCCCTTTCCACTGTCCCTTAAACCTCTTTTGTGCACTCTGCTTGTGGTACAATGTATTTTGACATTATGTGCCAGCATGATTATTGGGAAATCTAAAGCTCACACTCCCCCAGTTTTACTTCGCCCCTCTCACTTCTGCTCTGCTTGCGCTCTCCCTCCCTGCCTGTTTCCGGGTTTCTGATTCAGTATCCAGTGGTGAGGGTGCAATACCAAAAATACAAAAAAATAAATCGAAAATAGGAACCATTTGATGTTGAATAGTTCTAATACTCTGCTCTTTCCCTTTTGCGGCCCGAATTACCCTCCACAAGAAGACAGCTTGTGATTGTTTCATATTGAAAAGCCGGCGTTCATTGGTTCTTGTTCCGTTGAATAGTTTTGCACACCGTGACAAATTAAAGCAATGGGTTAATCATCCGCTATTTGATTGTTGTCCCACGGACGTATTTTAATCAGGACAATGCATGTTCAGAGCTGGCATGGCTCCTGCCCTAGAGATTAAAAGATGCGACCCAAGCTTCACACAATTTGCCTTTTTATGCTCTTTTTTCCCCCGATGAACGATCCACATTTCAGTAATTTTAATAAAAGTACAAGCTGTTCTCTGAGTGGAAAGGAGATAGAATCAATGTACATATTTTGTGGAAAGCACTGTCCAGAAGCTCAAACTGTCCCCAGTGAGTGATGTGAACTTGGACAGAAAATCGGTTTTGAGGCAGTACATATTTACTGAGAGTTTAGCATCTTTCTTTTTAATGTTATTTTTAATTTACGTTTATGAGGAAAAACTTTGTGAACATATAGGAGTATTCAAATGTTTTTGTTTCCACTGTATTTGTGAGACATATGCTGTTCAGAGAAAATGTAATTAATGTATTATGAAAATTACATATATTTTCAACGCCATTTTCATGACCTTTTTGTGTTACTATGCGGCCCAAACAGACAGTAGGATCTAAGATATTGAGGGGCGTATTTGGCAGCAGAGTTGCATGCTCGTGCACTACACAAGGTTGTGCAAGAGTGATGCAAGTCCTAAATTAGATTTATGAAGCCAGGCAATGCCACTTAGCATGGCCCTGGGTGTCTAAATAAATCCGGACTAAAGAAGTGCAAGGCAAATCACTGTGTTGCCTTAATCTGCCCTGGGAAGGTGTTCCATGGCTGTTGCATGGGTGTTCCCAGGCAACTCAAGTGATTTTTTGACGCATTCTTAGTTTACCAGAACTGGTTAACCTGGGAATGTGCCTAAAGATATACCTTCCCAAGGGAGGCGTGATGAGAAGAAATATGTTTTTCACCTAGTTATTTCCTCTTTCTGTGTGTACTGCATTCTGCAGCACACATAGTAAGTGGAATCTGCCTCTCAGGATTGTTTTTGTGCAGTAAGGTGCCCCTTCCAGCACAAAAACAAACCTGAATGCAACCAAGGCACCCTTGGTGCAATGGTTCCAAGCTTTGGTGCTAGGCTGCCTAAAAAGCACCAGGGCAGGAAAAAAGGTAGGAATGCATTGTATTTACTTAAATGCGGTTCATTGCATCCCTATGCAGCGCAGCGCAGCAAGCTGACTTGTTGGGATGCACTACGTGACAAGTCTGTAAATAGACCCATGAGTTAATATTCTTTGGGCAGGCAGTATGAAGATTGACAGTTTTTGTGTTATGTCATGTTATAATTTTTAGACATAGCACAATATGTGCTCGACCAACAAGTCCAAATCCGAATGCTCGATTTTCACAATCATTATTTGCAGGTTTGGTAGGCAGAGCTTAAGTTGTTAAGTAATAGTAATTATAATATTAATAATAAGTACTAAGGTTCAACATGTTTAGGAGCCCGTCAGCAGCACTGCCAAATGTCAGGTTGGGAGAAGGCGGTTTATCAACCCTGCACTTTCTGGCTTTTCATTTCGCTCGTCCAGGTACTTTTTAATCCCTGCTGTCTACCTATTGTCACTGTTTTTCTCTACCTCTGTGTCTTTTTCTTTCTCCCTTCTGTACTTTTCTGTCTCTAAATCTGGGTTCAATGGTAATTGCAGGTGCCCCAAAAAACAAGTGCTGTTGTACACCACCGTCAAGCACTGACAAAATAACATACTGCTTACAGAGAGACATTTGGTGAGTTTTCACTTTTTATTATGACTTTTTCTAATCTCAGTTCCAAAAATGTGCCACTTATACAGTTCAGGATCTTTTACTGGCGAAGGATACTTAGGGCCTTTTTACGACTTTGTTAGTCCAACAGCAGCGCTGTCAAAGTACTGTCCGCTGTAGAACGGCCAAACCCATTGTGCGCCTGACTGCCAGATTAAGAGGTCCATCCTGGTATGGCGGGCCTAACATGCAGACCTCCACCATCAGAGTGCCGATTACACCTTCCTGGACGGTGTGGGATACATGTCACATCATGCAGTAACTGGGGTTGCAAATCCAGGGGGGGGCACTACAATTGTCCTCCAGCATGCCTCTTCAGGACCAGGAGTGGCAGGGTGCTCTATTACGGCCCCCTTTGTTGCCTCTCTGCCAACCTTTTCATGACGGGCTCATCGACATGAACAGGGCAATTAAAAGCCAACTTGTAATATGCTTGGCGTGCACCAGCAGCACTGCCAGCATATTATAGCTCCCTGATGACCACAGGATCCTTGATATGCAGCGGATACAGCAGTTCTGTGGCAGTTGGACTGCCAAACTTGTAATACTATGAGCAGGCGGGTCTGCAGTGTGGCATAAGTCAACTGCCACTGCGAGTACAGCTGTCCTACAGACCGCCCTACTCGTAATAGGGGCCTTCAAGAAACACATCGCTTTCAGCTCAATTCGCTATTTAGCCGGTAATAATGGTAAAAGTAAAAGGATTCTGCCCTCCTTCAGTGAATGTAGTAGCTACAAGTTTAGTGACATAGGGCCAGATGTATAAAAAAAATCAGATTGCGATTACCTAATTGCGATTTTTGGTGATTCGCAAATAGAAAATTGCAAAAACCTATGTACAACAGTGTCTGAGACACTGTTTGCGATTTCCAATGGATCGCAAGTGGACCTGCCTCATCCAAATTCATGTGGCAGGTCGCATTTTTTACCCATTGGGAATGACTGCAATCACAGTAGTTGTGAAATTTTGTGGTCAGCAGACCACAATGTCTGTGATTTCTTTTAAATAAAGCAATATTTATTTTTTGTAATGAAGCCCGTTTTCTTTAAAGAAAAATGGACTGCATTACAAAAATACAAATTAAAAGTTTTCTATTCATATTTTAGGAGCAAGCAGTGGTCTGTGGGTCCAATGCCTGCTCTAAAAAAATAATTCACCACATTCACATGAGGTTAGGAGTCCTTGGGGACCGCTGCCTGTTTGCGAATAGTTTACCGCCTCCTCTAGAGAGATGGTAAATTATGGATGTTTTGCGACCTCATTCCAGTCACAAAACTTTCATACATACCAATGCTATTTGTTATTAGGAAATGACACCCTAAACACCCCCTCCCTAATACCGAATCATACTGAGTTACATTTTGCCTTTTGTGCATGGCCTAATGCATTTTACCAGTCGCAAATGGACCAATCGGTGAAATGTTCCTTGAATCTGGCCCATAGAGTTATTGATTATGTCTTCAACTTTCTTAGAGAATTGTTAAACCAGAGTGTGAAAGTGTATGCATATTAGGTATCTCTGCTCAAGCCTTTGCACACAAAAAAAGCACTCAATACATTAGTACTTTTGGACTTTTTCACAGAGCCTACCGCGTGTTGGAAAATCACAATTAAATGGCTCGGGAGCATTATACAAGTGTCTGCAACTACCCATCTCCAAATTGCTCGTTCTTGTCACCAACCTGTGGCAACTGTTTACTAAAAAGTGTGGAATTACTTAAAGGTATAATTTACTGCTCTGAATTTGTAGATTGTATATTGCTAAAGACAGTAGGATTTTTCTCAATTAAGCTTGTTAACAGTATCAGTGACCCAGTGATGGAGCAGTAGAATACCAAAGTGGTTATTTAGACCCTGGCAAGTTGACTCTTAAGCTTCCTGCCATGGTGAAGATCTCAGCTACTCTCACTCTGCAGCTGACTATCTGCCCTATTTTGAATTAACTGTGCACTAACTAGCAGTTCATATCTTCTAAAGTGCTTCCACAAACAAGAGGAGACCACATTAGTGATAGCAGGGGTTTGTTTCTGAAAAGCAACAAAATAAGATTGGCCTGAATGTGCAGGGAGTTTTCTTCCACCTCATGAATGCCTAGAAATTCTCATTCATGCAATTGTTCATTTTTATCGCCTCATCGGCTATGGCTCGTGTGTCTGACCTACACAGGAAAAACCTGCATTGAGTTCTCTGACAGAATAGCCGCTTACTGCCATGAGAAGGTCCTTAAAATCTTTCAGGAGTTCGGTCATACGGAAATCGAAGAACCTGATGTTGAGGAGGTCATTCAGGACTGTGAGAAGTATGCTCTTAATGCCTTCCAACAAATTAATGTTCAGCAAACTCAGGATCTTCTACTGGGTCTTAAATCCGGCTCACCTTCCGACCCCTGTATGTCCCTCATACTCAAACTAGTCCCCGACCCGGTTGCAGACTTCATGTGCAGGGTGTTCAATAACATTCTCCTATGCGGTAGCCACCCAGATACCAGGATGGAGGCTATTGTTTCACCACTCCTTAAAAATCCCAACACTGACCCCTCACAACTGAAGAACTTCTGCCCCATTCCATTCTCCCGGCCCCCACAAAAATGTTAGATAAATTCAACAACATTGAGGTGATAAATTACATTGAATCACATGAGATCTTCGAACATTCTCAAAATGGGGTCCCCACCAGTCATAGCACAGAGTCTGCCCTCATTGACGCCACTGATCATATCAGCATGCAGGTAGATCAGGATGGATCAGCAGTGTTGAATTTGCTTGATCTGTTGGCGGCATTTGATACTGTCTGTCCGATGCGCATGGTTCAACATTTGCAAGAAGTGGGAGTTATGGTAAAGGTCTTGCAGCTTCTCCACTCCTTTATGAGAGGGAGAACGTACATAGTCAGCTGCAGAGGTTTCAGATACAGCCTTTATCCTTTCTTGCGGGGTTCCCCAGGGCTCATCACTAAGCCCCACATCTCTAATGATTTGCAATTGGTCACAGAAAAATGTAACCATTGCATAGCACGCATTATTTGCTAGATGAAGAATAACTTCCTTAAGATTAATACAGATAAAACCGAGATTCTAGTTTTTGATCTGAACGCCTGGTGCCAGCAGAATGCGGACCCCTTCCCGTTCCGTTTAGGACAGCTAAAAACCTGGGGGTCACTTTCGACAAGGGTCTGACCTTTGACGCTCAGGTCAGCCGTACTATCATCACCTGTTTCTACATCTTGAAAACCGTTAGAAAGGTGCTACTGTATATTCCATCCAAACTGCATCGGCCCACCATCATTGCACTAGTTACCTCCCGACTTGATTACTGCAATGCTTTGCAATTCAACATCAATGTGACTTCCCTGAACAAGCTTCAGGTGCTTCAGAACACACCAGCCTGACTGATCCTTAACATTCCAAAGCATCAATCAGCCAGGGAGGGGATCCATGCTTTGCAGAAAGCTCATCTCCTTCATGGTCCTTAGTACGGTTTACAAGGCCTTGCACAGAAAAAGGCTTGCCGCAGCTGAAAACCTTGTTCCAGTTGTACACCACCTGCAGGACCCTGAGATCCTCCTCCCAGAAAAAGCTGATCTCTCCTAAATTCCGTCGGGTCAGATGGGGTGGATGCTCCTTCCCTGTGGTGGCTACCAAAGTCAGGAACACCCTGCCCCCTCTATTTCCAAGGCAGAATCTTTTCAGGTGTTTAGAAAACTGCTGAAAATATGGCTTTTCTCAAGATAGTTGGCTGATCTGTGCCTTTCTTCTCCTCTCTGTCTGCCCAGCGCCTTGACATCCTCGGGTATCAGTGTGCTTTATAAATTGTATCCTATCCTATCCTATCCTATCCTAGTGGAGCTTCCTTAATAGGGAGATATGCATTGAAGGTGAAGCCCCTGGTGATAGTCTAATTGCACAGATATCTATTTGAGTTAAAGGACTGCAGTTTTGGTGGGGTGGAGGCACCTGATTTGTAATAGCGTTGTTGATTTGTCCTCTGCCTTGGCCAAGTATACCTATGTTTAACTGGCAGCAGCGAAAGAATAAATATTGAAAACAAAAACAGAGAAATACTAAACAAAGAGATTGTAATAAAACATAAGAAACATGACATGACAACAACCATGAAAACAAAAGTATTATCAACCAAAATATCAATAAAAATCATTAAACATTATATAGTTATATTCTTTAAATAAACAAAAATATATGTAGATAAACAGAACCTTAATGAATAACAGAAAATATATAATGAGCATATATCATATATTGTACAAAATACACAAACTACTAACTCAACAGCCAATTAAATTAAACGTAAAAACAGTTACCAAAGAGAAAGTTTCCAATTAAAATATAGTATACAAAGGAAATAAAAATGTGAAGTTTACTACAGCAGAAGAAGCCACCAAATTTGTACCAGACTTAAGCTACCACCTGGAAGGCTGTTACAATCACCAGAAATAAAGCCCTTACATTTACAAAGTAAATTCCTGAAATACAACATAACAAACTTTACAAACATAAGTTAAATATTTTAGTACAGGCACAACACAAGCATGAGAGCTGTCAAAAGATAGCACTAAACATTGCACAAACAAAACCAAGCCACAAAAATATTATAAAAAATATAAGAAAGGCAAAAAGAAATGTAATTATAATTGCAAAACTAAAATATAGAACTTAATCACTAAAGCTCATAAATAAAACACATTTTAAATTTACAAATAGGTATAAAAACAACTAAATTGATAACCAACAACTAAAAATCTCTTTTTACATAATCTCAACTATTAATAATTATAAAAAATAAGATAAATCCACTGTCCAAAAACAGATATTCAATTTAAAATAAAATAATGATAAAGGAAAAAAGAGCCCACCTTTAAAGTAAACATACACTGTGTAAATACTAACAAACAAATTAACATTACTACAAATAGTTATAATATGACATATTTTTTAACTTTAAAAATACATATACAGTACACCTAGTGTATGCACCTCAAACAACTAACAGAACGACCCACACTAGCTCCTAAACATTGATTAAACATACAGATATTAACTTAATACCATGCCCCTTCCCCCTTACATATTGATCATAGAAATTAGTTTTAACTTACCTTTAAAAGAGAACAGAAACAAAAAAACACTAACCTTCAGAGCCACATGCATCCAAGTACATCTAAGCAGGTCTACAACTAAAGCAAGCAGTCCAAATAGTGAAAAATGGAAATGAAAGAGAAAGTTCTCACTTTATAAACCAGCGGAATAAGTAACTCAAAAATAATAATTCCTGTTCTAGAAAAAGTACAAAATTTGTGAAAAATTTAAATATATGGAACAATATCTAAAACGTTTAAACGTATAATACAAATACTGGAAATAATTATTTAAAACTACGTATCTCCAGTATTTTTATTATATAAACAGAACAAATGAAAATATAAATAAAAAAATGTAAAAGCTTTTTGTTTAATAAGCTGAGCAACAAAATGCATTTAAATGTCAATGATTGTTTTGGTGATTACTAATTTGAAAATTGTTCATTTTAAAAATAAATGTATGACGTTTAATGCTGATGGTTACTAATGAGGACTAACACATACTGGTGGATTCAGTTTGTTGCAATAAAGACACTTCTGTTGTCTATTTTCTTCAAAACTGCTTACTTTTCATGTGGTGTCAAATACGAGTGGGGGCATTTATTGAAGCATTCCTAAGGAAAACAACATGTCAATTTCACCATAAAAATACTATTTTCTTTTTCTATGCACTGCTGCTTACTTTTACACCAAGATGTTGCATTAGTTATTTACTTTACCTATAATGCACTTTATTGATGGTGTACTTGGAATATAACTTTTTTATGCTTACGTACTTGATAAATGTGCATAACATATGGCTAGAGTGGTCGACCTCGATGCTGGGGAACCGGGTTCAAGTCCCAACTGGGACGCTCAACATCCTATGACTTTGGGTAAATCACTTAATCTCCTCGTGCCTAACAAAAATGAATGTGTCCGTCTGTAACGCAACTGGTGCTCATGTAAAGTGCTCTAATACCTTCGGGTCAAGCCGCGCTAAATTAAACCACCCAAAAGAATGTGTGAATTTCAATAAAAATTGTGACAATAAACTGTCTGTTAGTGAAAAAAAAAATGAAAACATGAAAGATTGAAAACAAAGTTTATATATTTATAAAATAAAAATTACACTGTACTGACTCAAAAGTAGCCAATGTAACTGAACTAAATGCTATTTATTTAACTTATATTAAGTATTCCCACTCCAAATCAAAGCATACTGGAGAACATGTGGGACTTTGAGGGGGGTAAGGGTGGTCAGATTCACTAATACCACTCCAAAGTTGGCCATATTAGGGGGAGTAGTGGACTTTCAGGGTCTTTCAGATTTTCTATTCCCACTCCACATGGATCTTTGTAAACATCCCTGCGGGGCATGCCACATGGTGCAGGGATGTTTAGGTGGCATCATAGATGCCCCCGGGCCCCTTAGCAGAGGGGTCAACACAGACACTTTCTGACAAAAAGGCCGAAATGGAAAGGCTGTGGGAAAGTGACATCATAATCCAACAGCAGAGCAGACGTTGGCTCTGCTATCAATATGGGACTATGTGGGATTCCAAAGCTTTGACGGGCTCAAGGAGCTCATCGGAAGCGCAGTGGTATCCCCCGTGGGTTTTCTTCCGACCACCAGTATTTTTTTATGGCATTCCTAGGGAAACCATCGACATCGGGCGGAAAACCACTGAAAAGCTGTGGGATGGCTTTCGGCCCAACATCAAAATTGGGCCCTAAATAACCAAAATAATATAATAAATGACATTATATACAACAATATTTTCATGCATAATATAATTGAATGAATAAGCATAATTTACACAGCACAAACCGCTCGCCTGCTGGGCAATCTGGCGGTATCAGAAAAAGAGGAAGGTTATTTCAAAATTACCAGAGCATTTAATTGTGGAACACAGCCACGATTTGAGCTATTTCCTAAACAGAGATTCTTTTATTTTATCTATTTTTTATTTTTATTTTTAGTGTTTTATAGAGCGCAAACTTGACCTGTGAGGGTATCAGAGCACTTTACAAGGTTTACAAAAATTATTTATGGAACATAAATTGGTGCTAAGATCATTTCAAGCCTTTGCAGCTATAAAAACAAATGACCTGCAACTATCCTTTGCAGTTTGAACCTTGAAATCCGGAGCAAGTTGAAGTTGGAAGAGCCTAGATTATTGACTGCAGTGTTATGGTTAAACATACTCTGATCAAATAGGGGAAGGATCACTTGTCCTGCATAACGTCCGGTATGCCGGAACGGTTCTGACTAGTCCCAATAAAAAACCCTCATGCACGTGTTGTGAGTTTTGCGATGTTAAGTGGTATATCTTGGTTCTCCGCTGTCCCTCACACGTGTCTGCATAATCATAGGGTTTAGTTGTTTATGTAACCTCCATCCAGGAGGTGATACCCTCAGTTAAAAACAGTAGTGATCAGTGATAGTGACTGATTATGACTCTTTCACACTATAATTGTGGTGTAGGTCATTATTACAATTATAGTGTGAAAGAGTCATAATCACTCTTATTCACCAACAATTAATTTTACCTTTTGCCTCCAAAAAAACGGAATGAATAAAAGTAATTTTTCTGGATGAGAGAGACATTTTTATCATTTCCTTCACTGTATCACGTCACAGTCAATATCACTCAAATTAGAACCAGGACATTCGACAGGAAATTATTATTAGATACTGAATACTTGGAACTCATGTCAAAATGGATAAAGGAATTTTTTTAAATTAATAGAGGAACAGCACAAGTCAAGAATGTCTGGGATGCTTTTAAGCAGGCATTCGTGGTGAATCATTGTCTTATGTTATTAAGAAACAAAAGATTAATCGGCAAAAAATTGGAGCAAACTACAAGAGCGTTATGGATTGGGAGAAGAAACTAATAGAAGCAACAGCACTGTCACAGGATACAAGGAACATTGAAAATAATCTAGCTTTTCATAAATCACGAGTATATGAATTGTTTGCAACCAAACTAGCGGAACAGATGGCAATCTTTCGCTCTCAGATATATGAATTAGGGGAGAATTCAGGTAGGTTACTGGCTAGAAAAATTAGACAAAGAGAAGTGTATAATACCATAAATTCTTTATGTGATGAGACAGGACAGCTACATAATAAGTCTGAATCAATCCTGGAAAATTTCTGTCGATTTTATGCTAAATTATATCAATAGGACTCACTAGCCTATTCGACAGATCTCTTCATGAATTTTGCGAGAACACTTCAGTTTTCTTGTCTTTCTGATGCTCAAAAAGTGGTTTTAGAATCTGATATCTCATGGGAGGAAGTAGAAAAAGCATTATCATCATTGGCGTTTGGGAAAGCAATGGGTCCTGATGGTATTCCATTGAAATTCTATAAAACATTTAGGAATGTCATAAAACAAGATATCTTGATCACTTTTCTTGAGGCACCGAGAGGGAATCCACCAACCTCTTGGAGCGAATCCATAATTATGACATTTCCCAAAAAGGATAAAGATCCCCAGAACCCGGCATCATATAGGCCAATCTCCTTAATAAATGCCGACAGCAAAGTATATTAAAAAATCTTAGCTTATAGAATCTCACAAATAATCCCTACAATTGTGTCACGTTGACAGCATGGTTTTATACCGAACAGAGATACATCAGACCATATTCGAAGAGTCATCGCACTGATGGATTGGGCAAAAGGTACTAATACACCAATCGGAATCGCCCTATTGGATGCTGAAAAGTATTCGATAGGGTAGCCTGGCCCTATCTCTGGGACCTACTCTATATGAAGGGATTTGGACCGGGTATAATTGTAGCTTTGAAGGTTCTTTATCAAAATCTGACATCTCGTGTTAAACTGGGGTCCAATAAATCTCCCTTTTTCTCTATTCAGCGCGGAACACGCCAGGGCTGCCCAACTTCTCCACTTCTTTTTGCCATTTATATAGACACTTTCCTTAATAAACTAAACCAGGATGATGAGATAAATCCAGTAGAGGTAGCAGGAGTCAGCTACAGAGCATTGGCATATGGAGACGACGTGGTAGTTGTTACTAAGGATATAGTGAAGGCTTTTAATAGGATTGAGGAAGTGGCAGCAGAATTTGGGTCCTTCTCAGGATATAAACTAAATCTCTCCAAAACACAAATACTCTTTGTAGGTCAAAACCCTCCACCTCGAATTAATTTAGTTACCGAAGCGACATATCTAGGTATAAAGTTAACCACTCCAATCATTAATATCCCTAAAATAAATTATAACCCAGTACTAAAAAAAGCCAATTCGACGTTAGAACGTATTGACCATTTACATTTATCATTATATGGGAGGAATAATATCATAAAAATGTTAATTTTGCCAAAATTTATATATCTATTTAGAACAGTACCACTTGAATTTCCGTTAGATTTTTTTAAACAAACAGAAAAAATGATAGGGAGATTTTTATGGGGCTATAAGGGTAATCGAAGAGCCTACAAAAAAATGATCCTTCCAAAGACAAGAGGAGGTTGGGCTACACCACATCCTTTGTTTTATTATTTGGCGGCGGTACTACAATACCCCATTCAATTATTGGCAATAAAGCCCCGATACCCATACTCCGTCGATTTATGAATTTGCATTAGGAACCAAAGCTAGAGAGCACTTTCTAAGAATAATAGAACCTAGTTATTATAAAAAAATAAAATTCAAGATTGTAACTGCAGCATATAAAGCATGGAAAATTCTCAGAAAACATGTTGGAATTCCAAAACTATCGAGGTACACTCCATTAAATTCAGCACAATGTTTTCCACCTATATTTAGGGATGCTACTATGTATAAATGGCGCAATTATGGTATTATTTATTTGGGTGACTTATGGACGGAGAATCGTATATCTTCATTTGATGAACTCCAAACTAAATTTAATCTTACGAGATTTGATTACTTTAAATACCTACAAATACATAGTTTTTTAAATCAGCATTATATCGAGATCGACAAGACTTACAAAAGATTTCACTGATTGAGTTTCTTCTCGAAAAGGAAAATTGGTTATTTTTATGATATTCTTATGACAATTCTTCCGGATGATTTACCCATGATGCAACAAAAATGGGAAGTGAAACTGGGGAAAACTGTATTGTTTGAAGAATCAATTGAATTAGCTAATTCTGTTTTATTTACCGGTAGATCACGTACACAACATTATATGATATTGTTTGATCTGTACTATACCCCAGCTAAGGTAATGAAATGGGGGGCACAGCTGGTATTTCATGTAATCGGTGTTCCTTGATCGGAGCAGACACTATCCATATGTTTTATTCTTGCCCCAAACTCACAATATTACTTTCAGAAATGCAGAAATTTATGCGGATTGTATTAGGATATACATTAAATTTAACTCCGGAACTGTTATTATTTGGACTCTCAACTGATACGGTAGGGAAAGAACATCAGTCTTTGATTTTTAATATGATGTCCGTATTTCGAGCATGTATTACACAAGATTGGATCAGTATAGATTCTCCTTCCTTTTCTATGAGGAGATCTCGGTTGTTGGCCAAATTTAATTTAGAATCAGCAATTTATGCAACAAAAGGACGGAAAAAGAAACAAATGGGGAGAAAAATTTGGGCGACAATATATCAATGGACTCAAGGAGAAATTAATGGACAAATTTAAGACTCTACTCATCTATTGAATGTAATTTTTATTTCCCATAATATATAAAGGTTTCAAAATACTTCCTTTTATTCTTTATTTGCTTTTATTATTTTTTTAATTTAGTTTACAAATTAAATATGTTCTATAATGTAAATTCTACATAACACTCTTCTCACTGCAAAAAATGCTAATTTTTGTTTTATTTTTTATTTTTCATGCTGTTTATCTGACTTGTTTGCAATAAAAATAAAACTTATAAAAAAAATAAAAAAATAAAAAAGATTTTTAAAGGATTGCGTATTTACACTTGGGACAGTGGAATTGTCTTAAGTGGGCAGCTACTAAAGAATAAAGGGGGAGTTTTCAGAACTGCTTGAACTGCTACATTCTGAGGAACCTGAGGAGGGTTTATTAACTTTTTGGGAAGTCCAAGGTCAAATCTTGATGTAAATATTGCATGCACTACCATTTTCATTGAATCTACCAGAAGCAAATCCATGAATTCTCTGAGTGCCAGTAATATGGAGAAACAGATTCTTGTAACTGAATTTATTTGAGATTGAAAAGATAAAACTGAGTGGACTTTAACTCCCAAACTTTTTAACATGGTGTGGCAGGTTGTAACCAAACTGGCCACCTGTCCAAGGTTGAAAAGTTAATGTCTTTTACATATGACAATATAGTTACATTTAAGGTGGCTATCATTCACTATGACCTTTGAGAAATATTTTTTTTAATTTTGTTCAATCACGATCATGTTTTTTCTTAATATAGAATTAACTGGCTGTCTTCTGCAAAAGAGATCACTTTGATCTCAAATGATTCCAGCAAAATGGCAAAAGATGCAATCTACACAATAAATAGTAAAAGGATCCATGAAGAATCTTGTGGGCCCCTGCATTTGAGCTCTTATCTTCTGAAAACAGATTGTATCTAACCCAAAGAATTGTCACATATTCCTAGCTATAGCCTTTGAAGCAATAGTGTATGGGACACTGTGTTGAATGCCATCCACAAATCTAATTTAATGAGAAAAATGTTCTGTCCA
This sequence comes from Lissotriton vulgaris, assembly GCF_964263255.1. Classification (NCBI taxonomy): domain Eukaryota; kingdom Metazoa; phylum Chordata; class Amphibia; order Caudata; family Salamandridae; genus Lissotriton; species Lissotriton vulgaris. The sequence goes on along the minus strand of NC_141697.1, from coordinate 743,843,929 downwards.
TCAATTAGGACTATTTTCACTGACTCTGATACTTCTAACATCACAGACTATGTGCTATATTGGGGTCTGAAACCCAATTGATGTGTGTCTGAAAGCGTGGTATGATCCAGATAATCAATTATTTGAATATTAGCTATTTTCTTCAGGTTTTTGAGAGTGCTGGATGCAACAACATTGGTCGGAAATGAGAGAGGGCATCTGGGTCAACAGACTTTTTTTTCAAAACAGGCTTAAACTGTGCTTGCTTTCAGACACCTGGGACTATAGCCTGATAGAATGAGGCATTTAACAGACGATTAATAATTGGATTAATTATCTGAGTGGGTTCTTTTCAGCACATCTGGGGAGGATGGATCTTCAGACAACAGTCTAGGATCACATGTTGAGACTTTACTAAAATAATACTACTAAATTTGGAGAAAAAAAAATTATTTTTGATAATGATTTTGTCAGCACATCCCAGTTCTTTTTTCCCTGATAAATTGTGTAAAATATTGCCAGAATGCTCCAGATCTTTTCCTCGAAGAAGTCAGTAATCTTTTCACAGAGCTCCAAATTATGTTTTACCTCTATAGTTCATGCCATGGGATTAAGAATCATTGTCATTATCTTAAAGGTTTCACAGGGGGGGTTAACTAATACTATTTTATTAGTGAAATATTCCACTTCTGTTATTTTAGTGCCTTAGTGAGAACTTTAAATGTCATTTTATATACCCCTTTTTATGAATATAACATAGGTTTCTCTGTGATTTCCTTTCTAGATTAAAAACAAAATCTTTGAAGAGGTGGCTGTGAACCTCAGTCAAATGCAAAGCCATTCTTTCTTTGTTGCCTTGGGATTGTAATTGGAGCTAATGGGCTCATTTGCCAAACTTTGCCAGTTATTAAACAAGTCAGTATCTGCACCTAGAGAGCCTGTCAAAGGGGGTGATATCTTTGCTAGAGTCTTTCCTAGATGCTGTTCTGTTATCTTATTGCATTGATGGAATTTCCAATTGACCTCTGAACTCTTTGCTGTGAATGGTCTGACCAAACTACAACCTCAGGTTCTTCTACTGACATTAACTGATGGCTAGTAAAAATTAAGTCCAGGGTACGGCTAGCTCAGTGAGTGGGGAAATTAACCTGTTGATTAATTGAGATTAAAGATTGAGGATGTGTCAAGGAAAAGTTAGGCGGTGAATTATTATGGGAGGCTACATGGACATTTAAATCTCCAAATAAATTGAAATTGCCATAGTTCAAACAGTATACGGAAAACATTTTGTTGAATGAGTTGAAAAATCCAGTTCCTTGTCCCAGAGGATGGTAAAGCTGTGCACCTGCGAATGAGGTTTCATCTGAAGTCTAGATAGAGAAGTCCGCTCTTTCTCATCCTAAAAGGTTTTCAAGGGAAATGTTATGCCAGGCCAACTGTTTAAAATAATGGCTAGGCCTCTCCCTTTTACCTATCCCATCTTGATGTAGGTTAGAATAGCTTGGAAGTTGTGCTAAGGCTATATCCGTATCTATGGTTTTTAATAAACTCAAAAACCTTCATGAGCATGCTTAGGTAGTAATCTTACGATTAACAAAAATTGTAATAATGAATTTATGTACAGTGCCTTTTTCATCTGACTACTCATATATTTATTGTGGTTTATGGTGTTTTCCAACATTCTTGAAAATTGCATTACACTCTGGCAGGAAAGACACAAACATGTACCAACAGTGTCATTTATGGGTATTACCCGCAGTTCTTACCATTAATCTTCAGTTCAATAAACTGCTGTGAGGTACAAGAGAGACTTTGATTAAATTCTATGTTGAGTTTGATAGCCTGGCTGGAGCTGGATGTGGAATGGATGCAGACAGGAGCAGATGCACACAGAAGGGCTTGCCTTTTAGGCATGAGTGACGGGTCTCCCATTGTGTCCGTGCCTCAGGCATCGTGTTAACTGGCAAGTGAATCATCATTTCCCAGCCCACTCCCAACCAATAGAACTCCAATAAAAGGGTCTCTCTCCTCTAACTAAGCAGGCGAGAGAGATCCAAAAAATAATTGGCCAAAACAGTCAAATTTTCTAAAGATTGAAACAAAATGGTATGTCTCCCCAAAGTATAAAAGTGCTAAGTGCAACGCAGTCACTTGAAACACCTCTTTGACCCCCTTGAATATGATATAAAACATTCTTACCTGCGAAAAAAGATCCAGCAATATGAGTGACGTCACAGCAATACAGTGATATTAAAGTAACAATATTAATAACTGATTATATTTTTGCAGTACAGTGCTCCATGGCACAACACTTAACTGATGGGTCAGAAATTCGGATACATCTGTTAGCACAAAAGCGAAGCATTGCTGGAATTGCTCATGAAAGTGACACAAATCCAGTAATGCACCACAACAGATGGGTGAGTCCCATTCAAAAAACCCTGCTTCATTCCTTATGCCTGGTGTAAGCAGGCATAGGGATTTTGACGCTGTGAAGGAGTAGAGTGACGCAGTGAAATCTTGTAGATTTCACGGTGTCAGTTCTACATGGCTTTTTGCTTGGGAACGCCCATTCTGCAAACATTACACCTGACACAGGTAAAATGTGACGCAGGGCTTTTCAACGTGATGCATCTCCCTTGATGCGTCATGTTGTAAATTGTACATATTGTTTGCGCTGCTGTTGCGTCAAAAAAAGTGATGCATTAGCGGCACAAGGAGGGGAAAGGGGCTTGTAAATCTGCCCCATGCTTCTTTGCTTCAAATCCTGCAATGGCATTCTCCACTACAGATTTCAATTGCTGTCGGCCAATACGATTGCCCGAATGCTTGAATTCTAGTTTGGATTTGAGATTTTCTTTTCTCAAAATTGCAGTCCTCAAATCTTCTGCAAATCTAGTTTGCAGAGAGATACAAAATAGATTTTATAACACAGGTGTCAAAAAATAAATGGCAATATCCAATGTGCTGTCATATTCAAATGTAACTTTCTTTTGGAAGAAAGATGTTTGCTTTGGTTATAACTTTGGCAAAGTTTGGCAAATTTGCTCAAAGGTTTCTGATCAAGTAGTGTTACGTTCTGCACACGTAGTTTCCTGCAGATCCGCCAAGTGTGGGAAAAATAAAATTATGGCCAAAAAAAGAGGATTTTACTTTTTGACTCCCTTGGGGAATTTTACTCTATGTTACAACAAAAATAGTGTGCCAAATTTGGCATGAAAGTTAAACTATGCTTAGAAATGTACCTGCGCTTGGCATAAAATAAATGCATTTAGTATCACAAAAATGTGTTGGGTGGGCTTGAACAGGTCATTTATAAAGATTTCTGGGTATACGTCCTTAAAATACACATAGCATAATACATTTGCTAAATAAATAAATCCCATTTGGAGAGGGAGTTTTTTATTTCTTTGTCCAATGCGGAATAAGGGTATCCTTGCAGGATTCGAGGATCGGGCCATCTGATTGTCTGGCAACAACTGAAAACTGTGAGGTTGCCAGTCACTGAAGCCTGTGTTCTGATAAAATACTTAGATAAGAGACAAAGGGAGCATGCCGTGACCACAATGTGGATATGGGGTTACCTGAAAGGCAGACACTGCACCTAAAAATAAAAAAAAAATACATGCATCCTTGTTTTTCTTGCAGGATTTGAAAGTAAAAATTTAAGTTCAAAGATCTGCGAACTAATAGTAGGGGTGACCATCAATGGAGTGATGGGAGCAAAGTTTTACTGAAGTCAAGGCCCTGCAATCAATGCCCACTGCGTTCATTCATAAGATGTGTGCAGCAGGGTTTACTTTCTTAGAATATTGACACAATATATAATTGAAAATAACAGAAATTTACTGAAAGTCTTTGCTAAAGTGAAGGTATTGTTTCTTCCGTTTCCTCTGTGAATAACACCATAACCTATGTTTAAATAAACCTCTGCAATTCAAATACAAAACTATACTTAAATTGTAGGTATGTTTACAAAAAAAACACAAAATGCTGAAAAACTGGCCCGCCATGAAAACGAAATAGAAATATGAAAAGTGAACTTTATTAGCCCCTGCATGTATTTCTCTGCAGCATCCACAACATTTTCCATATCGCTTAATAGCATAGTTAATAAAAGCAATTCTACACTCACAAAAACCAAAGCTAAGTAATTGCCTTGTCTCCTCCTCTTTTTTATGACCTTGATGGGTAACAGGGATTTTTTTCACTCTGAAACTATCAGTTTGGGAGAAATTAATGCTATGATTTTAACTCTTCAGCAGTTATAATGGTTGCAGAAACAATTTGTGAGCTACTGAGCACTACATCAGTAATAAAAACATGTCTTTCAAGCAGTGCAGGATATTTGTAGCACACATTAGTGGGCTCATTCCAAACTTTCCAGCTCATAAAATGTATGTGAAAGAGATTAAATTTAATACGCTGAACAGTAAATTAAAAGTGATTATTATTCAAACAAGATTGTCTGTAATTGCGTCATCAATGTAAGCTTTAAAGTAAACACGGTTTTGTCGAAAATAAAAAGAAGGATTTGAGTTGCTTGGTTTATGGAACTGCTCTGTAAGCATGTGATTCATGCTTCGGACTCACACTTTTGAAAGAGCATGTCTGCTTTTGATTTACTTTCTGATATTGGAAGCTACGCATGTTCCTTAGTACTGGTCATTCTAGAAACGCAAGAGTATGCCGAGCTCCTTCTGGAGCAAAGGTCACGGTGGGACCAATGGAAGGACTGTGACGAGGAGTTGCAGAAACATGAGTATAATATGTAACTCGGAAAATCATATATTTATATATATTACCTACAGGCGGTCATCAGTAGGTAGTTATAGTTAGGACCATGTTTCCATAGGAAAAATGTTTTTTGACTTTGCTGCGGTTTGACGAATCTTCAAAAAGTTCTCTAAAAAAGTGTCATAGTGAGTTTTGTTGTGCATGGAAAGTTTTGGGGACCAAAAAAAGGGTACAAAAAGTTGTGTTTTCCCATACCAATATTATATACTAGCAAATGGTTCACTGCTGTACAGTTTTAAACATCAGAATTGTATATCCAACTTGATCAAATCTAATGACTCCCTTATATTCATATGCTTAAACACACCATTATATTTTCAGTCTTGCCTTACCACTTTGATCCTATGGTACATTATATTTGTCATGTGAAAAATGCCCTCATACCTGCTGGTTCATGGATGTATCTAAACGTGAGTCTGCCAGCAAAGGCCTCGGCCTGATGCACTATCAATATGGTGCCATGACTTCATCGGTACCTTTCTCCTTCCTCTCTGTATTGCCCAAATGGCATTTTCTGTATGTTATACACATGGGCTATTCTTCCTGAAACATTGGTCCTGAATTGATATTCAGTTACAGCTTAAATTGTTCATGGCAAATTTTAGGGTCTGCTATGATGGGGTCAACATTGCAGTTTCCAGGTGCTGAAAGGTTTTCAAGAATAATGTGCAGACCAATTTCTGAATTTCTTCTGTGAACAAAATTACCTATTTTGAAGAACTGAAATGGATGAGTAAAAGAAGATTGACTAGCACTATTAGTGTGCAAATCTCCAATAGTACAAAATAACCTTTCGAGAGATAGGAGTCCCTGGCCTGATTTACAAAGGGCCTCTGCACTGTTGCAAGGGACCCCGCAGTCATGGCGGGGGTGGACCACTCATGGTGGGACCTCCCTACTCAGATACTCATTGCAGTGGTCCCGCAATCAATGTGGGCCCCCACCACAAGTGAGGATCCCCCCACCACAACTGTGGGGCCTCTGACAAGTGTGCGGATGCCCTTTATCAATCGGTCCCTCTGTGTCTGTAACAGCCCTGGGCCCTTTACCAAGCTAGAATCTTGCACACAGACAATCTGCAAGTTCTCACCTCATTTGTGGACATACGTATCAATTTAGGCATCACAAAACGTTTTTGAAGAATGCATCATGCATTCATTTGTGTATTGGAACTGTAAAGTTTACGACTATAAGTACTTTGGGGGCATTTAGGGATTGGTGGAGTGGAGACCCATTAATAATTATTAGAGCTCCTGCTCCACCAGTCTTGGGTTCTCTGCCTCACTGAGAGGTGGAGGCCCTTCTAGGATTCCGACTGTGGAGCATTAGCTGGGTCTGTCATCGGAAATCTGTGACTTACAGCCCACTGATCTCAAGGCCTACACAGTATGATTATCAGTAGGTTTGCCCTAGTAACAGGGGCCACTGGCATTTACGTTTCTTGCCTGGATCCGCCATTCACAGCTTGCTGGGTCTGGGAAGGAAAAAGTAAAACTGTCTGTGAAACGCATGGCGAAAACATCCAGAGCCTCAGAAACATTTGCAATGTTTTTGATGTTAGTAGTAAACTCTTGACAAGAGAGTTCATGTTGTAAAATAAAGAAAACATACTGAGTGGATTGCCATAACATTACTTGTAGCAAGCATGATTTTCAGGGCCTCCTCCACTCAGGTTACTTGGGTGCTCTGCAACCCAGAGCAAAATGTGCTCCTTCATGACTCAAATAAGCTGTCACCACTATGCCACCGAAAGATATTCTAAAAAGTTTCACATATTTTGTTACTGCTCTGAGGAGGATAAATATCATGTCAAGATGGTGGATGAGGATGCTTTTATTGTTAATCGGAGGAGGGCTAATTACAGGCACTCACAGTGTGAGTTAAATCCTTTGTTTACTTCATTTGCAGTTAACTCTGATTGAAATATAATTTTGAAGCTTAATTATCAAAGGTGTCTGGCAGGTCAGATTAAAAGATGACATGCAAATTACCGTAACATTTGAAAAATAATTGTGCTTATGATAAGATGACTTTTATATAGAAAGAGCCTGACAATCAATGTGTGTGAATGCTTTAGTGGAAAAGGGGCATTTTTGCTAACTTGGAAAGTGATTTAAAGTGGGCTTTTTGATATATAAAAGTTGTGGTTCATTAAGGGTCTACATATACAGTTTTTTGTTAGTTGGACAACTGCACTGTTGAATGTCATGCTGTTGTTGAACTCAGTGCAATGCTGCTCAAGAAACACATCCTGCACAAATACATTGTATTTAAATTATGCTCTTTAGTATCAGACACGAAGTGTGCATGAAATGTTGAATTTCCTCACAGCCGAAGTAGTTTAATGTTTAGAATGCATGATTGATCCATTAACTTTAAATGTATTCCAATTTACCAGGGGACTGATATACTAAAAGAAATGTATGGTCGCAAACCTTGCAAGTCAGAAAGGGCCATATATATCAAGCAAATGTTTAGTGGCAAACGCTGCGAATCGCAAAAAAATGTTTGCGACTAAAAATGTGCAATTCCCAATGTATGAAGCACAATCGCATAGCAAAATAAGAAATCGCTAAAATAGCGATTTCTTACGTTGCAAGACACTGAATTCTGCAATTTTTCCAAGCGATTCCTTATTTTGCAATTAGCAGAGTTTGTGAAATTCGCAAATGGGGTAATCGCAAAATAAGGAATCGCAATGGAATGTATGAAAAAATCGCAATTTGCGATTACACGTAATTCGCATTTTAGAGAATCGCAATTAACACCAAGTAGGAGCAGGTGGTAACCTGGTGCAAACTATATAAGGAGTCCCACAATGCATTATACTTTTTTCCACAATGGCTGTCCTTTACGTGATAGCCAAGAGGCTGCGACTCAGAGATGCTGTACAGAGGAGGAGGCGCCAGGAGAGGATATTCCGTGCACGTATTACCATCTTCCAGCGCACTGAGGAGGACATCCATACACACTACAGGCTGGATGAAGAGAGCATCCTTGATTTAATTGAGGAACTCAAACCCTTTATTGAAAACCCCACACGCAGCACACGCTCCATTCCCACCCACATCCAGGTCCTGTGCACACTTCACCTCTTGGCATCTGGTAGTTTCCAGGGGGTGATTGCCTCTGTAGGAGGGGTGTCACAGAGTGCACTTTCGTGTTTTTTCCACGCATTCCTTGATGCTATGGTACAGAGGCTGCATCACCACATTCACTTCCCAAGCACCCCACAGGCACTAGACCAGACCAAACAGTACTTTTATCAAATAGCCAATTTCCCCACGTCATCGGATGCATAGATGGCACACAAGTTGCAACACCCCCCCCCTCCCAGAAGGAGTACGTGTTCAGGAATCGCAAATCCTACCATTCCCTAAACATACAGGTGATGTGTGATGCCAAACACATCATCACGGACATTATTGCCAAATACCCTGGCAACATGCACAACTCTTTCCTCTTCCCCTACAGTGGGATACACAGTAGACTCACAAGTGGGTAGTTTGGCGAGGGCTATCTACTAGGTAAATACATTTGAACAGAGGCCACACTTGTTAAGGATAGCATGTGAAGGACAGTGTTTAACCATATACCTCCCACCCCATGTGGTCCGTGACTTCATACTGACGCCCTACCTGAATCTGGCCAATGCAGTGCAGCAGTGGTACAACAGCGCCCACATAGCAACAAGAGCAACCATTCATAGGACATTTGGGACACTAAAAAGCCGATTCAGATGCCTTCACAAGAGTGGAGGGGAACTACAATACAGCCCACAGACCTGTTGCAAGATAGTGGTAGCATGTGCTATGCTGCACAACATCCCCACCAGGAAAGGCACACCAGGTGGAGCTCAGTGAATCTGACACATCAGATGTGGAGGGGCCTGCTCCAGGACGCCGGTGCAGCTGCTTGGCGCCAGAGGTGGGATGAGATCACACGCAACTATTTCTAGGTAAGACAAAGTGACACAATGCTATATATCAGTTGTCAGACTGTGTTTTTTATTCCTTAACATCAGGATTATTAACGTCACACAGGCTGAGTGACACACAATGTCCTTCAAAATGTCCTGCACATGTACCTACACAGTGCAAATATCCCATCAGGGGCAAGTGTCCATGTGCAGTGGGTAGCTGCATCCATCCCGTGGTCCCATGTGCATCTACTTACTAAGGGCAGTGCGGGAGGAAACTCCTGTTTCTGGATGCACAGTGCCTCCCTCACTTGGGCCACTAGGCCTGCTCGTATGGCCACTATGGCGCCTCTCCATGGTGGGTTGGGGGGTGATGCTGATCCGTACTGATAGGGCATCCTCATCAGTGGGAGTCAGGACTCCTGGCCCAGTAGTGTGTACTGCGCGCAGCTCATCCACAGCCGTGGTGATCTGGATTAGGGCCCTTGCCACGTCCTGGCTATTGTGCTCCACCTCGCGTTGCATGCAGATGCTGCGCCTAGATAATACACTGGTGGCTGAGGACTGGCGGATCACCGCCCGGGTGTACAAGTCCAGGCACTGCATCTCCCTATGCCGAGCTGCACAGTCCGCCCTGAGTTCGGCACCCAGTGCCTCCATGGCACATGTCATGTTCCTGAAGCCTGCCCTGACTTCCCTTTGGTGTGACTTTATGTTTTTTGCTTGCAGGCGCTGTACCTGCAACACGTTGAGCTCCAGGCCAGCAAACATGGACCCATCCCCTGGATCTGCACCACTGCTGGAAGCATGGGACCTGCGCCTGGTTGGGACATCGGCAATTGGTTCTGCACGTGGGCGCTGTTGTGGTTCTGGCTGTGTGGTATCAGTTTGGCCATCACCATCAGTGTCCTGGCCCTCGTCATCCATAGGGGGTAGTGGGCGCACAACATTCTGCCTGCGGCGCTTGGGTGGGTTCACTGGGCTAGGCTCGTCCTCAGTTTCAACCTCCTGCGCAGCCACTGCTCTTGCAGGGGAATTGCCCTGTCTCTCACTTCCTGTTGCCAGTGTTGCAGTTGATGCTGTGGACATAAAAGCACACATTTATTTTCTGTTCTGACTTGCACTTGTAAATTATTAAATATCACTTTTTGGGATTACATGTATCTTGTTTTTTTCTTTCATGATGTGCACAAGCATTTGGGGATTAGTTTAGTGTAAATGCACCACTGTTATGTGCATGTGACTACATCTCCCATAATGCATTGCAGTCTGTGCTTGTGTACCTGCACTGGCCTTCTAGTTTTGTCCTGCCCCTGGGTCGCTGCCAGGTGTGTGGGGGTAATTGGGGGGGTCAGGGGTGTGATGGCATGCCTCTTACCTTGTCCTGGTCCCGGGGGGTCGGAGCTGTCCAGGTCGGCCATGCCCATGACACTTTCAGGAAGTAGGGTTCCCTCCACCAGTTCCTTCAAAGGTGTTGAGTCAGTGGCAGTGGAGGTCCCTCCACCAGTCTTCCTGGCTTCACCCAACCTGGCAGCCACCTTCTCCTTGGAGTGCTGGCTCATGTCGAATCCTTGCGTTTGAAGATATAGTCACGAAGGCAGCTGAGCAGACATTAAACACCAAAAAGTTTGTCAGATTCAACCTGAGCCAGAAAGAAAAACAAGCCCTCTTGGATCTGTCTACCAACAAACAAGTTGTCATCAAACCCGCCGACAAAGGCGGGGCAATCGTTGTCCAGGATTTAGCTAAGTACAAAAAGGAAATCCATAGACAATTAAATGACGGAGTCAGCTATCAAGAGATACCCAGTGATCCATCTAGAGACTTAGCTCGTACGATCCTTTCCATTACACAAACGGGTTTGGAATCAGGCTTTCTGAGCGAACAAGAGTTTAAATTCCTGAATCAGAAATCTCCGAGGTTAGCAACCATCTACACCTTGCCAAAGGTTCACAAAAATCTCGACAGCCCTCCCGGGCGCCCCATAGTATCTGGGTGTGGCTCTATACTAGAGCCACTATGTAAATACATAGACTTTTTTCTAAAGCCAATTGCCCTAAAGACTAGAGCCTATTTACGTGATACCACCCAAGTCATCCAAATGATTGATGAAAGACCTTTCGATCCATCCACCACTCTACTGGTTACTTGTGATATCATATCACTTTATACTAGCATTCCTCAACAGGAGGCTCTAGATGTCATGGAGGTGGCATTGAATCAAAGACCTGCACCGTTCCAAGTTCCAACGGAATTCATACTTGATTTACTGAGCATAGCTATGAAGAAAAATGTCTTCATCTTCCAAGAAAAGTTCTATGTACAATCCAAGGGCGTAGCCATGGGCGCAACATTTGCCCCAAATCTGGCCATTATCTATATGGACCATTTTGAAAAGGAACATGTTTTCTCACCAAATAATCCCTTTTCATCCATGTTGACCCTATGGGTCAGATACATCGATGATGTCTTGTGCATTTGGCAAGGTAATAGTGACCACTTAAAGGATTACCACACTTGGCTGAATCAACGTAACACCAACATCCAATTCACGTTGGAATCAAGCAACACATCCATACCTTTCCTTGATATTTCCATTTTTGTGGAAAATGGGCATCTTTCAACTACGCTCTACAGAAAACCGACAGAGAGGAACTCTCTGCTACAATATGGTAGCCATCATCCGAGAGGCCTCAGAGACAATCTTCCTGTAGGACAGTTTCTGAGAATTCGAAGAAATTGTTCTTCTCGGACCAACTATATCAAGGAGTCAGAGATCCTAAATGAGCGCCTGGTCTCACGAGGCTACCCAGCTCGCATGGTGAGACGTGCTAGAAAGCGAGCTTGGTATAACCCGAGAGTGAATCTGCTGAATCCTGAAGCTCGCATTGACCCTGAGATGCACCGGATGATTTGTGTCACTACTTTTACTACAAGGAGTAACGAGGTTAAACAAGTGATCAATAAGAACTGGCCTCTAATAGCTAACGAGATTGATCAACCACAGCTTCCTCTCCATTCTTTCAAGAGGTCTAAAAACATCCGTGACATGGTGGTCCACTCATACTTGGAACCCGAGAGCCCTCCCACACTTACTAGCCTATGGCACTTACCACCTGTGATAGGTCATTTTAGATGTGGGACTTGTACAGCGTGCGAGACAACCATTCAGACTAAAACCTTCACTCATGGACAGCAGACCTTCAAACTAAAACACCATACTAATTGTAACACTGACAGTGTGATTTACATAATTACATGCCCGTGCAACAAAGTATATGTAGGGCAAACCCAGCAAAAAATAAAATCTCGTATCTCTGCACACAGCAGTAGACTACGTTGCAAGGTCCTAGGTGCCCCGCTGGTGGACCATTGGCAGACCGCTGGACACACACTTGCAGATCTAAAGTGGCTGGTAATTGAGAAAGTCTCCCTGGGTAGGAGAGGTGGAAATTTATCAGCTGTACTTAACCTACGAGAGTGCAAATGGATGTCTCTTCTAGACTCCATTAAAAATGGTTTGAATGAACAGGATGGCAGCTTTGCCCAATTGGCCGCACTAAGATGATAGTACTCTGTATGATGCACACTATTTTATCCTGACAATTGAGAGGCATAATACACACCCTCACGATGAGACACACTAAATTCATTTTTGGTTACTCGTCTACACCACCATGCTTGATAGGTGCACGAGTATTCTCATCCTCTGGTTTTACTCTGTAATACAATCTTATCTTTCCCCAGACCACGTTTAATTGTGTGTTATGTATTTTTAATGGTAAACAATCATGTACCAGCTCGCCTTCACTCCCTTGCAAGGGTAGTGCGCGAGAATAATGTCTTACATCATAACAATGGATTATTCTGGTTCCTCAACTGTTTCCCGGCTACGTCGAATGGTGTGCTATTTATTTCTAATGGCAAATTATCATGTGCCAGCTCGCCTTCACTCCCTTGCAAGGGTAGTGCGCGAGTACTGTGTTTTACAACATGACTATGGGCTAAGTAACTTGGATACTTGGGATGAGCAATATCAAAATTCTTTATTCAGTAACTGACTGAGGCTCCACTGATCAATACCGCGTTATTTTCTATGTGAATAAATTAGGCTTTTTTTATGTGCTTAATTCAAAATATAGCTATCTCACCCTTTGTTGGTCTAGGATCACCTATAGTTGTCAAGCATGGTGGAGACGATGCATTACTATTACCTAATTCCCCTTCCACCTTGTTCACACACGACAACCTCTCTTCTATTTCTATCGGCGAAGTAATGCCATAGGCTCCGCCCCTAAACTCCGCGTAGCGGCTGACAGAGTTCGGAGTTTTACGAGCAGCAAGAAGTCCTGTTGCCTCGATCCCGGTGTACCCAGTAAGTGTTGTAACCAGATGCGCTCTTGTGTACCCAGTAAATGTGTAACCAGATGCGCTCTTGTGTACACGGTTTTGAATAGCTTTAGAAAGGTAAAACGCTGTTATACTTTAACCTTTCAGATAACTGTGGAGGCACCCAGTCGACCTTTGTTCTTGGCGACCATCGAGTGCACCCTTTCTCCAGTAAGTGTGTAACCAGTAAGTGTGTAACCAGATGCGCTCTTGTGTGCACATTTTGAATAGCTTTAGAAAGGTAAAACGCTGTTATACTTTAACCTTTCAGATAATTGTGAAGGCACCCAGTCGACCTTTGTTCTTGGCGACCATCGAGTGCACCCTTTCTCGGTTCACACAGTCATTACGTGGACCTTTAAAAAGGTACGGACCAACGCCACAGCGGTTCATGTTTACTATATCATTATGTTATGTATCATAGATACACCTTCCTAAATTAATATCTTGAAACATTTGGATTGATTTAGATTTAACAGTCAATTGATGACCGCCGCGTATATCCTGTTTTTCCTGGTTCACCACTAAAAGGTATGGACCTACGCGTATGTGGCCCGTTTCTGACACATCACTACGTTGTGTATTAGTAAGACGTTTTCCTTCAACTAATGTCTTGACACGTTTGGCTTGATTTAGATTCACCAGTCATTTTGCCAATTAACAAGTGCGGCGTCCACCTCTATTTACAGCAATTACTTTCATTTGATGCTCCCCCTATTGCAAGGCGGCTAACTGCAACTTAGGTAATTTTAAACCCTCTGAGACTCGGCACGTTACAACACTAGTGTCTTAATTATCAATAAACCATAGTATCTGGTTTGATCTAGAGTTGCCCAGCTGTTTTTACTACACCAGCACGCTGCCAATTGTTTCTGCTGACGTCTATCTTGACGAAGTGTGGTTAACTTGACTCAAGGTAATCACTTACAATTCATTGCATTTGTCCACCATGTTAATGTACTGGTTTCTTCAACTGAGTGCATTAGTGATCCACCTACTCAAAGTGGACTTCATTCTTCCGTTGGCTAATGTTTCCCTCGTTTTAACAAGTAGTGCATTCTGATAATTTCTAATGTACACTAATGGGTTTGAGTTTGATTTATCGGCTACTCAACTTTTGGTCCCTCCAGTCCAGAGGTCCTTATGACCCGGACTCCATGGTATTAGTTTGTTTTCAAATAAGTCACCCTTATGGTGTACAGGACAGTGACTGTGAAAGTCTTTAACTTTAATACCCTATACCTGATATTGGTTTTCAATTTTTCAGACAGGACGGCCCCCTTCCGTTCCTTCCCCCACTGTAACGGTCCTGATGAAGGCCCCGGCAAAGGACTGAATTTAGCCTATACAAAGGGGTCGAAACGTCAACGCCTCTTCATTTTTGGACGTCCGGCACATCCCCTGTCCTACATTAAACCACTCAAGTGACCGTAGAACGTCCTTATTTGAAGTACTTTTGCAAGATTGGCCTTAATTGATATAGGCTCGTTTGGTTTTTGGAATAATTCCTAATTCCTTGTTGACTTATGTATTGATGCACATTATGTTCAAATCTGTGTACTATTCTTAATCTTTCCCACAACCTTTGAGCACCCCCTTCCCTTTCCTTCCTCCCATACTGGGGCCTTTTCATTTTTCGATTTTTCATTTCTCTTGTAATGATTACAACAATGTTTCACCAATTATAATGCTGTGTTGTTGAATAAATGACAACATTCTTTTCTTTTTGAACCATCACCTTAGTCTTTTGAAAATTTTTAAATTGGTATTGTTCATAACCTTTTCTCACGGGGACCCCCCTTACATTTACCACATAACGCCCAGGTCCCCGCGACTGCATGGGTTCTACCCCCCTCTGTAATGGCTCATGTCGTACCAGCATTTCCATAAGTCTTCCACACTCCTGTGTGTTACCCCAACAGCATTCACCTTTTGTTGGATGTCTGCCCAAATGTGCCTCTTCCTTGTCTCAGGCACCCTGAGAGATTTTTTTACCAAACAGCAGTTCATGGCTTGTGACCATCTCTTGGATGAGCACTTCCAGCTCAGCTTCAGAGAATTTCTGTTTTCTCTTCCTCTGGTTATCAGCCTGCTGCTGCTGGGGGGTGTCCTGGCGTTGCATGTCTCCTGTGTCTCCTCCATTTTTTCATACACTGCAGAGCTCCCTCTCCAACTTCTCTCTGTGCTTCAGAAACTCAGGTGCAGCATGGGTAGTCACACTTCCTGGTTGTGATGTCATCAAGCTGCACCTGAGTTTCCGATTCTCAGATTAGCGACATCTGCAAATTTGCGATTTACCCATTAAGGAATCGCAATTTCTGACATCGCAAACAAATAACGATTTTTTGGGAATCACTATCTTTGTGCGATTTATTTCATACCTACCGTTTTGCGATTCTGATTTTGTGATTCGCGAAAAATCGCTAATTCAAGAATCGCAAACCTGCAGCATGATACATATGGCCCCAAAACACTGGGTATGGGCCTGCAAAATTAAATGTTACTTCTTTCTATATTTTTGCTATTCAGAAATTATTTTTTGAATCATATTAGGGGTTTTCCAATTCATTTTGAATTGTAATTAGGTTAGGGGAGGAAGGGAGCATCTTCATCCTCTATGCAATTAACATTGTTTGTTATAGCACTTAGAGTCACAAACCATTCAAAAGCAGCTTGTAAAAAATATACAAAATGTGTGTTTTCACTGTTAGAATGCTTCTTCATAGGGATACATGGCAAGATGCCTCGGAGGGTACAGTCAGAGGTCACTAGGACCATTTGTAGCGGAGCAGCAATGCCCCACAAACCAAAGAACTGAAAAATGAAATGCAAATAAATGTTATTTATTACCATTTTAATTTTTAGCAACCCGTGACCTGTCCCAAGCTAATTGTCAGGACGGGGTTGGGTCAGTGCTGCGAGAGGAATCAGCAGGGAGCTGTGCGCTTGAAAATGTGCATGACTCTTTGGCTGGCCGGCCGTCTTGGGATGGCCAGCCAGACATGCACTTTTTAAAGGTCTCTAACCTAGCTGTCTTAGACATTAAGGAAAGATTTTGTGCATTTAGCCATCATAAAAGGTGGTGGGAGCCTAATCTGTTGTGTGATGATAGAGCCAAAAGCATTAAGGCTGCAACTCAATCTGTATTTATGGAATGTTTGAATCACTCCGAAATTGATATTGATATTGATTCAGTATTCATTCTTGGTCCAAACCATGTCTGTTAGTCAAATATGACATTAACTGTCAAATTAACCGAGATATTCATGAAAATATAGCCTTGTCTATCAGCAGACCTACTAAAGGCCCATTAGATTTCGGTCCGTAATTTTCTCACTCTGATGGATCAGCAATTCATATTTTGGCTTTTGCTGTGATTTGGGGTATTTTACAAAGATCATTAACTCCAAGTAGAGTACTCTAAATCACAATCCCAAGTGTACACAAGTCTGCAAATAGAGGATCCAACACTCCAGACCCCATAAATCTGAGCCCAGAGACATCAGGCTTGTTGATTTTGTTGCAGGGCAGCAGCTTTGAGCAGCAGCACTACCCAGTCCTGCAAACACCCTGCAGAAGTCCAGGGAGAGCGGACAATGTTACCCTCAGACAGATATAATCATTCCCTACATCTCTAGCTGCACCCCCACCTGCATTACCACTGACAATTTTCAGTTACTCAGAGCAGGTGGAAAATGTCTGGGTTTCCCCCCCCCCCAAAAAAATATGGAAAAACTGCCTTGTACAGCACCTGTTAACTCTGGGTTTCACCAGTTATTCCTCATTTCAGTGCAAAAACTATTACTAGCTGTACTTTGGTGTAGCATGAGGGACTGTAACATGGATTCTGGATTCCCTTCTTTTAGCAAGTAAAAGGAGCATTTTGTATATTTGAAGTTTGGGGAAGCATGAGTTGCTGCAATTTGTATTGGCGGGTGTAGCGAAATGGCTTCCGCACATTTAATCTTGCCAGAGTTGTTTCTTTTTGGATCAACTGGTTTTTAGATGGGTGAGTCTCACTCATCAAGTTTTACCATGGTAATCACTTGGTAATTGTACTGTGCATGTTTGCCACCAGGATCCACCTTTTAAGATAAGGCGGTTGCGTCACAGCTAGGACAAGGAGCACTCGACTGTTCACACACATGTGTGAGCTGCATGTGTGAGACCACGGTCGCGTGCAGCCCAGTAATTGAGCCTAAGTATCATGGGGCACAGAAGACTCTGCAGGGTTTGTAGACCAGTGAATGGTAATTACTAGCCCACACCTTCTTCCGGGAGTAGTCCTTGGACTGCTTTGCTTTGCTACCCTGAAAGAGTCAAGCGCTAAAAGGGAATGCTTGATTCCCAGTGAGGGGATAATTGTCAACCTATTACTTTTGCAGGCCGTACATCCTGCACAAATAATATTCTGATTTCTTTTTAGAGGGATTCTATTGACATATTTTCGTAGAAATGGAATTTCAAGGTCATAAGATTTTTAGATGATGTGGCCAGCCAGAGTGTTGCATAGTTCCTGGATGTGTTGTATGCTCAATGATCGCATGCTGGGTTAGGACATTTAGAGATTTTTTTAAAGAGCTGTTTACTTGAGTATTAAGTCTCGGAATTGCATATAGTGGAATCACTTGCTTTTCTTGATACATATACTGTATGTTCTATACAGCCTTTGAAACTGAATGTTAGCATTCCAGTTGCATGTTTCCCCCAGTGTCTTCATAATTGTGGCGGAAAGGACAAAGTCAAGTTGTTTTTGAGCAGACCACTGTGTCAAGGGCATTTGTCAACCATAGGTACAATTACTCTAAGAACATGGATGTGTAGAATAGATTAGTTTTACAAGGTGTTTTCGCCCAGATTATTCCAGCGTCTGGAGACACAATTAGGTTAGTACCTATGAACAAGGGTGTAGTCCTGGAGACCTTGTAGCTTAATGGTGACAGTTGCTAACTTTGGAACTGGGGAATCAGGTTTGAGTACTGGCCTTGGCTCAATATGCAGCAGGAATTGCGGTCAAAGAGAGTGATCCTTTCACATTCAAATCCAAATGAAAAGTGATCAGGAAATGGACAAGGCACAGTGAGGAGCCTTCTGGACAGGAAGAGGGATATTGAGCCTCTGGGACACTTCCTTTCTGTTTTAAAAAAAAAACAAAACAGTAAAATATAAAAATTGCTTTCAGCACTTAAAAACAACCTGAATGGTCCATTTGAGTAGATTATTTACTCGAAAAGATATTTTCAAGTTAATTGAGCTGCTTTGCTTGTGAAGCAGCCATGGCCACTCGTGCTTGCCAGCATCACCAAAACGGCACCAGAAAGCTTTGTAGGGATCAGAAGTCATGCTAGCGTCCTGCAAATCTCTCTCGTGCTTGCAAAAGGCTGCAAATCTCACTTTTGCATGGAGGTGTGTGTTTAAACAAGCTTTGTACGCCACATCAAGTTTATAATTCCGCCATGCGCCGGAAAGTAGAATTTAAGAAGGCCCTCTGCGTTAATCGCATATTGCAGAGTTACCCGAACTCGGCCAACTCGGCAAGTGGAATTATAATTCTGCCCGGGCCTAACCCAGTCCCTAGCCTACCAGAGAGGCCCTCCGTTTAGTTCCATCCCCCAATCTCTGTATCAATTGCATTACATTTCTGGAATACAGACTTCTAGGGCCCGATTCATAAAATTAATCTGAGACAAAATCCTAAATTTACTACTTTTGATATTTACAGAAGGCATTTAGCAGCAGTACTTACTACTAGTAAACTGAGACAAAATTCTAACTTTACGACTTTCGGTATTCACAAAAGGCATTTAGTACTAGTAAAGTCAGGAATCCTAACTTTACTACTACTAAATCCCTTTTGTGAATACCGAAAGTCGTAAAGTTAGGATTTTGTCTCAGTTTACTAGTAGTAAAGTTAGGAATCCTAACTTTACTACTTCTAAATGCCTTCTATGAATACCACAAGTAGTAAATTTAGGATTTTGTTTCAGATTAGTTCTGTGACTCGCCACCCTAGTCTTTGGCGATGAGATCAAGTTGCTTGAAGTTACCCCACTTCCTTCTCCCAAACTTTGTTTGGATTTTCACTTGATATTCCTCAAACATACGCTGGTGCTTTGTATTTTATGGTAGTAAAGGCTAGATTGTGTTTTGCAGGAGTGTCTTTTGGGTAATGACCCCCCAATGTATGTGAGTGGTGGTTTTAATGTATTGATATATGTGGGATGGGGATGTTGAATATGCAAAATGACCATGAGAATGGCCAATTGTTAAAAAATGTTAATCCTGTTACTGCTTTGTGCAGACATGTTTACCAATTTACCTATAAAATGTAAGCATTTATTTATACATACACATTGGTATTTATTCACAGTGAAAGGAATGTATGGACTCTTTCAATAACCAGCCTGTACTTATAGCTTATAAATGGCATGCACATATGTACTCATGCGGCTGGATTATATAGACCTGCTGCTACAAATGTGATTATTAACTTCAAATTTTGTATCATGATTTCCCAACAAAATTACACCAAAGCGTAATGACTTTGGCTGTCACAAAAAGATTGCTCAGCCCGGGTTTGAAAACTCTGTTGTCTGTCAACTTGACGATTGGATTTCTGTAATGCAATCTTTTCTGCATGTGCCGTTTCTACGCCTGAATATGGAGATGCTGGAAACCGCGCCATGTTTGTGCTAAATAAATGCAAAGCGATTTCTGTCTATTTTTGAAATACCATGGAAAATGCCTCTTTGGAATCCGGAAATCTCTTGCCCTTGAAAATAAAATAAATGCTGTCAATTGATAACACTCCATACGAGATATTTATTATAAGTGTTTTCTAAACAGCAGCATATTATACCATGAATCTGTTATGAATGATGCACTACGAAGGGGAATCGTTAAAGAGCCCCATGGCAATTTGCATGCATTTTTACAGTCGTCGTTTACTTTTTATTATTCTTATCATAGATTCAAGCTTATACCAGAGTTTAACAGGTCCCATTATTACGTTTACTACTTTAATGGATATAATTTAAAAGAATATGTGTTATGCCTTCTCTCATTAGAATCCAATAATCATTTGTGCCACTGACATAGTGATGTCTTCACCATCCCTTCAGCCCCTATAAAAGTTTCGGAAGTCTAATTGGGAAGTCCGTCAGATAAACAAGGTTACACTTCTGTCTTGTGTGTGAAAAAATACTGTAAATGAGAAACTATTACAAGGAACATTAGAGTTTATTGGAGGATCTGATTATTTAAGAAGTTGTATTTGACACTAACATGCCACCTGACACTTCTGAACACCAGAAAGAGGTTCAAAACAATAACAGAAATAGTTAATAGTATCAGAGTGGACAACAAGGCAAAACTAAACAGTGTATTACTACTACGTCTAAACGTTAATCAAGGAGCATGAAGCTTACTTCCAATGAAGACGTGTAGAGCTATGACAGCTGAGGCGTGTTGTAGGGACTTCGCTCGGACTCACAAGATCAGTGGTGGCTGGTGGAATTTGAAAGTGGTGAGGCTGAGGACCAGTTAATGAACTTTGGGGCGCAAGCAAGTGCAATGATGGAGCTTGACATTTTCCCAGGAGATCAGGGGTGTCTGCCTCTAAACCTTTTTTTTAATTACTGATAAATTGTTCATTTGCAAGTACAATTTCTGTAATAAATTGGCCAAAAACACATAGACGTATATCATTGGCCTGATCAGATGGGCGCCTTTCCTACCCCGGTGACCCATGTTCGAAACCTGGGTTTTATTCTGGACAACTCCTTGTCCATGAATCAACAGGCCATAAAAGTTACTGGTCTATGCCTCACCATAGTTAGATGGTTGAGGAAAATCCTCTGGATGCTGCCTCTTGCCACACAAAAGACCGTAGTCAACGCCCTTATAACATCTCGGCTTGACTACGGCAATATTCTGTACCTGGGCGCTAACAAAGCAGTAGTCGGCCGACTACAATTGGTCCAGAATGCAGCACTCCGCCTACTGTGCAATATTCCAAAAAATATTGGAGTCTCAAGTCATCGCCGGGTACTTCATTGGCTCAGGGTTGAAAACAGAATCCGCTTTAAAGCCCTGAACTACATGTTCAGGATTAAAGCAGGCACGGCACCTAAATACCTCCTAGCTCTAGCCCACCCTTACACTCCCAAGCGCAACCTTCGGTCGCAATCAGCGGACAATTTTTGTGTGCCGAGATTCAAACTGGCAAGAGTAGGTGGCAGATCTTTTGCACACCTGGGACCTTCCCTCTGGAACACCCTCCCTCCATTTATCCGAAAGGAGGATAATTACGCCAGGTTTAGAAGGCATGTCAAGACCTGGCTATTTGATCAATAACTCTCAAATAGCCTCCTTCCTTCTCATGTCTTTCTACTAGCTGAATCTAGGCGCCGGGAAACCCTTTTTGGGTAGCTGTTGCGCCCTACAAGTTGAATAAATAAATACATAAATAAAATAAATGATGTAGCGCCTACTATTACTCCCCATTATTAGCACATTCTAATGCAGATGGTTTAGGGAAATCCTATTTAAACGTAGATTACAATAAGAAAGAGATGCTCTTTAAGGTAGATGGTTGCCTGCAAAATAGAATTCCAGACAATATTCCTATAGTATGCTATCTGGCATGGTTCTGGAACACAAGTTAGCTGTCATGTGAACGGTGGTTGAAATGGATGAACGTGATGCTGAGTGCTATCTGGTGTGGGGGTCAGTGAGTGTGGGGGTAGGTCAAAGATGCGCATAAAGGACAACATATTCTTTAATCTTTAGTAACTGCCTATCAAATAACGCATATATCTTAAGTGGAAAAATAAATGTCAGTTAAACTAAGATGTGAAAAATTAACTTATTATGTTCTTAAACCTTAATTGGTTTATGCAATAAGGCAGATGTAAGTGTGTGTATCAGGACAGTCGCAGTATGGAATCCTTGTTGGCGCAATAGAGACTAGTGGCGTGTGTATTTACGGTGGTAATATGTACCTTGTCCCAGCCTTTACCGCAAGGCACTGTGAACTTGTAGTCATTATTTTACACTGGAATTACACACAATTTGGCGCTAAATGTGAAAAACATTTTGCTGGTTAAAATTAGGGGTGGGCGTAGTTCGCGAAATAGCTCTACGCTTAGCTACGCAAGGTGCACTTCCCACTACGCGAGCTATGCGTAGCACTACGCGAACTGCGTAGTGGCATGTTCGCACTGTGCAAGATGTAGTTTTCAATGATTGCACAGTGGGGACAAGCATCCGGCACTGTGCAATCATTAAAAACAGCATCTTGCACAATGTGAGCTGTACTTTTCTGCCGCTCGAGTAGATTTTTGCTCCGGCTGCAGCTTTCTCAACACGGACTGGTAGTTTCTCATCACGAACGGTCGCGAGCATGTGTGACCACTCTCAATGAGAAACCTTACCTCCCCGCATTGAGAATCTCACCGGGAGGTTTGTTTTCCATTCTCGCGATAGGCAACTTGATGTTGCTGATCGCGAACAAGGAAAAAGTCTTGTGAGGATGCTCAATCATTCAATTTAAGGCCACACTGTCTGTCTAACAGCACTTAGACTGTAATTGTAACATGCAGGGGAAACATGCAGCAATAGATGCTCCAAAAGTTCTTCCCGAACAGGGTAGTTGCCTTTTGCCGCTGGTATTGAGCCAGGGGAGCTAGGCCTTTGATCTCCTGGGTGTTTCTTGGATAGATTGCCTATCTGCAGCCATTGCCCTGTCCATGCCAGGGTGCTTTTTGCCCTCACATGCTAGGGTCACTTCACTGGTGCTGTAATTGCTATCTTCTGGTCATTATTACAGTGTTATGTTCAGTTAGTTCTAAAAGTGGCATCTTTAACATGCTTTAACTTTTCTGTCACTTATTTATTCAGCCTTATTATATTGAAAACATTACGACCAAGAACACGCCTACGCTTTCTGCCTAATCAGTACCTCGGGCAGTTTCCTAGGAAACCTTGTGACTTGACAATCCTGACACTGGGCAATTATCTCCGTCCTTAAACGCAGTGGCTATTCACTTAATTTCAACAAATGTAACATTCAACTTTAGTACTCAACTCTGAGCTTTTGTGACCACTCTGCAGCTGATGAGTGTCTGGCTAGTGATATGCTAAAGTAGTGTTCACGTACAACTCTTTCAAAAGCTGAATCTTCTCCTGTTTATTTACCTTTTTGCAGTTATGTAGTGCGAACGTTGACCTAAGGGTATTGGCACGCTTTCTATGAGCACCTGTTACATTACACCAGGCCAAATTTAAATATATTTGACTTTATTGAGGTGCAACATAACAGAAAGAGATTGCCAGTACTGATGACACCGCAGTAACATAAATTCGAACACAGTACTTGAGAAAATATTCAAGACTGGGGGCTAGTCAATAGCTTTTATTCTTATTTTTGATTTTATCAAAAGATACTTTTTTTCATATTCAAAACACAAACATGTACAACATATTTATCAAAAAAGTCAAAATAGGGGGGTATCATTCGTCATATCAATCATATCACAATCATACAACATGCAATCATTCGTGGGGAGAAGGGGTGCACTAGATAAGAAAGCTACAAAATTTACCAAAACATACAGTATTTACAATATAATATCAAACATAAGACAAGAAGAGCCACAGTCTGCAAAGCACTTAAACAATATTTTCATTTGGTGTGTGATCGATTATACCGCACATTCCTATGGTCAAGTATAAAAATACTTTCTAAATCTTTAGGGAAAGGATAATGTACAGGGATTAGTGATAAGCAACAATTATCATGACATTTACGCTTATCACTAAAGCAGACAGGAATATGGCTTGGGCCTACGCGTTTCGAATCCCAATGACTGGTGGGGATTCTCTTCAGGGCCTTTAGAATTCTCTGCAGAAGTAAGAAAGAGAAGAGGGGAGGGGGGAACAAAAATTAGAAAAGGCTCAGACAGGCATGGTTAGTTTTAATAGCACGATCACCATCAGTCACCTCACTCAGTTGCCACCCATGTCTCTACAGACTTATCACTAGTCTAGTGTACAAAAAGACATGGAGATCTTAACTATCTAGTCTATGATGTTACAGGATCTGAAGCAAGTCAGCAGGTGGGTGGGTGGACAGGCGGTCTATTACACGAAACTCGCGGTTTTTTACTCACCTTCTGTACTTAAGGAAGAAATAGTCTCAGGGAAGGGATAGGTTGACACAGTTAAATGGTGGTGAACCTATAAGGGGGAAATGAAAAGTGTTAAAATGGAAAATATTCTTGGTTTAATGCACTGCCGGTTGTAGGAGAGAATCTCACCTAATAGAGTTCAAGTTGAGGAGGCCGTGTGAGTGGTAGCCGCCAGTTTTTTCGGTTGCTAGACACGTCTTGAAAAATAAGTGAAAAGGGGTTTTTTTAATGGACCATAAGGAACACTTATGTTCAAAAACACGAAAAATACTAAACTAGACTTTACCGGAAATTGTAATTTGGAGGGAGGAAAAGTTGTGCTTGCTCACGGAACCCCTATCAAAAGAGGGACGTTCGACACGGTGCTTATCTAAATAAACAGTAAACACCATTAGCCGCTCGTATGCGTTTCTCGTCAGAGAAATGAGTTGCAATAAAGACTGTAGCTTACCGGGGTAGCAAGTCCCAAGCGTTTGACCGCAGTAGATAAAACACGCAAATGTTTCAGTTTAAGGCGACTTTGGGCTAGAGTGAAAATAAACGCATATGTGTCATTTTAGTAAGTGGTGCCTCAGAGCAACAATGATTGAACGCGTTCGTTTTTTAGCTTGTAGAAAATCCTAACACAGTTAAAACGGTAAATCGAACTAGAGGCTTACCGGCAAATATTTTCAAGCAGTCAGTGGTGATTATTAAGCTACAAGAAAACAAAAGCAAGGGTGAACAACTTGTTTGGACCTAATAAAAAGGACATAGCTAAGAGGCTTAGCGGAGTGGAGTACTTACAGATTTAGAATTGAGCGGGTTTTCCAAACGACAGCGTCTATGGCAGCACTACACACAGGCTCCTGCGCAGTAGCAGGCAGAGGCTGAACTGCTCTACCTATACCTCTACCTATATACCTGGTCTCTGAGCAGCAGGACCGCCCACTCAGAGGCCAAGGTTGCATAGGAATACTGGACTGGATTCAGGGGAAACTGTGGACCGGAGTCTCAAAATAACACAGGAGGTTGCCAGAATAAATAGGCAACATTTGCCGGTAAGCCTCTAGTTCGATTTACCGTTCTAACTGTGTTAGGATTTTCTACAAGCTAAAAAACGAACGCGTTCAATCATTGTTGCTCTGAGGCACCACTTACTAAAATGACACATATGCGTTTATTTTCACTCTAGCCCAAAGTCGCCTTAAACTGAAACATTTGCGTGTTTTATCTACTGCGGTCAAACGCTTGGGACTTGCTACCCCGGTAAGCTACAGTCTTTATTGCAACTCATTTCTCTGACGAGAAACGCATACGAGCGGCTAATGGTGTTTACTGTTTATTTAGATAAGCACTGTGTCGAACGTCCCTCTTTTGATAGGGGTTCCGTGAGCAAGCACAACTTTTCCTCCCTCCAAATTACAATTTCCGGTAAAGTCTAGTTTAGTATTTTTCGTGTTTTTGAACATTAGTGTTCCTTATGGTCCATTAAAAAAACCCCTTTTCACTTATTTTTCAAGACGTGTCTAGCAACCGAAAAAACTGGCGGCTACCACTCACACGGCCTCCTCAACTTGAACTCTATTAGGTGAGATTCTCTCCTACAACCGGCAGTGCATTAAACCAAGAATATTTTCCATTTTAACACTTTTCATTTCCCCCTTATAGGTTCACCACCATTTAACTGTGTCAACCTATCCCTTCCCTGAGACTATTTCTTCCTTAAGTACAGAAGGTGAGTAAAAAACCGCGAGTTTCGTGTAATAGACCGCCTGTCCACCCACCCACCTGCTGACTTGCTTCAGATCCTGTAACATCATAGACTAGATAGTTAAGATCTCCATGTCTTTTTGTACACTAGACTAGTGATAAGTCTGTAGAGACATGGGTGGCAACTGAGTGAGGTGACTGATGGTGATCGTGCTATTAAAACTAACCATGCCTGTCTGAGCCTTTTCTAATTTTTGTTCCCCCCTCCCCTCTTCTCTTTCTTACTTCTGCAGAGAATTCTAAAGGCCCTGAAGAGAATCCCCACCAGTCATTGGGATTCGAAACGCGTAGGCCCAAGCCATATTCCTGTCTGCTTTAGTGATAAGCGTAAATGTCATGATAATTGTTGCTTATCACTAATCCCTGTACATTATCCTTTCCCTAAAGATTTAGAAAGTATTTTTATACTTGACCATAGGAATGTACGGTATAATCGATCACACACCAAATGAAAATATTGTTTAAGTGCTTTGCAGACTGTGGCTCTTCTTGTCTTATGTTTGATATTATATTGTAAATACTGTATGTTTTGGTAAATTTTGTAGCTTTCTTATCTAGTGCACCCCTTCTCCCCACGAATGATTGCATGTTGTATGATTGTGATATGATTGATATGACGAATGATACCCCCCTATTTTGACTTTTTTGATAAATATGTTGTACATGTTTGTGTTTTGAATATGAAAAAAAGTATCTTTTGATAAAATCAAAAATAAGAATAAAAGCTATTGACTAGCCCCCAGTCTTGAATATTTTCTCAAGTACTGTGTTCGAATTTATGTTACTGCGGTGTCATCAGTACTGGCAATCTCTTTCTGTTATGTTGTATGACGGCTCAGCCATACTGATTAGAGCCAACCCTTAAATGTTTATTGGTTTATTGAGGTGCAGCAAGATAATTTGATTTGCCCAGAATCACAGTATGTTGAGGAGATGCCGAAAGTCGAACCAGGGTATCCAGTTTCAAAGCCGGCAGCTCTGGATTGACCCTCAACTTTCTTGTGAGCTGCTAAGTGCCTGCTTGAGCAGTACGATGCCAGGAGACATTTGTGTATGTCTTACGGACTGCAATCAGTATTTACAGACACACAGCAAGGATAGGAGCAGGCCAGGATCCCACTTCATTACAGAGGGATTTGTATATGGCAAGGCTGGTATTTGTAGGCTCCGGTCACAGAACCAGCAACAGGGGTTCTAGTCCTGCTGCAGAGGGCCAGCTGCTCCTGGGGGTTCTCCTGGAGAAAGCCAGTTGTACCTACAACAGGGATCTAGTGAGATCCGATCTTGATTGCTACCTTTTACAGCCTTCATAAGGCAGGGTGGGGTCTGTGATTCTTACAGACCACACCTCATCCTATGACCACATGAGAAAGGGAGGCAGTGAAAATTAGCATGAACCCCCGGGCAAAACAGAGCTGAAAATCATGCTTCTTCAGAAACTGACACCCCTGAGCGTCATCTGGCGGTGGACGCCTAAGTGCAGCAAATGAAACCCTTTTGGCAACTCAAGTATATATTGTGAGTGCAGAGTATGAAACCAAAGAAGAACGACATGCACTGATGATACGATTTTGGAACTGCTATGTTTTTCATGCTTTAGGTGCCATCCTCACTGATCACTAAATAATCATAATACACAGTGTGTAATGTGATTATTTAATTACCGATGTCTTTGGCACATAAATCAGAAACATATGGGGCGCAGCCCCAGTGCCCAGAGTAAGCAGCAGCTCCTCCACAAGATCTGACTTTAATAGCTCAGCACCCTGTGAATCTTTGAATGTTTTTATATACATCTAAATTGAGACAAAACCAATGTATTACTGTTTTTGATTTTGCACCTTTGATGCTAGAAATATGGCCTATTGCCACCCACGGCTATCGTGATTGCATTTTGTTAAGTTGATTAATGTATCCCTGAAACTGTTACTCCATAGACCCTCAGCCTCACGTTTAGAGTACATATGTGGACTATGGGTTTGGGTTAATGAACATTAAGGCCCTGATTCTAATGTCGGTTTGCGGCTTTCCGACCAACATCAATTCCAACTGCTGTATTATGAATACGGTGGTCGGCACTGAAACTGGCCGATCATTCCATGTTGGCTTCCGACGGGCTCAAGTAGCCCGTTGGCCAGTCGGAACCAGCACATAATCCCTTCGACCTATGATTTCGACCTACGATTTCGGTTTCCCACAAGCCTTTCATGAAGGGCTTTCCAACATGAAAAGCTTGTCGGAAGGTGACTTTGGGGGCCCCTAGTAGGGTCCCTTTGCACCAGTGGTCCCTTGTTAGGGGACCGGGGGGCACATATGGTGCCCCCTGTCAATCCCTGCACCGGGTGGCAGGCACTGTGTGGTGCCTGCCACGTGGTGGAGGGATAAACAAAAACTACCATTTATCCATGGGAGCTTGTGCTGTGGCCAGTTTCTGACCACAGCACAAGCTCTCATAGAAAAATGGGAGTGTGCGACCGCACCATTTGTGGTTGCATTCTAATAATGTGGTCTAGGCGCTGTCCAAAAGACAGTCTGTCACGATTCTGCACCGGTGTCAACATTGTAATAAGGCCCTTAATATAAATATTGAAGAGATACAGGTCATAATGCCATGAAAAACTGCAGTCTCAGCCTTTAGGCTGTCAAAATTAATGGCAGCTCCCCCTTAACTCAAAAATCTTCTCTGGTTTTAGACCTGGAGAAAGAACCGATGATCAAAGTTTAAGGTCTCTGACAGCCTAACACTATATACATGTGATTAGCAAATCAAGTTCAGACGACACTGGCTTTCCAATTCCTTTGTAGAAGATACATTTTGAAGGTTGGGTGTCTCCAATTATTCTTAAGCATCTGACTTTCTATACAGATTTGCCACCTGCCTTGTCCTGGCTCTTGCAAGATGAGAAGGTCTTGAAATATTGTCATGATTCAAACCTTGATAAAACAACTGCCCACACCCATTGAGAGAAGTAAAACCATCCTCCTGCATGCATAGCCTAATGTGAAGTGATATTATTCATGATTATACTTGTATGTCTTATCTTAAAACCTATATGATAAAAATTCATATTGAACATTCTTATGTTTTTTCTCAAGGTTTGTTTAGGGGAGGCACTTCATTGTCAAACAATGAATTTTTTAACTGCATAGCCACCCTAAAAATCCAGAGATTTACTTTTCATGTGTAGGATTGCCTGGATGGCCTGGGATAGGCAGAAATGGTGACAACATTCAGAATTTTGCTTTTCATTTAAAGAGGTTGCCTTACTGGGCCTGGAATTGGCAGAAATGGAACAATCATTCCTGCTTTGCTTCCAGGTAATTCTGTGATATCCATCTTGCTGGGTTGGAGAAAGAAAAAAGCATTTCAGACAATTAAGAATGCCGTATTTACTCTCATAGTCTGTGACATGCAGGCACTTCAGGATGGAGAATCCAGCTATAGAAGAATATATTGACCACTTAAGACTGAATGATGATAACTGATTTTCTGCTCCAATCTATTAACCTGATTAGAAGTAGCTAAATTTTCTTTAGAAAGGGCACATGTCATCACATAACCACTGTATCCCATTTAGCCTCTCCTCTGCCTTTGGTATTTTATGAATGTCCTTCATGTGGTGTTTTCAGCAAATAAGCAATTCAATCTCATCGTCCATGTGCATGCCAACGTCTAATGAATGAGTGTTCAATGAAGCTGTGAGACTAAACCTGACAGAACCTCACTTCATAGTCTATTCTTAGGTTAAATTTCTAAACTTCACAATAAAAGCCTACTATCCCTCTCAGGATATGAGCTTCCTGAGGTATAAAATCCATACCTTGTCTTCATTTTAATTGAAACATAAATGCAAAGGTGCACCACACAATTGCAGAACTACAACATTAATGAACACAGACATATGTTTTCTTAGTCGTGATTTTCTTTTCTTCCAAAAAAAGTGTACAGGCACAACACGGGTGTTCGCAGCCGACGCGTTTCGTCCTCAAGGGACTTCTTCAGGGCAAATTGTTTTGAGTATATACAATCGTCGTAATGGAAAGGAAGTTCTTTGTAGAAGGGCGTTTCAAGCGATCTCTTAGTTAGTAGTATTGGGAAGCCATAGGATTATCTGTTCATGCGAATAAATAGTCAGAATGTGAGTCGTCTTCGAGAATTTTTTAGCAATACGTCTATAAACAGTCCTCTTTTTTTATTATATGGATTAGTATTCAGAGGAGGATGGATAGAAAGACGATTGTTCCATCAGGGATGACTCTTGGTAAAGTCCTGAGTTCCCTGCATCCTCCTTCCTCGTGTCGCCCCACGTCGAAAACGGCTTCCCAATACATCTAACTAAGAGATCGCTTGAAACGCCCTTCTACAAAGAACTTCCTTTTCATTACAACGATTGTATATACTCAAAACAATTTGCCCCGAAGAAGTCCCTTGAGGACGAAATGCGTCGGCTGCGAACACCCGTGTTTTGCCTGTACACTTTTTTTGGAATAAAAGAAAATCACGACTAAGAAAACCTACGTCTGTGTTAATTAATATTGTAGTTCTGCAATTGTGTGGTGCACCTTTGCATTTATGGTTCAACTTTATGAGTTCTTGGATGAACTATCATTGTGACAGTAGGTGTTAACCAGTGTGCACACACTTCGCCCATACAAAACACCAGGGGCGATTCAAAATTTGGGGGGTGACTTGTGTTAGGTGCTAAAATTAGGAAGTTTCCACTGTCTTCTTTGTCTTTTGAAATTGTCTTCATTTTAACACTACTTTTGCATAGGATTGATCTGGAAAAGATCATCTGATCAGCAGTGAACTCAAATTCCCTAATAACAACAGATTTTGGCTCATTCCAGACCATTTATCTAGTCCATCTTCATCAGTGATTACTTAAGAGTTGAAGACCCGCCTCCCTTGAATAAGATTACAGTAATGCAGACTTGACTAACAATCTCTAGGAATGCAGAGGAAGGCTGTGTTATTGGCTGATGCTTGCCTCTCTAGTCCTCTTAAGAAAAAGATCAAACATCTTCATTGACACAGATGTAAGCAGGTCTAAGTAGAGTGATACCTGAAAAGGGACAACTATTCAATTAGGTGATGTTGGATGGAACATAAGTATCACTTCAACTGTCTGCAGCTTTTAGTTGAGACATTTATTATTCGGGACTTAACCAAGCATGACGCTCCTCTCTGCATTTTCCTCAGAACAATTAATTTCCTAGACATATGAAACAAACTCAAGAGTGCCCGTCCAAATGTCCTAGTACTGCGATTGAAGGTTCTCTAAGAACATTATCTGAAGACAAATTTGAGAGTAGGTTGATCCAACACGTTCTTTGGGTAATCAACAACTTATAAAGTGTCCTTAATTTCTGTGAAGAACAACTCAGCCAGCAAAGCTATTTATCCAGTGTGCAGAAGTGCAATGCACCCGCATCCTTTAGGTCACACATTTAAGACAGAATGGGTACTTGAGCTGCAGCCCAAAAGATTAAAGTAAAGGCTAGACTAAGTCATGAACTGTCGTATTCTTTAGGTTAGTCCTGTCATGTATACACGTATTTTCATACTTTGTCCTATCCACACAAAAATAACGATTCCAAACAGGTGTCCTTTTACCTAGTAGCTTGGTCCTGTCTCTTTGACACCATGCTCTTAGTATTCTATCATAATCCCTGTACCTGACGTACATACACATGTCCCCAGGCATGGCAGAATTATTCTGTATAAATGTCACCACCTTTTTTTAATCTATGGCCAACAACCAGGTGTGCATGATCACATTTGTTTGGAAAAACATTGGTGATTGTTTTCAAAACATTTATGATTGTTTTCAAAGCATTTATGATTGTTTTCAAAGCTTTTATGGTTGTTTAAAAAAACATATAGCTTCTAGAAGAAACCCTGGAGTGACCACTCTAGTCTATAAGACCCTCATTTCCACCTACAAATTAGAGGAGGATTCCTTCCAAGCTGAGACAGGGTCCTGCATGCTGAATCTTCAACAAGCAGCGGTCTGACATCCCTTGCGGGTGTCATCCTTGAGGCAGAGACGGGGTCCTTCTTTCACAACCACCAGGTGAGGGGGCTGTTTCTTCCCTAGGGGTTTCTTGGCTACATACACATATGCACATATCCATGCTATGTTATGTTATGTTATGTTATATTAATTTATTATGCGCACAGATACTCCAGCCAAAGAGCGTCCCGGCGCAGAGACAAGGAGAAACATAACACAACAGGGAAATGAAGGTATGAGAGAAGCAGCTAAAGCAAGAATGTTTTTATAGCCCTCCGGAAAGTCAGGAGGTCCTCCAGCAAACGAATTTCAACAGGGAGGGAGTTCCAGGCTGATGCAGCTTTTACGCTGAAAGAGCGACCCCCCATACGGTTGAGTCTGAATCTGGGGACTACAGCGAGGGCCAAGCCCTGGGAACGGAGGGTACGGGTGGGAACATAGAAGGAGAGACAGCTAGACAAGATTTCAGGGCCTATTTGAATTTAAAAGCATTTGTTGAGCGCACTTATACCAAGCGGTTTCATGGCGCTTTGAGGATTACGACCAGCAGACAGCAGCAGGAGAGGGCATACTAAGTGGCAAAGGTGATAGAAAAAAGAAAAGTTTTCAGGTTTTTCTGGAACTCTAAATAGGAGGATGAGGTATGGAGCACCAGGGGGAGGGAGTTCCAGAACACTGTTGCAAGGGCCGCAAATTTCGCCCCGCCAGCTTTCTTTTTCTTGAAGCGGGGTATGGTCAGAAGTGCCATGTGGGTTGAACGGAGTTCTCTGCCCGGTAAGTAGGGACTGATGGCTGAGCTGATGAACTCGGGGGCAGTGCCCATCCTGGCCTGGAAAGTGAGGCAGCCTAGTTTGAGTAGGGATCGTACTCTCACAGGCAGCCAGTGCAGTGCCTTCAGCAATGGAGTAGCACGATGGTATTTGGGCAATCCATGAGTCAGGCGGGCAGCTTGATTCTGCACTAACTGCAAGCGATGTATGGCGTAGGCCGGCGCGCCGTTGTAAATTATGTTTCCATAATCAAGGCGCGAAAGCACCATAGCCATTACGATGACCTTTAACGCCGGGAGGGAGAAAAAGCGGGATATTTTCCTAATTATCCTGAGAGAAAAGAAGCAGGAGGATACCACCGAACTAACTTGGGAGTGCACAGAGAGTTGTGAGTTAAGCAGAATCCCAAGGGTCTTGACTTCAGGGACCGGGAGTGGGGGAACACCAAGTGATGGGGGCCAAAATGACAGGGACCATGGACTGCAACCACCTCCAGTCAAGACTAACTCAGTCTTGTCTGGATTGAGCTTGAGGTGGTTGCAGTTCATCCAGTCCTGAATGAATAGCATAACAGTTTGAACATTCTGAGCGGACGAGGGGGAATGGGAAAGATTGAAGATTAGCTGGAGGTTATCGGCGTAGTTGAACACCGTGACCTCCAGCTGCTGCAACATAAAAATGAGGGGGTAGATGTATAGGTTAAAAAAATGGTAGATCTTGAAGGTAAGACAAAGGACCTTAAAGAGAATATGCTTTCTCACTGGAAGCCAGTGTAGGGAGCGAAGTACGTTTGCCACCGAACAGAATCTGGGCAAGCCAACAATAGCTCTGGCCGCAGCATTCTGGACCCGCTGCAGGCGAGTTAACTCAGCCTGGTTGGCCCCAGCCAGGAGAGAGCTAGCGTAATCCAGGCGAGAAATGATAGTTGCCTGGATCACCAACTGCCTGGTCGGGGCATCAAAGTATTTAAGAACAGGTCTCAAACCTCTTAACAGACCAAAGCAGCAGGCAGCTGTTTTTTTGGTGTGCCCTACAAAGGAGAGGCCCGCATCCAACCAGACCCCCAGATTTTTCACCTCCGACACCGGGGTCGGAGTGGGTCCCAGCTCAGAAGACACATACAGATCTAGGCTAGGTACATTTAGGCAAAGTACGTAGGGCGTGCATTATTGGAGTCTGCAAATCCTACTGTTTTATCTGAACTATATATGTTCATCCAATGGTAGAAATGTATCTACTGTTTACCATATTAGCACTTTCAATTTCTTTTATATGCTTCTGTCTCCTGATTGTCGCAGCAAATATGTTTTACATTAGACTATCGCTGGACCAATAAATACTTATTGAAAATGTCCCACTATCCATCTTGTGTATTTCCTGAGAATAAGCAAGCACGAGTTACTGAGCGAACAGTATTGTACTGTTTTCCACAATCCCGGAGGAATCAGGGTTGTCATGTTCAGTGGTTGCCAGAACCCACAGACACCATTGTAGAATACAGGGGGGTGGTATTGACACTGTAGAGTTAGCTGGTCTAACGGCTGACATATCCCCTGGGGGTGTTCAGAGTCTGTTTAGAGACCAAGCCCTCAGTTTAGGTCATCCAAAACACGCAGGTCCTTGGATAATTGCTAGGAACTACACGAAAGAACAAGAACACAAGCAATGACATTTCTCTGAAACACTCTGCTCCTGTTGTAGGTGCAATCACAATTGGTGAGAGACTAGAGTGTTTCTGCAAGCAGGTGGAGTAAAAGTTAAAGGGGTAGGCACCCACCTCAAGTAATAATCCTTGGCACAGAACAGACAGGCTTAACTTAGGGAGGAATGAGCACATTATGTATGGAGTACCAAAAAAGTAATAAACTTGAAATGCAAAAATAATAAAAATCCCAAACAAAATAGGTAAAAGACAGTAACATTTGATGAACAGAATTACACCAAAATGAAAAATATCCAATAGGAGAAAACTTTTTCTTTAAAGTTTTGAGTAGGAGTAGCACCAAGAAGCATAAAGTGTTAATGATAGTCAGTGATCACAACTTAGATGCAATTTGAGGCTACATGCGATGGAGAGCAGGTCAGATACACCAACCTGGTTCATACTGGTTAAATATCACCTCAACAGTTAGTCTTTAAAGTCCCATGCCACCACTGGAGTACACTTCCCAAGCCCTCAAGGATCTCAGGGAAGGCACTTAGAGAATCACAGGGCAGCCCAGCATGGTCCAGTCCAGGTCCCACTTACCGGTCAGCCCGGCAGTTGCAGGAAAGGTGTATTGTAGCTTGTTGTATCCCTGTATCTTGAACAGGAGGTCGGGCGTATGCCCCTTGGAGTCCACTGCTTCGTCCTGGGTACAAGAGGGACAATATCCAGTCTTATAGGGTTCCTCCCAGATTACAGGTAGCAGGTCTGGTCCTCTTCTGTTCTTCCTTAGGTCAAGGAGTGTTCTGAAGTAGGTGTCTGAAGGTCCTACATTTATACCTGACATGGGCAGGATTGACTCCTGGCACCCCGTAACCACAGGGGTAAAATTTGCTGAAGCCAACCCCACCCACTTTGGGAATTTCCAACGTGGCAACAGTCTTTCGCCATACTAAGCTTAGGCTGTGTTGACTGAGATCGTGTGTCGGGAGTGTAATGTGGTAATCCTAGTGTCCTCTCACATCTAACACTAAATTCCAGGCTGGGACAGCCACAGCACCCACAACACACCCAAAGATAAAATCTGGTAGAACAAATGTAGAGCAAACAAACAGTGGATATATAAGAATTGTTTTACCATCCTGCTTCCCTTTCTTTTGAATGCACCACAAAGTGTACTATGTAAACACAGTAAAACTGTTAAGCAGGATTTGACATTCGAGCAGGTTTTGACGCTGTAATGTCAAAACGCATGCTCGCAGCACCCGCCATGTGTTTGGATTTGAGGAGTCCTTTCTCTCTGTTTCTTACCTTTTCCTGGTGCTGCATGCTTGATCAGGTACGCTTGTGGGGGTTCTGGCACTTCGACGGATGGTATTTTAGTCCCTGCCTAATGGAACTCAGTGCTTGGTTTCTCTTTTGGTTCTGGCATCCGGAAGCACTTCGCCAGCGGCTTCGACTTTCGTGGAGTCCTTTTGTTCATTGCTTTGTCAATCGCGGGATTCCCTGTTCAGGATGGAGCCCCATTGCCTTGGGACTTTGATATAGGTTCTTTTCCTTTCGTCTCCATTCTCAAACAGGCACATTCACAAGAACTCTTCGTGCCTATTAATAGGGACTGTGGGAGTTATTACGCGGCTGCATACCTGTTTTCCTTTCCCTTTACTTCCTGATTGACTGTAACCTATTGAGGTGGTTATGAGGCACTTTTGGGTGTTTTTACTAGGAGTTTCTGTATTGTGATTATAGACTCCCTTTTATTTGCCATTGTATTGCCTTTTGGTTTTTTTTTGTCTGTGCCAGACTTTTTTTCCCCTTGGGTTAACTTTTTATAATGAAGGTGTCGTTTTTTGGGTACAAGGATAAAAACGAACAATAAAAGCCCTCTCACTATTTGGATATAAAGTTCATGGACATTGAGCTCTCTGTAAGGGATCATCCTTTGCAATCCAGAACGGGGTAAGAGAAAGCTCATGCCTGCGATAATAGCTACCTGGTCATGCATGCATGTGAATGACGTGTCTAGCGTTAGGTGCTAATCTATCTTTCTATCTTTCGATTTCTCAAAGGTTACAAGACTCCCATTCCCTTCAGTGGCAGAAAAGGAGGGAGGCCTTGCAAGAGTGACATCCCCCCCTGGGTTTCCCGTTTACCCCACCTTCTCCCTGTGCCTTTGCCAGCCATACTCTTGTTTACAATTAGGTGGTGGCTGCCAAGGTAAGGATAGAGGATTGGGATTATCTTCATGCCTGCAGTGGTGGGTGAAACCTGCGTGGTGCCAGAGCACCCTACATATTCTGACAGATTCAGAGGACCCATCTCTGCCTATTCAGGTCAGTCTATTTTTTGCTTCTGGGTAGGATTTCACACCATTTTCACACTCATTCAAATGCTAGTCCCTGACTGGGGAAGTTTAAAAGCAAAAGCAAATTAGCCCCCAGGAACTCCAGGTAGTGATAAGGTAATTTTCTAACAGCTTATTGTCCTGTGTATTTAATAAAAATCTTACTTCACTCTTTAATTGGATTTTTATTAACTATTGAAAAATAGTTCTTTATTTTTCTAGCTAGTTCCATTCCCAAGATACTAATCCACCTAAACATAGTGGCTGCTTGTTTCAAATTCTAAACCAAACCTAAACCCCATTAGCTGATAAGAAAATGCATCTGTGAAGGACAGATAGATCTTCGATGTACAATTTGCAGTGATTTAATATGGTGGTTTCTATCAACATCTATGGCATCATTGTAATTTTTTTTATTTCAAACGGTCGTGTCACTTTGGTGTTTTGCAATTTGGGGCTTGGTTGCTACTTATTTAATGTTATAAAGAATGAGTCTTTCTATACTTTAGAGACAAATTTCTTCACTAGAAGTGGCCACTTGATTATTATATGACTGGCAACGATACTTAGTGCCAGGGGTGGCCGGTATAGCTTGGGGGGGGGGCGTTGCGGGGTACGCAGGTGTCGCAGGAGAGTCGTTTGGGGGTGTCATGTGGGGGCAGCGGGGTTAAGAATTATTTTTCTTTAACTTACCTTGAGGCTGGGTATCGTGTCATCTGTGCTCCTGCTCTCCTGAATCTGCTTTCAGGAACAGGAAGCAGGCAGCCAAGCTTCCTCCTCTAAGCCAATCACAACACTGCAGTGCAGCGTAGTGATTGGTCTGAGCGCAGTGACACAGCACTCAGTCATGGGCTGTATGGTTGGGCATGTTCTCCATGCGGTCTGTAATGCAGCCTGCTTGGGGAACAGGCAAGTGGCATTGACATTTTCGGGCGGCCCGAGTGGGCCAATCAAACAGTCATTGCGCACATGAGTAGTCAAACCACTCCGCCCCTACCCTGCACCGTGAGCAAAGCAGCACGCCCACCCTCGTGCCCGCAAAGGAAACTTAACATGATAATAACTTTCAGTTATTATTATGTTATGTTTCCTTTTCTCGCACTGCTTGAAAGCAGTGGGGCGATGCTTCTCCGCCATAGCGGAGGAACTGCCACTGCTTTGTGCCCCACTGAAATTATGAGATTGTGGGAACATCATAGCTCTTGTTGTCCTTACGTACTATATTGAGCTGCTGAAAGCAACAGCAGCTCAAGACTCTGGGTGGAATTCAAAGCCAAAATGAGGAATTACTGGCGGATTCAGATCTAGAATGACCAATTCCAACCGTGATTTCCTGTTTATTTGTCCCTTCTAAGACACCAACCCATAAGGACAGATTTTCCAAGCCCCCAGAGTTAACAGTACCCTTGACATCGGAAACACCAGGGGTGGAGAACTAGGAACCCTTTTCCCAGAGACACTTGAAATGTGGCCTTTTTAATTTCATGCAGAAATGTACTTGCCATCTACTGAGCTGTGCATTGAGGTGAACACTACATTCAGGCATGTTTGTATAGCACTACTGAAATACTTTTGAAAGATAATGGCCGCTAGACATTGTTATATGGTCTGCTGCAAGGCAATCACATTAGGACTAATCATTAATGTAACAAACACACTACTAAATAAAATCCTTAGCGGAAACAAGCCTTAATTCCCTGCGGTTGACTGTAGGAGTACAGCCCAATCTTTACCTTTGTCAAAACTCCCTACTATCCGCATTCCCAAATCCACTAGGCTCCTCTAAAATAAACTCAGATGACATACACCCTGTTTTGGTCACTCATAACTGGCTCCCAACAGAAGGCAGAAGCCTGTTCCAAGCTTGCCTACATCATCCACAAAACTCGCAACAATGGGAAATCAAACACTCTGTTGCATAAATTAGCCATCTAAAGAGGTTCCTTCTGCTTAAGGAACACATACTTCTTACTGGAGCGCCCTCTATTGAAAACAATTGACGGGCAGATCTACAGAGGCATCAGTTTCCCTGCGCCAACCTGCGATACACTTGTGCCACCATGGATGCGCAGTATTTACAATATGGCTCACCATGGAAAAAGGATTGATAGATGCGTCAGAAATTCTGACACATCTGTTGGCCCAAAAGTCACGCATTGCTGAAGTCGTGTATAAAAGCACGACGTAACTCAATTAATGCATGTTGAGTCCTATACTTATTGTATTGCGGCACTTCTTACGCCGGCTTCTAGCAGGCATACGTTTTTGACGCAATGATGTTCCTATAAGTGGCGCAGGGAAATCTTGTTGATTTCACTATGTCACTTTTAAGAGGCTTTCCTGCGTGGGAAAGTCCACCCTGCATACATTATACCTGACACAGGTATAATGTGACGCAAGCTTTACAACTCGACTCTTCTCCCTAGATGTGACACGTTGTAAATTGGCTGAATTGTTTACTCCATCGCTGCATCACAAAGGGGACGGAACAGCGACCCTAAAGTGTTGCAAGGGGCTTGTAAATATGCCCGCAAGAACTCTGATAAAAGCGATCTCTGGGGGTGCACCTGAAAATTGATCCCTCCAGCTATCAGAATTAAGGCTCATATGTCAGTTTCATTTCCTCCATACAACCTTCAACTTCTTAGTAGGCTTAGTTCGGACAATTGTTTTCTGCCCTTTTCGATTGACTTTTAATATCTGATTAAATGTTCGTATCCATACTTCATGTAAACTCGTGTGATCCTCTGCGAAGGACTCTGCTGCCGCGTGTCTAGTTTGCGGTATAAAAATCATTCTAAGTAAATAAATTAAAAAATAGCCCAGCTCAGGATTGTCTACAGACGGCAGACACGTTTGGAAGTATTTAAGGGTTAGTGGAGGGTGGGTATGTCATACAGAGGGGAAGCTGGACGGAACTGATAAGGTGACAGATCGGTGGCTTGCACAATGAGAGGATGGCACATAGGAAGGGGTGGGGTGCTGACAGAAGGGTAAGATGGGCCACGGGTGGTGGATATGTTCTGTCAGTGTTGAGTGTAAATCAGGATATGTGACTCGTGATGCACAAGAAGAATTGGGTGAAGCGGGGCACAGAACAGTGGGGTGCAGGGGTATGATGAGATGCTTAAACAGGGTTGGTACCCAGGGAAGGAGTCATGGGCATGATGGTGCATGGTGGTAGATGGGTGTGGACACAGGAGCAAGGGTGGCACAGGTGGTGAATGAATAAAGTAGAACAACAGCAAGAACAATAATACTTCTACTACATCTACTTTAACTACTAGCACTCCTTATTTCATCAGCCTTGGTAGGAAGAAGGTCTGAAAGCTTCACCAAGATGTAAACGCATTAAACTGTAGATAATACCAAATGTGAGCAGCGAGAACTTAACACACTTGGGGCCAGATTCATCAGACAAAAATCCGCTCGCAAAGGGCCAGATTCAGAGAATCTGGCCCTTTGCGAGCGGTATTTTTGCATTTGGGATGCATCATCCCAAATGCAAAAATCTCAATTTTAGAAATCGCTACATTGCGATTATTTGCATTTAAGGAATATCAATTTGAGATTCCTTAAATGCAATGCATGAACGTTTTTAAAATAACATATTCGCTAATAGAGCATGCAAATTACCATGAAGTACAACTTCATGGTAATTTGCAAGAACTTTGACAAATGCACTAAAGTGCATTTTTCAAAGTGTCATGTTGCGCACACACATGCCCTAAGGGCAAGTGTGTGCGCAACATATGTGCACATATCAATTTCAGGGGTGCAACAGGGTGACCTATGGCCACCCTGCACCCTTGAAATCGCAATCTCAATTTGCGATTCGCTAATTGCTATTCACAGATTGAGATTGTCTTCCCATTCATTCCTATGGGCCTCTAGGCCAGTAGGAATGAATGGGGAGGTATTCCTTAATTGCGAGTCGCAATTTGCGAGTCGCAATTAAGGAATTCTAAGAAATCGCTATTTTTTAAGTGATTTCTGATGCATTCCATTTTGCAATTCCTTAACAGCGATTCGGTATTTTTCGCTATTAAGGAATCACAAATTGGGTTGTTGATGCATCTGGGGGTACGCCATTTTATCAGATTAAAGGAGAAAGCACATAGAAAATGGTGGATAAAGCAGTAAAAAATGACATTGTCTCTCTCTTTACATTAAAGAGAAAAAGATTAAAGGGACTCTTATGTGGCAGACAATAGGCAGATAGAAAAGGAAGAGACAAGGTAATTGAAGGGAACCGTATAAAAAAAAGTGGCGCAAAGTCTCTTACACGGCACACCATCTTGCAGGCTTTTCGTGATTTTGTATTACATTTCATTAATTCAGACACCAATGAAGTGAAATACTTACAAATATAAGCAGGTGGGGCCTGCACTTAAGGAGGGGAGAGAATATGGCCTAATGAATGGTGCGATCGACACAAGGGAAACCGGGTTCGAATTTCGGCAGGGACGTTTAACATTCTGTGATTCCGGGCAAGTCACTTAACCTCCCCCTACCTAACAAAAACATAAAGAATTGGCCTGTCTGTAAAGTAACTGGTGCTTATGTAAAGCGCTCTGAGTCCTTCAGGTCTAGTTTGCGCTATATAACCCCCCCCCCCCCCAAAACAAATGGTCTCATGCGAATATCTCTTAAACAAACAGGGGCAGATTTATGTTAACTGGCGCATCCCCAGGGATACGCCAGTTAACATGCGCCACAGCTCCGCCAGCCATGGTGCGCCGCATTTATAATGCGGCGCACCATGGTGCAAAAACGGCACAGATGCGTGATGCATCTGTGCCGGAAATGTGGCGCATTGCTGGAGTTGCGTCGCAAGCGCGATGCAGCTCCAGCAAGGCTCGGGGGTGCCCCATTTTACCAATGCTGTGTCAAGACCTACGCCTGCTTCAAGCAGGCGCAGGCTTTTGACGCAGCATTGGCTTAAAAGTGACTGAGTGAAAACTCATAGATTTCACTCAGCCACTTTTGCGAGGCGCACCTGCCCCGGAACGCCCACCCTGCGCCGGAACACCCACAAGTGGCGCAGGGCTTTACAACGTGACGCATCTGCCTAGATGCGTCACGTTGTAAATCGTTCGTAGGGATGCGCCACGTTTACGCCGCTTTGCGTGACGAAACAGCGGCGTAAACGTGGCGCAAGGGCTTCATAAATCTGCCCCACAGTTTCCAGATGGTAGTACTGTTGCCCTACAACAAGGTGCAATTTAGAAAGAAATACTAGGCCTCTGATTGACTAAAGGCGAAACACCTGAGTGAAGTACACATCTGAAGAGGCACGTCTACTCGTGGCCACAGACAACAATAATGCCTCCAGGGCGACGGTCTCTGAGTGCTGTGCACTTCAGCTTTGTTGCCCCTGGCAAAAAAGATTACAATGATTGTCTTGCACTGTTTGGCTTGCTTCCAGCATTTCTTGACAGTTCGCTGTGGACGTTCCTGTATTGAGCTGGCTTGTTTTTACAAAAAAGTACTGTACATAAGGTGCCTAGAAATGCACAGAAGTAATACGAAAGGTAAGGTAGTCCAGTTTAAAAAAATGGAATGGAAAATAATCCTGCATCACACCAGATTGTAATCACATGAATTTACTGCTACGCAATTATACACGCCTAGGGCGGGAATCATAAAACCCAACACCGGAATGGTCCGTGTAGCGGTCATAAACATTTTAATTCCATAATGTTATCTTTCCCATACGGTGACAGGAACGGGGAGACTCTGCACAATGAGTTTCTCTTTCAGAGCCTATTCACCGGATTCAGCTTTGCAATTTCGAAAATGGGTGTAATACTAATTTACAAACTAAAAGGTCAATGTGCTCCGTGTGAGCAGTCTCCCGCTGCTCAGTTCCTCTGGATGCCTGCAGGCTGATTGGGAATCAGTTGTAGCTGCTGCAGGATGACCAACACTGGAGAATCGTAACTTCTTGGGCGAACGAAAGCAGAATTTGGCCAAAGAATCACCCTAATTACTCATGGAATGTTTGGTGATTTGTGGATCGCTTTTGAACAGATTCATTTACGACCACCTCATGCAAAATAGACATCTGCAAAAGGGACCTTTGGTGGACTATGAGCAACATTTGAGTGTCATGCAAAATGGTGAGCGGCATCCCAACCCCAACAGATCCTACTGAAGTATATATATTGTTTTGAATTGTATTGCAACATTTAAATAGCGCTTACTACCCCTATGTGGGGCGCTGACACGCTTGCTTACAAGAGTATAACAACTCTGAACTTGAGTAATGAAAGCTTGCCTCGTTGTTCCCAATCCATAGTATCTCCATCGTTACACCGCCGCCCACAGCCCCACAATAATCCACAATAATACACAGACACAAAGATATTGGAAAGATGAAGCTGCAGGTTTATTTGATATACAAATAAAAGGTGGGTTATTTTACAGGTGATCCCGTCCGCCCCGCAACCCCTCGTTTCAGGGCACCTGAAGTTCAGCCAAGAGAAACACCAGCGGCCATAGCCCGGTATTGTACCTGGGAGGAGATCTACTCCTCCCACCGGTGAACCTATCATCCACCAACTCCGCCCTCTGAACAAGGGAGAGGGACTCACACCTTCCCCAGCTGGGCGGAGCCTATAAGGCAAGCCCCCAGTTGCTCAGGTTTACATCCGCCCTAAGGACTAACGGGGCGCCGTCATACTCCAAGTTCCCAAGAAGGACCTGTTGGAGCATGTATGACTTATGCATGGTGCACTTAGCACTGGAGGCTTCAGGTCCTGTTCCTGCACTTTTCCTGTATCGGGATCGCCCTGTAACTCCTCCACAGCCCTGGGTGTGGCCTCCGCTGCACCTAGAGCCCCCACCACTTACCTCCCTGGATCTCTTCCTATTTGCAACCTGCTGTCTCTAGAGCTTCACCCAGGACTAGCAAGTATATTGCCATGCCTACCTAGGACCAGTGCACCCCGTCAGATTTCCAGCATTCAACTGATTCTGCATGCATAGTCGGAGCCTTATGAATCCCTACCCACGCATCTCTGTGAATTTTGCGTGGCTGCGTTTACGCGCTTGCGGGCTACTTCCCACGCTTCTTGGGATCGAGCCCCGTGCCATATGGGTCTAGGTGTCATCTCTGACCACCAGAGGCCACAGATCCCCGCTCACTGCTCAATGTCCTTAGGTCCCCCCTCATTGCTTCGAGCAGTCGCCTCTTGCCCTCCGGGCCCCTATGAATCTAAAATCCCTCCCGGGGGGTCCAGCGAGAGGATGCTAGGCCCGCACTCCCCCGACTGTGGTTCTAACCTTTCTCTCCTCTACCTGCTCCAGATGGTGAGAATGGCTATCCCTGCCCTGGCGAAGGCCATATCCAAGACTACTGTCCGTGTCTTGGATATGGACTGGAGTGTTTGTCTGTCCTGGATGGACCCAATTTCGGTGCATGCCTGCAACCTGTCCTGGAGGTCTCGAGGATCCCACTCTCGCTAGTGCGAGCAGACTAGTCTGACTCCCTCGGTACCCCGTCCCTGTAGACCAGGATTACCACTGTTTTGTCCTGCCGGTGAGTGCCCCCCTTGAGCGAAAAGGCTGGTATGAACCCGCATAGCCAGCCACCCTTCGTCTATCCTGCCAAACTTAACTTATTAAGTCTCACACGTCGCCCCGTTGGGGCGCTCGTTGGACCCAGGTGGCTGAAGCAATTGCACTAACCAAGAGCCTATACCATGTTGGGCAGCTATGGGACACTACTAATTTTTCCCCTACGTCCTTCCCTACCTAAAAATATTGTCTAAGCTCTCCTCCTCGATACAGACTAACCCCCACTTAAATATTGCCTCAGGTCAGCGATTGTGGACCAGAAATTAATATAAATAATTCTATTTATTCAAAAACTATACTTCTTCTGTACAGTTTCCAGCTGATGTTACAATTTCTGATAAGGTGGTGCGAGGTAGTATTATGGACTAGGATGTTAATACACTAGATACGCCAGGTGGAGACATGTTTTGAAATACTTCAAAGAGTTGTCAAAGTACTTGAAAAGTTTAAAGAAT
Organism: Lissotriton vulgaris; assembly: GCF_964263255.1. Classification (NCBI taxonomy): domain Eukaryota; kingdom Metazoa; phylum Chordata; class Amphibia; order Caudata; family Salamandridae; genus Lissotriton; species Lissotriton vulgaris. The sequence goes on along the minus strand of NC_141697.1, from coordinate 743,799,092 downwards.
TTATTTTATACCATTTAAGTATTTTTGCAGCATATAATTTTCCCATGTGGATGTTTGACTTGTTAAATTACTAAAAGAAGGACATGCTTTACCAGATTTATTAATGTATTTATTAACTATGTGTCTTGCTTAGGGTTAGGTAACATGCTCGGTGTTCTAAATAGGTATTATAATGTATGAGTGTTATAATTGAGAGGACTAACGATGATTGGGATGAATGCCAGCGTAGAGACAGCACTTGCCATCCTTGCTGATACTCCTGCGTGTGGGCTTTTATTCTCTGTAATAAAAGAAGAAAGCCCATGTACTGGCCTCGCATTCTGTTTTGAGCTGTACTCACTTATTTACACTGCCCTTTTAGTACATTGGCTGGTTTATTAAATTCTTTACTTGCAGCCAAAATCCTGTTCACAAATTCCCACCAGATTTTGGGACAAGTGATTATTCAAACATCTGGCCCTTATACAGAGAAGGATCAGCAGTGACACTTTATTGATCATGATAACAGGACCAGGCGTCCAAGGCATGAACTGTGAGGGTTTATGCACAAAGATATTACTTTAGAAGAAACATGTAACTGTATGAGAAACCAAATTATCTCACTCAGTTGACCATGAGCCGAAAATTGACAAGCACTATTCACCAAGGCAGACCAAAGCAGTTACCTAAAGACAAACTCTTTCAAATTGCTATGCGAAATTTTTCTTTAAAAATTGGCAAACCTAAAAGACTCTGCCGATTGGCCCGCATGGAAATTGGAAACTTCCTCACAGGCCGATGCAGCCAGTCACATGTTTTCTAGAAGCCACATGGAAGAGGCATTATTCGGGTGAGATGATAGCTCTTTTGTGAGGCATGAGGTCCATGGCAGTGTTAATTTCGTCCACATGCCAGCGTGACATTGATTTACTTTTTCTTATGCTCCTAATGTCCAAAATCAGGTTTGTGCCGACATAAATTGGAATTGAAATTGTACTGTCTTTCAATTTGAAATGACGTGGCGATACACCGCATAATTGTTGTTGTTGCCTTTGCTCTAATAACTGTGAGCTTCCCATGGAAAGATAGGTTAAAATCCTTGAATATATTTTAAAGTAAAATGTTTCTTGTTGCCTGTCGTTCTTGTCGCCTGTAGATCATTGATGCATAGCCTGCAAACTATGTACTTGTGTAGTAATGTGTGAGATCCTATGTCTGCAGTCCTATAAAAGGACATTTTTATTTCTCACCTTAACGGAACCCTCTTTCTCACTCTTAGAAGGCAGATCTATGCTGGATTTGCTATTGAACTTTACTGATTTCTTTGCACCTATGATAAGGATGCATTGAGGCTAACTTTACTTATGATATATTTTATGTGTTTTGCCTTACTAATTCTTTAAATAAGCCCTTAAAACTATGGCAAGTGTCTATCCTTCTTACTGATAATTTGGCAAAGTTGTATATGTAATTTTTTATCTGTAACCCATAATTGATCTATTAGAAAGCATTCTAACACTCCTAGCCACGTTTACGCTATGAAAGTGGCGTAATTAAATCAGGTGACATTCTGTGTACCGAATGCCCGCTTTTACCCCTATAAAAGGAAGGTCTGCCAGCTAAATTGCAGACTTTGGAGCGGGGACCAAGGACAGAGCCTCGGGGTCTCGTCCGCCTCCTGTGATTCAGGGCAAAACACTCAATCTCCCCGTGCCTACAATAAATATAATGTATCTTGTGTAACGTAACTGATGCTCATGTAGGCGCTCTAATACTTTTGGGTCATGGTTGCGCTATATAAACCTGCAAGAATGTAACAATAAATAACGTGTTATTTTAAATGTATGTAGATGTATGATATGGTTACCTGATGGCGCCAAGGACAAGTGTTCAGTCTTGGACTATCCTTTGGCAACCTGTTTTTAGGATTGTTGGTTAAATTGGGTCAACTGAAGTAAATCAAGACTACAACACCCATAATGCACGTTTTTCCTTTCCTTCCGCTTTTCTCCGGTCATTCCTCCGCAGACGCGAGGTAAACACTTCCTGCAAGTACACACATGTTAGGCTCATAACATACATTTTGAATGTTTTCTGCAATGTCTCCTCCTTGCCTATTATCCCTAAACGCCCCGAAAATGGTGAGACCCTCATTGGCATGGGCAATTCTCAGTGCTGTTTCTGATATCCTTTTGACGTCCCGCAACGCCCGCCCCGGGTGTGGGCCCCGAGAGAATTGATCCCGGACCGGGGGTAAGGGAACCCGCACCCAGCCTGGCCAGTCCCTAAACCGCTTGGGGAAAACGGAGAGTCGCAAGCTTCTGCAGAACTGCTAGTTTTGTCATTGCCTCGCCCTTCTGCCCATGTTTCCCCAGTGCCTGTTTTGGAACTCTCATTTCCAATAACTCCTTCTAACTGCAGAGATCTAATCTGATGTACTCGGTGAAGCGCTGAAGCGTGTTAAAGCAATATCTTTTTCTGTGACTTTTGAAGACACTACTACACTAGAGCGCAAACTTTGTTGCATGATTTGCATGCCAAATATTTTCAAGGCTTCGCACGTGCTCGAGCTAAAAGCCAGTGCTTCATTAACAACATGGAAGCGTAAAAGGGATGTGGAGGTGAATCCCTGCCTTCCTAATGGTAAATCAAGTGTAGAATCTTTGTCTGATACACCTCGAGAGGTGTAACATGTGCTGAGTTAGGTCTTTCATTGAGATGGAAAACTGGGTGGTCTCCAAAAGTGGTGTGGCCGCACATAAGCTGTAATTCTGAGCTTAGCAAAGTGTGCCGCCCATCTGATATTTTGCTGCCTATGTCACCACATCCAGATATATATAATACAACAAGTAGCATACACCTACAACTAGTCAGGGCTATTGGCCTTATCATGGTTGTTTGCTGCATAATGCAAATGGGCAACAACTATGGCGTTGTTGGTATAATATTTCGAATGCTTCAGGTCTTAAATGGTAAGACTGAACGAGCTCTAACAGATCTCGTTGACTTAAATCAGAGGCAGAGAAGGGTCGCACTGCTGCAGAGTTAAGATTTTTTCACCCCGATCGTGAGGACAAAATTAGCGAGCCAGATAGGTGCCCGTCTCAGCACCTGCTTCCAACCTTGCCCACTTAAATCGCCGACTTTATAACTTAATTTTGATTTAATAATAAATAATAAGTGTTGCGTTCTCATACTAGCAGGGTACTGCGACCAGCTTGCTATCGATGGACTCGACACTAACATGTGTATTTGTTGTTTCTCCCAACATGCAAAATTGTGCGTTGTTTTGATAGGGCATATTATGATACGCTTGGCCGCCCCGGCACGCTGTGTTTCTTTATGCGTGCGTGCGTGCATCCGTTAAATGCCTGCACTGCGTCTGCCATATTACTATATCAGTTGGCCCCTGGAACTGCCATAAATTCATGTGTGGCTTGCGTGAGGCAGTGGTGTGTCAATGCTGTTGACCCCCTTTGCCGCCATGCGTGCTGAGATGTGCGCTAGTGAAGGTGGACCTAAAAAATATAGCCGTAAACGCAGGCCTACCCACCCTACTTTTGTAACCCTTCGACAGGTGCTTCACGTTTAACCCCCTGATCAATGCCTTCCATACTGCCAACACACCATAATAATGGAGAGTTGAGTAAAATGGTTGTGTCGAGGTCACCCAATGTCGCCGGGGCGGGGGGAGGGGGGGTAGTGAGGTGGGCTGGGGAGGGGTTAAATTGGTGATGTTTTACTTTTCACACCTAACATGATGTATAAAGCTAATTCCTAACGGTAGTTGCTGCTAAAGTAGTTCCTATTTTGTCCTTCTATAATGCCCTAAGCCTCAGAATACTTTGCATGAGCAACAAATTACATAACACGATTCCAGGTGTGTTAAGGCATGGAGGAGATTTCATTGATTTGCCCAGAATCACAGGACGTTGAACTGACGCTGGGACTAGTGCCTGGTTCTCCAGTTCCAAGGTCGGTAGCTCAGGCCATTGGGACACTTCTCCTCCCCTGTTTCTCACCCTATCTGTCTCTGAGGGGACGTGAAGGGTTGCTGGCAGAAGTATTCTTACCCGACCGGCAAAGAACTGCTCTTTGCAGCCCGAAAACGCTGACATGTTCGCAGCGGACCCAGACAGGACACCCGGTGTTCAGAAACGGACAGTGAAAACAGACTACCTTCTGAAACTGTTCAGCCGGGTTTGAGGCGGCCAAGTTGTAATGGGAATCGTGACCCTCTCCAATTTAGCCACCGAACGCTTGGTTAACATCTACGATTGAACATCATTCTTCATTTTTATTTTATTTTCAAATTCCAGGACACTTTGAATAGATCTACTACACTCAAGGCCGAGCTGGGGGGGTGAGCGCAGATCATTTCTCTTAATACATGCGACCGGAAAGTCATGGGCGCGGAATAAGCTATGCAGTGAACATGCACACACGTGAACTGTGCAGCGCCCACCAAGCGCGGTCCGCCAGCGAACGCTGCTCCTTGCGGAAAGCCCCCCAGTGGCCCATCACAATCATGCCTGGTGTGGGGCCTAAACCATCGATATACAACAGCCGTCGTTTTTCAGAGGCCGATAAAATGAGTACCATCGAGATGGGTAACAATAAACATCAGTTTTCTGGCCAGAGAGCTAAGAAACCTCCTTCATGGAGCTAGAAATTCACGTAACGTTAAGTTTTCTTTCAACCGCAAACATCTCAAAGGTTGCTTTGATGTAACTGCAGGGAAAGTTTCAGTCTGGGCCAAAAAAGGGCACTGTGCGCGTTACCCATGTGCGTTGCAGTTCAGGTGGAGCAGGCCATTAAACGTGGGGGTATATTCTGAGTGCATGACGTTCTCACCCCATGTACCCGAAGTAATACTGTCCTCACACACGTTGGTCAAAGATTGGGCTCCTAGCAACCAAGACAGCTAGGAAGACCAAAGGCTCAGCTTTGGGGAAGTGCAACTAGTTGATTTCAAAGCATCGTAGATAAACAACAACGGCCGCCATTGCAAAACTCAGGCGCGCGGGTCACAAGGGCGAGAACTGCGCGAATCGTGGGCCCCTTAAGTGCCACAAGCATCTGCCCAATTCCAGCCCACCCGAGTTACAATGTTAACACGGCCCAATCAAACCCCCCCAGCCTCACGCCACGCACTTGTTGTTACCTGAGCCTAGGCCCCCCCTCGATAGCCAGGTCTTTATTATCGGCTTCCATGCTCAGTGCCCGCGTGGCCCCGGCCTACCGATGTATCCACGCTTAAATGCCCCTTCTCAAAGCTAGCCCCCCCCGCACGAACCCATCGCCACACGACCCCTCCACGGACGCCTCCACCTCCCCGTGGTCTCTGACCACGGCGCCCTGTGCACCTTGGGTTTTGCCCAAGGACGGGGCCCGTGGGGAGGCAAAGAGAGTCACCGCTTACCTCGATCCCGACGGTGCTCGACGAGGGAGATGACAAAGGGGGATCTAAGGGACCTGGAAAGGGGAGGAGGACTGGCTATTGCCAGCGCAGCTGAATAGGCCTGGTAGCAGCCCAGGATGCGACCTGGCGGGAGAGGGGGCAGCAGGCTAAGAGAGCGCATGGGAGGAGGGGCCACCCCTATATACCCATAGCCCCGCCCCCTACCCTGTCCCTCGCGCCACCCCCCCCCAGGATGGGCTGGCTGTCTGCTGTCATCTGTGATACTACGGGGCCTGCCCTCCTATCGGGTTCCCTGCAGCGACCACGGGCATCCTACAAAGCTATTGGAATATAACTTCCCTTAGCCGTGGGAGCTGTCCTCCTCAGTCCATTCAACCCCCCCTTTCCTATTATCAAGGTTAACAGTTGAACCTCTATGTCTGTCTTTTACTTGATCTACAAATTTCTTTTCTGTTAATGTGCAAGTTAAGTTGTGTCTATGCACGTAAGCAGTATCTAATGCTAATGTAGGTACAAAATATTATTTTCCTATTTTGTAATGATTATATTTGTTCAGGTGTTTGTGTATGGTTGGAGGGATGGGATGTTTGTTATGATCCTATATGGGAAGTATGTCCATGTCATGCGTGATGATTACCTGGGTGCGGTTATCATGTTCTGGGATGCAGCACGTAGCAGTGTGTTGGCTGATGAAGTGTAAGAGGTAGATGCACAGTTTAATTAACTATGCCATTAGCTTTGAACAGCTCTGCTTGTACGTTTCTGGTATTTCATATGCTATAGTCTGCTTAGCACTGGGTTATCTAATCTGAGATTTTGTGGATAGTTGTGGTCATGAGCTGGCATGGTTGGAGGGAGAGAGAAGTGGGGAGATCTCCATCGGTGGGCCTTTTGATTATCAACTTATGTCTGTGTGTCTATGTGAGATGTAAGGAAGTGGTTATATTGTAAGGATATTTGGGACCTGCAGTGAATGGACTATAATAAATTCCTCCAAAACTGTAATGAGTGACTGATCTCTTCAGGTATTCCATGCCTGTCCATTTGGTGTTGATTTTTTTTAAGGCTGTACAGTGCTGGTGATGGAATACACTCAAAGCAGATATGTATTATGTGAATTTAATAGGCATATGTTATAACTTGTTGCTGTCTGCTGTGTGTAATGGTTGTATTGTGTTTTTATCTAGGACCCTGAATCAATATTGCTATTTTATGCCCTTGTACGGCTGTAATCAATAATATCCCTATAATGGCATAAGAATCAGATCCACATTTAAGTAAATAGCCCATGCAGTCCAAGGCACGGCAAAAGCTACTTCCTTGGATTCCTAGAAAACACAACGAGTTCTTTCGACACATCAAACCTCCAGCAACCTGGAAAATCCCCATTTGCTTTGTTTTGATTTTTAATAGAACTCCTGCGAGCACTGTAAGAACGGCCAGTTCTTAATGACATCTTTATTGAGGTCTTATGTCCAAACCTTACGTCAAACTCGGCACCTTTCAGGTATAAATATACCAACGTTGCCTTAAGCAAACAAACTGTGGTGGTTTTGGAGCAGAGCAGCTATCTACTTGCCCGAGAGCCCAGCTGATGCGAGAGCCCACGGACGCTGCCCCTCCTCTTTGACGCGCTGAGAAAGACGCTGTCTTTTCTCCTGCCGAGAAAATCCAGCTCCGGCGTTTCCAGCCTACCCTTGTGGGTTGCTGGGTTATCAAGTCCTGAAGAAAGAGATACCAGGCCTCCTACATTCTATTCCAAGGTACAGTGCTGACTAAAGCCTTAAAGAGAATTCTTGAATCAGATTCTTGGCAAAACCAACTTAACTTAAACTGCTACTTACTGACTCCTTCCCACGTATTAGGCTTAGGTCAGGTACTCAGGGGTAGGCGTATTTTAAAAGCACCAGTTGAGCACGTTAGTCAATGTATATATGTATGTATACATTTTATCCATTTTAAAGTATCTTATAGCTAAGAAACCATATCAATGTTTTTACAGCATTATTTCATAATACTCCTTTTACTGTACGTACTTTACTTTACATTAAGTATTGCAATTGTGGCAATTCATTTCTCTTGCATGAGAAGGAAGACTGCTCAATAAATAATACCTTTTATTGAAAACACCCGTCTCTCTCTTCTCTGCACTCAGGTGAAACTAAGAACGCACAATTGACTGAGTGAAATAGCTGTCTATTGTTTTCACACAACTCTAGAGATTTACTCTTATTCTGAGGGAGCAAAGTTGTCATATTATATGATTGTCGGAAGCTAATCCCTTCTTGTCTATCCAGGGAGGTTAAACTCCTCCTCGTTTATTCGAGTAAGTTTCTTGTGACCTCTGAGCTAGCTGGCAAACCTTAAGTCTAATATAGTCAGTAGAGACCTAGTCGACCTCAGTCCTACGTCTACACTGCTGAATATATTATTCCAATGCGCAGAGCCTATTGGGAATATAGGAACTATCTACATGGCGCCCAATGTTTGGTAAGGCGATAAAACTAACGCAAGACGTTAGAGTAACTCAGTCGTGCTTTTTCACACAGACCCTTTTTCCCGTAAATACTCCAATAGACGTCTTGAGTGGGTGAAAGGCTAAAATGCACCGGAACTTAGTAGGAAGAGACTCCTATGTAGAGTTTTGGTTTGGTCAACGTTGAAGGATACAGTGTTCCAAAATATTGTGTCCCTAATCTTTGTCTCCTTGAAAGTAATTCTGCAACCGAAAAACTTTCAGTCAGTAAAATGACAGAAAGTGATGATGAAAGGGAGCGAGTAAAACTAGCAGCTCAACTCCTAGAGGAGGACACGAGTCTCCTAAAGGCAGAACCGAATGCAATGCTCATTCCGGTCAATCTAAGAAGAACTATAACTCTAAAACTTATAGAAAATGGCCAGACACCACGAGGTGGTACAGTCATATTCGTGATAGAGGCACACGAAAATCGGCAGACAGATGTATTCTATTCATGGATAAACTTTCCAGCAGCAAACGCTGTAACACACGAATTCCACTATTACAAAATAGAGGAACATCCGGATGAATACACTCCTTTCGAGGATGTTGAAATCCCACTAAATTACCAAGAGCATCTGCTCTGGTTTAAAGGCGCCCTAAAACATAATGATCACATCACCAGGCTCGGTCCACTAGGTAGACCAGGAGCAACGTGGCCGGTTCTAGCCAGCTACACACCACATCCAGACATCTAAAAAATGTCAGACAGGGAACTTTGAGCCCAGCTAAAAGTACTAATTAAAATTCATAGACAGATAGTGCAATATGTAATGCGGACTGCAACAGTCCAGCCAGCTATTAACATTCCACAGCTGACCCCTCATCAGGGAAACACAAACAAAATTACACCACAGAACATACAATCATGTCTTGGTAAAACACCCGCAAAATGGGAACAAATTCCATTCTGGCTAGCACAAAAGATAACTCAAATAGAGGCAGTATTCCTGAATACTACCCCTAGTGAGAAACACAGAATTCTGACTATCTGCCTTCCAATGGGGGTCGCACCACATGTGGAGGATTGTGACACTGGGGCACAGTCTTTGCTTCCATTTACACAAAAACACATGGTGTTCCGTCTCTGGCGGTAATACCAGATGTATTAAGACAGATTCAAAATGAATACAGTCCAGAACCTACTTTAACTCTGGGTATGAAATTACTGAAAGCCTTCAAGCAGGTCTCGGCTATATTATTAGCCAACATAAAAGGAGAAGCAGCATCTGTGGTGATCCGCCAAAAATTGAAAGAAACAGATATAGCAGACCAACCAATTGAACTTGCCAGAATCATAGAAGAATCCTATGAAGAACTAGGTAGAGATAGTTTGGGTGGGAAACCGGTAAACCCCAACTACTTGAAAATCCTGAAAAGATATTTATTAAAAATAATCTAAACACTCTAAAAAAGAGCTGGGATGGAAATACCTGTTATTTGGTCCGATCATTTTATCATAAACTTTTCAATCAATATATCTGATTATCACAAATCCTCTACTAGTTTACACCCACATAAAGCCAGCAGGAACTGGAAACGCCTAGACTATGGCAAACTTAACATCTGCCTCGAGAATTCTAGACCTACGCCTCCCACCATCACTACTAAGGATGTGTCTGCTATCAACTCTTAGCTGATATCAGCCTTAGATTCTTGCCTTCCAGCCCAGAGGAATAAGCCTCATATCCACCATCCACTGGCACCCTGGTTTAATGATACACTTCGCCAGGAAAAATCTCGCTGCAAGAAACTGGAACGCATCTGGCGCTCCAACTATTGCATGGATAATAAAAAAAGATATAAGGCTGCCCTTCATGCATACCATTCTGCCTGTGACACCGCCAGAGCTAATCATGCCAATATTACTATACTTAATGCCCAAAATCGACCTAAGGCTCTGTTCAAAGTTGTAAAAGATCTCTCAGGCATGTCCTCTGTACCCAAAGACCCCTGTCTTGACATAGAACAATGTAACTCCCTCGCCAATTTTTTTCTTGAGAAAATAGATAAAATCTAAGCTAACTTTAGCGTCCCTTCTCCTGATTTTTCCATCTCTGATCCACCAACATCCAACTTCTGTTCTATTGAGGCATCTAGTCTAACTCCCTCTGCCCCCCAACTCCATTCTTGGGATCTGATCTCGTTCTCTCTTTTACAAAAATATCTAAATGAAATAAAAACTGGTTCTCCTCTTGACCCTATACCTCCGCAAATACTTGGCACCCTGGATCCATCTACACTTCAGATCATCTTAGATCTTCTGAATGCTTCACTGGTGGAAGCCACGGTTCCTAAAGAATGGAAGCACGCGATGGTGGTTCCATTGATAAAAAAGGCCAATGCGGACCCAAAAATTCCCTCTAACTTCCGGCCTATCTCTCTGCTCTCATGCTACTCCAAAATTCTTGAAAAGCACGTCAATTCTCTTCTCACTTCTTATGTTGAATCCTCTAATTTCCTTCACTGCTCTCAATCCGGGTTCAGGGCCGGCTTCTCCACTGAGACCACTCTTCTTGGAGTGTCAGAGACCATCAGAAGACAGGTGGACAATGGGGAGACAGTGGCACTCATTCTGTTAGATTTGAGTGCCGCATTTGACACTGTCTCCCATTCCATCCTTTTGTCCATCTTGAAATCTGTGGGCATTGACGGCTCTGCCCTGGCCTGGATTGCCAGTTTTCTTTGTGACCGCACTTTTCAAGTTTTCTCCTCAACTTCTGCCTCTTCCTTCTATGCTTCCTCTCACGGTGTTCCCCAGGGTTCTATCCTCAGCCCCCTTTTATTTAATCTTTATGTGAGACCTCTAGCTTTCCTGGCTGAGCAAGCAGGTCTCACAATTTACTCATATGCAGACGATACTCAAATCGTCTACTCTCTATCAACAAATAAACATCTGTCCACGTCTTCCCTGCAGTCTGGTCTGGAACAAATTTCCAACTGGATGCATAGACATAAATTAAAACTAAACGGTGACAAAACGGAGTTGCTTCTATTTGGTCCAAATCCATCGCTCTGGGGCCCGCAACACTGGCCTCAGCAGATGGGCCCTACTCCTACCCCTTCAGCTACAGCTCTTAACCTTGGGATCCTCCTTGACAACCAGTTGTCAAAGAAGCAACATGTGGTAAAAGACTCAGCCACCTGCACTACCATCGTAAGGTGGCTGAGAAAGATCACGTGGATGCTTCCAGCTGACACCCTGAGGACCGTAGTCCAGGCCCTTGTTACTTCACGGATGGACTACGGGAACATTCTTCTTCTGGGTGCCTGCAAGGAGGTCACCAAGCATTTACAGGTGGTTCAGAACATGGCAGCTCGCCTCATCTGTAATCTGCCTGCCAGGTCATCAGTCGCCGTCCATCTGCGCAAGCTGCACTGGCTGCACATCGAGAGCTGAGTGAAATTTAAAGCTCTCTGCATAATGCATCAGATCAAATCTGGCAAAGCCCCGAAATATTTGTCCTTCCTGGTACAGGATTATGTCCCTACCCGCACTCTGAGATCCTCTACGCAAAATAAGTTTCAAATCCCGCACTTTAACAGAGCCAAAATGGGCGGTCGCTCGTTTGCGTTGCTAGCACCTTCCCTATGGAACTCTATGCCTCAACCCCTGCGATCCGAAATCTGCTATCTTAAATTCCGCAGGGGAATTAAGACCTGGCTTTTTAATTCTTAAAATGTGTGCCCAATCCGTCTCAGCTTACCTTACCTTTTGTTTGTTCACTAGCGCCGGTAAACCTCCGGGAAGCTGCGCGCTCAATAAATGCAAATATAATAATAATAATAATAAACAATCCACTCCCAAAGAAAAAAGATTCTAGTCCAGAGGAAGGTCTCCTCGGCGGAGAGAAAGATCTCCGAACCGAGAACACAAGTCTCCCCGAAGGGAGGCCTCTGAAAAAAGATACAACCTTAGAAATAGGGATAAATTGAAAAAGCCTGATAGATATCAAGATATTGATACACGTCCCTCTCGATCTTTTCAGACTTCCTCGCAGAAATCGGAAAGAAGAGGACGGTCAGAACACAGGGAAGAGCATGTCAAGTCCAAAGACAAGGAACCTGCTCAAAGTCAAAAATTACAATTTCCAGGAAAGAAGGTAGCAAGTATTAAAATAATCAAACATGCCGAGGATACTGAGGACACAGCTGAAAAACGGAGAGTGGGCACAGACAATGCTAGACAGCGCAGCTGAAGTGACCATAGCTCGCAAGATCCTGAGGAATCATATGGAGACAGTGGACACGAATGAATACATTCAGGTGGAAACTGCAGATACCAGAGTTAGCAAACCTCATAAAATATAGGAAATATTATTGCATATAGAGGGAGATAAGACTAGGAAGATAAGGGGTCTGTTATGAGATAACCTCTCAAAAGGCTATGACATCCTATTAGCTGAGAAAGACTGGCCACCAGAGTTTGTCAGGGAGTGCCCTCATGGCGAAGAAATGATTATGCCTGCCTTCTCAAATCATATTCCAATTCATAGAAAATACACATATGCAAGAAAATGGGCAGTAGCTCAAGCTCCTGCATTATATAAGAATCATGTAGGATGGGATGAGGACTCCCCTCCTCACAAAATCCAGTTAAAATGTCAAACAACTGCACAAAGACAGTACCCAATTAAGCAAGAAGCTAAACAACAAGTCAGGGTGATCTTAGATCAACTTGAATACCAAGGGGTGATTGAAACATGAACCTCTCAAATGAACAATCCTTTGTTTCCTGTCTACAAACCAGACGATTCATATCGTCTAGTGTTGGACTACAGACACCTTAACTCATGTTGCAAGACATTTGCGGTACAAAATTCGCACAGTGCGGCACTAATGAATAATATCATTCGCAAAAAATACAAAACAACATTAGACATTTCTAATGGATTCTTTTGTCAAAATATTGCACCGGAAAGCAGGCACTTAACCGCTTTCTCAATATTGGGGTCACAGAAAAATTTCTGTCGACTCCCACAGGGATTCAAGAATAGCCCAGGATTATTCTCAGTAAGAGTAACAGAGTTACTACAAATATATGATGATGAGGCATTATTTTATGTCGATGACATCTATCTCACAGATGATGACCTGGATACTCACTTGAAAAGAGTGAACACCATAATACTTGGGTTCGCAGCAGAGGGTTACAAATTCAACTTTAAAAAGTCACGAATTGCCCATCTAACTGTCCTGTTTTTAGGATATGAATTATCAAGGGAAGGCAAAAGCCTAGCAGACAACTTCTTAGAGAAGTGCGCTGTACTCCAGGCACTGAAAACGCTGAAGAACAAACAATCAATACTAGGTTTCCTGAATTTTGGAAGAACTTACATTCTAAATTATGCAGAGAGGGTTAAACCTCTCTATGAATTAATAAAACTTGATTTTAAACCAATCAATTGGACTCAGAAACACCCAGAAATTTTGAGATCATTGCAAACAGACATGTAAGCTAAAACAAAATTAGAAAGTCGCGACAATACATGCAACCTTGTAATCCGAGTCATCCCATGCAGATGCGGATTCACGTACCTGACCTCTAATGAGGGAGAAACGGTACCAATAGCTTACAAATCACATTTGTACACAAAAGCTGAAATGAAGTTCAGTTCAACTGAAAAAATTCTATCTGCTGTAGCAAAAGAAAGGGCCCTAGCACAAGGTAAAAGAATAATAATCGTAACATCGATACCAGCACTAGAAGCGGTCATAAAAGCAAGCATTCCAAATGCTAAAGCACTACATCCGAGATGGATCCAATGGGTTAATTCTCTTGCTGCAACAGACGTAGTATATGAATTTGATCCTAATCTAAAAACACAAGAATTTCTACAATATGAAAATGAATGTCCTCTGCCAACCGAAATCCTGCCTCTAGAACACTACGGATGTATAATATATACAGACGGATCAGCACAACCCGCAGTTTGGGGTAAACAAGCTTACAGTGCTGCATGCGCGATTGTTATAGGTCGTTGGCATGAAGGAAAATTTAGACCACTGGTCACTAAAACGCAATCTCTAGGAGATTGTACGGCTCAGCGAGCTGAACTACTTGCATTTAAGATGGCACTTGAAAACACCAATCGCGAATTCCCCACACTTGTAGTGTGCGATTCATATTACTGCGTTCAGTCTTATAATGAATACTTGCAGAATTGGGTTGAAAACGGGTTCAAAGATGCAAAAGGTGGCACAATCAAGCATAAAATGCTTTGGGAACAAGTAGGTCTTTTACAAAAAGAACTACAAAAGACTCACGTGATACACACACTGAGTCATCAACGTGATGGCGTTCACGTTGCGGGGAATTGATTGGCTGATGAAGCCGCGAAGGCAGCTGTTCAAACAGCTTCCGTAGCTGCTATCACCCAGTCAAAAACAAAAATAGACAGCGACATACTACAAGCTGTCAGTGCGTCACTAAAAGATGACAGAAAAACACTCCCGAAAGGCTTTCCAGTAAAGTACTCATACATAACTGATGCGAATAATGTTCCATTTGCTCGAATCCCTGGAGTGGGGGATAGGGCAATTCCAAACATGGAACACAGGTTAGGACTAATTACAGCGGCACACGAAGGGCTCGCTTCTGCACATGCTGGTGTTTCAGCCACAATATCAACATTAAAACAGAGATATTGGTGGCCGCGCATGAGAATACAAACTGAGAAATATGTTCTAGAATGCGAAATATGCCAAATGAATGAAAGTATAAACAGTGAAACAACCTGTGCAGACACCCCTTCTAATCTCAGATAAACCATTAGCATGTGTCTACCTGGACCACTGTGGTCCCTTACAAAGGGATGGTAACTATAAATATATCATGGTCGCAGTGGATTCCTGCACGAGCTTCATTTGGATGTGGCTCCAGCGCTCGGCTGACGCCAGAACTGTTATAAAAGATTTGCGAGTCTTTATCTGCACATACGCAATTGGCATGCGACATTCTGACCAGGGTCCGGCTTTTAGCTCTCGAGCTTATAAGGAGGCCATGACCAGCATGGGCATTGCATTGCGGTACTCTTGTCCCTTCCATCCTGAGGGAAATGGGATTGTGGAAAGAAAAAACTGAGACATAAAGCAATCTATAACGGCAAAGGTATTAGGTTCGGGTGATGGGTGGGTCCAACATTTAACAACTGTCCAACGTAGTCTTATCAATCTGCCAAGAAAGCCACTAAAAGGTTTCAGCCAGTACGAACTATTGTTCGGAACTAGAATGTATATTCAGGATTTAGACAGTCAGACTTCAGTGGTAGAAGATAAGAAAACATGCTTTGACATCAATGATCGTTTGGCTGTTTTACAGGACTTAAATGAAACAAGAAAAGACCTGAGCAACATAAAGTTAAAACAGCAGCCAACAGCCACTGAAGATAAACCACCTGTCCCAGCAAGGCCTGTCTGGATTCCAAAGATTGGGGATCTGGTCAGAGAGAAGATCGCGGTGAAGAAGGAATTTGGGCCTTCTTACAGAAAAGCAGTACCTGTCTTAGCTGTCAGCGGAACAAGATCAGTTGTACTACCTCCCCTTGCTGGTAAAAAGGAGAACCGAGTTGTATCCATCGACCTGGTAAAACCACAATCATGTGGCCAATAATAAATAGTAGGCCCAGTGGACTCCCAAGAATTAGCAGAATTCCAAAACTTGCTACAATCCAAGAGGTTCAAACTGAGAGACTAATCATTTTGATAAACCTGCAGTGAATAAAAAAGGACTATGCAACAATGCCATGGAATTTGTGCCTCTTGAAACCCAAATTGAAACAGTTCGTCAAGAAACACCAGTCTACAACGATGTAGCCTCAGACTATGCTAATGAAAGAAAAATTGAAAAAGCAATTCCAACAATTGACAGAACTGCATCTGGCTACTTCATCAATTTTGATAACTTTTCTGAAGATTCAAGCGAACCTGAAGAAACGCCAGCAACAAAAACTTTTAAAGACAAAGCAACAGAACTCTTTCATCAACTCAAAGAAACCTATCTGATTTCTCCATGGATTGAATTTTGGATTGTGTTAGGTGTACTTTTCCTCCTGCTTTGGCTCATCATGGTCCTTTGTTTGGGAAAATTCATTGAGGGAAAATACAGTACAATGGACACAGCAAGTCAGAACATCAACTTGGTCCTAAAGCCACACAAGTCATCTCACATCGAGAAAAGAGAACTATCATCAGTGAATGTCACAGCCATTCCAATACCCGGTGGGGTAGTTTGGGACAAAACGGATTACGAAATATATGGCCCGGTTGAACTCTTGAAATATCCACATCAATTCAAAGTTTCATTAAGTGACTTTGTAAAACCAAGTACATTCTCTGATGATAGGGACTTTGAAAGCATAAATAATATGATGTCAGATTTAGTAATGTCAGCAAAATTTACAGAACATGATTATTTACAGGGGTCATCGAACTATGAACAAATGTACTGCTATAACCACTTTGCAAATCACTATTTGCATAAATCTGCTCAACCTAGAAATGTTTTTAAGTATAATCAATGGGAACATTGTGCAACTCCACCTAAAAGCAGTTCGAAAACATTTTATGAGAAATTCCCATACTTCTCAGGGTTTAATACAAGTGATGCAGAAACATTTTATTATAAACTATTAGATAAAACAGGGATAAAAACTATGTTGACAAATACTAAATTGATTTATTCAGAAACATTTTATGAAAAAATGATTACATTTGGTTTTGATTTCTGGAGAAACAACATTGAAACAAAAACCATCTGGGGTACAAAAGAATAGCAGGTCCAAGGTTAAGAAGCAATATTTCGAGCCTGCATGATCCCAGAACAAATAATGTTCTTGAATGACACCATTCAACAGACTACTTGTCTTGGCCTAGCTAAGTTTATAGACCTAAACAAACCGTCTATTCCAAAGCGAATACCTGATAATACGACCACAGATATTGAGATAGACGTATCCCAAATTTTACACCAAAACAGAACACATCCTGATTGGAAAAAGTGGTTAATCTGGCCAACAGACACAAATAACTGTCAAGATAGATTCCTGAACAAAATACAGGGGTTCAAAATGACCAGACCAGACCCTACATACTCCCAGAGACAACATCCAGGGATAGTAACAACATACAGTGTAGGGAAACAATGCCTTGAATGGCTACAGACATCCACACTGGCAGAAATTAAGCAACACTTGACTTTACTTAAAGACGGTGCTGACTTGCGCGATTTCATAATGGGACCACGCAAACAGCGTCAAAAAACGTTTCATAGCGGCCAGTATATACGCTGCGTACAACGAAGCTTGGAAATTAACTCAAATTGAGACAGCAGAGAAAATACGAGAAATTGATCGTATTAATTTGGAAAAATCGCTTTCTGTTGTGGACAATGGGTTAATGACTCTGTCCTCCAGAATATATTCACTGGACAGTATTGTATCATCTGCTACCGATATAATAGATCAGGACTTGCTAATGTTACAACACGGTCAGTCCCAATTACGTTCTATTGTACAGCTAGGCTGGACGTTGCAAAATCTGCGTTCAAGCTACGTGCCATGGCGTCTGATAAACACAACGTCATTATTCTCTATCTTTAACCTTACTGATAAACAAATCAGTTTGACACAAAAAGGAGCAGACTATACGATTCTGAGCATTGAAAAACTTGAGAGATTACTGTGGTAAAAGGAAGTACAGGAGTCCACTGTAGTTATAGGTTCCTTTATTGTATGTTCCTTCCAAGATATTAAAGTACAGAAGTAGATAAGTAGAATAGGAGAACCCCACCAGGAGCTATCTCTCATCAGCTCAGCCTGAGTAGATCAACTGACGTTAAGAGCCAGAGAGTCACCCCAGGCATTCTATGATGTCATCAACATTCCAACAAACAGAGCATCACAGAGAAGTAGTTTACTACACATCCTCTCTCCTTAGTGAATGAGGAAAGAAAGAAGAAAACACAGACAAAGATACCTCAAGTGTGACATTTGCATAAAAGTACAAAAGTGAAGTACGCAAATAAATAAAGTACAACAAGTACTGCATGAGGTATGATTAGCATGAACAGAAATACTATAATCATAAGTATGAGCAGAAGTAGAACAACATGCTAAATTCTAGATAAAAAGAAACTACTAAATGCTACCATATGCCACATCCCCTTCCCTTAGAGTAAAAACATGGCATGGATGAAAAAAAAAACAGAGTAGCAAAATGGTCACGCTGCCAACTGGGTACACCAGAAAGAACACCCCCTGAAAAAAAACAAAGGCAAGCGTAGACACAGACCCTTTACAAGCTCCCCTAAGAAAATAATCTGACAGAGAAAAATAAAAACTCCTCACCCAAAGTCCCACCAACATGAAACCCTTGGCCACGAATCTCAGGCAGGTAGACTTTGACAGAAGCAGAGTGTCAAAAAGAAACGATGTTAAATAATCTCCACCAAAAATAGGGAAGACAGGGTACTAATACTTAAAAATCACAACCTCCCCAAAGTAGGGTACACCACAGGAAAGACAACCTGGAAATAGGGCATTGACTACCCACAAATCAACAACCTCCCCTCAAAAGGGTACACCGCAGGTAGCGAACCTGGGACATGGGGCATGAGCTAAACGCACACACCACTACCACAAAAAAAAACTAAAAGAAATGGGCTTTGACTACCCACAGACACAACCTCCCCTATGTAGGGTACACCGCAGGACAACACCTGGGAACAAAATGGGGCATGGACTACCCACACAAACCACTTCCCCTATGTAGGGTACACCACAGGACAATACCTGGGAACCAAAATGGGACATGGAGTACCCACACAGACCACTACCACAGAAAACACATAGAAATGGTATTGACTACCCACTCAAACACACAACCTCCCCTAAGTAGGGTACACCGCAGGACTATATTCCTGGGAACAAATGGGGCATGCACTACCACCAAACATATGACGCAAACTCAAGAAACCGAAAAGGGGCATGACTACCCACACACACACCACTAAGCACACATTTGAGAAAACAAACCTTAAAAAACTGGATGAGAATTGACTACTCAACAAGATCCAACAAGCACATGACCAAACACACCATACAGAATTAAAATTAGAGCAAGAGAAATCTGCAACACACCACACCAGACCACCACAAAATAAAGCTGCATTGAAAAATGTGGAATGATAAATTAGCTGCAAGAAACAAATAAATAAATAAATAACACATTGCTCCGGTGAGCGATCTCTCACCCGAGTTCCAAGAAACAAATAAATAAATAAATAACACATTGCTCCGGTGAGCGATCTCTCACCCGAGTTCCTGCAAGCAGCTCCAACTGAAAGTGGCAGACCTCGAAGGCGCAGAAGATGCGAGGCAAAAGCTGAACAAAGTCACACAAGTGAAAAATTCCTGACCATGCACAGAAGAAATAAGTTCTGCAAGTGCGGCTTTTCACTGGAACCATCACGGGACTGGTGAAGGCTTGAGACGATCCAAAAGCACAGCTGTAGGCTTGAGACGATCCAAAGACACTGTTGCTCGTAAGCATGCTCCGCTTGACTGACACTGTTGCTTGTAAATATGCTCTGCTTGAGTGACACTGTTGCTTGTAAGTAAGCTCCGCTTATGGTCAAAGGACGTGCTGACGCGGGTCACTCTGTGGAGCGGTATGCAAGAAAAACAGAAACATCACAGGAGCGCGGGGATTGGAGAGAGTTCAACGCGTCATGAAGGAAACAAACGGCAAACCTCAGACACGGGAAATGGAGCAAGCTGTTGTCCTGGCAACCAAACATACACAAAATGGCCGCCACGTCAGTCATAGAGACGTAAGGAGCGTGAGGGACGTCTCTCCAAGGAAGGCGTCACAGGAGCAAAGAATGCAGCTTCACCAATACCCCAAAGCATTCTAGAGACGTCATCAGATGGACAGCAGGCAGGAAGCAGAGAAGATCGCCTGTGACCAACGGTCGACGATGGAGACAGCACGAGACAGGTAAGACTGTGCGCATGAGAAGAGTAGCGGTTGAACTGCCATTTAGCACAAGTACCGTAAGTTTACAAAGTGCCTCCCCATTCGCCGGCAAAACAGCGTGTGCGCCCAGCCTCCTCAAACACACACATCGGCTCACCTTAAATGACGACTACTCCTCCAAAATTAATGTTCAGATCATCCACTTGTTGAACAGTGGAAAACAAGACGTTGGGCTAAAAAAATGATCAAATGACAGAAAGCGCTGGGGTGTAGAGGCACCAAAACACTGAGAAAGTAGTCCAGAAAATCGCCGTAGAAATGCCAAAGTGACAACTTTAAAAACGCTTGTTTCTGGCTCCAACCACTCGAACACAGCTCTCACTTGACCGAGGAAGACGCTGGCAAACTGTTTTCTTCCAATCAGACTTGCAGACAGTGAGACCAAACAAGTTGCTAAAACAGCAGAACAAATGCCACGCAGATTGCCAGGAGACATCAAATAAAGATAACGAAAATAAGCACATGCCCAGGGTGCAGGCTGTCTAGATGAAACACGACACTGGTGGGGTCAGCTGGGCATTACCTTTCGGTGTAAGTACGAATTTTCCCACAATCCTTGATATCTTGGGTTCTCTCTTTTCTTTGTAGTTGCTTAATTCCTTGTAGATAACTGCACGCGTAGATAAATCCAGTTCAAAACGTCGCCAAACTGTGGTAAAAGGAAGTACAGGAGTCCACTGTAGTTATAGGTTCCTTTATTGTATGTTCCTTCCAAGATATTAAAGTACAGAAGTAGATAAGTAGAATAGGAGAACCCCACCAGGAGCTAGCTCTCATCAGCTCAGCCTGAGTAGATCAACTGACGTTAAGAGCCAGAGAGTCACCCCAGGCATTCTATGATGTGCATCACAGAGAAGTAGTTTACTACAATTACCAGTGACAATGTCAGAAAGACCTGTCATTGAATGGATAATACACGGAATAATCACAATTCCGATAACCACTTTCCAATTTAAAAATTGCCAAGAGTATATACCAGCAGGCCAGTATGAAAGGTTGGGTAAAGGGTACATTAAGTCATCATGGAAATTACCTTACACACACATATGTTATAGTGACAAGAACCAGAATGTATTTCTTAGTGGTAACATTTGTAAACGATCACTAAGCGGTATAATTCTGTGCCAAGGAATTAATTTGCATGGGGCCTGTGAGGGGACTTCAAATAACCTTTCATGCCACCAGCACGGCACACCTGCAACACAGATAGAGCCATTCTTTAGACAACTTTCTAACGGGAGTTACGTTCTAATAACGGACCACAGCTGTTGTGGCATGGTGCCAGGGAAAGCATATCTCGTAAGCGTTAGTACCATGGTAACTTGCTGTATGCAAGTATTGTATCCAAACGGCCCTCCTGATACAGAGGCGACGATTTGGACTTCTTTGAATATCTCTTCTATACGAATTGATACTTTAAGCAGAATGAAGTCTGTTCTTTTACAGACAACCGTGCCTTTAACGTCATCAAAAGAAACGTATGATCTTCAAGTTGCAAGGACAACAGCAGAGATACATACACTTTTATCAACTAATTGCCCTGTTCATTTCGTAGAAATGCTAAGCCAAATTCTAAATATGTCAGATACCAGTGGCATCGCACATGTATTTAAGACAAATTTTTCGGGACTGTTAACACCCTACGAAGCAGTTCTGGGCATCTTTCCCAATTTTGTCCATTCTGTCTTTGGCGGCCTACCACTACTTTTGGGACTCGTAGCAGGAATTTTATTTTTGACTCTTCTGCTCCGATATGGCCAGCCAAATCGCAAACATGACTCCAGCAACGATGGAAGTAACGATCCTAGCTATACACTATCGGGACCGCATAACTAAAGTCCTTGGATTAGCCCGGCTAAGAGATCTAAATATGACCTGGTTTCTTTCATTCAGACCTATATGGCAAAACTGCATCTTACCTGTGCTTCGATGTATGCCATGCGGAGAAGAATGCATGTTGGACGCCTGTCTTACACTACAATCAGCAGTACTAATGGATATCGATACTTTGCTAAGTCCTGTAGCGGCTCATGCAACGTGTTGTCCCCAGCAGTTACCAATCCTGTTGACGGCATTTGTTGAAACTTCACCACTACGATTAGTTGGCATTGAAGTATGAGATGAGAGCAACATCACCCAGGTACGACCCTCTGTGAGCATTGCTGATCCTGACATCGATGATAGCAATCATTCTCATGACTGCACCGTTGCAGCATTTTCAAACTTGGTCGAACTTTCACCTGAAGCTGTAGACTGCTTTTTTGCACATCTGTCTGAAATGATGTTCTCCCCTGAACAGAAAGAATAACTTTTTAAGCAAACCGGCACACAGCGTTCCCCTGAACTCTGAATTCGGCCTTCAGCTTTGATAAATAAAAGTTACTGAAAACATTTGAAACTATTTTCTCCCCTGAAAACGGATTTTTTTTTTTTCAAAATTCCAAAATATTTACCCTTTTTTCTGGCACATGTACTCTGCTTAAAGTAGAACTATTCTTAAAGAACAGAACTTCTATTTTTAGTAATTCTAGAGACAAAATATTACCTCAGCCCCTTGCACACTTACAAGCAATTGTATTTATATGTGTTGAAATAGTCTCGACCTTCTTTTCTGTATTAAGAGACATTTCATGTGTAATTTTCGCAAATCGTTCAGCTAAATATATATGCATCCTTTTTTTACTGAATGATTACACTGCTTGATAAACGTACAGTACCAATAATCTTTCGTGTATTTCGCATACACCATTTCGAATGCAAAAATGTATTTTGGGGCGGGTTGGAATACACATGCACCTTTAAATGTTTACTATTGCTTAGTTTTAGTAATGATGGACATTAGATCGTGGAGTGGGTATTGTGTTTTTATCTAGGAACCTGAATCAATATTGCTATTGTATGCCCTTGTACGGCCATAATCAATAATATCCCTATAATGGCATAAGAATCAGATCCACATTTAAGTAAATAGCCCTTGCTGTCCAAGGCACGGCAAAAGCTACTTCCTTGGATTCCTAGAAAGCACAACGAGTTCTTTTAACACACCAAACCTCCAGCAACCTGGTAAATCCCCATTTGCTTTGTTTTGATTTGTAATAGAACTCCTGCGAGCACTGTAAGAACGGCCAGTTCTTAGTGACATCTTTATTGACGACTTATGTCCAAACCTTACGTCAAACTCGGCACCTTTCAGGTATAAATATACTAACGTTGCCTTAAGCAAACACACGGTGGTGGTTTTGGAGCAGAGCAGCTATCTACTTGCCCGAGAGCCCAGCTGATGCGAGAGCCCATGGACGCTGCCCCCCCCTCTTTGAGGCGCTGAGAAAGATGCTGTCTTTTCTCCTGCCGAGAAAATCCAGCTCCTGCGTTTCCAGCCTACCCTTGCGGGTTGCTGGGATATCAAGTCCTGAGGAAAGAGATACCAGACCTCCTACATTCTATTCCCAAGGTACAGTGCTGACTAAACCCTTAAAGAGAATTCTTGAATCAGATTCTTGGCAAAACCAACTTAACTTAAACTGCTACTTACTTACTCCTTCCCACGTATTAGGCTTAGGTCAGGTACACCGGGGTAGGCGTATTTTAGAAGCACCAGTTGAGCACGTTAGTCAATGTATATATGTATGTATATATTTTAACCATTTTAAAGTATCTTATGGCTAAGAAACCATATCAATGCTTTTACAGTATTATTTCATAATACTCCTTTTACTGTACGTACTTTACTTTACATTAAGTATTGCAATTGTGGCAATTCATTTCTCTTGCATGAGAAGGAAGACTGCTCAATAAATAATACCTTTTATTGAAAACACCCGTCTCTCTCTTCTCTGCACTCTGGTGAAACTAAGAACGCACAATTGACTGAGTGAAATAGCTGTCTATTGTTTTCACACGACTCTAGAGATTTACTCTTATTCTGAGGGAGCAAAGTTGTCATGTTATATGGTTGTCGGAAGCTAATCCCTTCTTGTCTATCCAGGGAGGTTAAACTCCTCGTTCATTCGAGAAAGTTTCTAGTGACCTCTGAGCTAGCTGGCAAACCTTAAGTCTAATATAGTCAGTAGAGACCTAGTCGACCTCAGTCCTACGTCTACACTGCTGAATATATTATTCCAATGCGCAGAGCCTATTGGGAATATAGGAACTACACTACAGTTGTTTGTATTATTGTGGGCCAAAACAGTTACATATGGAGGTACATAACTATATAATGTCACAGCAACTCATAGGTCAGCCCTTATTTGCTTATCTGCTTAATGAAAGCAGTTATCTGGTTGAGTTGTTTGCATCTCTTGGGTTTTAAGCTGAGGACTGCGCTTGAGGGTGTGACTGTTTTCTGGACTCTGTTGCCTGGCTGCAGGTGGTGCATTTATCAAGGAAATAGCCACATCTTCAACTTTCTTCAGAAGTGTATATGCTCCTGGCTGTGTCTAATGCTGACTGTTAGTGTGTTCCAAAGCTTGGCAGCTTCTACTGAGAAAGCAGTGCTGCTTATGGATATCTTTTGGAAAAGTGGTATGATGACAAGTGGCACAAGCTGGCAGCACTGTGTTCTGTTTAGTTTATATTGCTTGAATTTAACTTGTAGGTATAGTGATCCTTTTGCTTGGGAGGGTCTGTTGACAATGCAGAATGCCTTGAACATTGCCCTTCTAGCTATAGTTACCCAGTGGATCAATTGCAGGACTGGGGTCACAGTCTCTCTTGGGTGAAGGTGGGGAAGAAGTCTTGTGTCAGCATTTTGGAACAGTTGTATTTCGCATATAATTAATGCGAGTGAGCCAAGGTATAGTCTGATGTCATAGTCAAGCTTTGAGATTATGAGAGTGAGGATGGCTTGAAGTTTCTGTTGATAAGCAAGGTATGGGAAAATGTAGCGCAGTGTTTTCATTGTGTAGAATGCACTGTTTGTAGCATTTTTAGCAAGAGATTTGAAGTATAAGTCTAAATTGATGGTTAAACGTAGTTTTTAACTTCTATTGAGTGTTCAATTTCCTAAAGCAATATGGTCATAGGCTAGTAGTTTTGCCATTTTCTGCATGTCATAGTCTCTGTCTTTGCAGTGCTGAGTTTTAGATGGTTCTTCATCATCCATATGTTTATGGCTCGAAGGCAGTTATCAAGGTTTGAATTGTAGAGGTCTTTAGGGCTATCTATTTTTAAAATGAATCAGGTGTCATCTGCATAGTTGTAACAGGTGAGGTTGTAAGATTTGATTAGATTTGGTAAGGGGGTTCTGCATGGTGTGCTTTTACACCCACTGGTGAACAATTGGTTCAGTGCACCAGTAATGAATGTGAAAGACACGCTATTGTAGCTCCACAATACACTATTCAATGTGTAACTGATATAGTAGTATTGCTGAAGGGGTATAAACAATCCCTCAAAGGGATCAGGGGCATCATGGTAACAGTAACAAACCTCCTTTTATATATAGAGAGTATCACACACACTGTACTGAAAAGAATGAACGCTTTTATTCTAAAATTCTGTTTATTCTGTTTATTGAATATATAACAGACAAGAAAAATCAGACAACTTCCCTGTGAGAGAAACATCAAATTAAGTCCACTATCCATGTTACTCAGCATATTATTTGGAAAAGAACATACATGGTAGAGTTAATCCCATTCAATACATCGCCAGGTCTTCCTTTTAGAAGTATGCTAGGGTAGAAAAGGACATTGTGTAGTACCATTCCACCACAAATTATCCTGTTAAATTTCACATCGCAGTAATGGACTAAAGGGAACCCTCAATAATCCCTGTGTTGTATGGGGCTTTATTGTTGTCAAAACAATGGAATCGTCAGTTTCCGGCTATGTATGACATCCTAATGCATAAGTTCTGTCCTCTATTCGTGGGGACCCTTTAGTCTAAGGAAGCAACTGGGAACTGTCATCAAATGTATACAAATACAGAGGGGAGAGAAGCTCTCTCCAGGGAGAGGGGAGAAAAGAGAGGATGCACTGGGAGGATCTAAGCCACGGGGGAAAGAAAGAGAGTCATATGGGGTGGGAGAGTAGGTCTCCTTACTTAAGTGGGCTGTTCTTGGGATTCCGGTTTCTGACCCCTAGAGTACGGTTCAAGTGAGTCTTCGAATGATTGCAAGGCTAGGGGCGTGGTCGGACAAGCGGCTGTGATGGCCGCTTGGAGCTGTAGCTCCATGGTGAACCCGCGGGCACATACCCAGAGCGGCGATCTGCAGCATTCAAATCCCACTTTCAGAACAGATCCTGGATTCGGAAAGCCTGCAGCCCTCATAGGACTTGATTTCACTGTACTGGGCCGCCAGAGGACCGAGGTATGAGCTACGAAGTTTCCGAGCGCCTGTGACTCAAAATGGCGCCTGCTGTACACTGATCCTGCACCCGGAGGCTGCGGGAAGGTAGACTCAGAGGGCCCCAGAATTAGTTGGGCATTCTGCAGACTTCTCCTTTGCCCGGTGGCTGCCCTTTGAAATATGCTGGGGATGCACCTCCACAAAGTGTGCAACACACTACCAGGCCATTAACAACAACACATAGCACATGGACTTGTGTACCTCACTGCCTACAATTCCTGGGACTGAAAGCTCATCTCTTTTATATGACAAAACTGCCAATGTCCCCCTGGGTGAACCAAAACCGGCACCAGCCAGCCATAGAACTGAGGCACGTACACACTTTTTGCCGAGGGCAGAAGCGGGGAGGAGAACCAGGGACCCCTATCTCCAAGCCTCTCTAGCCAAAGACACAAGTTGACTGTGGTGCCTGGGCCAGAGAATATGGGTGCGCTTAGACCAGTGAGCATGGGAGAACAGAATAGTAAAAGGAGATACAGTTAATAGAGCGCTACCACTGACCTGTGGGCTGCCCCCTGCACACCTTGTGCTCATTTGCCTTGCTGGAAGTTCTAGACTTCCTGTCTGTAATAGGGTGCATCGCAGAAAGCTCTTTTCCTCCTCGCCTCCTGCTGATCACTCATGCACTGAAATATCGACCGGGACGTCTTGTTGGCGGCTGATGGACTAGGCAGATAATCTTGAATACCACTCCCTCAGCCGTGTGACACACTGACACCCCAGAGGAATGGTATGCAAAGACCCCCGGCACAAAAAGTTGCCTTTTGAAGCGCTCAAGACGCCGACAGAAAAACAAGAGGCGGGCGTGGCAGGAGGCAAAACTCCACAGACAACACCGCTCTGCTGCTGGAACTGAACTCGGGATTCAAGGCACTGGACACCAGGTTTGATGCGCTGGATAAGCGACTAGATGGGCTTAAGGAACGCTTAGACCGTCATGAATCCCGCTTAGATATGATGGAGGGGCGTATATCAGACTTGGAGGATGGGTCGGCTCAAACTACTAAACGGGTAGAACGATTCAAATGCATTATGAAAACAATTGCCACCAAAAATGAAGATTTGGAGGCGAGTAGCTGGTGCAATATTGTCGAATAATGAGTGTCCCCGAATCTACCAACACAGGGAGACTCGATCAAATTGCTGAAAACTTACTAACAGACCTGTTTGGCCTGGAAAATTTCATGAGAATGTTTGTTGTGTAACGTGCACATAGAATACTAGTCCCCAGGCCCAACCCTGGCTATCCACTACGACCCATCATAGCAAGACTCTTAAATTTCAAAGACTGAGACACAATACTGCGCCTTAGTAGAGAAGCTGGGACTCTGACATGGCAGGGATCCATCATTTCTATTTACCCATACTTCACTCACTGGTTCAAGAAGCGAGACGCTAATTTGTTGGGACGAAAGCGTTACACTACAGCATGCTATACATGCTATACCCTTGGAGACTCAGGATTGATGCCAATGAAAAGTTAGAAGTCTCAAAAGTCCTGAAGAGGTCTAGAACTTCTGCAAACAGCATGCTATACTCAATGAGACATGCAGCGGCTCCTCCCCTGGAGGGAGCCCCAAAGGAGTCCTGTCAGGCACAAGCGCAGACTTGTTCACCGCCAGTTAGCATCCTGCAGATGGAGGAGCACCTGTCATAATGTGAGATATGGAGGACAGTGGACACTGCATTCAGTAAAGTGGACTGAGGTAGTGGGGAGGGGAGTGCAGTCCTGGTTGTTAACCAAGGGTTTTTTCTTAGATGTGAGACTGAATATTTCAATGTGGCTCTTGTGCGCAGGGAGCCACGTGGCATTGCCACCCCCCCCCCCCAGTAAGTACACAATGTTCTTATTTTTGGATCGACCACTCAGTTGGCGTTCTAAGAAACAACAGTTACAATTAGGGAATAAGGGGAACCTACCTGGCGGTCACCCGCCAAGTGGGGGTGGGGGAGGGGCATAGAATTGTTTGCAGCAATATTGGATACATATGTTTAACTCCAGGTGATGGTTAAATCTAAATGTTCATATGAATCAGACATATCATGTTACATGATTGCACCATGTTAGCACACAGGGTAGATATACGTCATAGCTTTAATCTTACCCTACTGACATGGAATGTTCGCGCCCTCAACAGCCAGAAGAAATTTAGACTAGTATTCCAAAATATTAAACAACATAATGCTGATGTGGTATTCCTGCAGTACACATATTACACCCCTCACCCCTTCTAATTTTGCATCAACCTGTGGTTTCCACAGATATTTCTCAACCTACAGCACTTAAGCTCACGGGGTGGCAATCTTGATCAAACGGTGGCTGCCGTTCATCCACACCAATGCAATTACAGACCCAGGAGGTCATTTTCTATTAGTGATTGTTAACCTTGCAGGTCATAAAATCTTACTGGTGAATGTTTATTCCCCAAACACTGATGAACCAGAACTTTATGAGCAGCTTCAGGCGCAGTTAGACACCTTAACAGCTGATCACATATTACTTGGAGGAGACATAAATATACTTTTGGAGCCCGCATTAGATAGTACTGCACAGATAACGATCAACAAACCCCGATGTTTGCAAGGTATTGGAGGAAATCTGTCGAAATTGGGACCTGAAGGATGCATGGCGACATCTTAACTTTCTTAGCACTGACTATGCGCACTATGCACAGCAATAAAACACATGGACAAGATTGGACTATTGGCTACTATCCCGATCAGCGATCACATCGGTTACATCACCCACCCTGCATACTGTCAACCATTCCCGGTGTCCCTCTTGATGCCAATCCTGGCCAAGGGAGGCTCTGAGAGAGGTGGAGGTTCCCCATCATGGTCCTGCAAAATGCAGTTTTCAGAGAAGGGCTGCGCTCAACGATCATAGATAATTTTGTCTGCAACATGGTGTCAGTCAATACACAGAATGTTTTTTGGGAGGCTTTTAAAGTGTGAATTAGAGACATATGTATTTCTATCTATTCCGGAGTGCTAAAAGACTTCCAGCATCACCGTAATAAGTTAGAGAGGGACTTGGCAACACTCGACAGAGAGAACATGACAGATCGTGCCCGTGACAGTGGGCAGTACATACACCGTAGATCGGAACTACTTGCAAGAAGACATGAAGGACAATGACCGGGAAGCACATTATTTAGGGAAATATGCAACAGCCTGCAGATATTACATCATATAGCTACAAGGACCGGATGGACAACTGATAGTAGGCACTTGTGCCATCAGGCAGGCACTTTTACAGTATTAAACAGATCTCTCTACCGCAAAGACAGCAGCTAGTACCAAAGCAGTTGGGTACTATCTGAGAGACATAGCATTGGTTTGGCTCCCAGACGCACATGGGCAATTCCTCAGTGAACCATTCTCCACTGAAGAGATTGAACAGGCTTTCGAGGCCATGGATGGCACTAAAGCCCCAGGTCTGGATGCGTTTCCTGGAGCTTTCTATAAACCTTATAAAAACTACTTCCCCCTCACTTGCTAGATGTCTATGCAGAAGCATTAGAAGTGGGACTTCTCCCTCGTTCATTTAGGGAAGCAGTATTGGTATTACTGCTCAAGCCTGGTAAAGACCCTACACAGTGTGGCTAATACGCCCGCTTTCACTACTCAACTTTGACTATAAAATCCTAGCTAAAATGATGACGACTAGATTGTCCATTTTAATGGAACAGATCATAGCACCCGCACAAACTGGGTTTATCAATCATAGATCCACCACGCTAAACCTCAGGACCTTTTTCTCTGTAGTCAACAGGATAGACCCTGACATCCCGGCGGTGGCTGCATTTTTAGATGCAGAGAAGGTGTTTGATTCTGTGGAGTGGCCTTTCCTACATGCCGTTTTGGCTAAGATCAGCGTCCCTTAAGGGGTTTGCAGATCTAGTTAAACTACTGTATGCTGCGCCTACAGCCCGCATCCAATGGCACGATCACTGACACCTTTGCCATAACCCGAGGCACTAGGCAGGGATGTCCTCTCCCCCCCTAACTTTTTATAATAGCGATGGACCACCTCATTCGCTATTTCCAGAAGAACCATTTACACAGGGGACTTCAGTTTAAACACAGCACAGTTTTAGTGACAATGTAAGCGAATGACATGGCATTGTATGTACCGCAGCTAAAGATAAACCTACCACCACTACTAGCGGAAATAGATCGCTTCAGAGAGCTGTCAGGATGTATTCCCTTTTACTGAAGCACTTACCCACGCCTGTAGGAACCACCCCTTCCACTGGTGAGAAGCAGAAGTCAAATACTTAGGGATCTTCTTACATTGGGATAGGGAACCAGTACTATGTCTCAATTATGGCCTGGTGATTGACTATTTACAAACACAAGTCGAGAGATGGATTAAACTGCCATTATCGATGACAGGTCGAATAGCCATCATTAAGATGGTGGTAGTGCCAAGCTTCTTTACTTATTTGCCAACATCCCCATCCCACTGACAAATGCTTTCTTCACACAGATCCGCACCCATCTAATCAAACTGGTGTGGGGAGGGAAACAACCAAAAATTGGCTGGGACATGCTTATTCTTCCCTAAGAAAGAGGATGATTTGGGGTACTGAGCATGCTACTTTACTTTCTAGTGGCGCAATGTGGTTACTCTCACCACTGGTACCACCCGTATGTGCGCATCCGTTACGCCAAGCCTGAGAGAGACTCGGCTGACCCAACCCCACTGAACGTGTTGCTTCCTGTTTTAATCCCGCATGACATACAGCCACTGTCAACTACATGTTGGGTGTGGCATAAATTGCTCAGAAAAACAGGAGGAGAGACGCTATATGTCGGCGAACCCATGGGTGCCCCCAACCTTGGAGGCAGGGACTAGACACAATTTATTACAACTGGAACTAAAAACTATAGGAGACCTATTTCCCCATGAGCATGCATTTATCTGCATTGAAGACCCTTGATTTTCGAACACCACATTCATGGATCAGTTCACACTGACCCGAATACAGAGAGCACTGTGAAACTTAATTGTGTCATATCCAATAGAACCTCTGGACTTTGGCCCGTTTACAACAGTCATTACAGATAAACATGGAGAGCACCTCATACCCAGACTTTACAGAGCAAGCCTTGTACTGCCACCACAACACAACACTAAGATCAGAGAGGCTTCGGCGGCAGACTTGGGACATTCACTCACTGATAAGGAGTGCAAGGGATGTTGTTAACAAATTAAATTAGTCTCTTGTAATCACAGGCACAAATGACTTCATTTTAAGACACTTGGACAAGCCTACGTTACACCGCACCAGATGGTTAGGATAAATAGCACCTACTTTACGCACTGACCCAATGCAATACACAAGCGGCTACATTCATACACATGGTTTGGACCTGTACTGTAATCAGCGCTTCTTGGCAGGAAATATATGATCTAATTCAACAAATGACTGAAAAAAATATATATAATGTGTAACAAGGGTTACAGGACGTTATTTTTTGGCTCAGATTTCATTCATACAAAACCAGTGAAATTTAGTAGTTAAAGTTACCTGAGCTAACTATAACTTACGCCCCCCCAAGCTGTGCTTATGAACTCACATATTACATCACTCATGAAATGGTCAGTGAGATAATCACTGATGACATTTAAAATTATATCACTGATGACATCATCCAGTGAGTGTAAGTGTTTTGTAAACCTTTCATAGTCTTAAATATATATACTAAACTACAGCATTAGTTAACTTACTAGTCTTTCTGTACAACTAATGAGTAATACAGTTTCTAACATATGTCACCTGAGTGGGTGTCTGAGTGGCTGTATGGGTGTGTGAGTGACTGTTTGGATCTGCCAGTGGGTGTGTGAATGGCTGAATAGGTCCGTAAGTGGACATGTGAATGGCTGTAAGGGTCTGTGAATCCGTTTTTGAGTGGTTGTCTGGTAGTGTGACTGGCTCTCTGAGTGGTGTTGTGGGTGTGTTGGTGGCTGTATTGGTCTGTAACTGGGTATATGAGTGGGTGTATGGGTCTGTAAGTGGGTCTGTGAGTGGTTGTATGGGTGTGTGTGTGGGTGTGTGAGTGGTTCCATGGGTCTGTGAATGTGTGTGTGTGTGTGTGGTTTTTAGGGTGTGTTAGTAGTTGTATGGGTATGTGAGTGGGTGTGTGAGTAGTTGTGTGGATGTGTGAGTGGTTCTGTGGATGATATTATCAGTGATATCATCTGTGATGTAATTTGAGATATCATCGGTAATGTCATTAGTGTTGTCACTGATCATATCATGAGTGATGCAATATGTGAAGTCATCAGCAGGGCATTGCAGGGGCTTGTTATAGTTAGCTCATGGGAGGTGGTGGTTCCGGGGCTCTTAACTGTTGCAGACGGGGCGGTACAATCCCCTCCAATTAAAATAAAACAGCTGGCCTGCCCTGTGGGTGTGCCAGTCCCCAGAGCCAAGATTGGCCATAGTGAGGGCGGCCTTGTGTGCCCCTCTCCCCAAAATATGTGTTATAGAAAGCCCCCAGGACCTGGCCTACCCAGGGGCTCAACTAGTAACAAGCACGGAAGATCATGCTTGTTTTTTTTTCAATTTTGCCTCAAATTTCTTGAATCAGTGGTAAAATCATGGTATAATTGAAAAAGAAATATTTTGCCGTGGCGGGGTGCCCAGGGGACCACAGCACCAGAACTAGGGTGTCAGGGTATTCCTGCCCTGCCTTTTCTCTTTTTATGCTTTTTATTTTGGGGCTTGGTTGAGACGGAATCCCAAAATGGCTGCCAACACTTCCTATTTGAAATGCAGGCAGCCAATCAAATCCCTGCATGAGATTGATAGGATTTGCGGACATTTCACGCATCTAGATATACAAATTTGGTTTTCCTTATATATCTCAAAAACTATTGAACAGATTTACACCAAAATACATAAATGGCTCTTTATGGAGCACGAGCTAGCTTTGTGCCAAATTTGATGTAATTCCCTCCAGCGGTTTGTGCTGTAGTTGTGTTCAAAAGCCCAATAGGAAACTGCATGGGGAAAACTCATTTTGGGACCCCCCTTTTACTCGTCCCTTGCTTGACAGATCACCCCAAAACTTTCAAGACAGCAGCTGAAGTGAGTAGAAAATAATTTTGAAAATGTTGTGAGGATTCATCAAAAGGCTCCGAAGTTATAGGCAAAACAAAAAAGCTTAATCAGTGATGTCATTTGCGATGTCTTCAGGGATGTCATCACTGATGTCACTGACCATGTCCTGAATGATGTAATATATGACGTCAGGAGCAGTGCATTGCGGGTGCGCGAGTTATAGTTAGCTGAACTAACTATAACAGTGGAATTTCTATGGTTTTGTAAGAGTGAAATGTCCAGCTAACTATAACGTCCCTGAAACCTATGTTTTTTTCAGTAAATTTCTATGGTTTTTTAAAGGCTAATTTCTAACTATAACGTACCTGAAACCTATGTTTTTTTCAGTGAATTTCAAAGTTTTTTTAAATGGTAATTTCTAACTATGACATCCCTATTACGTCCCCTTGAATTATGAAGGTTTGTGGTGGCCAAGTAGCCCACCAGGTACATCCAGTAAGCGCCACAGACCTACGTTTCAGAGAGGTGTTCTGAGGCCACACCCCTTTTTACACCACGCTGCAAATGCGGCTTCTGGCGCACTGCTGCTCAGAGGATGAAATCCACTTGTGTCTTGTGGTCCTCAGGACACAAGAGGACCTCATTGCCCCACCAGCAGTGCACCAGGAGCCGATTTTGCAGAGTGGTGTATAAAGGGGCGTGGCCTTGGAGCACCCCTCTGCAACACAGCCCTGTGGCGTTTACAAGAGGTACCTGGTGAACTAGTTGGTCCCCAGGCACCCTCAGGATTGAAGGGGAATTAATCCCACAACTCAAAATTCACCGCAGGGCGCGTTTGCACTGTGGTGCAGGGAGGGGGCGGGCCTGAAGAGACAAGTGTGCAAACGTACCCTGTGGTGCATTTTAAGTTGGGTGATTCAGTCTCCTTGAATCCTGAGGGTCCCTGAAGGCCAACTGGCCCACCGGTTAACTCCAGTAAGCCTAACAGAGCTGCATTGCAGAGTGGTATAAAAAGGGGGCATGGCCTTGGACCACCACCCTGCAATGCAGCTCCCTGGCGCTTACTGGAGGTACATGGTGGGCTAGCTGGCCCCCAAGGACCCTTAGGATTGAAGGGGACTTAATCCTCCAACTTGCACACTTGTCAAATCAGGCTGTGCCCCATCCCTGCATCACTGTGCAAACACGCCCCCTGGTGCGTTGTAAATTGGGGGATTAAATCCCCTTGAGTCCTGAGGGTCCCACCAGGTACCTCCTCTAAGGGCCAGAGAGCTGCGTTGCAGAGAGGTGTAAAAAGGGGTGTGACATCGGACCACCTTTCTGCAAGGCAGTCCTGTGGCGCATACTGGAGTTACCTGGTGGTCTAGTTGGCCCCCAGGGACCCCCAGTATTGAAGGGGAATTAATTCCCCAACTTAAAACATGCCCCAGGGTGCGTTTGCAGAGTGTTACTGGGAGGGAGCGGGGCCTCCAGCACGATGCTGGTCTTTTTTTTTTTAGAAGAGGGGCTGTGTGACACCCTTTTTTCCTTATTTTGGGCCCTGGGGACCCCATCCCCCAGGGCCTGACCCCTTTAAAAAAAATATATATATTCATCTAAATGGGAAGGGGGCCACATGGGCTCCCCTCCCTTGGCCAATTACGGGCCCCGGGGACCACATCCCACAAGGCATGGTCACATATATATATATTTTTTTAAGGAGGGCTCTTTCCATTGGGGACCTTGGGGGAAGCCCCAATGCCCCCATAGTCCCGCCGACTCCCTGCCTCCTGTGGGAGCCGGCATTGCTTTTCCACACTGGTGGCTGCTGGGATTCATTTCCATGTATTTCCGGAGGCACAGGCCCCGCGATATTTGAATACAAAAAACAGATCCCTGTTCGGATTGTACTCATTCCAACGCTGGATTTCTACTGACCGCGTAGTTCTATGCCGACAAAACGAAACGCGAGATTGCAATTGACCGCATAGTTTTATGCCAACAAAACGCTTTATGATTTTAATTTCTCCAAGAGGGAATCTGTACGCCGGACTCGTGGTGACCGAGTGTTACAAATAGTGCGGATACAGTGCCGCCAGTGGATTTCATTCGAGATATTAGTCATTCAAATATCAGATTACAGTTATTTCTGGAGGCCTTTTCTGCCCTGTATTTTCAGATTTTAATATTGTTATTGGGAAAACATATTGTTTTCCTGAAGAAGGTGATGGCTGTATATTAATTGCCCACCGAAACACGTCGATGCTTCTAAAAGAGGAAACTAACATCAGTCTGTGGAGACAATTGTACTGAATGAAATAGTTGGAATAATAACCTCAATAATCACAATTGATTTATGCCTGACTGATGTAGTGTATCTCTAAAAATAGGAATCATTTTTTCCTTGTTGTATTCCCAATTGTGTTTATTAATTTAGTCAGTTTTTAAATATTGTTTTTCTTTTTGAATTATATGGAATGCGACTTTATGTCTGGTTATAATTGCCATTGTTTTTAATATTATTGCATATGTCAGGGAAGAAGTACAAGAATTAGAATACACTGTATACTGTGCTCCCATTTGTTTTAATGATTTGCTGAATACATTTGTACTTTTTTGCTTATGTTTTTATTTGTTTGATTACATTTCCTCTCTGTTCATTTTCATCTGACTGGTGTGTAAAGGGTGTATGAAGCAAACTGTTGTATTGTGTGTGACATTTACCCAAAGGGCAAGGGTTGACTCTGTTGTCAAGGTAATGGGCAGGGTGATCCTAGAGAGGGTCATGTTGTGGGCTGAGGATGGATCTGTGTTATTCAATTTACAGTATGACTTTCAGCCAGGCTTAGGGACTTGTGACCTGTACTTGCATGTTTACATGCTGATTAATAAGTACACAGTGGCCAATCCAGGTTGTTTGTTGAGTACATGGAGCTGTCTTCAGCCTTGGATAAGGTGAATAGAGCCAAGCAGTGGCAGATCTTGTTGGACATGGGTCTTGATCCAGCGATTGTTTACTGCCTTAGTGATCTGCATTGGGAAAAGAAGGCAGTTTTTCAGTTTAATATGGATGGTATTGCACAAGCCCTCTTTTTCTGAGGTTGGGCATTAGGCAGGGGCTTATATTGGCCCCTTTTCTGTCTACATAATACGAGAATGACTTAGGGGCCGGGTTACTTGATAAGCAGGCGGACTGCCTCGAATTGGTTTTTGCCAAATTCCTGCATTATTATATGCAGATGATACAGCCTTTTTGGCTAGAACTGCACTGGGTCTTCAGACCCTGTCAGACTGTTTAGTGAGTTACATGAACCAATTATGGTAAATATCAGATAATGGAGTTTGGGCCTAAAAATACGAAGGCAAGATCATTTCAAGTGCAGGGTTATAGTTTGTCTAGGGTAAAGCTGTATTCTTATTCAGGAGTGGTGTTTGATGACTGGAATGGATCACTGAAATAATATAGACTGCCAAAATATCGACCTGCAAAAATATCGTTGCCAAAATATTGACAGACAAAATATCGACTTTCTATCTACAAACAGGTAAGTACAAAAATATCGAGTACAAAATATCGTTAACAATAATATAGATGTAAAAAATATCGACTTTATTAAAAACAGTGTTAAATTAAATTAATATTAAATTTAAATGACTAAAATATACTTAAAATACTTAAATTAAATTATAATAATTAAATAATAAATGAAAATAATAAAAAAAAAATTACAATCTTATTTGTTGACCCTGAACCCTAAAATATACCCCTTTACCCAAAAACCCAAAACTGACCCTGAACCCTAAAAATACCCCTTTATCCAAAAACTAAAAACTGACCCTGAACCCTAAAAATGCCCCTTTACCCAAAAACTGAAAACTGACCCTGAACCCTAAAAATGCCCCTTTACCCAAAAACTGAAAACTGACCCTGAACCCTAAAAATGCCCCTTTACCCAAAAACTGAAAACTGACCCTGAACCCTAAAAATTCCCCTTTACCCAAAGACTGAAAACTGACCCTGAACCCTAAAAATACCCCTTTACCCAAAAACTGAAAACTGACCCTGAACCCTAAAAATGCCCCTTTACCCAAAAACTGAAAACTGACCCTGAACCCTAAAAATACCCCTTTACCCAAAAACTGAAAACTGACCCTGAACCCTAAAAATACTCCTTTACCCAAAATTTATCAATATTATTTAATTACCAATTAATTATTAATTAACAATAACAATAAACTAAATATATTAGCACATTAGCTGTAATTATTTTAATAATTAATATTATTTTTTCCCAATTAATTACTTAAGAATAACACAAAATTACATATATTACAATGTACTCTAATTAATGTAATTAACTAATTACAATTAATCAATTACCAATTAATTACTAATTCAAAATATGTACAAAATAATATTAATTAATTAACTAATTATTATTAATTATCAATTAATTATTAATTATGAATATTTACAAACATATATTAATTAATTAATTATTATTAAATTACTTCCCACCCTATTCCCCTATAAACCCACAACCCGCTACAGAATTACATAACGCAATTATTAAAAAAACAAATGCCATTTAATAAAATATTTAATAACATTAATACACACTTTTCACACATATTATTACATAAAAATACACTATAAAATATTATATATTATTAGAAATTCGATATTTTTGCTATCTATATTTTAAACAGTCAATATTACTTCACTTACCTGAAAAACGATATTTTTGTAGTCGATATTATGTCCAGTCGATATTTTGTCCAGTCTATATTTAAAACTCGATATTATGTCCAGTCGATATTTTGGAGTCGATATTTTGTCTGTTCACCGACTGGAATATGTGGGCCTGTTGCTCAAAGCTAAGAGACTAGCTCTCTTGAATACTTTCGCTCTATCTTTTCTTTTTTCTCTTGAATTGAAAATGAACCATTAAATGTGCTGATCAAGATATATCAGGCCAAGTTTGCCCCATTTGCCACTTATGATAGTGCCGCCTGGGACTATGTTTTGTTTAGGGAAATGCAAGTAGTGGAGAATGTTTTTTGTAGGAACCTGCTTGCGGTCCCATCCTATAGCCCAGTTTTTGTGGTTCATGAGGAACTAGGGCTGCCCCATCTCTAGGATTTCATTGCACTCTAAGCCCTGATTGGGTGCGGCCAGAAAATACTCTGGTAAGATAAATTGTTCAGGATTGCTTAAAGCTTGATAGGTGGAGTACAACTAAATGGCTTACTTACATTAGGACACCTTTGTTAGGTTGGGCAGACTTCCTTTGTTTGATTCACCCTCCCACATCTCTCTAGCTGTTATTACCTGGACCAGGACAACTTTTTACTTTGTACGTTATCATCGAGGGAAGCTATTGAGCTGGAGAACCCTTTGGTACATGGCCATTGATTTAAAAATACCAGATCCTGCCATTGAGCCATATTCCTCACTGCCATTAATGTCCATAATAGATTTTGTTTTTCACCAGATTTATATTCAGCCAGTTTCATATGTTGTTAGCTTTTCCTAAAACTGTGGAGCAGAGTACAATGTTAGGCCCCTGCACCTGTGACAACTTTTCTCCCCAGGATTTATTGCACTTTTTGTTTTTTTATGTGGTTATTATGAAACCCCAGGAAGAATTTATTTGATCCCACTATATAAAGCTTTACACTTTGGTCAAGTAAAACCTGCATTATTGTATCTACAATCACTCCCATGTGTGTAGGCTACAGATTGGGTAGCTAGCTTTCTCGCCTCATCTTTGTGACTGAGAAAGTCTTTTGAGAAGGAGTGTTGTTTTGGTCCTGTAGTCTCAACCGCCATTGCTAGAGGTCTGTTTTAAGCCTTAATGTTTCAGTTTCATTTTGGGAGGGACCACCTACTTGTTGTGTTTAGGGTTATTCGTCCCCTTATTTCCTTATTCTTTATGCCCTTGTGGCTATTTTGGCTGTCTTGCGGCTTCTGTCTCCGCTCCCGGTGCTCAGGTCTTCCCGTATGTTCGAACAGCGCAGAGTTTCATGTGTTGCAGTTGCTTTTGCTATCTGCCGCTGCATCCATTATTATTTCGCCTTCCGCCCTCTCGCTTCGTGTGCCTGTCCCTGACCTCAGAGTTTCTGTCTGCCGTTTGTCTGCCTGCCATTTGTGGTACCAGCTGTATATCTAAACGAAGCGGTCAGGACACTGGGCGATAAGGGCCAGACAACGAGGACACAAAAGGGTACGAGCACCGGCAATACGAATTTAAGGCACTACGGCGCATCGCGCTACTGCTGTAGGCTCGGCAAGGCTGCTGCAATACTAAATAATCTTGCCCTATCAGCAACAACAGGCGTGGCACGGCAAGCCACCAATTGAAACTAAAGTGAGCTTCGCCAGTCAACAAAGCGCTAAGGGGAAAACAATAGTGCTGTACCGAGAGATCCCCTGCACCTCTAGATCACAAACTAGGGAACTTAATCCCCCAAAAATAGAGTAGTTTGGAAAAGTGGTGGAGCAGATCTCAGTGTGGTATACCAGCAGAAACCCAGGACTGCGTAACCCTAACGACACCAGTACAGTCTGTCACTACCCTCATGTAGTCTGAGATACCCTGTACCCACAGTAAAGGGGCCAAGATGGGAAGCTGGGCCGTACAGTAAAGGATAGCGAAAAGGACATCGCTTACCTGCACAGTTCGCAAGCAGACTCAAGCTAGGCTTACTGGTCAAAAATTGCAGCGTACTGCCTCCTCTCACCTCGAACTGCCTCACAGTAACCTGAAGGACCGAACACTCAACTACAGTGGACGTGGTGGACGATGTCAGGGCTATTGGCGTCACTTTCCGGGAAGAACCTTGAGGCTACTAGGAAAAGAGGAACGAATAGACCGTGGCAGATAACAGCTGAGACAATGGATGAAAAAAACTGCAACATCGGCAAGAGAATAGGGGGACAGAGGAACTTTAGGACAGCAAGCAAGACAACAAGCAAACGTGGCGGACAGAGAACTAAGACTACAACAACAGATAAGGGGAGTGATGATATGTAAATGCTGTTATTCTTTTTGGGAGAAGTTGATTCTGGACATATATTTATTATTATTTCTTTTTCAGAATGGTTTGTTTTAAGATGTGTTTCTCTTACTTTTTTAGATTGATGTGTAGTTTATTTAATGTATTTATCTTGACCTATTGAGAAAGTTTTCAGTATGCTATATGAATTTAATGCTTTTATTGGGATATAAGCTGATTACTGGCATAGCTTTTGGATCGTGTGTGAAAGTGAAAAGTGTGTGAGTATTTTTGCCTATTGTATTTTTATGGTCTTGTTTTGACTGAATAAAGTTATATATATATTAATATATAAAATTCGAAAAAGGTTGCCCCTGTGAAAGAATCCTCACACAAATCTTTTTGCTTCCTTTTTATTGGACTTCACCTGCTGGTAAATTGCAGCGTGATTCCCACTTCATTTATAGTTCTTAAGCACAAACTTCAGACGTGTTTGAAGAACCTCTGTCCTCTTTATCAATGGTTGTGTGCTGACTGCTCGAGTTCATTCTTGTTTCTTTGCACTATATTTAACGTCCTGCCCTTTGTGGGCGTGGCTCCTGGCATCTTGGGACTCATAGTGCATAACAGTTTGAGACTTTTAGTGAGTGAATTGAACACTAGCAAATAGTTCACAATTGTGGCCCAAGTGGGTAGAGGGGGTCTCACATCTCAGCCTTTTACCTTGCTTTTCGACAAAGCCCTGGAATATTTGCATCCATTTCGCGCTGTCTCCTTCTTGAAGCAGCACTGGTCTGCCTTTCAGGCAGCGGGATCCATTCGCGGCCGGACACAGCCGCAAATATAAAATTCGAAAAGGTTGCCCCTGTGAAAGAATCCTCACGCAAATCTTTTTGCTTCCTTTTTATTGGACTTCGCCTGCTGGTAAATTGCAGCATGATTCCCACTTCATTTATAGTTCTTAAGCACAAAGTCCAGACGCGTTTCAAGAACCTCTGTCCTCTTTATCAATGGTTGTGTGCTGACTGCTCGAGTTCATTCTTGTTTCTTTGCACTATATTGAACGTCCTGCCCTTTGTGGGCGTGGCTCCTGGCATCTTGGGACTCGTAGTGCATACCAGTTGAGACTCTTAAAGAGTGAATTGAACACTAGCAAATAGTTCACAATTGTTGCCCAAGTGGGTAGAGGAGGTCTCACATCTCAGCCTTTTACCTTGCTTTTCGACAAAGCCCTGGAATATTTGCATCCATTTCGCGCTGTCTCATATATATAATATATGTGTATACATATATATATATATATATATAACTGCTCCCAGTCCCACTGACAATCCAAGGCACTCGCGGGTGGGTGCGGCCTGCGGTAATGGGTTCTCGCAATGTCACAATGCTCAGCTCCCAAGAAT
The DNA here is from genome assembly GCF_964263255.1 of Lissotriton vulgaris. Taxonomy (NCBI): domain Eukaryota; kingdom Metazoa; phylum Chordata; class Amphibia; order Caudata; family Salamandridae; genus Lissotriton; species Lissotriton vulgaris. The sequence goes on along the minus strand of NC_141697.1, from coordinate 743,757,331 downwards.
ATGGTCAGAAGAACCGCACTCATAAACCAAGTAGATGCTCACACTTTAGTTTTTAATTTCAGAGACAACAGACGCGTTTCAGCATCAAGCCTTTGTCAGTGTGTGTCGCACTGCGCAAGCTAGCCAAAGGTATTAATGCAATCACATGCTTAACTAAACATTAATGATGGACTACTAACAATGCAACTAAGCACCGCACCATCTTTAAACATGTAAATATATGTTAAAGCCAGGAATTAAGGTGCATATTTCCATCTTTGCTGTGCACCTACTCAGTGCAATTTAATCGGAAGTTTAACAACATCTCGCCGTGTATCGGCGTTTCTCCCCGGGTTGTTACCTTCACGGGGAGTCTTAGGGAGCGCAAAGCCTCGCGCCTCCTTTTCAAATTTCCGATAGTCAATAGAGCCATGGATTGGCTTAGTTCCTCAGTTTAGCCAGCAGGTAGGGCATCCATTGCATTAAATGCTGTTATTCTTTTTGGGAAAAGTTGATTCTGGACATGTATTTATTATTATTTCTTTTTCAGAATGGTTTGTTTTAAGATGTGTTTCTCTTACTTTTTTAGAATGATGTGTAGTTTATTTAACGTATTTATCTTGACACACGACACCTATTGAGAAAGTTTTCAGTATGCTATATGAATTTAATGCTTTTATTGGGATATAAGCTGATTACTGGCATAGCTTTTGGATCGTGTGTGAAAGTGAAAAGTGTGTGAGTATTTTTGCCTTTTGTATTTTTATGGTCTTGTTTTGACTGAATAAAGTTATATATATATTAATATATATAATATATGTGTATACATATATATATATATATATATATATATTAATATAGGTATATGTATATATATATATATATATATATATATATATATATATATATATATATATATATATATATATATATATATATATATATATATATATATATATATGTATAGAGAGAGAGAGAGAGAGAGAGAGAGAGAGAGAGAGAGAGCTGTGGGAGCTGCTCGTGAGCCAGCCTTTAACACCCGGGAGAGCCGGAAGCTGTGATGGCAAAAGAATGGAATACAGACCCGTCAGCCACCAGGACCCAAAACCACACTTCACCCTGCCGACTGCTGGAAGAATTAGCCCCCCCCCCCCAAATTTCACTCTAGTTGCTCCAGATGTAAAGGGATGTTTTTGCAGCTGATATCTTCCTAATAATCCTACCAGGACTGTGTCTGACCTCAAGATGGTGTCTTGAATTCAATCAGTCCATGGTTTCTCCCCCTACCACATCTGACAAACTTTGAGTACTCCTGATCTCCATCCTGACAGCGGAGTCCGAGAACTATGTTCGATGCCCGGTGGAGCTGCTCTGTTCAGCTATTGAGGAGATTGGCCTTGGTTCATCCCCTGACCGTCACCTACCCAGCCGGACTTTGGGCACAGTTTTTCTCCCCATCTCCCTGTCTCGCCCCCACCCCTCATCGTATTTCTGTAACTCTGCTTTTTCCTTGTCTCCTATCTAGCTATCTGTTCCCATTTAGAACTCTTTCTTTCTTTGTCTTACTTCCTTTGCTCCTATCCCCTCTCACCTGAATCTTTCCCCTTGCCCACTACCCCGCCAAGCCCCCTCTCCTTTTGTGCCCTTTGACTAAGCACTCCTTCTCCCCTTGTTGGGGAAAGATCCAATATTTATACTCTGGAGTCTCAGCTAACCCGTTGAGAGACTCCACAGCGCCTAGGGAGCCACTCACAGTTGAGGTATGGTATGGCACCCCTTGCCAAAGCACTCCCTCTCCCCTTTTTGGGGAAGGATCCAGAATGTAGGCCTTGGAGTCTCAGAGACCCTTCTGAGAGAGTCCACTGCGTATAGGAAGCCTCTCACAACAGAGATGGTGAAATGATACCACTTCCCCTGGGATCACAGCTTACTGGACTTTGGATGCAGCTCTGACTCGTCTACCGGTTTGTGTCCCTGTTACCCTCCCCATCCTTTTTTCATGCTGTGTCTCACACCCTCCCCTCCTCTTCCCTCCACCATTTGCTGTCTTCTTCCCCTGCTCTTACCCCCACCTCCCCTGAATCTCTCCCCACACCTGCTTTTTCCCTTATGTATATGTCCTTTTTGTTTGTCTCGACCTTACTTGTCACTAAGTTGCCAGGCTCTTATAACTATGTAACCTTTGTATCAATGTAAGCTGCAATCATGGTCTGAATACTCAAGTAAAGCGCTCTGATACCTCCGGGTCTAGCCAGCATTAAATAAAACCTTTAAAATAAAGTTTAAAAAAATATAGGAAAATTATTCAGCATCTTAGTGTCAAGATAAAATAGACAACCTTTTGGGTGCATTTATTTGCGAATGAGAGGATGTTCACGTATCCTTGTGTGTCATTGATCGAATGTGACCCCCTGAGTGATCCATCATGACTCTCAGAGACTCCATACATAAATTAAACAGATTCAGTGCCATCATAGACCCTTCTGGACCTCTGCAAAAGATTAGACGGGGGTTAGAAGCAAAGGTCACACAATTTTCAAGGAGTTTGCATTTGCTAGAAAGAATCTGAACATGCTAATCTCCTTCCCTTTGAAGTATCTGCAACTTTAAAGAGTTAGGAACAGCCACTAGTTATCAATTGTATCCAGGCCTCTTAGAGCTCTCGCAAGGCCAGAAAGCAATCAATGTCTTCTAAATGTTTTAACTTAGTTCTATCAGTATGACCCCTCAAAAGCCAGATTAGTAAGGTGTTGGAAGATTTTTTTTATTGAATGTGGAAAACTTGTCAAAAACATGTTTTTCAATAGTTATTTCAGGCTGAGGGATGGTGATGAGAGGTTTATAATTACTGAGCTGATCTGAGAAAGATCCATCATAGGTTTTATTAGTAAAGGTGAAATGATGCTAGTGAGTCTGAACCAATGCCTTTTTGCAAGGGTAATTCATTTATGTGGCACGAAAGATTTGAGATGTGCTGAAAGTTCTTTTGATTGTGAAAGGCAAGATGAAGTCACAATGGTAAAATGTGGGTTTCGGTTCGTTGATGGTTTTTTTTGCTATTCGGACCCCAAAGAGAATTTTGACCAGAGCTAGGGTTATTATTTGTAAGAGTTAGGGTTAGATGGGATAAAGGAATTTCTGAATAGTGTTAAATTGTTCAGACAAGTTTGAAACCTAAATTTTGGTAACATTTATCACTGTGGAGTTAACAGTTGAAAGGATTCAAACGGCAGGATCAGAAAAATATTTTTGACAAGTAATATTTCATGTCCCCTGTGAGAAATTGGGTTGATGTTTGACTTGGGTGGGAACCCTGGTCAAACAACAGCCACAATCCCTTGCATGGTGACCCACAAAAAAACACTAAAAGTCACTAAATTAACTTTTATTTAGCCCTGGGCAGCTTGGCACATAAAGGCAGCCAGGCTTAACTTAGAGGCAATGTGTACATCATTTGTGCAGAACACAAAGAGTAATAAAGTGAAAAAACATCAAGAAGAATCCTAAACCAATTTAGTACTTTTAATAAATTATTTGACACCAAAACAACAAAAATCCAATCAGTAGAACCGAAGTTATTAATTTTTTAAGTTTTTAGTGAAAACTAGTGCCTAAAAGATCAAAGTGCCAATCACAGACGTCTAGTCGCACGAGACCCGGTCACGCAATGGAGCACAGAATGAATAGAAGAAGTGAGTTGACCTGGTCATCGCTTACCTTCAGACGTAGAAACAATTCAGTAAAAAAGTGCCTGAGAAGTTCAAATATACTAGGGCAAAGCTGAAGGAGGTGTCTGAGGAGGGAGCATCATCTTCGGATAGCCTTCAGCCAAAGCTGCATTGAAGATTTCTATGGTCGGACTTAGTCTCTGAAATGGAAGTCGAAAATCTCTAGCGGGATGAGCCACAGGGCTATAGCTACAGACAGTTCCACAAAGCTGGTAACCCCTTTGGCGAAGAACTACTAAAAATGATTTGCTGCTGTGGAGAAGAACGAAGTGGGAGAAGTCACAAAGTCAATCTGACCAGTGATGCAACTTGGGCAGATAGACAAACAGGTTGGTCCTCTTCTCCTCCTGGTTCTCAGAGCACTTATGGGCCAAAATTTGTTTTACATTTTTCCCCATTTGGGTAGCATTAACACTACTTCCAAGGGACCAGGACTTGCGGGATACCACTTAGAGGGTCAGGACTCAGGCAGGCTGGTTCCAGGTGTGGGTTCATGATAGAGGAAGCACTTTGTGTCCCTGTGGCTATGAACTGGAGGCAAGCAAACTAGCCCTTGTGAGTCACTCTTGAGGCACAGGGACAGATGAAGATACAGTCCTAGTACCCAGATCAAAGGCAGCAGAACTGCACGGCAACAAGCACAGCAATCCAGCAGGGCAGCAGACCTTCAGAGCAGCAATCAAGCATAGTGGCTGTCCTCCTAGCAGCACAACAGCCCTTCCTCCTGCCAGAGTATCCAAAGGTCTAGTAATGTGCTGAAGAGTTGGTGTCTGAGGTCCTAATTTTACCCTGATTCTGGAAGGTGGGAGAAGCTTCTAGACAGTGGCTTCGAAGTGCATGGAATTTCCTGAATCCCATGCCCTGGCTCCAAGCTGGATGCAGGGACAATGTGGGGTCATTTAGGTCCTTTGTGTGGAGGCAGCGCACACCCTATTCAGTTGCAAGTGGGTTTGGGCTCAGCCTCACCCCCTAATCCTGCCAGGTGATGTCCCATTGATGCACACCTAATCCCTTTATTGTGTGGCTGTCTGGGAGGAATTCACAAGGTCTAGCTGTCAGATACACCTAGCCATGGGACCAAATTCAGGCTACTTGCACAAAAAGGCTAAGGGCAGGAAAATGCCAGCTTTCTAAAAGTGCAATTTTAAAAATTGTAATGAAAGATCCAACTTTACCATTATAGAGGGTTTGTCATTCAAAATTCATAGATTCCAAACCTGACATAGTGACTAGCTCCCAAATGAAAACTACAGCTTATTAAATGTAATGAGGAATCCCACATGTTATCCTATGGGAGGGGTAGGCCTCACAGTAGTTAATAACACATTTAGGAGTGTTTCACTGCCCAGACATGTAAACCTTAAAAATACATGTCCATGTCGCTAGTGGTGAGGGCATGAACAACCATTTACCACTATCCAAGGTGGTAAAATACTACTGGTCCAAGTTTTCCACTATTTTAGACACTAATTAACTGGGGCAGAGAATGGCTTAAATTAGCAGGTTGTTGCTGACTTTATGAGCTATGACTATGATCCCCCACAATACAAAAACTGAAAAAAGGATAACTAATTTGTTCAAAATGGCTCAGTGGAGTTACTTAACCTTATATCTTCAGGTTTTGCATGAAGATGAAGACTTTCTTTACAAACACATGCACTGACTCAGCACACTGTCAGCTACTGAACATAGGTCCCCACTCGTACCATTCAGTAAAGCAAAAGCACTCAACTCTTTGGTATTCAGTTGGCCGGACTACTGCAGTAGGGTCCTGAGAGACCTTCCCAATGTCCCTGATGTCTCACTGGACAAGATTCTACACTTTGCACCACAGACTCTATAAAACTTACTTGGGCACAGCTCCATCTCAGCATATCATCAATAAGCCAGCTGAATTTCTGTCAAGCGCAGGGTCATATAGAAACAATTAAAACGTTTATTGAAATGCCTTATCGTCCTGCACACAACTTGGAGTCTAAGGTCCGCTAATCACTCACTTCTAGTAACCCCAGACCCACCCTGGCTGCCTCAAAGATATGGGTCCTCTTCTTCAAAGCCAACAAAACTGGAGCTCACTGCCACCCAACATTTCTCTCCAAGAATTCAAAATTGCACTGTCATGGTCATCTGTTTCTACTAGAAAGATATGTTTGAATCTCTACCAATTCTGATGTAAGTATCTACAGTTTAATGCTTTTATGTTCTATAAGCGGTTTGTCTGTCCCCTGACAGTCATACTCTTGACTTACCTTTGTTAAACACCCAGTTCTTTATGGACCACTGATGTTGCTATGTACACATGTATGACTGAAATGTTATTGATGATAAATAGATAAATCAATAAATGTATAAATAGGAACGAAAATAAATGTAAACAAATACAGTTCTTAAAAGTATTGAAATGCAGATGGAACACAAATGAAATCATAGGATCCAATTGAAAGGATAGTTAATTAAAAGAAATGAACTCCAAGGAGCAAGCAGGAAACAGAATTCTAGAAAATGTGATTCTAAGCTAAACCAACAGCTGCTGGTCCTATATTTAGAGCAATATTGACTGGTAAGCACACGATGCTATATAATTGGGCTCTGAATGCATCTATCTTTCAGTATGTTGCAAAAAGCTCATTAGACAAAAAAGCTGACTGTATCCTCTATAGACATGAAAATGTGAATTTTTGGTTGTTGTTTCCTGCAAAGAATTCCAGAAAGTACAAAGTCTGCTGAAACAGTCGGTGATTGTCAAGGCCAAGTTATTCCCAAGGACATGCTTAGAAGAAATGACATTGTAAATTCACTGACTAGAAAATGCCTGTGAGGCAAGAAGACAAGTCTAGTCTTTAGTCAGAACAAGCAATCATTTGCTCATGCCCTAAAATGTTGTCTTTTTAGAAACGGTGACTGAAATTGCCGTTTTAATAGCATGGGAAAGAAAAGCACCTGTTGCGACTGGTGCGCTCCATACGAATATTTACTATAACCAGTGTGTCTTAGGGCAGCTGACGTTTTTCGGGGCAGGGGTTCTATTATCTCCCATGTCCCCGTCGTAACTCTATGGTAATCTTTCTGTAAGCGGATTTTTTGTTATTAGCATGCTCATTTACATCGGTCGGATAGAGGCCTACCAGATGGAAAACCGCACGAGTGTACAATTATTAGATTTGAAAGATGGGTCCCTTCAACTGGAAGGATGAAAACAGACATGAATCAAAATCTGCACGAATTCATTGTCTTCGTAAACCCTCATGAGAAGCAGACATGTTTAGACCCAACAATAAAAAGAATGATTGCATGTTTGAAACATGAGCTAACCAATAGTAGTTCTGCTTTGTATCTGGGTTTTATTGTTGTTTGTTTTGTATAGTTGGATGTCTTGGGTATTGTTTAGGGGCTCGCGAAATTCTCGTAATTTGCTTTTGCGCAATCACGCGTAATTCCACAATAAGTAACATGAAATGCGAAACTGGGGCCTCATTTATGAGGCTGTGCGTCACTTTTACGCCGCCGGTGCGTCACTTTTGGTGACGCACCAGTGGGGTAAAAAATGCACCTTGTTGCGCCATATTTACAAAGTGACGCATCTAGGTAGATGCGTCACTTTGTAAACCCCTGCGCCGGGTATAATGTATGCATGGTGGGCGTATTGACGCAAGGAAGGGTCGTAGAAGTGACGCAGTGAAATCTATGAGATTTCACGGCGTCACTTTTAGGACGCCCTTGCGTCAAAATCTTGCGCCTGCCTCACAGCAGGCATAAGACTGAAGCAGGCCCTTTCACATGGGGCTTGCCCCATGTGAAAGGACGCATTGCTCGAGTTGCGTCACTTTTGTGACACACTCCAGCAATGCGTAAGTTTTGCGCTTACAGATACGTCAGAAATACTGATGTATCTGTAACTCCTGGCGACATGATGCGTCATACATTAAATATGACGCATCAGGAATGTCGCAAGGAGTGCGCACTGAGAAGTGACGCATCGCTGCTTTCACGCAGCGATGCGTCATTTCTCATAAATGAGGCCCATAGTATTTAACAAAATATTTTACCTTGAAATGCTGAAGCACATCCGTATTTTAGTTTTAAATTCATACTGTCATCCATTTCGGACGCGAGGACGCATTTCACGGTAAAAAATAGCACAGGAAACACAAGCGCTGCTAACTACAAGAACTCAAGCCATCAAATAATTTGCCTTCTCCCAAGCTACAGCACTAACATGTTGCCACGTGGCTTAATGGTGTAAATTTGGGAATTTCATCGACAAGTGCAATACAAAATTTGCGAAATTATGCAGAACTATGCCAATGTAATGGAAATGTATGTATCAATAAGGACTAGCTAAGGTTAAGAGAAGTAGGAGACTCAGAGCAGTACGTCAAATAAGGAGAACCGTTGTTTTCCTTATAAAGCCCTCACCCATCGACCTAGTCGGTGGCATGCTTCATCATCGGGCCCACCACAGTGGCACCGAATGTGCCCCTGGTGTGCTTCAACGCCAGGTGACTGCGGAGCTGGTATGTTGCTGAATGTGCAGTGAGTTGGGTGAGAAGGGTGAAGTTTAATAGCTATACAGCCGGTCCCAGTACCCGAGGGTAAAATATTTTAATGAACTGGGCCTCTGTTAGCGGATAAAAGGCAAGTAGACGTTATTCCCTCAATCCCTCAAGCTTGATCAGTTTTGTCTTGTAAAAAGCTTCATGGGTCGCCTGGCAGAGAAAGAGACCGAGTGTTGCAGTCAGGTTCCTCCTTGGACCTATTCGTCCTTCCGTGGCCCCCTCTAACAGTTATAGCGCCTTAGTGTGCGCTTCACTTAGCCTAAAGATAACACAACCACTAGAATTTAATTTTTATTATTTAACCTGCACGTTTTGCACATATTAAAACGGTCCTGAGGAAAGCCAGTATAAAATCTATAAGGCACTGGCCGAAACATGTAAACCACACTAGACGCTGGAGGTCATAATTAGCACTCCAATTAACGTCTACTTGCCTTTTATCCGCTAACAGAGGCCCAGTTCATTAAAATATTTTACCCTCGGGTACTGGGACCGGCTGTATAGCTTTTAAACTTCACCCTTCTCACCCAACTCACTGCACACTCAGCAACATACCAGCTCCGCAGTCACCTGGCGTTGAAGCACACCCGGGGCACATTCGGTCCCACTGCGGTGGGCCCGATGATGAAGCATGCCACCGACTAGGTCGGTGGGTGAGGGCTTTATAAGGAAAACAACGTTTCTCCTTATTTGACGTACTGCTCTGAGTGTCCTACTTCTCTTAACCGTAGCTAGTCCTTATTGATACATACATATAACTCAGGGGAAACGGTCTAGCCTATCTAGTCCTCTCTCTCTCATTGATTAAAGTAATGTAATGGAAATGTCACCCGGGCCTCATATTGTTTTGTAATTAAATGGGTTTGTGATTGTCTGTGGAAACTCTAAGACACGCAGAAGTCAACTAATAGCCCTGCATTCTTTCTAACCAGGGACACGCATTCTAACATGAGCACTAACATCACAAGGAACTTTGGGGCATATTATCAAGGGGAGCAATAGGAAATTATCGCCGCTTTAGCGGCTGATTTCGGCCGCTAAGCGGCGATAATTCTATCGCCCTATTAGCAAGCTGTCGCTAACAGCAGTTAGCGACAGCTTGTAGGCGATAGCGAGCATTTTGGGGCCCGCTTTGCATGTCAGCGATATTTCGTGCTAATGACGTGCAAAGTGGGCGTACCCAACCTGTTAGCGACTGAAAGCAGTTGCTAACATTGCTATCGCCTATTACCAACACAGGCGTAGCGATGTAAATATTCACGCTAAGCGCGAATATCTCCAAAATCTAACTCCTGCTCAGACCAGTTCTTAGCCATTATATCCAATGGGAGGTGGATATAATGGCTAAGACACTGTTAGCGATAATGCATGAATATCGCAGTATTATCAGTGATAATCACAGATTTCGCCGCTATCGCTGGGAATGTAATCGCTTTTGAGATAAACATTGCTAATAGCACGTTATCTCAGCGATAAAATCCGGTGATGCGCGGCGATAAAGAAATTGCAGCTAAGCCTACTTAGCGATAAATATAGCTATTTGTTGATAATATGCCCCATTACCGCTCCATCTATATTCTTGCCAAACAGCAGTACCAAAGTTTACAGTCAACCCAAAATTATTTCCAAATAACTGCACACGCAATAACAAACTCAGTAGGAATTTCGTTGCTATTTCAATAGTCTTTCAACACTGGCACATAACCGTTTACTTCTAGCTTGGTATTCTTTTAAAAACTATACACACATTGTAAAAGTAGCACCAACATCAAAAGAGCTGCTAGAAGCAGGAATGAAAGACACACCCAGAACTGGAACAGAGTGAAAATGGGACAAAAGATGACACTGGTACTGGAACAAAGAGGAATGACCCGGCTACTTACCAGTAATCTTCATTACTGTGATCTCAGGTCTTCTTGTCTCATTCCTAACAGCATGAGCAGTCTTCCTGTGGGACAGAAGACAATTTCCGAGCCCTATTAAAATGATCCCACAGGATTTCTGCTGAAATCCTCAAAATGCAAAAAAGCGGGAACCAGGAATGATGGCATCCTGCTATAACAAGTGTAAAAAGACAGAAAATATCAACTTCCTCAAAGAATGGGACGGGAGGGAGGGAACAAGGGCTGTGACTGAAAGACCTGGACTTAGAATAATGAAGATTGCCACTTAGTACCCAGGTCATTACTTCCTTGCCATATTCCTGTCACAGTCCTAACAAGATGAGCCAAAGCCCAAGCTTGAGGTGATTGATCAGAACTCTCTTACCTACATAACAAAAGGGCAGCCAGACGTGAAAGTAGATGCCTGTGAAAGTGCAATGAAAGGAAACATGAAATAAAATGTACTGGTCATGAGTTGCTGACAAAGTCTGGGGATGACACCCATCTATCGGGAGTCTATAATGAGACATGTAGGTTTGAGGTGAAGTTCAGCTGGTCGCACAATAAAGGTGGTTTAGAGATCCTCCCTTACCCATCGTCTAAGATGAGGACAAACCATGTTTGACGTTCTGTAGTTTCCTGAACTGTTTCTGATGTGATGCCAGTGTAGAGTGCGTTTCCGTAGTCAAGTCTGCTGGTGATGAGTGCGTGGGTGACAGCCTTTCTGGATTCTTTGGGAATCCATCTGCATGTTTATCAGATCAGGAGGAGAGTGTGGAAGCAGAATAAGGACACTGCATTGATTTTGAGGTTCATTGTGTGAGCGAGGAGTCCAGTATGATGGCGAGGTTGAGAGGGTTGGGAGGGGTTCTAGTGCGGCAGGCTACCAGGAGTCCTCCCAGGACGAGGGGATGGGTCCCAGGATGAGTACTTCACTCTTGTTCGAGTTGAGCTTGGGCAGCTGTCTTTCTTCCAGGTAGCCAAGGCCTTCATTCTGCTGTGAAAGTTGATTCTGGAGGCCGTGAGTTTATTGGTGAGGGAGATGATCAGGTGGGTGTTGTCAGCATAGGAGACGATATTGAGTATGTGGCTTCTGATGATGGCGAGGGGGGAATGTAGACGTTGAAGAGGGTGGGGCTCAGGGCGGAGCATCTTATCTCTTTAGGTTCTGAGAGGAATGGGGTGGTCTGACTGGCTGTATTTGGCCCGTAAGGAAGGAGTGGGTCCAGTACAGTGCCTTGTTGCGGATCCCGGTGTCATGAAGTCTCGTGATTAGGGTGCCGTGGGAGACGGTGTCGAAGCGGCCGAGAGGTCAAGTAAGATGAGGGCTGTGGTTTCACCCCAGTTGAGGAGGGAGAGGATGTCGTCGGTGGTGGCGGGGAGTGCGATCTCGATGCTGTGGTTGCTTCAGAAGCCAGAGTGGGAGGTGTCCAGGACATGGTTCTCTTCGATGCACTCATAGAGTTAGGTGTTATTGGTCTTCTTGATGACCCTGGCCGGGAAGGGTAGGAGGGAGATGGGTCTGCAGTTCTTGAGGTCTGTCGGGTCAGCAGTCGGCTTCTTACACAAGGGGTTGATCTCTGCATGTTTCCAGTCATCGGGAAAGGTGGCGGTTTCGATGGAGAACTTGATGGTGCGATGAAACTGAGGGACGATGGAGGTGGCTGCTCTATGGAATATGTGGTACAGGCAAGAATCCGATGGGGCTCCTGAATGGATACTCCTCATGGTCTTGAGTGTATCATCTGTGGTGAGAGGAGTCCAGTTGAGCATGATCAGTTGGCATGAGGCGTGGTTGTGTGCTCTGGTGGCGGGCATAGTGGCATGGTCTTGGGTGTCGAAGCTGTCATAGATCTGTCTGATCTTGTGGTAAGAAGGTGCCGAATTTGTAGCAGAGGTCCTGGGAGGGTGGGTTGTCTGTCTCGTTTTGGGCCTGGCGAACTCCTTGACCATGGCAAAGAGTTCTTTGATTTTGTGTGCATTGGCGTTGAGTCTGTCTTGGAAGGCTGTTTTCTTTGTGGTTTTGTGGAGAAGGTGGTGTGCATTGAAGGCAGATTTGAAGATTTCATGGATATCTGGGGTTTTGTTGTTCCTCTGTTTCTGCTTGAGTCATCTGCAGGTGCGTCTGGACTTGTGGAGGGCGGAAGTGAACCATCTGGCTTTCTTGGGGTGTTGCTTGCCTGGTATCTCCTTCTTCTATGTCAGTGTCAAATGACCTCTAGGTAATGTGGTAGCAGCGAGAGAAAGTTACACCTGAGGATAAAGCCCTAGTGTAATTTCAGATGAAAACCTCTAAAGGTGAAGTGAAACCTTAGCTATTTGACAGTGTAGTTTACTCAGACAGGCCGAACTTCCACCTTGGGCTACCAGAGTGATGTCACCCAAACAACTTATATAGAGCCTGTCCCTTTTCCATAACCAGTTTAGTTACACTGTTGTGAAACAAGGCCTATCTGAGGTCAAACCTAATCTAGTCTTGGCCTAGTTGAGTAGTCCTCCACCATAGGATTCTACCATTGCTAGCTATGGGATAGCTACAGGCAACGACAGTTCACAGGATCCTCTCTGCTCTTCGTTTACAGCAGGACCTTTTCTGGGCAGGAACAATAAACAAAAGTACACTGTATACCCATCAACCACTATAGTCTCCCTAGGCCTATGAGGATCTAAATGTAACTCCTCTGCATGGCCCTGAAGGCAATAAGTCACACGCTTCCCCACTGTCTGGATATTTCCTCCTACCATTAATTATAAATAAACGATTGTGGCCTACCAAGCATATGGTGCTTATGGACAATATTAATGGTCAATGTAGGGTTTGCATTGTCAAACTGTTGTGATCATGAAGGAAGAATCAATGTGGCCAGATGTTGTATGATTTCTTAGCTCCATTAGAAGCTGACAGCAACAGCTGTAACATCCAGGGTGTTAAGTGGGCATGACTCTTTACTTACAAACCTGTGAGACCCATAAAACACATTAGACCAACCATTACATTTCAATAAATTGTACCTCTTATTTGTCGATTATAATATCGGGAACATCAACTTTGGAATGTCAAGCAAATCCAGTGTGCAAAGTGGCCTAATTTCATGAAATGCCCGGGGTGATCTTTTGCAGCAGTTCAGTGTTGTTTTGCAGCCACCAAAATTGATGTTCATACTGTCTGTTACGGACAGGACACGAACATCGAACTTTGATGCAGCAAAACATAAATGGCGAGCGACCTATACGTGCTAAACAGTACAGCGGAGCAAATTAGCACAGAACTAAAAATATCACCACCTCAGGCAGCTTAAGAGAGCCATCACTACATCGGTGAGCCTTCTTTGATCACCCACACGTAACCATGTCCACCAGGTCAAACAAGGCTCAAACACATCTATGGTCTGCTTTGCAAAATAAGGTTCACCTGTTTTTAGATCACTGCAAAGCGCCGGGAAGCCTTCTGGAAATCCTAAAAATGATGAAAAGCTGCGCCGCTCTGCACAGAGCCTGGTCTTCTTTTCTGGTCATTTCATTGAAGCGATGTTTCTTTTCATATTTTTGCGACTGTGAAGTCATTTTTTGTCCACTATTAACTCCTGTTTTTTTTAAATTATTTAATAGTAAAGGATTTGAGGGCAAATTATTTCACTGATAAGGCCGTTCTAGTGTGCAGCAGTTTTGATTTTTTTCTTTTGATTCAAGTACTTTCCTCCTGCTAAGCAGCTGCATGGGTCTCTGTGTTAGAGCAGCTGCGGCATTTGATTTGATAGCTAACCAAGTGGCAGGCGTCTGGGCGCTTTCAAGTCCCTTTTGGATTCGTGATTGTACCTTGAACAAAACATTTTACCCTCATTAAGTCCATGACTCACCGAAGTGACCTGCTGAAAGCCGACAGTCATTTCGAGAATAGGATGTGGCCTTTTCATTCTTTTGTCGTACTTTTCCGGTTGTGTGCTTGTCATTGTAAAATGGTGGAAAATAAACGACTCTGAACGCCAAAAAGGCTTCCTTATGCCCACAGTGCTAGCTTCCTGTTCAGAAAGAAATGAATGTTTCATGAGCAACATATATGAAATGTCAGTCAAATAACTTAACAGGATGCTGCTGGTAGTCAGTGCAAATATTTCTCACAAACATTAGTCAAACTTTCTAGACATTCATTCATTAGTTATGACCCTTATTCTAAAATACCTAAAGCTTCTGACATCGGAAAGAAAATTGAAAACCGCCATGGCTTCATAAATATTAATTGTGGATATCGTGAACACATGACTGAATTTTATTTTCAATAAGTTAAGGAGACCAGAGCTAGAATCCGCTTATTTTTCTGATTGACTCTGAGCGACAAGACTGCACAGGCATCCTGTGTACCACACTAATATTATATTTTGACTATAGGAATATACAGTGCTTCGTACATGTGATATTCTTGTACCCGGAGCAAATCTTAATAGCGCACTCATCGCAGCACTATAAAATATTTTAAAAGTTCAGTCCATGGCAACTTATCAAACTGCTGTGTTCCATTGGAAGTCATTAGCTTGGATACTGAGAGGCAGATTTACAAAAAAGTGACGTCACTTTCCCTGTTCCACTTTGAGAAACCCTTGCTCCACTATGGATGCACCGTATTTACAATATGGTGCATCATGACGCAAGGATTGACAGATGCATCAGAAATTCTGACGCATCTATTGACGCAAAAGTCACACATTGCTGGAGTCGTGTCGCGAGCACGACGCAACTCCAGCAATGCAGGGGGAGGCCTATCCTCATTGTGCTGCATCACTCCTTATGCCTGCTTCAAGTAGGTGTAAGAATTTGACGCAGAGGCGTCCTAGAAGTGGCGCAGTGAAATCTTGTAGATTTCACTGCGTCACTTCTACGAGGCTTTTTTGCGTTGGAACGCTCACCCTGCACACATTATACCTGACGCAGGTATAATGTGACGCAGGGCTTTACAACGTGACGCATCTCCCTAGATGCATCACGTTGTAAATGGGCTGCATTTTTAGGCTGCTGCTGCGTCACAAAAAGTGACGCAACTGAGGCGCAAAAACGACGCATGGGGCTTGTAAATCTGTTCCTGAATTCGGAATACGGCCCCTCATTGCTCCTAGTTCAAGCATTTTATCATGATTTGTAACCCAAAGAGAACCACATAAATCCCAGCGAAAGTTGTGCAAGGAGAAATACATACAATAAAAAGTATGCAAATGTATAAAATACACGAGCAAGCCATTCGGCTTAGTGCTTTGTCTACTTTTAAATAAAACCCCAAAGACAGATAAAGTGCAAATGCGCAATAGACTCAGTTCGACAGAACAGTGCATTTCTTGATCAATAAAGGAAACTGTACATTCTTAGTACTGCACAGAAGATCAATACAGCAAAATGGCAGAGAGAAGAGTAAACAAATAAAAAAAGAGGATTCATACAACTTTACAGGGCAATATTAATACAATACCTATGTTATGAAATACGTAATATTTAAGAAAACCTATGATGCCCTATTTCACAGGTGAAAAACCAATTACAGTTAATATTAAAATTACAGTGTTGCATATTTGAAAGATATTCAAAAAGTGTTTAAAGAATTAAGCATACATTGTGCTATCTTTTCCTGATTGAGGGACACAATTCAAAGAGTTCATTGAAACCAATAAAGAGACACTCGACAATGGCATACTACTACTGTACAAAGCCAGTAATGATGGACATCTAGGTAGACAGTAGAACGGAGGGCTCAAATACAACCTTGAAGCATTAAGTGATCTTAAGTTGGCCTCCCTTATCTGGTTCTTCTCTGTAACAGCAGCAATATCTGGCGGGGAAAAGTCTTCTGGACCACCAAGGACCCCACTGCATGAAACCACACAGGGACCCCCATGAAACTCTCAAGAGGTGTCCAATAAGTGTCAGATTTCGTAACGCAAAAAAGAGCATCTTGACCACCGAAAGGAGCCATGGGACATTTGGGGCGCATCTCAGAATCAAACTTGATGCCAGTGATGTTCATCATAGGTGCGACCTCTACATTGTGTTCTTCCACTGCTTCCACTGAACATAGTACTTTATTAAACAGGCTTAGAGAGATAGCCAGAGCTGAACTGTGGCCAATTCAATTAATCTGGCATGAGGAAATTCCCTGGGACAGAGCCATATTCTAAACTGGTGTCATCTTCTTCATATGTGCCTGAAGCCATCTCCAATTCCTTATTCCATACCCCATTTCCACACGCTGAACACAAAAACAGAATTGAAGGGTGAGACTTCAGAAGCGACAGATGACACTGTGGCTTCCTTAGCTGAATAGCTTTTTTTGTTTTTATAAGTTTGGGAGAACTAAAGAATGTAGCAGTTGAGCCAGAGGTAGAGATTAAAGAACCAGAGTGCAAACACCGTGATGGCATCTTATGAAGACGTCCTGCAGTAAAGTAGGCCACATACAAAGGACCTACACTGCCCTACTATTGATCAATTGAATTCAATTAATTGAGTTAAACAGATCAACAATAGTCTGGCTAGTTTGAAACTTGCTAGGTGAAGTTGGTGAGCTTAAGGAGCTTGAAGTCCTGGGGCCAGATGTACAACCAAAGAATTTGAGACTCGCAAATTGCCTCGCAATAGCGACTCGTAATTTGCGAGCCGCAAATTGGTATGTACAACAGTGTCTGCTACATTGATTACGATTCCCAATGGGGTCGCAAATTGAATGCCTCATGCATATTTATGAGGCACTCGCAATTTCCTTAAAGAAAAACGGGATGCATTTAAAAAAAGAAAAATTAAATGTTTTTGTTAGTAAGGGAACGCCCCTTCCTAATAGCAAGCTGCAAAACACTATTTTGTGAGTCGCTGATTTTTGCGACACGCAAAAAAGGGTTTATAC
The DNA here is from genome assembly GCF_964263255.1 of Lissotriton vulgaris. Lineage (NCBI taxonomy): Eukaryota > Metazoa > Chordata > Amphibia > Caudata > Salamandridae > Lissotriton > Lissotriton vulgaris. The sequence continues at coordinate 743,740,305 of NC_141697.1, read as the reverse complement.
ATAGCCAAAGGGACTTTTGCCGTACACCTGGCTCTTGGTGCGTTAACTGCTTGAAGTACTAAAAACAAGATACAAGGTAGGGAGGGGAGCATGCACTGAGCTCACAGACCACACCTGACCTAGCAGGGCTGTCTCGGTGAGGACGGGCTCAACCTAATGCGGTCACTCTACCAACCACAAACACACCTTTTTTTGTTTGTTTTATATAGTGGAAACTTCACCCGAAGGTATCAGAATACTTCAAATGAGCACCAGTTGAATTGCAAACCGGCACATTCATTTTGTTAGGCACATGGAGATAAAGTGATTTGCCCAGAATCACAGGATTTTGAGCATTCCTGCTGAGACTCGAACCCCAGCTTCAAAGACGATCCTCTAACCATTAGGCCACATGCTCTCTCCCCTGGTTTTATTATCGAAATTTCAATATTTCTGTGTACTTTAGTATATTCCGAAGTTTTGTACCCAAGAATACGTCCAGGCACCAGTAACCACACAACACTCATCACTAGGTCGGATTTAAAGATATTTTGTTTAACAATATCCAGCAGGCACAGATAGCAGTGATCACAAATTAAGTACAGATAGAAGTAATAAAATAAAGGCATGGAAGTGTAGTGTGTGTAAAGATAGTGAATTAAAACAGGGGACGGAGGTCAGGGCCACTTCTTTCGTAATCCTGCCTCCTACTCTGTTTAAAAAGGTGATGCAACTAACTACAGTGATGATGTGGATAGTTGCACTTATGTGGTCAACATGTTTCTTGCCTTTTAGTCCCAAAAAATGTAATCAAGCGGCAATTCTTCAGGACCGAAAATAATAAAATTTTTAATACTACACCAGTTTCTGTTACAGTAACGTGTGGTTTCCTAAATAAATAATGAGAGCAGGGAACAGTTAGCGTTAAGGTGTAAAGTGCACAAGGGTAATGGCGGACTCCGGTGGACCCAGCGTTGGGAAAGTTACATATGTGTAGCAGCGCGACACTCTTAAGTACCCAGTGGTAACACTCACTACCTTAGTGTAAGACAACCGGGGGGACGGGAGAGGCAGCCAGGGGAGGCCACGCGGAGTGTCATGGAAGCCGTGCCCACCAGACCAATGACCAGTGCGGCGCCCCCACACTGCTGGCCCCCATCCAATAACCACACATCGGCAGTAAAAAGGTGGTAGGAGCACTTTTTGGCCCCCATGAACGGTGTCCATGCCTATGCCACATTCATGAACGTTGGTGAGTCTTACCTTGGTCGTCTGGATGAAATAGTTGCAGTCTATACTCACAAAACGCCTGCTCACTTGCCGGAGGACCTAACCAGTGTTGCCGGTTCCGGAAGATAACTGCAGGCTCCACTCGAGTGCTGTTAAACCCTCCAGGACCAAGGCACCAGGGCACGCCGGGTACGTCATCGTCGGAGCGCTGGATCTGCATGACACCTAGCGGGCTGGGTGTGTGAGGGCATTCTATCCGAAAGGAGGAATTCCCCTTCCTCCTTTATGGTTACCAAACACCATTAGTGTTCCCCCATCAGTCCCTATACTTGTATCCCTCTAGGAACTGCATACCAATTCTTGTTGCTTATAGGTATGGCACCCACATTCACATCCATCTGGACAAAAGGTTGGAGATAGTCAACAAGGGCCTTGATCAAGTACACCGGTGGATAAAGTAGAGCGTCCTCAATTTTAATTGTGGTATGTCTTACACATAGGATGGTGATCCCAAGATATTCCAATTCAATTGGCCAACAAGCCTGATTCCAATCTTCTCTCACTAAGCAAACCAGAAAATGGGGGAATTTTTTCAAGGTAAAACTCATCTTCATCTTCCAAATCCATGCACTTGTAAAGGAAGTGAACTTAAACTTTCACTCTTACATGAAATCTTTCTACCTCTTCTAAGCAAACCCTCAGTGAAGCTGACATAAGTCCTAATGATGGAAGACCAGCACTAATGAAGGGTTTCTGGACCTTAAATCTTGAAAAGTGGCCTACAATGCTTAGCTTAGAGAAGAAACGTACTGAATCCCGGGATAAGAAGGGAAATAAACTTTGTTTTTAGTTTTGCAATAGATGTGCCTCACCAAAGTGAGTAAAAGCATACCTAATCTTAATTCCAGTGTGATTCTATTTTCATTCCTAAAATCAACTTCGTGTCCAAAGATAGTGGTGATTAAACTTGAAAGAAATACATTCTCAAGCTGTGGTATTCTTGTTCCTGCATGGAAACCGCAGAAAAAGTTTATCAGGGGAAGGTCACTACAGAAAAAAGTTCAGGACACAGGTGAGGAGTAGGCCCTATGATGCAGCAGGATATCTTGGGGCGTATGTACAAGGTAAGTGGTGGAGCGTGTCCTTAGCTTCCCTGGTTAATGACACACTATTTACAAGAATATGGTGCAGCCCTGCATTTCCCTCTGCGCTGGCGCTAAGTTTAGCAGCTTAGCTCCAACCAGGTACCCTTGCACCATAGTGCAAGGGTGTCTGCTGGCAGGGAAAGATTGTTCATGTACAGGAAGGTCCCCCTTCCTGCAAATAAACAATCTTGAAATGCTGTTTTGTAACTTTTATGTGTGCAGCTTAATGCAGCCCACACAGAAGAAGCAAAACCATATTTTAAAGAAATGATTGTTTATGTGCAGGAAGGGGGACCTTCCTGCATATAAACAATCACTGGCCTTTTGCTGTTTTCATGTGTGCTGCACAACACAGCGCACATGAAAACCACAAAAACGAGGAGAAATTAACATTTCTCCTCACTTCCCTATGTTAAGGCCAGGTCTTAATTCTGACACTGCCTCCTATTTAGGCCTCCCTTGTAAATAGAAGGTTGCATCAGAATCAATGGCTGTTGCGGTGGAACGCCCACCACAACGCCCATTGTCCTCCCCTTTCACACGAAGCTTAGAGTGAAAGGGGGCCTTATTTACAAGGCAGCGTTCAGACACATTATGAACGCCGCATTGCATATAAGGCTAAGCCCCTATCGCCACAGGAATGACGCAAAAAGTGACATTCCCATGGCGATTGGGGCTTGTAAATATGCCCACTTGTGTGGGCATGGTTTTGTTTCGTTTTTTTCTCCATTTACTGGCATTGAGTTACATCGATTACAATACTGTGCGATCCTGCCATTTTTTTTAATATCAAAACAACTCCAGTAAATCCTAAAAAAGTCGACTACCTGTACCTGTGGTGGTGCAATGTTGTATTTAGAGGGGACATACTGTATCTGGCCAAACATTTACATATTTTTGCTACATCACTGTGTGATTATATCTGAATACCTTGCCCTTACTTGTAGTAGGTCATTCTTTTAATAGAAAACCAATTGCCCCTGCTTCAACTCAAGAAATTACGAACAAATCTTTACATAAACTGTCAAAGCATTTTTCTGGCATGCAACGAAAAGGATTTATTGCTTTGTCCGGAGAGTATCTCACAGGCTAAAACCTCAGCTTCCCTTTGAAATGTGACCAGGATATCAAGTAGACATTGATTGGCCGTTCAATAGGCTCATAGCAGAGCCTGAGCTGCAAATTAAATTGCGATGAAAGGACTGGAGTGAGTATCTGTTGATGAGATAAGCGGGATTGCAGAAAGGCTGCCTAAGTGCAGAAGCCTCCGGGGAGAAGGCCGATCAGCATGGGACACACACTATTGAAAGAAAAATGTCAGTGATCGAGAACCGGGGTCCGGAGGATGCTGGGAGCGGTATTTATGTCTGACCTTTCTCAACTAAAACTTTCTTTCTCCCTGAGTTTTTTGACTCGTTTGAAATACATACTCTGCTCTTTTCTACTGTGCCTTGGCTTGTGGAAATGTCATGTTTACACATGCGGTGACAAGTTTACTTTCATGGTTTATGCCGTTTCTATTTCCAACAAAATCCGTTGTTCAATTCCGATCCTGCCAAAGGAGAGCAGATGGTATGAATCGAGTTATTTTATTTATAACGAAAAATTGAATGTATAACTTATTGAGGAATCTTTAGGTGTAAAAATATAGGGGCATATTTACAAGCCCCTTGCGCTGCTGGTGCTTCACTTTTTATATGGAAAAAAGAGTCGTACCAGAAGCGCAAGGGGCTTGTAAATAAGCCCCATAGTATTTACACTATTATCATACTTCGATGTTGGATGGATTCATATTCAACTAGAGTAGGGTGACAATGAGATGCTATCAAAATTATCCCAACAGTTATTAACATTAAGAAATTCATGTAACGGATATGTGCTACTTTTCCCTACTTTAGGTAACATAGGCGGACCGGTGGAGCATCGACCCACTGATTCAGAGCCAGCAGCTGAAAAATAAAACAATATTTTACTATCGTTCATTTTCCAGCTGCTGGCTGAGCCAGCATGTACAGGGAGGGGTGGGTCAATGGCAGGGGGGAGGAGGAGTGGTAGGTGCACTTTTAAGTGTGCATGTCAGTTTGACCGGCGGTCTTAGGCCTGCCAAACTGACATGCGTACTTAGGTTTCTCTAACCCAGCTGTATTGCACAGCCGGGTTGAAGGAGCAGCACAGATTCCCTGTGCCTGAGCGGAGCATTATTCCAGCCCGCTCAGACCAATCCCCAAGCTGCTTCCTTGCTTGAGAGCAGCGCGGCGATTGGATGGGCAGTCTATGATGCCAGGAACTGGAAGCAGAGGAGCTTGAATGAGAGCAGCGCAGAGATTGGATGGGCAGTCCATGATGCCAGGAACTTGAAGCACAGGAGAGTGAGGCAGCCAGCAGCACCAGGTAAGTCTGTTATATTTATCTTTTATTATTAAACACCCCCCACACATTCCCGTCTCACCACTCTTTATATGCATCATCTGCTACTAAGGTAGACCTTCTATCTGTTTCATAGATCAAGGACCATAGTACTTGTAACACATAATACATCTGTAATATATTAACTCCACCAGTCAGTCATTGTGCTTCACCAGACTGCGGGCCTTATTTGTGGTTTGTTGGACCGCATACACTGTCAAAATGTGGCGGGTATTATTAAAGGAGTGAGACAGAGCTGTATTTTAGCACCACTTTTATTTACTTAATATATCTGTCTCTCCTCCATTTTGTAAACAGACAGAAATGAGCTTCTTAGGTAATGAAAACCATAAACTTTGAATAGTATACATGAACATGCAGCCAATAAAATCAATTATGCACACACAATATTAATAACATTTAATGAGAAACAAGCTCTCCATGTCTGTGATGCCTTCACTGGTCTGAGCCCAGGCACCTACCACTTATAAAATACATAGGGCCCGATGTAGGTGAAATAGATTTACCGAATTTTAATTACCGAATTTTACCGATTCTGTAATTAAAAATCGGTAAATCTATGGGGTGGACATGTAGGTATTCCAGATGTGCTGGAATACCGAATCGGATGATTTCGGTATTTACCGATTCGGTAAATACCGAATCGGTAATGCCCATTCATTCCTATGGGCTTTGAAGCCCATAGGAATGAATGGGCATTACCGATTCGGTATTTACCGAATCGGTAAATACCGATTTTCACAAGGGTGCAGGGGGTGTCACTTTGACACCCTCTGGCACCCCCAAAACAGGCTCGGGTGCCATGTGGCAGGCATACATGCCCTAAGGGCAGGTCTGCCTGTCACATGGCATAGGTGTGCATGCACACATGTGCATGCACACCGGAATCGGTATTTTACCATCAAATTGGATTTGATGGTAAAATACCGATTCGGTAAGGCCTCTGGGACTCTGAAGAGTCCCACCTACATCTGGGTGGCTCACATTCGGTAAATTTACCGATTTTTTATTTTACCGAATCAGTAAAATTACCGAATCGGTAATTTTACCGATTCTGTAAAATAAAGCCCCCTACATAGCTATCACCTATTTACCGATCGGTAATGGCCGAAAATACCGATTTTCGGCCGTTACAGACCGACCTACATCTGGCCCTAGAATACCTCACTGCACTGGGCTACCTAGCTGCTGCCCCAAAATGCCAGAAGGTGCTAAATGGATTCAACTTTAGCAATGTCTTGACAAACAATCTTGTAACCAGGTCTCGATCATATAAAACAGATCAAACTTATAATCTTGCTATAACAGGTTTACTTTATATGTGTGTTTCTGGTGTGAGAGGAAGTTAAGCAAGTCAGGATTGTTATAAGAGTCAGGTGATCAAATTGGGATCACATGTGCCTTACCACTACCATCCGGAGATGGTGAGGGGAAGACTGCTCTGACAATTCCCAGAATAGAGATTCTTAATCCTTCATGGCCAGGCGGAACTATTTGTCTAGAAATGTCATTATAGAAGGAACATTTTTCCAGTGCTCTCTGTCAATCCTGGATGTTCTTTTTAGTGCCCTTCATGCATCATAAGGACTTCCTTTTTCATTACCTATTGTCTTGCTGGATCAGGGATTGCAATAACCTTTGCTTGACCAGGAACTTGAAGGCGTATTTTCGATTACTGTTTCCTTAAGATGTAACATCCACTTAAGACATTGATTTGTAGATTGATTAGGTTATGTACTACACTTGGGTTTGCTATAAACTCTAGGCCCAATTGCAGAAACCCCCCTCCCAAAACTTTCATTAACTTCTTAGTTTACTTCTCCCTTGGGAACACATCCAAACACATGGGGTGTGGTATTATAACTAATGAGACATCGAGGGAGAGATCATCATCCCTGTTTCTTCACCTAACTCATGGGTGAATCACCAAATACGCTATAAGTATAAGGAGTAAAACAATCAAAATCATGAATGAATGCCCATTCACAATCCTATTTGTCCCATCAAATTGTTCCCTTATAAGACATCTCCCAGGCACAGTGTGGTCAGCTGGTGTGCCTGGAAATTGATAGCACTTTACTGCCTGAACGCTTAGACTAATATTAGCCATATTTGGGAGACATAAGGGCGGACTAGTCACGTACATTTCTATGGCTATTAACTGCAAATTGCAGTTAATGCCCATTTCTCATCCTGGTATTCAGGCAATAATGGCCCGTGAAGGAGGCATGAGTTGGGGAATTGTTAACTTTTATAATTCTTTTTCGTCTCCAACAGAGTCTAGCAATTTATTTGCCCTGGGAGATGCTATAAAAGGATGCATGTCGTTACAACACATGCTTTTTCCATGCATGCCTATACAACGCAGGTTTTACAACGCAAGTCGTTACAACGACTTGCGTTGGGGGGCGCTGGATAGTGAATAGTTTAATTTACTATTCCAACTCCAGTCCCCGTGGATAGTAGGGAAGGTTTTGGATAGTAAATTAAACTATTCCCTATCCTACAGCGCCCTCCAGCGCAAGTCGTTGTAACGACTTGCGTTGTAAATCCTGCGTTGTAAAGGTATTGCGTGGAAAAAGTTTTTTTGTAAAGGATGTTTCCCCTATAAAACAATCACTGAGTGTTAGTTTACACAGTCTCTTGGTAGCCGGTGACTTTAATATACACCCTTGTGGTAAGCCCCCTACGGCTTGTATGTCTGAATTAGGTTGCCCACGTATACACAGGTTTTACTTTGAACATTCTGCTCAAGGTGTGTTGTTAAACAATATGACTAATGAATTAGATCTGGTGGCCACAATGTCTTTAACTGCCCCGTGCACTAATTGTCCAGTGCCCACATTTAAGGGTCACGGAGAGGGGTCTTTTATAGATTTCATTTTAATTTCATCCTCCATACAGTCATCTGTGAATAATTTTAAAATCCTAGGGAGTGAATGTAGGGACCAAAATCCCCTAATGCTGCTTCTGTCAGGCTTACTGGCAGATAAGGGTGGGGCGGCAGTGAAACACGACCTACTACGACCAACCAAAGGTAGGCGTAGATTAAAATGGTCACCAGTAACTCCAGAAATATTTTATGATGAGGTCAAAACAGCATGTATCAATGAACTGTCCCTCTGCTTTGAGGAGCGGTCTAGGCCAACAGAGATCTTAGATGCTTACAAGTCTATTCCGCACAAGGTGTCTGTGCTATTATCTGCTCCAGCAAAAGGACTTGTTAGATATGGGCCCATATGATTCGACTCCCATTGTTCTAAAGCTGCAAAGAGGCTGAGGGAAGCTTTATCATATAAACTCAGAAATCTGACGTTATAAATTCGAATGCCACATGGGAACAGTCCAGCCCGAACTGCCAAGCCATGCCCTCCCTGGACCGGAAACAAGCTTCCGAGGACTGGTTTCTGGCATTCCAGCCGTCTTCAGCCCGGCTTGCTTGAATCCAGTGGCAAAGTGAGCAAGGGACTCACGTATGAGCATACCCTGCCACACTAATGGCCATGTCTTAACTGGGGTGGCAGAGTGGGCTAAAGAACGGTGATGGATTAAACCCAGATCCTTTGACTGGGTGTGAGTGTTTGATTGATTCAGATGCTCCGTCCATCACCACCCCCTTTTGTACCGCTTTTGGCCGCCATAAGTGTGGCAGGGTATGCTCAGATGTGACTCCCTTGCTCACTTTGCCACTGGATTCAAGCAAGCCGGGCTGAAGACGGCTGGAATGCCAGAAACCGGTCCTCGGAAGCTTGTTTCCGGTCCAGGGAAAACATGGCTTGGCAGTTCGGGCTGGACTGTTCCCATGAGGCACAGGGTCAGACTGATTTGCATATAGCCATGTCTGAACTGGGGTGGCAGAGTGGGCTAAAGAACGGTGATGGATTAAACCCAGATCTTTTGACTGGGTGTGAGTGTTTTATTGATTCAGATGCTCCGTCCATCACCACCCCCTTTTGTACCGCTTTTATGAACTGGCTCTGATAGAATATCTGTGTGCTTTGCCTTTTTTATGTATCTCCAAGGATGAGTTTTGAGCTGGCACCAAGACATGTCATGTATTATCGGATTCCTGCTGTACAGTTAAATGTAACCGAGTAAAGGACTTTTCTCTTACCAGGGTTATTGGGCCATACTCATTTAGATCCTTACACAATACAGCAGATGAATTCACTTGCTACATAAAAATCCTCAGGAAATAGTCTTTTTTCCACAAACCTGTGGTTTAAGACAAATTTTGCTTTTTCCAAACCTCCTGGCCAATACCATCACCTGTTCTTGTTACACTCTGTATTTTAACCTGCGGTACAGTTGGCATAAACTGATATTAGCTGCTATCGTATTCCCGCACTTATGACATAGTAAAATAAAAAAGGCATTTGTCAGATTCTAAGTCCAAAAAAGGGTCCTCATCGAGATGAAATTCGGGAGAAACCTGTGGTAGAACCAGAATTTCACAGTGCAAGATTGGTTCATGCTGACACTAAGAACACATTGAGATCTGCCTCTTGAGTGTCTGGTGCTATGTAACAAAGTCCTAAATATAAGCGTATCAAAGATCATGCTGAGGAAAAACTGCAACCTAATAAGTGACATACTTAGTTTAAGGCACAGAGACCTTTCAACACCAATAACTGAGGCCTTGATTACATGTAACCTCCGATAGGGCCAGTTACTAGAGTTGCCTGCCCCATCAGAATTAATTGGTCTTTACTTTCACACTGAAATTTCGGCTGCAGAAAATAACCAAGATCTCTGTCAGAATGTCTTGGGTAAAATGAGGGATTACCAGAAGAATCATGCCTGTAGCTATGGAATGCATCAGTTGTGTTACCAAGGGACCTTTCAACCTGGAATCCACTAAATTATCCACCTACAAGCATCAAAAGTAGTTATCCCTTTTGAAATTTTCTGCTTCGTTAACTTTCTGTAGATTTGACTAAATTAAGACCCTCTGGAACACCTGTGTGGGCCAAAGTCATTTTTGTTAGCCAACCAAGCTACTGGTTGGACAAGATCAGCCCCTACAGTTGGTTCCAGTTGAGGTTTACATTCTCATAAAAGTGTAGGTAATCAATATGTTTTAATCTGGTCTGCTGTCCCACATTTACAAACGCAGATGCCCTGCCTTTTTAGGAGTTTGCTATTGATTGGAATTTTTTTTCTTATTAGTTGTGAGTGCTTTAGCTCAAGTTAAGTCAAATGAACTTTATTCGGTTTCAGAGACCATGAATGTGCAACAGACATACATTACGCTTAAAAATTTTCATGTCATGTTTGTGCGATAGCATAGATAAAATCAATAAAAACTAACAATTCTTAGCTTTCAGACAATTAAAAACTGATAAAATCCCTAGCACCAAATACCCAATCCGACAGACTATAATGTCAACCATAAAGTTTCATTAGTATGAGTAATTATTTGGAAAGTTAAAAAAAAGACCTGTTCGCCTATTGTGACTCATAGCGTTTTCCTATGGACTTTGCAACTTTAGTATAATTGGAGACAGCAGTGCAAATCGGAAAAGTAGACAAAGAGTGCAAAAAATAAAACCGTCAATGTAAGTACAGGACAAAATTTCCACCAAAAGTGGGGCCAAACATTGTCTCCTCTGCTCTTTATAAAGAGTGCAGAACAAAATAAAGTGCAAAGTGCTCTGGGCTGCTAAATTATCACATGGGCAAGGCGTAAGTTTAACGACCCATCCTGATTGAGGAATGCCACTAAAAAGTGCAAAGTGCGTAGACGGAGTCTGGTAAAAAAAACATTGTGTCTGTACGTTGGTGGTAAAAGTTAGATAAAATTGCTGTTGTACTGGGAACAATCCTGAGGGACCGGTCACTGCCAGTTGTAAACTGCGCATATTTGCCCCAGAAAAATGTGCCTCTTTTGTAATGGCTTTCGGATTTGTGTGGTTACTAGCAGGGTTGTCATAGTAGTGCCCAGGCCTATCTCATGGAGTTTGTCTCTCACGAATCAGAGCCAAGGGATCGACAATGCGCTATCAATATTGGTCCAATCCTTAATGACTTTCCTTGAGAACATTAAGTCCTCAGACAGCCAGATTTTTACCCAAAGAAGTAAAGGGGCAATATCTATTCGATCCGTTAGATAATCCAGCCCCAGCTCACGATGACAAAAAAGTGTAGGAGCACTTTTTGGGGTCATTATTAGCCTTTTTATAAATGTGTTTTCCAAGCCCTTTAAGTGGCACTTTTGTGGTAACCCCACACTCCTGCCCTATAAGATGTGACAGATAAGCATTTAGCTTTGCAAAGGGTAACCAGCTCTGTCACGGCTTGTAGCCTAGCTTACAAGCAAAGTGAAATAACTCCTCCACAACCCGGCTAGTATGTTGTACCCTTGCAGTGGTAAGAGAATCCTAATTCATAGAGTTATTACAATTGTTCCTGAAATATGTAAAATTGAACAACTTTTCGATAGTCTTATCCCTTACAACAACATTTCTTGTTTCAGTTGATTTGGGGATGTCATAGCCATTAGCACTGTGTGGTCCGCATATGATAACAATGGAACCAGATTGCCTCCAATCTGAGAAAATCAAATTCCCTATTAAAAATGTCTCTAGGCCATTAGTGTACAATAAAAAGAGAAAGGAGCTAAAAAGCACCCCTGCCACACACTTTCTGTGGAGACAATAGTCCTATCTTTTCCCCCTGAGGGACATATCGTATGGCAACAGTGGTGGAAGCATGAAGCCTACGCAGAAGGGAAATGAAAGCTTCTTCAATACCCATTTTCCCCATTGGTCCCCACAGTTTCTCCTGATTGACGGTATCAAGAGCACTGGACAAGTCAATGAAAACCAGGTGGATAAAATTCCCTCCTGTGTCACTACCTTGGGTGGTTCCTGGTGGCCCCAGCGGTTCTACTGGCTCTAGGCCTGGTCCCTATGTAAGTTGTGGCACTTATACCACTTTCTTAATATATGGCTTGGTACACCCCTCGGGCTCAACGTATATTGTGCTAATTTACTGTTTGCTAATTAAGTTTACTGAATGTACTTTTCCCTTTAGCCTTATAAAGAGACTAGAGGGATGTCTTTAGAATAAATACATATATTTTATATATATATACCTGATGTGGTTCTCCTTTCATTTGGTCATTCACGAGATTATAGACTGGTAAAACAAGCTGCTTTACATTCCTTTAAGACCTAGCCTGAAGGTTGCTCTCCAAAGCTACCACTAGGATGGCTTTCTATTAAGGTTGTCTTTAACCTACCATCAATAAGGGTCGTTTGGACTGGTGCAAGGTGCCCACTAGAATAGTGGACAGCATATGCCAGACCAACTTCTCACGCCCTCTGTGAGAAGTTGGCCTGATATGCAGTGTTGACTATTCTAGTGATCACTATGTATCATTCCAAATGACCCTTATTGATGATTGGTTGTAAGTCAACCTTATAGACCAGCTATCCTAGTAGCGTGGACAAAAGCAGTCTTTAGGCTAAACTCTAGAGGGCGTGTTAAGCCAGCTGTTATACCATCACATATACCCCTTGAACACCAAGTGAAAGGACACCACACAAGTTGTTATGAAAATAAAAGGATATTTATTTATAACAAGTCTACCCTGATCCCTTTATGAGTCAGGAAGCTAAGCACACAACAAAACTCTTAAGAAAATACTTTAAGTAGCACAATTTACACAAATGCCCGAGGGGCACGAAAAAACCATATACACTAAAATTGGAATGCGAAATACTAACAGGTAAGTAACAAGATCCAGAGACTTCAGGATCGCTAGGACTACACTACTGAACCCTAAGGTTAGGAGCAGGAGGTCTAGGGAGATCGGGTGCAGAGTGTGCACTCTCACGCGGGATGCGGGACAAAGTCTATGGAGGCTAGTATCTCTAAAGTCACTGTTTCCGGACGAATCCGACTAGGTAGACTAAAAACGAAAAAGGATCTGGACACTTAGATAGTGCTCACTGTGCATCTGCCGGCTTGAACCAGTTCCAGGGGCACACCAGCCCCTGAGCTGGGGAAAGTCCGGACAAAGGGAGAGGGGTGTAACCACCCCCCTTCCTGGTCCCACCCATGGGCAGGACCTAGTCGCGTGCCAGCCCATTTCTTTAGAATAAAGGTAGGAGCCGGGACCCTTCCAGATGAGATCATCTTTGAATCCTGAAACGACTTTCTACGAAAGGAACTCTCGACTTCTTCTCAAGAATTCTCCCTTGTGACTAAGGAGTAGTCACCCTGCATCAGCAGGCACCAACTAAGTATCTTGCGGTTTGCTGCACGTCCTTCCTCCGGCACCAGACCGACCAGCACGACGAGACCCGGACTCCCTGCCCTCTCTGACCTCTACCTGCCTCTACAGCACAGCTGAGAAACGTGGGTGCGACGAGACCAGAGGAGCCGGCTATCATCAGAACCTGCACGACACTGACCCAGCACGACCGCCGAGGGATCCTCGAGTGGGTGCACTGGGGTAAGAGAAGCCCCAATCCCAAGCAGTACGAGCACCGAAGTCCAGCCCCCCAGGATCCACCAGATCTGCGTGGGGCCCTTTTGCTTCTGCGTTGCTTGCCACGTTGTCCGGTCACTTGCCCGTTGGCTAGTGACCCTCCAGACGATGTCCTACGTTTGTTTCACCGCTGGTCTAGCTCCTCTAGACTGGCCCTTGTCTCCTCTTGAAGGGGAACTTCCTCGGACCCTCCTGGTCCACTCCAGACGCCATTTTGTGTCGCCACGTAGGCTTGCCGTAGCCAAGGCTTGTTGCCTCCTTCAACGGATCCAGCATCGCCAGCAGCAGACATCCGACGTGGGACAGCTCGCAGACCTCCAGCCTGGTCGACATCAGCGCCCTGGTCCGTGCAGCAGCAGAATCCAGTGTCACTTCTTCACCTGGCTGAGTGACCTCGTCCGGTGCCATCCTGGTGCCCACCTAATCACTGGCTAGTGATTCAGAACTTGGTCCCCTCTGCTTACAGGTATCCTCCACTGATCCCTCCTTGGATCAGCCCGGAACATCATCACTGGTCGCCTGCCAGCAACTTCTTTCTTCAGGCTCCTGAGCATCAACGAGGATTCCCGACGTCACTTGAACCCTATGCAGCCGCAGCCCCTGGGCTAGGTAAACTGAGTACCACGGTGCTCCAGCATGGGTCCACTCTCTAAGTGCCCAGATCCTTTTTCGTTTCAGCTCTACCTAGTCGGGTTCGCCCGATAACACTAACTTTACGAAATCTAGCATCCATAGACTTTGTCCCGCATCCCGCGTGAGAGTGCACACTCTGCACCCGATCTCCCTAGGCCTCCTGCTTCTAACCTAAAGGTTCTGTAGTGTAGCCCTAGCGATCCTAAAGCCTCTGGATCGAGTTACTTACCTGCTAGTATTTCGCATTCCACTTTTGTAGTATATGGTTTTTCGTGCCCCTCGGGCATTTGTGTAAATTGTGCAACTTAAAGTATTTTCTTAAGAGTTTTGTTGTGTGCTTAGCTCCCTGACTCATAACGAGATCAGGGTAGACTTGTTATAAATAAATATCCTTTTATTTTCATAACAACTTGTGTGGTGTCCTTTCACTTGATGTTCAAGGGGTATATGTGATGGTATAACAGCTGGCTTAACACGCCCTCTAGAGTTTAGCCTAAAGACTGCCCTTGTCCATGCTACTAGGATAGCGGGTCTATAAGGTTGACTTACAACCAATCATCAATAAGGGTCGTTTGGAATGATACATAGTGATCACTAGAATAGTGAACACTGCATATCAGGCCAACTTCTCACACCCTCTCCTCCATGATCATGATTGAAATAGGGGACTGAAAACAGGTTTCAAATGTATCTATATTGTTACTAGTACTGATGGATTTTTGCAAAATTGGACCAGATGAATTTGCAAGCTACCTGCTACCAATGTCAACTGCATATGAGTCTCTCCCTACGTTGACACATTGTGGACTTGTTCTTTGAATTCTGCTGGGCTACCAGATCAGAACGGTAGTCAGTCGATTTCTGTCAAGCCAGCGAGAGCATCAAAGCGGTTAGTGTGAATAAATGGAGCGGGCTGGAGGGGGAGGTATCTATTCAGACCTAGCCATGAGGGCTTCTTAATGGTCCCCTGGTGGGGCGGGATAGAAAAAAAACAGTGGACGAGCCTTCATCAGTTCAGTAGGTGAATCTCTGAGATTCTTCAAGCAAAATGCGAGCACTTAGCATTATTAAAATTGAGCACTACACAATCCCCTTTCCCACATTTAACTGTGTAACCCAACCAGCTCACCCGCCTTGCCATGATGATGTGTTCAGGCCAGCTTATGATGGAATTTTCCTAGAGCACCAATGTTCTGATTTATTCATGAGGTTCTGACAACTTTTTTGTTGATCGGGAGGGAGATGAGGAACCCCTGTCAAGATCAGTGTATACAGTGTGCAATCAGGGGATAAGTTTGGGTGTTATTTGCCCCCTACCTGGTCAGGAGACCATGCACTGGGCCAATTGTATTTATGTTTTCTTCTGACAGTCTCCCCCCACTACGAGGGCCGGATCTTTATTGATTTGTGGCCCCGTGCCCCAACCTTCAGTTATCTCTATTGGAAATCCCATCCGGCCCAGTTTCCCATGCTGTCAGGACCGTTAAATTATTATTGGCATTGGCATTAGCAAGGGGGAGCTCTTGAGATGTGGCCCGGTCATTTATGACAGATGATACATGTATGGGGGCCAACCCACCCATAGGGACACTAAAGAGAGCATCATCTACCTTTTTATCTATGCAGTAAGATAAGGTGGTCATATCATTTTGCTTTTTGGGTGCCATTCTTTTCCCTGAAGCCTGCATTAGTTAGGCAAGATGCTCTTCTGTACAAACTAAGTGGGATAAAATAGGTTCCAAGGTCTCTTGCACTACTTTGCTCACTTTATCGGTCAATGTGTCCAATTCCGTCTGTGCAGTACCTTTTCCTCAGCCATTACGGGATCTACAGGCCTTTCCTAGAGAGTGGGTTTGTTTAATTCACTTTGTTTAGTTCATTTGACCCTTGGGGATTGACCCTTCAGTTGGTGGTCAGCCGCTGCCAGTTCACTGCGCTACCTCTTCCCTCCTGTTGAGCTCTGAGACTCAGTTTTTTCTGCAGTTGGTCGAGGTGAGCTCATCTCCCTCATGCATAGCACATTCGTCGCCCCAACTAATTTCAGCTGTAACTGTGTGGGAGTCCCCGGAGTTGGGAGCAGATAGATCAGGAAGTGGGCTAGTAAAAGCCTTCGCTCATCCAGTTCTATTTCCTTATTTATTGCCCCTACTGCCTTTTGAAGGAAGCCATCTAGGTAACGTTAGTGGTTTTAACAGCAGGCATGGCTTTTCGTTTCCCCATAGTGAAATGTGCCTTACATGTACACAACCAGGGAATATTAAAGCTTTTACCTTCACACAGCTCCCCCAGACTGACACTTGACACCTCTATCCCAGTGTAAAGGTGAAAGAAACCAAAAGGGTAGGCCCAGCCCAGCCCAGCCAGTCAGGGGTCACGGCTGTTGGCGGCTTCTGCCGCAATGCAGAGTGGGGAATATAGTCCCCAGCAAGATTTCCTGGTGCATGGTGCTGTTAGTGATGATGGGCTCCCGCATGCATGCAGGAGCCCCCGAGGTGTTCTTAAGTGCCTCCTGAAGTCAGGGTCATGGCTGTTGGCGGCTCCTGCCGCAATGCATGGTGGGGAATGTAGTCCCCAGCATGATTTCCTGGTGCTCTTTGCGATGATGGGCTCCCGTACGGAGGGAGCCCCGAACAGTTCTTAAGCGCCTCCTGGGGTCAGGTGTCATGGCTGATGGTGGCTCCTTCCGCAATGCAGGGTGGGGAATGTGATCCCCAGCAAGAATTCCTGGTGCATGGTGCTGTTTTTGATGATGGGCTCCATTAGTCTTTTCACAGCATGAATCAATATGGGCAGCTAACATTGCATTTTATAAAGGTATACATAGTGTTTTTTGAACTGTGGCGCTCCATCAATCGTGCCATGCCTACTGAATAAATCAGTCAATAGTTCCTTTAAGAAGGCATTGTCTCTGTCTTCTTGCAGTCTATCAATGCCTCAATTTTGGCATGGCATGGTTGAAGGCTTGCACCCAATAATGTCCTTAAGAATATACATCGCATAAGTTTATCAATTAACAAATATCACGCAATGAACCATGATGGAAGGACAGAGTGCGGGTTGCAGTTGGATGCCATCTCTGCAAGCAGTGGATGCTTGGGCTGGAAAAGCTGTGTGAATAATGGAGGGGAAAATGGAATGCCTCATGCTGCACTCAGTGTAACAGTTAGCACAGAGAGGGTACACTGATGACACCACAGGGCTAGAGAGTATTGAAACCAGAAAGGTGATTGCCAGATGTAGCTGAAAACATAGTCACATCAGGGCCACATGAACCCCCACCCCACATGCCCAAACCCGCAAATAACACAAAGACACAAGTGTTAGGTTTGGGAAAAATTGCTGCAGGTTTATTACATACAACATATGTAATGACGGTGGGTTAGCTTACGGGCGATCCTAGGGCAGGCCGCATTCTCGCCACCTGCCCGCCTGTTGAGCCAAACAACACAGTGGCGAACCACCCAACTGTTGTAAAATTACCATAATTATACTGACACGCCCATTGCGGGGCGTGACTAGGCAAACCCCCGGTTGCACAGGCCCACAACCGCCCGAAGGACTACTGGGGCGCCGACACAAATTCCTGCACCTCCCATGAGGTTACAGGTTAGGCTCTGAGGTTATGCTCTGGCACCCCCATGTGCCCGCTGACGTCCAGCGTTTGCACCTCTCTTCTTCCGGATCGCCCAGTAACTCCGCCTGCAACGAAAAAAGAAACACATTAAAAGCTCCCCCCGGAGCCCCCTCCAGCAGACACTCTGGGTTCAAGGAAGGGCGGGAAAAGAGTGTCCCAACATGGAACTGCGGCGTCCGGGGCGGCAAAGAGGCCTCCCCAGCGGGGCAGAGGTCTGATGTACTCCAGACGGCTCCTCCCAACCGCCCCGGACGTGCATCACTTACCAGTCTCCACCAACCAGGGGAGACTGCCTCAGGTGAGGAACTACTACGTCATGCGGGGGCGGGACAGCCCTCCGTGACTAGGAGCCTGCCCTCCTTATGGCCACTGCGTGGCCTCGGGCAGGCGCATAGTCACATCAGGGCCACATGAACCCCCGCCCCACATGTCCAAACCCGCAAATAACACAAAGACACAAGTGTTAGGTTTGGGAAAAATTGCTGCAGGTTTATTACATACAACATATGTAATGACGGTGGGTTAGCTTAAGGGCGATCCTAGGGCAGGCCGCATTCTCGCCACCTGCCCGCCTGTTGAGCCAAACAACACAGTGGCGAACCACCCAACTGTTGTAAAATTACCATAAATATACTGACACGCCCATTGCGGGGCGTGACTAGGCAAACCCCCGGTTGCACAGGCCCACAACCGCCCGAAGGACTACTGGGGCGCCGACACGAATTCCTGCACCTCCCATGAGGTTACAGGTTAGGCTCTGAGGTTATGCTCTGGCACCCCTATGTGCCCGCTGACGTCCAGCATTTGCACCTCTCTTCTTCCGGATCGCCCAGTAACTCCGCCACAGCCCGTGCGGTGGTTCCCGCTGCCGCACGGGCCCCCCCACCACTGCTACTGCTCTTTACCTGCAACATTACCTAGAATTGCTTCCTTCAGAAAGGAGGGACAGGGCAACGCCCATAGGCGTGGGATGACAACATCCGCCACCAAAAACCTGGGGACTCTATCCACCCTGAGCAGACCAAGGCCCCTGACATGACAAAACATGACCGAAGCAAAGAAAGGTCCCTTCTGCCACTAATCCGCAGGTCCCCCGGGTCCTTTCACCAAAACAGGGAAACTACAGGGATAGGAGAGGCCCCAACTACTGATTGCCCTTTGTATCATGAGTTAGGCTGTCCAACACATGCCGCTGGGACGCCAACATATCCCCCCCACTGAGCGTCAGAAAACTGCGCCAAGGTGAAGTCACCTCTACAACACAAACGCCGTCTTCTGCACAAACCAGCAGAAAGTGTGCTTACATGACGCTAGTGCTGATAACCTCAATAGAGGACCGGGGAATTGGAGGGTGAAATACGTATACTATATAACTGGAGCGAGTCCCAGATTCCGCTAAATACAGGATCGACAGGAATTACAGCCGACATCACCTGCCCCCTTGGGTTTAAGTCTGGAAGCGGCCAGGGCCCCGCTAGCACTAAGTTAGCTAGTCTGTAAGACGACTTACGATCACCTTAAAGGGACAGCTGAGACTGCAACCAAGGGCCCCCTAAGAGTGAAGCAGCGCAGAGCAGCCCAGGGGACCATCATGGCAGGAAAGACCGAGAAACGTAGCTGGGCCAGCTAAAAACCTCCCGGGAACTCCCTCCCAGTGGCAGTTAGTGAGGGAGATTACTTGCTATGGTTCTCAGGTCATGCACTCAATTACATAGGCCACACTACTTATGGATATTTCTTAAAACGGGTCTTCGGACACGCCTATAAGTACATGAGCTGACGGTGCATGAATAATCATGATAGTGATTGTCCTGGCAAATCACTGCCAGATCATTAGTTGTGATAGGTTAGAGCCAACTAGCAGAAGCCCGTTACCGTAAATGTCATTCCCATTCTCAGTTTAAAGTGTTTTCCATTATTGCAGCTGTCTATGTACCAATGTTAGGTACTCCTTGGTACGTGCCACGCCACTTCTCTCTTAACACACTGATTGCAATTTCTCACGAGTTGTTTATCTTTGCACAAGTGCCATCATTGCCTACGTAACGTATGTTCTTGTGCCTGGTTGTCTGGTATGTATTGCGTACTATAGCATAATTGCATTCGCTGCACCCCCTACGCCCGCCCAAAATATTATGGGTACTATCAACTCCCGGAGTTCTAAGCATTAATGATTACCACAGTTTGATATATAAAGCACTCTGAAATCCGCTTTCAGGTTCTGCTCAGAAATAGCCTGTGTTTAGCCACACCACTAAAAATCGTCTGGCCATTGTGATCATGTCTAACAGGGACGAACATGCTGATATAAGGTTTATTTTGAATGATATATAATTGGGGGAGGAGTCCTTATTGTGGATCATTCAGAGTTCTCTAGATGTAACAGTGCTTAGCCTGGTGATTGATGAAGCGGATTTGATGTGTTGAGGTCAGGAAAATCATGCCCACCCATTGTGTGGTTAAGAGCAGCCTGGGTAGCTGTTACATCCCAGGAGGAGGGGTCTGCTTGCAGTTTTAGCAAATTATATGTTGAAGACATTGGTAGGTTAACATGTAAACAAAATATTTTGAAACCAAAAATCCTTTGCTAGCGCTAACTTTGTCTACAGGGCACGCTAAGGCAGATCAATATGACATTGGCTTATTTAACAAGAACACTCACTTGCTTAGCATTAATCCTAACTCAAATGAAGGAGCGTTTACGCCAGTCCACATACTGCCAAGTTACAGTGTTATGTGTGACATTTTATAATTTGAGTGCAATTATGAGCGACAGTTCAATATCTGTGAGTGACGCTGTCTCGTGAGGACGAGGGGAACAGCAGCTGCCCGGCAAGGGATTGTAATTATCTGGATAATGACTTGTACCATAGCGTATACTATGTTTGTAGACTTGCATATTCACACCTCATTCACCCACATACATAATATTTATTCTAACTGTGAAACAAGTTAACCCCTGGTATTTCAAATAAAGCATGCCTCTTGTTTACTTACTGGAGTAATTGCAGTGACCTATGCATAGCTGACAAAGATTGAGACTAGGTATGGGTGGCATGGCCATGTATCCAGTCTTCTACGTGTGACATAAAAAATGTCTTATGTCCAGCACTTCGCCGCATGTTAGTAAACCACGGACTGCGTGTCAGTTGTAAGGCTGAACTATCAAATTGACGTAGTCGTGCGTTGCCGAGACGTCTGGTTGTTTTTCGTACCATGGCCCGGAGTGCGGCATTATCTATAGCTGCGTTTTGCCTTGTTTACTTTGAGCAGGACTCGGATTGATAGGGTGCGGCGTGCTTGCCTAATAGTGTAGTTAGTGTGACAAAGGCACTATTTCAAGGAAGGCAACGTGCCCCGGGATGGTGTTTTAAGGATAAAATGCAGCCATAGTCAATTACAGCAATATGAGGGTTCTCGTGTCCTTGGTGCCACTGCACCCACAGCACCCACAGAAGCTACGCACCTGTTTGTGCCGGTCTCAGAGAAGGCGTTCTTTCATATAAGAAATAGGAGTAGGGTCTTATTCTCAAATTCCAGTACAGCATCCAGCTGTAATATTATTAGACCAGTTCTATCACATGCTATGCTGATGACATACTCCTACCCACACCATAGTAGATGACTACCTGCAATGCCGGTCCATAGCTAGTAAGCGAGTACCATGGCTACATTAGAGTATAGTTATAAGCTGTAGTATGAAGCTATAAAACCCAATACATGTACGATCAGTGTCACGTACCACTTCTTGAAATTACAAGGTGCAAAACAGTCATAAACCTCTATTACTAGTACCAATGTGCAGGTCATAATTGTATCTTTTCGGAAACTCTGGCTGCAACCCATAAATGAAAGATCCGATTAAAGATGGGAGGAAAGCGGGCGGTGCTTCGTGCCCTTATCGTGCTTACATCGTGTCTCGATGAGACAGCGCAAGTGCTGCCTAGGCGAGACCTGAAAACTGTTCACTGCCATGTGTAAAACTAAGTACAACCCACTGTTATGATCTGCAGGAAACATAGCTTCAGATTTGCTAGACTCAAGAAAACGAAATATATTAGTAGTATGCGAAATAAAAGGCTATATCGGACAGGGCATTTTACCACCGAATAACAAAAGTTATTTTTGTTTTTGTTTTCTGTAGTCACACACCAAATACAAGCAAACCATGCAGCCGCGAGTAACTTCACTGGGTGGATTCAAGCAATAAACAGGGTAGGTATAGCTGCAGAAGATCTTAGTGTCAAACCGACCACATATCCACTATAAGCCCCCTTTTCTTTCATTAATTGGGTCGCGTGATCTATCAGATTTATACCTCAGAAAGAACTTATCGTTGCTTGTTAGGGTATCATTTGGACCCTACTGGTAGTGCGAACTTGGGCACCAGGGGGTCTTATGCCAGGAGCAGTAATACAAGATGGGCAGTTAGCTCACATCGAAGAATAAACCCTGGGCAGCTTTAGCTAGTAAAAACCTGGCATCCTTGAGTTGTTATACATACGAGAAAAGGTGTAATATACTGAAACACATAACTTGCATCGTGCACATACTACCTGAATGTAATGGTACCTGAGCGTGATGGGCGGCCCATCTAGGAGGTGACCTCGGGCATTAGAATCAATGCACTAGGGGTCCAATCATTCTCAGTTAAAGAAAAGGGGCGTTTTCAAGGCTTTCCACACAGAACATGCCCACATTATACATATGTGAGCAATGCAATAATACGAAGCATTGGGGTGACCACATTCTAAATTTCCCTTCGTTTACGACTGCAACTAGTGCTGGCAGGCTCTTGCACAATGCAGCGGTGCAGCTTACCTTCCCCTAAACTCGACCATCGCCAGAGACAATTCATGTCAAAATGATGGAAATAATGTAGTTTTTTCGAATAGCAGGGGAATCTCCAAAAATTCACACGAAAACCCGATAGTGTATAACTCAGAACGTTGACACATGTTTTGTAGTTTGGGTAAGACCTGATAGGTCGTGAAAACAGTCTCCCTCCTCGCACACGAATACTTACAAAGCCTATTGTCAAGACCATATGCAAGAAACAAGGACTCCCCAACCACCGTTCTTCGTGTTCATACGTCATATCCCTGTGCAGCATAACGATATCAATTAAGGGCGATATCAATTAAGGCATATGCTCGGCAGGAGCACCCATACCGGTAATTAAGGGTTTGGAGTGTGTCAGCCACGATTACATTGGGCGCAGAGGTGATATTGGCTAGTAGCACCAAACACAGTACTGACGTTTTCAAACTCGGCATGTCACCGAGCAGTGTTTGTACTCTCTTAGGGTTACCCCGTGACTTACACTTCGAATCGTTCGGCAGGCGCAGGAGTCGGTACATATACACCCATACCTAAGAATCGCAAAGGGTACCCGGGCACGTGCATATGTATAGAAATATCTGCATAGCAACCTGCAACCTTACCGAGCCGCGAAGACTGAATATCCGGGGGAGGGGGAGGGGGTTGCGGGGCCTCGCCACACATTACCCAGCCCTACAGTACCATCGTAAACAACCCGTGGCCAGGATCACACAAGGAAGGGAGGGGGAAGCATTAGTTGGCCCCCTTGGAGCGATGGGATTACCGAGTTTCTTTAGGAAAATGCGAGCCTAGACATGTGCATACACGGTATTACCCTAACACCCCGGATTCTCTTGAAACCATAGCCCTGGTATCCTAGTGCGATACGAACAGAACAGAACAGATACGGCGAACGACGAAAGTAGATGGCAATTATGCGCGATTTGAAGGGGCAGGGGCGCAACTTCAGGGGGCAGGGCGCGTGGCTTCTGGGTGGTTGAGCGCTGGCGGTGTGACTACTTATGTAATCCCAAAACCATATTCATGGCCACTATCTCTTCTGCGCGCTCTGACCTCTTCGGGTAATGTACACGCTATATCCTGCCAGCACGCAATTCGTTCTTATGTACAGCGCTCTTTCCTTTGTACCGCGCTCTGCCATCTTCGGGTGCAGTTCGCTCTATAAAACCACATTAGCCCACTTAATGTGAGACACGGATCGTGCCATAATATGCTCCTAGTCTGCTAGCCCTCAACCGGTTCTAAGTACAGCGCTCAGACATCTTCGAGTCATGTTCGCGCTGTATACACTTATTGTGTCCTAATCAGCTCCTGATCTGCTAGTACTCAACCCTGGCTACCCTGATTGTGAAATCAGTCCGCCGAGTGTCTCGCGCCACCCGGGTGCTTGAATTATACGACGAACCACCTGTGAGTTTTGTGATTAAAATGCACATCTTTGCACTGCATTCTGGTGATCTGTGCACGTTGCATGTAATAATGCCGAGTTCATGCGTCCTGTCCCCTGGTCTCAAAGTCATTACTAAACCATTGCTAACCTTTAAATTAACGTTTGCATTCGTACTCAACTGCTCACTAGCAGTTCCGTACATTAGTTCCGTACAATTGTGGAGTGCTCATATCCCATCGGGTAGAGTCAGCTCGAAATCGCGGTGAAACCTTCACCTAAGCTTACTCCCTGCCCTGACTAATCTCAGCGTCTACTAAGCAAAACAAATCAATTAAACTTTCCTATATAGTAACACAATCAAGATTTAAAGAACACAATTTAAAAACAGCTAGTGAAAAGAAACATAATGTTCCCTGGTTTCACACCGCGTCTATGAGCTGATATCCATATACATAGCATAATACAGTACATTGAAGTATGTGCAAATGAATCTATATCATAAGGATACACAGAATGTAAAGAGCTGGTGCATGGAATACATATAATGCAAAGTGCCACTATATAAAAAGACAACAAGTTGGAGACGAGGCTAAAATAGACTTCAAGCTTTCTATGTAGCATTGCGTCTGGATATAGGAAATACATTAAGTGCAGAGTGCAATTGTATTTCAAAATAAAAGGTCGGAGGCAAGACTAACATGGTCTACCGGGTTTTCATATAAGATTGCGTCCAGATGTCGGATGCATCGGTACAATATCTAAAGTGCGGAATGCCATCACATATAAATGTAAAGGTTTGAGTACATAGCAAAATTTGATCATCAGGGTACCCCAAGGGCAGCCGGCTAAGGTGAAAGCGCGGCCTGTGATGGTGACGAGATCCCGCCAACCCCAGGGGAGCCTCGCAAACTTTACTGCCAAGCACTCGGGAGAAGTGAGAGCCGCACAGCTCCCCGTTTTCCGGGTACGAGACCCGCAAAATGAATTTCCCCAGCTGTCGGAGGTGCCTGCGAAGTGGCATTAGACGCGTGGCAGGGGGGGGAGGCAAGGGACCAAAAGCCCCGGGCAACACCCGCGACCGTGTGGGCTAAAGGTATCGCCCACGCCCGAAGAAAAGCGCGGGACAGGAATAACTCTATGCCGTTTAGCGGCCAAAAAGGACGCGAACCCCATGTGCCGCTCCGTCGGCCACGTGGGCAACAACATAGCCCGCACCCCGAAGCAAGGGGCGGGACGGAAGTGCATTATTAGCCGCATAGGAAGACAAGGGAAACCACACTGAAAACCGGACGCCCCCCCCCCCCACAGCAGCCCAACGCTAGTGGGCCGCCTCGCCAGGCTCACTACTCCGGAGGAGGGAGCAGGCGGAGAAGGGGGGGGGGGATTAGGCCCAAGGCCTCGCTCACCGTAATTGTCAAAAGAGTGTCCCAACATGGAACTGCGGCGTCCGGGGCGGCAAAGAGGCCTCCCCAGCGGGGCAGAGGTCTGATGTACTCCAGACGGCTCCTCCCAACCGCCCCGGACGTGCATCACTTACCAGTCTCCACCAACCAGGGGAGACTGCCTCAGGTGAGGAACTACTACGTCATGCGGGGGTGGGACAGCCCTCCGTGACTAGGAGCCCGCCCTCCTTATGGCCACTGCGTGGCCTCGGGCAGGCGCATTGCACTACTTTGTAGTCAATCGATCTTATATTCATGGGAAGGGAATTTCAAGGGCACAGGGATCTTTTGAAACAATCTACACCACCTCTTTCGGAAAAACCTTGTTCCATATGAGGGAGCCATTGATCGATCTTAGATCAGCTGAATTATTATTGACCGCTCTGTCTGTATTGCAGAAAATGTGTTCAATGCAACAGTAATGGTCTTGCAAAGACATTCTACTAGCCTATTGTCCGGAGAAGTATATACCATATCTGGGACCGTATTAGAGATGGTGCCTCGGGGGCGCAACAGGCATTTGCACCCAATGTGCGCGCCCCTAGAGCACTTTGGTATTATAGAAGAGGACGCAGACGCTTGTGCATCCCCTTCTATGTTAACAACAGCGCTGGCGCACATAAAGCGACAGCGCTATCAACAGAGGGTGTTCCCTCATTTCCAAAGGGCCATGCCCTATGCAAATGAGGGAATTCCTTCGACTCTGTGCCTGTGCCATATTACAGACGCAGTCGCAGAGTCAAAGAAGCCCTCAGGAGGTGCACTGCACAGTACACCATTAAAAGGTGGCACAATGTTGATGCGCCCCCTCATGGAAGCCCTCTATAGGGGGTAAAGGGAGTCCCATGGACCCCCAGACATCTCCTTGCAGGTGGGTACAGTCTCTGACTACACCCATCTGCAAGGAGATCTCAAAACCCCTTTGAAAGTGCAGGCGGCTGCCGCCTGCCCTGTGAACACATGCAGCAGCTGTGCCGTGTTTTCACTTGAATGTGCTGCCTTGGCGACAGCGCGATCTCGCGCCTGCCCTGGGGACAGCGCATATGCCATAATGGAGCACATTTTCACTGTTTGGGCCCGGCGCACCTTTTGAAAAGTGCGCCTGGCACAAACAGTGATAATGTGAATTACGGCCCCTGGACTGTTGCAATTCTCAGCTTTATCACAATTGTTACCAATGTATACATGGGACCACTGATACCATGTATTCATCCATAGAATGCAAAGTCTGCTCATAAGCAGATGGCACGCAAGTCATGGTACGCACAGTTCAACACCCAGAATCAATGATAACCTATCTTCATAAATGATTTAAGGGGATCAGTTCTGGTTAGTTTAATTCTTTTAAAAAACATAACGCTAACAAAACAGGGGAAAACCCAAACTGCTGTTGAAACTGGTTGTTGTCCGGTGTGCATGGGACCTCCTCCTTCAGCAAAAAAAGTAAAATCTCTAGGGATCATGACACTGTGTTCCCCGAAAAATGGTCTGTGTAACTATGGATACCTCATGCTGCGTCAGGTTTTATGGGTTCTTTCCTGTCTCCCAGAGAAGCTTCTACCTTTGTATATGTTGGTCTGTGTCCACAAAGCTTGACTATTGCAACAGCCTAGTCATAAGCCTCTCGGTAGACCTCGTACATAGACTTAAAAGAGTTCAAAAGTAATCTGTTTGTTTGATATGTCCATGAACAAGTATGTTCATGTGTCTGAGGCTTGAAAGGACTGGTTGCTTATGAGACGAATAATTCAGTTTAAGTGTCAGTGACATACATTAAGCATTCTATCCCTTACATTATTTATGCCTATCAAATTTCATTCAACATTACAACCAACTTGCAGCCTGAGATCTGAGTAATAAAACGTCTAAATCCTTTGAGTCATGAAAATCAGAATGGGGACAAATCCTTCAGAGGCAAGATTGCCAAATTTAGGAATAATCTACCATCTAACCTAGGTTTCGCAACACCTCTCCCTAATAATTGCCCCAAAAATGTTCTGTTCCTATCAGTTGTCTGTGTACAATTCATGGTTTCTTTTCAGCTCCAGGAAGCCTTTCAGGTAAGGGAGTGCTCTCTATGTTTTCACTCACTCACTCACTCACTCACTCACTCACTCACTCACTCACAACCCTTCACAAGTGTTAATGTTGCAGCTGGTTACAAAGTAATTAAACACACTGGATCTAATGTAGAAAATACTTTGCATTTTCTAAGCTAGTGCAGCTGACTTAGTGAATTTGAAGTCCAGATTTGCAACACACAATATTGCTTTGCATTCCAAACAGCATGCACACATAGAGAACCATTGTGAATTCGAATGATATAAATAAATATTTTGCATGGTCTGTGTAATTATAAATCAAGCATTTGTTCAGGGTAAAAGATAATCACTCACAAAGTGTAAGTTTAGGATATTTAACAACTTACATTAGCCGTGCATGTTGGGGATATCAGCAGGGACAGACGGTCATCCTATGGACTCTTGGATGTGACTATTTCAACAGGCCACTTTTTGTTATACTATGACCCCTTTCTGTTTAGGGACAGGTGTCGGGTTGCAGGCATATTGCACATGCAAATGTTGTGATTTCCCATACAGGCCTCCATACATGCATTCTCAAATTTTCGCAATGAGTCACAAAGTGATTCTCCCTCCATCAATATTAATGAGAAGGACAGTTTGCATTTTTTTGTTAAAACTCCCTTTGCTCTGCAAGTGTTTCGAGAAACCCTCTCACAGCAAAGTATAAGGGTGATCAAAACTTTGTGCAGGGACCAGCCTCTGTTTATGTTATTCCAATTGGCCCTGTAACATGAAATATAACTGTTAGAAAATGGGTTATTGGGAAGGGTGTGACACTTTCCCAAGTAAGAAGTCAAAAATGTTGGTAATGTACAAGTCACAAGTTTAATAATAAACTTGGGCTTAACCCCAGGTTGACCGTAAAGATAAGTGTGTGAAGTATTTTTCAGTACCAAAACAGTTAAAAAGCCAAATCACAACACAGTAAAAATCACACAACCAATTCGTATAAATAGAGAAACATACTAACAAAAAGGATTGCACCAAAATCCAATAAGGGGATCTGGAGAGATGGATGTTTGAAGTTTTAGAGCCCAAAGATCCACAAAAAAGTTAAAAAAAAGAATCAGAAGTCACTGTTTGAGATTTACCGGGACGTAGGGGTGATTTTAGGCTGACTGCGACAGAAAATTTGAATACCCCAAGACAGTCAGTTGATGTTAAAGATTTTATCTTATGACTTAGGGTCCGATACAGAGTTCGGCTGATGGGAAACTCTGTCACAAACGTGATGTATAGCCTGTCTGCCATATTGCAAGTACATTCTATTTAATATCACTTGTAGTACGGGGGAGGGGATATCCTTCATGTATGTGGCAGAGTAGCCCATCTGCCAAACTTTAAATTAAGTCCTTAGTCTGTAAAATGGAAGTAAAAACCCTTGAGCGGACCAAGGCTGCAGGCTGTATAAGACTAAGGGGCAGATGTATCAAGATTCCATTTTGCGATTCCTAAATAGCCATTTTTAAGGAATCGCTATTTAGAATTTGCAAAATGGAATGTATGAACAAAATCGCAATTTTTTTACGATTCCTTAATCTTCCTTATTTGCGAATTCGCATTTAGCGAATTCGCAAATAAGGATTGATTGTGAAGTAATTCTCAAATTGCAAATTCGCAATTTGCTAATCGCAATTTGAAAATTATTTCAAGGGTGCAGAGGTGTCTCAAAGACACCCTGCTGCACCCCTGAAATGTACATGTGTGTGCATATGGCGCATAACATATACATGCCCTATGGGCATGTGTGTGCGTCACATGCCACCATCAAAAATGCTAAACTGTGCATTTTTTAAAGACTTTGCAAATTACCATCAACTACAACTTGGTGGTAATTTGCGAATTCTTAAACAGAAATCGCAATTCAAAAATGCTTCATACATAGCATTTAAGGAATCGCAAAATTGCGATTCCTTAAATGCTATGGCAAAATAAGGAATCGCAAATTTTTGCTATTGCTTATTTTGCGGATTTTTGATGCATGCCAAAACATGCAAAAATACCTTTTGCGATTCGCAAAGGCCGAAATTCTGCCAATTTCGGCCTTTGCGAGTCGCAAAAAGCTTGATACATCTGCCCCAAAGTCCTTCCCAGTTGGAAAACTTCTGCAAGGTCCTGCTGAACTGTGGATTTTTTGTGTAAAAAGCTCTCAGCTACAAAATTCAAGTTTGGCCCATCAAAGTCCTCTAGTTGGTCTTCACCTGGCCAATATTTGTACATTCAAGCATAGTTTTTTTATGGAGCCCAAAATCCTTCATTGGGGTACGCCTGAAACTGTATAAGATGATGTCCTCTCAAAATTCGACACCGGTGCTATGAGGTCCTGCTGATGCTCTGGAAGGCTGGAAGCCAAACATTAGTTTCATGCTTTCTGTGTATTTCCTTTAGGACTCCTCTATGGCTCCCAGGACTGCTGGGACAGTGCATAGGGACCAGGACTCACTCACGCAGAGACTACCAGGATGTCAAATTCAGCTCCAGTTGCTACTGGTCAGCTGGGCAATACAGGATACATGTGTCTTGTAACTTGTTTGGTCACTGCAGCCAGACAAGGAGGTCAGTCAATGGACTTTTGAGGTCCATTTCTCAGTCCCGGATATATGTGAGAGCAGGTCAAGCCACTCAGGACTCCATATAGGGTACAGACAGAATTGTCAATACTTTTCTGTTCTGACTAAAGGTCCACATATGTTCTGATGAACTATGAGTGAGGTACCACTTTTGTAGAACTCAGTGGCCGGTGGGTTGTAATGACTCGAGGACACTCCCTGACCGATGAGAATATAGTTCCTGGGGCAACCCTTCTGACAATTACAACACATCCTGGGTGCTTTACTGCAAACTATCCCAGAATTCTGAGTAAAATCCAACATGGTAGCACTCTTCTGCCATTGGAGGTTTCTGGTGTCCCAGCTTTGGGTGTGTTAGTGCAAATGAGCAGTCCCCTTCTCTTCAACTCCTCCAAACAGGTTCTGAAGCCAGCTTCCCCTCCCGCTCGGCTGGTGCCAGACTTGTGCAATTTGGCCAGTGAATTGAGGTTTCTCTTCCTTTTTATTTTTTATTTTTTATTTTATAGCCACAAAAAAAAAAATGAAAAAAATTACTTGGACAGAAGATTTCCTGAACGATATACCATTATACCAATAATTATCATAAATAACAAAAAGAAAAACAAAGACCAGAGATAACAGAGCCAGAAAACGTACAGAAGTATGCACAGAGATCAGAGACACAGCAACATTGTAGTTTAAAATAAAATAGAGATTATACTCTCAATCCCATTGAAGACAAGACCATGTCCTTTCAAATTTACGCCAAGACCGAGGGCCTCTAGCTTTAGCTAATGCCATCTCCGGTTCGTATATATCTCTTAATAAATCCCAGAATTCATTAACACTTGGACCCTTTCTCTGGATCCAGGAACGAGCTAAACATAAACCAGCAAAAAGCTGATACGATAGAAGCAAATAATTTAGTAAAACAGCCTAACTCTTAGAAAATTCCCAGGGCCAGCTCCTTCTCAGTGACCACATTATCGTACCTGGCCAAAACTGTGAGAAAGAGGGTGATACCGGCCCAAAATTCCTCCAGTTTGGGACAAGAAAAGAACATATGTCATAGATCCGCTGCAAATTCCTGGCATTTCGGACAGTATGATTTAGTGTTGTTTGAGCTAATAGCCCATTTAGATATTCGCTCCGGAGTATAATAAAGCATAAAAATTAGTTTGATTTGCTGGAGCTTCAGGTTGACTGAAGTTACTGTTGTATCTATTGTTTCCAGAGATTCAATAATCTCCTCCTTACAGATATTGCAATTAAAACTCAATTAAAGGGGTAGACGGTTTAACTTATACAAGATCTACTTATATTTTAGAACACTTTAGGTTATTTGATGCTGACGTTTATGGTGCTTCTGGTCACTTTGATCAGCAAACTGCCTTAGCTTATATACAGGAGTGTGCAATGCCTTGGACTCTCCACATTCTGAGCTTTTGCAAAAAGATGTCGGGTTAGGGAAGTTGAGGAAGCAATCGCGGAGCATAAGATTCTGCTAGAATTGTTTAAAGTCTTCAAAAGTACATTAGCACCATTATACCTAGAGCTCTGTAATTCTATTATGGAAGGCCGGGAAGTTCCCCTCTCTTGGAACGACACAAATATTGTTGTCTTTCCTAAAAAGGGGAAGCCTATAGATTAAATGAGTTCTTACCGGCCAATATCACTGATAAATGCAGATGCAGAACTTTTTTCTAAAATTCTTGCCACACGATTGGCCCCATTATCCATCTGTTGGTCTCAGACCAACAACACAGCTTTGTCCCAGGAAGAGACACGGCGGAGCATATTAATACAGCAATCGTGGCATTCGACATCTCTGTGAAGAGATCAAGGCTGAGAAGGCCTTTGACCGAGTAAGTTGGGGAGCTGTATGGACAACAATGTCTTCCATGGGCCTCGGTCAAAGGTTTATCTTGACAGTACAAAAACTGTACAGGAGCCTAACAGCAGCAATTAAACTTAATGGTCAGTCATCTGTTTGTCTTACAATACTCAGGGGTACGAGGCAGGGTTGTCCGCTATCCCCACTGTTGTTTGCTATCTATATTGAGCCATTATTAAACATCTATTATTTAGTGCCGATATAATCCTGGTTACTTTAAATGGGATAGATCTCAAACTAACCGCATATGCAGACGATATTGCGGTGTTCTCAAGTCAGAAGGTAAATGCTCTGACTACTATACCCATGGAGGCACCGCGATTTGGCTCTTTTTAAGGCTATAATCTCAACCTGAACAAAACACAGACACTATTGAATTTTCAACCTGATAATATGTCAATGGCCTTAGGCATTACAAAAAATGCAGTATATTTGGGAGTTACTCTTAGTAGTCAAGTCAGGGATATTATCTCATTAACCTATGAACCTCTGTTGAGGAAAGTAGTTGCTAATTTACGGTGCTGGCACAGGCTCTCCCAAAGTATATATGGGAGATGTAATGTTGTGGAAATGAATGTCCTCCCATCGTACCATCCCACTGAAGATGCCCCAATTTTTTTTAGGCGCTTGGATAGCGTTGTAGGTAGTTTTATTTGGGGATATTGGCATACCAGGAAAGCTTCTCAATACATACATTTATCATTTAAGGAGGGTGGTTTTAAACTCCCAAATTATACGTTATACTTTTGGACTGCATTCACTGGGCGAATACAGAGTTTAGTCAAAGGACCTGAAGCTGGTTCCACCTGGCTTTCATACCAGCTAGCTTGTGGATCTGAGTCTGGGTACTTGCTATATAAAACATCCGATCCGAATTATTTTAAGAGGGTGCGATTTAAGAAAGTAACTAGTATATGGCGCAAAATCTCGAAGGCATATAAATTCCCTGATTTGCACTTTTATACTGTATTATGTGGGAATCCTCTAGTTCCGAGTATATTTCATGATCACGTTGGAAAAGAATGGCAACGTAAGGGTGTGAGTCAGCTGGGTCATCTCCACGACGGGTTTCCGATCTTTTCAGAATTTGAAAGAGGAATTCCGCCTGCCACAAAAATAATTTTTCAAGTACTTGCAAATCAGGGATTATCTTATTTGAGGCCGAGGTTTGCTAGAGCTTGAGCTATCTGGCACCTTTTCTGAGATTTTGTCTGCATTTTTTGGGGCATCTAGACAAGGTGCCATCGGCAAAACTTACCAGAAACTAATAGGGGGGAGTTAGTGACAATGGCACACAGATAGCAGCTAAATTAGGTAGGAGGCTTCTCTTCCTTTGTACTGTCTTTAAACTTAACATTTTATGGGCAGGACTTACCTAGATTCATTTGAAGTTAATGAAGTTTTGAACCCTCCCCAGTTACCCTTCCAGAACTGAGATTAGTAACATACCTCACACTGGCCTTCTTGCCGAAAGGCCTAAGCCATTGTTTCTGCTGTGGGAGTAGCTTTTATTCCTCATTAAGAAGAAAAACTGACAAGGGCAAGCTGCTTGTAAGCTAATGCTAATAAGCCGCTGGAGAAACAGACAGACAACGTCTAACTTTGTAAAAGTAAATTTTCCTAAATATTTATTTTAAAAATCTGACTTCATCTGTGTATTGGATTTTTAATCAATGTTAACAATTGTGGTTGATTCATCTAGGTAGCTTGTCCCAAACCTGAGTTAGCAGAAATAGTATTTTATTCTGAACTTTGGCATGTCTCATATGAACAACTAGAGTCCTTGACAGTGAAAATAGCTTTTGGGGGCTGGTCAATATAGGTACATGCCAACACAAAATTCTTGCTTTACAGATTTTGTAGAGTACTAGTTACCCATTAAAGGTTTACTTTGACAGATTTATCGGCTGGTTTGAATGCTGCTAAGTCAGACTACAGAGGTAGGCTTAAAGCTACGTTTTCTTTGTCACCAAAGTGGACAAACAACATGTGGTGCAGTCCACAGGTGACATCTAAATTTCCACGATATTTGTGTATTTGACTGCAGCAAATCATATGGCATTACTGGAGTGTTAAGTAGTCCGACTGGATGTTAGCCAATGCTACCATGGGTTAGTGGTCGTAGCAGATTCAGTGGGGACTGGGCAGTAGTACCCCAGTGTGCTAAATTAAAAAAACAGCAATACTATTTAGTAGAAAATGTGGGTGATCTTGCAAAATAGGGTCTTTTTCTCACAGAAAAAACAATGGGAACATAAATAGTAGACCGGGGGATTTGATCTTCTGCATGCAACCAAAATGCTTGGCTGGAACACTGTTAACCACCAAAATGTTTTACTCCCTGTTAATTCTCCCCTCCCAGATTACCATTAATGATGATAACTGTAATTAGAAGTGTGGACATTTAAAAGGAGTTGTAACAGGCTACTTGTAACGACGACCTTTGAGTTCATGATTATTTATCAGCATGTAATATCGAGCTAAAAAAAAGATGAAATGCAAAGTCCTATCTGTCAACAGAGGAGCTGGTGGCGTGGCACCGGGTTCGGGGTTTTGAGTGGCTGAATTCATCTCAATAATGTGAATTCAGAGGAGAGAAGCCCATTTTTTTGCTCGCATTAGTGCTTGTTGACCCGTTGTTTTGCCTCTTATCAAATGTCCAAGAATGCAAAATACATGGTGTTACAAAGTAAAGACTGGGCCAGATGTATTGGTCACAAAAAGTGCTGCAAATTGGGGACCAAATTTGCGAGACCAGTACTGCATTTTCTGAACCAACCCACGAACTCTTAGGTTGCTTTGCAGAAATCTGTCGCAGAACAATCAGCCCAAAGAAAATTAAGTATTTAAGCCACAATATGTGACCCTCTGTGATTGGTTTCAAACACGGGAGTAGTGGCCTGAAAGAACAGCATACCACCATCCCTGTCCCCTGTGTTTGCATTCCTAAAAGGAAAACGTTTTTTTAAAGCAGTCCATGTTCCTTGACGGAACTAGCGTTGCTTTAAAAATGAAAGGTTTTGTTTAGGAAAGCATCAAGGGGAGCAGGTAGTTGTCCTCTAGGCCACTGCATACGTCACCCTTAGGCTCCCAACATGATTCTCTTCAGACACCTTCTCCTTTTCAAATCAATTTACATCTTCTTTGAGGTGCTGGCAACTATTCAATGGATTGCTCCTGGAATTGCAATTGCAAGCCATTAATACATTTGTAAACCGAATTGCATATTGGAAGGGACACCCTTTTTATGCCCTTTAAAAATCCCCACTCCATATGGATCACAAAACCCATTTTATGAGTTGTGAACAATTTTACGACTCATAAACCGGGAATTATACATAAGAAACAGCCATTTTGCATTTGCAAACGGTATCATTTTGAAAATTGTATGGTTTGCAATCGCACAATTGCTTAGTGCATCTGGCCTATAGTGCTTTTCTAATCATACATGCTGCTCGTAAACCCCAAACTGCCAAAATTTGAATGCATGAAAGAAGAAGCTATGAGCAATAGCGTTAGCTTAGCTAGTATGCCATTTTTATTTTAGTACATGCATAACAAATGTTGCTTTTTGATCATTTATTTTATACCAACTCACTAGCATGCTCAATGGATTATGGAATATAAACTGAAAGCACAAATGTTTTGTTCGTTCTAAATCTGATCATACATATTAACTTAACCCACAATATGAATAAAAGAGATTTAAAGGCTGATAGGGGCAGTTATTCATATTGCAACGTCCATATTATTTACATGGAACTTTTCGGACGGTGGATTATATACGGTAATGGTGTTCTTGGGAAATACACAGTGGTTGTTTGCAAGTGAAAAATTAGGATTGCGGTGCATAAGGGTAGGGAGAGCCACCCTCGTCCCCGTGTCATTAACTGGGGGGCATATTATCAAGGGGTTTTATCTCCGCTTTTTTGGCTTTAAAAGCCAAGAAAGCAGAGATAAAATTATCTCCCTATTACCTAGCTGTCGCTAACACCAGTTAGCTACAGCTAGTAGGAGATAGCGACCATCTTGGGACCCACTTTGCATGTCAGTGATATTTATCACTAATGGCATGCAAAGTGGGCGTGCCAAGATGTTACCGACTGGAAACAGTTGCTAACATCGCTATCTTCTATTACCAACTTCCCCATGTCAAGCTAACACTTGCCCTGAGCAGTTCTTAGCCATGTTATCCAATGGGAGGTGGATAACATGGCTAAGAGCATTAGCTCGGTAATGCATGAATATCGCTGACTTTTCAGCGATATTCATGCATTGCAGCCGATTTTTATCGCATTTGTGATAAACCTTGGTAATACCAAGGTTTATCTGCAAAAAAAATCGCCGCAGCTCAGCGGTAAATTTTTGTCTCCAACCAAGCAATAGCGATAATTATCGCTATTGCTTTGTAATATGCCCCTTAGTTCCGTCTGCGGACATGCTGGAGGCAGCCCTGCTACAGAACAGAGGGCTTATTTACATGCCAGCAAAGACTTGGTAACTGGTACGAGGGACATACTTGGCCCCCAAGAGTGTTTTTTCTACACCAGGTTGCCGTTCTTCTAGATGGATTAATGACTTAGACACACCAGATCCATACTTAAGAAAAGACTTCTAGAATACATTAAATGTTTGGACTCGGTATACTCTGATGCCTGTTACTGTGTAATTATCCCTGGAGCTCTAGAACCCATTCCGGGTCGGAAATACAACTGTAATTAAGGGTGCATACAAAGAGAGGACAGCTCTGGATAAGTCGCTGCGCACAACCATTAAGCGTGACAAAACATGTGTTGGCTAAGGATTTCAAGATTAAACAGAAGTGACTTTTTCAACGGAAGAACAAGCGTGTTTTTGTTACTGTTAATGATATATATAACATACACTGTTGGCGTGTGCAAGGGATTGCTGCTTAATAATATTTACATATTTGTGTGCAGGCAAGTAAAGTCTCAGTGGCCCTCATTTTGCATCACTTAAAGGGACGACTAAATGGCTGCATAGAGAACAAAGGTCTGATAAACCTTGCTAATCACTTGCGAATGGAAGAATTTGCCCCATCAAACTTTATTAAGATGTCTACCACACCCACAGGAGGGGAACAAAAGCACTTTACTGTTAGACCTGACCCTTTTTGCAGGTTTATCCTCAAGATTTTTCCTTTTGCATTCTATTTGTCTGACCATATTTCGTTGGCTATAGGATTCTGGGCACTTTACCACTGCAAATCAGTGCTAAAGTGTATATGCTCTCTTTGTAAATTGTGAATATGATTGGTTATCCTTGATTGCCATATTTGATTTACTGGTAAGTCCCTGGTAAAGTGCACAGTGTGTGCCAGGGTCTGTAAATCAAATGCTACTAGTGGGCTTACAGCAGAGGATGAGCCACCTGTAGGAGTAGCTCTGTAAATGTGTCTCAGACCTACCACTGTAGTGTCTGCCCACAGTTTTGAACAGCCATGTTGCTCTGGCAAGTGCACCTACTTGCCAGTCCCTAACCTTCCTTTTCTTACATGTAAGGCACTCTTCAGGTAGGCCCAAGGTACCCCCATGGGCAGGGTGAGGTGTATGTGAAAGGTAGGACATGTACCGGTGTCTGTGACATATCCTGGTAGTGAAATACTGTATATTTTGTTTTTTACTATTAAAATACTATCTGCCCCATAGGCTATCATTGGAGCAGCACTGTAACATGTTTACATGTGTAACTTTCAATTGGGAGAAGATAGAGAAATTACATTAAGACTCTCTGAACTCAGAGTTTACTAACACACCTTTTAGTAAAAATGTATTTAGGTCTCGTGGCGTTAACCGCGCGAAAGCGCGACCTAATGTGAGCTACTCAGCATTCCAGGAGACAAGACCTGGCCGCGTGCATCTCCAAGAACCGGATCGGAGCGGGTCACGCGCACGCGAACGCGCTCGCTGTGGCCATCTCCTGTCTCCTGTTCTCGCGCTCGTCACTGCGTAGATGTTCCAAGGCTCCTGGGCTGCGCGCGGGTACAGGGTAGCTGAGTCACAGGGAAGCTCACTGCGCTATAGGCAGGCATGGCCCAGCTCAGGATCCTGGACTGCATGATTACCTAGAACTGGAGTTTAATCTGTAACTTTTACTGCGCTTGGAACAAGCAGGTTCGTGGAACCTTCTTTAATTGCTTTAGGATAATGTCTCTCTTGCGCAGCGCATACATGTTCATAGCCTGCAGTCGTGGACATGGTACGTAGCTGTGTTTACCTTCCTATAATTAGGTATGGAGGATAACGGCTCTCTGGAAAAGCAAGCCTCTCGTGGTAAACCTGACCTCCGTAGTGATGGCATGCAGTAAACTATTTGAAGGGTCTGTGTCCTCCAGGTGCAAAAAAAGGCAGTTTTCATGCGATTTGTAATACAAAGCTGCTATGACTAATGCATCAGTCACACTGTGAAAACGACTGCACTTAGAGAGCTATTTTTACTCCATCTTTTAAAGATCTGTGAATATCGTGTCTTTTATTTGCATTTTAGTGCTGAGGAAGAGCATGTTTAAAATAGCTTGAATTGCCATCTATGGGAATAGTTTTAAGGAAAGGCAGGGTAACCTCCCTAGCACAAGGGCATTTCAGAAAGTGTCTGCTGGTATAACTGCATGGCTAAAGGAATGGCTCTGGGCGAGGTGGAAGGAGTGAAGCCCGAAGTAAACACATTTTAAATGTTCTGCTCACACACACAAACGAGAGCACCGAGACCCCCCTGCCCCCCTACCCCCCCGCCCCACTGCCCCCCGCCACACCGCCACCCCCCCACCCCGCACCCCGCCACCCCCCTCCACCACCCCCTCCTACAACTAAGGCCCACTTACCGCCACTCCGGACTTTTGCAGCCTCTGCGGGGCTCTCCCTCGGGCATAGGAGCCCTGCGTCACCACTGCTCCTCTGGCCAAGCACTCCGTGGGCGCGGGCTTCAGAAGACGGAAGTCCCCCCCCACGATAGGTTTCATTTTGTCGCACGAACGCGCTCACTGTGGCCATCTCCTGTCTCCTGCTCTCGTGCTCGTCACTGCGTAGATGTTCCAAGGCTCCTGGGCTGCACCTGTGTACAGGGGAGCTGAGGCACAGGGAAGCTCACTGCGCTATAGGCAGGCATGGCCCAGCTCAGGATCCTGGACTGCATGATTAACCACAACTGGAGTTTAATCTGTAAGCTCTACTGCGCGTGGTACAAGCACGTTTGTGGGACCTTCTTTAATTGCTTTAGGATAATGTCTCTCTTGCGCAGCGCATACATGTTCATAGCCAGCAGTCGTGGACATGGTACGTAGCTGTGTTTACCTTCCTATAATTAGGTATGGAGGTGCAAAAAAAGGCAGTTTTCATGCGATTTGTAATACAAAGCTGCTATGACTATGCATCAGTCACACTGTGAAAATGACTGCACTTTGAGAGCTATTTTTGCTCCATCTTTTAAAGATCTGTGAATATAGAGGCTGGGACTAGAGATAGCAAAGAGACAGACTTAACAATGGTGAGCCTTTCACGAGAGGATTGTGGGTAGACTGAAGTTTGTTAGTATAAAAGTCACAAGGATGATTTCTTGATATAACCATGGTAGAGCCCGTGTGTGAGGTGCATCATCAGAGCTGTGTGAATAATAACAGCTGTGAGCCCGTGCGTGAGGTGCATCATCAGAGCTGTGTGAATAATAACTGCGTCAGCCCCGTGCGTGAGGTGCATCATCAGAGCTGTGTGAATAATAACAGCTGTGAGCCCGTGCCTGAGGTGCATCATCAGAGCTGTGTGAATAATAACTGCGTCAGCCCTGTGCGTGAGGTGCATCATCAAAGCTGTGTGAATAATGACAGCTGTGAGCCCGTGCGTGAGGTGCATCATCAGAGCTGTGTGAATAATAACTGTGTCAGCCCCGTGCCTGAGGTGCATCATCAGAGCTGGGTGAATAATAACAGCTGTGAGCCTGTGTGTGAGGTGCATCACTTATTTGCCTCTCTTTCGAGTTTCAAGGGAGGCTCAGAAATACAGGT
Source organism: Lissotriton vulgaris (assembly GCF_964263255.1). Taxonomy (NCBI): domain Eukaryota; kingdom Metazoa; phylum Chordata; class Amphibia; order Caudata; family Salamandridae; genus Lissotriton; species Lissotriton vulgaris. Next base: position 743,700,542 of record NC_141697.1, on the reverse strand, counting down.
ACTTTCAGGAGGCGTCAGCCCTGTGTGTGAGGGGCATCAACAGAGCTGTGTGAATAATAACTGTACAAAAACATAGGAGGTACTTTCAGTCTAGATAAAGGACCCAAATGGTGTCCAAAGATGCATGCAGACCACACAGTTGATCTTGAGAGAAGACAATATGATGTCAGAGAGAAAATGATGAAGTGGAGGAGATACAGAGTCTTCGAGACTGGAAAACAGTACCCATCAGCCCACTCAAAAGCGGAGTCTCGTCATCTGGGTAGTGGGAGAGAAGGTGTCCCATAGGCTCATCCTTAGCCGTAGTCTAAGGTTGCCTGATCAAGGACCCCTAAGGTCGAAGTATCCAACCCACAGAAGACAGAATGTGAGCAGACAGGGCAAAAGAAAGTTGCAGTGCAGAAAGTAAAGGAAGAAGTGCTCCTAGTGTTTAAAAATGCCTAGTTTGATGACATAAGGTAACTTCATTGGGTTTGACCATCAAATTGGCATCATTAAAAGCAGTATGCTGATAGCAATGAAAAAATGTTTTGCTATCTGTCATGAGTGTTACTTGGTCGACATGTTTCAGCCTTTAACGGCTTTCTTCAGGACCATGATAAGCTACCGCAACACATACTTATCGTGAATAACGACCAATGTCCCCTGGATTCAAAGGAAAAAGGTGTATCTTCTCCTGTGTAGATAGTGTGGGAAACAAAAAAACAAGACATCATGTTAAGGTCTATACATAATGTAGTACATATATCATGATTATGCTGTCAAAAGCTATTTTAGTTAGCACTCACCCTAGATGCAGGGAGAGAGAACCTCACCTCGCCTGGCGACTGCTCAGGTAAGAAGGAGGCCACGCACTGGAAAAAAGTGCATGAAAGGGAAATTAATTTATCTTGAAAAAACGTTCCAGAGAGCAAAACCAAGGAGGCAAATAAATGGGACCGGGATCCCTAAGAGAGACCAGTAAAATCCAACTCTAAAAGAGACTAGCAAAATCCCTGTCTAAACTGAAAAGCCATTGTGAACCATAAAGGTTTCTACAGTATGACCATAGCTGAAATCAGCATGTTAGCGCTAAACAGGTGTCAGGAAAAGCGCTGCTAGATGTCAGGAAAAGCGCTCACCAAGCTTAGGTCCTGGGAACATGAAAGAACGAATAACGAGTTCCACAAAACCCTACCTCTCCGTCGTTGCCTCGGGTCCGTGGACTGAGCCGAGGGGGAGGTAACAAACTCGCGTTCCGTGAGTGTTTTTAGGAAGAAGCGGCGGACCTGAGAGAAGCCTCTCTCCAGTGACCCCGCTATTGGTTGCACGGCGTTAGCCAATGATAGTCAATGTCGGCTATTTAGACAAGAAGCGTGCAGGTTTGACGCCTACCAGATGGTGTGTATGCTGATTGGCTGCCAACAGAAACCGAGACGCCGATAGTTGGACTTGGAAGCAGACGATACTAGAAAAGAACTCATTGGTTGCAGAAATCAACCAATGGTCATGTATCAATGAGTAAACATCGCGTATCATATAGTGTCAAACAATACGAGTAAAAATGCAAGGGCGCATTTCCACTTGCATTAAACCCGGTGATAGTTATCTACTATAGCGGAAGTTGTTGAATCATATGTATACAGCAGAAAAAGCGTCCCAAAAAGAAAGGACGAGTGTCATGTAAAAGGTCATAATGTGCCTTGCCTCGCGTGGTATGCATGGGCAAGGGACCGCTGAAAAATGCTTGAGCATTAGTAATAGTACCCCTAGAGATTGAGGTGTGTATGTTATAATGATGAGGGGTCATGAGTGACTATCAAAGTCATAGAGATGTGTCCAAAAGGCGGACATCATCCTGCGATCATGCGCGGAGCATCCACATAGGAAAGTGTCAACACAAGGTTTCACATCTTGATTGTCTACAAAAAATTGAAGACAGAAAGGCGTAACCGTGGTGGATACTAGGGAGATGTCTAAACACTAGTTTCCTCACCCAGTTAGAAAGGAAAAATAACTGAGAGAACAACCTCGGAGGATAGAGGTGGTTAACATATATATGTGCAGCGAAAAAATGTACAGCTGCGTGTTGGGTATAGTATACGCCCGTACCTGTAAAGGGCATTCTCCCCATGGGTAGAAAAGATGTGTCTGTGGGACATAATTGCTAAGTGTGCTCAGTGTAGTGGTACTGAGGGTTGACTTACAAAGAGGGGGACACTCCTAATGGACAATTCATAAGGGTTCAGTGGGGGCCTCAATTTTATACTGCTCGAAGAAAGGAGTACATCTGCCACATATAGGAAGGAAGGAGGAGATATTCAGTGCCTCCCACCTCATAGATGCTCATAGTTGCATCCAATGAGCATCTATGAGGTGCTCCTTTCTTCGAGCAGTATAAAATTGAGGCCCCCACTGAACCCTTATGAATTGTCCATTAGGAGTGGCCCCCTCTTTGTAAGTCAACCCTCAGTACCACTACACTGAGCACACTTAGCAATTATGTCCCACAGACACATCTTTTCTACCCATGGGGAGAATGCCCTTTACAGGTACGGGCGTATACTATACCCAACACGCAGCTGTACATTTTTTCGCTGCACATATATATGTTAACCACCTCTATCCTCCGAGGTTGTTCTCTCAGTTATTTTTCCTTTCTAACTGGGTGAGGAAACTAGTGTTTAGACATCTCCCTAGTATCCACCACGGTTACGCCTTTCTGTCTTCAATTTTTTGTAGACAATCAAGATGTGAAACCTTGTGTTGACACTTTCCTATGTGGATGCTCCGCGCATGATCGCAGGATGATGTCCGCCTTTTGGACACATCTCTATGACTTTGATAGTCACTCATGACCCCTCATCATTATAACATACACACCTCAATCTCTAGGGGTACTATTACTAATGCTCAAGCATTTTTCAGCGGTCCCTTGCCCATGCATACCACGCGAGGCAAGGCACATTATGACCTTTTACATGACACTCGTCCTTTCTTTTTGGGACGCTTTTTCTGCTGTATACATATGATTCAACAACTTCCGCTATAGTAGATAACTATCACCGGGTTTAATGCAAGTGGAAATGCGCCCTTGCATTTTTACTCGTATTGTTTGACACTATATGATACGCGATGTTTACTCATTGATACATGACCATTGGTTGATTTCTGCAACCAATGAGTTCTTTTCTAGTATCGTCTGCTTCCAAGTCCGCCTATCGGCGTCTCGGTTTCTGTTGGCAGCCAATCAGCATACACACCATCTGGTAGGCGTCAAACCTGCACGCTTCTTGTCTAAATAGCCGACATTGACTATCATTGGCTAACGCCGTGCAACCAATAGCGGGGTCACTGGAGAGAGGCTTCTCTCAGGTCCGCCGCTTCTTCCTAAAAACACTCACGGAACGCGAGTTTGTTACCTCCCCCTCGGCTCAGTCCACGGACCCGAGGCAACGACGGAGAGGTAGGGTTTTGTGGAACTCGTTATTCGTTCTTTCATGTTCCCAGGACCTAAGCTTGGTGAGCGCTTTTCCTGACATCTAGCAGCGCTTTTCCTGACACCTGTTTAGCGCTAACATGCTGATTTCAGCTATGGTCATACTGTAGAAACCTTTATGGTTCACAATGGCTTTTCAGTTTAGACAGGGATTTTGCTAGTCTCTTTTAGAGTTGGATTTTACTGGTCTCTCTTAGGGATCCCGGTCCCATTTATTTGCCTCCTTGGTTTTGCTCTCTGGAACGTTTTTTCAAGATAAATTAATTTCCCTTTCATGCACTTTCTTCCAGTGCGTGGCCTCCTTCTTACCTGAGCAGTCGCCAGGCGAGGTGAGGTTCTCTCTCCCTGCATCTAGGGTGAGTGCTAACTAAAATAGCTTTTGACAGCATAATCATGATATATGTACTACATTATGTATAGACCTTAACATGATGTCTTGTTTTTTTGTTTCCCACACTATCTACACAGGAGAAGATACACCTTTTTCCTTTGAATCCAGGGGACATTGGTCGTTATTCACGATAAGTATGTGTTGCGGTAGCTTATCATGGTCCTGAAGAAAGCCGTTAAAGGCTGAAACATGTCGACCAAGTAACACTCATGACAGATAGCAAAACATTTTTTCATTGCTATCAGCATACTGCTTTTAATGATGCCAATTTGATGGTCAAACCCAATGAAGTTACCTTATGTCATCAAACTAGGCATTTTTAAACACTAGGAGCACTTCTTCCTTTACTTTCTGCACTGCAACTTTCTTTTGCCCTGTCTGCTCACATTCTGTCTTCTGTGGGTTGGATACTTCGACCTTAGGGGTCCTTGATCAGGCAACCTTAGACTACGGCTAAGGATGAGCCTATGGGACACCTTCTCTCCCACTACCCAGATGACGAGACTCCGCTTTTGAGTGGGCTGATGGGTACTGTTTTCCAGTCTCGAAGACTCTGTATCTCCTCCACTTCATCATTTTCTCTCTGACATAATATTGTCTTCTCTCAAGATCAACTGTGTGGTCTGCATGCATCTTTGGACACCATTTGGGTCCTTTATCTAGACTGAAAGTACCTCCTATGTTTTTGTGCTATATAAGTTGGGGGACTAGGTACCTACTCTGTCTATAAACCATTTCCCCTCGGACCCTCCAAATACTCTGTATATTGTTGGTGAATAATAACTGTGTCAGCCCCGTGCGTGACGTGCATCATCAAAGCTGTGTGAATAATAACAGCTGTGAGCCCGTGCGTAAGGTGCATCATCAGAGCTGTGTGAATAATCAAAGCTGTGAGCCCCGTGCTGAGGTGCATCATCAGAGCTGTGTGAATATTAACAGCTGTGAGCCCGTGCGTGAGGTGCATCATCAGAGCTGTGTGAATAATAACACAGCTGTGAGCCCGTGCATGAGGTGCATCATCAGAGCTGTGTGAATAATAACTGTGTCAGCCCCGTGCCTGAGGTGCATCATCAGAGCTGTGTGAATAATAACTGTGTCAGCCCCGTGCCTGAGGTGCATCATTAGAGCTGTGTGAATAATACCAGCTGTGAGGCTGTGCGTGAGGTGCATTACTTATTTGCTTCTCTTTCGAGTTTCAAGGGAGGCTCAGAAATACAGGCAATTTCAGGAGGTGTCAGCCCCGTGCGTGAGGTGCATCATCAGAGCTGTGTGAATAATAACTGCATCAGCCTGAGGTCATTGAAATTTTCATGGTCAAGTATGTCCCCTAACGTGTACCCCAACGTCTCCATGTACGTGCTTCAAGTACATGTAATTTCCCTCCATGACCGAATATGAAGACGCAAATACATTTGCGTCCAACGTTAACATGTCCTCTTTCAGATCCACCATGAATGGATCGATAGTTCAGTTCCTAACCATACCATGCCAACGTCTTTACATGGTACACTTTTACGTTTTTCCTGGCTCTGCCGAGCTAGGCCCTGATTTCTGTCTCCGAGCCCTTTCTGCTTTCTGCCTCTGAAAGCTGCAGCATGGACACGTATCCCTGACCTCTGCCTTACTTCCTGCCAAGCGAAGCGGTGCCTGGCTCAAACTGGCCTGCCTGCCAAAACCGTATTTTGCCTTCAAGTTATCTGTTCAGCCTCCTCGAAAATACATTCCTGTCTAGTGATTTAGGTAAACATCTCCCCGGCTGCAGAGCAAAGAGCAAGCCTTCCTGTCTCCATGCAAGTAATTTACAGTTCCCGTTGCCATAGTAGGCCCATGGCCCCTGCACGTAGACACGTAGATACATATGCACGCACTAGCATTTAGTATAGATTAGCCTCTGCCCGAGAGACCTTTTACTTTAGATAATACATCCTCCAAACATAAGATACCAGATATGTTATAGGTCCAGGTCGTTCTGACATCCCAGACTTCTGTCTCCTCTACTAGTGTTAAAGTTCTCCCCAGTTACACGTCTATGTCACGTCATGCTAGCTGCGCGCGCATCCTCACTTCCTGCTGACTCTGCAGATTACCTCTGTGCATACACCCACTTATGACACTTTCTGTGACGTCTACATTACGTTCACATTATACGCCTCCGTGTATGCCTATTGCACGCCTTCTTTCACGCCCCTTGTTACGCACATGTGTTCTTATCTTCTTCTCTTCACCTGTTACGCCTACTGTATTGGATTCAATGATGTTACTTTACTATATATAATGTGTTCTGTTAATAAAACGTTGACTGTCCCTTCCCGAACCCTAGTGGTGACGGAACATGATCTCCAACCTCGAGGTTTTTCCATTAAAGCCCGTATGACTCAGATACCACGGACTCTGCCTCTCATTTTTATGAGCTGTCTTGTAATGATAATTATACGGAAAAATAGATTAGGTAAAATATTTACCACATAATTTGGCGCCCGAACAGGGACCCCTCCCCCACCCCACGCGCCGGCGATGCGTCGCAGGCCTTGTCCCCTGCCACAGCTGTGACGGACACCTATGCGCATCTGCAGGTTTTCCTGTATCTCCCTCAGGCCTACGGAGGTGACGGAGACTGCGGTCGACATCCAGACGAGGCGGTGAGGAGTGCGGAGGATCCCGACCAGAGCCCAGCCGAGAGTAGCAGTGTCCGAAGTATCCAGAGGCCCACCTGTTCCGAAGCTCCGAGGCGCATGCGTAGTAGCAGTAGCGGTCCAGTCCAGAGTCCAGTCCAGTCCGAGGCCTTCAAGTTCAAGTTCAAGTATTGCTCCCGGTGAGTACCGTTGCTAGGGAAGCATGTAGACGGGTGCATTAGTTTGCGTCCGGTAAAGACAGGTCTGGGTACACAGTCCTGGTCCGTACGTGTTCACTTAGGTGAGCGCGGTATGACGTGTCTCTTTATGGGACCGGTCTGTACTGTTTAGCAGTGCATCTAGTAATTCAGTGATTCAGTGATTCAGTATTCAAGCTTTCAAGCATCATTTTACGTGATCCCAAGTATTGTGTTTTATGTACTAGACGGTATCTATTCGAAATGTTTTGATGTGTTTTATGTCGTGGTATGAATGACTGTTTGCTTTTCATTACTGTGTCTATTGTGTTCGAGTCAAAGCCATAATGCCGTTATTCACAAAATTCCGTCAGATAGGAACTAGGAAAGGGATACTCGAAGAAGCAGTGCCAGTCCCGCCTAAGGACACTCCGGGATATTTTATGTATCACAAGCATGGCTTAGACGCTGTGTTGTATTTAGATTTATGGGTGGATTATACTAAGAATCTGGAAGAGAAGTTTAGGTGGCCTGTTTCAGGAACATGGGATGCTGAATGCATCATGAGAGTAGAAGAAGCATTATGGAAAAAGAAAGCCAGACAATCTCAGAAAGATGCCATAGAATTGTGGCGTAAAGAATCGCATAGAAGAACAGAAAAAGAATTCAGAAAAGCAGAGAGAAGTAGAGAAGAGTCCAAAAAAGCCAAAGAAAAAAAATTACTAGAAGAAGGAGAACAGGTCAGATCAGAACAATTAGACCGCCAAAGAAATGCACTTATTACAGGCATGTATCCAGTTCTTGCCGAGGGCCTGCCCAGGGCGACCCCGGAAGTACCCAGTAACCTGCCACCACCATTGGTTCCGACTAAAGTACGTCACCATAAGACCGCAGCAGATATTTTTCTTTCTTCCTATTTGGATGATGTAGCTCCCGCATATACCAATGTTCCCGTACGTCCTACTAATAATAATCTGCCACAGCATATTCCTGCTGATCAAGTCACGACCCCTCCACGTCAGCAAATTCCCGCACCTGGTATCACTTCCTCTACTGTTCCCCCTACTAATCCTTTTTCGACAGATGCAGCCCAAGGTTCAATCCCGCTACAGCCAGGTTATGCCCATGCTTCCGCCTCAGGAGGTGCCACAGGAGGCCCCTATCACACCCCGCCACAATTACAGCGACTGACAATGAGAGAATTAGCTACACTGCGTACCCCGAAAGCGACCCCTTCTGAAACGCTTAAACAATATCTTACAGATTGTAGGTATGATTCAGTACCTGGCAAGACAGGACCCATGATGTTAGCCTCGTTACGTTTAAGACGTGTTGCAGATTACCTGGTTACACTACCAGGAATGCCCGAACAATTAGACAGGATATATCATTTTATCCAAACAGGAGAAGGTCCTGAATGTGTTCGTGAAGCCATGGCATATCAGAAAGTTGCTACACAAGCTTTAATATTACGGTTCTTGATTAATTGTTTGATAAGGGAACGAGATCGACCAGGTTTTGATCAAGAAGAGATGAATGTATTGACTAAATGGAGTCAGAATATTGCTGATTGTAAGCATGACAGAGAGAAATGTATAGATGCCATGTCTAGAAAAATCCGTAAAGCAATAGTGGCAATACATGCCCGACGGGAGGCTGATAGGCCTCTCGAGTCAGACGATAAAGAATCCTCAGAGGAGGAAGAACCAGAGAATCCAGCAGCATCTCAAGATATAATAGCGTATGTAGGTAGAGCAAAACCTCCTAAACAGTATTCTTTAAATAGTCCTTTTGACAGACCCATTCGTCCAGAAAGCAAGAAACGTTACCTTTCCCAGATACCAGAGCAATGTTCTCTTGAACATATTTTCCAAGTTACTGACAGAATCCTGAAAGAAAGAATAGGTTATCATGAACTCACTACCTTACGTGATCAGGAACTAGCCCGGTCAGCAGTCCAATGGGCCGAGGATGACAGTATATATAAAGATGATCTAGTTGTGCAAACGTTTTTAGGTCTTACTCCAGAGGAACAGCGATTAGCTGGTATATACATGACCCAACATCTCATTATCCAGTATGAAACCCAACAGTCTGATCCAGGTCCGCTATACAATTTACTGCAAGACTTACTCCTGAGAAGATGGAGAGGTCTAGGTACCGATTTAATTGATATCATTTTAGAACAACGTCATAGATATAGTACGTTCCTGACTCCACAACTTGTTTCCGTTCCACCCCCAGTTAGACAGCCATATCACCTAGACAGACAGAATCCCTTACGAGAAGTACACCCAATCAGGAAGCCAGATGATACGCTTGAACGTGTGTTTGTGTACACTCCCTTGACTAAAATGGAATTATTGGAAATAAAGAAAATTGTACCTTGTCACGATAAAGATCCTGCAGGCTTTCACTGTGAATTAAAAGACATGTTACTTATGGGCGATTACACATATTCAGACATTCTTAAAATGTTAAAAGTATTGTTGCCAGCAGGGATTTATGAAAAACTGAAAGAGAAGGATTGGGAGGTGGGAGATAAAAAGATTAATTGGACCGAATTAGAGGACGAAGAAAAAGGACGTACCCCAGGCTTAGGTCTTGGGGATAAAACTAAAGCATTACCAGGATTGTTAGTACAAGTTTTGCCTAGATTATTGACAGTTAAAAAGGAAGATTGGGATGCAATTTCAGCCTGCAAGCAGAAACCAGACAAAGACACTAGTGATTTTTATTCTAGATTCGAGAAATGTTTTATTATTAATAGTGGCCTGAAAACAAGTAGCGAGTCATTCCCACATCTTTTCGTGACCAAATTAGTTGAGAATTCCTTACCCCAGGTTAAGAACAGAGTATTGAAAGTCGAGAGTACATGGCAAGCAAATACGCCTTCCCAAATGTTACAAATGTTACAGTACCACCAGAATAGAATCAGAGAGGAACACGATCATGAACAAAGACGCATGAAGGATACCAAAATGAAAGTATTAGTTGCCCAGTCTGTTCCAGCAGATGGTCAGAAGAGGGGTAACATGCAGAATACACAGACTAGTCATCCTACAGGTCCTGTTAAAGGAAATTGTAATTATTGCAAACAGCCAGGTTACTTTATAAGTGAATGTGCCGTTCTGAAACACAATATTGCTACAGGCAAAACTAAAGAAAGACCACGTCAGCCTAGGCCAGAATATGTTCAACAGAATATTCAACAGAATCCGCAACCTGCTCCACAACATGCACAGCAACAGACAGTAGCTGTCCGCCTTCCACCATTCAAGTCCGAGGCCACTGAAGTCATCTGCGGCGTACCACAAGGATCCTCACTCAGTCCCACCCTCTTCAACGTATACATGAGCCCCCTCGCGGCCATCGCTCGCCAACACAACCTCAACATCATCTCTTACGCGGATGACACTCAACTGATCCTTTCTCTCACCAATGACCCCAGCCCCGCCAAAACTAACCTACATGAAGGAATGAAAGAAGTTGCCGAATGGATGAAACACAGCCGTCTGAAACTGAACTCAGATAAAACAGAAGTCCTCATCTTAGGTACATCCCCCTCGGCATGGGACGACTCTTGGTGGCCGGAAGCCCTTGGAAAAGCACCCATCCCGACAGACCACGCACGGAACCTAGGCGTCATCCTGGATTCTTCACTTTCAATGAACAGACAAGTCAGCGCCGTATCCTCATCCTGCTTCAACATTCTTCGCATGCTCAAAAAAACATTTCGCTGGATCCCCACCGAAACCAGAAAAACAGTCACCCATGCTCTGGTCACGAGCCGACTGGACTACGGAAACACCCTCTACGCAGGTACTACTGCTAAACTCCAGAAGAAACTCCAACGAATCCAAAACGCCTCAGCCAGGATCATATTAGACATCCCGCGTAACGAACACATCTTTGGTCACCTGAAAGACCTCCACTGGCTACCCGTCAATAAAAGGATCACTTTCCGACTGCTAACCCACGCACACAAATCACTCTATGACATCGGACCAGAATGCCTCAACTCATGTCTGTCCTTCTACACCCCCTCCCGCCAACTACGTTCTTCCAGCCAAGCCCTCGCCACCGTACCTCGCATCAACAAGACCACCATGGGAGGCAGATCCTTCTCATACCTGGCAGCTAAAACATGGAACTCACTCCCCACTTACCTTCGCCTTACCCAGAACCACCTAGCATTCAGAAAGCAGCTTAAAACGTGGATATTTGACAAGTAATCCTTCTCCCCTCCCTCAGAGCCTTGAGACCCTCTGGGTATGTAGTGCGCTATATAAATTCTTTGACTTGACTTGACTTGACACAACATGTTACACAACAGATGTACCAGTATGCACAATCCGAGTATCCAGATTACCAACAGTATTCATGAAATAGCCTAGAGAGGGAAGTAGGTTTGCCTCTCATCGAGATTCCTGTAGATCAAGAGGGTCCTTATGTACATAGTCAGGTATTAGGAAAAGACAGAAAGTTTTTGATTGATACAGGGGCAAGCAGAACTACCATCAGTCATGACGAGGTTCCAGGGGCACCCCTCTCAGGCTCACAGAATGTTTCCCTTGGATTTTCAGGAAAACCTATTGTTAATGAAGTATCGAAACCAGTTCCCCTTGCAGTTGGTCCATTGTCCCGTACTACAGATTTATTGCTTACGAAATCATGTCCAGAAAACCTGCTTGGTATTAAAACGCTGAAGGCTCTAGGAGCTGTAATTTGTTGTTCTCCGGAAGGAGTGAGATTGTTTTTACGTGACTTTAAGGGTCACTATGTGTTGAGAGATTTTGATCCCCGATTACAGAATGTACCACAGCATTTATGGGCACAAGGTCCGACTGATGTAGGTTGTATGCATATTACACCATATCGTGTTACCCTCAAGCCAGGAGTTGTTCTGCCCAGAATCCGACAATACAAATTGCCACCCGAGGCTGTAGTAGCCTTATTGAAAATCATTGCGAGCTTATTGCTCAAAGAGTAGTTGTAGAAACCGACTCCAATATTTGTAATTCTCCAATCATTCCGATTCTTAAACGTACTGATCCAAATGCACCTCCTGTTTATCGACTAGTGATTGATCTCAGAGAGCTTAACAAATGTATCATACCCCAGTTTCCAGTGGTTCCAGATATTTCATCCCTATTGACAGCCATTGATTCTGGAGCGGTGTTCTTTACTGTAATCGATCTCAAGAATGCCTTCTTTAGTGTTCCCATTGATCCGGAAAGCCAGTACCTTTTCGGATTCAGTTGAAATGGCCGAAGTTTTAAATTTGCACGTGCACCTCAAGGGTTCACGGAAAGTCCGAGTTTCTATAGCCAAGCCTTGAAAAGACAACTTGACAGTATCCACATGCCTGCTAACACTGCCCTACTTCAGTACGTCGATGATCTATTGATCACCGCCCGAAGTGAACAAGAATGTGAACATGCATCTCTGACAGTCCTATATTTTCTGGCCGACAAGGGACACAAAGTGTCTCCTTCGAAGCTGCAATTCTGTGTTCAGCAAGTTGTTTACCTTGGTCACTTGCTGTCCAAGAGGGGGAGACAGCTTACACCTGATCGCATCCAGTTAATTGTACATATGCCACAACCCAAGACACAAAAGGAAGTACGGGCCTTTATAGGCCTCACCTCTTACTGTAGACAATGGATTCCTCAGTACGCATATCTAACCAAGCCCCTTATACAGTTGACAACCCAGGAGGCAGCGTTATCGACTGTCCTCCCTTGGACACAGGAACATACACAAGCTTTTGACGACTTGAAGAAAGCCCTATGTCAAGCACCTGTTTTAGCGACACCATGTTATAGCAAGCCTTTTACACTTTTTGTCACAGAACGCGAAGGTACTGCATTGTCAGTACTCACCCAAGATCAAGCTGGTTCACACAAACCATGTGCTTATTTTTCCAGTACATTAGATCCAGTAGCCCAGGCTCTGCCTGCGTGCTTGAAATCTGTTGCAGCAACAGCTCTAGCAATCAGACAAAGTGATTCCATAGTATTAGGACACCAATTGACAGTACAAGTTCCACATTCTGTGGAAGTTCTTTTAAACCGTACACAGACTCAGCACTTGACTATAGCACGACTGACAGGTTATGAAATGACATTATTCCAGCCACACATAGAAATCAGACGCTGCAATACATTAAATCCTGCTACACTTTTACCGTTAAGTACAACAGACCCTATGTCACATGATTGTGTGGAAGTCATTAACACTATGACGAAGCCCAGACAAGACTTGACAGATATCGCATTACCAGATCCAGACCTGACACTTTATGTGGATGGTTCATGTATGAGAACAAGTACAGGAGAGTTAGTGACCGCATATGCAGTGACCACTGAAACTGAAGTCATAGAAACACATCGTATTGACACACTGTCTGCCCAGGCAGCAGAGCTCATCGCTCTGACCCAAGCCTGTATTCGAGCCAAGAACCTGAAGGTTAACATATACACAGATTCCCGTTATGCATTCGGAGTTGTACACAACTTCGGAGTCCTCTGGCAAGAGAGAGGTTTCTTAACTTCACACGGGGCCAAGATACAGCACGGTCCCCTCATTCAAGCTCTGTTAGAAGCAATACATTTGCCTACAGCCATTGCCATCATGAAGTGTAAGGCACATACGAAAGTCACAGATACCATTTCCCAGGGTAACGACCTGGCAGACCGAACAGCCAAACATACAGCTCAGACTCATACTCAGATTGATATGACAAAGACAGTAGCTCCAACACATTGCATGACAGTTAGGGATCCCGTACTAGATGTAATTGACATACAGACACATGCCACTCCAGACGAAATCAAGAAATGGACAGAATTAGGAGGGATCCAGACAGAACAGGGATGGATGACGAAGGGAAAAGCCACATGGTTTCTCCCCGACTCTATGGTTCAAGTTATCATTAACACAGCACATAGTCCTGCACATTTAGGAGAAAAGGCCATGTTAGACAGTATTCAAAACCTATGGTTCAATAAGCATTTACGAGCAGCAGCAAAACAGAAAGTGCGTACTTGCATGATCTGTTGTCAGTTCAACCCAGGTAAAGGCATTCCCGTCGAGCAAGGTGGATTTCATCCTCCTGATCACCCTTTTGAAGTCCTCCAGATGGATTATATCCAGATGGAACGTTGTCGAGGATTCAAGTATGTCCTCGTAGTTGTATGTGCCCTTTCCCGATGGACAGAAGCATATCCAGTCCCAGATTACACTGCCCCGACCACTGCCAAGCAGTTGGTTCGTGAATTTTTCCCGAGGTATGGTTTGCCTCATGTCGTGTATTCAGATAACGGACAGCCATTCTCGTCCGAGCTCATGAAGCAGGTTTCCCTTTTGTTAGGTTACCAATGGAAGTTCCACTGTGTTCGGCATCCCGAAGCAGCTGGATTAGTAGAGAGACACAATCAGACTCTGAAAACACGTCTTGCCAAGATCTGTGCAGAAAAAGGAGTAGACTGGATAGTAGCCCTTCCAGTTGCTCTCTTCTATATGCGAATGGTAGCCCATTCTAGGACAGGGCTATCCCCGTATGAGGTGGTTTTCGGCCGGCCACCGAATATGTGGGGGACGCCTCTGCCCCGTAAATTAACTGATATTGAGAGTAATATGCTGACAGATTACCTTGCTTCCTTGATGTCTGCACTACAATCATGTCGTTCGCAGGTCGCAGCAGCCTTTCCAGACAACACCGAGGTGAAGCCACACAAGATCGTCCCTGGTGATTTTGTGTATATACGTAATTTTGACCGGTCGAGCCCTCTGGAGCCCCGTTGGAAGGAGCCGAAGATCGTTTTGATGACCACAAGGACTGCAGTGAAACTCGAAGGGAGAAAAAATTGGCTCCACTCGAGCCATGTGAAAAAGTGCTATGGACTTCCGCCAAAAACTGATTCCCAGGACTGCCACATTCCAATCGTTGATACTAAACTCCCCCTGGTAGAGAAAACTCCGTCCCAGGAGTACAAATTAAAGTTGAGGTCTAGTAAGTCAGACAGTTTAATTGTTTAAGTCCCCCCCTGGGTGAAGCGGTTAGACAGGTTCCTGACATGTACAAGATAGACCCACATAGTGAGAGAGATAGACAGGAGATCAAGAAACGGAAATATTGCAAGAATCTCCGTAGTCGATGTATTGTATTTTTACTCGTCATGTTTTTTCTGAGTCTTCCGATTATATGCCTAAGCTATGTGTTACACGTATATCTTCCTATACAAGCACATTCTTCTTTCAATGACACTGCAGATCACACCTTTAGTGATCTGCCCCCGCACGAACTTTCTTATCGACTTGCACTGCGTAACAATTCCTTCATCCGTATGTTACATCATTCCCATCAGACCAGCACTGCCACTAATTGCTGGGTATGTGGCCGACTCCCTCCCTACCAGAAAATGATGGGAGCCCTGCCTCTTTTTCCTTACCCGTTTACACATAATGCTTCATGTGGGGCATGGTTTACATTGATGTACTCGTTAGATAGTAAGTCCAAAGTTTCCCAAGGTAATTGGATATGGGGAGACCTGAATACAGTTATGAATAAGGCATGTTTCCCTGACCAGGAGGGTCTTCCCCAAATGACAGGTACCGATCTAGAAAACGAAGTATATGGATTAGGTAATTTTACACTTAACCTCATGATTTTGAATGTCCAGTCAGAAACTAGTTTGAACTTACCCTCAATATCAGTTTTGCCAGTGAAGGGTGACCTATGCGTTAGAAAGAAAGGTTCAGTACAACTAGGACACAGCGATTGTAATACAGTTATTGAATTTAGTGATAAAGGCAAGTCTACATTCAAAGCTTCCCGACATTCCTATTTCATTTGTGGCCATACAGCTTATATAAGTTTGCCTCCAGACTGGGATGGTACTTGTTACATTGCATTCCTACTGCCACCTGTTTTTCTAGCCCCACCTGACTACCATAGAAATTCTCATCTCATTCATGTTAGACCCAAGAGAGATCTCCCGATTGTCGATTACACTGAAACCACATGGGAACAATACACAGATTTCAATAAAGGATTCTTTCCTTATTTAGGAACTGTCTCAAATAGTAAACTGATACGTAAATTGACCAGAACCCTTGAAGCAGTAGTGAATGAAACTACTTTTGCCCTAGGAAACTTAACAGACGAACAGTCTGCTATGAGACTTGTCGTTCTTCAAAATCGTCTCGTCCTTGACGTCATCCTGGCAGATAGGGGCGGGGCTTGTAGAGTCATCGGATCCAGTTGTTGTGTTTTCATTCCAAATAACGCACCGTCAGTATATAGAGCCATAACTCGGCTCCACAAGATTGCAAGTCAGATACACCAGAATCCAGGCACCTGGACTTGGTCCGGTTGGCTCTGGAGCATCATATCAGCCTGGGGATGGAAAGTCCTATCCTTCCTTGGAATAGCCCTATTCATAGTATTTAGTTGTTGCCTATGTCTACAATGTGGGCCAGCGATTTGTGGCTTGTGCGCTACATCATGTATTCCCCATCCGAGTCCACGTTCCAAATCCCGAACGAAAAAAGATGAGCAAATGATGTTATATGAACAGATAGATGGACTCATGAAGATTGACATATCCTGAAGGGAACGTAGGGGACAAGGAGGGAATGAGGTAATTGAAATTTTCATGGTCAAGTACGTCCCCTAACGTGTACCCCAACGTCTCCATGTACGTGCTTCAAGTACATGTAATTTCCCTCCATGACCGAATATGAAGACGCAAATACATTTGCTTCCAACGTTAACATGTCCTCTTTCAGATCCACCATGAATGGGTCGATAGTTCAGTTCCTAAGCATACCATGCCAACGTCTTTACATGGTACACTTTTACGTTTTTCCTGGCTCTGCCGAGCTAGGCCCTGATTTCTGTCTCCGAGCCCTTTCTGCTTTCTGCCTCTGAAAGCTGCAGCATGGACAAGTATCCCTGACCTCTGCCTTACTTCCTGCCAAGCGAAGCGGTGCCTGGCTCAAACTGGCCTGCCTGCCAAAACCGTATTTTGCCTTCAAGTTATCTGTTCAGCCTCCTCGAAAATACATTCCTGTCTAGTGATTTAGGTAAACATCTCCCCGGCTGCAGAGCAAAGAGCAAGCCTTCCTGTCTCCATGCAAGTAATTTACAGTTCCAGTTGCCATAGTAGGCCCATGGCCCCTGCACGTAGACACGTAGATACATATGCACGCACTAGCATTCAGTATAGATTAGCCTCTGCCCGAGAGACCTTTTACTTTAGATAATACCTCCTCCAAACATAAGATACCAGGTATGTTATAGGTCCAGGTCGTTCTGACATCCCAGACTTCTGTCTCCTCTACTAGTGTTAAAGTTCTCCCCAGTTACACGTCTATGTCACGTCATGCTAGCTGCGCGCGCATCCTCACTTTCTGCTGACTCTGCAGATTACCTCTGTGCATACACCCACTTATGACACTTTCTGTGACGTCTACATTACGTTCACATTATACGCCTCCGTGTATGCCTATTGCACGCCTTCTTTCACGCCCCTTGTTACGCACATGTGTTCTTATCTCCTTCTCTTCACCTGTTACGCCTACTGTATTGGATTCAATGATGTTACTTTACTATATATAATGTGTTCTGTTAATAAAACGTTGACTGTCCCTTCCCGAACCCTAGTGGTGACGGAACATGATCTCCATCCTCGAGGTTTTTCCATTAAAGCCCGTATGACTCAGATACCACGGACTCTGCCTCTCATTTTTATGAGCTGTCTTGTAATGATAATTATACGGAAAAATAGATTAGGTAAAATATTTACCACAAGCCCCGTGTGTGAGGTGCATCATCAAAGCTGTGTGAATAATATCAGCTGTGAGCCTGTGCGTGAGGTGCATCATCAGACCTGTGTGAATAATGACAGCTTTGAGCCCCGTGCTGAGGTGCATCATCAGAGCTGTGTGAATAATAACACCTGTGAGCCCGTGGCTGAGGTGCATCATCAGAGCTGTGTGAATAATAACTGCGTCAGCCCCGTGCGTTAGGTGCATCATCAAAGCTGTGTGAATCAATCAATCAATCAATCAATGACATTTATAAAGCGCACTACATACCCGTAGGGTCTCAAGGCGCTGGGGGTGGGGGGGGGGGGTGCCGCTACTGCTCGAACAGCCAGGTCTTCAGCTTCTTCCTGAAGGAGAGGTGGTCTTGGGTCAGGCGCAGGTCGGTCGGGAGGGAGTTCCAGGTCTTGGCGGCCAGGTAGGAGAAGGACCTTCCTCCTGTAGTCGCTCTTCGGATGCGGGGACGGCGGCGAGGGCGTGGTTGGCTGATCGGAGGTGGCGTTTGGGAGCGTAGAAGTTGATTCGGCTGTTGAGGTAGCTCGGGCCTTGGTCGTGTAGGGCTTTGTGTGCGTGGGTGAGGAGGCGGAAGGTGATTCTTTTGTTGATGGGGAGCCAGTGAAGGTCTCTCAGATGTCCGGAGATGTGGCTGGTTCGTGGGATGTCGAGGATGAGTCTGGCTGAGGCGTTCTGGATCCGCTGGAGTCTCTTCTGGAGCTTGGCGGTGGTGCCGGCGTAGAGGGCGTTGCCGTAGTCCAGTCCGCTAGTGACGAGGGCCTGGGTGACGGTCTTCCTGGTCTCGGTGGGGATCCACCAGAAGATCTTCCGTAGCATGCGTAGGATGTTGAAGCACGCCGAGGAGACGTTGTTGACTTGCCTGGTCATGGAGAGGGAGGAGTCCAGGATGAAGCCCAGGTTGCGTGCATGGTCTGTCGGTTTGGGTGCGGTGCCCAGGGCGGGAGGCCACCAGGAGTCGTCCCAGGCGGAGGGTGAGGAGCCCAGGATGAGGACCTCCGTCTTGTCCGAGTTCAGTTTCAGGCGGCTGGTCGTCATCCACTCGGCTACCTCTTTCATCCCTTCGTGCAGGTTGGCTCTGGCGGCGGCGGGGTCGTTGGTCAGGGAGAGGATCAGCTGGGTGTCGTCGGCGTAGGAGATTATGTTGAGGTTGTGTTGGCGTGCGATGGCCGCGAGGGGGCTCATGTAGACGTTGAAGAGGGTGGGGCTCAGAGAGGATCCTTGAGGGACGCCGCAGATGACTTCGGTGGCTTCTGACTTGTACGGTGGTAGGCGGACTCTCTGTGTTCTTCCGTCGAGTAAGGAGATGATCCATTCCAGCGCCTTGTCCTGGATTCCGACGTTGCTGAGGCGCTGTACTAGGGTGCGGTGGCAGACAGTGTCGAATGCCGCGGAGAGGTCTAGGAGGATGAGGGCCACTGTTTCTCCGTTGTCCATCAGGGCTCGGATGTCATCGGTGGCGGCGATGAGGGTGGTCTCGGTGCTGTGATTGGCTCGGAAGCCGGACTGTGAGGGGTCGAGGGATCCATTCGACTCGAGGAAGGCGGCCATCTGCTTGTTGACGATCTTCTCGATGACTTTGGCTGGAAACGGGAGGAGCGAGATGGGGCGGTAATTCTTGAGTTTGGTGGGGTTCGCTGTGGGTTTCTTGAGTAGAGCGCTGAGTTCGGCGTGCTTCCAGCTCTCAGGGAAGGTGGCGGTGTCGAAGGATGTGTTGATGATGACTCGCAGGTGGGGTGCGATGACAGCGTCAGCCTTGTTGAAGACGTGGTGAGGGGAAGGGGTCGGTCGGTGATCCGGAGTGGATGGAGTTCATCGTGCGGATGGTGTCTTCGGTGCTGATCGGGGTCCAGGCGTGAAGGGTGGTGGTGGGGGGTGGTTGTTCGGTCTTGGTGTGCGTTGGTTGGTTGTTGAAGCTGTTGTGTATGTCCGCGATCTTGTTGTGGAAATATGAAGCGAGGGAGTTGCAGAGGTCTTGCGATGGGGTGATGTCGTTGTTTCCTGCGCTGGGGTTGGATAGCTCTTTCACGATGTTGAAGAGTTCCTTGCAGTTGTGTGCGTTGTTGTCCAGCCGGTCCTTGAATGCAGTTTTCTTGGCGGCGCGGATCAGCTGGTGGTGCTTCCAGGTGGCCAGCTTGAAGGTGGTCCTGTTGTCCGGTTTAGGTTCCCTTCTCCAGACTTTCTCGAGGGCTCGGCAGTTCTTCTTGGAGCTCTTGAGTTCGTCGGTAAACCACGGGGCTTTCTTGCTGCCGGGTCTGCTGGGCGGGGTCCTCAGCGGGGCGAGTTCGTCCGCGCAGTTGCTGATCCACTTCGTGAGGTTGTCGGCGGCCTGGCTGGGGTTCGCTGAGCTGGCAGGAGGGTGCTGGCTCAGGGAGGTGGCGAGCTGGTCTGCTGTGATCTTGTTCCAGCTTCTGCGGGCGGCCTGTTGCTGGTGGTGGTGGGTCGTCGTTCTCTTGAAGGTGAAGTGGACGCAGCTGTGGTCCGTCCATTGAAGCTCTGTGGCGTGGCTGAAGTCGATGTCTGTGCTGGAAGAGAAGACTGCGTCGAGTGTGTGTCCGGCGAGGTGGGTGGGGGTGGACACCAGCTGCTTGAGTCCAAGATTGGCGAGGTTGTCGAGCAGGGTGCTGGTGTTGCGGTCGTTGTTGTTCTCCAGGTGGAAGTTGAGGTCCCCCAGGAGGATGTAGTCAGCGGAGGGGAGGGCATGCGGGCTGACGAAGTCGGCGATGTCCTCGCTGAATTGTGTGCGTGGTCCCGGGGGTCGGTAGATCAGGGTGCCTCTGAGGGTGGTGTTTGGGTTGGTGTGGATCTGGAAATGCAGGTGTTCGGCGGTGGTCTGGGTGTTGTCGGTGCTGGTCGTGAGACGGATGGTGTTCCTGTGGATGATGGCGATGCCTCCTCTCATCTGGTTGGCGTTGCGGTCCCTCCGGACGATCTTGTAGCGCTCTGGGATAGCGATGGCGATGTTGGGAGCTGAAGAGGCGTTCATCCAGGTCTCTGTGAGGAAGGCAACGTCTGGGGCTGTGGCGTCTAGGAGGTTCCAGAGTTCGATGGCGTGTCTGTGGACGGAGCGGGTGTTGAGCAGGATGCACTTGAGGTGGGTGCTGCTGGTGTTCGACTTGGCGGGTGCTGGTGCGAGGCAGGTCCGGATGCAGGTGAATTTGCAGGTGTGGCAGCTGAAAGGTCCGTGGGTGCGTCGTGGTGTGGCTTGGTGGCATTCTGGGAGTTGGCCGGTGTTGAGTGCGATGAGGGTGGCGGCGGAGTACGTCAGGCGGGTAGGTCGGGGTCTTCGTGGGCCAGGGGTCCTGGCGCAGGTCGCGATCCGGTCGCGGACGGGCGCAGACGGGCTTACCTTTGGCGCGCCTTCGGCGCACAATCGGCGCGCCCGCTGCGCGTTTGCACGGTCGCCATATAAGGCGAAGTGCGCGGGTGGGCGGGGCAGCTGGGAGGCGGGAGCGGGGAGGGACACAGAAGGCAAAAGGGGCGGGGCTTAGCGGCGGTGGCGGGAAGCGGGGAGGGAGAGCGGGGGTCGGCGAGGTAGGTGGGCAGACAGGAAAGAGAAAGCAAAAACACGGGCACAAGATTAAAATGAGAGACAGGCAAAAAGGAAATAAACACAAGATCAGGGGAAAAAAAATGCACAAACAATTAGAGCAACCGGCAGGCAAGCACGGACCACGCCGCTCGGAGGAGGGGGCGTGGTCAGCGGCAGCGCGACAGGCAGCGAGGCAGCTAGGCAGGGCAGAGGGGCACACGCAGCAGCTGGTGGCCGTGCGGCGCCGTGGTGTCCCACAAGTGGGTCACACTCACCTGCGTCGCACGGTCGCCATATAAGGCCAAGTGCGCGGGTGGGCGGGGCAGCTGGGAGGCGGGAGCGGGGAGGGATACAGAAGGCAAAAGGGGCGGGGCTTAGCGGCGGTGGCGGGAAGCGGGGAGGGAGAGCGGGGGTCGGCGAGGTAGGCGGGCAGACAGGAAGGAGAAAGCAAAAACACGGGCACAAGATTAAAATGAGAGACAGGCAAAAAGGAAATAAACACAAGATCAGGGGAAAAAAATGCACAAACAATTAGAGCAACCGGCAGGCAAGCATAATAATAATGAATAATACCAGCTGTGAGCCTGTGCGTGAGGTGCATCATCAGAGCTGTGTGAATAATGACAGCTTTGAGCCCCGTCCTGAGGTGCATCATCAGAGCTGTGTGAATAATAACAGCTGTGAGCCCGTTCGTGAGGTGCATCATCCGAGCTGTGTGAATAATAACCACTGTGAGCCCGTGCCGGAGGTGCATCATCAGAGCTGTGTGAATAATAATAGCTGTGAGCCCGTGCCTGAGGTGCATCATTAGAGCTGTGTGAATAGTAACTGCGTCAGCCCCGTGCGTGAGGTGCATCATCAGAGCTGTGTGAATAATAGCAGCTGTGAGCCCGTGCCGGAGGTGCATCATCATAGCTGTGTGAATAATAACAGCTGTGAGCCTGTGCCTGAGGTGCATCATCAGAGCTGTGTGAACAATGACTGCGTCAGCCCCGTGTGAGGTGCATCATCACAGCTGTGTGAATAATAACAGCTGTGAGCCCCTGCCTGAGGTGCATCATCAGAGCTGTGTGAATAATAACTGCGTCAGCCCCGTGCGCGAGGTGCATCATCAAAGCTGTGTGAATAATAACAGCTGTGAGCCATTGCGTGCGGTGCATCATCAGAGCTGTGTGAATAATAACTGTGTCAGCCCCGTGCCTGAGGTGCATCATCAGAGCTGTGTGAACAATAACAGCTGTGAGCCTGTGCGTGAGGTGCATCACTTATTTGCCTTTCTTTCGAGTTTCAAAGGAGGCTCAGAAATACAGGCAATTTCAGGAGGCATCAGCCCCGTGCGTGAGGTGCATCATCAGAGCTGTGTGAATAATAACTGCATCAGCCCCCTGCGCGAGGTGCATCATCAAAGCTGTGTGAATAATACCAGCTGTGAGCCTGTGCGTGAGGTGCATCATCAGAGCTGTGTGAATAATGACAGCTTTGATCCATGTGCTGAGGTGCATCATCAGAGCTGTGTCAATAATAACAGCTGTGAGCCCGTGCCGGAGGTGCATCATCAGAGCTGTGTGAATAATAACCGCTGTGAGCCCGTGCCGGAGGTGCATCATCGGAGCTGTGTGAATAATAACATCTGTGAGCCCGTGCCTGAGGTGCATCATCAGAGCTGTGTGAATAATAACTGTGTCAGCCCCGTCCGTGAGGTGCATCATCAGAGCTGTGTGAATATTAACAGCTGTGAGCACGTGCCAGAGGTGCATCATCATAGCTAAGTGAATAATAACAGCTGTGAGCCTGTGCCTGAGGTGCATCATCAGAGCTGTGTAAACAATGACTGCATCAGCCCCGTGCGTGAGGTGCATCATCAGAGCTGTGTGAATAATAACAGCAGTGAGCCCATGCCTGAGGTGCATCATCAGAGCTGTGTGAATAATAACTGTGTCAGCCCCATGCCTGAGGTGCATCATCAGAGTGGTGTGAATAATAATAGCTGTGAGGCCGTGCCTGAGGTGCATCATCAGAGCTGTGTGAATAATAACTGCGTCAGCCCCGTGCGTGAGGTGCATCATCAGAGCTGTGTGAATAATAACAGCTGTGAGCCTCAGATGCATCATCAGAGCTCTGTGAATAATAACAGCGGTGAGCCCATGCCTGAGGTGCATCATCAAAGCTGCGTGAATAATAACTGCGTCAGCCCCGTGCATGAGGTGCAGCATCAGAGCTGTGGGAATAACACTGTGAGCCCGTGCGTGAGGTGCATAATCAAAGCTGTGTGAATATTAACAGCTGTGAGCCCGTGCCGGAGGTGCATCATCATAGCTGTGTGAATAATAACAGCTGTGAGCCTGTGCCTGAGGTGCATCATCAGAGCTGTGTGAAAAATGACTGATTCAGCCCCGTGCGTGAGGTGCATCATCAGAGCTGTGTGAATAATAACAGCTGTGAGCCCGTGCCTGAGGTGCATCATCAGAGCTGTGTGAATAATAACTGTGTCAGCCCCGTGCCTGAGGTGCATCATCAGAGCGGTTTGAATAATAATAGCTGTGAGCCCCTGCCTGAGGTGCATCATCAGAGCTGTGTGAATAATAACTGCATCAGCCCCGTGCGTGAGGTGCATCATCAGAGCTGTGTGAATTATAACAGCTGTGAGCCTCAGGTGCATCATCAGAGCTCTGTGAATAATAACAGTGGTGAGCCCGTGCCTGAGGTGCATCATCAGAGCTGTGTGAATAATAACTGCGTCAGCCCCGTGCGTGAGGTGCATCATCAGAGCTGTGGGAATAACAACTGTGAGCCCGTGCATGAGGTGCATCATCAGAGCTGTGTGAATATTAACAGCTGTGAGCCTGTGCCTGAGGTGCATCATCAGAGCTGTGTGAATAATAACTGCGTCAGTCCCGTGCGTGAGGTGCATCATCAGAGCTGTGTGAATAATACCAGCTGTGAGCCCGTGCCTGAGGTGCATCATCAGAGCTGTTTGAATAAAAACTGTGTCAGCCCCGTGCCTGAGGTGCATCATCAGAGCTGTGTGAATAATAATAGCTGTGAGCCCTTGCCTGAGGTGCATAATCAGAGCTGTGTGAATAATAACTGCGTCAGCCCCATGCGTGAGGTGCATCATCAGAGCTGTGTGAATAATAACAGCTGTGAGCCTCAGGTGCATCATCAGAGCTCTGTGAATAATAACAGCTGTGAGCCCGTGCCTGAGGTGCATCATCAGAGCTGTGTGAATAATAACTGTGTCAGCCCCGTGTGTGAGGTGCATCATCAGAGCTGTGGGAATAACAACTGTGAGCCCGTGCGTGAGGTGCATCATCAGAGCTGTGTGAATAATAACAGCTGTGAGCCCGTGCCTGAGGTGCATCATCAGAGCTGTGTGATTAATAACTGTGTCAGTCCCGTGTATGAGGTGCATCATCAGAGCTGTGTGAATAATAACAGCTGTGAGCCCATGCCTGAGGCGCATCATCAGAGCTGTGTGAATAATAACAGCTGTGAGCCCGTGCCTAAGGTGCATCATCAGAGCTGTGTGAATAATAACTGAGTCAGCCCCGTGCATGAGGTGCATCATCCACATTGCTCAGGTCACCCAAATTCCTGCATTCTCTACCACACTGCTTTCACGAACAGCATACTCTTGCACACACTCTCACTGCTCACCAATTCAAAGTTTGCTAAAAATGTTATACTACGCATTGTCATACACAATGCCAATAACTCAATTTTAATGCTGCGAGACCTATTGCATTGTAAATGCTTGTTTATTGCGTGTTTGAAAATGCCACTTTTAGAAAGGGGCCATGTTCTTGCTTTACCATTCTGTGTGCCTCTGATTGTTTGTGTATTCAATATCTAGTTTTAGAGTGACAGGAGCTGGGGGTGTGCATTTTCTCCAGACAGTCACAAAGGGGGTTGAGGTGTGTCCTGCCTTGCCTGGCTGACTCCTCCCTGGGCTGATTAGACCTGGTCTAAGAGCGGTGGGAGGAGTTTCGCTAGCACCTGAATAGGCTGTGTCTCCTTTGCACAATGCTGTCTCCACCTCCTGAGGCCATGCTGGACTAGGTAGGACAGAACTGATTTGGACTGAGCTCAGAGACTCTGCCACAAAGAGAACACCTCCCAGCATTTACCAGCAACCAGCGCACTGTACGGAGTTCCTGGCGTTGACCAGCAACCTCCCATGAAGCTCAGAGTGAGAGTGGAGTCATCGACAGCCAGAAAGTGCCACAGGATTTAGCCCGCATCATAGAGGAAACCGGAGCGGAGCCTGTTCCACGAGTCAGGAGCAGGAGCTATGACCACCGCACCAGCCGCACAGGGCCAACTATCTGCACCTTCTGGGAGGAGCGACGCATTGCACCACGGAAACCCGAGGTGGGCTCCAAGTATGGCCTTAGTGCTCTGTCTTGGGCTTTGTACTTCAGCTGCATATCTCTTTTTTTGTGAGGTATCGGGAGGCAGCCAAACCCTCAAGCTGGTGCCCGTGCACCAGGACTATGTGCTCGGAGGCATTGTGCTTCTGCCGCAGTTCTTTGCGAGGTACTGGCAGGCAGCCCAAACTCTCCAGCATGCACCTGCGCACCAGGATGGTATGATTGGAGGCATTACAGCATTGAGGTGCTAATTCCAAGATGGGGATCCTAGTAACCTCCTTCCCCACTGTGCATACCTCGGTGCAATTGATACCATTTGGCTGCTTCTGCAGAACCCAGTAGAACACGGGTCCCGTTAGCAGGAGCAATTCATGATGAATGCAGTCTATTACCATCTTTACTGTTGTGCCCTAAATATGATACCACTTGAAAATGTGTTCATACTACAGGAGCTGAATAAATGTGCATGGTGATGGGGTAAGGTGTTGTTATGCCTAATGTGTTCATGAGGTTTTATATTGTGCAACTAATTAGTACTTATTTCAGCGCACTACATGTGATATTGTGATAATTGTCTTATGTCAAGGTCATTTATGATCTATGGATCATCATGACAATTGCCTAGTTGGCAACATGATTAATGTGATTGTGGTCTAATGTATTTTATGTATAATACAAAGGATATTTTTATATAACCTTGCGTGGAGTCTCCTTTTGTGATGTGCCTAGTGTGTCACTTGTGTGTGTTGCGCAAACGCTTTATACATTGCCTAGGGATAAGCCTGACTGCTCTGTCAAGCTACAAAGGGGGTTAGCAGGGGTTATTTGGGTGGGTACCTCTCTTACTCTGACTAGAGTTGGTGGGTTCTGCCTGGCATAGGTGCTTACCCTAGCCAACCAGAAACCCCGGGCCCGATTCACAAAAGAAATCTGAGACAAAATCCTAACTTTACGACTTAGTAGTAAAGTTAGGATTTTGTCTCATAAACCTAAGTTTTGGTCTTAAGTTTAACTTAAGTAAAACGTAAGTTTAGCTGAGAAAAAAATCCAGACTTTACTAATCCTAAATGCCCTTTGTGAATACTGAAAGTCATAAGGTTAGGATTTTGTCTCAGATTACTTTTGTGAATCGGGTCTCCCATTTCTAACATTTAAATACTAATTAAAAAAAATAAAAAATTCTAGCAAAAAAATAAAAATCTTTTATAAAAGGAAAGAATAAAAACGATGAAGTAACAACCGCTGATAAAAAAAGTGCCTGTAATCAAAGACAGCATAAAGGTACAATTATAAATTAGAAAGAAAAAATACAAATTATTAGAACTGTAAGTGATATAGTTAAAAAGCAAAAATATTTTTGAGGTTTGTGTTGTGTCGCGATAGATGCCGATGAGGCTACGTCGCGTCGTGTGTATCACATGACCTACAAGTTTATTAAAGAATCAGGGGCGTGCTCACGTCGGCCAGTTGGCGATGGAGACGACTCCCTGTAGTTGAGCAGCAACAGTGGCTCCTGTGGTCATTATAAGTTTAGGCCCACTGCCCCCTCACTGTCACGCCCATTCATTAAGTGTTGCGCTGCCCATCGAGCGACACAACAGTTTGCACAGCTTGGCAAAGGCCCAGATCGGTGTGTGTCAGGATACTGAATAGCTATGTCCAAGACACATACATGCAGTGGTAAACTGCTGCACAGAACCACTGATTAGGAGGTGGGGATACATTTCAAGGAAAGGGATCTGAATTCCATGTAATGTGGGAACTATTGCACCTGCACACTTTTTTTCCTGCAAAACTTCGACAGGTCAAGCCTGCCAGAATTTACATCAGGTATGTAAATCATAAATTGTGCCATTAATTTCCTCTGTGGAGAAGTGTGGCTCAGGGGTTAGAGGTGGCAGACCCGGAAGCTGAGATCGGCACTGGACCAGTGTTCAATTCCCCGCCTCGGCGGTTATTGGTCTAAAAAATTCCACGGACTCGATAATTCTTGCTCTGGTTCCTTCTCAACTCACGGGTTCACACTGTGCAACTCTGGGCAATAGCTTGCTTAATCTCCACAACGGCCCCTTATGGCGGGATGCCTGGCTTTCACCTTGTGGATACCCTGCCGGGGTTATCTCACAGGGGAATACCAGGACGGGTTCCCTAAGCAAGCGCTTAGATACCGACCTCGGTCAGTGATTTGCGCTATATAAATACATGTACATTTACATTTACATTTGTTGAATTCAGAATATGCAAGAGGGTTTCCACATCCTGGGTTATCAGTATTTAGAGGGGTGGCAAATAATCACACTTTAGCAAAAACCTTGTAATCAGAACGCCAATGTTACTGATAAAAGAAGTAAGCAGAATATTTATTGACATAAAGTGATAAGGCTACATCAAAGCAAGTAGGTGGACTAAAATAACGCATAGTTTTACAACAAAGATGAACATGGAGATTCGAAAGTAATCAAGGGATAGAAAACCTATCCAGAAAGCATAAGGAGCATGACATCACTAGAAGTAACCATGAGTAGCCCATGCATGACAACGTCGACCTATGCCACTTGCCTTGATAAAAAAATATATAAAATCAAATATAGAGACAAAAAATAGAGTTAAAATGCCTGTGTGTGCTAGAGTGGGCATGGGGCGCGCAACCTCATACATTCCAGGGCAGTTGTCATGCTGGAAGGCAGTGCTGCCGGTGGAACTGTACCCATCTCTTTGACTTGATGGATGCTGAACTAGCGAGATATTCATCATTATAGGGACTGAAATTGTAAAAACATCAGTTACTTGCGGGTCTATCAGCCCTCGGAGGAGCATTTTAATCTCGGTTCCAAGTGTTCCTGAATTGCGGAGCTCAGAGCACATCCATCAAAAGCATTATGCTGAGAGTGAGGTCTCTAAAGGATCGGCGCGCAGCTGCCTCCATTGCAGGCAAGCCTTTCTGCTATAACATTTCATCACACCATCACATAACCTTGCTTAAATCTCTCTTGTATATATGTGTGTGTGTATATATATAAATATATATATATCAAAATGATTTGTTCCATTTGAGGTTGATTGTGGTAACTAGATTTCCCAGATGAGACATGTCCAAACACTAAAGAGTAATAGCTACAGTCTTTTGATATACTTTCCGAATTCCTAAATATATTTGATTAGCAACGTGTTTTATTTTTTTAACATTCAAACAAATACAAATGGGAGAGTCCAGTAGAAGCTGGAGTCTCTTGTGTTTCCTTGACAGTTTATTAGAATTCACCTTTGAAAGATAAAAATGGTGAGATTGCGCAAGAGGTTAATGTTCCCGCAGCAGGGATCTATATCTAACCTCCACGTCAAAGGTTCATCTAAGGGTGGGCGTAGTTCGCGAAGTAGCGCTACGCGAAGCTACGCGAAGTGCACTTCGCACTACGCGAACTTCGCGTAGCACTACGCTAGCTGCGTAGTAGCATGTTCGCACACTGCAAGATGTGTTTTCAATGATTGCACAGTGCGGACAAGCATCCGGCACTGTGCAATCATTGAAAACGGCATCTTGCACAGTGCGAGCTGTAGTTTTCTGCTGCTCGAGTAGATTATTACTCGAGCTGCAGCTTTCTTAACGCGAACTGGTAGTTTCTCATTGAGAGCGGTCGCGAGCATGCGCAACCACTCACAATGAGAAACCTTACCTCCCCGCGTTGAGAATCTCGCCGGGATGTCATTTTGCTTGCTCGCGGTCGCGAACATGACGTTCAGGACCGCGAACAAGCAAAAAATGAGCGCTGCACTACGCGTGTTCGCACTGTGCTACGTGCAGCTCGCATAGTGAGAAGTTGCGCAAACTTCGCAAAGTCCGCCAGCGTAGCGTAGTGCTTCGCCCAGCCTTAGGCAGAACACCCCTTTAACAGGAGCACATGGCAAGCAAGGGTTCCTGGCTCCAACTGTGGGGGTTGTGGCCCTTTACTCCTGCTGTTCTGGGACCGACCATTTAATGGGTACTGAGTAACTGAACCAAGTCCTACCCTTTCACCACTTGAGTCTCAGTGGTAGCACAGGTCGACCAGTCCAACGTCTTTGGAGGCAGGTAGGTGCAAAGTATGCGAAGGATCAAGACTCAAAATACCCAAACTAACCCTAAGAATCTCATTGTAAAGTCCAATACTTCTGTTTAGTATTATCTAGGCAAAATATAATATAGCAGACTAAACAATGAGCACTTAACTTCTGTCAGGGATACCACACTGGTGCAGGCACACCCAGTGTGGCCCCCCTAAGTGTCCTCTATCGCCCTCCTTCATCCTAACATCATGTCCCTGGCGGTTCTCTGGAGGTGAACCCACAGGTGCTGTCTGCACTAGTGTTGCACAACAAAGATTGGCTTCGGCCCTGAAAGTTCAGCTCACAATGGAACTATTCTGCCAAGCTCCTGCAAGATTTGAAAAGGGCCTTCTGGCCCCGCTCCAGCCTTAGCCGACCATGGCCTGAAGAAGTGTCTAGGAACCGTGGCACTTTTTCTCGTGCTCCAGCAATGAGCAAGCTGCACGGCATCTTCTTGTGGTCGGCGAGTCTGCACACTGAGGTGACTGTAGGTGGGCATAGCATCTAGTTGCAGTTGGCAGTTTCTTCTTCGTGGTCCCTGACAATAAGGTGATGGGGCAGTGGCGACACTACAGGTCAGCTTCTTATCATGATTTAAATTCCATCTGTTGATTGTGGAGATGCCACTGACACAGGCAGTGGCCCTCATAGTTGTAGTACCCCACTCCTGGCATACAGGCGGCCACGGGCTTAGGGCAAGAGCCCCAATGAGGTCAGTTGTATCAGGCAACAGCCCTAACAGTCCTAATCACCCCCTCCTATCATATGGGGTCACTCACAAGAGCAACAGCCCCATCAATGTCAACTGTATTGGGCAATAGCTTGCAACTAAAAGCATCCCAACAGGATTTCCCAACTTCTGCATGTTGGAGGACGACTGTCTCCAACAACACTAATCCTGACTGTGTCAGATGCTTTACACTCTGCTCACTAGGATCCACTTGCCAGGCTCCCTGCTGTGCCTCTCTCCCACTAGGCTCCCTCCTCCTCTTCACAAGGCACACTGGGCTTGGAAGGCTAAAAGAAGGCTGGTGCTCCAGACACAGAGCAAGCTTTCTTGTTTTCCTGGGTGATGGTCCCTCATCGAGACTTTGGTCCCCAATCCTGGTTGCAGTAGCTCAAAGTCTTGGCAACCATCTTTCCTGGATGAACAGCGCTGTTGAACAACTTGTGGAGGTCATGCTCCCAACTTTGTAGTCTAACTCCAGACACAGATGTGAGTTAGTGTCTGGTCCTTTCAAATTCGAGTTGTTGGTATCGCCTCCTTTTAAGTGCCCTCTCTTCTGCCCTGTTCTTTGTCACAGAGGCTGTCTGCCAAAGCAGGTGTTGCTCCAATTCTGATTGACACACAGCACAGGGCAATTGGGTAACTGGAAATCCCTCCTGGCTGTCAGTCTCCACATAAAATATGATTCACAAAGGTTCAAAGCCTATTCCTTCTCCACTATCAAGATTCACTCGCCGTATAGTGCCAACGGTACCGGACCCACCATCTCCCTGACTATGAGTCTAGGTCCCACTGACAGGTAGCTGTTCCTGTAACCAAAATAAACTTTGGTGTGCACAGATGCACACCGAAATCAGTACCAGGCATCCAAATATCCATACAGCTAGGCCACTCAGGGCAGAGATGCATGTCTGTCACCATGCAGGGAACTTTTCCATCCCAAAGTTACTAGCACGGTTTTTGGGACAGAGAAAAAGCAAGGAATTTGGTGCTTGACAGATGACACATTTGCAGCTGTTTGCTGTCCAACAATTCACCATCAGTCCCACACCTCCACTGCAAAATAAATCACTTTTTATGATAGCGTGGTTTTTGGCCATAATCGTTTCCTACTTAAATTTCAGTGGTTGATGTTGGGCATTCATAATATTTTGTAAGTGAAAACATACCTGAAGCTCCCCTGTTGTGCATCGAACAGTTTTGCCCAGTGGGAAAGCATAGGTTGAATATAGCAGGGCTGAGTGTATTATGGTGACATTTCAATGATCAAGGCTATAGGCCTGAGCTATTTTTTTTTATGACAGAGAACATTCCTGACATATATTGTGAAAAGCATATTTTAAAGACAATAGGTCATTAAGCATGGATGGTCGTTACACTGTGTTAAAACTTGCAGACAGTTGTTTTGGTGCATGGAATCTCACAGATTACTACAGTGGGGAGTGGGCAAGGGTGTTAGTGATAAGAAATAAATGCCCCGGATAAACGATTTGCACTTTGAGAATCTTTTTTTAGGTTGTTGGAGGCAGGGTTGTTTATTGTTTTAACAACTGGGATTTTGTACGTATTTGTCATTTTAGGAAAGTAGAGCAACAGTTGCCTCATAGGAAAACTTACGCAGAATACAGTAGGCCAGTGGTAAAGGCTATAGGCCTGATTGTTTCACTAGAAAATGTTGAATATATGATTATACCACGATTTCAATTACCACGCATGGCTTTACCACGCGAATTTTACATCGCAAGTGGCTTTACCACGCTGGTATTTACAACGTAGGATTTTACTACGCGTAGAAACGTCTTACCTGCACGTCTTTCTCTACGAGCCCTTACTTCCATCCTCCATGGAAACAAGCGTCAAAACACGTATACCAAAACAAAAAAAAGACTGCTTTTTTGACGTACACGGCACGTCTTTGGGAGGCTGTGAGACTTGGCCCTTTCCCCAAAATTTTTCGCCTTTTATTTCCCTTTCAAATCAGAATGCCCTCATGGTAACAACAATGTATAGGCCTTGTGTAGTGAAGAAAGCCCTGTGTACTGTGAAACTGATGTTAAGATGCAGGTGTCTTATACCCCTAACATGGCTGCCACTGACCACTGCTGCTGCAGCGGGGTTTAGTGGGCGCATTCTAGTGGCTAGGGCCTGGCTGGAACCCTCCAAACAATGTATCAACTTAGCCTGCCAGCCTGCCCACAGGTAGAATGGTGGAACCTCCTAGAACCCCCTGGAACCTTCTGGAACAGGTGAGGTGACACCAACTACCACTGCCAACTGTCAACTGGCACTGTATAAGGACAGGAAGGTAAACTTTCCTGTCAGAGTGACTGAGGGGAGACCTGGGGGAGGAACCTACGCAGGAGTTTAGGCAGAGGGGCCTAGCCAGGGACTATGATACTGGAAGTGACAGGGCTTGGAGTGCTGCCTTACAAGTATTGAGGACTCCTGTAAATCCCCCCTGACCTAGCCCAGCGGAAGGGAACCCCCAGGGACCACTTGAGGGGATTGGCTGAGGAGATCTAATACCAGCCACCAACTTAACCCCCTTCAAGGAAATAAGAAACCAAAGGGCGCAAGAAACATCACGCCAACAAGAAACAAAGCTTCTATTTACAAGGGCGCAAGAAACATCACGCCAAGAAGAAAACCAAAACACCACAGGACGCTTGAGGAACCCACCAGGTATTGGCGCTGTGTCGCTCCCTGTGCCCCCTGACACCACCTGGGGTTCCTGCGCTAACCTGCCACTGCTGTGTGGCTTGACCTGTGAACTGCCCTTATTTGAAGTCAGCTACTCATGAAGCGCTAGCCTCCGGAACTGCCTGAATTTGGCCCCAGCGCTAAGGCTGTCATCTGCTGTGCCCCTGAAAGCGCTATAGTCTATTAGTGTAAGCGCTATTGACAGCCTATATTAAGCGCTGTATTGTTTCCCTCATCTGGAGAAGCGCTGTATTAGGGCCTCTAAGCGCTATCTTGTATGCCCCTGCGAAGCGCTGTGAAGTTGTGAGGCGCTGTACATCTGGTAGCTGTCATTAGTGGCCAGCACTACATCAGCGAAGCGCTGTGGGCCCAGGACCCGAAGTGGCTGCCTGGCGCTGTGTTAGAAAGCGCTTCTGTGCCCAGGATTACTGCCACTGGTATCAGCGCTAGAGACTGTGTGCCCTGAAAAGCGCCGTATCCTGTGCCCCTGGAGGAGCGCTGTGAAGGAAATTGCCAAGCACCTCTAATTACCCCTGCGTAGCGCTGTGACGCGCTGATTCCTCGTGCCCCAGCGCTTGCCTGCTGTGAGTAACTTGGGGCCCCTGTGAAGCGCTGCTGAGCCGTCCGGCCGACTAGCCTGTTAGCACCGTGACAGCCCCGCCAAGCGCTTACCTGTAGCGCCTCACAGACGCGCTAGCATTGCCCGGGCGGCCCCCGGTGCCGAGGGAGGGCTGCCCGGAAAGGAGTCCGCGGAGCCAGCGCGGTGTTCACCGCCGCCCCCACCGGCCCGACTGACGAGATCTCCGCGGCGGCCTCTGGAAGCTGAGTTAGGCCGCTGCGTTGCAAGTAGGCCGAAACCAGGCCCTGCATCACGTGACAGGGGCACCGCGTCTCTAGCCGCGCCCCCGCCTTCCTTATTTCCGGATGGGTCCGCCGAGCCGAGCCTCCCAGTTCCCGGCCCGAGACCCGGGGAAAGCCCGCCCGGGCCCTGCACTCATCGCGGAGGGGGGCCATGAAGCCTGAGAGCCCCCTCCGATTTGCCCCACAACGCCTGGAACTGCCTCGCGACCGGCGCTGGTGCTCTGTAGCTGCTCCCTGCAACGCGCCCGATCGCGTGAGGCTCCAGAACCTGCGCAAGGGCCGTAAATAGGCCGAAGAGAGAAGGTAAACATAAGAAAGGAGGGCGGGAACCACAAGGAGGTCCCGGTACCGCCCCTCCTCGTGGGAAAATCTTTTGCTGAGCCCTCCTGGCCCCCCACAAGTACTGGAACTGGGCCAGGGTTCATTGACACTATGAAAGCCCATTAGGGACAGTTGGGCACTAGGTTAACCCCTTGCTAGGGGTCCATTAATGAAATAATCTACCCATGCTGGGGCCAATGTGTAATCTTACCATGATGCCTGGGATATTTGTTGTTGATGAAATGTTCTCCTCAAGTAGCAGAAATGTTTTATTAGCCTAATGTGAGGCATATGCTTGCCTAATGAGATGTTCTTCTCTGAGCCTGATGTATGATTTAGACCTGCTTAGTGAAATGGTCTGCCCCACTTTTATGACATGCTACTTCTGCTTAAGGCAGTGTTACCTGAATGCTTTTTGCTACCTCAGGAAATGGTTAACTTACATAATGAAAAGGTTCCTGGGTCATATGTCATGCATACTCCTGCCTAATGCAATGGTTCCCAAAGACCTCTAGGTATATAAGGAGTTATTAGCCCTAAATGAGGGGCGTTGCCTGATGAAAGGTTTTATTCCAGCCTAGAGGATCCCTGCTTAGGAAAACATTATTCTGGGCTTAAGAAATGTTTATTCTGCCTCAATGAAAGGTTCATTCACCTTAGGCAAGGGTTATTTTTGCCTTGAAGAGATGTTTTGCATAATGGTTAATGAAATGTCCTCTGACCTAATGAACTGTTGATTGCTGAGCAGGGAAACGTTAATGCTTTAAGGATATAGCTACACTGTAATGAAATGTTTTACCCGCAGTGAAGTGTTTTACTCCTGCTTAAGGGAGGGTGGTCAATCCCTACCTAAAGCCAGGGTTATTTAGGCCTAATGGGATATCAACCTAATGCGGTGTTTACCTAAAAGGGTTGCCCATTCTTGTTATATGAAATGCCTATGCTTGATTTCTAGTGTAATGTTGATTCCTTATTAGGAAAGGGTTGCTCCTATTTCCCTGAAATGTTTACCCCTGATTAAGGAGAGGTTTATCTATGATTGGGGAAGAGTTTTGAAATAGTTATTCCTGCCTGAAGCCAGGGTTATTTTAAACTGCTGAAGTTTTGTTACACACCGGCTCCAAGTGTTCTAACCTCTACTTTTCTACAGGGTTACTCTTGGGTGCTGAAAGGTTTATGCCAGCTGAATGCAGGTATTAGAATGTTGATTCTGGCCTGGGGGTGGAAACGCCTACAACTGCATAATGAAATGTGTCTCTTTAATGCCACGCCATTCTCCTTACCAGATTAAAGGAGATAGGCATCGACAAATCTGCCCTGGCATGGTTTACCAGCTTTCTCTCAGAGCGGACTCAGAAGGTGAACATGGGCTCCTTTAGTTCCACCTCGGCTAACATCATCAGAGGAGTACCGCAGGGCTCATGTCTTAGCCCTACGTTGTTTAACGTATATGTCTCCTCTCTGGCCAACATGATAAGGTCCTTTGGGTTTATGCCTATCTCCTACGCTGACGACACGCAGCTGCTGTTTACTTTTAAGACCTTTACTCCAGAGATTAGACAAACTTTCTCCAACGGCATGACTGCAATCGCCAGCTGGATGGCCAAGAACTTCTTACAGTGTAACGTGGGAAAGTCTGAGGTCATGCTATTCGGGGAGGCGAGAATCCTTTGGACCCCAGATTGGTGGCCTTCAAGCTTGGGACAGGCCCCGCTCCCCAAACAGGTAGTAAAGAACCTGGGGGTTCGTCTAGACCAGGACCTCACCCTTTTTCACCATGCCAGCTCCACTGCAGGGTCCTGCTTCCACATTATCGGCCTCCTTCGGAAGGTGTTCCCCCTTCTACCCGACGAGACTCGGAAGACCCTGGTCCAGGCCCTCGTTTTGAGTCGCCTGGACTATTGTAATGGCTTACTCCTAGCTGCCAATGAGGGAGTGTTCAATAAACTACAGGTGGTGCAGAACACCGCAGCACGGCTGGTGACCAACACTCCCCCCAGAACACCGTCCCTCCCCCTCCTCAGGGCCCTTCATTGGCTTCCTATCCGGAAACGGGTAGAATTCAAGATCAGCTGTGTGATACACAAAAGCTTACACAATCTGGGACCACACTACTTGGCAGACAAATTTGTTTATCACCGTCCATCCCGCATCCTCAGGTCCTCCAACCAACAGCTGCTTCAGGTTCCTAGACATCATAGGACCAGACAGGGAGGCCGTGCCCTCTCCATCATGGGTCCACGTCTATGGAATAACCTCCCCCTCTCCCTTAGAGAATGCCAGAGTCACTCAGCTTTCAGGAAACGCCTTAAGACAGTACTATTCTAGGAGGAGTTCTTCGATCTGCTCACCTCACAGCACCGTGCGGAGATACACCTTCGGGTGTGATGCCGGCACGTAACAAGACTATAAATAAATAAATAAATAAATAAATGTACTTCTTTCAGGTGCTGACCCAGAGCAAGGCTGAGGTCAGGCCTGCGTTCTTCAAATATTTAATAATCTAATATTTAATATTTATGGCATATTTAATATTTATTCACCCAATATTTAATGTGAGTTTTGAAACATATGCATTTGGAAAGTAGGCTATTAAGCTAACTACTCTAATGAATTTGTGATTTCCCTGATCCTGCTCTAATTATCTATCTATTTATCTGGTATTTATATTAATACAAATCACTTGTTTTTATACAAGCTCTGGAGTGGAGTCATTTATTGTGTGCCCAGGTTTCTGTCTCAGTGTGAGTGTGTGCTGCATGATCGCTTAACACATGTGCTTTCGGATGCCTACCCGCTCGTGCCATGCTACCCTAGGGGACTGGTGACCCCAGTTCCAACATATTGGTGTCGAGCGGTGGGATCCAGGACTTGTGACCATGCAGCACCCTCCATTGGGACAGGGTGCACAGCAATTGGGCTGCACAATTATTGTGTGTGCAAGCCTTAGGAATTGACCCCTCCACTGTCTAGCCTGTGAGTGTATCAGGGCCTGTTGGACCTCATTCTGTCGCCACATCCTAGAACCTTTTTCCTGAACTATCTGAGTCCCCACCTGGCACTGGAGTGTTGTGTCAGGGGATGGGGGTGCCTGTTGGGCGGAGGGAAGAAGGAACTCCGTACCACTTTGGGGGCACGGGTAGGAGCCCACCCAGAGGGGGGAGGGGATGGGGACAGGAGGGGCAGGTCACACCCAGGGAGGCGGGCACACCAGAGAACCTTGGAAGGGGGTGTGTGTCGTCAAAGAGGTTAGAGCAGAAAAGGGAGAGTGTGAGCCTTGCAATGAAGGAAGGGAAGCTGGTGCACAGGCTTCAGCTAACAGAAACAGAGCTGAAGACCTTGAAATCATGTGTGCCAGGTACTTCCATGGTGGCAGCGTACCCGAGGTTCGGGGTTTGGACCAGTCACGGGGTGTAGAACCTGGACTGGGGTTTCAGGTGCAGGGATTGCCTGACCTGGAGGGTGGGGTACCAGTAACTAAGGACCCTACCAGTGTGACTTCCAGGGGTACCTATCCTGGGAGGAGGGTGCGGAACCCTGGGAGGGGGTGCAGAGGGAGGAAGGACTCTCCTCTGGCACCGGTCCAGCCACAGGGTTCAGATCCTGGGTTGGGTGGCCAGGTTCAGGGGTTGCCTGACCTGGCGGGAGGAATCTCTGTATTCAGAGTTCCCCCGGTTGTGACTCTCAGGGGTACTACTCCAGGTGGGAGGGTGCGGAACCCTGGGAGGGGGTGCAGAGGGAGGAAGGACTCTCCTCTGGCACCGGTCCAGCCACAGGGTTCAGATCCTGGGTTGGGTGGCCAGGTTCAGGGGTTGCCTGACCTGGCGGGAGGAATCTCTGTATTCAGAGTTCCCCCGGTTGTGACTCTCAGGGGTACTACTCCAGGTGGGAGGGTGCGGAACCCTGGGAGGGGGTGCAGGGAGAGGGAGGTCTTGCCCCTGTCACCAGGTCAACTTAAGGGGTTGGACCCTAGGTTGAGGAGGAGAGTGGAAAAAGGTACCACGGGCCTGGGGCTACTGCCCCCCACTCAGAGAGTAAGGGCCAGAGACATCTGGATTGGAGGTCTGTCCTGGCTGCATCCCACTAGGGAACACCAGTGGGGTGGTTGGATTAGCGTGAAGGTCATGGTGGTATTGGGCCTGCGTCCACCTTTTTCCACCCTAAGCAGGGAAGCCCATCAAGGGAATGATCGGTCTACCCTGGCTTTTGGCTGGGGGGGAGATGTGTGAGACTTGGCCCTTTCCCCAAAATTTTTCGCCTTTTATTTCCCTTTTAAATCAGAATGCCCTCATGGTAACAACAATGTATAGGCCTTGTGTAGTGAGGAAAGCCCTGTGTACTGTGAAGCTGATGTTAAGATGCAGGTGTCTTATACCCCTAACATGGCTGCCACTGACCACTGCAGCTGCAGCGGGGTTTAGTGGGCGCATTCTAGTGGCTAGGGCCTGGCCGGAACCCTCCAAACAATGTATCAACTTAGCCTGCCAGCCTGCCCACAGGTAGAATGGTGGAACCTCCTAGAACCCCCTGGAACCTTCTGGAACAGGTGAGGT
The DNA here is from genome assembly GCF_964263255.1 of Lissotriton vulgaris. Lineage (NCBI taxonomy): Eukaryota > Metazoa > Chordata > Amphibia > Caudata > Salamandridae > Lissotriton > Lissotriton vulgaris. The sequence goes on along the minus strand of NC_141697.1, from coordinate 743,661,872 downwards.
GACACCAACTGCCACTGCCAACTGTCAACTGGCACTGTATAAGGACTGGAAGGTAAACTTTCCTGTCAGAGTGACTGAGGGGAGACCTGGGGGAGGAACCTACGCAGGAGTTTAGGCAGAGGGGCCTAGCCAGGGACTATGATACTGGAAGTGACAGGGCTTGGAGTGCTGCCTTACAAGTATTGAGGACTCCTGTAAATCCCCCCTGACCTAGCCCAGCGGAAGGGAACCCCCAGGGACCACTTGAGGGGATTGGCTGAGGAGATCTAACACCAGCCACCAACTTAACCCCCTTCAAGGAAACAAGAAACCAAAGGGCGCAAGAAACATCACGCCAACAAGAAACGAAGCTTCTATTTACAAGGGCGCAAGAAACATCACGCCAAGAAGAAAACCAAAACACCACAGGACGCTTGAGGAACCCACCAGGTATTGGCGCTGTGTCGCTCCCTGTGCCCCCTGACACCACCTGGGGTTCCTGCGCTAACCTGCCACTGCTGTGTGGCTTGACCTGTGAACTGCCCTTGTTTGAAGTCAGCTACTGCTGAAGCGCTAGCCTCCAGAACTGCCTGAATTTGGCCCCAGCGCTAAGGCTGTCATCTGCTGTGCCCCTGAAAGCGCTATAGTCTATTAGTGTAAGCGCTATTGACTGCCTATATTAAGCGCTGTATTGTTTCCCTCATCTGGAGAAGCGCTGTATTAGTGCCTCTAAGCGCTATCTTGTATGCCTCTGCGAAGCGCTGTGAAGTTGTGAGGCGCTGTACATCTGGTAGCTGTCATTAGTGGCCAGCACTACATCAGCGAAACGCTGTGTGCCCAGGACCCGAAGTGGCTGCCTGGCGCTGTGTTAGAAAGCGCTTCTGTGCCCAGGATTACTGCCACTGGTATCAGCGCTAGAGACTGTGTGCCCTCAAAAGCGCCGTATCCTGTGCCCCTGGAGGAGCGCTGTGAAGGAAATTGCCAAGCACCTCTAATTACCCCTGCGTAGCGCTGTGACGCGCTGATTCCTCGTGCCCCAGCGCTTGCCTGCTGTGAGTAACTTGGGGCCCCTGTGAAGCGCTGCTGAGCCGTCCGGCCGACTAGCCTGTTAGCACCGTGACAGCCCCGCCAAGCGCTTACCTGTAGCGCCTCACAGACGCGCTAGCATTGCCCGGGCGGCCCCCGGTGCCGAGGGAGGGCCGCCACTGCCCGGAAAGGAGTCCGCGGAGCCAGCGCGGTGTTCACCGCCGCCCCCACCGGCCCGACTGACGAGATCTCTGCGGCGGCCTCTGGAAGTTGAGTTAGGCCGCCGCGTTGCAAGTAGGCCGAAACCAGGCCCTGCATCACGTGACAGGGGCACCGCGTCTCTAGCCGCGCCCCCGCCTTCCTTATTTCCGGATGGGTCCGCCGAGCCGAGCCTCCCAGTTCCCGGCCCGAGACCCGGGGAAAGCCCGCCCGGGCCCAGCACTCATCGCGGAGGGGGGCCATGAAGCCTGAGAGCCCCCTCCGATTTGCCCCACAACGCCTGGAACTGCCTCGCGACCGGCGCTGGTGCTCTGTAGCTGCTCCCTGCAACGCGCCCGATCGCGTGAGGCTCCAGAACCTGCGCAAGGGCCGTAAATAGGCCGAAGAGAGAAGGTAAACATAAGAAAGGAGGGCGGGAACCACAAGGAGGTCCCGGTGCAGCCCCTCCTCGTGGGAAAATCTTTTGCTGAGCCCTCCTGGCCCCCCACAAGTACTGGAACTGGGCCAGGGTTCATTGACACTATGAACGCCCATTAGGGACAGTTGGGCACTAGGTTAACCCCTTGCTAGGGGTCCATTAATGAAATAATCTACCCATGCTGGGGCCAATGTGTAATCTTACCATGATGCCTGGGATATTTGTTGTTGATGAAATGTTCTCCCCAAGTAGCAGAAATGTTTTATTAGCCTAATGTGAGGCCTATGCTTGCCTAATGAGATGTTCTTCTCTGAGCCTGATGTATGATTTAGACCTGCTTAGTGAAATGGTCTGCCCACTTTTATGACATGCTACTTCTGCTTAAGGCAGTGTTACCTGAATGCTTTTTGCTACCTCAGGAAATGGTTAACTTACATAATGAAAAGGTTCCTGGGTCATATGTCATGCATACTCCTGCCTAATGCAATGGTTCCCAAAGACCTCTAGGTATATAAGGAGTTATTAGCCCTAAATGAGGGGCGTTGCCTGATGAAAGGTTTTATTCCAGCCTAGAGGATCCCTGCTTAGGAAAACATTATTCTGGGCTTAAGAAATGTTTATTCTGCCTCAATGAAAGGTTCATTCACCTTAGGCAAGGGTTATTTTTGCCTTGAAGAGATGTTTTGCATAATGGTTAATGAAATGTCCTCTGACCTAATGAACTGTTGATTGCTGAGCAGGGAAACGTTAATGCTTTAAGGATATAGCTACACTGTAATGAAATGTTTTACCCGCAGTGAAGTGTTTTACTCCTGCTTAAGGGAGGGTGGTCAATCCCTACCTAAAGCCAGGGTTATTTAGGCCTAATGGGATATCAACCTAATGCGGTGTTTACCTAAAAGGGTTGCCCATTCTTGTTATATGAAATGCCTATGCTTGATTTCTAGTGTAATGTTGATTCCTTATTAGGAAAGGGTTGCTCCTATTTCCCTGAAATGTTTACCCCTGATTAAGGAGAGGTTTATCTATGATTGGGGAAGAGTTTTGAAATAGTTATTCCTGCCTGAAGCCAGGATTATTTTAAACTGCTGAAGTTTTGTTACACACCGGCTCCAAGTGTTCTAACCTCTACTTTTCTACAGGGTTACTCTTGGGTGCTGAAAGGTTTATGCCAGCTGAATGCAGGTATTAGAATGTTGATTCTGGCCTGGGGGTGGAAACGCCTACAACTGCATAATGAAATGTGTCTCTTTAATGTACTTCTTTCAGGTGCTGACCCAGAGCAAGGCTGAGGTCAGGCCTGCGTTCTTCAAATATTTAATAATCTAATATTTAATATTTATGGCATATTTAATATTTATTCACCCAATATTTAATGTGAGTTTTGAAACATATGCATTTGGAAAGTAGGCTATTAAGCTAACTACTCTAATGAATTTGTGATTTCCCTGATCCTGCTCTAATTATCTATCTATTTATCTGGTTATTTATATTAATACAAATCACTTGTTTTTATACAAGCTCTGGAGTGGAGTCATTTATTGTGTGCCCAGGTTTCTGTCTCAGTGTGAGTGTGTGCTGCATGATCGCTTAACACATGTGCTTTCGGATGCCTACCCGCTCGTGCCATGCTACCCTAGGGGACTGGTGACGTCTTTGGGGGAGGCACTTTCCTTTTTCTTCGGTGGCACTGAAGTTCGTTTTTTTTAATTTAAGTAATCCGCTCCTTTGTTTGTTTTTTGGGGGGGAGAACCCCCCAGCCCCCCTCCGAGCCCCCCCCCTGCCCCCCCAAGCCCACGCAGAACGACTTGAAGGAATACCACGTCTCCCCCCCAGCCTGTGGTAAAGACGTCGTGGAAGGCACCCTCGTTGTAAAGATGTTTGCGTGGTAAGTGTCACGTGGTAAAGGTTATTAGTGGTAATGCCTTCGTGGTAAATGATGTTTCCCGAAAATGTTATGTCAAAGGCACTCGAATATTCATTGCTGGACCCACTTAGGAGGGCCTAGCAACGTGTAGCTTCTGCCAGGGACTTGTAAAAAAAAACCAGAAGGAAACTCTTCATATATACTTACACATACACAGAAGGTCTTTCGGTAAGTCCTCTAATGTTTGTTCAAGGAAAATTCACATTCTGATTCCCAGTGGTGTCTCGCACATGTAGGAACGGTGCAGCAGGATGGTGGAAATTAACATACGCCTGCGACGCGGTGAGCACAAAGTAAGTGGTTTTATTTATTTATTTATTTATTTATTTATTTATTTAATATTACTAGTCTGTTGTCTGTCGCATTCAACTACCCCCCACCCCATCCCCCACTTTTACCTATGCGAGCAGCTACTGCTGATTCGCCCATAAGAGCATAGTGCATTGGGCAAGAAATGGGGTTTGCCCATCTCTGCCATTGGCTCTATTACCTGTGAGCGCTAGCATTTTGTTCATAACATGCATGTCTCTGCCTGAAAAGAGGTGTGCTCCAAAGACTGCGCTGGTTGGCCAGTCAATCTTTTGGGGACAATTTTCCTTTTCTCTTTTTTTTTTTTTTTTAGCTTTTTTGAGTGTCTTCCAGCTCCCTAGATAGTTGGATGGGGCCAGTCGCTTTCAATTATTCATTTAATTTTTGTTGCGTGTGGTTGTTGAGTTTGTGTGTCTGTGTTGTTGCAGATTAGTGAGTAGGTGAATACAAGAATGAGCAGGTGAAGGAATGGATATGTGAGTGCAAGGAAGAGTGATAGAGTATGTGCAGGATGTTTTATTGAGTGCCTAGATTACTCAGTGAATGAAGAGGCACTTTCAGTTATAAGCCAGACCTATTGGTATTGCTAACACCAGTTTGTTTCTCTTAACCTAATTGCAAATATGTGGGGCTCTAACAAATATGGGACTCAGGGAAAAATGCTCTGTCTTTTCTCCCCTTGTTGCTACCCTAGGTGCATGTGTCAACAAAACTTTAAAATGCATTGGACAAGCAACATTAACAGAAACATTGAGGACCTAATTTCTGAGAGGTAACGCATTGCTGTGTGGTAGATTTCACTGCATCACTTCTACAAGGCTTACTTATGTGGGAACGCCGACCTTGCATACATTATACCTGACGTAGGTATTATGTAACGCAGGGGTTTACAAAGTGACACATCTGCTTAGATGTTTCACTTTGTAAATAGGGTGAAACAGGGGGCATGTTTTACGCCACCGATGCGTCACAAAAAGTGACGTAATAAAAGTGCAAAACTGTCGCAAGGCCTCATAAATAAGTGTTTATCATCATTTATGGAAGTGATGCATCACTGCATGAAAGCAGCTGTGCGTCACTTCTCAGTGCACCTTCATTGCTACATGATTGATGCATTATATTTACTGCATGACGCATCAAGTCGCAAGGAGTTACAGATACGTCAGTATTTCTGGCGTATCTGTATGGCGCAAATGTGACACTTTGCTGAAGTGTGTCACAAAAGTGAGGCAACTCCAGCAATGTGTCCTTTCACATGGGGCAAGCCCCATGTGAAAGGGCATCCATCAGTCTTATGCCTGATGTGAGGAAGGTGTAAGATATTGACGCATTTGCACCCTAGAAGTGACGCAGTGAAATCGGGTAGAATTCACTTCATCACTTCTACAAGGCTTACTTACATGGGAACGCCCACCTTGCATACATTATACCTGACGCAGGTATAATGTAGCGCAGGGGTTTACAAAGTGATGCTTCTGCTTATATGTGTCACTTTGTAAATAGGGTGCAACAGGGGGCATGTTTTACGCCGCCAATGCGTCACAAAAAGTGATGTAACGGAAGCGGAAAACTGTTGCAAGGCCTCATAAATAAGGCCCTCAGGGCCTCATTTATGACAAGTGATGCATCACTGCGTGAAAGCAGCAATGCGTCACTTCTCAGTACAACTTCCTTGCGACATGACTGATGCGTCATATTTACTGTATGACGCGTCATATTGCAAGGAGTTACAGATACGTAGGTATTTCTGATGTATCTGTATGGCGCTAAAGTGATGCATTGCTGGAGTTTGTCACAAGAGACGCAACTCCAGCCCTGTGTCTTTTGACATGGGGCAAGCCCCATGTGAAAGGGCTTGCACCAGTCTTATGCCTGCGTTGATGCAGGCGTAAGATATTGACTCATTGGCACTCTAGAAGTGAAGCAGTGAAATCTGGTAGATTTCACTGTGTCATTTCTACGAGGCTTACTTACGTGGGAACGTCCACCTTGCGTACATTATACCTGATGCAGGTATAATATAGCGTAGGGGTTTACAAAGTGACGCATCTGCTTAGATGCGTCACTTTGTAAATAGTATGCAACAGGGGGCATGTTTTACGCCGCCATTGCATCACAAAAAGTGACGCAACTGAAGCGCAAAACTGTTGCAAGGCCTCATAAATAAGGCCCTCAATGTTTTAAAGCTCACTTTATAGGAGGGTATGGCGCTCACACATTTGTGGGAATATAATTGTGGGAGTAATAGTGTTCAGCCCTGCATTGCAAAGCACATTCGGCCAGGCACACTGGTAAAACCTGAAAACTTGTATTTGCATCTTCATAGGACAGGAGAATCCTATCTACAACAATTTTAAGTAGTTAATGCTGTAACTGTGAAAACAATGTGGCACAATGAACATGTTGAGACCAAATATAAAAATAAATACAAATTCTCACATGTATCACTACAATGTAGTGCTTAATTTTTTTCTGGTGCTCAGCACCGGCACTTATTTCTAAACACCTGCACCTATCATGGGTCTACACCACATGGTGGTGCTATGTGTTTATTCTTCTGTTGATTTTATCGGTGCAGTGTTTATTGAAACCTGATAAATCTAGCACATAGATAATGCTGGTACTGCCACTCTGTAGCAATGGCAGGGCTGTTAGTGGTGCCAGCTGAAGTGAACGCCTGTGAAGTGCCTTGGGCCTTGGCACTTAATATCATACAAAATAAGCACTGCTGCAGTGCAAAGGTTAAGTTCCATGTGCCCTATTCCCGTAGGGACCATAATGTTGGGCCTCAGGCCCACAATATGATAATGAAGGTACACGGACACCAGGCAGGTAGTGGAGTAACAAGCCACGAGCACGTGCCCCCGGGCTCTTTTATTGACGGGGCCAGGTCACTCATGGCACCCGTGCTGGCTCGGAGACGTCTGCCGCATACCGTCGGTTCGCTGACGATGACATGTCTTGCATGGCTTCCAATTTGCTGACATCGGTGATGGTCTGTGGTGAGTTCTAACAGTTCCTTTTCGTGGGTTGCGTCATGAACATGGATGGAGTCCCACTTGAGAATTCACAGAGGTATTGCTTGACCGATTGAACTGCTTGGCTCTGACTGGAATTCTGTCGGTGGGGCAACGTCTCTTCTCGCTCTCCTGCCTGGGGAGGCCCGTTGTGTGGGTTGCTGCGGGACTGTAGGAGGGCTGCGCTGGGTTGCCGCTTGTGTGCCATCTGGGGGCAGCTGCAGGACTGCTGAGGAGCCGTTACTGAGTAGCACGCACTACCCTCATGGGTGGATGAGTCTTGGCAAAGACTTGCACTCACTGCCGCAGTTCCAGTGTAGGTCAGGTTCACAGGTGGCCTCTGGTTTCTTTTGTCGGCTGGTGGGGTGACGGTGCAGGACTCCAGTCCGACGATTTTCTGGGAGTGGTGTTGTTTGGCGCAGGTGCTGATGGCTGGCGTGATGGGGGTTGCCAGCCATGTGGTGGCTTGGGATGACAGGTGGTGGTGACTTGTTGGGAGTGTTGGATGTCAGGAGGGACTTGATGGCCATTTGCCTCTGCCTTGCTGAGTTGGAGTGTCTGTGGCCGCTTGACACGTAGAGTGTGGGGATCCTCTCTTGCCCGGCTTGGGGCCACTGCCGACTCCATCTTGAGGTGGTGTGAGGACGGACACTCGGTGCTGATCTTCACCCGTGGCATCTGCGGACAGGAGCAGGGATGCCGCTTGACTGAGACTGCCGACGCTCGGGGACGGACGGTCACCTGGGAAAACGTTAGGATGAGACGCGGTTGGCGCTTGCTGCGGCTTACGTTTGGTTCACCCATGAGGCTGTATCCAGGGATGTCGGTCTGCCTTGGTGGTTGTCTGGTGTGTCAGGGTGTGCTCTTGGCTTGCTGTGAGTCCTCGGTCTTCTCCCTTTGTTGGTTTGTTCAGCCCATCTGTGTTCATCCGGTTTTTGGGGTGACAGGGTTGTCACTTTTCTTCTTCTCTTCGAGGGTGTTGCGCTTGGACCTCGAGGCAGCGCTGTCATTGCCCCGGCTTCTGCCTTCGCTCTGGCATGCTTGTCTGGACTGGTCACTTTGTGATGTGCTCCTTGCTTGCTGGGCGATATGACGCCTGGTCTCGTGTCGGTATTTGTTGGAGCGCATGGTGTTGTGGCGCCCTGCCACATGGGGTGTGCGACTCTTCTCTTGCCAATGTTGGGTCGCGGCCGACTCAGTCTTGAGGCAGTGTGAGGGAGGACACCGTGGGTGGTCTTCGGCCTACTGCGGAGCTTCGCTGGGGCGGTGGAGACTTGGGTGTTCTCCTACCTGCATTCAGCAGTGCTTCTTTCTGGAGAAGTCTCCTGGGTGCAGTCTGTGCTCCCGTACTGCTGGTCTGTAGGGTGCAGTGCAGCTACCCTGATGTCGGTCGTGGTGGGCAGTCAGTGTGCTCGCCCACTCTGTGGATGTGCCAGTGTGAATATTCCTGCTAGGATCACATTGAAATCTCCTTTTGCTGATCCTGCACTTCTGGCAGGGTAGTGGGTGTCCGGATCTCTCCTCCGGTCCATGGTGCTGCCTGGGCTGACGGTCACGGGGCATGGCTGGCTAACCGTTCTGGCCAGTCAGTCCGTCTTTTTGCGTGTTGCGTCTGGGGAGCTACCAGTTGGTGTTGTGGTCGTCTCGGTGGCTTGCCCTGGTTGCTGCAGGATTTGGGTGCTGTCGGAGGTGGCGCAGGACTCTGTGCAGCGACTGTCTGTGGACTGCAGTGTGGGGGCTGAGAACACAGTGTGGTTAACTTGGTGCTGGGGTATGGCTGACGGCCTGTTCTGACCATGTAGTATGTCCATTCTCCAGTGTGCTCTTTCTGGAGAGCCGTCAGGTGTTGCTGATGCCGGTAATAGCAGCAGCCTTGCTTCCTCTTTTGTGGTGGCCTTGCGCACAGGCGTGCACCGTGGTGTCCGGGTTGCTTGGGGTTTCTCAGGGTTAGCGTGTTGCTGGGCCTCTGGGTGCTGGAGCTCTTCCACTGAGTTCTGTAGCTGCTGTGGTTTCTTAGATGTGGCGCAGGCACGTGGCCGCTGGGTGGTGCTGCGTCATGGTCTGCTTTTCCTGGGCCACGGCAGCCTTAAGGAGGGGCACCTTGCCGGTGCTCTGTGTTCCTCCTTGGCGCAGACACGCTGCTTCTCCTGGCGCTGAGGAGGTGAAGCTAGCATGGTCTTGTCCAGACTTGTGGCGCATTCATGCGGGTCTTAATGGAGACTGGGTGCGCACTAGAAGGCACTGTCGGCATCTGCAGCGTGTAGTGCAGCAGTTTTCCCTCAACAGGCAGGCTGCACAGGTCCAGTGATGCCTTCACAAGCTTGCCTGGCATGTGTAGGTGAGGGGCCTGGGACTCTCACGGGGAACTGGTGGTCACTGGCAGCGTTGGCAGAGGACTCGATTTACCGCCAGGTAGGGACCCAGGTATATTTGCAGCGTGGGTCTCTGGTCCAATTGACTGTGGAGGTGGCCGCCAGATGGCGCCGCCGCTGCCTGCAGGTTCCGTCTCTGGGCCTGTTGCGGCGGCTTTCCTCCAGCTCCAGGGCATCGATGCATGCCACCAGCAAGGGCCCTTCCTGACATTTCCGGTGGCACCACTACGCTGGGCAGCTGTCAGTGCGGTAGGATGTTCGGGGCTGTTTGGTAGTCTGAGCGGGATGGGTCCGCGGTTCTTTCCCTACCGCTGCCAATTGGGGGTCAGCGGACCAGGTGTTCATGGAGGCAGCTCCCACGGTGCAGCTGCATGCACCAAACGGTCATTGCAGGAATGTAGCACTCTCCCCTGGGCCTTGGGCGGTTGCTGAGAATGACCCCCTCCCTCTTCGCTCTCAGTGAGGACACAGTGAGCTTCGGAGCATTTGACTAACCTCAGTTGTGGGCAGTCTGGCCCTGGAGTTGCAGCATCTGCACTGTGTAGGCACGCAGTGCCTTCCTCCCTTTACAGTGGGGCTGCGGCAGGCATGCTGGCAGGGGGCATGCGTGGGTCACTGTGTAGGTGGCGCAGATCCTCTCGGGCCAGGGAAGCCTGACTGGGGGACGTGAGGAGCACTCTTCCTACCTCTGTCACGGGTGGCGTGAAAGAGGGAACCTGGGGTGTTGCCTGCTGTGCTCCTCTCTTCCCTCACACGAAGTGATGAAGGGCCGGCCAGTGGGCATGCTGGATTATCGACCCACTCTCATCACCAGTGTAATGTTGGGCATCAGGCCCACAATATTGATAATGATGGTACACGGACATCAGGCAGGAAGTGGAGCAACTAGCCACAAGCACATGCACCCGGGCTCTTTTATTGACGGGCCACGTCACTCGTGGCACCCGTGATGGATGGGTGTGGGGTACAGTGTGCCCAGCCCTCAAGGGAGTGGCTGGGATGACAACTTCCTGGGGGACACTAGAACGTGTCTTGCAGCACACTACTGGGACATCCTCATGTGAAGATCACAGCACACATAGATTTCCTCCTACACTTGGCTAAAATCTTTGCTCTGAAGGTTTTCACCAGTTCTGAGATGAGACATCTAACCCACTAGCAGTAGTATGAGAGTCCACTTTGTTAGGTGACAGGGTGTAGTCTGTGAAATGACTATCGTAAGGATAGTACAAGTAACTTTATGATCTGATTTCAGGTGTGTGACTAGAGGCAGCTTTCTTCTATGTAAGGAAGACCTCCGGATGATAGAATTAGGGACATAGCAGCATCCTGAGCTGTATCTTGCACACCTGATAACCCTGCTTACACATACATTCAACCTGGAAACTCTCCTTGATAAGCATGACATTGTGACCCCACATAAACGCTCCAACCTAAGAACTAGAGCATGCAGCCAATCCCACTCAAGGAAATGGAACTTCACAGCAGAGGAGACAGACTGTTGTTGCAGATGACTACAGAGAACTTCATAGTCTGCTTCCTTTCACCCTCAATGAAATGGAGAAGGCAGTCCTTTGGCAGGAGCTCACTGATTCAGTGAGCAAACACAGAATGGAGGTACACACTGTTGAGGAGTTGAAAAAGAAGTGGCAGGACTAGACGAGATGGGTGACGTCGAAGTGTTGCTGATACAGTTGGTCAAGGCACTTCTTGGATGCACTTCCACCCTGATTGATGTACCACTCCATCATGCTATACTTTATGGCCAGGCTTTCTGGGGAACCAATCCCTATATAAAGTGCATTTAGTACAACAGCTGGAGCAGCAGTAGCCAATCCAGTGAAAGAGCAGCAACTAGCCCAGGGATCTAAATGCATCACTACCACCCAGACAGGTGTTCCACCCATATATCAATGTCATTAACACATTCTAGAGGTTTGAATGTTTTTCTTTGTCATACCACAACACTGTCATTAATGTATCTTCTATGTATAAGCAGAGAAAATATACTCAACAGATAATGTAATTTAATAGTCTTCAAATATTCTCATCTAATGCATTTTATCTTTCACTTTAAAAGTCATGGGTTGTCCGCCCATCTGCCACATGCCACCACCTCCACTGCTACACTAGTTGCTGTGCCGACATGTTGACTGGTCACACACACCAGATGGCAGAGCCTGGCAATCCTACAGCCACTTCAGTTGTATTTCTCTAAAAATATCTCTTTCTGTACAAGTGACATTTTTTTAATACAGTAAGAGCTTTGTGTTAAGTAGGTTTCAATAGTCTGACTGATGGAAGATCTTATCGGTCTGATGTCTATGTCCTTACATCACAATATATAACATTCAATTGTGCTACTTCTTTGGTAAGAGTTTGAAAGGGAAGGTCTACTGCATGGTATACAGGCATCTTCCCCTACCATGAATGCCCGAGTGTGAGTATATGTATAGCCTGATTTTGGATTTTGGCCCTGATGTCACACTCTTGCATGTGCATAGTAGCATAGGCCTCTTCCTGAAAAGAGCAAGTTCTGTACTTGTCCAGTGACTTGTAGTTTTGCACCAAGCATGTTGTAATTTAGTGAAATTACACTAATGTCCCTTCATGGGTTTAGTACATAGAGCACTGGTAGCAGCATTGGAGAAGTAGCCGTCTACTAACTCACTTGCATAATGTTTCACCGCTATGAACTTACCAAGTCCTTAGTGCTGACATCCAGAGAGCTTGTTATGCCTGTTACATGTGTTGATGTGTGTAGCCTGATCGGTACATTCATGGTGTGTATATGTGTGTGTGTGAGTGTGTCGACAAGAGTAGCGGAGGCCAGTGGGATCCAATTTGGATAGCCCTAGGCTTGCCCTTCGTAAAGATGAACGGGAGGACTGTGCTCCTAGATAGTTTGAGTCTTTATTTCGGCCGTACTGATCATAAAAGACAATAAATAAATATTATCACCAAAAAAGTACATACATAATCAAGAATACTTAACAATAACAGCTCATGACAATTGGTAATATATGATAAAAACAAACAAGTTTGTATTTAGTTAAAAAAAGAACATTTTTTTAAAAAGGTTTAAAATCAGTACTGGCCATTGACAGTGGATACAAAAAATTACCTTTAATTACATCTAAATTCTAAAACCTATTAAAATTAATCGTACAAATTACCAGGGTCCCAATACTGGCTAAAGAGTATAATACATGACAGAGCGAAAGAAGCAGAATGGAAGGCAGTGATTAAGAATAATCACTGTCGCCGTCTACTTGCTTTCAATCTTATGTCAGAATCTCCAGACCCAATATAAAAATGTTGCTAAGTTCCTGAGTGCTTGTCTTCAGTATTAGCAATGCAGTGGCACTCGACCTGGTGCCCATATTTGAGCAGATTGGTTTAAGCCATTTGCTCTGTGGGGAACTATATGCTGGACATACAAATAAGATGTGAGGAATTGTCTTGTCCACATTCTGGCAGTATGTACATTTACCATTTACTGTCTTGGAAGTAGAGCCAGATTTTGGTTAAATCTTTGATCGGTAATGTACCTGTCCGAAACTGAAAGAAACGTTTCCTGTCAGTAGGCTTTGTTATGAAGTCCCAGAAGTCTTCATACAGAGGTTCCGACTTATGTACCAAGATGATACTGGTCAGTGATGATAGGCTAGAAGAACACAAATTGCCAGCTCTAATCCAGTATGCTTCTTTAAAAGCTTCTTTGGGGGAAACATGTTATTCACCGTGTCTTCCTACAAGTGCCTCATGCCCATGTTCACTAGAAAGCTTTACGCCCGCTGTAACCAGCTAATCTTGTGAGAGGTGTTGGCATCTCTAATGTCTTTGAGTGCTTAGGCATAGTAGGCTAGCTCCGGAATGGACCATAGTCTTCTCCGGTAGGCTGATGGTCTAAATCTAGCAACAAACAAACAGCGAATAGCAGTAGGAATGAACAGTTGCACCACCCTGGTATATACACAACAGTCAAGGCAAAACCTTATTTGCCATGGTTGCCCACCTCTTAGGTCCACTGCTAGAGAACGCTAATCATACAAACAAAAATAGAGAACAGAGAGGCAACAGTATAGAATACTGTGCATCTATCAAGTTGTTTTTCAAAAAAGGGTGTTCATATGTGTTCACAAAGAGAGTAGCGGTCCTTCAAGTTGTTCTTCAAATATTTTTATTGCAGTCTTCAAATAATATCTTGACAGAAATGACAGCCAACGTGTTTCGCCCAGGTTGGGCTTCCTCAGGGCAAAGATATATTTGAACGGTGCCGTTCGTAGTGTGCTGCTTGACTTTTTCTCGGAGACATTTGGATTCCTGCTTTCCACTAAGGAGGTTACTGTCTGTGGACCTTGCTCTGGGGTGAAGTGCAGTGCGACGGGACTGCGAGGACCAGCAGCCCGACTACCAGTGCAGCGGTGTGCCTCTTCCCGCCCCTGCCTCTCCACACCCCTGCCTGTGTGTATTTAATTGGTGCAGTGTTCCCGCTGCGTGGCACGCGCGCGGTCGCGCGCCGGGAGTAGCCCGGGACAAGGGCGGGACCGTCGGCGACCGTCCCCGGCCGGCAGAGGCTGGGCTGGGCCACCCCTCTTTAGTCCTGTTCTTGATTTGAGACTTTTCGTGCTATTCGCTAGTGGTTTTATGTGTCATACATTTTAGTGATATTTTAGGTGTTAGGGAATTAAGGTGGCTTTCGTTTATATTATTCTTCTTGTGTCTTAGGAGCTTATACTCTCTCATGGCATTACCTCCTGGGAAAGGAAGAAAGGCCCCACGTCCCTCTATCGGTGAGTCTGTACTTGGAACGCTGGATTTATTTATAAAGAGGGCTGCTGATGTACTTGAAAAAGAGATAACCATAACGGAGAATCAACTCTCTTTTGATCTCCTAGAGGCCAAACGCTCTTCTCTGGGCAGCATTGTGTCTGCGGTTACACACGACCATCCTCGGGACAATGTTGCGATTTTGGCTCCTAGTCCGAAATTCAGTCGACTGCCTTTAAGTACAGAGGGTTTAGTAGACTGCTCTCCCCCCTGCATTACCATGGGTAGTTTGTCTCCTCCTGGAATTAGGTGAGGGGTTCAAAGTGTATCAACTATCAGTAGCCAGCTCAACACCAATTTATCTCTTGATCTTCAGGAAACTAATAGTACTAAAACCACTCAGGGTAAAAGAAAGAGAGGAGGTGGTCCATAAAAGGGCAGAAAAGCCAAGGTTTCTAAAACCGCTAGTTCTGCCCTTGTCTCAAATATAACTGAACATTTCCCTCCCCTTAATTCTGGTACGAATGTCAGAAACCCAATTCTACAGTTTGAACAGCGTGCTGTAAAAGATACAAGCAATGGTCTCCTAGATAAAATAGAACATCTTGTAAGATCCTTGCTGTTACCATTGCTAGAGAGAACTAGAGTAGTTAATGTTAACCTGGAAAAACTGGAAAAAATAGTTACATCTAATTCCTCTATGCTGAAACAGGTGATGGAAGGCTTAGTGGGTCCTAACCCTGGTGCCCCTCATACTCAGGTTCCTGGGTTGAGTCCGACCACTAATTGCAGACTTAATGAAATCATTTCCGGTGCTAAAAAGTCGAGCACTACGTCCCAAGCAGTGCGGATTATAGCTCCAAGTGAAACCCCATCTAATACTGTGGTAGGTGAAAAGGGGCTGACCAAGGAGTTAGTAAGCCAGCCTGGAATGCTAGATAAAGTGGGCGTGAGGCCATCCCAAAGGAATTCTCCATTGGGCAAAGTACGAGGGAATAAGAGGTGGTCCTGTATTGACCTACCCCAAGAGTCTGTACCATATACAGTAATTCTAGCGGGAGTTCCAGAGATTAATGAGGATAAGTTGGAACACCACAGTGAGCTGTTAAATAAGGTTTCTCATTGGCTAAATAGAAACAGGGCACTTCCATCATTAACTAATGCAGAAATTCTTAATGTTAGAAGGGTGGACTGGGTGGGTTGTAGACATAAGGATATAGAGGGCGACTGTATAATTGTAAGTTTTAGGGATCCTAGGGCGGTCAGGTATATTTGTTCTGAAATAGGGTCGGGAGGAGGGGGCGAAATACAGTCGCTTGACTTGAACTATTTCTATGACCGAGCCTTACCTCGCCCATCTACCTACAGTAAAGGTGATTCCTATATGACATCTCGTAACATCCATCGATATGCCAGGGCTGAGCCCCCACTCTCCCTATTCAATCGTTGGAGGCATTCTCTGGGCTTGAGGGGGTGGATTGACACAAGAAAGTTAAAACAAGCTCTGATGTGGTCCAGCCCTTGGGGGAGGAGAATGCAGGTGGTGGAATTTGTGAGCTGGTGGTTCTGGATGGCGGGGTATTGTATCCAGCCAGTGATTCTCCTGGCCCTGGTCTGAGCCACAGCCTCCTTCCGGTACTCAATTTAGTGCATTGTGGGGTGAGCACTGTGGCTAACTCGAGGTGTGGGAAATTGTGTGATCTTAGCCCAAGGATCAGGGAGTCCTCAGTGTTGGGGCCACCAGGGTTTAGTAGGGGGAAATTTGAGGTCCAGCCGCCCGATAGTGTTAATGTTAATGGTCTCAACCCGAAAAAAAATGTGGATGTTCTTCAAATGTTGAAAATCACCTCCTGGAATATAGCAGGGTTAAGAAGTAAATTAGACATTGCTGAGTGGGCGGAGTTGGTTGACCCCCAGGATATCCTTTTTTTTCAGGAGACTTGGGCTGTGGATCCTATTCATCGTCCCCGTTACTTGAACTTTCATAAGCCAGCAATAGGGGGGAAAAAAGGAAGACCTTCCGGTGGTCTCACCATTTGGGTTAGGCAAGCACTGAATTTTAGGCCTATGGAAGTGGTGGTAGACAG
This sequence comes from Lissotriton vulgaris, assembly GCF_964263255.1. Taxonomy (NCBI): domain Eukaryota; kingdom Metazoa; phylum Chordata; class Amphibia; order Caudata; family Salamandridae; genus Lissotriton; species Lissotriton vulgaris. The sequence continues at coordinate 743,645,745 of NC_141697.1, read as the reverse complement.
CCCAGATATACTTGTCCTGAAGTGGAAAAGGTTTGATAATACAGCGTTACTCCTTGTAAATGTGTATGCTAGAGGGCAGCCGGGAGGGCGGGGGGTCTGGAATCCACATTGAGCTAGATTCTCTTTTAAATACTGTTGGCTTGGATGGACATGTGGTTGTGGCAGGTGATATTAACTGCACTTTTGAACCGTTAAATTCTGAGGGGGTATCTATCTTGGCTGACGAGGATGCCCACTGGAATATTCCCGCTCTTACCCTGAATCCAATAAAGAAATGGACCGAAGCAGCCTTACACTGGATGGGTTTTTATCTGGAGTGGGGCTTGAGAGCGGTAAATGGCTGTTCCATTTCGGACAAAAAAGGCAAGGCTACGTTCGACAACGGCTTTAGTTCAAGTCGTATTGACTACATCCTTATTAAGGTTAAGCATTGGACAACACTTGGGGACTTGGTGATTTTGGATTGTCCTGAGAGCGACCATAATCCACTAATATTAATCCTAAAACTAGATGAGGGCACTGAGTGTAATTTACCAACTGAGATATCTACTGCGGAGGCTGTCTTAACTAACGACCAACGCAGGGTGCGGTGGTCTAGGGTAATCGACGACGCCTCCATCTTAGGCAAAATTTCGTCCTCTGTTTCCTGCACCTTTTGTGCAATGTAAGCGCTTACATCCCAAGCAAGGGAGGATGAGAATATTATTTCACTCCATGAGAATCTGTTCAGGGAATTGAAGTCCTACTTTACTAAAATTGGCAAATCCACCAAGGGGCCTATTCAACCATTAGGGAAGTCATGGTACAATAAACCATGCCGTGTCGCATATGGCACTTTGGTGAAAGTGATAAAATCTCGAAATACTTTGGAGGTAAGGAAAGCGAGGCATGCCTACCGTAAAATCCTAAGCAAGTCCAAAAAAGCATGGGATGATCAGCATTGGCATGAGCTTCTTGAGGCCAGTAGATTGAAAAACCAGACAAAGTTCTGGTATATAGTTAAATGGGGGAATTCCGCCCATCTACAAGTACCTGCTAATCATGTGACGTCAGCAGACTGGGTTGAGTACTTTGAGTCCCAATTCAAGGGTGTGGAGTTAGCATTTGATAACGCCTACGGCGTTATTCCACTGAATATACGGTCTCCTAGTCAACCCTTAGTGTTTGTTACAAAAGATGCATAGTATGCATTAAGTAAAGTCCGGGGAGGTAAAGCCCCTGGAATGGATTGCATTCCGGCTGATCTTTTTAAGTACGATCTAACGATTGGGCTCCATACATTACACTTCTTGCAAATGCTATCTCAAGGGGGGCAAGTATTCCCGATTCTTGGCACGGGGCGAGGTTCTTCCCATATTTAAAAAGGGGGACCGTACCGTCCCGGGGAACTATCAACCGATAAGCCTGATAGATGCAATTCAATAAATTGTTGCCAGGATGGTCCTCACAAAGATACAGAGTTGGATGGTCCAGGAGGAAGTGTTGTCCCCCCTCCAAGCCGGGTTTCGATCATGTGTTAGTACAATTGAACAGGTCCTCAGGTTTATATCAATCTATTGGAAGGTTGTAAGCCTGGGTGGTGGCACCATCTATGCCGCTTTTGTAGACCTTAGGTCGGCTTTCGATCTAGTCCCCAGAGGCAAGTTATGGGATGACCTAAGAACCATGGGGATGCCACTTGAGCTTTTAAAAATGGTAATCGCACTTTACGAATCCAACTTTGCACAGGTCAGATGGGGCAAACAGGGGCAGGTATCTGAGCATTTTTAAGTGACTCGTGGTGTTCTCCAAGGTTGCGTTTTAGCACCAACCCTGTTTTTGTTGTTCATTAACAGGGTGGTGCAGTATTTTGCAGGGTTCCCAACTGATGCACCAGCCTTAGGTTGTACCAAATTTCCGTTACTTATGTTTGAGGATGATACGCTCATAATATCGAAAACTTGGAAGGGCCTTCAGAAAGATCTGGTTAAATTTGAAGAATTCTGCCATTTAAATGACCTTGAGATTAATGTTTCAAAGACCAAATGTATGGTTTTAGCTAAAAACAGACCAAAGGCTGCCACTGTTTCCATGAATGGCTCCAACCTGGAACAGGTGAATGTCATGATCTACCTTGGGGTAGTTTTAGAATGTAGACTTAACTGGAAACCCCAGATTGACACTCTCTCTCTAAAATTTGCGCAGCTTTCAGGGTATTTAATTAAGGAACATAGATCCTCTTTAACCAAAAGGATAGGTCCTGCTTTAAAAATGTATAATGCCAAGATAAGCTCAGCGATCTTGTATGGCGCGGACGTCTGGGCCTTTGCGGACCTTTCCCCGCTAGTCAGACTCCAAAATACATTTTTTAGAAATTTAGTGGGCCTTCCCTCCTCCATTGGTCTACTGCCCTTGTTGTTAGACCTGGGATGCAATGCTATTGATGACGAGGCACGTTTTAAACCAGCGGCCCTATGGAGGAGAATATGGACTACGCCTGAACTGGCACTTTTTGGTAATGAAATTTTGGAAGTGAGATCCCTGTTAGGTGCGGGTAATATATCCTGGTTTAAAAAAGTTAGATCACTCCTGGAAAATATGGGTTTGAGCTACCTTTGGACTGACCCGGAAAATAATCCTTTTCCCTCAAAAAAGGATTTTAAGGCACTTTACTGGTTGACAGTTCATCAAAAATATCTTAGTACTGTACATGCCTCTTCATTGTCGGGCAGGTTTATGGAGCATAAACTTGACCCATCGTTTGAGGATTACTGGGATATAATCACCAAGAGCATCGACAAGAAGCTTTACCACCAGCTTAGGGTGGGTTCTTTCCCCATTAGATCCTTCACTAACAAATGGAAAGGCCAGATAAATGAGTATTGCCCATGTTGCAGGGACATGAAGGAGTCCCTGGGACATATTTTCTTTGTTTGTCCTGCCTATCGAGCGCCCCGTACCAAATGGCTAAAGCCCATTTGCAGAAACATGGGAACGCGGGTAGGTTTGGTGGCCTTGAGGATTATGAGGGTAGATACTAGTGAACCTGTGGTAATTGCTGTAGCAAATTTTCTTGTCTGGGTCTGGATAATTAGAGCCAAATACTTGGAAAAATGGTCTTTTAGATAATATTGCATGATTTGTTATTACTTTGGTCTTTGAGATTGTTCTTATGTATTTTTAACATTTATTTGCTGTTTTAACGAGACAGTTGCATTTTATTTTCTGTATATATAAATTTAGCTGTAGTACCCCATGAAATGTTTTGTATGCACTTTTATCAAGATCCAGTATTTCTGCATTCGTATGATTAATTGTTTCTTTAAGAGGGTGTACCAAACTCTTGGAAGACTGTGTGTCCATTGTATTTTTATTGCTTGTCTTTTTATGATGAATTAATCGAAATAAAGATGATGAACTGAACTATATTTGAACGTCAACGGCACTGCAGTATGAGGCCCCACGAATTGCGGACACGGAATCTTTGGTAACGAATTAAAGCTGTCTATAAGTAGTGCGGTCCACACACTTTCTAATTAAATACGAAATGCAAGTGTGCATGGAACAAGAAAACAGTCCTGACGCTGAAATGTGATTTCAAATTAATCTTCCTCAAAAACGTATAGTGATCAAGTCTCAGTGAGTGATGCGCTAAATTCTGGGTGGACACTGTGATAGGTGTCACTGGATGTCACAAGTTATGAGGCAGAGCGAGGTGACGCCATCCAGCACCCGGTTTGGTTTTCTTCGTACGTGTCAGTCTTTTCAAAACGCCGCAAGGGCGAAACGCGTTGGCTGTCATTTCTGTCAAGATATTATTTGAAGACTGCAATAAAAATATTTGAAGAACAGCTTGAAGGACTGCTACTCTCTTTGGGAACACATATGAACCCCCTTTTTTGAAAAACAACTTGATTGATGCACTGTATTCTATACTGTTGCCTCTCTGTTCTCTATTTTTGTCTAAATCTAGCAACCGCTGCCGGGGTGAAAATATAAGGGTGTGAGTGGAGTGCTTTGGGGAAGGCCAGTTAAACCTCTCACAAATCTGTTTTGGGCCAGGATTAATGGGGACAGATTTTCAAATCCCCAGACATTTGCACTGTAGAGAATAGAAGCCATAACCTTGGTATTGGTTTGTCCACATTTACCACTTACTTGTGTGACTTGCAGAATGACTCAAAGCAGATTAATGCTCGCTGCAACCCAACTTAAGTTTTTGATAGAATTAGGGTATCATCAGCAAACATAAGTATTGGGACCTTATTGCCTGCATCGGGGGGGCATTGGTAGAGTGCTCTAAAAAGTAGTTAACTACCCATTTATGAAGAATGAAAATGGGGTGGGAGCCAGAACACACCCTTGACACACCCCTTTGAAGGATTGAGAAACTGGTGGTGGTGTTTCCTAGTGGTCCCCAACAAACCTGCGCATAGTTGGATTTGTGCAGTTTAACTACAAGCTGTAAGAGCTCTAAAGGATTCATGTAGCGCCACCTACTGGAGTTCGTTTTGTTTTGTTTCGTTGTCGGAGGTCGGAGCAGATGCGAGCTGGACGTGATTGGCGGCGTTCTGCGGCGGTTTGCAGGGGGCTGCGGTGGGGGTCCGCAAGAGCCTTCGCATCTCATTTTAGGACCGGCGGAGCTCCAGTACATCCGGAGCAGATTCAGCGTAAGCCCGTGAGCCCGCTTCTGCAGGAGAGCCGAGAGAGCTGAGGTGCGGAGCAGAGGCATCGGAGTGGAGCGGGCAGAGCCGGAGGTGAGCCGCAGCGGTGAAGGCTTCAGGTCCCCCCCCCCTCCCCCGGGTCCTCATCTTCCCTGTAATCGCAGTGGTGGCACTAACTGCACAGACTTTAGCCATGCTGTGACCAGTAATCAGTAGCCGTGATTGACAGCAGCTGACGGCAGCTGTGTCCCCAGTACCCGCCTCAGTGCCTGCCTCATCAAAATAATCCCCAGAGAAACTAACTCATTTACCCCTTTATTTGTCCCTCGCCTGCCTGCCTGCCTCCATCAGCTCTTGAGCACCATTGCCTGCCTCCTGCTTTGCGCTTTCATCACCCCGCATTAGCTGATCCACTCCGCTGTTTGTGGCTGTGCCTTGGCAGAACCAGCAACAGAGGGTACCGCGCACAGTGAACAGCAGTAGACAGGACGAGGCAGGACAAGTAGCACACGGTAGGGCACGTCGCTAATTTTGGGAGTGGAGGTGGTCAGGACAAATTAATAAAATCTAAGCATCTAAATAAAAGGGGATAAAGGCGATAAAAAACCTAAAAACAAGGAGAAGGCAGGTTAAAAATAAGCAAAGCTACCCGGCTACCTGGCCACCTGACAACCCGGTACCTGGATTCACCTGGCAAATCATCCAAGCAGCATATAAAGCGTATAAAGCTCAAACCGCCTAGCAAGAAATCCAATCGGGAGGCGTAGAAGCAGGAGATTTTCGACTCCCTTTAGGAATGACAGGAACAACAGCGCGTTTCCGGACTTAGATAGACAGACACTTAAGGTAACGAACCAGTTATGAGATCTGGCAAAGAAAGGCGGTACGTTTCAACAGTGATTAGCAATTGAAAAAAGAAAAATAAGATCCTCAAATTGCCTGTCAATACCCAGGAGATATCAATGAGAATCGACGCACAGAGCAATATGGAGGACAAAAACTTAGTGAAACTGGATATGGAAAGGGAAGTAGACGCAGAGGGATGGTGCCAAACCAGATCAAATTACAAAAAACTCTCTTCCAACCAAACATTTATTCCAGATTCTCCTTCATAAAGGATGCTGGGGCTGTGTTGAATCACACCAGCGCCATACAAAAGGGCCTTCCCTCCCCCTTGTGGCCAGAAAAAATTCTCATAAAAAGTTCAGACACACCAGATCCAGTGATGGCGAACTCCCTGAACAACGATACAACAACAAAACATTCCTTGAAGCCAATGCTTGAACTTAACACAGAAGATCCCAGAGATCAAGTTAATGAAAAAGAAAGGAATCAATCCAGGCGGCAAATGGAAAGTGCAGAATGTAGCAAAGATGAGCCCCAATCACGGGCAGACGAGAAAGAGGAAAAAGTTGAAGAGAAGGGCTATAATCAGACTATGCAAAACTTCACATACAGGCACTCCTTAAGGCCCCTGGAAATCCCAAGTGTGGCGTTGGAACCAAACATCATAATTCAACTTAGCCATCCTGGGCCAAATACAAGACAAGACGCAGTACCAACAGCCGTAAATGGCTCTGGTCTCTTCCCATTTCCTCATCGCCCCGTAGAAACACAGGAGGGATGCAACGACATTGACGAACAGGAAAGAGAAGGAGACAGAAAACCGCAACACTCATCAACAGACAAATCCTCAATAACAAAAACAAACGGCATTCGGAATCAAACTGAAATATCATCTGTAGAAAATAAGACCATCATCAACCCGCAGGATCAGTCATCGGGCACAGCTAGATTTAACTCATCCTCCTGACAACGGAAGAGTGGGAAAAAATGGTGGATACCTATTCCCAGGGAAAGTGTGATACATCACTGCAGGTCATAGAAAATAAGATACATGAAGCACCAAAGGCACTTACTACAGAGGAGAGCGGACTATGGGCGTCCCTCCTAAACACCATGAATCTTTCGACAAAAGCTATGGAATACCATTCGGACAAGATGGATATCCAACTAAACCTTCTGACACGCCTAACCACTCATGTCATCAACATCGACAACAAGCTACTGGATCTGAATGAGCTGATCAAAAGAGCCCAATCAGAAACCGTGATCAACCCCCCAAGCTGTACCTGTTATTCAATTATCGATAAACTAGCCACCCTTTCGGCTGTAATGAGCGATCTCATAACAGACATAAAGTTTGCAAACAGCACTCAAAGAGAAGGAGCAGCAAGGGTAATTGGAAGTGAAGAAAGAAAAAATGTGGAGCATGCCTCAAAGCAAAAAACTGAGGATCCGAACCACCGCAAATTAACCAAGGAATCAAACACTATAAAAACCCAGTCTAAAGAAATGTACGATCTGAGCATAGTTCAAGAGGGAGTTCAGGACAGACAAAAACCACAAAGGATTAAAAGCCTGAGACCAGAGCAAGTGGGATACTCACACTCGCCCCAACAAGAACAACAGCAGCAGCCTAACTCCACAGAGCTGCCAGAAAATTCAGAAGGAGTAGACCAATGGCACGGCAGAATGCAAACATCAAATCAACGACGGAAAATGAAGAGAAAAGGGAGAAATAAATCATGCTCCATAAAATCCTCCTTCCAACAGGCAAACAAGACAGCGACAGAACCTGTGATGGTACAAGGAAATACTACCGAAGAACCAATCTTAAACCACAAACCGAGCCCCTTTAACGATCATGGCCTAACGGGACCAGAAAAAACATCCCCACAGACCAATATTTCACAAGCCAAAAGGACTAAAGGACCAGAGGTGGAAGTGAATAAGCAAGAATAACCAGGGACAAAAAATAAGAGTGCAATAAATACCTTAGAAGGGCAAAAAATGGGAACAAAAACAGCTGGAAATATGGCCTTACAAAAAAGAGGGGGCTCAGACTACTGTGAATAGGCCATCACCACGGCCCCAACAACAATGAAAAAAGACCCCGAGGTAAAGCTCAACATGGATTCACTGAACCGGAGAGGGCAAGCCCCACAAATCCTCGGAACACCCCAAAGAACAGCACATGAAACATAATCTGAACAATTACTAGATTACAACAATCACGCAATCCACAATCCAGTTTTCAACATGGAATCACTGAACCCAACAGGGAAAGCCCACCAAGCCACCAGAATACCTCGCAGAACAGAATTTGAAATAAAACCCAATCAACTTCTGGATAACACCAATCTCGCCGATTATAAATCAATACTATTTATCCCAGAGTACAGATCTAAGGGCCAAGAGGACATTCTAAATAGACGCAACATCCTTCGAGTACTAAACTCAACCACAAACCTGGGAAGAATAAATACCCAAGATCTGGAGGCCGTAGAATTCATCAGCCATAAGCACCTGTCAGAACAGGAAATAACAAAAACTACCTGGATTACCGGAGATTTGGCAGAAAAAATCCTAAAGGAGGACAGACAACTGGAGGCATGGGGGATTCGAATAAAACCGTATCACAATCCCGGATACCCTGAACCCCTACTCCGCAATTTTCAAGAATGCATTAATCCAACACAGGAAAAAGATTGCCCTGGCGCACCCAAAAAATCCATATCAAGAGGAGCCCGAGGACGCTCAGTCGAACGAAAGGACAGAGAACTCCCGAGGCCCAGAAACAAAGGCGAACCGGACCCAAGACAAGACTGGGATTGGGTAGCAAAAACTATCAACACCGGACATATCGGCCCATGACAGTCCGAAGAACGAATCAGGAATGTGCCAAAAACAAAGCCATCGCTAAAACTGTGTCTTGGAACATAAACGGGCTAGGTTAAAAATCCACAAACAAAGACCTATTGTTATATTTCCAGCAGTACGATCTAATTTTACTACAAGAAACCTGGTTGGTAGAGCTGTTTCACCTCCACGGCTATAAAACATACCACCTCCCAGCCAGCAGAATCTCAAAGTTCGGTCCCCAGAAAGGTGGTTTAACTACATACACCTCAATAAAAACAATAAACACAGTAAAAGAATTGCTGAACAAAAATACATCTGGAATAGATAATGGAATAAATGCAGTACAGCTGGAATTTTCATTCCCGGGAAAAAATAGACAACAGTTAATCCTGGTAAATACTTACTTGCACCCGAAAGGAAAAAAACGGCTCAAAATCCCTGGTGTTGGAACTAACTAAATTAATAACGGAAGGAGAAACCCCGAACCTTATAGTAACAGGTGATTTTAACATGTTCCTCTCAAAGAGCCAAGGAAACAACCATCGATTAGAAGATCATTTAAACGAAAGGGAGATCCTTTCATTGGAAGAGTGCCCATGGGGAAAACAAACAAATCTATCTAAAAACCTATTAAAGGACCTAACAAACCTGGGTCTCATTTCGATAAACGGCCGATCACAGGGGGACAGACCCCAAGCTGCAAACTTCCACAACTTCAACTCTAGCACAGCGATAGATTACACATTCCTATCTTATTCACTTTTCACATTAGTAAACGACTTTAAAATTGGTACATCCGACTGCAGCGATCATCTCCCACAAGAACTGACACTGATGGCACAGGGGACAGGATTAACAACTCCAACTGACGTGCAAAATCTAACGATCACGTCAAAATGTATAAGAATCAATTGTAAAACAAGCGATCAAGAAAAACTTGTGAAAGATGCCAAGATCTGCTGGGAAAGAGTCAATCCATTCTATGAAAACAACATAACCGCCTGGGAAACCTTCCTGAAAAATGTTGGCCTAGCTAACTCCAAGAGCAATTCCGCACAAGAAATTTATGAATCACAGAAGTGAAAAGAACAACATGCCTGGCAGACAAGTAACCCAAAAACTTACCTTCTGACCCCACGAACTTGCAAATTAAAGCAAATAAAAACTGCAATTAACAGAATTCTCCGCGGTCTGCGGAAAAACGGGGGCGATAAAAACCTAAAGACTGAATTGAGATCATTAAAGAACAACAAGAATAAGATCCTATGGCGCATAAAACAGGACTTCATAGAAAAAACATGGGCGAAATTGCTTTACGACTCCAGAAGTAACAACAGTGCGAGATTCTGGAATACTGTTAACAAAATTGAGAATCCTAAAGCCACTGGAGTAAATTCCCACATAATGGAGGAGACCTGGGTAAAACACTTAACCAACCATTTTTATAACGAAATCGATAAGGCTAATGAAAACCTAGAGGTCCGGAAGGAGAGCACGAAGGGCCCAAAGCCACTAGCCCAGGAGACCAACTTCCCAGGCTCAACAGTACAGATCTAGGGAAGAATTGCGAAAGGCCCGAAAGAGGGAGCCTCAGGGCCAAATGGAATTCCCCCCGCTCTCTATAAGCAAGAACCAAATTATTGGGCTGAGCAACTGCTCCCACTCTTCTCGCAAATCTGGGGGGCAGAACAAACCCCGAGCTCCTAGAAGGGATCAATTATCGCCCTGATTCATAAAAAAGGCAATAGGAGCAAACCAAAGAACTACAGGCTCATTGCCCTTATTACAAAAACAAAAACGAGGGTTGGAGGGTCTAAGGGAATTTAAAGACCGGCCCAGGTAATTTCCCCTATTACAATATCTAAATACAAGAAACCTGGGGGTCTATCATCAAGACAAAGGTGTGTCTAAAGCCATACATAGTGTAGAACAACTGAATGTCTGTGCGGTAATTAAATGGTCTAGTTATATAGAGTATAGTAAACCAACGCATGGAACCACCAGCAACTTAAGGTGAAATCCAATATCCAGAGATGGATTACCATCAAAATCTTGTTGGTGATGTAGTTTTCTCATGTGGTCATCCACAGGGCTAGGCTGGTGTGTCCCTAGATCAATTGAGACTACAACCAAGACCGCCTGTCAGGACTGGGTCACGCCCGCAGTCACTAGCCGACCATGCGTGGGATCACCAATTGGAAAAAGGTGCAGTGCAAAGGGTGAAGATGTGAAGAGAAAGTGACATTAAAAAGGAATAGAGGACTCACAGTAAACTTTAATGAGTGAAGAACCTCTTTCAATTTAAAAACCAGAACAGCGCAAAAACAGCAGTGTAAACAAATGACTGCTTTAGGGCCGACATGTTTCTACCAGTAGGGGATACACTCCCTTGGCTTTCCTCAGGGCCTCTGTTCTCAAAAACGTTTGCTACTGCAAGTGTTCAAAACAAATCAACTCAATACATAAATCATAAACAGTGACATATTTTAAAGGATATATTTCTATTCCTCCATGTCAGCTGGTGTGTGAATCACCTATAACACAAAATGCAAAGTGGTATGAATGCACTGGTTATATAACACTATAATACCGTTAACAAAGAGGAACATCAGGTTCCTTACTCACCCTTCTTGACAGGGGAAATTACCTCACCTCACCTGGACCAAGCTCAGAGTAAGGGAGGCCACGCTCTAAGGATAAGGAAAAGTAATCCAAATCAGGGAGAGGTAAAGCAAGGTTTAGCCTAACTTCTTGTTTGGAGTTACTAGAAAGTCCTCATCCATAGCTTAAAAAACACAACCAATCTCTGAAAAAGGATAACCCCCAGCTATTCGCACTACAGGTAGGATAAATAAAAGTAAACAAAGAGGTATCAAATCACCACATGTTAGGAAGTCTTAACATGGTCCCAGCACTCACCTATCCGTCGTTGCCCCAAGCTGTGTCTGAGGCTGGGGGAGGCAACGCTGGGTAAATGGAGTCCAGCTTATATGGGTGTGTTCTCCATTGAGGTGCCCCTATCAGCGCGAGTGTTGTTGCCGCGCTGTTTCTCTAGAGTTGGGATTGCACCAAAACTTGGTGCTTCTAGAAAGGGCACGCTATTGTATTTAGCTTAGCAAATGCATAAAGGATGTCATTCTGTTGCTCAATAATCGATCGCCAGGTTAGTTAATGGTTGCTAAATGAGACGCGTGATATCGCGAGGTCTCGGCAGAACTACAACCATAGAGATTGTAGTTCGAGCTACGATCGCTATCGGAACTACCAGACAAGGGAAATGTAGTTCTATGTCCAATTCCCAATGTTAGACCAGTTATATTCATAGAATATAATTCAGATCGCCGTGGACTTTGGGAGTGCAAATACATATCTGTTATCAGCCACATAGAGGATAGTTACCCTTATGCTAATTAATTGCGCATTACCCAAAAATTTACGAGGTCGGGTTTAACCTTGCACAGGGAATATATGTTATTTGATCTTCACCCCATAAGGATCGTTAACCTTGTGCCAGTTTCTTATGCTCAGATCTTTCGCATGGGTAAATTATGCTGTATCACAGTGATCGGTCTCAAAAGGTGGTTCCTGGTTGCCGATTTAGGCGCGAGTTCTCGCGAGATCTCGCCATGATTACAATGATAGAGATTATTGCCCTTATTGACATAGATGCCAAATACTTTTCAGGTCTCCTCCTAGAAGAGCTAACAGCTTGGGCGTCAAAGAAAAACTTAATCCCCATCAATCAGACCGGTTTCCAAAAAAATACAGGGACAACGACAAACATTCTAGCCCTCTCCCTGTTAATAGATTCCACAATCAAACACAATAAACCACTATATGTGTGCTTCATTGACTATTCAGCTGCATTTGACAGCATAGACAGAGGAAAACTCTGGGCCAAGCTCTCAAGCTGGGATGCTGACCCCAAATTGTTGAACCTACTGATTTTACTACACACAGAAACTTGGATTCAAATAAAACTGGGGGCAGGTAACTGTTTATCAAGAAAAATACCAACTACAAAAGGCTTGAAGCAGGGGTGCATCCTCGCACCGCCCTGTTCAACCTCTTTATGTCCGATCTCTCCGATGACCTTGATAAATGCAATCATCACGCCCCAAAGCTAGGGGGCTTCACCTTGTCCAACCTACTGTACGCAGACAATTTAATATTAATAAGCCAAACTCCAGTTGGTCTTCAACACCTTATCAACACAACAAGCAATTTCTCAGAGAAGAACGGATTAAGTATAAATTTAGAAAAATCTAAGGTGATGATATTAAATGAAAAACTCAAAAAGCCACACCCACAGTGGTTTCTGCGAAGATGGAAATAGTCAAAGAATACAAAAATTTGGGCATAATGTTTGACAGGAAGGGCTCTTTCAAACAACAAAAAACGGTAATAAAGAACAGAGGGATATCATTGGCCATTGCACTAAAGAGTATTAAGAACAAAATAGCAGGTCCAAACCTAATCCCTCTGTTAGACATTTTACAAGCAAGACTATTGCCATCGATAACCTACGGCAGCGAATATATGAGAGGGAGAGACGAGTCCACATTGGATAACGTAGTAGCTAAAGCAATGCGAATTCTTTTCAATCTACCACCGTACACCTCGCCAGCACAACTAAGGCTTGAGTTTGGCCTACAGAAACATCAAATAGCACGCAAGGGTGCTTACGTAAAATGCTGGCATAAAGTAAAGAGTGCAGAGATAGGCACCATGAACACTTACCTTTGGAAAGAGATGGAAAGAAACATGGACAGCCAGCCCTTCAATGGTCTATCTCCAAGCAGCAATAAGCACCCTTGTGCTTAAAGACCTTCGGGAAGCGAGATGCTCACATAAATGTTTTAAGCGGCTCGTTAACTAAACTGTGAAGATACAATCCCTGGAAGAAGATAAAGTAGCATTAACCAGGAGGTCTCACGGGTGGTTCGTGATCCAGAGCTACTCCAGGCTCCAACCACAGGCTTACCTAGGGACTGGCTTCTCAAGGGCGGCGAAGGAATCCTTTCTGCAATTGAAGATGGGAGTAATACCATCAAAAGAACATCTTCCCACGTGGAGACGCTCTGAATCCAACACAAAGTGCTGACTCTGCAAAGATCCAAAGGAGGACGTTCTGCACTTGCTATGCAGCTGCAAATCCCTAGATAACGAACGAAGGATACAATTATCACAACTTTGGAACCAAAGATGTCTGCGGGCCCGCCGACAGGCACTGTTGGCAAGCTTTAAGGGGGAAGACATTCAATTAGCCTGCAGACTGGTTCGCTTTATGAAATTCGCGAACACAGTGCTAAACCCAGCCATTAGTCCATGAACCAGAAAGATTCTGATCTGTGAAAAACTCTCCCCTGAAAGAACTGGAAGAACACTGCTCCGGGAAAAACCCTTACTTGTAAAGAATTCTCTTGTGCAAACTTTTGACAGAGGTTTAGCTCATTATTCCAAAGATCAAAAATCGTACATCGACTGTGTGTCACAGGAACCTCTGGGTTCTCAACTTTTCTATTTAAGGAGAACATAAGTTCCTTTTGTATATATTTATATTTTTATACTTATTAATATTGAAAATTTCGAAATGCTTTTATATCAATGTGATTGTAATGAAATGTTTTCTTTGCCTTTTTACGTGCTTTGCAAAAGTGCCCATTTATGTATTTTTAGACCAATTGCAAAGATTTTTATTAATCATGCAATAAAGAATTTACTTACTTACTTACTTAAAGGTAACCCTAGATCTTTCAATGTGGCCCAGAGTTTGTTTCTCGGGACAGTTTTGAATGCAGCTTTGAGGTCTACAAAGGCAGCATAGATAGTGCTGCCCGCTAATAGTACAACACGCCAATAGATTGTAACAAAGTAAAACACTTGGGGCCCGATGTAGGTAATCCCCGATTACCAATTCTTAAATACCGAATCATACCGATTCGGTATTTAAGAACAGGCAAATGGGATGTAGGTAATTTTACCGAAAAAATTACCGAATCGGTAAGTTTCGGTAATTACCGAATCGGTATTTACCGATTGGGTAATTGCCATTCATTCCTAAGGGCCTGGAGGCCCATAGGAATGAATGGCAATTACAGAATCGGTAAATACCGATTCGGTAATTGGGGGAAACATTGAAGGGAGGCAGGGTGTCACTTTGACACCCTGTTGCACCCCTCAATTGTGTATGGGTGCACATGTTGCAGACATACATGCTCTAAGGGCATGTATGTCTGCAACATGGCACTGTTGGAAAAGCAAAAAAAATGCTTTTTCAAGGGTTTTCATTATTTACCACCAACTTCTAGTTGGTGGTAAATAACGAATCCTTAAATGAGGAATGCACTAACTTGAGTGCTTCCTACATCCTGGATTCGGTATTTTGCCGAATCGGTATGTTAAGAATTCAGTATTTTACCGAATCCTTAAATTACTGATTCGGTAAAATACTGAATCCTTAAAAAATGCCACCTACATCTGGAAAGCCCAATACCGGTCGGTAACGGCCGAAATTCGGTAATTTCGGCCGTTACCGACCGGTATTTGCCTATCTACATCGGGCCCTTGGTCTATTGTACTTACGAGGGCCCTAAAGCCTGCCTGAAATGGGGATAATATGTTATTCTCTGCTAACGAAATCTGAATTCTGTTCAGCACTAGCCTGGTCATAATCTTTTGGCTGGAGTCAATTAGACTAATCGGCCTATAGTTGCTAGGGCTAGAACAAACCCTCTTTTTATAGCATCAACTCACCCCACAATAACATTGGAAGACAAAATTTGCCATCTACTTCCTCTAAGATCATGTTGTACCAAAGCGAGATCTCCTTCTTTACACGGGGTTTATCTACCAGACGCGCCTCTAATTCACTTTCTCCCTCTATAGGCAAGCTGCTGTTCCGCGTTGACTATATATGAAGTGCCTGAGCCCAACTTGAGATTTGTAAATATTTAAATCTTGAAAATCTCGGCCCAACTTTGTTGACCAAGTAGTTCCATGGAAATAAATATCCGTCGATAAACAAGTCGCCCCAAGATGCAATTCCAGCCTCTTTGAGTGGTAATACTAATGCATCTCCCGTCCAGGCTGGGGGCGCAGGTAAATCCCATATTGGAGCTCTACTAGAGTGATAAACTAGTTTAATTGAGAGCCTCACTCTGTACCAGGTATTAGCCATCCCCTGCAGTACCTTCAGCTTTACTTTTTTTTTTAATTTAGGGTCTCCAAATTTAAACAAAAAACTACCATGCCCAACTCCCTCGCAGCTCAGCAAGGTGGAAAACATAAGGCCCACGCCTGTCTCCGTAGGTGTTTTCAAAAGCATTTGTGTGTGTGATAACTGAAATGCCCACGCATAAGCCTGGAGATCAGGGCCCGCCAACCCACCCTTCTCCCTATATCGCCTTATCTTTTTCCAAGCAATTCTTGGATTCTTGTTATTCCAAATAAATGAGGAAATCTCGCTCTGCAGCTTTGAAATTATATTCGGGTCAAAAAACAACGGAATTGAATTAAATAAAAAGGAAACCTTTGGCAGTATAGACATTTTAACAAGGTTTACCTTCCCCAAGATGGTAAGCGGGAGATGCGCCCAAGCTCTCATCAGTTTTCGGCACTGCGCTGCTACTATAGCAAAATTTGAAGGGGCGATCAATTTTATATCTTTATCTATATTTATCCCCAAGTACCGCAGGTTGACACTTGATGTTTCTCTGTGGATATTTAAGTCAACATTCCATGACATCGACTCAGTTTTGGAGGCATTCACCTCAAATCCTGAAACCCTTCCGAATTCCAGGGCTAAGTCTATAGCCGCTGGGAATGCTGTATTAACGTCTGATGAAAAGATCATAATATCATCCGCATAAAGGGCTACTTTTTTAACCCATTCGCAATAAACAAAAGGTTTAATTAGGGTGTCTTCTCCTAATTTCTGCGCAAATGGCTCAATATATAAATCAAATAACAGGGGAGACAGGGGGCAACCCTGTCTCGTACTCCTCGTTACCTGAAATGGCTCGGATAGACCCCCATTAATCAGTATTGAGGCAGACGGACTCCTATAGAGCAGATTTATTGCTCTGCGGAACTTATCCCCCACGTTGAATTTCAACAAGGCCTCCGACAGGTATAGCCAATTCACCCTGTCGAAGGTGTTGGTGGCGTATAACGTAAGAACCGACAGGGGCATACCTTCCTTTGTCGCAATATCTATGGCGCCTACAAGATCATAAATAAGCTCATATAACTGCCTCCCCTTTACAAAGCCTTTTTGATTGGGATGCAGTATATCCGGGGCTACCTGACCAAGCCTCTTAGCCAATATTGTAGCAAAAATCTTGTAGTCGGCATTTAATATCGAAATTGGCCGATACGAGCCACAGTCGGCTGGGGGCTTTCCTGGCTTCAAGATAAGTGTTATTGAGGCGTTGTCCCAGGAGGCAGGAGGGACCTCACCTTCCCTCAATATCTGATTGAACAAAGTCGCCAGGACTGGAGAAACCTCTAATAGCAAGTTTTTGTAAATTTCAGACGGTAAGCCGTCAGTTCCTGCAGCCTTACCTCCCTTAGCTCCCCGTATGGCCTCCTCTACCTCTGTCTTGGTTATTTCCTTGTCTAGGAAATTACTCTGTTCAGCTGACAAAGATGGTAGAGAGATATCCTCCAACCAACTCATAATACTTTCAGATGTCACACTAAGGTCCTCCTGGTATATTGCCTGGAAGAAATCCTTAAAGGTTTCCCTAATGTCTGTATCTTTTGTAAGGGTACCTCTATCTGTTGTAACCGACTCAATAGTATTTCGTGCCCGATCAGATTTTGCTTTCCATGCCAGCAACCTGCCAGCCCCCTCCCCGTATTGAAAGTGAGATAATTTGCTGGCCTCCCATCTCTGTAAAATACGCTTATCAAGAACAGAAGACAATTTATTTTTCAAGTCTACCAAGTTTTCGTGTTTCAGAGATAAATCATAATTACCATCAACCCTGCAATCATCAATGTCTGTCTGTGCTGCTGTCATACTGGCTTCGATGGAGGACACCTCTTCCATATACTGCCTTCTTCTGTAAACAGTCCTATTTTTTATCAATCCTCTTAATGTGCACTTAAAAGCGTCCCAGACAACACCAAGTGGTGCTGAACCAGTATTAGTTACGAAGAAATTCCATGCTTCAGATTGAATGAACTCTATGTCCTCCGAGGAGGTAAGGAAAGATCTATCAAAAGATCAGATCCTAATGGGAAGCTTAGCCCCCCACTCAAGTTCTAATGTCATGGAAGAATGGTCAGAGAGATGTGAAGGAGCATAGCCTATATTCTTAACAGAGTCAACCAGGGCACGACTGACTAAGATAAAATCTATCCTCGACCGATGCCGATATTTGAGTTTTCTAAACGAAAATCCGTGCCTCTGCCCTGCTCTTACCCTCCAAATATCAACATAGCCGTATTGGTTCATACACCCAAGTAAGCAGTTTCTAGATTTTGAAAGAAGCTGCTGTCTACTTGTTGGGGACTTATCCAGTAAAGGATTTAACACGATGTTAAAGTCTCCAGTTATTATAACTGGCTCTGGAAATTGTAGGAGATGTAAGAATAAAGATTCAAGTGCCGAGGGGTCATCACGATTCGGCCCGTAATAACCAACCAATGTTAAAGCTATGCCTCCCATCTCAACCGCTACAATGGCCCATCTCCCGCCAGTGTCCACCTTTTGCTGTATGATTTTCATGTTCATGGGTTTTTTAAACAAGATAGACACTCCCCTTATATTTAGCGATTGGGAGGTAGAGACTGAGGTATCTAACCATCTATTCTTCTTCACTTGCTCAAGCATCTCACCCTCAATTAAATGTGTAACCTGGAGTATAATGATCCCCGCATCTACGTCTTGTAGGTACTGCAGAATTTTATTTGCTCGAGGTTTGACGCGAAGACCATTTACATTCCAGGAGAAGATCCTGAGCTTACTCATAGCACTGAGAGTAGAAGGTAACAGAAAGTGCTGTCAAATAAAAAGATTGCAAACAAAACAGGTGATGGACCGAATGTGGATCAATGTCACACATTCATCCCAGTCAAAAGATCTGGGCCCAAATCCATTGTTTTTTTGCACTCCACACCACCCTGGGTTAGACAATGGCGATATGCAAATCAGCTCTGACCCTGTGCCCCATGGGAACAGTCCAGTCAATGACAATGATCTACATTTTGTCCATCAAATTGTTTTTTGTAATTTTCTCCCTGAGTGTACTGGGGTAGCTCAGACGTGGGTCCCAGAGCCTCCACACCACTGGAGTCAAGCTAGCCGGGCTGATGAGAGGTGTTACCTCGAAACCGGTCCGGTCCTCGGATGCTTGATTCCGGTCTGGGAAAGATATGGCTGTTGTAGTTCGGACTGGACTGTTCCCATGGGGCACAGGGTCAGAGCTGATTTGCATAAAGCCATTATCTGACCCAGGGTGGTGTGGAGTGCAAAAAACGATGGATTTAGGCCCAGATCCTTGTACAGGGGTGAATGTAAGACATTGATCTACATTCTGTCCATCAAATTGTTTTTTGTAATTTTCTCCCTGAGTGTACTGGGGTAGCTCAGACGTGGGTCACAGAGCCTCCACACCACTGGAGTCAAGCTAGCCGGGCTGATGAGAGGTGTTACCTCGAAACCGGTCCGGTCCTCGGATGCTTGATTCCGGTCTGGGAAAGATATGGCTGTTGTAGTTCGGACTGGACTGTTCCCATGGGGCACAGGGTCAGAGCTGATTTGCATAAAGCCATTATCTGACCCAGGGTGGTGTGGAGTGCAAAAAACGATGGATTTAGGCCCAGATCCTTGTACTGGGGTGAATGTAAGACATTGATCTACATTCTGTCCATCAAATTGTTTTTTGTAATTTTCTCCCTGAGTGTACTGGGGTAGCTCAGACGTGGGTCCCAGAGCCTCCACACCACTGGAGTCAAGCTAGCCGGGCTGATGAGAGGTGTTACCTCGAAACCGGTCCGGTCCTCGGATGCTTGATTCCGGTCTGGGAAAGATATGGCTGTTGTAGTTCGGACTGGACTGTTCCCATGGGGCACAGGGTCAGAGCTGATTTGCATAAAGCCATTATCTGACCCAGGGTGGTGTGGAGTGCAAAAAACGATGGATTTAGGCCCAGATCCTTGTACTGGGGTGAATGTAAGACATTGATCTACATTCTGTCCATCAAATTGTTTTTTGTAATTTTCTCCCTGAGTGTACTGGGGTAGCTCAGACGTGGGTCCCAGAGCCTCCACACCACTGGAGTCAAGCTAGCCGGGCTGATGAGAGTTGTTACCTCGAAACCGGTCCGGTCCTCGGTTGCTTGATTCCGGTCTGGGAAAGATATGGCTGTTGTAGTTCGGACTGGACTGTTCCCATGGGGCACAGGGTCAGAGCTGATTTGCATAAAGACATTATCTGACCCAGGGTGGTGTGGAGTGCAAAAAACGATGGATTTAGGCCCAGATCCTTGTACTGGGGTGAATGTAAGACATTGATCTACATTCTGTCCATCAAATTGTTTTTTGTAATTTTCTCCCTGAGTGTACTGGGGTAGCTCAGACGTGGGTCCCAGAGCCTCCACACCACTAGAGTCAAGCTAGCCGGGCTGATGAGAGGTGTTACCTCAAAACCGGTCCAGTCCTCGGATGCTTGATTCCGGTCTGGGAAAGATATGGCTGTTGTAGTTCGGACTGGACTGTTCCCATGGGGCACAGGGTCAGAGCTGATTTGCATAAAGCCATTATCTGACCCAGGGTGGAGTGGAGTGCAAAAAACGATGGATTTAGGCCCAGATCCTTGGACTGGGGTGAATGTAAGACATTGATCTACATTCTGTCCATCAAATTGTTTTTTGTAATTTTCTCCCTGAGTGTACTGGGGTAGCTCAGACGTGGGTCCCAGAGCCTCCACACCACTGGAGTCAAGCTAGCCGGGCTGATGAGAGGTGTTACCTCGAAACTGGTCTGGTCCTCGGATGCTTGATTCCGGTCTGGGAAAGATATGGCTGTTGTAGTTCGGACTGGACTGTTCCCATGGGGCTCAGGGTCAGAGCTGATTTGCATAAAGCCATTATCTGACCCAGGGTGGTGTGGAGTGCAAAAAACGATGGATTTAGGCCCAGATCCTTGTACTGGGGTGAATGTAAGACATTGATCTACATTCTGTCCATCAAATTGTTTTTTGTAATTTTCTCCCTGAGTGTACTGGGGTAGCTCAGACGTGGGTCCCAGAGCCTCCACACCACTGGAGTCAAGCTAGCCGGGCTGATGAGAGGTGTTACCTCGAAACCGGTCCGGTCCTCGGATGCTTGATTCCGGTCTGGGAAAGATATGGCTGTTGTAGTTCGGACTGGACTGTTCCCATGGGGCACAGGGTCAGAGCTGATTTGCATAAAGCCATTATCTGACCCAGGGTGGTGTGGAGTGCAAAAAACGATGGATTTAGGCCCAGATCCTTGTACTGGGGTGAGTGTAAGACATTGATCTACATTCTGTCCATCAAATTGTTTTTTGTAATTTTCTCCCTGAGTGTACTGGGGTAGCTCAGACGTGGGTCCCAGAGCCTCCACACCACTGGAGTTAAGCTAGCCGGGCTGATGAGAGGTGTTACCTCAAAACCGGTCCGGTCCTCGGATGCTTGATTCCGGTCTGGGAAAGATATGGCTGTTGTAGTTCGGACTGGACTGATCCCTTGGGGCAAAGGGTCAGAGCTGATTTGCATAAAGCCATTATCTGACCCAGGGTGGTGTGGAGTGCAAAAAACGATGGATTTAGGCCCAGATCCTTGTACTGGGGTGAATGTAAGACATTGATCTACATTCTGTCCATCAAATTGTTTTTTGTAATTTTCTCCCTGAGTGTACTGGGGTAGCTCAGACGTGGGTCCCAGAGCCTCCACACCACTGGAGTCAAGCTAGCCGGGCTGATGAGAGGTGTTACCTCGAAACCGGTCCGGTCCTCGGATGCTTGATTCCGGTCTCGGAAAGATATGGCTGTTTTAGTTCGGACTGGACTGTTCCCATGGGGCACAGGGTCAGAGCTGATTTGCATAAAGCCATTATCTGACTCAGGGTGGTGTGGAGTGCAAATAACGATGGATTTAGGCCCAGATCCTTGTACTGGGGTGAATGTAAGACATTGATCTACATTCTGTCCATCAAATTGTTTTTTGTAATTTTCTCCCTGAGTGTACTGGGGTAGCTCAGACGTGGGTCCCAGAGCCTCCACACCACTGGAGTCAAGCTAGCCGGGCTGATGAGAGGTGTTACCTCAAAACCGGTCCGGTCCTCGGATGCTTGATTCCGGTCTGGGAAAGATATGGCTGTTGTAGTTCGGACTGGACTGTTCCCATGGGGCACAGGGTCAGAGCTGATTTGCATGAAGCCATTATCTGACCCAGGGTGGTGTGGAGTGCAAAAAACGATGGATTTAGGCCCAGATCCTTGTACTGGGGTGAATGTACGAAATTGATCTACATTCTGTCCATCAAATTGTTTTTTGTAATTTTCTCCCTGAGTGTACTGGGGTAGCTCAGACGTGGGTCCCAGAGCCTCCACACCACTGGAGTCAAGCTAGCCGGGCTGATGAGTGGTGTTACCTCGAAACCGGTCCGGTCCTCGGATGCTTGATTCCGGTCTGGGAAAGATATGGCTGTTGTAGTTCGGACTGGACTGTTCCCATGGGGCACAGGGTCAGAGCTGATTTGCATAAAGCCATTATCTGGCCCAGGGTGGTGTGGAGTGCAAAAAACGATGGATTTAGGCCCAGATCCTTGTACTGGGGTGAATGTAAGACATTGATCTACATTCTGTCCATCAAATTGTTTTTTGTAATTTTCTCCCTGAGTGTACTGGGGTAGCTCAGACGTGGGTCCCAGAGCCTCCACACCACTGGAGTCAAGCTAGCCGGGCTGATGAGAGGTGTTACCTCGAAACCGGTCCGGTCCTCGGATGCTTGATTCCGGTCTGGAAAAGATATGGCTGTTGTAGTTCGGACTGGACTGTTCCCATGGGGCACAGGGTCAGAGCTGATTTGCATAAAGCCATTATCTGACCCAGGGTGGTGTGGAGTGCAAAAAACGATGGATTTAGGCCCAGATCCTTGTACTGGGGTGAATGTAAGACATTGATCTACATTCTGTCTATCAAATAGTTTTTTGTAATTTTCTCCCTGAGTGTACTGGGGTAGCTCAGACGTGGGTCCCAGAGCCTCCACACCACTGGAGTCAAGCTAGCCGGGCTGATGAGAGGTGTTACCTCGAAACCGGTCCGGTCCTCGGATGCTTGATTCCGGTCTGGGAAAGATATGGCTGTTGTAGTTCGGACTGGACTGTTCCCATGGGGCACAGGGTCAGAGCTGATTTGCATAAAGCCATTATCTGACCCAGGGTGGTGTGGAGTGCAAAAAACGATGGATTTAGGCCCAGATCCTTGTACTGGGGTGAATGTAAGACATTGATCTACATTCTGTCCATCAAATTGTTTTTTGTAATTTTCTCCCTGAGTGTACTGGGGTAGCTCAGACGTGGGTCCCAGAGCCTCCACACCACTGGAGTCAAGCTAGCCGGGCTGATGAGAGGTATTACCTCGAAACCGGTCCGGTCCTCGGATGCTTGATTCCGGTCTGGGAAAGATATGGCTGTTGTAGTTCAGACTGGACTGTTCCCATGGGGCACAGGGTCAGAGCTGATTTGCATAAAGCCATTATCTGACCCAGTGTGGTGTGGAGTGCAAAAAACGATGGATTTAGGCCCAGATCCTTGTACTGGGGTGAATGTAAGACATTGATCTACATTCTGTCCATCAAATTGTTTTTTGTAATTTTCTCCCTGAGTGTACTGGGGTAGCTCAGACGTGGGTCCCAGAGCCTCCACACCACTGGAGTCAAGCTAGCCGGGCTGATGAGAGGTGTTACCTCGAAACCGGTCCGGTCCTTGGATGCTTGATTCCGGTCTGGGAAAGATATGGCTGTTGTAGTTCGGACTGGACTGTTCCCATGGGGCACAGGGTCAGAGCTGATTTGCATAAAGCCATTATCTGACGCAGGGTGGTGTGGAGTGCAAAAAACAATGGATTTAAGCCCAGATCCTTGTACTGGGGTGAATGTAAGACATTGATCTACATTCTGTCCATCAAATTGTTTTTTGTAATTTTCTCCCTGAGTGTACTGGGGTAACTCAGCCGTGGGTCCCAGAGCCTCCACACCACTGGAGTCAAGCTAGCCGGGCTGATGAGAGGTGTTACCTCGAAACCGGTCCGGTCCTCGGATGCTTGATTCCGGTCTGGGAAAGATATGGCTGTTGTAGTTCGGACTGGACTGTTCCCATGGGGCACAGGGTCAGAGCTGATTTGCATGAAGCCATTATCTGACCCAGGGTGGTGTGGAGTGCAAAAAAACGATGGATTTAGGCCCAGATCCTTGTACTGGGGTGAATGTAAGACATTGATCTACATTCTGTCCATCAAATTGTTTTTTGTAATTTTCTCCCAGAGTGTACTGGGGTAGCTCAGACGTGGGTCCCAGAGCCTCCACACCACTGGAGTCAAGCTAGCCGGGCTGATGAGAGGTGTTACCTCGAAACCGGTCCGGTCCTCGGATGCTTGATTCCGGTCTGGGAAAGATATGGCTGTTGTAGTTCGGACTGGACTGTTCCCATGGGGCACAGGGTCAGAGCTGATTTGCATAAAGCCATTATCTGACCCAGGGTGGTGTGGAGTGCAAAAAACGATGGATTTAGGCCCAGATCCTTGTACTGGGGTGAATGTAAGACATTGATCTACATTCTGTCCATCAAATTGTTTTTTGTAATTTTCTCCCTGAGTGTACTGGGGTAGCTCAGACGTGGGTCCCAGAGCCTCCACACCACTGGAGTCAAGCTAGCCGGGCTGATGAGAGGTGTTACCTCGAAACCGGTCCGGTCCTCGGATGCTTGATTCCGGTCTGGAAAAGATATGGCTGTTGTAGTTCGGACTGGACTGTTCCCATGGGGCACAGGGTCAGAGCTGATTTGCATAAAGCCATTATCTGACCCAGGGTGGTGTGGAGTGCAAAAAACGATGGATTTAGGCCCAGATCCTTGTACTGGGGTGAATGTAAGACATTGATCTACATTCTGTCCATCAAATTGTTTTTTGTAATTTTCTCCCTGAGTGTACTGGGGTAGCTCAGACGTGGGTCCCAGAGCCTCCACACCACTGGAGTCAAGCTAGCCGGGCTGATGAGAGGTGTTACCTCGAAACCGGTCCGGTCCTCGGATGCTTGATTCCGGTCTGGGAAAGATATGGCTGTTGTAGTTCGGACTGGACTGTTCCCATGGGGCACAGGGTCAGAGCTGATTTGCATAAAGCCATTATCTGACCCAGGGTGGTGTGGAGTGCAAAAAACGATGGATTTAGGCCCAGATCCTTGTACTGGGGTGAATGTAAGACATTGATCTACATTCTGTCCATCAAATTGTTTTTTGTAATTTTCTCCCTGAGTGTACTGGGGTAGCTCAGACGTGGGTCCCAGAGTCTCCACACCACTGGAGTCAAGCTAGCCGGGCTGATGAGAGGTGTTACCTCGAAACCGGTCTGGTCCTCGGATGCTTGATTCCGGTCTGGGAAAGATATGGCTGTTGTAGTTCGGACTGGACTGTTCCCATGGGGCACAGGGTCAGAGCTGATTTGCATAAAGCCATTATCTGACCCAGGGTGGTGTGGAGTGCAAAAAACGATGGATTTAGGCCCAGATCCTTGTACTGGGGTGAATGTAAGACATTGATCTACATTCTGTCCATCAAATTGTTTTTTGTAATTTTCTCCCTGAGTGTACTGGGGTAGCTCAGACGTGGGTCCCAGAGCCTCCACACCACTGGAGTCAAGCTAGCCGGGCTGATGAGAGGTGTTACCTCGAAACCGGTCCGGTCCTCGGATGCTTGATTCCGGTCTGGAAAAGATATGGCTGTTGTAGTTCGGACTGGACTGTTCCCATGGGGCACAGGGTCAGAGCTGATTTGCATAAAGCCATTATCTGACCCAGGGTGGTGTGGAGTGCAAAAAACGATGGATTTAGGCCCAGATCCTTGTACTGGGGTGAATGTAAGACATTGATCTACATTCTGTCCATCAAATAGTTTTTTGTAATTTTCTCCCTGAGTGTACTGGGGTAGCTCAGACGTGGGTCCCAGAGCCTCCACACCACTGGAGTCAATCTAGCCGGGCTGATGAGAGGTGTTACCTCGAAACCGGTCCGGTCCTCGGATGCTTGATTCTGGTCTGGGAAAGATATGGCTGTTGTAGTTCGGACCGGACTGTTCCCATGGGGCACAGGGTCAGAGCTGATTTGCATAAAGCCATTATCTGACCCAGGGTGGTGTGGAGTGCAAAAAACGATGGATTTAGGCCCAAAACCTTGTACTGGGGTGAATGTAAGACATTGATCTACATTCTGTCCATCAAATTGTTTTTTGTAATTTTCTCCCTGAGTGTACTGGGGTAGCTCAGACGTGGGTCCCAGAGCCTCCACACCACTGGAGTCAAGCTAGCCGGGCTGATGAGAGGTATTACCTCGAAACCGGTCCGGTCCTCGGATGCTTGATTCCGGTCTGGGAAAGATATGGCTGTTGTAGTTCAGACTTGACTGTTCCCATGGGGCACAGGGTCAGAGCTGATTTGCATAAAGCCATTATCTGACCCAGGGTGGTGTGGAGTGCAAAAAACGATGGATTTAGGCCCAGATCCTTGTACTGGGGTGAATGTAAGACATTGATCTACATTCTGTCCATCAAATTGTTTTTTGTAATTTTCTCCCTGAGTGTACTGGGGTAGCTCAGACGTGGGTCCCAGAGCCTCCACACCACTGGAGTCAAGCTAGCCGGGCTGATGAGAGGTGTTACCTCGAAACCGGTCCGGTCCTCGGATGCTTGATTCCGGTCTGGGAAAGATATGGCTGTTGTAGTTCGGACTGGACTGTTCCCATGAGGCACAGGGTCAGAGCTGATTTGCATGAAGCCATTATCTGACCCAGGGTGGTGTGGAGTGCAAAAAACGATGGATTTAGGCCCAGATCCTTGTACTGGGGTGAATGTAAGACATTGATCTACATTCTGTCCATCAAATTGTTTTTTGTAATTTTCTCCCAGAGTGTACTGGGGTAGCTCAGACGTGGGTCCCAGAGCCTCCACACCACTGGAGTCAAGCTAGCCGGGCTGATGAGAGGTGTTACCTCGAAACCGGTCCGGTCCTCGGATGCTTGATTCCGGTCTGGGAAAGATATGGCTGTTGTAGTTCGGACTGGACTGTTCCCATGGGGCACAGGGTCAGAGCTGATTTGCATAAAGCCATTATCTGACCCAGGGTGGTGTGGAGTGCAAAAAACGATGGATTTAGGCCCAGATCCTTGTACTGGGGTGAATGTAAGACATTGATCTACATTCTGTCCATCAAATTGTTTTTTGTAATTTTCTCCCTGAGTGTACTGGGGTAGCTCAGACTTGGGTCCCAGAGCCTCCACACCACTGGAGTCAAGCTAGCCGGGCTGATGAGAGGTGTTACCTCGAAACCGGTCCGGTCCTCGGATGCTTGATTCCGGTCTGGAAAAGATATGGCTGTTGTAGTTCGGACTGGACTGTTCCCATGGGGCACAGGGTCAGAGCTGATTTGCATAAAGCCATTATCTGACCCAGGGTGGTGTGGAGTGCAAAAAACGATGGATTTAGGCCCAGATCCTTGTACTGGGGTGAATGTAAGACATTGATCTACATTCTGTCCATCAAATTGTTTTTTGTAATTTTCTCCATGAGTGTACTGGGGTAGCTCAGACGTGGGTCCCAGAGCCTCCACACCACTGGAGTCAAGCTAGCCGGGCTGATGAGAGGTGTTACCTCGAAACCGGTCCAGTCCTCGGATGCTTGATTCCGGTCTGGGAAAGATATGGCTGTTGTAGTTCGGACTGGACTGTTCCCATGGGGCACAGGGTCAGAGCTGATTTGCATAAAGCCATTATCTGACCCAGGGT
This sequence comes from Lissotriton vulgaris, assembly GCF_964263255.1. Classification (NCBI taxonomy): domain Eukaryota; kingdom Metazoa; phylum Chordata; class Amphibia; order Caudata; family Salamandridae; genus Lissotriton; species Lissotriton vulgaris. Next base: position 743,618,374 of record NC_141697.1, on the reverse strand, counting down.
GGTGTGGAGTGCAAAAAACGATGGATTTAGGCCCAGATCCTTGTACTGGGGTGAATGTAAGACATTGATCTACATTCTGTCCATCAAATTGTTTTTTGTAATTTTCTCCCTGAGTGTACTGGGGTAGCTCAGACGTGGGTCCCAGAGCCTCCACACCACTGGAGTCAAGCTAGCCGGGCTGATGAGAGGTGTTACCTCGAAACCGGTCCGGTCCTCGGATGCTTGATTCCGGTCTGGGAAAGATATGGCTGTTGTAGTTCGGACTGGACTGTTCCCATGGGGCACAGGGGCAGAGCTGATTTGCATAAAGCCATTATCTGACCCAGGGTGGTGTGGAGTGCAAAAAACGATGGATTTAGGCCCAGATCCTTGTACTGGGGTGAATGTAAGAAATTGATCTACATTCTGTCCATCAAATTGTTTTTTGTAATTTTCTCCCTGAGTGTACTGGGGTAGCTCAGACGTGGGTCCCAGAGCCTCCACACCACTGGAGTCAAGCTAGCTGGGCTGATGAGAGGTGTTACCTCGAAACCGGTCCGGTCCTCGGATGCTTGATTCCGGTCTGGGAAAGATATGGCTGTTGTAGTTCGGACTGGACTGTTCCCATGGGGCACAGGGTCAGAGCTGATTTGCATAAAGCCATTATCTGACCCAGGGTGGTGTGGAGTGCAAAAAACGATGGATTTAGGCCCAGATCCTTGTACTGGGGTGAATGTAAGACATTGATCTACATTCTGTCCATCAAATTGTTTTTTGTAATTTTTTCCCTGAGTGTACTGGGGCAGCTCAGACGTGGGTACCAGAGCCTCCACACCACTGGAGTCAAGCTAGCCGGGCTGATGAGAGGTGTTACCTCGAAACCGGTCCGGTCCTCGGATGCTTGATTCCGGTCTGGGAAAGATATGGCTGTTGTAGTTCGGACTGGACTGTTCCCATGGGGCACAGGGTCAGAGCTGATTTGCATAAAGCCATTATCTGACCCAGGGTGGTGTGGAGTGCAAAAAACGATGGATTTAGGCCCAGATCCTTGTACTGGGGTGAATGTAAGACATTGATCTACATTCTGTCCATCAAATTGTTTTTTGTAACTTTCTCCCTGAGTGTACTGGGGTAGCTCAGACGTGGGTCCCAGAGCCTCCACACCACTGGAGTCAAGCTAGCCGGGCTGATGAGAGGTGTTACCTCGAAACCGGTCCAGTCCTCGGATGCTTGATTCCGGTCTGGGAAAGATATGGCTGTTGTAGTTCAGACTGGACTGTTCCCATGGGGCACAGGGTCAGAGCTGATTTGCATAAAGCCATTATCTGACCCAGGGTGGTGTGGAGTGCAAAAAACGATGGATTTAGGCCCAGATCCTTGTACTGGGGTGAATGTAAGACATTGATCTACATTCTGTCCATCAAATTGTTTTTTGTAATTTTCTCCCTGAGTGTACTGGGGTAGCTCAGACGTGGGTCCCAGAGCCTCCACACCACTGGAGTCAAGCTAGCCGGGCTGATGAGAGGTGTTACCTCGAAACCGGTCCGGTCCTCGGATGCTTGATTCCGGTCTGGGAAAGATATGGCTGTTGTAGTTCGGACTGGACTGTTCCCATGGGGCACAGGGTCAGAGCTGATTTGCATAAAGCCATTATATGACGCAGGGTGGTGTGGAGTGCAAAAAACAATGGATTTAGGCCCAGATCCTTGTACTGGGGTGAATGTAAGACATTGATCTACATTCTGTCCATCAAATTTTTTTTTGTAATTTTCTCCCTGAGTGTACTGGGGTAGCTCAGACGTGGGTCCCAGAGCCTCCACACCACTGGAGTCAAGCTAGCCGGGCTGATGAGAGGTGTTACCTCGAAACCGGTCCGGTCCTCGGATGCTTGATTCCGGTCTGGGAAAGATATGGCTGTTGTAGTTCGGACTGGACTGTTCCCATGGGGCACAGGGTCAGAGCTGATTTGCATGAAGCCATTATATGACGCAGGGTGGTGTGGAGTGCAAAAAACAATGGATTTAGGCCCAGATCCTTGTACTGGGGTGAATGTAAGACATTGATCTACATTCTGTCCATCAAATTGTTTTTTGTAATTTTCTCCCTGAGTGTACTGGGGTAGCTCAGACGTGGGTCCCAGAGCCTCCACACCACTGGAGTCAAGCTAGCCGGGCTGATGAGAGGTGTTACCTCGAAACCGGTCCGGTCCTCGGATGCTTGATTCCTGTCTGGGAAAGATATGGCTGTTGTAGTTCGGACTGGACTGTTCCCATGGGGCACAGGGTCAGAGCTGATTTGCATGAAGCCATTATCTGACCCAGGGTGGTGTGGAGTGCAAAAAACGATGGATTTAGGCCCAGATCCTTGTACTGGGGTGAATGTAAGACATTGATCTACATTCTGTCCATCAAATTGTTTTTTGTAATTTTCTCCCAGAGTGTACTGGGGTAGCTCAGACGTGGGTCCCAGAGCCTCCACACCACTGGAGTCAAGCTAGCCAGGCTGATGAGAGGTGTTACCTCGAAACCGGTCCGGTCCTCGGATGCTTGATTCCGGTCTGGGAAAGATATGGCTGTTGTAGTTCGGACTGGACTGTTCCCATGGGGCACAGGGTCAGAGCTGATTTGCATAAAGCCATTATCTGACCCAGGGTGGTGTGGAGTGCAAAAAACGATGGATTTAGGCCCAGATCCTTGTACTGGGGTGAATGTAAGACATTGATCTACATTCTGTCCATCAAATTGTTTTTTGTAATTTTCTCCCTGAGTGTACTGGGGTAGCTCAGACGTGGGTCCCAGAGCCTCCACACCACTGGAGTCAAGCTAGCCGGGCTGATGAGAGGTGTTACCTCGAAACCGGTCCGGTCCTCGGATGCTTGATTCCGGTCTGGAAAAGATATGGCTGTTGTAGTTCGGACTGGACTGTTCCCATGGGGCACAGGGTCAGAGCTGATTTGCATAAAGCCATTATCTGACCCAGGGTGGTGTGGAGTGCAAAAAACGATGGATTTAGGCCCAGATCCTTGTACTGGGGTGAATGTAAGACATTGATCTACATTCTGTCCATCAAATTGTTTTTTGTAACTTTCTCCCTGAGTGTACTGGGGTAGCTCAGACGTGGGTCCCAGAGCCTCCACACCACTGGAGTCAAGCTAGCCGGGCTGATGAGAGGTGTTACCTCGAAACCGGTCCAGTCCTCGGATGCTTGATTCCGGTCTGGGAAAGATATGGCTGTTGTAGTTCGGACTGGACTGTTCCCATGGGGCACAGGGTCAGAGCTGATTTGCATAAAGCCATTATCTGACCCAGGGTGGTGTGGAGTGCAAAAAACGATGGATTTAGGCCCAGATCCTTGTACTGGGGTGAATGTAAGACATTGATCTACATTCTGTCCATCAAATTGTTTTTTGTAATTTTCTCCCTGAGTGTACTGGGGTAGCTCAGACGTGGGTCCCAGAGCCTCCACACCACTGGAGTCAAGCTAGCCGGGCTGATGAGAGGTGTTACCTCGAAACCGGTCCGGTCCTCGGATGCTTGATTCCGGTCTGGGAAAGATATGGCTGTTGTAGTTCGGACTGGACTGTTCCCATGGGGCACAGGGTCAGAGCTGATTTGCATAAAGCCATTATCTGACCCAGGGTGGTGTGGAGTGCAAAAAACGATGGATTTAGGCCCAGATCCTTGTACTGGGGTGAATGTAAGACATTGATCTACATTCTGTCCATCAAATTGTTTTTTGTAATTTTCTCCCTGAGTGTACTGGGGTAGCTCAGACGTGGGTCCCAGAGCCTCCACACCACTGGAGTCAAGCTAGCTGGGCTGATGAGAGGTGTTACCTCGAAACCGGTCCGGTCCTCGGATGCTTGATTCCGGTCTGGGAAAGATATGGCTGTTGTAGTTCGGACTGGACTGTTCCCATGGGGCACAGGGTCAGAGCTGATTTGCATAAAGCCATTATCTGACCCAGGGTGGTGTGGAGTGCAAAAAACGATGGATTTAGGCCCAGATCCTTGTACTGGGTTGAATGTAAGACATTGATCTACATTCTGTCCATCAAATTGTTTTTTGTAATTTTCTCCCTGAGTGTACTGGGGCAGCTCAGACGTGGGTCCCAGAGCCTCCACACCACTGGAGTCAAGCTAGCCGGGCTGATGAGAGGTGTTACCTCGAAACCGGTCCGGTCCTCGGATGCTTGATTCCGGTCTGGGAAAGATATGGCTGTTGTAGTTCGGACTGGACTGTTCCCATGGGGCACAGGGTCAGAGCTGATTTGCATAAAGCCATTATCTGACCCAGGGTGGTGTGGAGTGCAAAAAACGATGGATTTAGGCCCAGATCCTTGTACAGGGGTGAATGTAAGACATTGATCTACATTCTGTCCATCAAATTGTTTTTTGTAACTTTCTCCCTGAGTGTACTGGGGTAGCTCAGACGTGGGTCCCAGAGCCTCCACACCACTGGAGTCAAGCTAGCCGGGCTGATGAGAGGTGTTACCTCGAAACCGGTCCGGTCCTCGGATGCTTGATTCCGGTCTGGGAAAGATATGGCTGTTGTAGTTCGGACTGGACTGTTCCCATGGGGCACAGGGTCAGAGCTGATTTGCATAAAGCCATTATCTGACCCAGGGTGGTGTGGAGTGCAAAAAACGATGGATTTAGGCCCAGATCCTTGTACTGGGGTGAATGTAAGACATTGATCTACATTCTGTCCATCAAATTGTTTTTTGTAATTTTCTCCCTGAGTGTACTGGGGTAGCTCAGACGTGGGTCCCAGAGCCTCCACACCACTGGAGTCAAGCTAGCCGGGCTGATGAGAGGTGTTACCTCAAAACTGGTCCGGTCCTCGGATGCTTGATTCCGGTCTGGGAAAGATATGGCTGTTGTAGTTCGGACTGGACTGTTCCCATGGGGCACAGGGTCAGAGCTGATTTGCATAAAGCCATTATCTGACCCAGGGTGGTGTGGAGTGCAAAAAACGATGGATTTAGGCCCAGATCATTGTACTGGGGTGAATGTAAGACATTGATCTACATTCTGTCCATCAAATTGTTTTTTGTAATTTTCTCCCTGAGTGTACTGGGGTAGCTCAGACGTGGGTCCCAGAGCCTCCACACCACTGGAGTCAAGCTAGCCGGGCTGATGAGAGGTGTTACCTCGAAACCGGTCCGGTCCTCGGATGCTTGATTCCGGTCTGGGAAAGATATGGCTGTTGTAGTTCGGACTGGACTGTTCCCATGGGGCACAGGGTCAGAGCTGATTTGCATAAAGCCATTATCTGACCCAGGGTGGTGTGGAGTGCAAAAAACGATGGATTTAGGCCCAGATCCTTGTACTGGGGTGAATGTAAGACATTGATCTACATTCTGTCCATCAAATTGTTTTTTGTAATTTTGTGTCAAATAAAAAGATGTCCTGTCTAACTGCCAATCCAGAGTAGATTCCCTAATAAACTTTGATTGGAGCTCAATTGAGAACAAGTATTTTTTTCCCTTTTTATCCCAACCCATCACCCCCCAGTGACCCCCCCAACCACTCCCCCTCCCATGAGACACCCTTGTACTCTCTATCCGGAAGTACCGGAAGAAGGTGCCCCTACTCTACCCGAGCCCCCCCATAAGTGCCTCTTATAGCTATTTACTTGTGTTCAAATTCGCCCTATTTTGTACATTTTTTTAATTTTATTATTTTTATTTATTTATTTATTTTTTTTTTATTTTTTTTGCACGTGATTTGTTGTTTCATCCTTAAAGTTTTGATATAATACCATACCCTAGCCCTAGCGTAGGGTTTACCCAGCTTATTCTAAATTTCTCCCCAGCAACTTCATAGATCTAAGCCAGTTTCAGTAAGAGATACAAGAGGGGGGACTTATAATACTGGATTAGCCTGCTAGCCGTGAAAAATAAGCCGCTTACCTATCCTAATCTGCTGGCCCCTTCCTACTACCCAAAGACAATAACAGCTCATCAGCAGCCTGAACCG